>NW_019394714.1:8619-1208619 GCF_000612105.2 Orussus abietinus
AACGATTACAGCACAAAATTAGCACATAATTTGCCCTTCAATTTGGTGTACTTGTTTTTAACTTTTTGTCTTGTTTGAGATGGGAACGTGCTGGCTTGACGTCAAGCTAGCACGGCCACACTGAAATTTCAAATTTCGGAAAAATGGTGGGGGTACAAAATTAATTAATTCAGCACAAAATTAGCACATAATCAGCACATAATTCCTCTGCATTCAGAAATCGTGTACTGGGATGTTGCCGTGCTAGCTTGACGCACCTGGTTATAACACCGGGAATATGTGTCCTCGAGCCCCCAAAGGAGCGGAAACGGAAGCTGGAGGAGCCCTCCCCACGTATAAGTAAAGTCTCTCATTAGGGATGCGGATTTTTCCCTACTGGCGTAACTCGAGTTCCCTCCTCGAAGTCCGAAGAAGCGGGATAAATAAATAGAGGGGAACTCCTCCCGGTCGTCAAATAAATTTGTAATTACAGATTCCTCCAAAGGAGCCTCCCTAGAAGACTTAGCATCCGACCACCGAGGAGGATCTTCCTCGAAGGTGGCTTTTTCAATTATTGCAAATCGACGTCGGCCAGCGCAATTGTTCCTTGAATTGACAAAATCCTTCCTTGCCGATTTATTATTCCGAGTGCAAGACTGCGATACCGAATTTGCTGGTCGCCCTTCCTTGAGGACCCACCGTGGAGGAATATCTCGGAAGGATTCGTTCGCCCAAGAGGAGGCGTTCCTTCCCAGGACTTCGCGGGCTAACCCGTTCCTTTGAAGTCCGGGAAAACGGAGAGACCCGCGATGCGGAGACGCTGCGGAAACCCATATCTCTATAAACCCGCCTAAAATAAAATTCCCCGCTCCTCGTGGTCTACTCTTCCTCGTCTCGAAGACTCGCAGACCCGAGGATAAAAAACACAACTCCTCTTCCAGGCTCGGCGGTGGCAATGATCGGGGCGAACCTGCGTTTCGGGATCGGTGCATCCGGGAACCTGACATCTAACACGACGAAGTTCCAATGCCACCCAGGAGGAGCCGCAGAAGCGACGGTGATCTTCAGCCTGGGCGCCCTGGGGATGGGAGCTAACATGCTGCTAATGGGCCTGATCCTGGCTAAGCGACAACTCCGAAGGTACGTCTCCGTCTCTAGATAGAGGTCAACCTCCACCTTCCACAATGGTATCACGAGTAAAGATAAAAAACCCTAGCCCACCCCTCGGGGCTCAGATTCGCGTCGAGGAAAACGGACGGCGAGGATCCTCGATCAGATTTTACGCCGTCAGCGGCAAACGGGTCCATCCCGAGGGGATCGCTTTTACGTTTACCCGGGCCCTAAAACCCACCCTGGAAGCTGCCATCGACAACAAATTCCTCTCCATCGCGAGACTAAACGCTTTACGAGCGACCGAACACATGCCAGGACACCCTCGCCGAGGAGTCGCCCCCTCGCAGGACTCGTCCCTACAGAAAATTCCCAAGGATATCGAGATTCCGCGGATATCGCAAGCCCTCGAGGCGTTAATCTGCATTTATCCGTGGACGTCGTTACGCATTGTTCGCGAGATGTGATCCTCTTTCTTCAAGGTGGTCCCAGGGGCTGCTGTTCCACCAGGCGTTGGTCGACTGCGCGAGAGCAGCGATCCTGCTTCCTCTGGGGTCCAGCATCCTGAATTGCCAGGCAGTGAACAAGTGTTCCCTCGTGGAGACGGCCTTCCTCCTGCTCGTTACGGTGTCCACGGTGAACATGCTGACGACGGTCCTGAACGACAGTCCCGTCTTTCCCGAGAGCGACGAGGAGGCCGACATGATCGCCCCTTTGCTGATGGACTCTCCTCAGGTGGGAATTGGCTCCCTCCTTCGTCCTCATTTATCCAAATACGAGGTGGCTTTTCTTCTACGAGCATCCCACGACCTGGTCTCGACTTCCAGTGCGTCTTCTTCGGCACCTTCATGATCTGGTTCGCCAGCATCACCATCAACCTCGGTCCAACGTTCCTGAGCGGCGCCCTGGCAGCCAACACCAAGGTGGACCATAACGCCCCAAGCTGTCCCCTGGTCCACGGTCCCTTCAGGCACTATATCCTAAACGTCCTCTGGATAGTCATCAACGTCATCTGCGTGGCTCTCACCCTGTTCCACCTGAGGAAGCTGCACAGGGACCTGACCAAGGCCAACGTCGAGGCTGTACGTACACTTGGAGGAAAGAAAAAGAAAAATGCAGTCCTCAAAGGAAATCCTTTGTTTCGCTAATTATGGTTAATTGCCCAAAATTGTTTGTTTCTCGTTGTTTATTAACCAAAATTGTTCGATTCGCTCCTTTCGATTCATCGTACAAAGTTGATTGCATTTCGTTTCAGGTCCGCGTCGCCGGTCTGGTCACGACCCTGGTCAACGTTACGGGAGGTCATGGACGGTCCAACGGACTAGTCGAGGGTGCAACGAGGAACGGGGGCACCCCCAAGGTAAACCGCGGTTAATTTAACTCGTACCCATGACCGATAATACGGTTACTCGTTAATTCAGAGAGGAGGAGCCCTGGAAGAGCACCGTAAGATGAGGAACTACCTGAGGAGAGTGGAGCGCGAGGGCGTGCAGCGAGTTAAGATGTTCCTGGTGATCACCGCGGCCTACGTCATCTTCTGGGGCCCTTTGTTCTTCGTCACCCTGGTCTATCATCCGGTGATGGGGAACAACGCAGGATACGAGGTGACATCCCGAAAAATCAGCTGATTTCCCCAAGCTCACAAAGAAAAGAACTCATGAAATCTCCCGGAAGAAGAACTGTCGGTACCCTGGCGGATTCCGCGCCTCCAAGGAGCGGGGCTTGAGAAACTAGGAAAATTGCGAAAAATTGAGGAAGATTTGATTCTTAAAAAAAAATTAAAAAATTCTTGAAAAACCGTAATCTTTGGGTGGGTCAAGGTGGCGTAACCCCTTAAGGGGTGAGCCGAGGCGCATCTCTACCCTAGCGAATCGATCGGGAAGATAGAGGAATTCCTAGTGTCCCTCCAAAGGGTGAGGACAATCGAGACGACCGAGAACTATCATTCCAGGTGACCCTCCACATCGCCTACGTCCACGCCTTCGTGAACCCGGCGCTCTTCCTGACCCTCCACCGAGGATTGCGGCAGGGCATGTCGGACGTGTGCTGCGGATGCTGCGAGAGCATCGCCAGATGGATCTTGGGCTCGTCTCCGAACAGTCCCGTCCAGAGCATTCAACCCCCAGGTTACGAGGCCCCCATGGGGTTGCCCTCGCCTCCGGATCCCCCGTTACCGACGAGTGTTACGAGCTGCGATCTGAACGACGTGGCGCTTCTGAAACCACCACTTCCGCCGACGGCGAAGCACTTGTTGACGGTAACCGAGGCCACTTCTATCGCGAGATGAGCTCTTTCCCCGAGAAGCCAGACCCCTTTTACGGGTATCGATGCCGTTCGATTTTTATCCAAGTGCCTGTACCTACCAGCGATCCGCTCTTTGAACAGCATCTACGGGAATCGCGACTCCCATATGGAAGATATCTTCGGAGCGTCGAAATGTCCAAACGATTCTGTCAATGGGGGGATCTTTACGAAACTACGGGAACGAAGCGTGATCTCATTCCTCTCTTCTCGTCGTACCCTGGGAAAGGAACATCCTCAAGGAAGGCATTCGCGCCCACCAGGGTACAAGGGCTGGTAACGACCTGGGTTTCCCTTACAGGACAACGCGATGCCTCTACCGCCCGATCCTTGGAGTCTGGTGCAGAGGACGAAGAGCGCGACGAGCCTCTACGAGGAGGAGCTGTCCAGGAGGCCGAGTCTTCTCTTGCCACCTCCTCCGGACTTGAGCGACCTGCAATCCCCGATCAGCCCGACGAGCAGCGATCTACCCAGCGAATAAATCCCCCAGAATATTGATTCCCCGAGGAAGGTCCCGACACTCGTGAAACCTCATTTTTACATTTCCTATTACAAGCAATTTATTAATTTCCCTCTTTGAAATGGAACTTTCACGTATGCCAAGACCTTCCTCAAGGCATCCGCGTTCGCCTGGTAGAATGTCGAAGGATTCGATGCACCCAGCTCGGAGAAAAAAAAAATTTGATAAGCGATATCAAGTCCTCAGACGTCGCATTCACGCATCACCTCGATCGACCGAAAACGTGAGAAAAAAAAAGAAAAAGAAAAAAAGAGAAATTCGAAACGCCGTCTTGCGATTACACTTCCAAAAAGGAGGGGGAAAAAAAAAAGAAAGAAAGAAAGAAAAATATCAGAAAGGTCCGAAACAGTATTTAAGGTCGTCCAGTGCGTCGCGATGTGCGCGGCGACGTTACTTGTACCTGTTATAAGCGATCGAAACCGCGTCCAGGATAATAGTTCCGCGTAATTTCACCGAGAGAGTACGCAGATACCGTCAGGGCGAGCTATCTCCCTCGATTACGATATAAATCGAGTCAAATCTAATCCCCGACTCCCCCTTTTAGCGTGGTAGCGCCCTTCCCGACAGTCCCTCGGTTACCCCGTGACCGTCTACGGACTGTCCCGAAGGATTGCGAGGTATAACAATTACACAATATATATAGTTCCTTATGGTCCGAACAGAGCTAGAGGTGTACTTATATTTCTTAACGGCTAGCGCCATTTATATACAATCTATATGTACGCGAAAAACGATCGCGATCGCGATCCTCTAAGGAAGGCACTTTCGCGTGAGCTTCGTCGAAGCGCAGGGCCGTCAGAGATATCGAATATTAATCATTAAAATCGTATATTAATTATTAACGGAATATTGAAGGTACACATTACATTGTATCAATTAATTCGAGCCCTTCGTGAATGCGCCTTTCCTAGGAGGAAAGGAAAATCCGACCTCCCCCTGCGCAATTTCGAAACTCACGCGGTGCAATGAAACATCTAAAAATGTCCAAATAAAACGAATTTCTAAATGGTCTAACGAACCAAAAAAAAAAG
This sequence comes from Orussus abietinus, assembly GCF_000612105.2. NCBI lineage: Eukaryota > Metazoa > Arthropoda > Insecta > Hymenoptera > Orussidae > Orussus > Orussus abietinus. The sequence continues at coordinate 13,561 of NW_019394714.1, forward strand.
GGAGGAAATAACGACAAGAAGAAAAATCAGCCATCCCAGTTGGAAAGTCAATTTTCGTCGTTGAGAAACTTTTTTAACGCGTAGTAGGGAAACGGAGACTCAACCTGTGCCAATTAATAAAAAAAAGAAGAAGAACTCGATATCTAGCTCAGGACGAGCGTTATTAATAGCGAGGGGAAGTAAGAGCATATAAATAAACTGTGCCTAAAACTATCGAAAGCTAATAAAGCGAATAAAAGAAGCAGATAATTAAAATGGGACTATATCATTTTAGCGGTGTGAGGAAATTAGCTTTTAAGGGTGACTACGGTAATGGGGATGATCAACTATACTTAAGGGGGGAAGAAAGAAACACTACTCGATTATAATTTTCAATATAGAGAGAACCACCATCGCGTAAACGGTGTATCGTGACTAATTGTATGTGGCCGTTGTATGAACTGTATATACACAAAGTGGTGGAAATTGTTTCACAGCCTGGTACCTATCAAATAAAATATTATCACACCGAGGATTAATTTCCCTTGTCACTTTCATGCTACCTTGTTAGGCGGTGTCTTCGTTTGGCGATTAAAAAACAAAACAAAAAAGAAAGAGAGAGAAACGTTTTACGATGCGGCGATATTAAGACGGTAAGAACGAAATTTAAGGAAATGACTTCTCTTCCCCGAGAACTTATCTCGTAAACCCTCGCTTAATGAGCCCATTAGGAAAGCACTCACTCTGCTAGGGTCCTTGCATCCCTTTGTACATACGTGCACGCCAATATAATCGCACAATACGCGTGTATAAGCCTTGGGTTCAAACAATAGTGCCGAAAACAAAAGGCCTCTTCCTAAGAACGAGCTGTACAAAGTGCTCGTTTTTTTTTTGGGGGGGGGGCGAAGGTCCGCCTTCCGTGGGGACACAATGGCCCGAAGAGAGATTTTAAAGTAACACGTGACGGAAAAGTGTGCACATTTAGGAGAGACACGCGTGAGACGTGTAAACGTGTCTCACTTCTCCCCATACCGAGAGAAACTATTTCTTTGGCTGAATGAATTTCCTTTTCTCGGTGTGGAAATCTGCTTAAGAAGTGGTAACGTGCTTCCACTTACCTGTTCGAAGCCGCCCAAGATCTCCGTCGTGTCCATCGCTGAATTGACAACTATTGACTTCAGATCTCGTCCAGCCAATTCTGCCAAAGTGCGGACGACGCTGCTCTTACCGCATCCTGACCCACCGACCTGTAAACGCGATACATTTCTTTAACATTGAATAACATGTAAATAAAAAATCCCCCAAATGAAGTGGTCCAATAGAGTATCGGTTCATAAATTAGATTTCTTTTTTTTTCTCGTCTAAATTTACAGAGCAAGAAGAAACAATGACACACTGACCACTATAGCCATCCAGTTCATCTCCACACATTTTGCAAGACTCCTTAGCGTAGCCATCTGATCTCTGAGCAGTAACAAATTATGGTCTCCGATGCAGGAAGAACTTGTTCGAGCCACGGTCACATCTCCAAGATGAAGATTTTCTTTGGTAATATATATGACAGGTTGGCTCCGAGGAAGAGGATATTTCCCAGCAGGGAACATCTCCGAGTACAACTCTCGGACCTACGAAAATGTTAAATAATACCAATACAATGAATATAAAAACGATAGTAAGAATGACAGGCGATTCCTCGACTAACTTTCTGCTTATCCTCGGCAGTTCTCATTCTGTCTACGTAAATCAGCTCAACCGAATCCCCAGGATTGTATGATGCTTCGGTCTGGTTAGATCTCCTCCGAGATGAATTAACTGTTATCTCGCACCATCGTGTAATGTCGCGTAAATTCATTTCCCATGGAGAACCATGATAAGCCCAAGTGACGCCAGCTTCTGACGAAAGTTTCGAGTTAAACTCCACCATGTTGGAAATCAGATCCACCGGTAAATCCAGAAACTGCGAGGTTGCAATGAACTTCAAATCGATGTCCGTCAGGGCATCGATGAACACCTGAAGAAAAAAAAATGAGGGGAATGAAACACTATCCAATAAAATAAAATGAAAATGGATATTCTACTTCCACGAGGCTACTTACCTGGGTGAATCGGTTCAGGAACGACCTTGGCAACCCTCTTCTGTCTCCACCTTGCCTTAAGGGGTTCTGACAAGCAAATAATTTTGTTCCAGGCTCAATCGAAAAGGTCCTATTTAGTTCTGGAATGTAGACCTCTCCTCGATGATCCAGACACGCGTTTAGACCCTCCAAAACCGATTGCGAAGCGAGATTTAATTCGTCAAGCAATATCCATTGACCAGCTCTCAGGGCTCGCAAAAAAGGACCATCCTTCCAGGCGAATTCACCACCTTTACCACCTTCTAGAGGAAGGTCAGCTCCGAAAAGATCCGAAGCATCCTGTGGGAAATTAAATCATTAAATAATTAAATAATAACAAAGACTATTGTAGAAAGGAAAACGTAAGAATGGAGCCGGAACTCCGCTCGGATTAAATTCAAGATCATTCAGACGAGTCGAAACGTCTTGACATTTAAAAATATCTTTGAAACTAACCGTCTGATCGCTTAAATTAATTCTGCAGACCACGTTCCCCGAAGCTTTGGCCAATGCTGCAACCAAGCTCGTTTTTCCCACTCCTGGACTTCCTTCCAAGAGTATTGGTTTCTTTAATTGCAAGCCTCGTAGAAGCTTCAAAGTATTTAATCTTGTTGTAGGAGCGGTAAAAGTAAAAGCAGGAGCACTTTGGATAGCAGTGGGCTCTTTTGGAATATAAAATGGTGCAAAGCCGAATAACTCGTCCATAGATCTTGCCAAGGATACATCGATATCCATGCTTCGTTGCAAAGTATCTTCCGACTCTGACAGAGTCTCATTTTGGGATTCCAAGAATTTTATGGCATTCTCTTTAAAGGTTATTAATTTAGCCGGACTGTAAAAAAATGCCAGGAAATAAATAATCATAGTGAGGAGGATTTCAAACGATATTGTCAAGATTAAACAAATTGTTAAATGAAATTAGACATACCTTATTGCACTTGTCGCTCCAGATCCTATGCTGTCAATGTACGTGAGACAAGCTCCATGTAAATAGGCATCGGTCAGACTCAAAGGACAAGCGTTATCCTTACTAACGCAAGCATTCATAAAATTCACCCAAGTTAAAACGTCTCTCACGCTGATGGTAAATTTGCTTCCAGTTTCAGAGCGTGTTAGCCAATCAAGAAAACCTAACATGTTAGCAGCTACTGATTCTTTTACAACTTTTAAATTTGCACAGAGGTTATGTTCAATTATGGCTCGTAGATCATCTCGTTCGATACAGCCTTCGCACCAGATCTCAGTGAAACGGTTTCTAAGTGCTGGTGATAACTCTTTCTTTCCGTAATCACCTCCTGGGTTCATGGTTCCTGTATCAAGAAGTAATTTAATAAACACCTATACAAATCGATCGGTACATCTCTAGAATGAAATTTATTATTAAACGTACCGATGAAAAGAAACTTTTCCTCCGCAACAATTTGGCCATTATTTTCATCGACTCCCTTTTCGGTCAACAGAAGACTGCGTTCAGGTTCTGTGAGAAAATCGTAATAATTACAACATAACTATATATTTAATAAGAATAAATAAAGCATTATAATGGTTCGCACCTAGTAAGGAATTTAATCTCTCCAGAACACTATCGTCTGCTAACGATATTTCGTCTGCCAGAAACAAGTCCCCATTCTGCATAGCGCTTATCAATGGACCATCGACCCATTCGAACAACTTTTGACTGTCAGTATCCGAGTGATCTCTTATCGGTCTCAAATTGCCAAGAAAATCAGAAGACTCTGTGTGCATATGGCAATTTACTGCGTAAAGCTTTCGACGACTCATCTCAGCAATCAATTGACAGATCGTTGTTTTCCCACCACCAGTTTCACCGACCAGTAAAACAGGCTCCTTGAATTGGTAAGACTTCCAAACTAAGACCGCCATTCTTCGCATATGATAAGTCCAAACAATATGACTGAAAGACGAAATTTCTCCTTGTGAGATTTGTTCCAGGATGCTCCTCGTTACGGACGATGTTTTCTCATTCAAAGTGAATAAAGTATTGGGATCTACGTCTCGTTTGAGATGCTTTTTAATCACTTGTCTGATTTCATTAGCTTCTTCTGCTTTTCGCACTTTGGCAGCAAGAACCAAGTAGCCTTCGTCTGCCAAGTGTTGACTCCAATCGTAGAGACGTTCACCAACGTCAGGAGCCAGCCTGTACCTTTCACCCCATCGGAAGAGATCTCGAAGTGTTATAAATCCTTGCTTTCCAGCAAATGCTGCTGTATTTTTACGTCTAATCTGAAGATCTGTCATCACACCGATAATCTGCTTGCAATATGAAATAGGCATACGACAGCGTTGATGTAAAATAATTTCTAATTCGTTCGCCGGGATTTCGTCGAAGTGGAGCTCGACAAATCTGTTCCGAAAAGCTCTGGACAGGACCTTCCGGCCACCATATAATCCAGGAGGATTCTGAGTTGCGAATAACATAAAGTTACCGTGGGCTTTGATGACCTGCTGTGTTTCAGGAATAAATAATTCCCTGTTATCGTCAAGTACTCTGTTCAGTGCCTCCAGGACGTCACTAGGAGCCAGATTCAGTTCATCCAAAATTATCCAATGTCCTGCAAGGAAATGAAAAAAGAATATCACTCCGAGAGATTAAATCTGATCAGCTAAAAAAAGATTAACTTTAGTTATGAACAAATACCTTTCCTCATGGCTTCGACCAGAATCCCCTCTTTGAAAACTAGTTTGCCTGTCTCGTCAGCTACATAATTTCCGACATATTCTTGTAAATCTGTATGTTCGTGATTGTTTATTCGTACGCATACATGACCAGATGCTTTAGCCAAATATGTAATCAAACTAGTCTTTCCCACGGAAGTGTCACCTTGCAATAAGACTGGCATTTTTCCTATCGATACCACTCGTACGAGGTCTTTCAAGTTTCGTCTAACGGACTCAGTCAATATATACTGCCAAGTATTATTTATATTTTTTTTTAGTCCGTAAATTTAACATTTAACAAGTTTACAAATAAGGAATTAAATTAATACTCACATTATCTGGTATTTCAGGTTCAACACTACCTCGTACAACCCAATAACCTTCAAAATTAATGTATTCCTCATCCGGTTCATGGGTTGGTTTTGGTATCGGAGATCTCAAAACCGCTTTAGCAGTCTTATTGTCTAAAATAGCACGAATAATCATTGTATCCACAATGGGATACGAATTATGATCTAACTGCGTCAAGAAACTCAAACAAAATGCTTCGTACAAGGATCTTAAAACAGCTCCGCAAGGATTAGTAGCAGCGATACCCAAAGCTCTGCACAAAGTTCTCAAACTATAATGTGGCTTATGACCGGTTCCATCAAAGAGAGAAATAACTGCTTCTCTCCGTACATTCAAATAAAATTTAACCAAGGCTTCCTGTTTAGATGTTGGTAGATTCATCTCACTGAGATACGATCCGACAAGTAATTGTAAGTCTACCTCCTCCGTTAACTCATCGACATAGAATTCAGTAAATCTATTACGAAGACCAACGGGCAACTCCTTTTTTCCAACATCGGTTGCTGGGTTCATACAAGCGAAGACTGTGAAATCTGGATGTCTTTTAATTAATTCTTTGTCCCCTCTCTCCAATAGTGACAGCGATCCAGATGAACCTTCCAAGAGTCCAGATAAACATTCCAGAGTTTCTGCATTAGCCAGATTAATCTCATCCAAGAGAACCCAATACCCTTCGCGAAGAGCTCTTATTAAGCTTCCCTCTATAAATGCAAAAGCTAATGAATATTGGCTTTTTGTCTGTAACGATAGCTTCTCTAATTTCAAAGACAACTTTTGCCATTTCTTCAACATTTCCGAAATATTCTTTGTGCTTCGTTTCTCTCGATTCAGTCGTTTTACTGCAGCCAATGTGCTGTGGATCATTAATTTGACTAAAGTTTTCCATTTGCCCAGCTTATAGCACGTAGCAATGTGTTCAAGGAATTTTTGATTGGGCTCAATTGCGAAGTATGATCGAAACAGAATCTCGAATTCTTCTCTTATAGGAGTTATTAAAAATTTAAAATCGACTGGTTTATATCCTCCTAGAAGATCAGCACTTTCGCTTTGCTGGTTCATATTTATTACAATCAATTTGTGTCCTGTGCTTCGAGCCAAATACTGTATACAGCTGGTCTTCCCAGTTCCAGTTTCACCAACTAATAGTACAGGCTCTTTCTGAGCTACGCAACTAGTAATGCGTTCAAGAATGCAAGCAGATGGTCTTGTGAATGAATAACTCATTTTTACGGTATCCAGCTGGGCACGAAATGATTTCTTACGAGAGAGTTTTGCTCTACCAGCTATGAAAGTTGTCGGGAGAAGATTCACCGAAGGTTTATGAAAATTGCAAAAATACTCTGCTTTCATCTTCACTATTCCCAGCTTATTGCTAATCGCTATTGCTAGATTCAGTCTTTGAACTGTGCGGAGATAACAAACATCTCGATTAATATTCCCCTAATCATATTTTTAAGTGCCAACTTAGATTCTTAATTTTTTTGTACATTAAAAAAAATTGTCCTACATTGAATAACTATGTCAAATATAGCATACCTTGATCTGACACCGAACAGCAAAATATATCAATAGCATCTTGCAGTAACTTTAATCCAGAATCTGGAGAAGATACCACAAAATCTGTGGCAGATCTGCTGCACCATTTGATCAAATCTCTTGTTGAAGTAAGTCTGCCTGTGCACATGGTCAAGTTTTCATTCTCACAGACTTCGGTATTATGATATCCAATAGAAAATAACAAAAAGACATCCACCATTCTGGATGCCACCGTATGAAAAACTGGGAACAGAGTCTGAACTATGGATATTAATTCTTCCCTCGTCAATGGCTCCATATTAACACAAAACCAATGCTTCTCTAGCAAATTTGTGGCTACCGTTGCTTGCCTCTGAAATCCAGTGACGGATGAAATTAATCGTTGAGTCATAAATAACTGAAATCCACTTTTAACGTATATCGTATCTCTATATCCAGGAACAGAAAGAGTTTCAGTCTCCATCAAGTTGCTTAGGACACTTGCTACGTCCAATGCTGCACTGTCAATATCTTCCAAAAGTAGCCATTGTCCTGTCATTACAGCCTGAGTTAGTACACCAGGCTGCCATACAAATTCTCCTGGAATGTCTGTACACCTGTACGTTCCCAACAACATCTTTGAGTCGGTTTGGTCTCCCAGTTGAACTTTCACAAAGTTAGAACTGTCACGACCAGTGGCCACTGCCAGATATTCAATTAACGCAGTCTTTCCACATCCTACTGCGCCACGCAAACAGACACATTTTCTGGATGCAACGGCTAATGCTAAACCTCTTAGATTCTCTTCCATTGACGGAACTGGAATCAAATCCTGACGCCTTTGTGAACCACCATTTAAAACTGGTAGCGAAACGCCAGCTATTCTTACAACAGATGATGGAATATGAATTGTGTCGGGTTCTTTATCAGACATGTCTTCAAGAACTGGTAGCAGTGTATTAACTCGACTTTGTTTATCCTTGATTGAGAAATCATTCAAATTTTTAATCAAAGGCTCTGCTGTCTTGATCCACAAAGATTCAGACATACCCAAGACAATTCCCACACACTGCAGTGCTATCCTATTCAATGGAAAAAAGAAACATAATTTAAAAATTTAATACACAGCATACAAACTTTAATATTTTAGTGGAATAATTTATAACTTACCACTTGATCTCATCATCTTTGTTCTTTAAATATTCGTAAAAGTTGGACCAGTTCCACTTGTATTTAAAATGATTAGTAGCTGCAAGTAAGATATTACGACAAGCAACCACTATATCATAGTCGGACACTTGAGTTACAGCAAAAGTCATGTTGCTTGTTTTCCGTCTTTTAGGAAGTATATTAGAATCATCTGCCATTGGTTCAAACGGTGCAGGATTTACTTCGAAGTAACGGAGAGTGAATCTAAGATCACATTGATTTAAATGATGAACACGCTCTGCAATTACATATAAAATCTATGGAACTTACCCCAAAACATCTGGATGAACGGATATTATTTTTCCCAGGATAACACAATTCAATCTATGCGCAAGATCCGAACTGGCAACGGTTTCATTCTTTGAACCCTCACCATTTATCGCTAATGTCAGAAGAGTTAGTAACAACTGCGGAAAGCATAATGCTACATCTATCGCACACCTTGGATCCATTAACATTTCACATAATAATTCCCGAACCTCATCGCAATCACGTTTACTGAACTCCTACGAAAGGCAAAATTAAATTGAAATCTCTCATCATTCATTTTATTCCTTACATAAACCCTTTAATAGAGGATTCCAAACTGTGTTAATATCATTCACATTTATAACGTATTTCACTATCTTTACCTTCAATGCCAGGAACGGTTGGAACCTGGTTTTGTATTTCTTGTTTCTATTGCAAAAGACTTGTAAATTTTGAATCAACATTTTTACAGAGTTTACAGCACTTTTACATTGATCCTCTTCACTTTGCCAGAACTTGTTGAATGATCGTCCACTTTGTCTTGCGACTTGTTGCTACTGGGTCTTATCGTAATTTCACTTGTCGCGGTGCGGCCTGGTGATGACAAAAGTGAGGTTAGAAGCCGTTCCGAGCACGTGTTGTAAATCGTTACCCCCACCCTCTCGACAAAAACACTGCTCCCGTGTGCAAAAATATATTTTCACCTGTTACACACGGACCCTATTACTTTCCGGCAATTAAAATTTCAAAATACTCAATCCAACCATTTAACTTGGTTCGAAAATTAAGAAAAAATGTGCAGAAATTTCAAGCGTACCTTTCAACCGGCATACGAGACGCGCGTGCGCGGGGCTTAAGATCGGAGCTGTAACCAATAAAGTAACGGAATTTGCCACAGTAACGGAAAGGCAGAAAATTCGCTTTGTTCATTGGTTGTTGCTTATCTCATGCCGGTTTGGCATATCATTTGAAACCGCCAATTTGAAAACTAATAACTATTAATTATTGAATGAAATTAAATGATTTTATCAGAAATTACCAAGTTCAAGAAGAATTCAGACAAAATTTTTAATGAGTCGCATGTTACGGTCCATTTAATATTAATATTCTTATACAAAAGTACATGTTTTATTGTATCAAAATGTAACAATTATGCATATAAAATGTCCCAGTTCTATTAATATAATCATCCCGAGAAGCACAGTACATCAGGGTGATTCTTAAAGTGCTCCTGAATCGCCTTTTCAATGCCCGGGAGCAGTAAATTGTTCGTTGTCACATTAAAACTAACGTAGACAGGTTTTCCATATTTCTTAGCCAACCTTTGGGCCATATTAGTTGAAGTAGCATCTGCAACGGACCCCATGAGTCTCGTAGAAACAGGCTGTACCTCGTACTTCGTCATAATAGCTAGCGACAGGTCATTCATAGCTCGTTCATTGAAATCGCCAACCCATAAATAAAAACTATCTTCCATTTTGATAATTTGACACGAGATTTGAAGGTCTCCAACTGGGAGGACAAAATCATGAAACTGAAAGCTGCAGGGCAATAGTTTTTCAGTCGCTTCCTCCTCTTTGCCAGTCATCGCCTCTCTTAAAAGTAACCTCCAATAATTATAGTATTTACTGAAGTCCACAAAATGATTCAAGAGCTGCAATCAGATCAAAACTCATCTGTCAGTATGAATAGAACGTTCCACAAGCAATATAGAATAAAATAATTATTCTACCATTGGAATGAAATAGAAACATTGAAAAATATTTCACATGTTTTTCCTCACTTCCATGGCATACGAAAGAAAGAATACATCATTATTAGAAGAAAATTAGGTTCTTTAGTTATCTTAATAAATCGTGATTTGTCATACGTATGGATTAGAGATGAGTTGAGAGATTGCTCACGGGCTGTGTCGCGCGACGCGTTCTATCCTCGGCGGAGAATGCGAGCGGCTCGCGCACTTGTCAGCTGATCGGATTGGAGGGGGGATTGCTTCCTCGATCGCGCATCGTGTCGTCAGCGCCTTATCCGAAGCCACGGAGTGTCGAGTTTTTCCCCGGAGCTTGATCCCTGAGTCGCGATCAGCCATTTCTAAACAGTTGGTAGGATTTGTGTGAGCGTGCGTGCATAGGTGCGCCAAGCCTCGTCGATCGGGTCGAAAGAATCCGCACCGCGCTCGGATTAGCCCGCGACTTAACCTCTGATGCCAATGGCCTGACCGTACACGAGCCGGCGCCTCGTCTCTTCGCTTCGGCCTCCTGCGGGTGCCCTTCATCGTCCTCGTGAGTCCTGAGCCTCGCCGTACCTGCAACGGCCTTTGTTTCTCCACCGGGGAACCGTTTCCTGGCCGCGCCGCCCGGACTCTCGGACAGCCGTCTCGTGCCCGCGACGACGGGCTAACCTCAAAAGCGCAAGGCTCCGCCGAGCGCCGCGACACCTCGACCTGACCCTCGTCGTCATGAAGCTCATCGACCACGTGGTGCGCAGCTTCAAAGTGGCGAAAGTGTTCCGAGAAAACACCGACCGCATCAATAGCATCGACTTCTCGCCCAGCGGCGACACCTTAATATCCTGCTCCGAGGATGATCAAATCGTCATCTACGACTGCGAGAAGGGCACGCAGGTCCGCACCGTCAACTCGAAGAAGTACGGAGTGGACCTGATTCACTTCACCCATGCCAAGAACACTGCCATACACAGCAGCACCAAGGTCGACGATACCATACGATACCTCAGTCTGCACGATAATAAATATATCAGATACTTTCCAGGACACACGAAAAAGGTCGTCTCGCTGTGCATTAGCCCTATCGAGGATACCTTTCTCTCGGGCTCGTTGGACAAGTCGCTGCGCCTTTGGGATCTGCGCTCTCCAAATTGTCACGGAGTTATGAACGTCTCGGGCAGACCGGTGGCTGCGTATGACCCGGAGGGATTGATATTTGCGGCGGGGGTCAATTCAGAGTGTATTAAGTTGTACGACTTGAGGAGCTTCGACAAGGGGCCGTTCGTTACGTTCAAGCTGTCGCAGGAGAAGGAGTGCGACTGGACTGGACTCAAGTTTAGCAGAGATGGGAAGACGATTCTTATTTCCACTAATGGGAGTATCATTCGACTCGTTGACGCTTTCCATGGTACACCACTGCAGACATTTGCAGGTTATCTGAACAACAAAGGCATCGCCATCGAGGCGAGCTTTAGTCCAGACTCCCAGTTTGTCTTTAGTGGCTCAACGGATGGACGTGTCCATGTCTGGTATGCGGATACTGGGTATAAGGTCTGCGTTCTCAAAGGGGACCATCCGGCTCCTGTTCAGTGCATCCAGTTTAATCCAAAGTATATGATGTTGGCATCTGCGTGCACTAATATGGCTTTCTGGCTGCCCACTGTGGAGGACACGGCGTAAAGGAACCAATGACCGGTCTTTGGTGATACACAATGAGGAAGGAAGTCGAGAATGGACAGCGAGGATCGTGCACGGCGAAACGACTTCGGTGCGGCCGTTGGCATTGTCTCTATTTAAAGAAAAAACGTTGCATTTAAAACTAAGTACATTAGCAAACCTGCAAATGGAAGAGGCATCGATTGGAATGCACTTTGATGTGAGGCGGAAACGAACATAGGCGATGTCTTGATGTTCACCCGATAATGACATGCTGGCATTCTACTCCGAGGATAATGAGATTCATCTAGGGATGCCAGAAATGTAAACATGTGTGTACTATCGATTCAAAGAGACAAGGCTTAGGCATGATTCACTTCGGCTAGGATGAGAATTCATCCTAATTAACGGTATCCCTGATATTCCGATCTGAACGATAATGACATTACTTGATACTTTCCATCACGTATTAAGATTGAAAGGCATGGTAGCGCTTGAACAAGTTCAAGTCTTTTATTTACACCGAAGATGTTTCTTTCATGAGTCTCACTGTACACCGAGTCATTAAGGATGTATTCACGTCTGGATTATATTCCAAGAATTGGAATAACTAAAAGGATCGTTGAAGTGGGCCTTCATTTGGAATTCAACTTTGTTTCAAATGGCCTGTCGGAACAGTCATCGAAGGTACTAAACCCATGTTCATCGGTATTGAATTCCAATAACCCAATGTGAATATATCCAACATGGTGAGAAATGTTCACATGAACTGTGCAGATCGCGTATAACTGGTCAACTCGCATATCAATTTATCTTCCTATGATGAGGTTTGAGAATCCATGCCGAAAGGATTGCAAGTGTGCAAGACATTGGCTAGGACATCCCGTAGTGCTAAGTGAAAATGAAGGTTGCCTGCCTCACCTGTCCAGTGCTATTGTATCAGTTTAACATTTGTACTTTGCATCAGATAACGCTCCACTGGGAATTTGCTTCGGTGGACTCTTTATAATGTCATGTCATTATTTCATGGCGCGATGAACGCGACCATCTACACGAACGGAACTCGCGACAGTAGCGAGGCAGTCTCGTATGTTGCACGCTACGAAGTATATCTCGCTAGTATTTCGGATATATCGTCCCGTGTACATAGTCTCCTCCTGTACCTGCGTTTAGCATTTTAATACTAGTACTTTATGTCGCTTCATTTCGAGTACATGGAATACTTTTAATTTCTGCATATTAACTCCAAGAGATAACCAAGTACATGGCTCGAGTCTGATCATTCTTTGGAAACTTTTTGAATTTTTTTTTTGTATTGCAGCGCTGTCTTAGATTCAGACACACTCGAATGTAGGGCAAAGTCTTTGCACTGTTTCAAACTGCTCATCTTCTGTCACAGAGTGCATCTGAATTCAACAAATAGAATTCGAGGAATGCTTAAGATGTCAGCCATGTAATGTCAGTCTTTGTTCCATTAACAGAAGTTGTCATCAAACTGACTTGGCAACCTATCCTTTTTCTTTTTCATTTTTTTCTTTATGCGACGTCGATTGCTAGTTGTCATTAACTGCAACCGAATCTTTGCGCTTGACAGGATCCAAGTGATGACGCTCTCTTGATGTTTCAACTGAGGACCGTTAAGGGAACTATTGGAGTAGGATAAGATGGTTTTTATTAGATGGGTTTTTTCATTCGGTTTAGGAATTTATAGGTCCGACGTTTAACTTGGAGAACTTAAGGGGCCGAATCCTCTGGTATTCAATTTGAAACACAGTGAACGATTAATGTCATTCGGTACAATGCTTTCTGTCGGATGCAGAAAAGGGTTCGGAGCATAACTATGCATCGTCGTTTGTTGTAAATATGACACGTAATTATTTCCATTAGGTTTTTAACGTTGATAACGATAATCCTTATATAATGTTAAGACAACAATGTGGTTCTTTTTTGTCAGAAGAAAAGAAAAGGAAAAAAAACACGTAAGAGCATGCGTGCGATGGACGTGTCCTTGATGTCCGATGTATGTCGGTGTACGAATGTGAGTGCGTAAGAGTGCCACTGTAAAATAGTATTTTTTATAACGGCAACAAGCGTATAATCGAAAGTGTACCCGAGTAAACGGACTTGCCGGAAGGCTAATGTCAAACGTCGAAGTGTCAAAATGACAGGTGTAAACTTGGCGGTGTGGAAGACCTCGTTAGAGATTTGTCTCGAGTGTACGTGAGTGAACACAATTCACCGGAGAGCTGCGTCGAGAGAAACCAAAGTCAGAGAATTCGACTCGATTGAACGATGGATCTTCATTGTATGCGCATGCAAAGAGAAGACAGGAAAAGTCTCGGCAGTTTCAAGAGTTGTTACGGCAGGCTGTGATTACATTCTAGACTCAGACATACTGTAAAGCCAGTGAACGTTGAAGCAATTGATGACATCGGTGTGAAAATTGTGAAACGGAACGTCATACAGTTTTGTTATTGTATACTTGTTTTGTAATCTACAAGTTGACAGTTGGCACGGTTCTGGAATGTAACCGGCAGAAATAGCGTAACAATCTCATGGAATTGGTTTTTGAACGGAGAATTTTTTCTCTTCTCTGTGTCACCTCGAGAAGGGCTTTTCGAGATTAGGATCAGCGCCGCATCGAGTCTCGACTCCATCCAGGCCGGCGCTTTGAAATCGTGAGATATATTTGGCCTGCGTTAATTATTATTAAGAAATTGAGAAGATTTCGATACGAAACTCGCGTTAACGAAGTAATTAATCCATTTTTCTATGGAACCTCTTGATCTCAAACACTTAATGTAATTCCATGTTTTAGGAGTAACAAAGTGTCATCGTAGTAAGAGCCCTAGTGTTTGAAATCTCGTCTCGGAGTAAGACTCGAATGGACCTTCAACGTTGCGCTCTTTCCTGACTTCGAAAGTGCTGTGTCGTAGCGAAGATAACCTTATGCTTCCTCGAGGAAAGGTATATTCAGTGCGTCGTGTGAACGTGTCGTTGAACGACATACTGCCAGGCTAATCTCGCGTTTAATGCACTTTAAATGGCTTTAAGCTCTCGTTTCTTCGCCTTTAAAACAACCACAACCTGTCGAACGTTCCGCTTTCTTTGTTCGAACACCTGCGAATCCTTCAGGGCATTAGTTAGTTCGGTCCATGGTAAACTTGATGGTAGGATATAACTCTGTCTCGAAGTCTAAAATCCTTTTAGTCGGTATACATTATTATATACCTCTGTCGTTGTCTTCGAAGTCAAACAGTAAGCGCTGTCAAAGCTCTCGTAGTGAATCGAGGCTGTCTGTCCAGGAGAGACGAGGATGCTCCGTGTCAAAAAACTAACTCAGTTGATTTTTATACTTATAATTTCTGCTAGGACTTTGGAAATTTGACAAGTAAAATTTTTACGACTAAATTTCTCTGAAGAAATATTGTTTATTCGGTGTAACCTCCTCTTTGTTGACAAGTAAGACTAGATACCCGTCTCTCCTTAAATTATAGAAGCTAATAGATTTAGAATGTTAAGAAGTTTAGGATAAGGAAATGTGACATCGTATCTTTGCTTCGAAGGCCAATACGACCCATGACATCCATGTCCTTTGTAAAAGTACATGTGAAAAGGTTTTTTTGCTTTGGAGACAAGTTACGAAAGGCTCTGGTCGATTCGAATTAGACTCCGTGCTACCTTTCTAAATAGGATTGCCACCTTCAAGAGGGAGTTCTTTACACTTCTGTACACTTTGACTTCTTCTGTCTCGATAATACTTTTTAATGGATTATATTTCTTTGGTCGAAGCACAAAAGCACTCTTCGAGGACTATCCAGTTGTTAAAATTTGATCGGTCGATTAAGCGACTCTTAAGTTGAGTTACAATGTGCTCCGGCCAGTGAAATTGTTTACAAAAAAAACTGTTTCTTCCTCGTTGTTTTCTCCATTTTTTCCTCTTTCTTTTTGTAAATTTGGGAGTAATGACCGTTGCATCCAGTAGACGTAGTCCTGGGGCAAACTGTTCCTTTTTAATTCCCAAGTAATACCGCTGGCGAAATAAATATTTTATATAAAAGTAAGTAACAGATTAGGTTTAAAAGAAATTGACAAATGTCCACCTGGTATAGGTATACATTGTATTATACGTATTTTGTAAGCGCGATAAAATTTGGTTGTATGAATGATTTAAGAGAAGGTTTAAATATTTAAGCGACGTGTAAATCGTGGTCAAGTATAGCGGAAACTTTTATTTTAAATACAGACGCATTATTTAACTATCCGAACTTTATTTATGTCTTCGGTATTCCCAAGCTCCAATACTAGAATTAATTGGTATTTAGACCTCGACGAGGTTTTAGTTACAGCAATTACTAGAAATCTGTGAAACTCGGTAAATTGACAATAGGTGTGTACTTCTTTGCAATAGAGATTAACTGATATTAATCAAATTATTATAATTTCCTATTTTGATTACTTTTCAGCATTATCGATAGCATTCGTACTTATGAGAATTATGTTTTCCAGCATTTATTAATTCATTCTGCATTCGTAGTGCCAAAAGTCATGGCTGAAAGGCGTACAATTGAATGTTTATTCAATTATCCTTTCCAATGCATGCGCAGGGAAGATAACTTTAATCATCTTCGATCTATTCGCTGTTCATCGTTCCAGTAACAAAACTTAGGAATATAATGCTGGCATGTAAATGTACTTTTGAGTGCTTCTTTACATGCCTTTAATTAACAGGATTGGAAACTAAAGCTGATAAAAAGTGAAAATTTGGCATTTTAATAGCAGCTTAAATATTTAAGTATCTTTTACGTCATTACAGTCGAACTTGTATACGTATAATAATTATGTTAGCCAGGTGCTATCTAGTGGAATCTTATTAAATTGAGATGCATTTTCACCGTATTTCGGAGGTCATTCCTAAAATCTTTCACTCGAGCTGTATTACTTGGGTTTTCTTTCCCTTCGTTAAGATACAACGCCCATGGCTTTTATATGTATTTGGCGCGAAACTCTACAGAGTTTTCCGATAAGTCCGGGCTGTGTTCACAATCGAGGAAATCTCGTTCTCCTTTTATAAACAAGAAACAAACACGTGTGTCGCCGTACTTGGAATTTCTTCAAGAACTGAATGTGACAATTAGACTTTTTTTTTCTTAACGTACCGCAGAAAAGTCATTCGATTACTAACTTAAGATGCACGACAAATGGTATTTTTATTTTTATGTACGATGTCTAGATGGCCGTTCGAAATTGAATTGTGAATAAAATAAGTTTATTTTGTAAAGCCTTTCGAACGTGTCTATTTTTCTTTCTTTCTTCTTTTTTCGTTTTTTTCATAACACTACACATGCAACAGCTCATACACGACAGCCCTTAAGATGAATGAAATTCATACAATCAGGAAGACGTAATTATTTATGTTTTTCGTTTATTTCTCTAATGTTTTTATATAATAAAATTCCTTTTCCTCGTCGGAGATTAAATGTGGCGCTTCTGTCATCATGTCGCGCCCTTCCACAGTTTTTGGGAAAGCAATTACATCTCGTATACTTGGTGCATCGCATAATATTGACATGTAACGGTCCAAGCCTAAAATTTGGACGCATTGATTTTAATTAATGAATGCTTTTTTTAAGATAATCACACTTGAAATGATGATGAGTGAGTAATAATTACCAAGTGCTATTCCACCATGGGGAGGTGCACCACTCGAAAGAGCATGGAGGAAGTACGAAAGCTTTGACTCATCGATGTTTAGCATACTGAGAACTTTGGTCTGCAATTCTGTGTCGTGAATTCGAATTGATCCACCACCGACCTCACTGCCATTCAATACGAGATCATAACTCAGACTGCGAACCTGTCAAACATGATTCTGTCTTTACTATTTTAGGTCAAGTTGAAATATTCTTTAGAAAGGTTCAGTGTTTTCCGTTAAGTTACGTTTAAGGGATCCTTTTCGAGGTTATGCAGGTCGTCAGGATGTGGCTGCGTAAAAGGATGATGAGTCGATTCAAGTTTTCCTGTTGCTTCCGCAATAGAGAATAAGGGAAAGTCTACGATCCATGCAAAATGGTATCCTTCAGATCTTATTTTCTTTCCTTTAGACTCCAGGATGTTCGTAAAGGTTACTCGTAACTTTCCAATTAATCCATTCTGAAGATTAAACGCCAGAAAGATTTATAGGGGATTTTTTTAAATCAATACATTTCATATATATGAGAAAATTAATAGAAATAATTGTGCCAGTAAAATGGAAAATTTCAATAATGAGGAAATTTGAATGGTTTTATACTCACTGCGTCTACTTTTCGACCAAATGCCAGAAACAAGACGTCTCCGGTTTTTAATTTCAATGTTTCTTGAAGCTTTCCTACAGAATTAGGGGAAAACAATTCACTCAACTTCGATGTCCATAAACTTCCTATCGCTTTTATCTGCAATAATCTTACACCATTGAATAGAGATCTTGATATTTCACTAAATTGCTGCTTGCATGAATTCGTAAAGGTCTCCTGAAATCCATATTAATCATGATTGGTATATCAAATGGTAATCAATTCTTGATTAAAATAAAATCTTTTACATGTTTATTCGGAAAGACTATTGCGTATGCTCCAAATGTTTCCCTTGAGATAGGATCAAGTTTCGCTGACAGATCATCAGAGAGCTCGATTAAGTCTGTAACATTTTTCATCTAGAAAATAGACACATTATTGAAACATTCAATAATTTTTAGGTATTGCAAATAATAATTTAAAGTTCACCTCAAATGGTATCCTCAAATCAGGCGCGTCAGTTCCATACAGTTCCATTGAGTCTTTATATGTTATTCTCTTAAATGGTATTTCTGCGCATCCTAATTCTTCTGGCCAGCTTCGTTGTAATAAATTTTCTGTCATGTTGAGTACTCCATCACGATTGACGAATGACATTTCAATATCCAGCTGTAGCCATTAAAAGTTACATTGTTCATTATTTCTAATTTAATATAGTATTAACAGTAAATAATTACAGTATCAACTGTACCTGTGTAAACTCAGGTTGCCTGTCGGATCTGCTCCCTTCGTCTCGGTAACACCTCGCCACTTGAAAATACTTATCGAATCCACCTATCATTAACAATTGTTTCAATTGCTGTGGACTCTGTGTAAGAGAATAAAATTTCCCGGGTTGCCGCGTTGGTACTACAAACTCCTGTGCTCCCTAAACATGAAATTAATTCTTATCACACTGGAGGAAAAATTATATTTAGTATCCATTGATGTAACAGCCTTTAATCAATAGGACACTCACTCCAGGAGTTCTACCAAAGAGAGTCGGTGTCTCGATATCCACAAAATTGCTGTGAATAAGGTATTCTCTCATCCTCATTATGACTTGTGACCTCAGTCTCAAATTTCTTTGCACTTCTGGATATCGAAGTGCTATGTACCGGTATTGCATCTGAATCGCTTCTTTTGACTTATTAAATTGTCTTAGGGATACAGGAAGTTGAGGCAAAGCTTGATTTATAACTTCCAATGATTCTACAAGGACCTCGATGTCACCCGTTGTCATCTTTTTATTCTTTTGTTTCTCCGGTCTTTCTGCAACCGTTCCAATTATGCTGAGTACGCTTTCATAAGATAAATTCTGTATAATTGCAGAGAGATCCTCTCGCTGAAACATCATGTCAAAATTATACTCGGCATCAAATAGTATGTTTCTAGTTTTCACCTTTTAATTTTTATGATTATAAGTATGCTGGTAAAATTCTGTACAACCATATGTTTATATAATTATCACATTTGTTAATTATACAATGCACCTACATTATCAGGTATTAGAAGTTGCGTTGAGCCATAAGCATCTCTCAATATTATGAACTTTCCCATTCGATGAAATTCCATCCACCCATTAAGCCGGACTATTCGTCCGACATCATCAGCTTTTAATTCCCCACACGTGTGCGTTCTATTGACAAATTCATTAACGGATGAACCAGACTTTTCTAAATCCACTCCAATGTTTTTTGTTACAGGCTTTTCTTGACCACATACTGCCATTGAGGAATTATTTGCTGCAATTACCTAATAAATGAACGCATCGATTTCAATGACAATGTTTGCTCACAGAATTACAATGCTTAAGCGTGCTGTATACAACTTCTTAATACTTACATGATTAACGTTAACAACTGATGGATGATGTTTTAAAAATACATTTCCAAGTAAACGACTTATTGTCTTGTTTCTAAGAATTCTCGCAGACATTGTATGTCATTTAAGTATTTACTTGGAAACAAAGAATCTAACAAGTCAGAAAATGAATAATCACGGCTAGGTGGCTCGATGATTTAAACGTACAGTTTCTTGTTATCGTGTGTTCTTATTGCCATATAATTGGATTTTCCCATTTTATGAGGTTTGACCGGGTCTGAATATTATGTATCATATCATAAACCTGAACAAATATGAAGGTTAACGCAGGGGGTTTATTACGTAAAGCAAATTGAGCGAAAATGTGAAAAATGAGTAGCTTATGGTATTACGGAACATTTTTCGTGGTGAAAATGCGAGACCATTCATATAGCGATTACGTAATTCTTCGAATAAACCCACGTGAGACGAAAGTGCAAAAAGTGAGCGCTCTCGTAAAAAATACGTAATAAACGCTCTGGTTAACGTTGCCGATCATTTGAATTGATTTTTCGTGCATTTAGTGGACAGTTCGTCCACTAGATGGCACTGTTTTTTAATGAACACATTGTAACATACCGTTGAGCTCTTTTAGTACACTTGATATTCATTGGTAGCAGAAAAATAGCAGACTACATTTTTGGTATTTGTGAATGCGAATAAGAAAAATCTCAGAATGGCCAGTGTGATTAAAAGTACCACGCGTCAAGTTAGACCGATTTTATCACTAGATAAATCTGACGCCCGTAGACAGGTTCTAAAATTGTACAAAGCTTGGTATCGCCAAATCCCTATCATTGGTATGTAACCATCTCTAACCTCAAACTGATTGCAACTTAAAATTGTATTTGTGATTGAAACTTCCTCTCTTCGTTACATTCTGGAAAAATTGATAGCATCAACCTCATAAATCACTCCTGATCTCTGTTCAATCAATTTCTATCAAGAAACTATCTTAAAAGAGTAACTAGGTTAACAAGGAATTTGGTAATCAAAATTTCTTTGATTACCTGTACAGGGTATGACCTTAAAAATCAATTATTTACTATAAGTATTTAATGCGTATTGTAGAGTCTTTGCACGTCACAGCTATTTACTATTATGTTCTAGTATGGGAATTCGATATTCCTAGGACCGTGGATCAATGTAAAGCTAAACTTCGGGAAGAGTTCATAAAACATAGAAATTTAACGGACATTCGAGTTATTGATATGTTGATCGTCAAGGTAAATTATTATAAACAATCTTGGATGGAAAAATATTGAGGCAAGGTTCACTATTAAATAATGAAAGATATTTTTATCTATTTAGGGACAGATGGAACTGCGAGAGACAACAGAATTGTGGAAGACCAAGGGACAAATAATGTACCTCTTCAAAGACACAGTTGAAAAGAAACCAACCGATTTCCTTTCTAAGTTCTTAGCGGGTCAGGATTAGTGCGTATTAAGTATGTTCGATATTACAATGTATTAAATTTGATCCTGTGTGAACTAATGTATATAAATTTAGATACATATTAAACAAAAGTAGAATACATCATTGGTTATGTGTGACTTTCTGTGATGTGAAAAGAAATGTGCAAACTTGTATTATTTGCTATAGTACTAAAAATTTATTAATGTACTTGATTCTTCACAGGTGGTTTCGAGGAAATTATTTAGTCCCGATGATTCTCCGTAGATAGCAAGAAGGAGATTATGTAATCTAAGTCATTCACTGGTAGTGCTCAAGACTTAGATTGTGAACAATGGTGTGAGTTATTCCTTAACCATTAATTATAAACGTATTGATTGCTAATCGCCGCCTTTCCATACGATGTCAAGATTACAATGTCATCACGTGCCAAGGACTAACAGATGAGTGAAGAAACAAAGTGAAATTTTATTACCTAAAATTGAGTGATTATTAGAATATCTAATACATTAAAATTATGAATATTTAAAAAGAAGTCATCCTCCAGTAAGGAGTAACTTCTCAAGTCTTATCAATTGAATCATAGCGGTTACTTTTGAATTTCCCTCCTTGAATCATTATACCGAGATTAAATCGCAATGCATGCTGGGTTGAGTTAAGCTCCATCTATTGGGTGGTTTGCTTATCAAAATATGTATTCGCGCATGGACGTAGAGAGGAAAGTTACGCGCCGTTATTGATAGCTACATTTTAGTCAAATTAGAAATTAAAATTAATAATCGTCACCTTTTACTTTTAAACTCTGTACTTTATAATGTTTCTAGGGCGATTTTTTCAGACGATTGATAAACGTGCGAAGGATAATTGTTTTTTAAAACAGTTTAGGAGAAAAGTTTTGGAAAAAGAAAAAAAGTACGCGAAGTCAGTATTTTTATTGACTAATGTTGTCCAGGGTAAAAATGCAGCGGCGGTCACGTGAGGTTAGTTTGACGCTGTTCCTTTTCAATTAGGGGCAAAAGAATTACTGGACGTATTGAAGGTTATGTGGAGGCATTGATTTATTGTTTACCCTGAGATTGTTACTTTGAGTGGAAGTTTCCAAACCAGCGAACATGGGGAAGGGTTTTAATAATTATATGTGCAAGAAATTCTTCCACCCAGCCTCCAGGGATAATCTCAAGCGGGTACGTACTTCTACGACTAACCTCTCGGCTGCCATCTTAATTTCTGCCCATATCTACGGTGGAAAGTAAAATAGCTTTTATTACGATTAGGTATGGATGGCTGAGCAACAGGCTGAGGCTTACAAGAAGAAGCAAGAGGAATTGCGTGTTCAGTATGAGAAGGAACAAGATCTGCATAATAATAAGTGAGTATGGACCTATTCTATGGACATAATATTCCGTTAACACCCTTGACCTGCAAATAACAGCTTCGAACCTAATTCGTATATTGATTTAAGCGTTAATGTTAAATTACAGAGCTTTACTCAGTAAGGAAAGCAAGGACAAGCTCAGTGTAAACTTTATGTACGAACCACCTCCAGGAGCAAAAAAGGAAAGAGAGAAGGAGGACAACGAACCTGAATATAAGTTTGAATGGCAGCGCAAATATAATGCTCCTCGGGAGAGTTATTGCAAGGGTGACAGTGAAATACGGGACCAGCCGTTTGGTATTCAAGTACGCAATGTCCGCTGCATTAAATGTCACAAATGGGGCCACATTAATACAGGTAATGTCACAATAATAAGACACAAGTTCGTACGAACATTAACGTTTTAAATCCTGAATATCGACCTTCTTATGACAGACAAGGAATGCCCATTATATAGCCAAGCAATGAGCGTGGTGA
Source organism: Orussus abietinus (assembly GCF_000612105.2). NCBI lineage: Eukaryota > Metazoa > Arthropoda > Insecta > Hymenoptera > Orussidae > Orussus > Orussus abietinus. Next base: position 36,484 of record NW_019394714.1, read on the forward strand.
TGGCAAATAATGTACAGACTCCGCCAGCACCAGATGCTTTAACGTTAGTACAACAGATGAGAGAAGACGGCCTGGCTCTGAAAAAGTATGTTTCGATATTTATAGAGAATTGATTGCTCGCTTTTGTATGTTGTTAACCACTACAAGGATTTATTTACAGTTGTTGTTTATTCGTTTCCTAATTGCTTAGGTCTGCTCTCACTGCCCAACAGCATTTACGAGTGCCTGAACATGAGGATTTAATGGTTTCGGAAGATGAAGAGCAGTCCGAAGTGACGTTCTTGAAGTCCTTGTCAAAAAAGGAGAAGAAGAAATTGCTGAAGTAGGAAACCTATATCTTGACTGATAATATATACTGCATTCTCATTAGAAATTATAATCAGCCTATTTTGAAGTATGAAATAAGTAAGCTTTTTTTTTTATCGTTGCAGGAAATTGGAAAAATTAGAGAAGAAAAAACTGAAAGAGAAGAAGAAGTTGAAGAAGCGTAACAGACAGAGTGCTAGCAGCAGTGGTACCGATTCAGATGATTCCTCCTCTGAGGAAGAAAAACGAAAGTCCAAAAAGAAATCTAAATCCAAACGTGAACGCAGCGAATCTCCTGATTCAGACCATAAGGACAAAAAGAGAGCAAAGAAGAATCACAAGGAGAGAAAGCAGACATCAAAAGATGAAGACGAACATCACACGGATCGTCGGAAGAAGGATGAAAAAGAGAATGAAAAATATAAAAGCACCAAGGACAGAAATCAAACCAATGGAAGGAAAAGAAAGTCCAGCGAATCAGACACCGAACAGAGACACAAGAGAAAGTATGAAAAGTCCAGAAAACATTCTCATCATTGATTTCCTACCGAGTGTCATCTGCGATGGCAAAAGCACAAAAATTATGTAAGTACATCATTGGCTGGTGAAAATGAATTTTATCCGGAGACAGAAAATATAGTTACCCAAACTACGATTAGTTAAACGTAACTATAGCCTTTTCGTAATGTTTATCAAATTTCGCATCGGTAAATATGTTGTAAAAATGTGTCGTTCCTAATCTAACCACATTAAATTGGCATATGTATATTAGTCAGGGCCTATATTTTCCTCATTGAAAACGAAAAGGGATAGGCGAATGTACAGTATGTAGTTCGACCGAGTAGATATCATGTATAAGTACTTAGAACTTTATTGGAAAGGTGAACGTAAATGATTTAAAATTTACTTGAGATAGCGAACAACCACACACGAGTCTTCCGTTGTAAGTTAAATTCTGAGGCGGATGCACGCAAAGTGATCTGTACAAATCTTGGAAATACTTGCCAAAGAAAAAATGTACTTAGGTGTAGTTACATGTAAAATAGTTTTTAATTAGCATTACAATAATGGAAATGAAATCGTCATACTTATGGACATAATTAACAGAGTAACGGGTACATTCGTTTTCTTTTTGTGAATCAGAAGTGAGGGTGCTCATCTCCATAATGAATATTTTTAACTCAATCATCCTGGCTGATTTTACCAATTAATAGGACATCGGTAGGTTTGCATTAACGCTTTAAAAATATGAGGGGGAACTTAATTTACGATCTAACGCGTTATTTATTTCTTATATGTCGAATTGAACTCGCAATAACGAATTTTTACTGCGAGCCTGGTAAAGCACCTCGCATGGCAAAACTTAACAAAATGTGAATACGGTGTGCTATGGTCTGGCTTTAACTATTTATTGTAGTAATCTTATAATCGATCACTAATGTTACAATATAAAGGTTTTACTATATTTGTCTGCATCGTGGTTGTCTATGCGTACATAATACTAGCCATTTATGGTGGCTGATGAACACTTGGGCAGTCTGAAATCCGAGTGAATGTTCATCACATGCTTGATTAAGCGATGTCTGACCATTTGCAAAGATCCCATTCCATCGACGGGATTTTACATTACTTATATTTTGTTTTAATTCCATCGTAGCAAGTGGTATATTTTTCTAATTCCGAATGCTCTGTCTGGTTTATCCAAAAAAAAAAATTAAAAAGAACAATCATTTTAATAAAGTGCCCGTCTATACAAATACTTTTGTAATAAATGACAGGTTAATAATCATCTCTAGTTTCTTCCTATTCGAGAAATTAAGGACCAAGTGGAACACTCAGAACCTTGGATTAGAAATACATGCCATGTTATTAGAATATTCATCGAGACGAAGTAGACTTATGCCCCCCTCCCGACAAGGGATAAAATGAAAATTAAATTGTACATTATACGACAAGGGGCAAAAGAAAGGAGCCTTAAAGGTAGAATCTTTGAGCTTCAACATGTAATTATCTCTAGATCTTTTTAAACGAGTAATGGTATTTTTCTTTCAACTACGCAACATGTTTTCTCGAACCAAGAAATATCTAAAACCGATGGCAACCTTTTGCAGCTTCCCCTGCTTCGATTAATCTGTGCTTGAACGGAATAAATGTTGAGCCAATGAAAAGCAGACGCAAAAGCGCAGGATATAGATTTTCTCTTTTCTTTATATGTATATATATATATATATTTAATTTATCTCGCGTTATATTAACAATGGATATTTCTAGGCTCGCATTTCGACTACCTTTTGGTTTATAACATTTTGTAAAAAATTGAAATACTCTTGGCTCACCCCATCGGTGACCTGATATTTTAACGATTTCCATTCCTAGTAAAACTCAACCGATTACTTCGATAAGCCATTTCCAGCTTTCGATGCATGGGTAAAACGTCCTGTACATAAAATAATTCATGTCTTGTCTAAATTGCACGTTTCTCGGTGTATACATAGACAAAAGAAGGAATATTCATATATGTATATGTATATGTAGATATATGAATGTGTATATATGTATATATACATACAGGTACATAAACAAAAAGCATATACAATTTTACATAACCCCGCAGAACTCCGAACGTGGCACCACTAAATACTATCATCTAGTTGTGTACATCGTAGCCAGATTGTAAAATCCTACCTTTCGTAAAACGCAGCCAAATGGCCAAATCTTCGTTCACCCTTGTTTTATTTTACAACTAACCTAGTAATTTTATAGAGCGACTGGGTATTTTACAAAACGATCGATAAAACGACTAGCCGGATTGTAAAATAAAGTTAAATAAACAAAGATCTAACCATCTGGTCGCGTTTTATAAAAAGTCGGATTCTACAATCTGCATACGAAGTGTATATTTGTCCTGCACTGAGAATCTCCGGACAGGGACTTTATAATTATTACAAAAGTAAAGATAAAATTTCTTGCGCAAAACTCAAAGAACGAGGCCACGAGAAAGTGCGCATCTCTGTAAGATGAGAAAAAAAGAACAAAAAAAAAGTTATCGAACCAAACTATTCCTTTGAACAGTATCAAAGCATTCAACGAATTAAGCTGAAATAAATTGTCACCGATCCTAAGAAACGTTGCATCCAATTCATTCGAGTTCGAGTGAAATAGATTATCCTTCGAACGAAGAAAAGTAATCCTTCGGTACTGTTCGAAAGAAATGTTTCTTTGATAGTGCTCCAAATAAATTATTTCTTCGATTCAATGAAGCTTTATTCCCAGTGCAGTCTAAAGCATATACCAAGGGACCGCTGAAAAACAAATTAAAAAAAAAAAAGAACAAAAATGGTCATCTGAAAATGTCGAATCGAACACCCAGTGCTCAATCATTTTGTGCTCGATTTTCGCCGCAATTGGAAATTCTTGCGACGAAAAAGAACGTCGCGCGATCGTAGGCCTCAAAGAGATAACTGCTCCAGTGCAACTTTGTCGGTCAGAAGTTAAAGTAGTGTATACGTATCCTTAGAAGAACGGTTTCGTAAAGAAGCTCCCCCAAAGATTGAGGAACTAGGGTCACAGAGATTAAGGGAAAAATTCGAAACTAGCTACCTCGAGTGACTTATTAGGATCCATCTCTCTTTCCTTCGAGGCAGGAGACCCGTTTTGTTCGCTAGCTTTAACCCTTTGCACATCTATGTCGAGTGTGACTCGACATCAGCAATAGTTGGGAGTGCGAAGGGTTAAGGTGACACAAAAGCGGCACCTTAACGTCATATTTACTTATTTCATTTACACGATCCCGATGCAGGCAGTGTTAGTGCAAAACTGTTGGCCTGGCGTTAAAGCGCCATTTGAGATATACTAGAAGATAGGACACTTGTCCTTGTGGCTGAATAAGAGGGAAAATAGACCCCTGAACGTGTCATTGCTACTTGTTCCTAACGAGAGTAGGATTACTCACTGTATGGCCCTTTTGCGCTTCGTACTTTACAAAATCGTTTCCACGATGAGATGTATACCTTTCCGTGGAATAACTCGATCGTGGTATTTTAGGATTCGACACGAATTAGACAACCAATTGAAATCTCTCGATGGTTCGAGCCTTGTCAAGCCCCTCGGGATTTCGTTCCTCTTGCTCCGAGTCCTGCATCGATCATTTTCCCTGATCCCTCGACGGAATCGCTCGAAGGAGTTTAACCCAGAAAACTCGAGTCGATGCATCTTCGATCACTGATAATTATTTTAGTGGGGCAACGGCATCACGTCCATCATCTCCATGTCCTCCGTGTTATTTAATCCTGCTATGCGATGCCTGGAAATTTCATGAACAATTTCCTGAGAAGACGTGTCCAGTTAAGGTCGAGCCTAGGAGATCATCCGTCCAACAGCTACGTAGAGCCAGTGGTTGATTTTCTCACCTGTGTTGCTGTTGCTGAAAATGCGAGGTCGGCCTCAAATTGGTGTCGGGGGTCCTTGATGAGAAGCTCTGCAAGCTGCCACTTTGACTGCTGCTAAGGAGACCTCTTCGAGGACTTCTGGCATTGACAACCTTCGGCTGAGTGTACATCTCTTCGAGTACACTTGGCGCCACGTATGTGAATCCCTGGTAATGAGAGCAAGATTGTATTTTCAACGTATTATAAACAGCGGTACCTCAAAGAATGGAATTGTCAAGATTAAGGTGATATGAGAGGCGCTGGGAAATTCAATCTATGTAGATCAAATGAAATCCATATACATATATATCACCTTAAGGATCCTAACCCCTGGAACACTTTTCGTAATATGGTACCTAACCTAACCTGGAAAATCATATTGGCGGACTCGCTCAGAGTACTTTCCACCGGAGAATCCACAGGATCCGTTGCCGTGAATTGTTCGTCGAACTGCGACGTATCGTCAGCACTTTTCTGAAAACGAAGAGGTTCAGAATAAGACAAAGTTCAATGCCGTACCAGACTCCGGTGTGTTGAATCCGACTCACCAGGGATGGCTTGAAAGGAGGTTCCAATTTGCGTGAAATCACATCCTGCCAACTGATGTGCTTGAAGAAATTGTGACTCATCACTTGTTCGGCATCGCTTGGACTGGACCCCAACCTTTGAGCCACTTGTCTCTGTGAAACGAGGAAGGTGCAACGTTGAAAAAAAAAGAGGGTCTGGATTAAATAAAAGCCACATGACTTTTGTGACTCACCTTCAACAGCTTCCGAATAAGATCTCTGGCATCTGGTGTCAAGTACTGCGGGAGGCTCAATTTTCCTCTCAGGATCTTTTCTATCGTTTTTCGCCTGTCGTCTCCCGTGAACGGTGGCTGCAAGTTCATATTAAACGATAGAATTTTATCTCAAAAGGTCTAACAGAGATATCGATCAAAGAATGATATATACATTGCCAGTCAGCATATCGAACATCAGAGCACCGAGGCTCCACCAATCGACTGCTTTCCCATGGCCACTTCTGGTCAGAATTTCGGGCGCCCTGTTGAAATAAATGAACGTACATTTAAAAAAAAATAGCCTTATAGTTGGATTAATCAGTTTCTATCGAAGCATATCTTATGATCAAATTTGTAACCGACTTCAAACTTTTAACAAAATATCTCTTACATGTACTCTATCGTCCCGCACATTGTGTGCGTTACAGTGTCTTCTTGTATGTGCTCTTTACATAAACCAAAATCGGTTAATTTCACGTGGCCTTCCCTGTCCAATAAAATATTCTCAGGTTTCAGGTCTCTACAAGAAAATTGTGGTACCGTCATTAATTGGTAGTTCTTTTATGGAGGATGAATACGAGAAAAGCAAAACAATGATGTCACATTTTTAATACGTACCTGTAGATGATTCCTTGATTGTGAAGGTGCTGAAGCGCAAGTATGATTTCAGATAGGTAAAAACTGGAAAAAGGAACGTGAATGTAATGATTACGACATTTATACATGAGTTTAAATTAAATTCAGAGAATGTTCAGATAAGCAATATTTGTCCTGCAATGATTTATTAAGCCGAACAGTTAATAAGTGATGATCGTACCAAGCTGTATCCTCCAAGAAAATTCCCTCACGATCCAAGTAAGTGAACAGTTCTCCACCGCAGAGGTATTCCAAAATCAAGTAGAGTTTACCTCCCGTTTGGAAAGCATACATTAAGTTAACAATGAAGGGATGCTGTAAGCAAAATTATGTAACATCAATATCATATCCCGTTACGCGTACATTTAATAAGTTATGTTTTCTCCGAACATACAGGATATACTGAAATTACCTTAACTGCTTCCAAGACGTTCCTCTCCGCCTTGGTATGTGCCGTATCTTTTTGGTTCCTTATTATCGATGCTTTGCGTAATACCTGTTAATAGACATTAAATGACTGAAATGCTCTCGATGGTATACGCAAAAGAAATTCAGCCTTGTGAAACTCATTTGCGCACCTTTTACTTCTTCCTTCTCACCTTCATTGCAAAGATGCTGCCCCGGTCCTTTCCAGTGACTTTGCGTACTTGAAAGACTTTTCCATACCCACCTTCCCCAAGGATTTTACACAGTTCAAAGTCCTGTGGCCCGGTTTTCTCCTGGCCTGGGTTAACAATCTGCTCGGACAACTGAACTCTCTCCACATTTTCAGATCTAAATGAAACCATGATCGACAAGTGAGTTCAATTACAATCCAATTGAAAGCCAAGAGAGGAAACATCATTATTTCACTATTTAACCTTCTATAACTGTGACTTTGCAGTAACATATCTGTATATTGATACTTCTTCAGTCTTACTAGATTTTTCCAGAAAAACTTAACGTAGCACCTTATTATTGTAACTTTTCTTTGTAACCAATGAATTTGTTCATTAATTGTAAATTTATAATAACATAAATTATAAAGTTGTAGACAAATAATTAATATAGGAAGGTTAGCATTTGAAAATTTCACGTCACATTAGTTTTCCCTTGGTTTGAAAAGAAATTGGGTTACAGAGGGTTAATAGCTCTTCATTCTAAAGGCCACTCGGTAGCCGACCAAAAAAAGTTGACTAATAGATAATCTCTGACTTTAGATAAACCGCGAGTTACAAATTATCACCAGTTATATTAAGAAGATATAACCAGGATTTAATGAGCAATAAGACCCTGAAACTCTCTTTCTCTGAAGAGATTTCCACGGTTCCCTGAATTTACCATCCCAATACATAGGAAAGATCCTTTTGATCTCGATTAATCTTTCTCGACCTTCACCCAGGTAAAACCAAGGAACACTTCGACTTCCAGAGACTCGCACAGGCTCGATCGAAGGACCACGATACTCACTCGAGAAGATTGTTTACATTCGGTGGAGTGTCGAAGTCGCCCTGCAAGAAGCATGACGAGAAGTTAGGCTTGCAACGGTCGAGGTCATGAGAATTATTGAAGTATCGAGAGAAAAGGAGATAAGAAACAACGAGTAATTCTCCCGCAATCTAAGAGCACCTCTCCGGTCTCGATGATGTCGTCGTCCGACTCGTCCTGGTTCACCGTTTCGCCGTCCTGCAGCTCGATATCGAAGACCCCGGCCATTCTAGCTGCACCTCGCCGAGGAAGTCACATTTAACGGGAACGGACCTGCTGTCGAAAATTAAGCTAACCTCTTGAGATAAGAGATTAATCGAGTCCTCTAACAATTCCAAGTGAACCGGGCTTCGGTGGCTTCGCCGAACGGTCTAGACGGTCGCGTGCGTCGTGCTCCAGTCTCGTGTCCAAACTCCGAAAAGTTCATTGGGGTTAAGTGCGACGAAGCAGCACCTGGTGAAACTTATGGGAACTACCTCGGGTTCTCCTCGACCGACAAGTTAGTTTGGAACGGTTTGGAAGTTTGTCCCATGGTTTATTCCAAGAGACCCAAGGGTTTAATTTCATAAATGCATCTGCAGCGGAAAAGATTGCGGCGCCATTAAGGAGTAACAGGTGGAGAGTGCATTAGTCGCCCGTATCCTCCAAAAGGTGGCAGCACAGGACGCGATCGCGCGAGCCTGCCCGTGAGCAATCTCCCGACTCGTCTCTGCTCGCGTGCCCCCGGCCAATTCCGCCGAAATTCCAAGATGGTGGGAGGACTGGCACAAGATGGCCGCCACTCGGAAAGTACGCTCGGACGGGGACGGCCGTTTCGTCGGTTTCCCGCACGGTTTACCGTGACGCGGTGCAAGAGCGAGCGTCCCGCGCCAGTCGCGGAACGATAATGGGGAGGAATGGGGAGGCGAGCGAGTGTAGAAGGCGCTAGCGAGTTGGCGGCTCTCCTGCCGAGCGGTGCCCGCGACACGGAGACCTCCTCTAGGATGGAGTCACGCGCCCGGAGGACGAGGCTACGCGGCGTTGTCGGCATCTGCGTCGCGCTCGCCCTCTCGGGCATCGTCTATCTCGGCTACTTCTGCCCGGACCACGTCTGCGCCCTGACAAACCGCGACGCCAAGGAGTCCACCAGGGTGGCTGAGGGTCTGTCGCCGGGAGTTGCTCCGGTCGTCTTGGCACCCGTCTCCGCATCCGCCACCGAGGTCGACGGAAACGCTGCCCTGCCGGCGCTTCCGGCTTTCAAGCTCCAGAGCGTCCAGGGTAGTCTCGGCTACGAGGACGTCCTCTCCAACGACACCTTCCAGTTCGACATCAATGCCCACGACGTCATGGTCTTTCTGCACATACAAAAAACCGGTGGGTCTCTTGCCTTATCCCAATGTTTATGTTGTGGGTTATGTAATCATTATGCGACTCGATATGATAGTGGCACTCAAGGTGTCGATCGCTTGTGAGAGTTTTTTCCGAACTGGATGGGGACCTCCGATTGCACTTTACCTTTATCTTAAACCTTTCCACCACGGAACTTTTAAATGGTCTGAATACATCAGAAATTAATACTTGAAGCTGTTATTATTATCAAAGCATAGAGCAAAGTTTGTGCTTTCAAATGGCACCTAGCGTAGATAGTTTTATTTGGAAACATGACGTCAAATCTTAAATAACAAGCAGGGCCATAACTCCATGGATAATCTAATGTCAACTCATATTTTCAAGTTGTATACATTGGCGAATATGCTGCTACCAAGAAAGACGAGAAGACTTTCATGTCCGCCACTGTACGCTAAAGATGAATCAGAGGTTTTGTCCAAGGGGATACATTTACACCTGTAGATGCTTCCAGGAAGCTTTAAAGTGATGTGAAAGTGGCGTCAAAGAGGTCTCGTTTATGAATCTTTTGACCGAATTGTTTCAAACTTTACAATGTGAATATGAGGGCTGCAAGGAAAGTCCTGATACCTATGAACTTATGAATTTACTTATAGTTATTTTAAGGAAGTTTAACGAACGATTGACTTCTCGGAGTAACATCCCCTTAAGATGAGATTTGATATAGATTCATCGATCCGATACGACGATAAGGTGTTATCGAGGATTTTTCGCGTCTAGTTTGTGGAATCGGTGACACAAATTGCATAAGCAGAGTGGGAGCGGTAGCTTTGCTTCGAAAAGAAGGATCTAGGTATCCAAAGACAAGTGGGTGTTTGTCGTAGGTGGCTCGGCATGGAATGTAAATAATTCTTTTTCTTTCTTTTCCTTTTGTTAAATGTTTGGTCAAGAGGAATGCGTAGAAACTATATAAGATTTCAAGCGTTAAAATTCATGATTTCCTAAATGAATAACCCGTCAAGTTAAATTAATTATTTTTATAACATGAGGTCAGAATTCTCTTGGAAATAACCCATAGAGTGGGAGCTCCTTCGGCTTTCTTCGTAGTTGCATCGTATCCTTGCATCTCTGAATTATTCATTGAGCACGTTGGAGTGTCCAGACGCTCCCTCGTACAGTGACGGAATTATCAAGGATTATTCGGCGTGTCAACGGGTTTTAACTACTCGAGGTGCATCGTACCGATCGGCCTCTCCTTTCTACTGCTGCACTGTTAAAAATATCTCCTCGAAGTGCAGCATGCATGTAGGCGACCTGCTTTCTCAAGATACGATATCTCGAAATTTCGTACGCGAGGATGCGAATTTCATAAGTCGCGTATACAGACTCGTATACTGTCAAGAAGAAAAAAAAAAAAGGTTCATCGAACCAGGGAAATATTTTCTTCAATTGAAAGAATAATTATTTCACTGAAATAAACTCGGATAAATTAAAGGCCAGATTCATTTGGATTTATAACAATTTACTTGAGTCGAATTATTCCTTGGAATTAACGAAATATTTCGTTTGACCCTTTTCAAAGGAATTTTTTATTTCGTTCAATGAATCTTTTTTTTTTTTTTTTCATAGGGTGCGAAGGTACGTGCAAGGCTTTCATAATAACGCATACAATATAATGACTCTTTTATAACAAATTAATGACTTGAGTCACCTGCTCTTGTTTCTAACACCTAGTTTCCCATTTCAGGGGGCACGCTGTTCGGCAAACACCTGGTGCGAGACCTGGACCTGCAACGACCTTGCTCCTGCCAACGTCGTAGAAAGAGGTGCTTTTGCTTCCGTCCTAACCGCAACGAGAATTGGCTGTTCTCGAGGTACTCCACGGGTTGGAAGTGCGGCCTCCACGCCGACTGGACCGAGCTGACGAGCTGCGTAGACGCCGAGCTCAACAAGATCGAAGGAGAGGGCGTAAAGAGGCGATACTTTTACATAACCATTATAAGGGACCCCGTGGCTCGTTACCTCTCGGAGTTCCGCCACGTGCAACGGGGCGCCACGTGGAAGGGCGCCCGACATTGGTGCGGGGGCTCCGAGGCGAATATCCCCCAGTGCTACAGTGGCCCGAGCTGGGAGGGCGTCACTCTAGAACAGGTATGTACCCTCCACGGATTACGATATTACGTTTTTCATATCGAATCACAAAAAATTGTTCATGGGTGTTAACCCTTTCAGCGATGTGGACCCATAAGTGCGTCCTACGTTAGGTCCAATATTGCTTGCGCGCATTGATGAAAATCCTCCGTACACCAAAAGGGCTTAGCGCTGAAAGGGTTAAGACCTTCCGTACAGCCTCCGCATTCGCGTGGGAAACATTTCAGACGATTCGGTACACCCAGGGTGGAGTGAAGTCGTAAACGATTGACTCCTCGGACGCCACTTTCGCTTCGCCTTAACCTCCTCTCGTAATCCGCAGTTCATGGAGTGTCCCTACAACCTAGCGAGCAATCGGCAGACCAGGATGCTGGCCGATCTGACCTTGATCGGCTGCTACAACTCCACTTTGGGTAACCAGGAGAGAGATCGCCTCATGCTGGCCAGCGCGAAGCACAACCTGCAGTTCATGCCATTCTTCATGCTCACCGAGTATCAAAAGGTAAACGAGGATGGCTGCGCTCTTCGGCTTAGTTTACACCACGAGGTAAAGGAGAAAAGGTGTATTTCCGAAGGTCTTACTTTTGGCACGTTCTGCGGTATTTCAAAACGCCGCCATATATTTTCTATTGCAATATTACTAAAGCGCTGCCTTTCGTCGGTATAAGTTATCAAAAATTGTGCTAAGGGCATCGTTGGTTCGCTATTGTTTAAGTCCAGAGTTTGATTAAACTACACCTTTGGTATTAGTACAAAATCATCGGTGTAAACTAAGCCTTCGTTTTTTCCTTACCGGGAAGATAAGGAAGTCGACCTGAAATCCGATTCCGGAGGCGTTCGCTGGTTGCCGGTCGATTGGATTATTCCTAAACGTCCGGATACCGAGAAGGTTGGATATAACCCGATGAATGACGCGGTTGTCTGAGCCGAGTCTTCTTTTTCTATTGTTTAGCACCGACTGTCGCCGTGTTTACCCGCTCTTCACGGAAACGATGGCAAGTTGATCGGAGCCACTCTTTGGATTCGCCTAATAGAATTAAAAAAACAAAGTATTGATATTTTCAAAATTTTTTTTTATGAAAAAAAATTTCATGAGTGTCGGGACCTTCCTCATAGCCCACGCGTTAATGTTGTAAAACTTGAAACGATTCGGTACACCCAATTCGTATAAAAGCTTAATAATTTCTCGCCGATTAAGTAATCGGTAAGATAAAGCTATCTACCGACGAATTTGGAAGTAGATGACCATCGCGGATATCATGAAGCCGGTTATTAGGCTTCCGGTATATGAAGTATTAATCGGGTTAAACGCTTTACCGCGGCTCGAAATCGGATCTTTCCGGCCGGTTTTTCCTCCGCAGATCGAGCCGCGAGTTTTAATCCGACATCAACGCCGGCAATTCTCCCTAGGGAGGTGCGCTCAAGAATAGAAATCCCGACGTAAACATTTATAAGCGGCTCTGCGAGCGGGTGCACCGCCGCGGTTTATGCCGCACGCTTCTTCCGGTGGGCCATTGTTTATTTACCGCACGGACCCGGCTTTACGGTGGCGCGTTCCCTGGGTAGTTTCCTCCTTTTTCTCATTCTCTGTCCTTTCCTTCCCTAGTGGGCCGACATCCGTCATCGATTCACCGAATAAATGTCGCCGATGCACGGGACATCCATCAATTCCTGCCCCGGCCGTTCATTGTTCCAGGGAGAAAGAAACGGCTCGACTCTGCGAATCAGCTGATCGAGCGCCGACTACTCCTCGTCAGCGTTTTTGCCCTCGACGCGTGTCCCGGCGAAAATGCAATATTAACCGTCGGAAGAACCCTGGCGGGGCTTCGACCGCTGGAAATTAATCCCCTCTCGAAATGCAGGAGAGATACGTTCTTGTTTCTCAATTTTTTAACGCCACCGGCTTTTCTTTCCATGTCGCCATTTCGAAGTATTGCCCTTATCATCGACGTCTCGGTCTCCCCGTATATTTATAATTGGAGAATCATAATAATCGGTATTAATGTTCGTCGTATAAAGTGACAAAAGTCCCGTGGCAAAGGTGATTCGAGAAAAGCTCCATGCAATTCCTGAAAGATGACATCCCAACTGTAAACTTATCTCCAGGACTAAGCGAAAGATTTGTCATAGTTCTTTGATCGTGGTCACAGGCCATTAGATCCGTGGCCATGACCACGACCAGTCGGCTGCTATTATCCAATGTAGATAATTGTGTGAGCTCGATCTAGAGACGGCAGGTCGTTAAACGACGTAGAATTGTCGGTTTGTCGGGCATTTTCACGGTTTGAAGTGCGCAATAGCATTTCTGGGAACGATCGAATTTCGCGCGGCGCGAAGGTTCGGTCCGATGTCTTTTCTTTTCCTTTTTTGTGACTCGGTTCTTGATCTATAATGGATGTGGAAAGTGTAGGAGGGGATTTTGGGGGGTATAAGGCACGACTGTAAATTATCAGAACAAATCGGTAACCAGGCCATCTAGCGAAAAACGCGTCCAGAACTTGGCTGGATCCGCAGTCCGGGTTGAGCGTTTGGTCGGCTGCCAGATTTAACGGGTGGACCGATATTTCCTGGGGACGATAAGGAAATATAGGATTAAGGTGACGTGAAAGGGTCCTTTATGATACTTACCCCCGAATTGGGTGCACCAAATCGTCTCGAACCTTTTCCATATTTATATTGTGAAGTTCGAATTGATTCGTTAAACCCAGTTTGGTGAAAAGCTTCATTAACGATTGACTCTTCGGATGCCACTTTTAGATCCCCTTAACCCTCGATTTAATTTCCAGATGGGCCAGTACTCTTTCGAGGAGACCTTCGGCATGAGGTTCGCGGTGGCGTTCGAGCAGCACAACGCGACGCAGAGCGCCGCGACGATGGCGACCCTGACCAAGGAGCAGCTCGACGCGGTGCGTCGGCTGAACCGGCTCGACCTGGAGCTCTACGAGTTCGCGAAGAATCTGGCCTTCCAGCGGTTCCGCAGACTCCGGGACCGGGATCCCAACTTCGTCCAGCGGTTCCAGCACCTGGGGGAGCTCCCCTCCAGGCAGAGCGTCACGGAGTTCAACTGGGACTCCGTCATCGAGGACACGACCGATAACGAGTGAACGCCCGAGGTTCCTTTCTCGTTCCCTCTTCTTGGGAGATATCCGATCGCCGTGTTGCGTTGCGCAACTGTTTTGAAAAATTGAGAGGGAGAGCGAGAAATAGGGCGTCCCCTTGTTTACTGTCTCTCGATGTGGCTGCCATTACAGTCGAATCGGCGTTTAGAGGGCATATATCCTAGGTTAAAGAATTCAGGGGTTAGGTAGAAAGCCTGGATACTACGTTTGTCGCTTTAAAATTCGGCTGATAACCCAAAAGTGGAAGTAAGAGATCGCACGTTTTAGCCAACGGCATCTTACGTGTGGGAGGAGAGTCGATCACAGCGCCGCCGTCCGTTGGCTAACGTACTAATCGTCGAGTAACGTTCGAATCCTTCCAGGCTTCCACGGAAACTTTTGAATTCTTTACCTACGTCCATGCGTGTGAACCGGCCCTAACCCTGGAAAATGGAACCTCAAGGCCGATCTCCACGTGTCGGGTCGACAATGCGTCTTTCAAGGCCACTCGAGGTGTCGCGATAATGAAAACGCCTCGAGGAAACGCGGTCAGATTGAAACAACGCGCGAGAGATCGATTCACTGTAAATTCCTTGCACGAAGACGACCATCGCGAGGTCTGCTCGGCCTTTTGGGTTCCTAATTCTAGAGCGAGGACTCGAGGGCATCGGAACTCTTCCTCGGATGATACCAAAGAGTGCGCCAAGAGTCACGGAGTCTATCAGCTCGCCGTAGGTGACTGCCTCCATGTGATAAAAACGATACCTACCCACTCGGTATGTGGGATATATGATTAGGTACTCTCGATGAGATTTCGCAGGGGAACGCTGCACCTCTTTTAGCCTGTAAATATTCCCAGCAGAAGACTCGACTGCGAACCTTAAGATTTTCATATTTTTTTTTTTGTTTTGTTTTTTGAGAACCACCGACCGATTCTCCTGGCTCCAAGTACTTGGCCGCATCTCCATCGCACTCTTAAATCCGGATTTATTGGGTCCTAATCCATTAAGTCGCATGTCTCCATCGCATTAATGATTTCGCAGATTCGATCCTGAACGTCTCGATCGACCCTTAAATTCTGATTTACGGGGTTTGGACCCGATAAATCCCGGATGTCGAATACAATGGAGACGTAGTCATTTCGTTGCTCTTGTTAGCTAGCCAACGGCGACACTAGCGACTCTTGCGGGAAACCCGACACTTTTAGATTTCTACAAATGGCCGGCATATTGTCGTCTAAGAAATACTTACACGGTAACCATAGAACATTTATTAACCACCGAGACACATATTACTTAACATCTTATAAATATTAGTAAGTAACAACGACAAGACCGGTGATACTAGTCGGCTTTTTTTACACCTGTATCATACGTAGTACCGGATTTGACTAGTATTTTATGCATCGCCATATTGCGTAATCGCGTTACATTATTCTCGCAAGGATCGCTAGTGTTCGGTTAACCTTGCAAGGAAATATAAGGTTAGAATTTCTGGAAATACCCATAGAATGGGGACTCATTATGCTAGTTTATGGTTTTACCCCGCCAAGATTGTGGGGTAATCGTCAAACGTGACCAACCCTACGATTTCGTTGTTCATACGTTTTAATTATTACGAGTGAAGCTTTTCATATCATCCTTTTATTGTGTTCGACAACGGCGAGTTTGTTCTCAGTGTTCCGCGACGTAGCTACGAATCATATTCATATCGACGCTTTCGTAACCTCGAAAAATGTCACGAGGACTTTTTGAGGTTAAACTGTGCATTAGTTAAGCGTGCAGCTCACATATCCGCGCGTCTCGATCAGTGATTATCGTTAACCTTCCTCCTTTTTTTACCTGCGTACGTAAATGCAAAGTACTTGCAGCTGTTTTTGTTAGAGGCAAAGTCTGTTTATAGCACCGCAGCATGCAAAGTAGCCTTGGGGGCTACGTACGTAACGGATGCAGCGTACCGAGCCTTGCAAATGGCTTTCAAATCGAAACCTGCTACGGTTATGATGAG
The DNA here is from genome assembly GCF_000612105.2 of Orussus abietinus. Classification (NCBI taxonomy): domain Eukaryota; kingdom Metazoa; phylum Arthropoda; class Insecta; order Hymenoptera; family Orussidae; genus Orussus; species Orussus abietinus. The sequence goes on from NW_019394714.1 coordinate 52,683, forward strand.
ATATTGGGGAAGTCTCAGAATTAAGTTTTAAAAGCCCCCTGTGTGGAGTCGAAGGAAAGTCTATCGTCGATCTCCAGCTCTGGCAGAAAAGTGCTCGCTGACGTTCTCAGAAGCTTTTGCCAAATCATCGCCTCGTTAGAATAAATTGAAAGCACAGCTTTAATGACGCCATATCGTTCTATGGAATCATTCCCTTCGAGGTGGCCAGTGGCGTGGAAAGATGCCAAGACGAAGCAAGTAGTTTACGAGTCTCTCACCTATCGGTGCGGATTGTAGCTCTAAGATAAGTAAAGTAAGAGAAGTGTGCTTGCGAGTGCTTTTCAAATAAGCCAATATTCTTATGTTAGTTACTTTTTGGAACGGCATCTTAAGGGGATACGAAAGTGGAATCTGAAAAGTCAATCGTTCATGAAACTTTTCTCCGAACTGGGTGTGCTATATCGTACAAAACTTTTCCATATTTATATTGGAAAGTTTGAATCGATTCATTATACCCAGTTTGCAGAAATGTTTTATGAGCGAGAACTCTCTGACGCCAGTTTCACACCACCTTAATCTTATACTCTTTATTCGGTACTTTTTATTCGGACACCTTCAACCGCCCACGAAAAAAGGGTCTTGCTATTTTGCTGAAAATTAAATTGGCTAGTGTCGGAGCATTGATCTCCTTTAGAGTAATACATTGTATCGATAATTGCTGAGCCTTCGGAGGCGAATCGTTTTTAGCCCGAGAAGAGGGAGATCCTAACCGAAAGTAGGGTACCGTTGGCCCCTGGCATTTTTGACCGGTTTCTTTTTTTTTACACGTTCGTAACTCGAATCATAATCTATGAAGAAGAGAAACGAATCTTGATCTTCCGTCGAAAGAGACTCGAGAACGTAGCATGATGAAACGAGGCTTAAGGTGATATGAAAGGGGCAGACTATATTTGAGAGGTTAAATCGTTCGTGAAGGTATTCTCGAAATTGGGTGTACCGATTCGTATCAAATTTCATCACGTGAATATGAAGGTCCTAAGGTAGGTCCTGAAACTCATGAAATTTCATTTCTCATAAAAAATGTATTTATTTATCATGAACTAGAACCAACATGGCGTGGTCCATGCACGTTTTCAATGTTTTACGCTTCTTGGAGGGTTAGAATCGAAAATGAAGAGTTTCAGGACCTAGCTCGAACAATTTAGAATACAACAGAAATGGAATATTCCAGAGTGAGATGGGAAAATATGCAAAATACTTTAACGAACTATTGCAATAGAATATTGACTTGTCCCGTGGTTAACGCGTGTTTTTAGAGAAAACATTTAGTTACAGGCAAACGTGCCAGATGGCGCCGTCCGTCCGTTAGAGTATCAAAAATCATGAATCCACGTGATTTCGACAGTATTACTTCGATCTCTTTATAATTATTTCCCCGAGATGACACGTGGAATGCTTCATTTTGTATTATTCTGAATGTTGTTACGTTATCACTCGAGTATCCAAAATGGCGTTACCGCATAAAAGGGAATAGACGGATTTAATTTTATCGACGTCGATTAAATTTCTCAGCGCCTTTCGTATCGCCTTAAGCTTCGTTGTAGAGAGGCGGGTTGGAAAATTTGGAAAATATTAATCGTGCGGTCGCCTACTATTTTCGCTCGTCGAAACCTCAGCTTTCGCCTAAAGGGAGACTACTGGTGAAAGTACGGCATACTAGATTGTATCTCGTAGAGTAAGAGACGCTCGTCGACGTGGGGAAAGAAATATGTCCTTGAAAGATCTCAGCATTAGTACGCAGGGTGCATCCTCCGGAGGAAATGTAAGAGAAGTGCCGATGCTATGTAAGATCTTGTCTGTCCCCTCTTTCGATCTCCGGTTTTCAAGGGAGATTGAACGATTAAACGAGCACAAAGAGATGTGCATAGACTAATTGACTTACTTTGTACATACACATATATGCGCATATATATATATATATTATATATATATAAAATATATATTCGAGAATGTATATTTTTCATTGAATGATTTGCGGCGCCGTTCAAGCGTGGTGGTGTATTAGGTTTAACGATAGAAACGATCTGTACAGTTTAAGGTGATTAGACGTTTATCTCGGCAGTTTTCAGTTAGCGATGTAACTTGTAATCGAAGAGCTGCGTAGGAGGTTAAGGACGAATTTAGGTAGTCGGGGATAAGTCGAATTCTTTTTGCGATTGCACTAGTTTTGCCGATTTACTGCGACTTAATTTAGAATTATTCATTGTAAATGTACTGCCTGCTGGGCAAGGAATCTGGAATCGTTTAAGGCGATGTCAATGTGGCATCGAAGAGGTCTCGTTTATGAAACTTTTCTCTGAACTGGGTGTACCGAATCGTTTCAAACGATAACGTGTATACGGAGGCTATAAGGAAGGTCCTGACACCCATGGAATTTAAATGGTTTGGTCGTAGGTATTTTTTTAATTCTTTATTAAAAATTCCCGTAAAAGTTTCATGAACGATTGTCCTTTCGGATGCCACTTTCACATCCCCTTAAAATGTTAATATCTAAAGTGATCTATATCATGTTAAGATGATCTGATTAAGGCTTTCATATCACCTTAAGGTGACACGAGAGTCACATCTGAGAGATCAATCGTTATCGACTTTTGTACTAACTGGGTGTTACGAGTCATTTGAATATATATCAGATTTTATTGAAAAATCGAAAAGAAACGTATGAAAAATTTAAATAATTGAAATTTTGTGAGTGCTGGGATCTTTCTTAGGGTCTCCGCATTCATGTCATACAGTTGCAAACTACTCGGTACACCCAGTTCGGAGAGAAATGTAATTGTGACCTCTCGGATGGCACTTTCATATCACCTTAATCGTAATTCTAAATATCAGTGGACTGAGGCACTAACAAGAAATGCATGCAAATACTTTTCTGCAGGATTAATCGATGTAGATGAAAGGGGAGCCCTCAGAATTCGGAGGCCTTGTACAATTTCCGGAGTCTAACTGAAAGTGTCGAGGCGTACGAGCATTGCCGTGATAGGTTTATAATTGTTGTTACTTTTGAATGCAAATCAAAATGAAAGTCTTGTTATCCTAGGTTTAACAATTAACGCTGACTTATGAACGTCGTTAAGTGCAATAAGACTCGATGGGTTACCACAATAATTAATTATCTCACGTCATCCAGTCATGAAACATAAATGTAATATAATGCGAATAGTCCTTAAGGTGTGTAAATGACAACGGAAGGAGAAGCATGGGTTCCGATGGTTACTTTGTAATTCTCTCGGTGTACGGCACAAGTGCAGACATATATTTATAAATAGCCACGATTCATTTAAATTGCTTAGACTTTTTATAAGAAACAGGGCGAAGGACCCTGTACACTCTGTTCGCTCTCTTTTGTAATAACCTTCTACGGAGTCGAGTGACACTTTTTCAGACTCTTCGACAATTGTTCTCGCAATCATGAAAAAGATGGTTCGAGTAAAAACACTAAGGGAAAAAAAAACAATGAATTTGTCCAATAACTTGCATTACATTTGATTTTTAATAACGTGAAGTCTTAATCCTTTTATAATTACTGACATAATTTGTGCATAATGGATTTGGAGGTTACGAGCTCACTGCGGAACCTTTGCTTCGCATCCGGACGACCTACCTAGGCGGTGTGCGTAATAACTGAATCAATAATAACATTTAATAACGGTAGTTGAAGTAACGATAATAATATAATAATAATAATGTTAAGGACCAAAGATACACTACATTTTTCCAAGCAATACGTGAGACTTGAGGCACACTAAGCAATCACGAGGGAAGGTTTTTATACGTAAAAATTGATGCTCGTCGTTCCGTCAGACGAGACGTCGGATGACGACCGATCTGAACTTTAAGGTTATATGAAATTCATTCTATATATGTATATCCATATCAAAACGTCAAAGTATTTATATAACTTTTCTCCAAACTGGGTGCACCGAATAATTTGAAACTCTAATACGTGATTACGGAGGTCCTAACGAAGGTCTTGAAACTCGCAAAATTTCATATTTCGAAAAAAAAAGACATTTTTTCTGATTCTTGTCCGGGATAAATGCCAATGTTTTTCTTCGAAGAATGAGATTTCCCGAGTTTGAAGACCTTTATCGGGACCTACGTAATTACGTGTTAATGTTTCAAATTATTCGGTGGACCCAGTTTGGAGAAAAGCTTTATTTTGACTTTTTGATATTTATACATATATGTATATGGCACTTTCGTTACACCGTCAATACGAAATACGTAATTCGGATCCGAGTTAACGATCTCGCCGAGTTTTTCCTGCATTTTGCGAATATTGGGCATCCGATGTTAAATCTATGAACGTCGTACCGCGGAATTGTCATGTCAAAAGGTCCTGTCGGATTTTGGTGTATTTAGATATGCTGTATACATAACATCAGAATTACAGTGGTTGACGGAAAACAGATTGGCATGTACATTTTCGGTCTTTCATCGCGACGAAAAGTTGACGTGAATTCCGACTAAAGCGTCTTAAGGTGATATCAAAGTGTCCGAAAAATTAAAATATTTATAACACTTTTCTCCAAACCGGGAGCACCGAATCATCTGAAACTTCACCACGTGATTACGGAGGCCCCAAGGAAGGACGCGATGCTCGTGAGATTTCATTTTTCGAGGGAAAAAAAAAAATTGTATTTATCTCGGACAAGGACCAAAAAAATTTTCTTTCGGATAATGAAATTTCACAAGCATCGCGCTCTTACTTAGGGCCTCCATAATCACGTGTTAACGCTTCTAATGACTAGGTACATCCTGTTTGGAGAAATGTTTTATGAATATCTTGACCTTCCGGTATATAGGGAACGACCCTTTCACATCACCTTAATGATCTCTGGTCATTTGGGGCAAGATATTGGATATACGTCATCTCTCGTCGGCCTCCGGTTGTTCCGGTCTTGAATCTCGGCTGTTCCAACGTGTCGCTATTGGCACAGCTCCTTGTTCCTGCCAAGATTAATCGAGTAGTCCGTAAAATGCGCGAGCGTCGATACAGTTTTAACTAAAATTACAGGAAAAAAAGAAAAAAAAAATTAGAAATAGGGAGGGCCCGCCGTTACAGCTGGAATGCTTCGTATAATCAGAAGTCCTCAATTCGAGTCAGAGTGAAGGTGATATTGATATCATTTGATTTTTACTTTCTAAAATCACGATTCCCCCTTTTTTTTCTTTTTTTTTTTAACAATCCGAGAATTGATAATTAAGGTGTTTTAGAATATCGTGACTTAAACGAAATCAGTGATTTCTTTTTTTTTTTTCTTCTCAAAGGAATTACGGTTTCTCTCAACCCTGACTCGAGTCAACTGAATCGGAAGTGAAATCGCGTCCCGGAAAATGGTGTCTGCCCTAAACTCATTGTACAATTATCGAGCGCACGAATGCAGTAACGATTGACACATGTGTGCACACAAGAATAAATCATCGATAGTACCATGAATTAGTATAAGGAGACGTAACGCCAGTGGTCGGTTCCACAGACAGTGATCCCAGAATATCAGATTTTCGCTGATCTCAGCGACGCGAGCGCCATTTGCGGGAAACGAGGAAACTACGATCTACGTCACCGAAACATTTCCTACCGACGTGAATGACATAAAATGCTTTTAATTTCGCAAATGGCGTTGTATCTCCTTATACTACTTCGTGGATAGTACGTTATACAGATAGGACGGTTTAGCTTTAATACATTTCCAGTCCGCGTTCCGCTGAATTCGACCGTTAATAAAAAAGAAAAATTAAACCGCGAGAACCCGGGCCGGAGAATTTCCTTCTTTTCCTTCTTATTTTCTTATTACGAAGATGGAATAAATAATCCTCGGTCAACGAATAAGCCATGACGAAGCGAGCCTAACGAGACAAACATCAGGCCTAAAGCCTTCTGTACCTTGTTTTACTTTTGTATGTACAGTACCATTAATTGAATAAGATTTCAGTGATTTACCGTATATATATATATGTATATGTATGTAAATTACACGCGAGTCATACACATACTCACACACACACATATATATGTATACACATATATTTCAGATTTAAATATACCGCAATTATATATAGATAAAAGTATATATTATATATAAATATATAGTTATAACTTGACAGCTAGGCTCGCAGGTGAATTAATCTAAAACATTTGATTATGTATACCTTTTAATAAATCCTGAGAATTCTTAAATACTCCGAGGTACAAAATAACCACAACGGAACCTGCGATGAGGTTAAGTTTAATTTTTGTTCAGGAGTTTTTTTATCTATTTTGACTGTTCTTTGTCTTGGTAGTCGAGGTTCTGTTAACTCATGGACCCACTTTGTTACGACAAAGGAAAAAGGGTTTACTTCTCGATCAGTAGTCCGGTGTTTTATAAGCTATTATATTATGATAAACATATCTTCTCCGTAACATTATGCTCTCTTATCGTACAGGGTAATCTTACATTAAATTGATCGTTCCGACTTCACTCGTGGTACTGGTACGACTATTATCGCGCAAGTTCCATCGAGTATGCCAGTTTGTTCAATGCTCGTTTTAAATCTTCTCAAATGTGTTCGCTAGAGCAAAGACTGTTCCAGCATTATCTTCTCAAAGCCCATCGGTGGAGGATGGGCGAAGTTATCGAGTATCAGATCTAGTATGGCACCATCGTCGACTGGAAAAACGACGAAAACAATAAGCTGATATTAATTCTTTTGTTACATAGGAGTACTTACCGTACAGTGCTGGATACGTAGTCCCCTTTATCCCAAGTATCGGTACGTCTAACGACTTGCCATTCAGGTAAAAATTTAACTCCACGTGATCATACGATACACCCTGGAATATATAATTCAGTTCAGATATCTTAACTATAAGCAGATTATAAATGTAGCCTCTTATTCGATCTTACAACGATGTCTCCTTCTTGGACAATGCTCTGTATCTTGTGTAACTCTTGCCCATCGTGACGAACTACTCCATCCGAGTTGAGAGTCCAACTCTCCGCATCGTTACCTCCAGTCGATTGACTGAGGTCTGTAGATCGGGTTGCCAAACCTACCGCCCAAACTCCGCCCTGCTGGACCTTTACTTCGAAGTAACTTTTACTCTGTGCCAATGGTGCAGTAGTTAACGTGCCACCCCGGCCACATACTCTCGAGCCATTCTTCACTATAACTACTTCATGGCCTGGAAAATTGTATCAAGTTTTAATACGGTCCTGCTTTTAAAGTTAGTATCGATCATGAAATAGTATAAAGAACTTCTACTTTATGCGTCTTTTCAGAAAACTCTAACCCTATGTTTCTCTGCGAAGTGAGCTGATAGTAATGGTAGCGATCCTTGTGGGAAACATGTTTCGATTATGCAAAATGGCATTGCTTAGAATATGAGTCAGATGTGGTAATATGTGTGATATACATGTAAATGCAAACATAGTTTACTGACATCACTTGCCTAGTGGTTTTTATTTATTAATATTCGTAAGATGTTAAGTAACGAGTGTCTCAGTGATTAATCAGTGTTTTGCGATTATAATGTAAGTATTCTTCAAATTTTATAACCACAGGTCCGTGATAATCCAACAGCAGTAAACAATGTAAACATTGATAAAGTCACGTAGGTTAATCTGTTTATTGGAGAGAGTAAATTACCCATGTGAGTTGTGTCCAAAGCAATCGGGTTTGGCTCTCTTCTGGCAACCTGTGCCGCAGAGAAACCAAAACCATCGAAGCAGTTCCTTAGGCAGCAAAACATCATCTCGGTCGCTCCAAATGTAGATTCAGTATGTTGTCATTTCCGTCGAGTGAGAAAGTCTGCCTTTTTGCGCAAGGAACTCCTCGCGCTGGTATCTTCTTCCTTCAGGAATGATTACGCGACATCTTCGATTTCTTCGGGGAAATGTCACGCGTGGGATGTGTCCCCTCGGAAAGCTCGGGTTTGGCTTGGTATAAAGAGAAGATGGCTTCCCTGGATATATAATATTTAAATCAATATCTGCTTACGTATCGACGAATCGAAGGAGCTACATTTGCGTTCGTTCGAACCCGCTAAATCAAGTTCAAATCATCCTGGCAAAGATGCCGAGTGAACAACGTGGTAAATAATTTGTATCAGAGCATATCAAAGTATAGCGGAATGTCCATCTTCTATGTTTTGCAACTAGGGACGAGCCACTGACTATGTCTCCATCGTATTCCTAAATCCGGGATTTATCAGATCTGGATCCAGTAAATCGCGTTAATATATACGTATATACGCTGATTAGATCCTGAACGTCTCGATCGACACAGAGAGAAAATGAGGTTAATTATTGATATTTTGAGTGTGCGAGATAAACAATTGTCCCACAAGAGTGCAGCACGTGAAAACGAGTGTATAATTCGGGAGGAGACTCTCAACTCATCTTCAATGCACTGCCTTATTTTCAATGGACGTAACTTTCAGTACTGTAGAATATGATCTGAATTTACGTGGACCAGTTTTGCATTTGATTCAATAGTGAATTATGTGACAATGATTTACAAGCGCCTAGGAATTTTGTAAGAGATCCATTCTGATAAATGTAGGCGACTGCATTTTCATACATACTAAATGTTACCTTAATTCTTCTACAAATATAAATAGAAAGCAGGTAAAGAGGAATTGGAACACATTTGTGGATTAAATAGTACAAGGAATTAACTTGAAATAATTATTTTAATTGATGTTTATACCATTTTCAGTGCCTAGATAATCTGTATACAAAATGGCAAATACAGGAGTTTTACCGTTTGTCCGTGGGGTGGATTTCAGCAGTAATGACTTTAGCGTATGTAATAAATAATCGTCTTCTTGCTTCAATCTCTAACTGTATAACGATAAATTGTTTTCGCATTTAAGTATAAATTAACGATTGCATATAATAGAAGGTTTTTATTTTCTTAGCTTGGCAAATTTCCTGAATCCGTGCGTTTGATGACTGGGATACAATGGCTTAAATTGGATAAGACAAACTTGACAGAGATTCCAGAGGAGATGGGAAAACTATTAAAATTGGTTGAGTAACAAAACATTTCAATTTGCCATACTCATATTTTAGTAATATTTTGTTTAATTCTGGAAATAATATGAAATTCTTTTACAGGAACATCTGTCTCTAGTCAAGAATAAATTAGAGCGTCTTTACGGAGAAATAACTGACCTTGGATGTCTTAGAACTCTGAATATACGTCACAATAATGTTAAAGCAAGTGGAGTGCCATCGGATCTCTTTTACTTAGAGGAATTGACTACTTTAGATATGAGTCACAATAACCTAATGGAAGTGCCGGAAGGGCTGGAGAAAGCTCGATCATTACTAAATCTTAATTTGAGTCACAATCAGTGAGTCGCACTTCATGTAGAAGATCCATTAGTTTTCTGTATTTTCCTTTGATGCTTCTAAAGCTTCCCTGTTTCCTTTTCCAGCATCGAAACAGTTCCAAATACTTTGTTCATTCACTTGACGGACTTACTTTTTTTGGATCTCAGTAACAATCAATTAGAAACGCTACCACCCCAGACGCGGAGATTAGGAAATTTACAAACGTTAAATTTGAACCATAATCCATTAGGCCATTTCCAGCTAAGGTATCATCTTTTTTTAATAAGTACTATGCAAGTACTATGCATGTTGTGTATCTTCCTAATTTTTCATTCGTGTTGCTTTTGCATCATTTAGGCAATTGCCGTCATTGATGAATCTTACTACACTGAACATGCGCAACACACAACGTACTTTGAGCAATATTCCATCCAGTTTAGAGAGCTTAACTAATTTACAAGAGCTCGATCTATCGCAAAATGCGCTTCCACGAGTTCCAGATGCAATTTATTCGCTAGTCAATTTGCGACGTCTAAATATCAGTGATAACCAAATTACCGAACTTTCAGCTGCGATTGGTATGTAATTTCACAGAACACTGCTTTAATTTCTTCCGACAATGGTAGTAGCAGTTGAATTATTATTACAGAATCCTTAGAATTGTTTAATCCTATATTATATTCTATTTGTGCAGACTTATGGCAAAAACTGGAAACACTTAACGTGTGTCGAAATAAATTGACGGCTTTACCATCTTCCCTGTGTAAGATATTAACGTTGAGACGATTGTACCTCAATGACAATGAACTAGATTTCGAGGGAATTCCTTCTGGCATAGGAAAATTGTCATCTCTTCAAGTATTTTCTGCTGCTAAAAATCGCTTAGAAATGATCCCAGAAGGATTGTGCAGGTAAACTTTGTAATAGTTTTTTTTTTTTGTTATTTATGACTTATAGAATTGAACACTCATCTTATATATATCTACATTTCCATTGTTTTAGTAGATGCGGATCGTTAAAACAGTTAATCTTGACATCGAATCGATTGGTGACGGTCCCGGATGCCATTCATTTATTAACAGACTTGGAACAGCTGGATTTAAGAGATAATCCAAACTTAGTCATGCCTCCAAAGCCAACGGAGGTGCAAAGGGGATCAGGAGTCGAATTTTATAATATAGACTTCTCTTTGCAACATCAACTACGGCTTGCTGGTGCAAATGTACCAGCGCCGATTCAGACTGCTAGTGTGTATTCATTTTGTTAATTGTTCAGATAAAAATGTTTAAGGTGACGTGCAAGTGGCAATTGAAGGATCAATTGTTCATGAATCTTGGGTGTCAGAACCTTTTTAAAGGCCTACGCATTCAAGTGGCACAATTTTGAACAGTTCATTACATCTAGTTCGAAAAAGAATTTTATGAACAAGACCCTTCAGATGCCACTTTGATATCACCTTAAGCAACTTAATATGTACATACACTTTTAATTTATCGTGAAATAGATAGCAGTAAAGATCCAATTGCTCGTAAAATGAGACTGAGACGACGACGAGATCAAGAAGAAGCGGATCAAGATCAAGCTAAAATTCTTAAGGTACTTTCATGGAGTCGTATTCACTCCGAAACAAAATGAATAACCTCTTGCATGAAGTATTTCAGAATCTCTCACTCCAAAGTATTGTATTACTAAAGCAGTATATCAACCTTTCCAGGGCATGAAAGACATCGCCAAAGAGAAAAATAAAGATAAAGCATCCGTGGATGTTAAAGTCGAGTCGTTAAAGTGAGTACGATATTTAATCTAATGCTTTTATGATGTGAAACCTGTACAACTTAAAATTTAACAGGCCGAAAAGATGGGACGAAACTCTTGAAAAACCTCCTCTCGATTACTCCGAGTTTTTCGACGAGGAAGCTGGACAAGTACCAGGCCTCTCGATTTGGGAGATAGAAAACTTTTTGCCAAATCGAATCGAAGAAGTCGCCCATGGGAAGTTTTATGAAGGAGATTGCTACATAGTTCTGAAGACTGGAGTGGACGACGGTGGCTCTCTCATTTGGGCAATTTATTTTTGGATTGGAGAAAAAGCTACGGTCAGTACAGTACATCATTTAAGCTTCGATATGCACCTACTCGAGTGCATTCCTGTGAGTACCATGTATCGTACTTTGGTTATTGTTAACAAATAGCTAGATAAACGAGCTTGTGCTGCGATACACTCGGTTAACTTACGCAATTACCTCGGAGCCCAATGTCGGACAATAAGGGAAGAACAAGGAGATGAATCGGACGAATTTCTTATGCTCTTCGATTCAAACATTACGTACATCGAAGGTGGACGTACTTCTTCTGGATTTTACACCGTAGAAGACACAGTGAGTTTGTGAAATAGTTGTGTATATGTGATCGTTACACTTAAAAATGCAGTTTATTATTTATCGAAATGACATTTGTGGTCTCTGGATGAAATCTTACTATCTCCTCTTTATAGTACAATTTAGACTTATAATTGTCTTTCATATTAATAATACTTCACAATAATAATAATAATAATAATAATAACAATAAATACTTTTTCTTTACAGCCCGCTGTTACAAGATTGTATCGAGTTCACACAGCAGGTGCTTCGATTCATTTGGAACCTGTGTCGATATGTCTCGAGTCCTTGGATCCTTGTTACGTATTCGTTCTGGACACTGGTGGTAACATATACATATGGCATGGAAAGACAGCAAGAAACACCTTAAAGTCTAAAGCTAGATTAATGGCGGAGAAGATTAACAAGAACGAGAGAAAAAACAAAGCAAGTATCTTGACCGAGCTGATGGGTTTGGAGTCGGAGGATTTCTGGAAATACTTGGGACTGTCCGAACGGCCTGAGTCGACTTCCATTGTCGAACACGTTGACGTTAATTTTACACCAATTACGCCGCGACTGTATCAAGTAAAACTTGGCATGGGATATCTGGAATTACCGCAGGTGGAAGTACCCCATGGGAAATTAGTTAACACTTTGTTGAACAGTCGGAACGTATACATTCTAGATTGCTATTTAGACGTGTATGTTTGGTGAGTAATGAGTCGCAGTATCGATGAAAGGATTGAAGTTATGTAATCACTCCGATTAATTCAATTTCACTGTTTGTTAAATGATAACATGCAATTAGGTTTGGGAAGAAGTCGACAAGGCTGGTACGTGCTGCAGCGGTTAAACTTTCTCAAGAACTGTTCAGTATGATTAAAAGACCTGTCTACGCAATGGTGACCAGACTTCAAGAAGGAGCGGAATCCCAGGTATTTATCGATTCAATAAAAATATGTTTTGGATAGTTCTCATTGAGGTTGAAAAACAAGAAACTCCTAATCAATGAAAATTTCCACAGATCTTCAAATCAAAGTTTACTGGCTGGGATGAAGTCATTGCTGTTGATTTTACTAGAACAGCTGAATCTGTTGCGAAGACAGGTGTTGATCTAGCAAAGTGGGCGAAACAACAGGAAACTAAGGTTAGACTAAAAAATCGGATTGCCTGTTATTTCTTATAATGAGTGAATTATAACCTTAATTTTTATTCCATCAGGTTGACCTCACCGCACTGTTTATGCCCCGACAACCTTCGATGTCACCTACCGAAGCCCAACAATTGATGGCTGAATGGAACGATGACTTAGAAGCAATGGAAGCTTTCGTGCTGGAAGGAAGGAAATTCGTTCGGCTGCCAGAAGAAGAATTGGGGCACTTTTATAGCGGAGACTGCTACGTGTTCTTGTGTCGATACTGGGTGGTACTGATATTATTACATATAGTGTTCATAATTATGAAACTGGTCTGTCTTTTTTTTTTGGTCAGAGAACTATCACGTCAATTTAAATGTCCGTGGTACAAAATAAGACAAATTCATTTTGTTCATATATATATTATTTACACCAATTTTATAATTACGGGCTCGAATTGAATGTGTATTGAGTTCTTTTTTTAAAATGGTCTGTAAAGTGTCATCTTGTCTTTAGCCTCTGGACGTAGTAGAAAATGAAGATGGCGATGAACAGTATGAAGATGACTTTCAGTGTATGGTGTATTTCTGGCAAGGCAGAGACGCAGGGAACATGGGCTGGCTTACGTTTACCTTCAGGTATCTAAACTGTAATCTGTAATACATCTCAGAAGTTGCGTTGATTCTAAACATCTAACCTCACCAGTCTGCAGAAAAAGTTCAAAGCTCTGTTCGGTGAGAAGCTGGAAGTGGTGAGGACTCATCAACAGCAGGAAAATCTGAAATTCATGGCACACTTTAAGAGAAAGTTCATCATACATCAAGGCAAGCGTAAGCAGATTAAATCTGCCAGTAACAACCAAGTAGAATTTTATCATTTACGAAGCAACGGGAGTGCTTTGTGTACCAGACTAATTCAAATCCGGCCCGACGCCAGTTTGTTAAGTTCTGCGTTTTGGTAAGATTCATTCACAATGGTATTAATTTAAAACTGAATGTGGGACCTTATTTAATTAATATTGCAGCTATATTTTAAATGTTCCCTTCAACAACGACGATGAGACGGGGATTATTTACGTATGGATCGGAGCGAAAGCTGACATCGAGGAAGTCAAATTGGCAGAAGAAATAGCAGAAGAAATGTTTAACAATGTAAGATGCAAATTGCTGTGCTACGCACTGGCAAAGAAAAGGGAATAACTGTTTTTTATTACAGCCTTGGATTAGTTTACAAATATTAAACGAAGGTGAGGAACCTGACAATTTCTTCTGGGTCGGACTTGGTGGGAAAAAACCTTACGATTGCGATGCAGAGTTCATGAACTATACTAGATTGTTCAGGTGTTCCAATGAAAAAGGATACTTTACCATTAGTGAAAAGTGTACTGATTTTTGTCAGGTAGGTTTTTCACGGTATAACGGAATGATGCAAAATATCTAAACGATTAATATCCCTTTAGGATGATCTAGCTGACGAAGATATAATGATACTCGACAATGGAGAACAGGTATTTTTGTGGTTAGGTACACGCTGTTCAGAAGTGGAAATTAAACTAGCCTACAAATCTGCTCAGGTATTGTATTATTTATCTGTTTATGAATGTTTATATTTTAACTTCTTTCATTTTTATGCAAGCAAACAGATTCCGTTACCTTAATGAGAATTTCAAACATTAGGTGTACATACAGCATTTACGAGTGAAGCAACCTGAAAAGCCTCGTAAGTTATTTTTAACAGCCAGAGGGAAAGAGTCCCGTCGGTTTACCAAATGTTTCCATGGTTGGGGACTACATAAACAATCACCAGAATGAATTTTGGCCCCAAACTGAGGATTCATTTCTCATGACGCTGCAAGTAACTTGTTATTTACAACTTGAAACTGTTTAATACATGTATACATGGAAATGATTGGCTCTGACATACGTTTCAAGATTCTCGCATCAAAGCGTGATGAAAGTTATTGCGGAACTTTGCGTCTTTGCCACTTAACTTTTAACCACGTATCCATGTATATATCTATCACGAACCTTTCACTTGTACGTTTTTATACGGCTTCTACTAAATTATCACAAATTTATAATAACTGTATATAAATCTTATAGTTTAAAATACGATGAACTTTCATCGTAGATACCGTACAACTAATGCCCTGTTAATACTAGTGTCTAATTATTTATATGTATAAATGATTGCCAATTAAAATGTGATCCTTTACAGGTATCTTTAAAATTTGAGTTTTCTTTGAAACATAATTTTATCGTGGATTGTGTAAATATCGGTTACAAAAATGAATGCGAATGGGCGATTCAAATTCCGCGCTGCTCATGCCGCTAGTACGCGGCGCGGCCGGAGAGGGCAATAGGTCCGCGAGGAAACCATCGATGAATGCCAGTGTACCCGAGCTCCGCCGAACTTGGCCGAACCTAGCCGAACCGGCCGAACGCACCGCGCACACGCGGGTAACGTCGCTCGGGTTATATTATCGCCGTCTGCCCTCCAACTGACATTACTCCGTCGCCGCCCGCCGTGTTAGTGTGTTGTGCGAGGACCTCGTGTATTTTATTCTCTTCTTCCTTGACTGCCAATGTAAGTGTACAACTTCCCAATCACTTATCTCGGTGAAATCCTCCTTTTATGAGGTTATGACGGATCGGCCTCGATTTCCGAAGTAGAGTCGCGAGCAGGCCGTTACGTGCCGGTATGGTAGCCTCGTTCTTCATGGAGGACGACCTCGTGGGTGCGTTCGCTCGATTCGTCGTTAATTTTCGTACTATGCTCTCATAATCTGCTACAAGACTCTGTTTTAGCGGCATTAGTGCACTTTAAGGGAGAAAGAATCCGGTTTATCATCAGAGGTACTTAGTAGCTTACCCAGAACGTGCGGAATCACGAGTCACGTTCACTCGACTCGGCGTTCATTTTGTGCATGCCGTGGACGCGAGGGTTTTTGTTACAACGAACCAGTAATGTCCTATTTTTCGATTTAACCTTACACCCGGCTTATTAATATTCTATGACAGGTTAAGCCGGAATAACGCTAGAATTGTTATAATTTGTCCGTTTTAGACGCCGAGACTTCTGTGAAGCGAGGTGTAAGGTTCGCGCAATTTTTCCCCGGCTTTTACTTCTGTACCTTAATTGTGAATAATTATGAATTACACGCTTTCCTTGCAAACGTATCTTTGAGTTTTGGTTTAATATGCATTGGCTACCACGCGTATGTTACATGGTCGGCAAAGTAATCTGCATATGTGGAGACCTAATCTGCTCGAGTGGTTTGTCATATATTTTTACGTTTGATCTTCGGTGAAATCTTTGCCGTTTATTTCATTTCCATTGTGGAATGCCGAGTACGTAACGAGTTTCTGTTTATGACTCATTCGACGGTAAAATCGTTCGCTCTAGGCAGGCAGATTGTTCATTAGGGTGCGAAGAGATTTGCAATTGCTGAAATTCAACGCGTCATATGTCTTTCTATTGTTACTTAATATCTGGAAAAAGCCAAAATCTTATGAAATCTCTTTGAATTACGGATTCCTGTAAGTCGTTCCCGGGTTACGTCGCCAGTGGTTGACCGTTGCATTTTACCGTGGGCCATTTTCTCTTAATGATTTAATATCACCAACTGGTGTAGACTGAAGAGATAATTCGTTTGAATATATTTATGATAAGAATGCAATTGCTGATTTCAAAGTTACGGTCGGTGGGGTGGAGAGGAGGAGATAGATGGTTCAAGGTCACTATCAAAGTACGCGTACGTGCGCGCGCCATCTTGTCGATCTTGAACGACCTCTGCCTCTTCTGCTCTCTATTATTAGGACGCCTATGGTATTGAAATGTATCACAATTCGATATTATTAGGATGCCTATGGAATTGAAATGTATGTTAACAGTTATAATGATAATTTCGATGCCTATGGGACTGGCACCAAGTCGAGAAAAATAATTACTCGTTATTATTCATGTACTTTTTATTTTTTTCCAATGGTTCCTTTTCTGCAGGGAGATACAGCGATTCTGAGAGCTGTCCATACAATTTATTTTTAATAACCTGTTGAGACTGCTATTGTTTAATTTTTAAATTCCCGTTCACTTGAGCTTGAGAATTGCTTTTTTTTTTGTAAAGTATTTGGCGCAATTAAGATGATCCAGGTTGAGATTAAATAGTGAATAAGACTTGTGGCACCAGTTCAAAATTATGACATTGGGATTGAATGTGTATATTTAATTGTTTACATAATTGTTGCGTATACTGAATTCCTTCCGGATAGTGTCGCTTCACGAGGGAGCTTGATATTTCCTCTAGTTTCACCGGGATTCGTTTTGTTTGCAGCTCCATAGCGGACATGAGCAAAATCGGAATCAACGGATTCGGCCGCATCGGGCGTCTGGTGCTCAGGGCGTCCCTGGAACGAGGGGGCCAGGTAAGGCGAGAAGGCCGAAGAGAGCCGCCATTTTGTTTTTCCCGTCCATCCGCATCTCACTTCAAGATGACCCTCCATTTTCACAAAAATTTCCAGTTATGCAGATGTCCACCCTAGAAAATTTACGCGATCTACTCTAAGCTTGTCTAAATTACCTCTTTGTCCTTCTTCTTAATGCACTTTACCGTCATATTTTGCAAAACCGTCCCCCATGTCGGGATTGACGAGCGTAGAGGACCGTGCCCGGAAAAATGGACGCTTGGGGCGTTTTGTGCGGCTTTTTCATTGGGTTTTGCGTACACGAGCTCTTATGCCTGAATCCTAGACCCAGGAGAAAGCACCGGAAGAGCCGCGAACCATGTGATCACTGTCGTTCACGTTTTCCAGGTGGTTGCCGTTAACGATCCGTTCATCGGCCTCGACTACATGGTCTACATGTTCAAGTATGACTCCACGCACGGCAGGTTCAAGGGCGAGGTCAAGGCCGAGGATGGATGCCTGGTGGTGAACGGCAACAAGATAGCCGTATTCAGCGAGCGAGACCCCAAGGCTATTCCATGGGCAAAGGCTGGAGCCGAGTACGTCGTCGAGTCCACCGGAGTCTTCACCACCATCGAGAAGGCCTCGGTAGGTCGCCATTTTTTCGGGAAGAGCATCCGGTTAACGAAGAGTCGCCGTCGGGATTGGAAAATACTCCGGAAGCTGGAGAAGATGATCTTTCCATGTCAAAGGGTCCCACTGGGTCTTGAGACTGTTTTGTTTTCCAATATTTGTCCTTTGTTTCTTTCCGCGGGGTTTAACCCGTTAACCGGGTATGACGACATATTTCGTCATACCAGGAAGACACCTCAAATGGGCATGCATGGAAATACTTTCACCAACGATTGTAACGATGGTTGCTCATTTATGAAACAGAAATGATTGTTCGTTCCGATTTGCAGGCTCATCTGGAGGGTGGAGCCAAGAAGGTGATCATCTCCGCGCCCTCGGCTGATGCGCCCATGTTTGTATGCGGCGTTAATTTGGACGCGTACGATCCCTCTTTTAAAGTCGTGTCCAATGCTTCTTGCACAACCAACTGCTTGGCACCTCTGGCCAAGGTCATCCACGACAATTTCGAGATCGTCGAGGGCTTGATGACCACTGTTCACGCCACCACTGCGACCCAGAAGACTGTTGATGGTCCTTCCGGGAAGGTTCGTCAACTCTACACTCCATTAGGTTTAAAAGGGATGGCAAATAGTGTTACCAAATTGGGGGTTTGTTATCTACCTCTTGGTGGATACAACAACGTGTCTTATAAGTTGTTTCGCATGCAATCTGGGGCAATAAGGTGATATGAAAGTGGCATCCGAGGGGCCAATTGTTTATGAAACTCCATGTTGATACCTGATACCTGATGCCCATGGAATACAATTTTGAAAAAATGTTTATAAATATCTTTAATATTTATCAGACTATGTGGGCGTCAGGACCTTCTTTATAATCTCCATATTCACGTTGTGAAGGTTGGAACGATTCTGTACAGCCAATCCAGGGAGAATTTCATGAATGATTGAACCAAATGCCACTTTCACATCTAATAAGTATCTTCCTTGAACAACGATTTTTTCCCCAGCTGTGGCGTGATGGCCGTGGAGCAGCTCAGAACATCATCCCCGCTGCAACTGGTGCTGCCAAGGCTGTAGGAAAGGTCATTCCATCCTTGAATGGAAAGCTGACTGGAATGGCCTTCCGTGTCCCGGTTGCCAACGTCTCCGTGGTCGACTTGACAGTCCGACTTGGCAAGCCTGCCAATTATGACGCCATCAAGGCCAAGGTTAAGGAAGCTGCTGCACCAGGTGGAGCCCTTGATGGTATACTCGCCTACACGGAGGACGACGTTGTCTCTTCTGACTTCATTGGCGACAACCACTCCAGCATATTCGACGCCAAAGCTGGCATTCCTCTGAACGACACCTTCGTCAAGCTGATCTCTTGGTACGATAACGAGTTCGGCTACTCCAGTCGCGTTATCGACCTTATCAAGTACATGCAGTCCAAGGATCAGTAAACGTCTTCAACTGTGCGTGGCGTTTAACGGCGATCGACCATCATCGCCGTAATCCGGTAGCACCTCTAGACAATATGATCATCGCTGTTGTTATAACTGGTGCGACATTTGCGTAATGTTATGTCGATGTCATGATAGTCCTACGTTCAGCGAAGAGAGGGACACGTGGAGGACCCTGCTACTTGGGTCGCCGAAGAGGTTGCTTGTCTAATGTATGATGTATCGCGAATTGAGATGGGCTCGACATTGCAAAGGCCGGTCTTCTATATGTTATTCATGCTTAACATGGGTAATGGATTGACGCACATCGATGTAAACTACTCTGCCCCGTATCTGTAACCACTTCGCAGAGATGGCGCGCTCTGCTGCTGCGACGGTTGGACGTCGTGACTCCACGTTGCGTTTACGGTCGATGCGGTTTGCTGGCTTAACGACGCGTTATTGCGAAACATGGCTCGGATAAAAATTATTCCTGATTGTGTTCTGGACAACTTTTATTCGGGATAGTTTTCTGTAACATTCGATGTTGATCGGGGAAACGCGATTATCTATGGCAATGTGCAGGTCATGACGTTTAGCGTTGGCGCAATGGCTGAATCGCGGTGTGAAGTGTTCGAGTAATTCTCAACATCTGAACTCGTGTTATTGGAACGCCGTATCGCAGTGATAATTTCTTATCACTTGGAACTACGGTTGATGATGGTTTAACTTCGGTTGTAAAATGTTTCTTGCAGTTGAGAATGAGCACAGAATCGGCAGTACTTGTCCAATTCCTTGATGGGATGTAATCAGTGAGGAGTGATAAATTACGGAGGATATAAGTTATTCATTTAGCGTTTTCATTTGCGTAGATGAAGTAACGTATTGAGTGTAGAATGTCGTCGATACTATTCTGTAATTGGTTCCCTTATGTAACCTTGTATTGTACGATTGGTGAAAATGATAAACTTTAGTCATGTACTTGTATGTCCTAGTTTCCCATCGCTGCTGGTTTATTGTTACTCCATGGAGTTAGAAACGGAAGCTACTTTGTTTATTACTACTTCTACAAATTTGTTATCCCTTGTCGGTAATCCTGGAAATGCCGGAAACTACCTACCCCGCCATCTATCCATTGCAAAGGGAATTCATTGGTTTAAATTTGTAAGCTTTTACCGTTTGAGACATTGTTGCTTCATAGAAGTCAAGTTTTTTACCTTAGGTATGGATGGCGCACCAGATCGGATAATGGTTCGTCATCTTGCCAATAGATGTCTCGTCAATACAGAAATATTACTCGATGTTTGTTTGATATCGATATATCTCTTTGGTCGATGTCACTTTCAGATCATTTCGAGCTTTACTTTATTTTTGCCAAAGATTACTTATTGTTGACTGATCTCTTTAACTGCTGTCATTTTTAAAACGTACTGTGCGGTTCCAAGTGCTCTCGAATGTTTCCGAACAATTTCATACGTTTTCGGGAATGTCGATGTCTTTCGACACGTTTTGGTGTGTTTTCTCCCTAGATTATCTAACTTTGGTCCCGCAATTCGATTTGTACGTTCCAATTATTTACCATTTGAATCTTTAGTACATTCTCAATGTACAGCGATCAGTTAGATATCGGTGTTACCGACCTGGTCGGTATCAAGACTACTTAATGTTCCGCAGGAGGTTAAAACAGCTTAATCCGGGATTAGGATCCATTAATGTTAATATTTACGCGTGCAAAAGTGCGAGTCTCGTTCCCTGGGTCGATAAAGATGTCGCCACAGATCAGGTGCCGGTTTTTCGTTTTCTGCGTCAATAAAACCGGTGTATTATGTACCGGAGGTCTCATAGATTCCGCCTTTATCAAACTTATTACCACATTAATACTTATCTACTAGGATCATCTGACTTACTAGCAAACTTGGCCGAGAGGGAAGCCCCGGTAGGGCGGGAGGTGGAAAGTAGATTTTCGATAAAACGTCAGAAATAATGTGGCTCTCGAGGAAAGTTCCGAAGCTCTCGAGGGGGGACCGGAAGGGCCATTATTCCAGGACGTACTCCCCGAATTTCAGCTTTACGGTCGTACATATTACCGCGCCACCAGAGGCTCGCGACTCGATAGCGCCAATAATAAATTAAACCGGCAATTAATTAATTACTGCCGCGTAAACAAGGGAGGATTGCCAAGGCGGACAGTTACTGCACGTCAATCTTTGAAATTAACGAGCAGAATAGGTTAGGGCCGATAGTCCGAAAGGGATGAATGTTAAGGTAGATTGAACGTATAGCGCGTGAACTTCAGAGACATTCTCGTGTACAACGTGCTAAAACCGAAGTTAACCGAGTTTACAGACGCATTCGGCTTAGTCGAAGCTGGAAACGATTAAGGGATATCTGGGGATTAACTAATTAACCCATACAGGATGATTGATGCTGTAAACGGGAGAAATTAACCCTCCGTACATTTTGTATAGATCCACTTTTTTCTTAAGTGGAACCTAACTATATATGCTCGGTGTATATGACGGACGATTTAATGATCCTGTTCGGATTAGGGTATGTATACTGGTTTAAGAGCTCTCGACACATCTTTTGAAGAAAAGTCGTGTTATTTCACTGTTATGTAACTATGACGGTGACTACGTCTCCACCGTACTCCTAAATCCGAATTTAAGTGTCGGTCGTGATACTGAGGATCGAATCTGCGCATTTATTAATGCGATTTATTTAATCTGGACCCGATAAATCCCGGATTTTGGAGTACGATGGAGACGTAGACGATATATGCTCGGTGTATATGACGGGCGATTTAATGATCCTGTTCGGATTAGGGTATGTATACTGGTTTAAGAGCTCTCGACACGTATTTTGAAGAAAAGTTGCACCGTTTGGAAGGATACGCGATGCGTCTATTCAACCGCACGCGATAAATCTGCGGCGAAACACGCGATCGTTCGATCGTTTCCACCGGCGGATTTGGATCGATCCGAATCGGCGATCCATCGAGGGGGGCGATGCTACTCCCGGGAAACACTTTCGACGAAATTTACGCACGCCACTCGGACCGGTCGCATAATTGCAGCTGCAGCTGCCGTGGACGTGTTGCGTGCGCCCGGCGATGGAAATCCGTGCACCGTAAACGGGATTTCGAGGCCAGCGATCGATTCGCGAACTCGAATTTGAACTTTCACCGGTCGTCCATTTTGTTACTTTTTAAATCGCCCCTATGTAAAGCAGTTTATACAGCGCTAAAGACCTAGATACGCCAATTGATTAACGCCCAATTTCTATGATAACCAACTCGATTAGTTAATCTCGGATTAGTGAAATTCATAGCGCTCCGACGTAAATTCAGCTAACCGAAGATTTAAATCTGGTGTCAGATAAACGCTCGATATCGCGGGATTAACTCTAATCGGGAGTTAAGTAATCCTTTATGAAGGATTTCAGCCTGAATTTAGCCGTGACGTCCGTAGGCCGGCGATTACCGTGAAATATCTCAGTTATGATTTGTTAATCTTCGATTAGTTATAAATTCACGTTGCACCGACGTAAATTCAGCTAACCGGAGATTTAAATCCGGTGTCGGATAACCACTCGACATCGGGAGATTAACTCTATTCGTGAGTTAAGTAATCCTTGATTAAGGACTTTCAGATGCGAGAAGTGAGCACGCTCGTCAAAAATACGTAATAAACGATGTATTAAGTTTGTAGGAAGGTTTCGTAAATCGTGGGTGCCGAATCGTTCGAGATTACCCCACGCGAACATGGTGGCGCTAACGTAGGTCCTGACACCCGTGAAATTTCATACTTTGTAAGAAATTAAAAAGAAATGTTTCTAAACGGATAAAAGAAATCCCTTGGGTTTCAGGACATTCCCTAGGGCCTCCACGTTTGCATGGTGAAATATCAAATTCGATATATAGTTCCTAGGAGCGTTTTAGAAACGATTGACCCCTCGGATGCCACTTTAATGCCACCTCTACTGCGTTTCCATCGTACTCGAAATCCCGTGGGTCTTTGGAGTCGGCATAAATCGAGGTACGAACACACCCGGGGTACTCGCGTATTTACGTCTGGCCCGATCAGGGCTCGGCTGGGTGAGTTCTCGAGTGGCTCTCCATTTAGAGTCAGCCTTGGGCTTGCCCGTTTAGGAGGATCGCTTGAAAAACCGCTTCTCGTTTCTGCCGGCGCGGCGCGTCGCGGCGCTGCGACGCGGGAGCGTCTCTTCCTCTCCGGAAGTCTCTCCTCCAGGTGGGCGATAAAGGTAAAAAAAGTGTCTTATGCGCTGCTATGCTAAAAGTAATACGACGCCTGGGAGTGAAAATTTAGTTTACCTGGAAATCATAGATGGCGCAGGGGGTCCCTCTGCAGTCAATCAGGGTCTCGGAAACCGCGAATCCCGTGGATTCCCGGAGCTTCACTTCGATTCATTTATAATGATTGTACGTAAACGACAGGTGGGGTATGCCATTTAGTACAATACCGAAGATATTACAGAACTTTTCTCCAAACTGGGTGCACCGAATTATCCGACACTTTAACATGTGTTTATGGAGGCTCCAAGGAATAGCCGCGATACTCGTGAAATAACATTTTTCAAACGGAATCTTTTTCTTTATTTATCCTAGACTGGAACCAAAAGCACGTTTCTTTTTTTTCTTCCTTTTTTGTGAAAAAAAAAAAATCAAATTTCGCCATCCCGTTCGGCTCTTTTCCGCTGTCGGTCGGATTCGGAGGTGATTCGTTCCACTTCGCGCGGATATATCCCGACGATATATATGTGTATATACATATATATTTATTATATAATATATATTTCCCCTTAGGGCATCCCGGAGGAAGAGGCGGCGTCGCGTTCCGACAGCTCTTACGCGCAGGTGCGAAAGGTCGGATCGTTTCCGGGACGCGCTCTTCCGGAAGGAAAGCCCCAGGTGTCCCGTTAACGAGAAAATGGAGCTGTCTTCTTCCATCGGGATCTCCCAGGGTATCCGGTCGTCCTGGTATCCTGCGTGGCCGGGGCACGCGATCCTTGAGGCGCTAATTCCTTTATTTTCTCGCCTCTCGAGCTTTCTCTGCCCTTTCTGCAAGAAATGTAAGAGAGGGGGAGTACAGGAAATCTTAAAGGGTAAGGAAGCTCGGATTCTGCTGGTGGATGCTTTTAATTAGACGTCCGTTTTGATATTTGTATAATCCGTCGATGTTATTATCCTGGAATTGTTGTCGGTACTGGAATGCATTCGAGTGATGATTTTAGTAATTAGGGGAATTTAGGGGAATTTCACCTGTGGGTGAAAGTGATGTAGAATGGTTTTGGAATAATTGAACTATATATAACTAATAATTGAACTATCGAGCAAGTCTTCAGGATTAGAATTAAGTGAAATGGGTACCGATTATTTGGTTGAGGCAGGTCCGGGGGAAAATTGATTTACTTCAACACCGGATGTGGATACGGCTTTGCCTAATTATTTTCAAATAATTTTTGGGGGGTGTATTCAATTTGGAAAATGACCTCTGTGGCGATCGAGGGATTTTCTTCGTTCTGTTAGTGCTTCTGTTGTCTATTATTCCGGAGTATCTACATGCCTTTTAGCTAATTGAGAGGTGGAATATATCCTGCGCCGGAGATTCGACAATGGCTTTGTTGACGCTCTCTGCCCATTCCTAATAATACGATCTAGGTAGCTGAGAACTGGTCCTAGGGTGGTCCAAAACTAATCGGTGCTCCTCTATAGCCAAATTTGGTTCTCACACGAACCCCTCGGGGCGTTTTCCCGTTTCCCTGAACCCGAAGGACTTGGGTAACCCAGAACTGTACATAAGCTATTCAGCTTCGTCGAGTCGAAGTAGTCGGTTGTTAACAGCGCGCTGATAGCTTCAACATTTTTTATTTCATGTCAAACCGTAAGTTTTCTCCCCGGCAAATTTTTTATTCCACTTAAGAGGATGTTAACTACAAATGCTAATTTTCATGACACCGTAATATTCGGTATAAACGGGGAAATTATTTTCTTTTATTTCTTGTGTTTTAGTAGTTTAGTAAATTTTCTCCCCGCTCATTTTTATTATGCCATTTAAGACAAATGTTTGTTTTATATTACGAGTTGAAAAAGAAATTGGAACTTTTCGCCTATCTAGTTAGCTACCATCACGGCTGACAGTAATGACGGAGATCTAGGGGAATTATTGCCAATGGATTAATCCGTTTTGACAACTGAGCCAATATGCATTGATTTTCAGACGTATTGTCCGCAATTGCGTCCTATTGTGTAATTATGCAGAACACCTTCCATTTGTTGATCGCTGCACGTTCTTGCCATCCCTAGTGAATTTCATTGTTCATGAGTTTCATGCGTAGAAATTCACCCGATCGGACGTGAGACCTTTGAGGCAATTTTTCAGGAATAACAGTAATCAATGAATGAAAAAAAGTTTTATCAATAAATCCCCGCACGTTGCACTTCTCTTATAAACAAAGTTTACCATCTGGGAGTATTTTACGCGTCAACATTTGTATTCCTCACAAAAAACGATGTATATAAGAAAAGGAAATTTACTCACGAGATTTTTAATAATAATTAATTCTTTAGAGGACCCTAACCATTGTTAAATAATTTTCCCATGAGAAACATTTCTTTACGCTCATATGATTTAGGGTGGAAACGGCGTCGGCATTGAATGAGTAGATTTAATTTTCGCGGCTAAAATTCAATTTGTACAGAAATTAATATCATTACTAGTCCGTCTCTCGAAATTTGGGGAACCCGATTGACCACCACAGCGGCTGGCAGTAATGGCAGAAATCTAGGGGAATTACTGGGAATCGATTAATCCATTTTGACAACTGGACCGGTGGGCACTGACTTCCGGATGTATTGTCCGTGGTCGCGGGATGAAAGCCGCGAACGATAAAGGGGAATCGAGTTCTGCGGCGAAGCGATTTCAAGGGGAATAATCGGCGAGGTCGTTTTTTTCTCAATTTTCCCTAGCATGCTGTTGGGATCCACCAGGACAACAAAATTCCCCGTAAAACGGCTGGGATTCAGGAACCAGGTACACGTATCCACAATTGTGGGCCATTTTGGCGTTGCTTTATAAAAAGTCGTATTCTAGACGAATTGACAATGTTTCTCTTTTTTTTCAAAATGGCCGCCACTCTTCCACTGGTAACTCTGCACCACCCTAATTTAAGATGATGCGAAAGTGGCATCGTTTATGAAACTTTCCCCCAAACTGGGTGTACCGAATAGTTTCACATTTTGCAATGTGAATATGAAGGGTACATAGAATGTACTGACAACCACGAAACTTCATTTCTAGTAATATTGTTTAGAATGTGTATAATGAAATTTGAACGAAATTGAAATTCCACGGGGGTGAGGACTTTTCTTCGGTTTTGGACTGGTCGAAATATTTTGGACACTGCGATGGGGGGTGGGAAAGTTTCTGGCAAAGATCGAGGGACTTGGCGTCAAAAGGGCCGCCTCTAATTTATTCGCCTCCGCACGGGCGGAGAGGCAAACGGCGTTAAGAGAAGCCCCGAGACCTGGGCTAAACTAATGGTAACCTTGTCGGGCCAGGGAATATTGGGTCGCGATTGAGGCTCCTCAGGTTCGGCACGCTCGAGCAGCCTTTCAGCCTTCAATTTGCACCTAAGCGCACCTCCGAGACTCGATCGAAACTCTCCAGACTGCGGCCCGAACTCCCACTAACGCGCAGAAATTAAGCGGAAGCGGCCTGGAAACAGAGAGTGCGCAAACTTTCCCGGGATATCGTCGAATCGGGACAGAGACGATGAAAAAAAAAAAAGGATCTCTAGGAATTGAAAAAGTTTATAAAGAGTCTGCGCGTAACTTAACGGTTTGATTTTCCATTTCTCGCCCGGATTTGTAGGTTACCGCCTTAAAGTCGGGGTGAAAAGGACACTTTTTTAAAAGGGCTTTCCACGGAACCGAGTGAAATTTTGACACGTAACTCGGGAGGATCCAAGGGATGTCTTGACACTGTAAAAAATTTCGACTTCAGGGATTGTGCAGCAATTGTGTTGAAATTTCAGTTCGCCGAAAGATACCTTATTCGAATTTAATGGTTTTAAGGGGGGAGATATATGAATTCAGGTGTATGTAATAAGTGCAAGCGTCTTTCCTGTGGGGCTGCACATGTTCCAGAGGCCCCTAATCACGAAGATGGAGGTTGCAGCTGCAGCTGCTTCCTGTAAGTCCGGCGATAATGCCCGGTGCTGATAGCCGAATTTGCTGGAACATTGTGCCTTCCCTTTTGTCGTGGTATATCTGTCCAGGACGAAATGCCTCTAGAGATTCACCAGCAAGGACCTATCTCAAGTCTAAAATACAAGAGGTCGTTCATGATCTGCCACCTGCAGGAAACTCACTGTATGTGGAGACACGAAAGTTTATCCACTTACCGGATTTGCAAACCGTATTGTTAAGAGTTGAAGCGTTTTTTATTCCGGGTGGAAACCTGGAAGTTTAACTACATCTCGAGCTTGTAAACCGTACCGCGTTACAATTGCACAATTAGAACGCAATAACACCTAAACGCTCTGGGTCTTAACAAATGGGACCCCCCATCTTTGAATTGAAAATAACCAACCCAATAATCTATAATTGGGCAGAAGGCAAATAAATGAAAGTTTCCTTCCCTCCGAGCGAAGCGTCGGATTAATTGCGATAACTGAAATATCAACCCGATATTCCGAGAGGGTGTCCGAAATAATTTACAGCGTCTGGCTTGAGTAGATTGTACAGTTAGTAGGCAGACTAGATTAAATTGGTCGCCCCTGGAGGACCCATCCCACTCCCGGTGGGTC
This sequence comes from Orussus abietinus, assembly GCF_000612105.2. Lineage (NCBI taxonomy): Eukaryota > Metazoa > Arthropoda > Insecta > Hymenoptera > Orussidae > Orussus > Orussus abietinus. The sequence continues at coordinate 80,831 of NW_019394714.1, forward strand.
CTAGGGCCCCAAGGTTCCCCCTCCACCTTCTCTTTCGCTCGTGCGCGCGCAGCTTCTTCCGTCTCCCTCCCACTGGTCGCTGAGGAGAGGGGGTCGTGGGCCTTGTGGGTCTCGTGGGCCCCTCCAGGCCCCGTTGGGCCCCTCCAGGCCCCGTTGGGCCCCTCCAGGCTCCGCGAATCTGGGCCCGGGCGGACTCGCGGTGGTCCAGGTACCTCGAGGCGTGTGGTCATCGGAGGCGACCCCCGCCGAGAAGCGGGCCCCGTAACAGGGGCCTCACACGGGGCCCGAAACGAGCCGCCGGGCCCGGCGTGAGTCCCGAGGAGGTCTCAATCGAGGGCCCGCACTGGCCCCGCCGCGTATGTGCCTCTCCGTGTCTGCCGACTTACCCTCGTGATTAATCGACACCGCCTACTTATCGTGTCGGGACTTAGACGGGCCCCATCGGGCCCCATCAGATCCCATCGGACCCCATCGGGGAAGGCCCCTTGGCGGAGGTGCTGGAACACTCGCGGAATCTCTTCAGCGAGAAGATTAAACAAGGAATTGGCGTTAATGATCATTGATTTCTCGCGGTATCCATTAAAACAGGCTAAATATATCTGAGAAAAAAAAAACGAGATATTCAATTAAATTCTGTATATTTTAATTTAATAGAGAAAATACGTATAGTCGACTTGGTATTTATAAAATGGATATTCCATTACGAGGTCCAGTTTCCGTATCTAATGGGAATTGTTCTTTGCCATTTGTGGCTGGATCTCTCTATTGTTTGGGAGTTAACGTCCAAACTAGCCGCGCTATGGAAAAGTTCGTCGAATAAAAGTTGTGGGGGATATTATTTCCAGCAGATCTCGTACGGGATGTTTTTCGATGAGATGCACCGATAATTGCCCTATCAACTTACCCTCCTGTATAATCGGTACCGCCTACTTGTCGTGTCGGGATTTAGACGGGCCCCGAGGGCCTCTCACTAAGGGACGGACCCCGGCAAAGGTGGCGTTGCACCCGCCAGGTCTCCCAGAAAACGAGCAAAACTTCAAGTAGGATGCTCGAATGCAACGAGCAAACCTCCAGCCTGATCAAATCCCATAAATAAGAGGCGGAGGTAAAAGTTTCCCAATAAGAAATGCCACGCAATGTCGATCGAGAAGCTTTATGGAAGGTGAACATCCGAACGCTGAGCGAGGCATTGTGGGGTGCAAGTTCGTGTGGCATTTAGTTTCCACAAATTTTTATGGAGGTCGTCATCTGATCACCTGGACCACCAGACGTCCTATCTTGGTCGCGTGATGATTAACATGTCAACTGTTCGTTTTATAGATGTATGGTATCATCGTGTGGTATTTGGTGTTTAACCAAATTTTTATGGAATTTTGGACCACCAAACGCCCTATCTTGGTCGTGCTCCTATTAACGCGTCAGCTGTTCGAGCTTAGTTCCTTATGATCTGTTCGTTTTATGGATGTATGGTATCATCGTGTGGTATTTGGTGTTTAACCAAATTTTTATGGAATTTTGGACCACCAAACGCCCTATCTTGGTCGTGCTCCTATTAACACGTCAGCTGTTCGAGCTTAGTTCCTTATGATGTGTGGTATCTTAGTGTGGCATTCAGTTTTCCTACATTTTCCTGGAGGAGGTCGCAATGAGAACCACTTCTTCTGGACCACCAGACGTCCTATCTTGGCCACGTGACGATTAACGCGTCAACTGCTCGAGCTTAATTCCCAACGAGCGGTCGTCGCTCGGATCACGATAGTCGGGAAGATCGGCAGGACCGATTAAGGCCTAGTCGCAAGACATTAAGGCAAGAAACGCCGAAGAGGGATCGGCCTCGAGAACTGCTACGAGCCCTAAATCGTTAATCGGCTACCTAAAGTGTGAATCAGTAGGTGACGCCACCTCCGAATCGAGGTCGATACCGAAACACACAACAGAACCCCAGGGCGTGGGCGCCATCAGATCTTGTCTGGCTAGCCAAGGATTCCCGATGATGCTTCAAGATCTACGTGACGGGATTAAAAAGTGCCCTGGCTTTTGCAAAATCCGGATCAGATGGGAAACACAGGCCACTGTTCCATTAGACACCCGCCATGTTCCGTTGCGTGTGTTGCACGTGGCGTGTGTTTCAGTGGTAGCACTAGAAGGTGTGTTCTTTAATGCTACTGCTAATCATTCCGGCAATTGTTCCTTCTGTATTCCTTCTTTTGTAATTCAGTGTTTGCGGCATTATTAAGAACAAATACTGTGGGTAGAATGGCGACGAAAGTTCTGCTGATGTCTAGGTGGGTTGTGTGGATAGGTGCTGAAGTAAATCGGGATTTCCTCTTTATCCGTACGCGATGCAAAGAAATGTTTCTTATAAAATATTCTCGGGAAGATGGGTGGAATAACTTTTGTATCACAGGATTTTTGATGTTGTTGGAGAGTAAACGTCGAAAAGGATGAAATAGATGGGGAGTTTTGGAAATGGTCAGGTGGGATGGAGTTCGTTCAGTTGTGTAATTTAGATGCAGGGTCTTGATAGAAGGAAAGGGATGCCGTGGAAAACTTTTTAAGCTCCGTGTGGAGGTATTTTGTATGGAAGGTTCTTAGTTTCAATTTTGTGGAAAGTTAGAGGAAAAACGAGGGCCAGCTGCGATGACCTGGTTGAGTGACAACGTAGTCGTGGAGCAAGATTTTTTGTCGAGGTGGCGGAAAGTGCTTCGCGTGAACAATTTATGCAGGAATCCATTCAGCAACTTTTGGTGAACACAGCTCTGTATCATGAATGATTAAAACGGTGGGTGGCACATTTGTTGGAAGCCCAGATTATTCCGAACGATTAAAGCCGAGCACTCATCAAGTTTGGGGAGGGAACAAATGGTCTCATGACTGGGAGCGCAAAGCGTTTAAGGCATAATCGCGAAGCGAGATATCGCCGTCCACGTGCAAGCTATGAAAAAATGTTTCCTCCAAAAGATTTCCAGCACAATGTGTGGAACAACTTTCGTTCAGGGCATTATTTTACAGCACGCGTCATTAGCGAGAAAATTGCGTATTTATCGGAAACAGGTGGTCGATTAAACCCACGATATCTGTGATGAACAACCTACGCGTCGCGCACATCGCGATCCGCTCTTTGAGATAAATATTCAATTTTCTGGGTTAACGTCTCGCGATGTCAGAAAATGATTTTCAGGAAAGTAGGTACCCGTGTTATTTTCGTACATCTTTTGCCGGAAAGACATTTTGTATCGTGTATCGAGCGCAGGCGTGGCATGATCTCGGCTCCGGTGGTCTATCAAGATGTGCGTGATGGGAGTAAAGAGAAACCTCCTTTGCAAATTTGCAATCGGGTAACAAAGAATCTCAGGGTAGAAATACGTATTTGGCGCAGAACGCTACCCAGCTTCTAAACCATCATGCAGTTCCTCATGAACGTACATCCTTCGCGTCTCACCACGACACAACAATGAATCTCAGGGTAGAAATACATATTTGGTGCGGGACGCTACCCAGCTTCTAACCACCACACGGTTCAACGTCAGTCTACATCCTTAGCGTTTCTTTTCGCATATCGACCCAGGAAAGTCACATAAAAGACTCTGTACAACTACAAGGTCTCGTGCATTCCGCAGCTCGCAAGGATCGTGTGCATCCTGCGACAAAGGGTCGAAAGACTGTAGATCCTTGGCAAGATTTGCAGGCAACGAGCAGAAGCCCCTTGAACTAGGCGAAGCAAGGGAAAGCTCCCGTGAAAAACTCATTAGGAGGATTTTCTGGTATTTTCGCGGAAGGTAAACGACTCCGGAAGAAGAGCTCCTGCCCCAGGCTCGTTCTTTCTTCCCTTAATGAAGAGGACATCGCGACGCCGACCTTATTCGTCCCCGACACTCTGGGGGATGCTGAGAAGGAGCTTGTCGTCGCGACGTCGCCGGATACGTCCCGGAAAACCCGACAGGCGAGATCGATACGAAAAGTACACACGAGTCTCGTATCCTTTACCTCCGGCGTCGTCCGACAGGTGGCGTTACATGCAGTTTGATTTCTCGCAAGCGACCTTACTGAGGTCTATACAAGAGGGGCCGACATATAGCCTTGTGCAATTTTCGGGATTACAGTTTTAAATCTTCTTCAAATGTAATTAAATAAGAGTACATTGGAGCTTTTATATTCGATTGTTGGATGGGTGCTTCACTTATATTATATTATTCCACTTCCCGTCATACAACCAATCCTAACGCTTGTTGGTACATTCTTTATTCTCTTTCGATGCTGCGAAATATGTGATTTCCGACGTACTCTCCCATTGTTCTATGAATCATATTACATTGTATTCAGAACTGGTGAATGAAATTGAATAATGATGAATGGATCGGTATTCCAATTAACTGAGGATTCACCGGGAGACGAGGATATCGAACAGTAATTAAATGGGGATCGAATCCGAATAGGCTGCTCCCTGTGGCAGATATTTTGGTTAAAAATGTCTTTGTAGGATATTGAAGCTTTTGCACTCAACGTCTCACAGACAATACTAAGCCAATTATGCAGTGAAAACAAAAATTCAATGAACTGATGGAATACGTCTTTGAATAGTACGAACAAAATATTTTGTTAATTCGAAGAATAATTACAGGACTCCAAAATAGGACTTACCAAAATATTTCATAGGTATTGTTAACAAAAAAAATATATATATATATTTCTTTGGTTCAAGGAATGTTTTCTTAGGGTAGATAACGTGATACCCGATGACAATGAAACTTCACCAAGTTAATGTACACGGTCCCATTACCAATGTCATATAATTAGTGTGAAATGGCAGGAAATTAAATGACTGCGCTAAAGAAATGAAAATCTAAATGGAAAATATATTATTAGAAAATGGAACCCGATAGATGGTACGATTCTATATCCGTTTCGATTCGATTGCTCGATACAATTGCGAGGAGCCTCAAATTTCAATACGAAGTAGTTCAGGATGAACAAACAACGCCGTTTGATTAATATTCCTGAATACCGAGCGAAGCAGTACAGAGATGCTATCTGGATAAGAGTTTCGATAACCCCGACCCCGTCGCCATGTAAATGGCTCATCCCCCTTTAACCGATTCCCCTTCCGCGACGTCGGCGTCGGCGCCAGCGTCGGCGCCATCCTTCTTTACGAGGAGAAGCTGTAGATCCACATCGGGCAGGCGATCCAACATGGATGCGTATAAAGACGGCGTAAAAATAACGCTTTGGGGGTGGGTGGTAAAACGATGGGGTGGAATATGGCGAAGTAGGATCGAGGAAACATCGGATGTACCTCGGGACCTTCGCGGACTCACTACCCATCGCCTATTTGCCGCCCACCACCCACTTTCCACCCACCGCCTATTTGCCGCCCACCACCCACTTTCCACCCACCGACTATAACCCGCCGCCCAACGAGTAATAGAAGTTGTTTGCGACTACACGTACGCCCAGGGAGGTCTCCTTTTAAAGAGGTTATGGATGGATGTAAAAGGTTAACTCGTTAGGTCATTTGAACGCGATACTCCGGAATATGGCGGATCTTCTCCGCCGCTCTTATCATGGGCGCGGAATGGCCGCGCCATAACCTCGCATCCACCGAATCCAGATCCTAAAAATGCAGCCTCCTCATTGGGTGGATCCCGGGCCACCGGATCAGGATAAAGAAGGATGTTATCCCGACGTCCAGGGGCACCCAGGATGGCCTCTTAGGGGAGATCTCAGATTGCGTGTGGATGGTCCTCGATCGATCCAATACCGTAGCGTTAATTTAGAATTAGATTTAGATTAGAGGACCGCCATAGAACCCTCGTGGTCAGGGCGCTTGTCTCCCTTTTTCGATGTTTTAGAGGCCTCTTCTTTAAGGGCGCCCTTCTGTCGCTCTCGACTCACGTGGAAACCATCAAGTCGCAGACTTTTCCAAACCTTCCGAGAAGGACGATTTATTTCTTTAGCGCTTAAGCCTCGCTTTCTTAATTTCGGCACGTACTTGATAAGAGGCAATTTGTCACCATATTCCTTTGGTCCTTTTCCGAGCTTCTTCTCGGAGGTATTTCCCCAGGAGTGCATTTTGCAGTCCCCACATACACCTCCTTGACTGCGTTAACATCCCTTTCTACGTTTCTTTGTCTCCAATCGGTTGCATTGCAAAATGCGGCCCGTTTTTGCTCTCTGGATGTGTAAATCGCGTCCTTAAGGTGATTTTCTCTCGTGACATTGTAATTACACCCACGTCAGGTTTTTTAAGGAGTCCTTTAACGTGGAGGATAATATTGTTCAGTTACTGCCTGTAAAATCTGGGATCTCTTTCCTAATCCAGGAAAATCCTGGCGTTATCAGAAGGGGATGAAGAAATATGTCCTTACGGCCCAGGGCGGCTTTGATGGGCTCCTCGAGATATGAGATTATTTAACAAGAAATGAGACTGCTATCTTTTAGAGCGCGCCTTTACTATCTTATTACATTACTCGAGAAAAGAAAAAGGAAAAACCTATTACAAGGAATTTTGGGACCAAAACCGAGTCACTAGCATTTTACATTATCCTTTCGAGTTTTCGCGATCGGCGCGACTCGCCGCATTCATATGGCATATTGGAAACGTAATTTACTGGTTTTCCACGATTTTCTACTACTTTGTTACGTAAAATATGTGAAAAACCTCGAAAAATGGGGAATTACAGGGAATACCCAAACCTGATCGTTGCCATTTCGCCCTATCAAGAGCCGAGCTTTATCGCGTGATATACAAGGCGCGATGGACGGGCATGGGGTTTATATTTTGATTTTTTTTTTCCTCTCTCGTGGAAGTGAAGCTGTGAAGTGGCGGCCATAAAATCGGGGAATTCATTATAACGAATTCCGGAGCGGCGAAGTTTTCGCGGTCGGCCGGCAGGGCGCGACTCCGCTGCACTCAATGGCGGCGCATCGACGCCGTGTTAACGACGATCGTTAGCTGGAATGCCGAGAATTCATAAAAGCCTGGAAATTCACGGGCCGCATCGGCTCCGCAATCCGGTCACGTCCGCGCTTAACGCCCGACGCGGGCCGCAGCCGCAGCCGCAGCCGCAAATAATAAATTAGTCCCGCCGAAGGGTGCCATTAAAGAGGACTCGAAATTTCGAAAAAAAAAAGATGGAGGCGACCGTTGTTGCTAAAACATACCCGGCCGTGAAAATCCCACGCTAAAGGGTGGAAAACGGAGCATAGGTCGCAAATAACCCATGAACAATTAAGACTACCCTCTGTAGTCCAATTGCTTTTCAAATCAAATCAAGGGGAACGATAAAAACATTTCGTTCAGGCTTCTAGTCGGGAATTCACGGGAATGGCCCACCTCGAGATTTCAAGGGGCGATTAATCGAAGAGTTATTAAGGAAATCCTGTTTTCGATGTCGAATCTGGTTCTGGGGCGCGGAAGTTTTCAGAAAAGCCGCCATTAGTCGGCGGTACGTGATTCGGGGAAATTGTTTTCCCGGGTCGATGTTCCCCGCGAAGGTGCCGCGTCTCTGCGGAAATTTCAATATGGCGGCCGGCGGCATCCTAGAAAGTGCATCCCGACAGCTGCGGTGGAGGGCGCCGCTCAGCGGAGCTGCATAATGCAGTCGGCGTAGCTACTTTCCGAACTGAAAAATGGAATGGCCGAAGACCTAGGGCACGTCGCGACGCCGACTGGAGACGCGGCCATTACTTATTTAGCACGGGCCGGGGCGCCTACGGACTGCTCTTGGGATAAGTCAGGGCTCTTTCCCCCGATGTGCTCCGTCTTCGCGGGAAACAACTCTCTTGCAGGGAGCTTCTTTGCAGCACGACTGCTGCCGCGAAGGGAGGCACGCGCGAGCTTCGATCCTCATTTAAATGCCCACTTCCCAAGAGTTGAGTGCGACTTTTCCTTTCCGTGGCGGGAGATAAAATTAACATGGCGTCTTTATGAGAGACGCCACAAGAAAAAAAAAATTACAATTCGGAAAGCGCATGCAAGCCCGTGACATAGTACATTGACCGCATCATTTCATTTTTACTTGAATCAAATCTAACGTTAGATTGTAATTTATCTCGTGACATGTAAGACCTTTACTATGTATGTACACCTACAGGTTACCCTATTGTAAGTAACCACTAAGTTAATCGGGCGATTAACTCTGATCAAGCGTTAACTAATCCCCGATTAAGGGCTTTAACTTGATCCTAGGTTAATTTAGTCAGCACGCGGGTACTCCACGATGGCATTGAACTGATTTCCTTCTCCAGATAATTCATGGTGTCAATCGGATGTCTGTACATTTCGTCGATCATCTCGCGGAGTATTATCAGGATTTGATCACCCTAAGTGCGAAAGGGAGCTCCTCTCGGTCGCGGAATAAAAATAAAAATTCGAAACTGAGGTAGCGTTTGCACCCCATCCTGTCACCTTGACAGGGTGCAGGGGATGGACCCTCCTGATGCACCTGTTCTGTCAACCTGATACACCTGTTTTGTCAATCCGATGCAAACGAAAACGCCACTGGCCTGCCCTCGCGAACTGGATTCGAGCTGCTATCGGCAGTCGTAGAACTACCCTTAATTAAGTTAACCCCCGGTCGTGTAGTATCGAGGAACTAGCCCCTGATTGCCTTGTTAACCGGATAGGTTATCCGAGCACGATATCGATCTACCGAGCCTGCTGATAAGGGTTGGCAGCCCTGCCACTGCCAGATTTATGGGACCACCATGGCTAGGGAATGAGCATAGGGCCTGTCTTCGTCGAAACGGCATTAATAAGGCACTCCTTAATCGCGTCTTCTTAATTAGGATCATGGACCGTGGTTGATCCCTCCTTATCCTTGCCTCTCGAAGGTCGATAAGATTGCTATCTTTGACGCGAATTCTTTTTAATCGCGGTTTAATTGGACTGCATTCGCCATTGGTGCGTTATGCAGCTTGTGTGTCGTTCTTTGATATCAAGGAACTAGGTGGAGTTTCGCACCAAATGCGTGTGGTTTTTATTTTGCGACCTTTGCGGTTCGATTCTTTTAGGATTAAAGGTCTAGTTGTACGTATATTATCCGTACATTACCACTTATTTCTCTCTCGAATTATTTTCTGCCATCGGTTTTCGTAGTGTTCTGAAATTCCTTGCTACTTTTGACGTATTTCCATTATTTTGCAAATTATTTTCACCTTCCCGCAATCCGTCTTCTAAGACAGTCGGAGAATGGTGATAAATCCTCCGATTTCCCTCCGAGTGCTGAACGGCCTTACCCATCCATTTATTCATTTGCTCAATTTCTAGCCCCTTACTAATTGATTCAGTTCCCACGCCTCTTGGGGGACGTAAGGTGACGCGAAAACCCTGTTTTATGGACTAATTGTGACAAATTGCCGTACTCCACTTATTCGTTATTATTTGTTCCTCTCGACGTCCTACCGTAACTTCGATACGCGAAAACATTCCTCCGCAATTATTTTTCTAACCGTAGAGTTGTTCTTATCACACGTGTAAAATGATTTTAGCATCCTTAATAATTGCACTCCAACAAACCATATCGTCGTAGAAATTTCAGCGTCATGAATAATAACGCAAATTATTAACGAAATTATAATGTTGCAATGAAATGCAAATTTTAGTATTGAGTCTCATGAACTCCAAAATGCCTCCTTCATTAACTGTCTCCGATAATGTTTTATGAATAGCATGTAAAGAAGTAGTGCTTGCCGCCATTAACCTCAAAATTGTTCTCGCCGGGTGAAGCTTGTAATTAATTGGCGCGATAAGAGATCTGTGGTAATGTTTGCGAATACACTTGCAAAAAGCTTTGCTTGATTTTTCTCTCTCTTTTTTTCCCTTTGAGAGCTTTATCCCCGAAAATGTTTTCTTGGAGGGTCGAAGCGTTCAGTTTACAGGTTATTCGGCCTCGTTACGCGATCCAAATATTATGCAAAGTGCATTCTGCCGGCGGCGAATTAGCCGTTATGGTCAGCCGAATTCATTATTCGCCGTAATTCCCCATCGATTTATACTAAAGTTCGCCGATGGACGGAAAACGCTGCGGTTTTCCGCTAAGTAAAAAAACCACCAGAATCCAATATGGCGGACTAAGGGCGCGCTTCTCGAATTTCCTTGGTGGAATTAAAACAACACGTGAAATAAAAATATCACTAATCATTTATAATAACATTCTGGATAATTAATTGAAAACTTCAGATTACGCTGTGCTTCATTTCATTTAAACGATGTATTTTATCGCATAATGAATGGTGTACTGTAATTGGCTTTTAAGTAAGCCAGGACCTCCTTGCGATAATAGGTGTTTATTAATCTCGAATTATAATTAATTACATACTCGATAAGAATGAAATGATATATTAAAAAGACAGTCTTTGATTTTATTAATCGGCGATATAGATCATTTGGCATATATCGACGTGGTTTCCATCGAACGACGACGGATATGATTTATTCAGGGTGTGTCGCCACACTCTGGTTATCGAGATAACGATTTCGTCGAATTACCTCGATAATTGCGCATCGCACTATCGCCCTGGTATTCTTCGAGCCGTGACAAAGATAATTCTGCAATTCTTTCCCAAGAAGGGACTAAAGTGCAGAAAGTGAGGTAATCGTTCCAAAATGGCGCCTCGCGGGTGAGCGTTACTGAAAAACTCCGAACTTATGCTCTTGATATTCTGGTTCTTGAGATCGTTAAATTGTCAAATGCAGAGAAGCATGCTCGAATAAAGTGGGAATATTTAATTGCATTATGCAGCCACGCCGAGCAACTTCTTCCGCTACGCCGAGGACGGCGGAAGAGACGCCATGTTTAAATTTTCCAAGTTTTCTCATGTTCTCCTAAAAAGTAAGAATAAAGCATGAAGTACATTCACCGGGAGGAGTCGAGCATCGCATGGAAAATTTCCGTTTCTTTCTTCCTTCCCTTTTTCTTTCTTTTTTTCTCGCGACTTACTCAACTCGGCGCACTAACATTAACTGTATTGTTTAAATATAAACACCTTTAAGATCATTCTATGTATAAGACAACATCAGGATGTTCATAAAACTGTTCTCCAAACTGGGTGCACCGAATCATTTGATATTTCCGCTCATTTTAATTAAATTTTATAATACATTGCGCTCTTTCTTGTAGCTTTCATAATCACGTGGTGAGGTTTCACATTATTCGGTGCACCCAGTTTGAAGAAAGGTTTTTATTAATATTTTCAATTTTTTGTACATATATGAGACTTTCATTACAACTTAAGGACTTTAATTCTCGATGCTCTTATAGCCACCGAGAAGGTACTCTATGCTTGTAAATTATATCCCCATGTGAGAAAATTCAAAGTATTCCAGGAATTCTGAACGTCGTCAGTCCTTGGTACATGTATGGAACCCATACGTACACCCCCGTAGAAATTAATTAATTGCATACAAGTTTTTAATTAAACATTCTTAAAATCCTCCGTCGGGATCGGCATATCTGTACTTTGGCTATGAACAAAATCCAGCCCCAATTTCCAAAACTTGTATCCTCGAGATAATAAAAATACAATTAAAATAGTGCACATTTATGCATAATAAATTAATGCGTATTTAGTGAAAAGTATTATCATCATCTTGCAGTGTTAGAAGGCACTGCTTCAAGATATACGACTGCACATCATGTGTATACAGGATGAGTCATGTGAAAGACACAATCGGAGGTTTCGTTTGCATTGGGATGACAAAATAGGTGCATCGGGAAAATTGATCTCTTCCGATGCACCTGCGACGTGTCAAAATGACTGGCCAGAGGGGAACGTGGACCGAACCTTTGTTTCGTATTTTAATATCGAACGAGTCGCGTGCATTGGCAGGGGAATTCCTCCTTCTGCACTTCGAGAAATTAAATTCAGCATTGATTTATTAGGTCGTAATTACGTGGGCCCTCCCACTCCGCTTGGAATAGCTCGGTGCATTTTCCATCACCGAGGGTCGGGATTTCTCTGGACGGTCTTTTCGATCGGCGCTTATTTCTTCCCTTGAATTTCTCTGGGGTGGGAAAGAGTCGGTTTATCGATGATGTATTCTAAAGATACAAGTGACAAAATCACGAGTACCGAAAGCGCATTATCGGGATGCACATCGCGTTACCGCACGGTCGTCGAGCCTTAAGCGGATTGTCCTGGTAGTTCATTAAATTAAGTAATTAATATTCGAAATAACCACCTCCTACCCCTGAAACCTCAAGCCTGAGGCAGAGTGGCGACGTTTCCGATTTTCGGGCTTAATATTAATTTAAAACCCGGGATTTATGATAAAGTACTCCGAAAGCAAACATCCCACGTCTGACGTGCTATATAAAAAAAATAAATAAATAAATCTACTAACTTCAAGATGCGTTTCATCGAACCATTAGCTCAATCAGATACTAATACATTTATTAATTTATTTACTGGCTCGAATGAAATATAATGAAGGGAGTGAAGAACGATTTATAAAAGAGAAAATGTGATAATTATATGAACACATTTAGTTGGATGTCGGGTTTGATATCTCATCCCGATTATTAAATCTGTTAATTACTAATCTATTGTAGATGCGTTTCGTTTAAATCATTTCAAGAGATATTAAAGAGATTAAATTAAGAAATGATTTCGTCGTAATAATTGGAAATAGGTTGTGAAAATATGGAAACTCGGGAAATGCATCCAGGTGATGACCAGAATGTTATTTACTTTTTTGTTTATTTTGTCCTGGTTTAGGAGTTATTAGGGGAAATCCGATCGATGACATCTTGGTCGATCGAATGACATTTGCTTCTGCATTATCGTCCGAATTGACCGGACGTGTAATTATCGGCGGACGAGAGCACACCGACGCGTCCGGTTAGTTTATTTATGGCGGAGGTCGCATATTGCGATTTCAGTAAATAATGGCGAACAAATAGGGAAGCAGAGATTGGTACTAGGCTCGACGTTGCTCTTGCGGTTTCCCGAGCTTTTCCCCCCGTGAAAACCCGGTGTTATGTGTTCGACGAGTGACAAACTCCATCGTCTAAAATTAACATGGGTTAATATTCGTAAACTTCGATTTGAAAATAATTTTACGCCGAAGAATAAAATTAACCTGGGTTAACGTTCATAAACTTCGATTTGAATATCGTTAACCATTCTTAACCATTCTTTCATGTTTTTCCCTCACTCGTTCGGAACTCATAATCATCCCTATTATTTAACCATATTACTTTGATTTCACTTTAAGTGTCAATAATCGACGGTGACAATTACACCCCCTGGAATTCTGTTAACACTAAAACACGCAGGTGATTGCAAATAGTAATTAATGTAATACGAAAATAGTTTCACATTCCGAATCGAGTCCTTTACGTAACTTGCGCGCTTACACGTGTAAGAAGTTTAATTTCTAAATTTGGAGTCCGATGTCGGACTGGATGGACTTATTTTTTTAACAGTTCAATATTTAATTGTTCTATCGAGGATTTTAAGGCGACGCAGAGGAGCCACGAGAAAGGATTTTCATTTCCAAATTTGAAGTCCGATGTCGGACCGGATGGACTTATTTTTTGAACAGTTCAATATTTAATTGTTCTATCGAGGATTTTAAGGCGACGTGGAGGAACCACGAGAAAGGAGTTTCATTTCCAAATTTGGAGTCCGATTTTGGACCGGATAGACTTATCATTTTAACAGTTCACTATATTTAATTATTTTATTGAGGATTTTAAAGCGACGTGGAGGAGCCACGAGAAAAAAGTTTCATTTCCAAATTTGGAGTCCGATGTCAGACTGGATGGACTTATCATTTTAACAGTTCACTGTATTTAATTATATTATTGAGGATTTTAAAGCGACGTGGAGGAGCCACGAGAAAAAAGTTTCATTTCCAAATTTGGAGTCCGATATCCGACCGGATGGACTTATTTTTTTAACAGTTCAAAATTTAATTGTTCTATCGAGGATTTTCTAGCGTCGCGAAATAACCACGAGAAAGGCCACGACAAATCGAAACCGGATCGCTTAAGACGCTTCGAGTTCGGCCAAGTTTCTCTGTCCTTAACGAGCTTTCGACTCCGGCGAGCTTTTTGGGTTTCTTCCCCTCGGAAGTTCGGGGAACGGGCTCCCAAAGTTCCCGGAGTTCTCGAAGATCCTCCTATGCTATCGCGCCTCTTCCTTAAGACCTATCCTCGTGGGAATAAAGGCTCGTTTCGCGGACTTGGCCGCCGATTTATACATGCGAAACTGCTTCGCCTTTTCGAAAGTTAGCGACAGCTTGGCCGGCCCTTCTTCACCCTAACTTCTTTCCAAGTACCGCGGAACCCACCTCGGGATTTAGACGTTATCGCGAGTTCCTTCAACACCCGCCAAAATCGCGATATATATATATATATTTATATATATATATCTGCCGAGATTTACCGAGATTCTGCAAATTGGAACGAATTCGATTACAGTCGGCGGGGAAAATGGAAACGCAAGTAATTTGCATACAAAAATGCAAAATCTTAAGGCTCGAAATTAAGGGGAAGTCAGCGGCAAATCGTTGCAAATCACCGAAATGTCAATTTTAAGGCTTAACGTCACTTGTTACCGAATCACATTGTTATTTGTTGGAAGAAATCAAAGGCAATCGGTTTGCAAAAATGGAAATCATGGATTTTAAGGCTCGAAATCAAGCAGAATATCGAGAGGAGGTTCACTCTCGAAGCGATATTAATCGCTCGATATGGAAGAACGAAGAGCTTTTTCATATTTCATAAATACAGGAATAAATTAAGAGTCTTGTTATTGCTATACCCAATCCTATAGTTGAGAGGTCGGATTTTTGTTCATAACCATTCAGGTCCGATAGTTATACCGTGGCTAGCAGAAAAATATCGAAAGAAGGCCACCCTCGAAGCGATATTAATCGCCCGACGTGGCGGCAAGGAACGAAAAGCTTTTTCGTTCTTTGACGCCCCTCGAGGCGCGAAGCAAACCAGAGTAAACATTCCCCCAGAAGCGTTTATTCAGAACTGCACTTTTGCAGTTGCAACCCTAGACAGCTTTAGCAACCTGCAAACGAATGAATCGACCTGCAGGTTGCGCTGAAACGTCGACGCTTTCCCGCCGACAAAGTCGTTCAAACGGACGCGGATCGATCGGGGCCGTTTCCAATTAATTCGCAATTTCGACCGAGCTCTGAAATACCTATTTTCAAAACCGAGCGACCTGTTTTTCTCCCTTCTCCGTTCTCGAAAAATTTTTTCGACGTTATTGCCCAAGTTTCGGGGGTGGCCGATTTTAGCCCCGGAAAACCGCGGCGGAGAAAAAAAAAAAGAAAAAGGGAAAAAAGAACCGAGAAGAGTTTTCCAACGACCCGCCGGCGAATTTGGCGAGTAATAATTTTCGCGAATGGGGTAACGTGGAAAACCAATGTAATGTTTACATGAAATCGGCGCGTCCGTTGCACCTGCATCCACGTGTGGATGAAATTTCTTTTGTTTACTCCACTTTCATATAATTATGGTTTCTATCCTCGAATGGATCAATTTCGACTGTACAGGGAAAATAATTCCAGAGATATGGTAAGTAATAATTTTGGCGCGTCTACTTAATTAAAAAGTTGACATGATACCGGGAGATTAAAAATGTCTGGATTTCGCCATTCCCGGAGCAATCCCGTTGTCAGTGGGTTTGAAAACTCTCTTATTCATGCAGCATGTCGTATGTGCCTATATGCACATGTAGATGTACTTCGACGGCACCTCATGGAAATACTTTCGTGAAAATATTTCGACATCCGCGGAGAGCCCCGCGTTTCAATATACTTCCATTCGGCTCGGAGAATGTGACTGAAATGCAGACGCCCAAACGGAGAAGAAAAATATCACGAGTTTTCAATAGGCCCATTAATCAATTCCATATATCGTAATGAAAAACCTGCTTCGATGGGGTAACTAATGGGCGAGACTCCCCACCGATATCCGTCAGCCATTTTCGGAAGCAACGAAGAAAAACCATTTCTCGTTGGATTTAAAGAGTCAAAAAAGCACAACTCTGGGTCATTACAAAAGTCTTGACCCTGTCTTCGATCCTTTATGGTTTTCTTCTTCTTCTTTCTTTTCTTTCTTCCTCTTATAATCTAATCCATTGCTTCGTTTGTGATGTTAAGTTCACGTTCACGTATAGAAACACTTTCCGAATAGTCAGGCAGACTTTCCGCAAAGCATTTCATCTCTTCATGAAGATTTTCCGTTAAATAATAAACAGAACGTTTTTATATGAATACTGTATATTTTCGGATTACATAAAATGCAGGGATCAATAGTAAGTAATTCATTGCACGTGATTACATTTAATGTACATTTAAGAGGAATTATCTTGAAGTAAAGACATCTCTGGTCGATGACAATCTATTAGGGTATGTTAGAGTCGGAATGTTATTCTTTGAATTAACAAAAGATTTCTTTGGTACTTACCATACTTCCTTTGGTTCAGTGAATTTGTTATCCGGACCAGTAGAGACTTCATTGATGCTTCTCCGCGTGTACCGATGATTAGTCCTTTAGTCGAGCCGAGGTCAATGACGGGGAACAATTAGCCAAACATTTCTGCAAGCTGGAGGCGGAGGGCATTCTTGCTTGCGGGCCGATATAGCGTTCGAAGTGGGAGTCTGACAATTTGGGGAATGTCGTCGACACGCTCCAGGGTGGTCGGAGCCCCTGGCTGGTGTGCGTCGCCCGTAAATTCCCTTCTCGTCCCTTCTTTCTTCCCGGCGGTCCTTTCGGCTCGCCTCGTCTCCCTTCGTGGAGCTTCGGCCGGGCTCGGGACTTTCCGGGGCGCCTCGGCCATGCTCGGACGCCCTCGGCGGCGCTCACTTCGAATCATTACCCCGCGAGCATGTATAAGATCGACACTTTTATATGAGAATCTTTTTTACAGAATTACTGACACACACAGCTAACCGGTGGACCTAGCCGGACTAAAATTCAAATATTTCCCAGGGAAATAATTCTATTAAGGATATGTTCAATAGTTTTTAATAATTTTAACAAACCATGAGTGATTACCATGCCGCGTTAGAATTTCGGATGTATGAAATAGTCGCGAGCAAGAAAGGAATCATAAATTAGACGGATGGTATTTTCAGTTGAAAAGTACCTTGACTACGTGACATTCTCGGGTATATTACTTGAATATATGCTCTGGGGAATTTAAAGAAAAAGACAACTTATGGGAATCGTTATGCGCGGTATGTGTGAAGACCTTTAATCATGGCTTCTCCGGTATGGCGGACTTTCGAACCCAGGGAAGCCGGAGCTCACGATGCATCTCCAAATAACAGCTTAATGACGGCGCGACGAATGTGCAGCTACTGACCCTCCTCGAGTTATCCCGGGTGGCGTCAGCGGGGCTTTTGTCTCCTAAGTAGTCGCGGAAGCTCGTATGTCAGCCCGTAAAGCTCGCCTGTCTTCCCCGCGTCGCAGTTTATCGTCCCGAGGAAGCGAGCGCAGCGCCATCTCGCCGCTCCTCCCGAGACTACGTGCACTACTATACATGCATACGACATACGTATGATATACGTGCGCGCACGTATATACATATATTAACTACAAGGTGTCCCAAAACACTTATCGGACCATTTACAGGGTGAAAGAGAGTGAAATTTCCAGGCGAACCCATCCCGAACCAGTCAATTCCATTAATTCCCAGTAATGTTCCATTCTTTCCCTCTAGAAAAAATTTCAAACACCAGATATACGTATTATAGACGTAACTTTTCCGCACGGGCACGTTATATTAGGAATCGACTGGATCTCGGGATATGAATCCTCGTTGAATATTCAAAAGTACGGATCTGCCGTTCGTAATGAATTTCATCCTTCCTATTTATATATGAAAAAAAGAACTGTTCCATGCGGAGCAATCAAGGAATCAATGAAGTCCTTGCCGGGATCCAATTAAATGGACAAAGTTTCATCGCGCGATTCCGGGCCCCCCCGCGTTTCTCTTTTTTTTTATTTCAATTTGTTTATTCAACAGGAGGTAATTTCGGCCCTTTTTACTTAGAGCCAAGTACCATTGTTTTTCCCCAACACTCCGCGATGCTCCTGATGGTCATTTTGAAATTTTCAAAAAATCAAAAAAATTTCTACGCGTTTAGTAGTAGTATAATACCTTACTGTACTTTAATTTGGATAAAAAGGTTTTAATTCTGAAAAAAAAATTCTTGAAAAACCATAACTTTTGGGTGGGTCAAAGTGGTGTAACCCCTTAACTTCGATCATCTTATGAAAATCGGTGATATGTATAATAAGATATGTCTTCGATCCTGTCCCAGGATCATCCAAGGCCGATCGAGGATCCTCCCAGGGTGCTCGCATCCTCTGATGATTGGCGGGGCTCGTCCTGCCGACCAGGACAACGTTCTCGCAGTAAACCCTGATTAGTTTAGCGAAGTGGTTTAGCGACCCTCGGGGTTCTGGTCGTAAAGCAACCCCGTCTCTCTTTCCACTTCCCTTTGCTTTCTGGCTCCCACCCTGACCGCCAACTTCCGTTGATGCCGAGTTTGTTTCCCGAGCTTTTATGAAGCGTCATCAAGTTTTGGGGCACAGACCCACTCCTTCAACCCCTAGTCCGTTTCTTAGCTAGTCTTTCTTTGGATAAGATTCTCTGCCCGCAACCCCATCGACGCTGATACTGTATAGCATCCCGTTCTTCAGTTTAATCCAATCACTCAGAATTGTAAAAAAATTATAGGGGGCATATGGAAGGCATCATATCATATAATTTTAATTTATCTATTGAGGGGCGCAATTTTACCAGAATTTCCCCCCCAAGAAAAGCTTCTTCGCTCCGTTGTCTCTTTGGTGAGCGTCCAACCCACTCCGAGGACTCTGGGGAGCTTTATTAGTGGGAAAGCTCCGGTGGAACGTATGCTAAATTATCGAGCATCCCCGTGGGGACAATTACTTCTTCGTGCGTGCGGTTTCCTCCTTCGTGCCCCCAGTTTGCGGGGCTTTTGCCCCCGTTCTGCCCCCAGGATCGGAAGTTCTCGCGGGCTTAACGACGCGTCCTTGTCCTCGGGGACGACCCTTCTTTCCCGACTTTGATATATTTTCAGGGAATGTCGGGGACTGCTTTTTACTGAAAGAAGGCCTAGCCGTGTAACAACCTTCTGGGATTGTAATCGAAATCGTGGATACCATGTTTACCTTGGAAATTATGTCGAAAAATTATTAGTTTGAGGAATAAGTACCCGCTGTTATTAACGTCATTAAGAGGCCAAGTGGTGGACGTAAAGCGCTGGATAATTGAGAAGGTCCACTTTGTTGCTGCTGAAAATGGTCTTGGTACGTCTTCGACTACTTAGGAATCTATATTCTAATCTAAATTTATGTCCACCTCCGTTGATGAAAATTGTTAGATAATTATATACGAAACTAGGCTGTCTGGTCACAGGCCAGCAACAATGGCGGATTTCGGTTTGAAATTTGGCACGAAAGGGAGGACGTCTCATCCCTGCTGAAAATTTTCGTTCATATTCGTTAACAAAAATTATTTAAAAATCATAAACACGAAACGAGGTTGTCCGGTCAGAGGCCAGCAACAATGGCGGATTTCGGTTTGAAATTTGACAGGAAAGGGAGGACGCCTCGTCCCTGGTGAAAATTTTTCTCTAGAATTTATGGTCACCCCCGTTGATGGAAATTGTCCGAAAATTATAGCACTGACCGTTATTATCATTAACAATTATACCGTTAACAAGAATTGTTAAGAAAAAATTCATAAACAAGAAACGAGGCTGTCCGGTCACAGGCCAGCAACAATGGCGGAGTTCGGTTCGAACGTTGGCGAGAAAAGGGGGACGCCTCGCGACTCTGTACCGAGGAACGACATTATTTTGAACCGGTGTCAGCAGCCGAGCGGCTTCTTTTGTTTTTCTCTCGGAGGCTGCCGATGTATTTGGTATCCGATTCCCCATATAGAGCGACAAATGTCCTTTTAAGGACTCATCGCCATGCTGGGACCGCGTGCCGAGCGCGTCCACCTCGGTTATCTTATGCCCAGAACTTTCCTAGCGGCAACCCGGATCGCAAATCGAAATCTCTCGATCCTAGATCAAGATCCCCTCCAAAATGACCGGTAATTAAGGGCAATCGATAATCAGTCTCGATGGCTCTCCCTTATCCGGCATAATTCCCGTAATTCAAAGAAAAACATCCCATTCACATAGAAAGTAACCTGACTTTACCATGAATTCCATCGACTACCGTATATTTAAACTCCCGTATTAATTAATTAACTGGGATTTAATAAACGATCCGGGATGCGGAAAAGATCCGCGAGACGGTTGCGTCCCTGCACAAAACGCAGCGGCGACAACGAAAGGAGATCACGCCAAGAAGGTAAGTCCTTGTAGAGACGACCCAGCCAGCTGTCTGCGTCTCTCTCGCACCCGCGGCGGGCCGCCTCGGCCCCTCTCTCTCGCACTCGCAGTAGAGATCGGCGCGCACATTGCGGGAGAGTTCAACTTACTTCTCGAGCAGCTGCTCTGCGCGGACTTGCGGCCCTCTGCCTCGGAGAGCCACGGCGTAGAAACAAGTCCGAGGAAGTTCTGGATATATGACTTGTGTAGATACATCTCGGAATGACTTCAACGCAAGCCTTGAAAAAAATCCAACGCGAGAGATAGCGAAAACTCGAGGAATTACCCCCAATTAAGCGGCCTCCATCTTTGTTGGAGCAAGTTCGCGTACCCAGAACTTTCCGTTGGGGTCATCAGGCCTTTAATGGGATATCGAAATTGTTCGTGTCGTCTGTGTGTATGAGTAAGTGACACTTTCGAACATTGACTTCGCAACAATGTGTAAATTTTTCATGCGAATCTATTCGTACGTGAGAAAAGATCTGTATGAATTTGAAAATCGCGTCCTTGTGCTTAGTGTTTTCCTAGGGATCAGGTGTAATTAAATCCTAAAATTGAAAATGGCCACCAAAAGACGATCCTTCTAATAAAATCGGTCTGCATGTCAGACATGAATGACCTCCTAGTTAAAGGGGTGCGTAAATTATCAGTCTGAGAATCGCGTCCTTGTGCTTAGTGTTTTCCTAGGGATCAGGTGTAATTAAATACTAAAATTGAAAATGGCCACCAAAAAACGACCCTCCTAATAAAATCGGCCTACATGTCAGACATGAATGACCTCCTAGTTAAAGGGGTGCGTAAATTATCAGTCGTTTGGGACCATCGGCTGGCTGGCCATATCATAATTCCTGGTGAATTCCGGGCCAGTAGTTCAAGGACCCTGAGTCCTCGGCTCGGAATTCCTCCGAGTAGTCAGGGAGGCCAGGATAGCAGCTCGGGCTGACCAGGAACGTGGCAGCGATTAATTATTTGGGGTGCCTCCAGGAGTCCGGGCCCATTACCTCTGGCACCTCCTCTCTCATTTTTATTCCCACCGGCGAGTCCGATGCACCTTGTTCCCCGAGAAAGCAAACTTATGATGAATCCCCCGACTTTTTGGGGCCTGTCGGAAAGTTGCCGAAACTGGATTTCCTGACAGGTCGGGAGGAATTCCCCAGCCCAGGTTATATGACCAAGTGGCTCCGAAAGGGCCCTGTAGCTATTCCCGCCGAGAATGCGGCAGAGACTCATTTTTTAGAGTGCCTTCGGGGATCTTGGCGAGCTCCTTTCGGCACTTTTTCCTTTACTTCCCTGGGCGCACTTCTGAGGTACCTCGGCTTTCCTTCGAGGATACTTTTAATATCCCGAAATACTCGAATCTGCCTTCAAAGTGGCCCGATGATGGTCTGAGGTTGTGACGGGTCGACGTCAAGTCTTTTTGATGGGACATCTCGAGGGATCTTAATAAAGGTGGGAGCCATCTAAACGCACTATAGGCGTGGGAGGGTAAGATCGTTTAAAGTACTTTTAGGAACCTAGGGTCGCTTATGTTTGTGTTTCCGTTTATAGTGCACTTTTTGATACTATGTTATGTTATCAAAGTCTAGGCTAATTGACGAAACACGAGTACTGGCAATTTGGGTACATTCGAATTGTAGGCATTTGTTCCAATATTGCTACTTGAGATGGCAGTATATTTTTTGGGAGAACAAGTTGCAGAGTACCTTATGATGTAGTCAGGTGGTTAAAGGATTCTTGGCTACCGAGGTATACCATAAAAATTGAAAACGATGAATTATAAAAGTACTTCGATCACCCTGTTCTAACATCGCCGTATCTAACGCGCGTTGCTCTTCGGCAAGGCAAGTTTACGGGGTAGCAAAGTACCTTTTATTCGCCAAAATCCAACGCACAACGTAGCAAAGTGTACCTTACATATCATAAAAATTGAAAATGATAGATCATGAAAGTACTTCGATTCCTTGGACCCCGTTCTAACATCGCCATATCGAACACGCGTTGCTCTTCGGCAAGGCAAGTTTACGGCGTAGCAAAGTACCTAAACCTGTCCTAATTGACGAAAGCCATAAATCGGGCATCAGGCCCTGTCACGGGGTTCCCTAAATCGGAATTCCCGTCAAGTCTCGCGGAATTCCCGGCCGGAATCCGGGGGAATAGTCTGCTCGGGGCCCGTGTAGCTACTCGGCACACCAGGGACGTGGCAGTGACTAATTATTTGGGGTGCCTCCGGGGACCCGGGCCCGGGCCCATCTCGGTTGGCGTCTCCTCTCTCATTTTTATTTCCGCCGACTGCATTTCTGCGGGCCAAACGAAACACTTATATGGACTTCGTCACCGGTCTTCGTTTCGCATCGGGGGTATACCGCTACTTGGGGGCCATTGTTTTGCACCGGTAGGGGCCCAAGAGCGCAACCAACATTAGCAATTCAAATTGGCGGCAATTTTTTGAGCGCATTTTTGACCTCCTGTGTATCGGCCTCCGCTTTGTCCAGGCCGAGCCGAAACTCCCTCCTTATTAAGGCCGCCCTCGCCATATTAAGGGCCCGGGGCCTTAAGCGTAATAATTGGTCGCCCCAAAGACGGGCCCCGAGCCCGAGGGGCCCCGAGTCCTCCTCCATCCACGCAAAAAGTCAAACCGAGGCCCTCTTTGCCCCTCTTTTTCAAATCCCACAAATCCCCGATTCCTCGCATCGGTACCCGATTTCAAAAGTTACTTTAAGGCCACGTGAAAATGCCGACACTGCTCTCGTTTATGGCACTTTCTTCTGTACTGGGTGTGCCGAGTCGCTTGAAACTTTACTACATAAATATATAGGCTGTGAGGAAGGTCCCGTGAAATATCAAAATTTTTTTAAAAATCCTTAGTTAAAATAACATTTCATCGAGGTCAGGACCTTTATTGTAGCGTACATATTCCCGTTGGAAAACTTGAAACGACTCGGTACACTCAGAAGGAAGGTTCTAAGGCAGGTCCGGAAACTCGAGAAATTTCATTTTTTATAAACTATTTTTAAAATACCTATAAAGAAATTTGAAAAGAATTGAAATTTCATGAGTTTCAGGACCTTCCTTATAGCCTCCCTATTCACGTTGTGAAGTTTCAAACTATTCGGTAAATCGAGTTGGGAGAAAAGTTTTATAAACAAAACCTATTCGATGCCACTTTCATATCGCCTTAAGTCTGGCTTTTCTCTTGTTCTCCTTTTGTCATCGGGTTTCTAATTACAGGCGCGATTGGGCGGCTTTTTTACTGCACCGAGATTGCTCAAATGCGCGTTTTGGGATTGCTCCAAATTCCTGGATGTCTCGGAAAGTTTCCCGGAATATCGGGGGAAATATCTCGAATTCCACCGAAGGAAATGCTTTTCGTATTGCGTCGGTACGTCGACGATGCGTCCCAAGATGGGGCTCAGGTGGTCTCCTCGTCGCGACGGCGACGTAAAATTTGTCAGGGCGATTACCCGCGAAATTTTACCTATTGCACCTGCGGGAAATGACGGCCCTGCTTCGTAAATTTACGCTCGTCGACTCGCAGGCACTAAATCCCGAGTGAAAACCTCCGGCTCTTGAAAAACTGACAAGAACCGAGATATCGGTACTTAGGAAAGATTTTCGGCGTCTCGAGGTGTTTCCGGGATTTCGCAATTTTTTTTTTCCCGAATTTCTATCGGATACATTGAATGCAAATCATCACAGATATATTGTATTTTGGGAGTCTCGACGTGTTTCCGGGATTTCGCAAATTTTTTATCCGAATTTCTATCGGATACATTGTATGTATGTCATCATACATATATTGTATTTTGGGAGTCTCGACGTGTACATTACAAATTATTACAGATATTAAAAATATTAAATAACAATCCCCTGAAGAAAAATAAATTCCTCCGATATTAACGCGAGGAGTAATCACATTAATTGAATCGAACTCTCAATTGAAAGTCATTGTTATCACAGATTTTTCCATTCCCAAGGAGAGTTTTCCCTTTGTATACTTCCTGCATTTCATCGTAGGTCTCTTGTAATTGCCAGGCGGTTCATTAGCAACATACGCAACAAATTACCATCTCCCTCTGTAGCGGAATAATTACACGGCAATTACCGTGCAAGTGCCAATTACATGTCCCACACCGGGCTGCACTTTTCTGCAAGGAGCGGCCATTTCGGAAGTATTCTTCTCGGAATTTCTTCCCCGTTCTGCGCGATAATGGAGGACACTTCGCATTGTAAATAAACCGGCGATTGTTAACCGATTATTGGGTCACGGGATTATCGACGCGCAATCGTAATCCGTGGGACAATAATTGCATAGCGCGACACACCGAAATGGTCTGAGTCCTCCGAA
Organism: Orussus abietinus; assembly: GCF_000612105.2. NCBI lineage: Eukaryota > Metazoa > Arthropoda > Insecta > Hymenoptera > Orussidae > Orussus > Orussus abietinus. The sequence continues at coordinate 105,559 of NW_019394714.1, forward strand.
TTTCGAGAAATTCCGGAATTAATCGCAGACCTCGGGTTAATTATCTCTCGCGATTACTCGGCGAGGGATTATCGTTCATCGATGCGATTTCTCATTACTTAACGAGTGGAATCATTGACACGCGTTTAACAGTAATAAGGGTGTAATCATAACGCCAAGATCATCATTCAGATCGATTATCCTCATTGCAACATTATTAGCAGTTTCTTACGAGACATTTCCAAATATAAAGTTTATAAAATTGAAAATTTGTTAAAAAAAAAAATGCGATTTTTCATTACTTAACGAGGGGAATTATTGACACGCAATAAGGGTGCAAATCATAACGCCAAAATCATCATTGCAACATTGCTAGCAGTTTCTTACGAGACATTTCCATATATCAAGTTTATAAAATTGAAGATTTGTTAAAAAAAAATGCGATTTTTTATTACTTAACGAGTGGAACCATTGAAAAGAAATTGTGTAGGCGTTTTGAACGTAAAGGATAAAAGACACGATTCGGACATCCATTAATTTCAATTACACGGTATATTACTTCGAGTGAACCATCTTTTTTTCCCTCGGCGTAATGATTCCGTAATTACGCGGTATTATGGCGATAAATCGGTCTATCTTCAATATGCCCGAAATTTTGCAGGCGTTTTGAAGATACAGGATAAAAGGGTGGTTATGAATATTCCTACTTACGGTTCGGAGATCCATTAATTTTAATTACATGCACGCTCGCGTGGCCGATTCGGGGGTTTAATCGTTTATTCCATCTCCGTGATGGGAATGTCGCTACATATATATCTATATGCAGATGTGCATTTCCCGAAGGCGGGTTGCACCACGTAAAGGGAGTTCATCTAATTCGTCTGGTGTAGCTGGAAGGGTGGTTTGCCCTCGGAAATGGAGGCCGCCAAACTTTCCAGCCTGGGCGAGTTCCACCAAAGCTTCCGGTCATTGGGTTATTAATGAGCACCCCGTGCATTGGCTAACAATCGCTAATTGCACCTACTGCCAAAGCACCTGCTGTTCGCAAATCAAGATGGACTGTACAGAAAATTACACCCACCCTCCTCGCGGCCCTTGAATATTTATTTCTTACCGTACGTGATCGCAGATGCTCCATAAATGACTCCCCGAAAGACGCGATTAACGGATACAATTTGCATAAGTAAAAAATATAAGACCCGGAGGGAAATATTCTGTACGTCCGTTAATTTACGCGGATTATCCGTTCCACGTGGATTCGAATCGTGAACCCTGCAAATGAAGTCTCTCAGGATGAAAGAAAATAAGGAAGGTCCTGAAACTCATGAAATTTCAATTTTTTTCAAATTTCTATATAGGTATTTTAAAAATAGTTTATAAAAAATGAAATTTCCCGAGTTTCAGGACCTACCTTAGGGTCTCCATATTCGCGTTTTAAAGTATGAAACGATTGGAAACACCCAGTTTTAGGAAAAGTTTTATGAACGATTGAGCTTTCGGATGCCACTTTCACGTCCCCTTAAGTAGATACCTTTAATCACGAAGGGGTGCGATTTATAAATGAGCGATTCTCCGACGCGTCGCGACGCTTCCGTGAGGCGCAACCGACGCCAGTGCATTTCCAAGTTCGTCGTTCTCGGTTCGTTGGTACCAGCTCGTGCAAGGCGTGTTTTGCGACCGTTTGGTTCCACAAAGTCATCCTGATTTCCCTTTTCTTAGACGAAACCAGAAGAAGGTGCACACCCCTTAACGATAATCACCAAAACGCGAGTTCCCCAAAATGGAAACCAATTAGACATTTTATTTACTTTCCTAAAGCGAAATACCGCGAGGGATCGATTTTCTCTTTCACTAACCTTACTCTCATAACGTATAAATAAAACCGAATATTAAAAAAAAAAAATGGCGGAAACTGACGTGAAAAATAAACGGCGTAGTGCAGGAAGAAGTTCGGCCATTTTACGCTCGACTATAATGAGCACCATTCGGATAAAAAACAAAATAGAAAAAAAAGAAAGAAAAATATTTAGAGATCCCTCTCCGCTCCTGGTTATTGTTCGCAATGTCTCCGAAATAAAAATGCAACGTAGAAAAATGATAAGACCATCCCAGGTGATCCGGCGTCGATTCGAAGGCGACGCCAGTCGCGGTCCCTCCTTGTCGATTATTTATTAACCGAAGCCCTTCCCCCACAAGAGTTATTTCATCGCATTTCCTTCCCATTCGTCTCCCCCGGGGTAATGCCCGTCTCCGAGTTGGCAACAAATCGCAGGGGGTGCTGGAGGCATCCCGAAGGAGGCGATCTCCCGAATCGCGCGGGTCGTTTGTTCGCCTTCCGATTTGCGGGGCTGGCAATGGCAACAAGACGAGATAAAATTTTACTCGGCAAAATTGTATCCCGGAGCCCCAGGGCCCCCCGGGCCCCCCAGGGCCCACGGCTTCCGGGGTGCCGGGGTGGCCCCCGGAGGAAACTCCCGTCCTTCGGCTCCAAACTGAGAAATGTTGCCACTCGAGGATACAAATGGCCGTGTTTAGTGGCAGCGATAGAGGAGCGAACAAAATAGAGGCCCTCGTCGCGAGGCCATCTTCCCCTTAACCTCCAAGCCGCGAACCGCCCCAGGAGACGCCATCTTCGATTCACAGAAGTGATCTTCCCTTTCGCAAGGATAGGAATTAAGGTGATATGAAAGTGTCATACATACACACCGAAGAGAAAATTTCTATAAAACTTTTCTCCAAACTGGGCTCATCGAGTCATTTGAGACTTCTTCAGAGAGATTATGCAGGCCCTAAGGAAGAGCGCGATGCTCGTGAAATTTCATTTCTCGAAAGAAATTCTTCTAATTATCTTGGATAAGTTTCCCCTTAACCTCCAAGCCGCGAACTGCCCCAGGAGACGCCATCTTCGATTTACAGAAGTGATCTTCCCTTTCGCAAGGGTAGGAATTAAGGTGATATGAAAGTGTCATACATACACACCGAAGAGAAAATTTCTATAAAACTTTTCTCCAAACTGGGCTCATCGAGTCATTTGAGACTTCTTCAGAGAGATTATGGAGGCCCTAAGGAAGAACGCGATGCTCGTGAAATTTCATTTCTCGAAAGAAATTCTTCTATTTATCTTGGATAAGTTTCCCCTCCGCGAACCACCCCAGGAGACGCCATCTTAGATTGCTCGTAGAAGTGATCTTCCTTTTGGCAAGTGTGATATATACAGTTCGCACTAATTAGACGATCAACCTTGTCCGATGGTCATCAACGGATCATATGTTCATGTACAAATTAAGTCTGGTTTTTAACAAGATGCTAGTTAGTTATCCCTAGCTTTGAACCGCCAAGCTCGATCGAAACCATCGTGAGAAAGCTCGGCGTGCATATCGCGAGAAGATTATCAGTTGTCAGTTGTAAAAACATGTCGGCATTAATGGCCGCGTGTGTCGCGAAGATGTGAACCCAACGGATGCATGCGACGTCCATGAATCACGCGTGCAGATATTAATCGGCGAACATCAGGGAACATCACGTCCACTTTTCACACAAAATCTAGGCACCAGAAATGACACGTATCTCGTGAAATAACAAATATCATATTTAAAAGGCCCCACACGTTGGGACCGAGGTGGAGGAGCGTCGTTGGAAACTTTTTCCCCAGGTCCGGGTGGTGAGATACGTCCACGTCGACACACGGCAGGGCACTTCACTTCGCGCGCGAAAAGTGCACTTCGCTGTGGAGTCACCCTATGGAGCAGGTCCTCATAAATATGCAGAACCAATTATGTGTGCGCCTGTTCGCCGGTCCGTATGTCGAAAATGCGATGCCCGCAGACTTTCGGGCACATTTAGGAAAATAGATTGTACTCGCCCAACATTTCGCCCATTACACCTCTCGAGGATAAACCAAAATGAAAGGCGCGAAGAGAAAATGCCACCTTTTCCCTATACTTCTCTTTTCAGAAGAACTCGCCCCTTGTGTGAGCATTGAAATTCGCTTATAGGTTAACCAAACCCACTCGGGTCGGTAAATCAAGAACGTTAGGCTTACTAAACGGCATACTCCACCTTTCGTACAATAATTATGAAGAAATCGAGGTAAAACTCCATAAATCCTTTGTATTCAAGATTTCTGAGGCCCTGATTCACTGCGGAGGGACCCCCTGCGCCATCTGTGATTTCCGTGTCAACTAAAATTTCACTCCGAGGCCTCGCATTACCATCGTTTTAGCACAGCAGCGCATAAGACACTTATTTTGCCTTTATCTCGTTCAAATGCGAGTTTCTCGATTCCCATAGTGTTCTAAATAGTCGTACAATTGTCCTAACGCCTCCGCTTCTCAAATTACAGCCTTCAATAATTCTATATCGATCGAAATGAGGGCTGTAAAAAAATTCTTACCGAAAATCCAAATCTTGAAAGTGTCGGGATAATTCCTAGGTGCTCACGAGTCATGTGTCAAAGTTTAAGACGGTTCGGTTGAATACTCTTAAAAAATAGTGTCTTATTAGGGTCGACCGATTTGAAGGGGGTTTCACTTCACCTTAAGGATTAAATAAATGGGAATTTGACATCCCCCCATGTTCCATGGCTTCAAAGGGGTCAAGAGGCGTGTGTTTTCCATTTCCCAGAATTCATTCCAGGACATGTTCCGTCATTTGAAAACGGTGCTAGACGGAAGCCCAAAACAGCGGAGCCATTACCGATGCAGCGGCGCTCGCGCGTTTCTCTTCCCGCGGGGTGTCGGCGTGCCGGGGCCGGCGCGTTCGGAATTCAATATCGGAGCAAGCTGCGTGGGGTAACCTCCCGAGAAAACAGGAGCCCGGTGCATGGCCTGGCTTAATTACGAGCTCGTACGAGCAACGACGACGTGGGTATTACGCGCGCGCTCGTAGCTCCGCTCCGGTAAAGGAGCGTCGACGCGCTCGGGACGGTACCCAAGAAAGAGAGGGAGAGAGAGGGCGCGTCCGCGGAGAAGGGAAGCGCGAGAGAGACGCGACGACTGCCCAGGCCGAGAAGACGTAGATGAGGGGAAGGAAGCCCGAGAAGCGAGGAGAGGGGACCGTGGCGGCCATCTTGCGTTGCTACACACAAGAACCCAAAACTTGTATTTCTGTATACTTAGAGAAAGTATTTCTGTATTTCTGTACTTCTGTATATTAAGGTTATATGAAAGGGTCATTCCATATACCTACATAAAACGTGGGAAATATTGATAACACTTCCCTACAAACTGGATGCACTATCAGAGATTTCATCCTTCAAAGAGACATTTTCTTTCTATTTATCCTCGACTTGAAAGAAAATCGGATTTTCCTTTTTCGTACTGAAAAATGAAATTTCACGAGCGTCGGCGTTTTTTCTTGGGGACTCCGTAATCACGTACTGATGTTTCTATTCGATATTCGGTGCATCTAATTTAAATGGTAATTAAATCTAATGTAATTGAAAATATTTTGACGCTTTTTGTGTATTTGGTATGACTTTTTTGTATCACCTTAAGTCGCGCGCGCTGGCAACGAGAGATTGCCGCCATTTGTATCTTATACACGTTTTGAGCTTCATTTGAGGAAATATGTCCCGCATCCTTCTCTTCTTAGATTCTTATTCTAAGATCCTTGGCCCGGACGAAGAGGAGGCGCTCTTGCCGAGGAAAAAGAGAAAGAGACTGCGCGACCGGAGAGAGGGCGCCACTGGAGGGGAAGGCCCGCCGCCGAGAGGCGGGGAGGGGAGGATCACGCGAAAGAATTTCATAATATTCGGCGTTTAAAATTCTCGCATAATATCCACCGGGCGGTGGCAAGAAGCGCAAAAGGTAGGCCGGCCGCCGTGGCATGCGTCGCCCCCGGCGTCTTGGGATAGGACCTCCGCTCTTGTTTGTTTTACCGCACTTCGCCGCTCCGCAGAAGAGGGATCTCTTTAAACGACCGAGCTTTTTAATCTAGGGCGCACTATCGAGCGATGGATCGACTACCGGAGCCTCGACTGAGACGTCAATGTCTCGAACCTGGACCCGTCCTCAACGGGGTTCGATTTCGACCGCCGCCATTTTGGACGCCTCTCTGTGCCGATTGGATTCTTCCGCGTTTCGGCAAAATCATTTCTGGGATATTCGCGAGCGTTTCTATCCAACGAGCATTATCAAGCGATAGATCGACTATCCGAGCATCGACTGTGAAATCAATGTTTCGGACCTAGACTCGTCGTCAACGGGATTCGATTTCGACCGCCGCCATTTTGGACGCCTCTCTGTGTCGACCGGACTCGTGCAGTTTTTTCCGCGTTTCGTCAAAATAATTACTAAGATGTTACGAGCGTTTCAACCCAACGAGTACTATCAAGCGATAGATCGACTATCCGAGCCTCGAGTGTGAAGTCAATGTTTCGGACCTAGATTCGTCGTCAACGGGGTTCGATTTCGCCGCCGCCATTTTAGAAGAGATTCATTATTCGCCATTAAGAGACCTTAATGAAATTAGATTCGCCATGAAATTAGATTAGATTCGCCATTAAGTGACCTTAATGAAATTTTCCTGAAACCTGGAGGAGCATCAATCGATCAATTTCAAGTAGCGTCATGATGGGCACACCAATGAACAGATAGGCACAGTACCACGGAATATTTAATCCATCGACTAGTACCAAACACCTCGGGATAATTAATACGAACACACGCAAATCATTAGGCGTAGTCCAAACACCCATGTCCTTTCCTAGCCTAAGGGACCGTAATGAAATTTTCCTGAAACCTGGAGGAGCATCAATCGAGCGGCTTACTCGGTCGTCCGCGAGCTCGTCGCGGCGTGTCCGATTTAGTAGCTTGTTACGGCAGTGTGGCCAGTGCGAGCTCGCAAACAGACATTCGACCAGTGGCCGGTGATATTTGCCATCCCCCTTGACACGAGCCACGGCCAAAGGTGGCGAGGCAGACCACTAGTCGATTCCATTTATCCGGGACGCCGCTATCTCGGGACACGAGCCGGCTCGTCCACCTCGGGGAGAGATCTCGATCGGAATCGCTCGACCGAATCTCGAGCCGAGCGAACCGATCGAATCGATCGGATCGAGATCGCCGACTCGGGGGATCGATACCCTCGCGGGGTGGGCCACCACCCACGACGATCTTTCAATCGGCGCGAAACTGACCGTGTGAAAGATCCAACACCGGAACGTCCATTCGATGGTGGACCTTAAGGTGGTCCCGAGGGGAGGTGATGGAAGAGGTGGTGAGAGCGTTTGGTAAATTTGGCCCGACTTCGCTGCTTTTTGCACCTGATCCGATTCTTTCTTATTCTTATCGGCTTCTGGGGTTTGGAATCGAGAAGGTGTCGATGAAGTCCTGGGGTAAAGGCTGCGTTGGGAGGGCGCGATGGTGGGCTTCAAATTGACGGTGTGAACAGGTAAAACACTAGAATTGGTCTATGGTGGTCTGATAATAGATGTGATCCTCACGAAAGATCCCGTAAAATGGATGCATGGATTGAATTCGCGTTGTGATTTGACGTATGGAATCAAAGGCAATCGGTTCCGATAGAAGAAAATCGTTTTCCCTAATTCTCAAGTGAATAGTCCCCGGCCCTAGCCGTAGATCCTCAGCTGTCCATCGTCCCATCGGAACCGTAGAATCGGACCAACCCCAAACCGGCAGCGAAATTCCAGGAGTTCTTAAGGCCACTCTTAGTAGCTAAATTAGCAACAACGATGGCATGTGCAGCTATCTCTGAAAGGATCGAAGCCAACCGCGTGTTCCCGGTCCAGGTCCCTTCTCTCTTCTGTATTTGGCTCGGATTGTGTCGGGAAGGCCTCGTAGGGTAGGGTAAGGTATGGCAGCAGAGAGGGAAGAGCAGAACTCAGGGCAGGGCTTGTCGACGCTGAAGAAATAATGGTTCCGTCCAGTGGAGCGCATCGCGGTGGCGGACTCGCCACCAAAATAAGACTGTCCCCGGACTCCGTTTATTCTCCGCTGTCCGAGGGCCCTCTTCGCCCGGGACTCCCGGTCCCCGAAGGATAAATGCCTCCCGACGAACGGCCTCTATGAACGCGGCACGACACCCTCGGGATTCCGGAGGAATTCCCAAGAGATTCCCCCGGAATTCCGGCGAGATGCAAACCTCCCATCTCCGGCAACCAGAACGGCCCAACGTGCGATTTGGTTCTTGTCCTGGTGGAGGGAGACGTTGAGGTATTCTCGATTTTTTCACATTTTCCAGGAATTCGATGCTTGCCGTGGTTATATTAGTCGGGTAGGCAGAAAAGAATTCGTTTTCAGATTCAGAGCTTCCATCTCAGGCATTGATTTGGTTTTGGTTCTGGTGGAGGGGACGTTGAGGTATTCCCGATTTTTTCACATTTTCCAGGAATTCCATGCTTGCCGTGAAAGAATTCGTTTTCAGACGCTGAGCTTCCATATCAGGCACTGATTTGATTTTTGTGCTGGTGAAGGATGACGTTAAGGTATTCGCTATTTTTTCAATTTTTCGGAATATCTGGTGCTAGATATGGTTACATCGTTCAAGTAGAAGAAAGGGTGAGGTTATGGAAAAGCACTCGTATAAGAAATGCAGATATCCTACTTTCTGGAACCAAAACGGTTCAATGTATGACGGTTCGTAGCTGATGAACAGAGGTTCCAAAATATTCTGAATTTTTTCCAACATTCCAAACCAGAAGAGCAGAAAAGGGAGCCGCTGAGTTATTCGCGATATTTTTTAATTTACGAGGTATTTGGTATGGCCATAACAATCAGGTGGACGGAAGTTCGAAATTCTGGAAAGGAATTCTTTTTTAAGGCCACAGATCTGGAAATACTTTGTTGCCCCATAAATTCTCAGTCAAGTTATGATATATTTATTAACCCGCGTCAATATCACAGATTCGGCGGAAGATGTAGTTAGGCTACTTCCTCATTTCTTGGCCGAATCAATGATCAATCCTTTTTACGTAATTAAGGTTATTCGTCGAATATGGAAGGTCCTTGATTTTGAAAAGGACCCGGAAGGGATTGACCAAAAGATTGGACCGTGCTTCGATGAAGGAGGACCTCATAAGCAATCAGTCCATCTTCCTGGAGGAAGGGGTCCTCTTTGAAGCTCGACTCATCTGCAAGCACAATCTCGTCAAGCAATCTGCCACGTCCGAGAGAGACGGGGAGGAAATTCCATCCCTCTTGAGTCCTTCCCCTGAATTTCAACCCCTCGAGATGTAATGCCTCTAATTGAATTACGAGTTATTGCGACCTGTCGGGCGATGCTGCGTATACTGGGGCCTGGACCATCCGAATATCCGGACACGTGTAAATCAAGAGCCATTATCTTTCTCTCTTCGAGTCTCGTGAAACTTAATTCAATTACATCGAAAAGAACAGATCGATACATGCCAATCACTCCTAGTACGCAGAAGGAAAAGAAACATTGCTTAGAAAATTTCAGGAGATACGAAAGAGAGACGTGAATATGGAGGCCCTAAAGTAGGTCCTGAAACTCAAGAAATTTCATTTTTTATGGAATAATTCATTTACTCGTCATGGACTAGAACCAATATGGCGTGGTACGTGCACGTTTCCGATGTTTCACGCTTCTCGGGGGAATAAAAAATGAAGAGTTTCAGGACCTAGCTTGCGTATTCAAAATGGAGATTCATGGAGCAAAAAGGTATCCTCAAGTTTCCACCAAAAGGCCGAAGGCTTTTGTGGCGCCCCCAAATATGGAAATGAGGTAGTTCTCTCAGTTTATCGGCGATAATGCCGGAAAATATCGGGAGGACTTCGGGCGAGAAAATGCCGGGGGAGATCTGGAAATCCGGCGACTGAAGGCGATCGCGATTCCTTTCACCGAGAGAAGAGTACCGAGATCGGCGGGAAAAGGGGTTGGCAATTTGCTTTGAAATCCTGGAGCTTCTCCTGTGATTCCAGGCCGATCGCCTTGCAGCTTTCTTCCGGAAACCCCCGGGGCTTCCGGCGTCGCGGCGCTTCCGGCGCGGCTTTGCGTCGATCCGCCCTGCCGGCCTAAACGCCAAATTATGGATTACTTTAGAAAAATTGCGAGGCCAATTATCCCGGGAAATCCTTGAATATCTGCGCAGAATATGTCAGTCAAAATGTCGAATGAAATTGAACGTTACCGATAGTACTATACAATGAAAATATATGATAATGTACAATAAAATCAGATGTCATTCATTACATGAAATAGAATCGAATGTCACCGATAACAATCCATAGTAAATCACCCTACAATTTCCAAAAAAATAATTATAATCCATGTTTCTCGTTTCAGGATTTTTCAAGAGAACTCATTGTTTGATACATGATATTATAAGAATACCTCAAGCGAAACAATTGTATACTCTGAATATCAGGAGAGACATGACGTCGGAAGAAACGGGAAAGTCGATGGAAAGGCGAAGAAAAGAGCGAGGGGTAATTAACATAATTAGAATCGGCCTTGCGCTGGAAATCCTCGGGTTAGGAAGCACCTTTCGGTCTTGCCAAGAGGAAGTCTTCTCGCTCGGAAAACGAAAATGAATCCGGATTGAAAAGTCGAGCCGCGTGCTTCCCGAGTTCCGTCCCTCCTTCTCGCTCCCACGATTCGCGCATAGCGCCCTCTCTTTCCCTCTCGAACTCGAGAGCTTGTACTTACGAGGAGAAGTCCCGAGTGTCGGCCAAGTAATCGTCTGGCGAGGATTTAAATTCCGAGCTCTCTTAATTAACCCTTTGACGAGGGGGAATGGAATTAGTGGCTTCTGGAAAGTCGATGACAATTACTGGCGCACTCGACAAGGGTGAAAAATTATCACCCTTCCGTCAGGAGTCTGGTAAAAAATTTCGAGGTTACCCCCTAGTATTCAATTTTTCATACTTTCACATACTTTTTGTGACACGTAACAAGCAAGGTAAAAAACCATTGACGCAACATACACATTACAATAATCCGCGAAGATTAGCCTGGCGCGCGACAGGAAATATTTTTTTTCTTTTTATTTATCGCGATGTTGGGACACACTTCTCTTGAAAGCCTGTTGGCCGCCATTTTGGAGTTTCCGTAAATGTTGTTTCAGGGACTGTATGCTTACTATCTGTCAGAAATATCCCGGAGAGGGTAAAAATGAGCACCGTTGGCTTCTTCCAAGGCGGTCGACTTAATATTAAATCATCATAAATTTGCATCGCGAATTGGCGTAATGACTACTAGGGGGTCCGGCCATTTCGGATGCACGCTCGGTGTCTCGTCGATTTTCTTTCTCCTCCTCCTTCCTCCGAATGTGCGTTCGCATATCCTCCTCTCGTTCCGTCTCCCATGGCGGATGCAGAGAGAGGAGTAGATTTTAACATAAGTATTTGGCGCGAATTCTAGACGATCGCCTCGACGCATTTGGGCAACCACTTGGCGACACTTTTTGGGGAGTCCCTTTTCTTTCAAGTCTTAGCGGGCCTAACGAGACACTTCTTAGTGTCTAAACCTGGAACTGTCCTTTTTCGGAGTTCATTAGAGGATTAATCTTTTCTCTTAAGGGACCTTTTGGAAGGTGAAATAAACAGGGCTCCTTTTTCAACCTCCCCAACCTCGGAGGAAGTTTCAAGTTACGCCGTTTAGAATCATTCTAACTTCGCGCAATCTTCCTTGGAGGTTCTAATAAGACATGATCGACTAATTTTATAAGATTTCCAAACGATATTTATAACATCTGTTATAAACTTAATACATAAGTCTACTCGAATATGCATAAAATTTCACGAGATGTTCCGGGCGGTTCGGTTGGATGATCTTGCGAGAAAAAAAAAGGAAAAAATATTCCAAATATTTGAAATCCAAATTTTTAAAGGGTCAGGATAATTCCTAGGTGATCCCGAGTCATGTGTCAATGTTTCGGATGATTCGGTTGGATGATCTTGGAAGAAAAAAAAGAAATAAAAAAAAAGTGTCTCATTCGGATCGACCGATTTGAGAGGGTTTCACTTCACCTTAAGGCGACCACTAGGACGACTTCCTTATTTATCTTGCCTCCTTATATATGAACGGTATAAAGTTCCGAGCCCTTTCGATCTCTCGATTGGAAACCAGCTCCGATCGAGAGGTACCCATCCTCGAGATAGTCCCGCCTTTATTCCGCGACAATTTGTCGAGCACCCTTCGAGCGAACGAGACAATTTCCTGCCGGCCACGAGTTCCGAGCGGAGGACTCAATCGAAGAGATTTCAAACTTGGCTAAACTAAACGAGAAAGGTTTACCGACATTAAGGCAGGTTCATTTATGCAAGACATTAATGCAAGGAAAGTGGCATAAGAGAGGTCCAATCGTGAGAGTTGAGCCTATCAAATTCTTTTAAATGCTATCACGGGAATATGGAGGCCCTAAGGGAGGCACTTGCACTCATAAAATTTAACTTCTTACAAAAAAGATGGCTATATATACATGAAATGTATATATGAAATATATATATGGAATAATCCTTTCGTGTCACCTTAATGTGGGCGGAGGTGGAGGGAGCGATTGTCGATTTTGCTCGTTCTTGGGCACAATACCCGGAATGTTTCCGCCAAAGGGGAAATGCTGGAAAGCAATAATCGAGGAGGAAATATCGACTGGAAAGGCTCTTTGATGCTTCGAAAGACTCGCGGAGGAAAGAACGGAAGTCCAGGCCGCAGAGGATCCTCCAGAGATTAATGGGGCGAATTAGTATTCGTCGCCGTACGGCGAAATTATACAAAGTTATCTTTCTCTCTCTCTCTCTCTGCAGCTAACGCTTCTTTCCCGCGATCCATATTACTCCTTGAATTATGTCACGATTTATTCCGCCACCTTGCGCTCGTAGATTAGCAGCCAACGGGGGAGGAATATGGCGAGTCGTGGAGATCATTCGAATCATCCCTTTTTCGTTAATGACCGCTTTTCAGACTTCTCAGGATCTCGAAAATCGATCCCACTCTAAAAAAAAATGTTTATCGTACCGATGAGATATTTTAACCCAGAGAATTATTTGAGGAAATCATTTTCTTTGAATCAAGGACATGCCTTTCGGTGTAAAAACGAGAAATTGTTCATCTCCCTCGGGCGAAATGCAGCTCTGGTTCAAGATACCACCCCAAGCGCCATTTTCTCATTAAAAGAAGTAATTACAAAAGTGGGCGATTTTGAAATAAATCCCGGAAGTTTTTATTTCAAAGTTCCCGGAGGGTAAGGTAAAATAAAACCAATTTTGCGCGAGTTAACTTTGCAAAAATCGGAGATGTGAATTTTCACCTAGTACTAATTAAAATAAGTCATTCCAAAACTGGGTGATTTTCGAATAAATCTGGGAGTGAAGTCAATTTTCTTTTTAAAAGTTAGAAAAAGTTCCTCGAGTGCAGGGTAAGGCAAAACCGATTTTGCACAGATGAACATTGCAGAATGAAGATGTCAGTTTTTCACCCAACACTACGTGTTGCTCTTTAAGAAAGGGAAGGAATTCTAGGTAAACTTTCCATCCGGAGAGACTGTATAAATTTCCTGCAGTTATATATAATTGGGTAAATTTCGAGGTTGGAGAGAGAGAGAGAGAACAATTAAATAACTAACGCGAGAAGCCCAGATGCATACCTAAAGATGTACAAATTGGAGCTCCATAATTTGATAGTGCCATTACAGCGGAGCAGATTTTCGTAACAGTATCCTAGATGAGAAAAGGGAGGAAGAGCAAAAGAAGAACGGCCCAACCGAGATTTACGTTTACGAGAATTTAAACAAGGAGCCTCATTGGATTAACATCGCGCCGCTTTGGCCGTGGTTCCCTGTAAAATATGGTTAAAATCCTGCGAGTGGAGTAGCTCCTCTCGCCACTGAAACACAATTCGTCGGTGGTAATTACTGCACCTCCAGAGCCCGCGAAAACGGATATCAAAGCACTTTCCACCTCCCAAAATCCAAAAAGAAGTTCGAAAAGAAATATTTACGAGTAAGGCGTTACAAAAAATCATCCCCAATAACGACAATCAATTTTTGAGCCCGTTTAACGTCATTTCAACGTATAGTCAACGATCATGAACGTTCACTCCACGTACGGACTGCGTTTACTCAACGCTGGTGTAATAACTAAAATCCTGAAATTGTCATTTTTCCAGTAAAACTTTTTTCTGCAGCCTGGACTTGAACCAAGATCAGATTTCCTAGTTAAAATTGAAACTTCACGAGCATCGCGCTCTTCCTTAGTGCTCCATGATCACGTGGTGAAGTTTCAAATGATTCGGTGCACCCAGTTTATTAAATATTTATATATACATATATATGGAATAACCCTTTCATATGACTTTAAAATCCGGGATTTCCTCGGCAAAGAGTGCATTTACCGAGTTTACCGAAACCCTCCACCAGGGAAGACATCCTCGGAGTCCTCTCGGCACAACACCCTAACCTCAAAACGGAGCTCGTTCCGCGTCGGTCCTGGAAAGGACCGGGTCCTTTGACTGACCGGATCCGCCGTAAGGACACGTGCAGTCGGCAAGTGGAAGGGCAATAACAAAAAGCGAAATCGTTATTCCTGGCGCAGTGGTGCACACGGGTCGTTTGATAGGACCGCCCGCGGCGAATAACATTTTAATCCGGCGAGCGGCCACCGTGCTTTCGGCCTTTCGGCCGAAAGGCGAGGACGCGTGTGCGCATGCGCGGACGCGTGTGCGTAAGGACCCTCCCCGGCTCTCCGAAGTCGTACGCACGTACGCGAGTAAAAGGGCGCGTCCGTAACGCCCGGACAAGAGCTTTACGGCTTGGACGCGCATTCCCACGGGATATCCGCGGATATCCCGGAAACTCCCATGGAACAAAGGGGATCGGAAATGGACGCTCGAGAAACTGGCCCTGAATTGTTACCCTGAGAAAAGGAAATCCATTCGACCAGAGAAATGTTTCTTGCAATGGTACCTGGAATAATGGAAATATTCGGAGGATAATTATTTTATTCAATTAAACTGGAATAAATTGGATGGAATTTTTCTTCGAAATTCTGACGATTTATTTCAGTTTATTTCCCTCTAATAATTATCCGCGAATATCCTGGGAATTCTCACGGGAGAAGAAAATTATGGATTAATTTGATTTTCACCATATCATCGAAGGCAATCGGTCCTCAAAGAAGGAAATTATTTCTACTTATTTCCGAATAAAGAGGAAGAAGGAAGTTAAGAAATTATACGTTAAATCGAATTTTTTTTACGTAACCATATGTAACAATGTGCTTGTTATCCTGTCGGCGATGATCTTCCCCTCTCAGGATAACCCGAAATTATCCGGCCATTAGCGTAAGTTAGGCGTGCCATAGTTACGTCCGCGAGCCGCCAGGATGTTCCGACTTATGTCGGGAATTTATCGAGCGGAAATCGCGATGAAATCGCGAACACATCCTCTGGATTCCGGAAATCCTTGGCGGATCCTCCGCATTTACCGGCAGGGGAAGAAAGCTTTCCGGGTACCCTTCCGTCTGCTGGATATCCGGGAACGCGAAGACGGCTCGAATAAGAGAGATTATCCAGGATCCAGGATCCTCGTCACGAGGACACATCGGGATCCTGACTTGAGGTTCAAGGATTCCCGGATATTCCTCGATGAGGAATCCCTGTCTTCCCTCGGGGCCCTCTCCTGGAATCGCCTCTTTCTTCTCCCCCCGGAGTAAATTAAGCTCCCAGGACGAGGAGACCGTGTCCTGGAAAAACTCGCCTCCTGCGGCGTCCGAGATTTCGGTGATTTAAGAGGGCGGCACAAGGGCCGGCGATAAAGCATCCTCGAAGAGGTCGCCGCCGGGACCTGGACGAGGAGGTTGTCACTCGCAGAGATCTCCCAGGATCTCCAGGACCCTCCCAGAACCAAGGACATCCTTGGGATGGCTCGAACCAGACCTGGATGCGCATCAAACCGACGCTAAAAGTGCATCCTGAAGGAGTTTCGAATCGCGCTTCCGTAGGTGTCCTGATGGCGAAACTAAACACGTCGAGGAACTTGATCGACGTCGGTAAAAAAGGTTTTTCCAAACACCTACGTCGCCGACCTTCGTATTTATATTCACAGCTGTGTTGAATTATTGTCTATCATACTAAATGACACACTCCACCTGTTGTTTTCATACATTAATTATAAAGAAATCCAAGTAAAACTCCAGAAATCCTCTGTATTCATGATTTCCGAGGCCCTAATTCCCTGCAGAGGGACCCCTTGCGCCATCTGTGATTTCCTTGTCAACTAAATTTTCACTCCGAGACCTCGCATTACCATCATTTCTGCATAGCAGTGCATAAGACACTTTGTTTCCCTATATCTCGTTCAAATGCGAGTTTCTCGATTAGCATAGTGTTCTAAATAGTCGTACAATTGTCCTAACGCCTTCGCTTCTCAAATTGGAGCCTTCAATAATTATATATCGATCAAAATATGAGGGCTGTTAAAAAATTCTCTGCCAGTTTGGTTCTGGTCTAGGCTAAGTTAAGGTTTTTTTTTTTTGCAAAATTCAAATTTTGAAAGTGCCAGGATAATTCCTAGGTGTTCAGGAGACATGTGCCAGAGTTTCGGACGGTTCGGCTCGATACTCTTTAAAAAGTGTCTTCGACTGACTCGAGGGGGATTTCGCATAACCTTAAAGGGTTACTTGGTCCCAGGGGCGGTCTGGTCGGATCGTTTCCGAGCTTATTTCCTCCATGTTGGAGACTCACGTCACGGGCAATGTCCCAGGAACGCACAACAATGTCCAGGTCCGCGACATAAGGCTCACCCACGTCGGCGGTGCCTCTCCGGTGTCAAGAGACCTGAATAGGGCACCACTCGTAAAACTGTTATTATTCGCCCATGTTGAGGCGGACCCCAACATGGCGGGCCTTGTTCCTCGTGAGAATTTTATCGAGTTCCGCGGGGCGATGCACTCCTTTCTTTTCCTCTCCTTCCGGTTCCTGAACTTCCGCGGGACTCCGCACTTAGATATAAAAACCCCTCAACCCACTGAACACACTGTGTCACGGTTACACAACACTGGAATAACATGATATATATAACTAATGTTATTCCAAAGATAGATTAATATTATATCATGTTGAAATATTACCGATTCGGTTACAAACTTGTTAGCATTGCAGTTATATAATATATTCATCCTATTATCCGATTTTAGGTGAGCGGAGGCGGATCACAATAGGTGAGATCTCAAACGAGTCTTTGTACCTATATTAATGATAGGATGAAAATGAAAAAATATAGGATTTTACTGAACTTCATGGTGCTGTAGAGAACATTAATTAACGACACGTCGAAAATGAAAAAAATGCTGAATTTGACTGTAAAACTGCAGATTCCAAAATGGCGGCCCTTTATACTATATGTAGAACGGAGACAGACCACAATAGGTGAAATTTGACGAGAACTTCATGGAGCTATGGAGAACACGCCCTGGTTCCTTCGTCTCGCGTTTGGACCGGAAAGGAAGTTCCAAAGGACGTCCCTTTAAGAAATGCAAACGCGAAGTCCTGCGACCTCTTAAATATGAATCGGGATTAATGAAGGAACCAGGAAGAGGGAACTACGTTACTCGGCCATGTGGACGAGAACTCCAGGACGCTTGACGATCTCCCGTCCTTCCAACTCCTTGGTCCGCGTTTCCAAAGGATCTTATCCTAATGAACGGAGGCAAAATGTCTTAAACAACTCCCGACGCAATAATTAAAATTAACGACGACGACAATAGTAACTCCATCTTTACATGGAAGGTGAGGAGAAAATGACGTCAGAGAGATCCCGATTATGAAACTTATCTCTGAACTGGGTGTATGGAATCGTTTCAACCCTTACAATCTGAACACAAAGGCTATAAGGGAGATCCTAAGGCGCGTGAAATTTCAATTTTAATATTCTTTCTTTATAGTCACTTTCCAAATTTCTATATAACATGATTGTCGATTATCACCCCTTTTCATTGCATTCTGATGCTGAGTATCTCTTTCCTCCCTCTATTCAGTTTACGGAAGGACGAATCCTTAGGCTGGTCAGGGGTTGCGCGTGCTCGTAAAGGCCATAAACCAGTTTGTAGTAAGATGCGAAATTCGTAAAGCCGTATTCTTATTGCGTAGCGGTTGGGACGCACAGGGGCGGCGCGTATATACTTGGCCCGGGACGCAGGGCGTCGGCGAATGATAACATCTTTATCCTTTCCCGTATAAACTTTTATGGTAATGGCGCTTAAACCGAAATACACAGTCGTAAGCGGCCGGGACGAATTAAGAGTGGCACGGCTTAAGGATTAAAAAAAGGAGCCGTTAAGGGGGCCGTACCTGGCGATTAAATTTGTCCGAAGCAAACCGTGATCGGCATCGCGGTCGCCGCCGGACGTGAAGGGCCCGTTTTAAAGGTACAACTTCATCGGGCCCTGTCTCCGAAACCTCTTGGTCCTCCTTTTCCATCCCACGCTGAACTACCGCCTTGAGAAAAGGAAAGCCACTCTCGGAAGTGGACGATTTTAATAAAAAAACAATCAAGAAGTCTCCCGATGGAGGAACTTCACGTGAAGAAACGCGCGCTAGTTGGGATCAAAATTCTGACACCTAGGAATAAATCGGCTGTAATAAATCTTGTATGAAATGTCTATTAACATGATACGAAAGGCGCTGAGAAATTTCATCCAGGTCGATTAATTGAAATTCATCTGTACCCTATTTGGTGGTAACGTCATTTTGAATATTGATATTCATGTGAAGTCTTTTACAGTCTACGTTGAGAATATGGACGGGAGATAGGACTCGATGAAATTTCCCCCATAATCTCTGGAAATTAAAAAATCGTTCAAAGTCGAACCCTTTCTGTCCCATCAGCACCACCCATAATGTTCCCCATATCTCTCGGAAGGTGTTACCCGACTTTTCCAGTCATATCGTCCAACGAGGGTGGATAACAGGGGGAGAACTCGTAAGAATACCTCGAAAGGTGTTCGCAATGGCTAGGTCGATTGCATTTATGCAGATTCGTGCAAATCCACCCGCGGAAGAAGCTGGGTCCGATGGCGCGCTCGTAGCTGGGCGGCATAATGGAATTAAGTGCGATGCATGGGGTAGTCAACTGGTACGAAGCTTCGTGTATCCGACCCCCGTATACACAATGGAATATTCATGGGCGAGGACTCGTTTATAGCCTGCAGAAATCGTCTAGGAAACGGTGCAACCCTTCCCTCCCTTACGCTCGCCAATCGAGCTTTCCTTCGGTTCTCCGAGGACGATTGCTGAGGCGGCTTCTTTGGAGAACGCCTTTAACGAGGTCGCAGGAAAATAGCTTTCCCCGTTGAAATATTCATTAATAAAACGCGTAATCTTGATTAGATGCCGAAGGTACGGGGATATTCAGCTGGAGACCATCTCCGTTTGGGTTACCCCATTGTCAACTAAGGTAGAAGGTATTAAAGGTTGAAGTTAGACTTCCCGGTGTGCGGCCTTTGACCATGGGTCATCTTTGTCTGCTTCGTCTTCAACAATGGTAGAAGGTATTAAATGTTGAAGTTAGACTTTCCGATGTGCGGCCTTTGGCTATGGGTCATCTTTGTCCGCGTTTCCATACGTGGTCTTGTGTGTGGTTTTTAGATAGAGACCACCTTCTTTGTCAACAGTCTTAGAAGACATCCTCTTCAGGGACTTCGACTCCTTTCACAAACCCCTACCAGAGTAAACTGGGATTAACGGTAGTCGGACCTTAGGAGGTCCTTTTACCTAGGGGACCTCTTCATCCTCAGGGCTTCGGTCGGAAGCTGTTCTGCGTTCTCCAAGGCGGCATGCCGGTTGGTCTCTTGGTATCCAGTTACCGCGTGGAGGTTATGTACAAAAAGAACCTTCCACGAGCTAGAGGCGGGCAGAAATCACTGGCTAATTTCGCGGGACAATATTTAATCGGCGCCTTTAGAGGCTAGCCACCTCCACCGTTTCTTCGCGGCGAGTTCCTAGGGGAAAGAGGCTTCCTGAACGGTGGCACCTCGGGGAGAACCAACCCCTGGAAAAGAAATTTCCATGCGATAAGGCCGTGTTGTCTGGCCCCTCCTGCCCTGTCCGGTTGGAAAGAAAAGTCGCGAGTCCGCGGAGATGTTATAACGCAATAGGAACTTTCCTTCGGGGGTGGGTGCTCCAGAAGGAGACGCCGATGCTTTCTTTTCCGAGGAGGAGAGTGTGGGTGCCCACTTGGAGAAACGCGGAGGAAGGAAAAATCCAAGATACGCGGACAAACGGAAAAGTTCATGCCGGAGGAGGAGTCCTTTGTTCCAATTTGTCGGGATCGCGTATCTGGGTTCCTTAACTCGGCTCGGTGAAACATCGCTGCTCGTAATCAAACAGTGACTTTAATTGCGCCTTCTTTTCGCTTTGAGAATTATTTACCCTCCTAAACGCAATTCCTCCAGGAAGAAAGTTTACCGTCCAGGAATACAAATCGTGTATCTCGTTAAAGAATTATCTAATGCTGACATTTTTCGTCACACGGTTATACTTGAATCACCATTCCAAAAACTGATATTAATCCTTCCGTCAATTAGTATATAATTAAGAATGGAGACATAATTCCTAGTATTAAAATAAAAATTGTTTGCCCAGAGAGAATTGAGTCTGTTTGATAATGAAAGTTGGATCTGGAAGAATGAGAAAAATTATAGGGTGGCTTTTGTTCACTCATTCCATTGCGGAGAGCTTCGTAATTTTCTTTTCTTTACTCTCTTCGTCCTTACTTTCCTTGATTAAATTAATTAAAATACCTCCCCTTCTTTCCGGAAAGTAGGGAAATAAGGTACGAGCCATCAAGGGCGAGACTGGTGGGAATAAATTTTTCCATCCAGCTTTTCATTCATCCTTACCCCATAAGAATTTTGTTAATTGTCTACAAAGTACCTCCCTGAAATTAAATTCGTCCTCGAAAGATGTCGATTAAATCCCACCTACCTTCAGTTTCTCTCGCAAGACGAGAGTATTAAAAACAATATGGACACCAAAGCTAGTTTCCGAATTTTCGGCGCAATTCCAGGAGAACAATTCATTTGTTAGCCGGCCGGTTTCGGCAGTCGACGATTCGAGTATGCCACCTTGTTTAACATGCAAAGGGAAAAAAAGACGAAATGAATACATTGGCCCGTAGTTTCAACGCTCAGCTGAAACTTTCATCCCCTCTCGGAGGTCCAAATTGGGCAAATTAGCATTTTGCACGGATATCAAGAGAGACCGAAAAGAGTCACGTTGTTAGACGCTCCTGGCGTTCCAGGGTCCACGTTCGGTCTGGTCCTTTTTTAAAGCAACTTTTAATTAGAAGTCGGTAGACGACCAATCACCATTCGTCTTTCAGCAGGGTGAGACTAATCATCGCCTATGATTCTCTTTCGACGATCTCGTTAATTAGAAATAGTTCCTCTGGCCCACAATCTCGGCGAGGGAAGAGGATTTCCCTGGTGTGTAATTCACCGATGGACCTGTACAAATTTATCGAGGACAGTGGTTAAAATACTGTTAATTAGGGCGTCCATTCTCTCGAGTGGATTGCGCGGAATTTCGAGAATTTGCCGAAAAAGAATTTCTGCATCCATGTCGCAAGCTTTAATAATGCATGAGGGTTCGCGTCTCGGGTAGTTCCTCCACTTCTGGGCCTGCCGAAATGTCCTAAGGATGTCATTAAGCCCCGGTAATTAGTCCTTTTCTGATTATCACCGATTTTACCCGGAGTTCCGTAAATCCAGGAAAATTTCTCCCATATGCGTTGCTTCGGCAAGGTCGGCTGGGCTCTGTGCAATTCCCTTGTTTATGGGCTATTAAATTATTCAAAGGACACCGTAAAAACCCAACCGTGCGTTAACATTGCCGAACGGCTCGGCTATTAGATAACACACATATGTAGTACTAAAAAAGTGAAACTGAACAAACGTCATCTTTTTTTTTGCTCAATCTCGAATCGTGTAACAGTACTCCGTATCAAGAACCGTCTAAACGTGACCGAAATTATCCTAAAAGATGTCAATTTTCAACGTAAAAGAGACTTTAAGTAAGTGTTGTGTGGTATTTCTGCTGGTTATTCCCGTAAGAATGGATTCGGTACACCCAGTTCGGAGAAAAGTCTCATAACTGAGGACTTTCATATCACCTTAAGCACCTACTTCCAGATAATCAAAACTCTGATAAAACTGGGCCGAAAGTAGTTAATCACTGGAAGGTGCAGCTTTTCCTGCCTGAAAATCCTGAACTAGGTTAGGTGCGGTATTCCCTGCGCTTTGAATGAAAGACCGAGGTCAGAAAGTTAGGTTAGGAAGCGTAGGATCGGTTAGCGTTGACAAAAGTGGCTTAGAAGTAGTCGGCTACCCAATTGGTAGTTAAAGAATGTAATTTTTCCGGGCCGAAAGGCCTCGGGCGGGCAAGGTCTGTGTGTTTCGTGTGTTTTCGTGTGTTTCCATGTGTTGTGCGTGCGTGGGGTTCCTCTTTCTTAAGGCGGCCACGAGACACGCGGGTGGCCCGCGTGTTTTCCTAAGCCGGCGCAAAATTACACACTGCCCCGGCCGGGCGCGCGGTCGGCTCGAGTGGTCTCGGCGGTCTTATTTTTCGGCGGCCCTTTATAGCCCCCCCGCCAATCAAAAGCGAGTAAAACGTAAAAAATCACGGGCCCGAGAACCGCGGAGGGTCTTCTGGGTGAGGAGGTTGGAAAAGTGTTGGCCAGGGTACCGGAGGCAGGCCCGAAATTCGGGGGCTCCCCGAATGCCAACGCCCGTTGCCCACTTGGCCACTCCGACTGACCCACCCGAGGGTCAGTCGTCTCACCTGTTGTGGCCCTGGTCATCGAGTGGATTGGTCACGGCCAATCTGGACTATTCTGCTACCTAATGGGTTTTATCAGGAAATTGTTGCAACCGTTTAAACCCTAGAACTAGCGGCAGAATTTTGTCGGCAGTGGTGGGTCATCCAAAGCATTCACTTTGACTGGGATTGGTAGTTCTAGTGTTAATTGAATATGCCTTTAATGTCGGTAGGGTTAATGGTCCCACCTGTTGGGACCCTGGTCATGCACACACAATGCCCAGTTTCCGGCAGTGTCCAAAATAAATCTACTATTGACAGAGCGACGGGGAGAACTGCCAATCGGATAACACCCTTCATCACTGAAGAGTACCGGATGACTGATCACTTCCCAACACTTCGGCTTTTTTTCTGCTCTCAAGTCCTAGAACCATCGGAAGTCCCCCATCAAGCACCGGCCAGCAACAAACTCATCGTTGAGACGTCTTAACCGTGGAACACAATGATCTATATCCGACATTGCCCAAAATAAACCTCTTGCTAAGAACCCGACAAAGTGATGGGAACACCCGTCAATCGGATAACACTTTTCATCACTAAACCATTATATCTTCTGATAGACCGTCGGAAGATCAGAGCGGTACTTCGACTTCTTTTCCGCAACCAAGTCCTAGAACCATCAAAAGTCCCTAATCGAGCGAGAGCCAGCAACAAACTCTAATGCCGAGACGTCATAACCATGGAACACAATGACCTGTTTCCGGCGAATCCCAAAATAAATCTCTGGCTAAGAGAAGTGGGCTGGAGACGAGACAAGGAGAGGAACCTCTCCGACGGGTGTGTACCCTTCCGTTCTCGTCCGTCTCTGTCCAGCTCCCATAACTTGGGTTCGGCTCTCCTATGGTGTCTCGGCCTAGGTGGAGGAGGCATCCGAAATCCCTCCATCTCGTTATCGCTCCTGGTCCACTCGCTCGCGAGTAGGACGGACGCGCCTCTACGGGACGTTAACGAGCCGGTAAATATGTTGACTACCACATTGGCAGTTATGCGCCCCGTAGTATACCGGCAAAATGATTATTATAGTTCCGTAACCGAAGAGCTGCCCATTTTAGAGCCTGTGGAAGCCGCTGTATAATTTTCCACCCACTAAAATAGCCATTGGCCTGTCTCCCCGGGACCAATTCGCCCGTGATTATCGGCAAATAAGGTACAGTGCAAGGAGAAACTATTCGATCGTGCCTGGGCCGATTCTGCGGACGACAACGGTGCTTCTGAATTTTTCAAAGACATGTTCACTGAGAATACCATGCTGGTCACTTAAATTGAATCCATCATCAAATTGCGACCCAAAATGCTTGAGATTTGGGTCCTTCGTTCCTATTACGTGGTAGCCCTAGTTTTACGGAATTTTGTGTGTTTACCCCAGGTATTTCCTGGTGCTGTAGTCTTAGAAGCCATTGGTGTACTCGCATATATGTCCGATGCAACGTGTGGAACATCAGACTTTGCGATAGTTTCCATCATTACAATTATTCAGATCAGCGCAAGTCGAACCAGAAGTCTGATGTGAATTTTCCAAGTCCCTACATCCAGTATGCTTCATGTAAACTTATTCCACTTAACCAGAAGTTAGGTCTGCAAATTGGCATCCGATTTGCAGAAGCGGCGGGTCCAGAAGTTCGGGAATGCAGACCACTTGCCCAGAAGGGGTCCGAATCTGCCGAAGGAGTCGCCTTTGTTCGGTCTGATGTTAGCGCCTCGGTCAACACGGTCTAAGTCCCTTGGCCGGTCCGAAACCGTGTTTGGTAAATCTCGAGTAAGCCTATAGGTAACATGATTCAGCGTGGTATAGGTCAGATTTAAGCCGCCTTTGATATTTAAATCGGGCCGCGCCGTGGGCCCGACCACACAGGAATTTACACGTCCAGCCACCTTCTGCAACGCCGTTTCCATTCGCCTTGCTCTCTTTTACCTGGCCAAAGATAAAGGTATTCCGGGCCCGGCGAATTTATATGTGAATTCGGCAAGGCGGACCTTTCGGGAGAGCTCTAGCTGCCGAAAGACAACCAAAACTGGATCCACACGAGTCCACCATCCACACCATAGCACACCACATCAGACGGCACCACCCCACCCTAGAGTATACCATGCCACCCCACGCCACACCACATCCCGCCGCCCCATACCACCCCAGCCCACACCACACCACGATAGTCCTCAAGTCTGAACCTTAGACGTCCAGGGACGCTCCCTGCCCGCTATAAATCCCCGGAAAAAATTCATTGTACACCCTGGATTATCACTAGTCTCCTGGAGGAACCTTCTCCAAGGAATAGGACCCGAAAAAAAGAGGAGCACCACATTCTCACGCATTCTGAAGTCGCGATTGGTGATAGGTGCTCCTGGGAAGTGGGAATTCCTGCCGCGTTCCGGAGTTGCTGGAAGCCCTGCTAATTGGAAATCGGGAGAGAAGAAAGGAGAACTTTTTATCCCCAGAAAAGTTTCGGAGCTGCAGTACTTTTTACGAGCATGTCGCTTTTCTGGCAACAAAAGATGATATATAAAGTTCAATAATTGTTCAATATTCGGCGCAAGACTCTACCGAGTTTCCCGATGGGTGGTTTGATCCTCCCTATCCAATTGTTGAAAGATACGAGTTCTCCAAATTAGTGATCTTCAATTACGACGATACCGAATTAATCTCACCCCTTAATGAAAATATGCTCCAAGGAGATACAATCGGTGACATAGTAATCCCGGATCTAATTAGAAAGAACCCCGGGAAATAATCACTAGGCTTGCGCGAGCTTTCCGTATCAGCACCAGCTTCTCTTATCAGGGCCCTTTGGATCTCGGGGGATCCCCCGGTAATCTAACAAGGAAGGGGAAAACGCGATTTGTCGTCCTATCAGCCAGTTTCCCCGCAAACTAGACCGCCACCTCGAGCTTTATCCACTTTCAAGGAAAAATATCCAATCAAGCGCACCTTTAAAAAAGTCAAGACAAATTGGGTTTACGATCGACCTTCATTACGAATTATCGACATACTTCGCATCCATCTAGACTTCTTACGTTTCTAATCGCGACCCAATGTGTGTACCTTAACAATAAACATTACAAACACGTCATTTGTCATTCTTTACGAAAAGAGCTTTCCACGCAGCTTCCTAAAATGGATGTCGAGTGAATTTCTTCTTTCTTCCTTTTCTTTCGGGGAAAGGAACTTTTCCTTCATTTGTTCACCCATAACTATGAACGTGTTACACTTCTCGTCGAGGCGCAAAAAGTGCTCCGTTACTTTGGTGTACTTTTCTTTCTCCTTCGGCATGCTGCTCTCTTGTTTGATGTGCTCTCCTTTTTGTATGTCGTCCATCTCTCTTTCGTGGCATGTTGCCCTCTTCTTCGAGGCACTTTTGCAAGCCCAACACACGTTACGTTTCGACAGGGACTTGCAATACATATTTCTTTGAATGCCCATTTAAAGAATAATGACGTGTCAAGGGATGCAATGTCAAGAAACTCGGCAGAGTCTTGCGCCAAATACATATATAAGCGCTGCTAGGGCAAAGGCTTGTACGATGTAGGCGTAATGTTACGGTGCAAAATGAATTTTTAATAAGTAAAAAAATTAATTTAAATAGGAAGGGCCCAAAAATTGGGCCCAGAGCTCGCATGTTCCTCCGTTCCGAGATCGAGCGACCTGCAGGAGAGAGTCGCATGACTTTGTTACATTTGCGAAACGGGCCGGTCGTTAAAGCCGGGCAAGCTTTCTCGAAATGATATGGCTGGCTATTATTGCAGGTAATTTATACTCTATATTATACAGCGCGTGCATAAACCTGCGTTCTTTATGTAGATGTATTGCTAGAGGAGCGCTCTGATAACGTGCAATGCAGTAATCCGCCGTTTACCGCAATCTGCATCTGATTGCAGGAAAAGGAACTGCGTGGAATAACGGCCGAGTTTTCGGTGGGAAAAAAGTTAAGTGATAAGGGGAACTTAACTTTCGAATTTTTGCGGCCGCGAGTGGCTTCCCGGTGATGGATCATTCTTTCGCCCCAAACTGGCCGGAATCGTAATCTCGGAATTCAGGTGACCGTAGGAAAGCTTTCCCGGCAGAAACTTAGTCCTCCGCTTTCTTCAACTTTTACGACTTTGTCTACAGCCGAAGCGCGTCAACTTTTCTCAGGTTAAGTTCCAAGGGCGCAAAAATGAATTTCGGAAGTACTACGTGCGCAGCCATCGGGTACTCCAAGAAAGAAGAGACAATATCGCTGAGGATTTTCCAATTTTATATTTTTTACGCCCATCACTCGTTTCAACCCTTATTTTTTATTATTTTAATTTCCGACTTGAAAAACTCCAGAAATAATGTTCCATGACTTTATACATCTCATAAGAACCTCGCGAGAGATTAATCAAGAAGCAAAGGAGAATTTCCAGGACAACGAGAACAAAATGCAATTTCTGATCTTTCACCATTCCGCAACACCTTTCTTCGTTCTTCATAAGTCGTACTTTTAATTCTAATTTTCAGTCATGACGCCAAGGCAATTATTGTACCCTGACTTAATACATCTCATGAGATCCTCGCCACCCTCTGCGGTCAAGACCAATGGTCAAGAACCAGAGGAGAATTTCCAGGATGCTATTAGAGCACGCAGCGAGGTGTTCCACTTCAACATAACGAAGCCGAAGAGGAAGTGCAGCGCCGTAAGTGGCCGAGCTCGAAGCCAAAGTGAATTTCGCAGGAGAATGCATTCCCTGCACCTTGCACTTAAACCCCCTTAGGACGTTCCCGAATTTCCTCGAGAGAAAATATATATCGCGGCGCCCTGGATTTCTCTTCGCGAGAAACGGCCCGTTTACACGATTACATTGGGCGATTATATTCACCGTCAGTACATATCGACCGTCATGCATTGGGTGACTATATTCACCATCAGTACACATCGACCGTCACGCATTGGATGACTATAGTCACCATCAGTAGCGAAAGGGTTAAACGGAGAAGCGCTGGCCCGGAAGCGCAGGGGGCGAGGGGCACGGGTGCGTGCCCCGTGGGTCGCGTCGCTCGACACCGATCCCTGATTAACACATCACCGTCAGGGGGCCCGACTACCTTTTCGCAACGACTGTATCGCTAATAAGACACAGGTAGTTAGTGCGAGAGAGCGGCGAGTGCAGGGTGGGGGTTGGTCCGGGCCCGCTCGCGCGGTGGGGCCCCCACCCCGCGCCCCGGCCCCCACTCGGGGCCGCAGGGCCCCCCGCGCCGGGCCCGTACCTTACCGCGCGCGCGCGCATAAGGCCCCGTACCACGGTGGGACCACCCGAGCTCCGAGGTGAGTGCCGGGTACCCTGTAATCACGTACCGGAGCCGCGAGCCGACAAACCAAACCAAAAGAGATAAAGATAAACAGAGATTCGAGCCTACGAGCTGACGGGAGAAAGAATAAGAGAGGCGAACCGGCCCTCGTTAAGTATGACGTGCGGTCGCTTCCTTTCGTACCCTGCACCCTCCCCCTCCCCACCCCACGGAATATTTTCTTGCAAATTGATACAACCAAGCCGTTTTGTTTAGTTGTGCCCCGCCGAAATTGGCCAGTACCGAGGACCCTCGCCTTAAGGTGATATGAAAGTGTGATAACACACTTTATATATATATAAGAAAAAATAAAAACATTTATAAAGCTTTTCTGTGCACCGAATTATTTTGAAACTTTGACAGGTGAATATGGAGACGATGAAGAAGGTCCCAACACCTATACAATTTTTTCTAAATTTGTTGTAAAAAATAAAAATGCCATTTGATCATATTGACTTTGCTCGCGTTTTGTCAATGTATAGGGTTTCATCGAAGCTACCGTTTTATGTTCAGACGCTGAAACGATGCTTTTGAACGTGATAAGATGACAGTAGGTATCTTTTTCCTTACATTTTTCCATTCTTAGGACTTGGAATATTTTAAGGATCAAGTAGCGAGCTCCAGGTTTTGATTAAACTTTCCTGACGTAGGGGGAGACATCGTCGCGTGGAAACCGCTCGAAGTGTCATCCGGAGTTTTTCGCTCATCCGCTTAGAGAGACCGGAAGCTTAGTAGTACAGCCAATTCGAATCTCAATGGAGGGCTTAGCGGTAGAATCAATGAGAATCCTAATGGCTAATTCCGGACGGTAAGCCCGATGAGAATTCCGACGTGAAACGCGATAGTGAAACGGTAAACGGAAGGAAATCCGACAGCGAGCTTAAGGCCGAAACAAATGCCGTTCTACAATTACCAAATAGTCGTTTCATCTTCCCAGGTGGAAAGCGATGTGTCTTCAATAACGATTTTAGGGGTACTTGATAATCAGACATTTTTAAGGTGATATGAAAGGGTCATCTATATACATAAAAACGTGAAAATATTTATGAAACCTTCCTTCAAATTTTGTGCATCGGATTATTTGAAACTTCAGCATGTGATTATGGAGGCCCTAAGGAAGAACGCGATGCTCGTCAAATTTCATTAAAAAAGAAAAAAGACTCTTTCATTGAGACTCCATGACTACGTACAGAAGTTTCATATATTGTCCGAAATGATTAGGTGCATCCAGTTTGAAGAAAAGTTTTATAAATATATTTGGACACTTTATATGTATGTCAAGTAAACCTTTCATGACACCTTAAGGCTGGAAAGCACCTGTCGGTTAAACGTCGTCCCTTTTTCACTTCCCCTCTCCCCGTGGAGGGTCGCTTTAATTCCTTTCGTTACATCTGGATTTACGGGATCCCGTGGGATCGGAAAGCGCATTAAGGATTTCATGGTCGTCTGGATACGGAAGCAAGGATTTGCTCAATCGTAGGTGAGCCCTGGTGGTACCAAAATAGAGAAGGAACAGGTGAGGGAGAACACGCGCTAAGAGTGGCGAGGAGAGGGAACGATAACTAAAGAAAATGGTGAAAGGAAGGAAGCGAAAGGCTGGAATAAAAAGGAATCGGAAGTTAATAGTTAAGTCAATCTCGAAACCGAGAGAAGAAGTCGACGAGAGAGAACGCGCATAAACGTACGAGGAAGAGGAAGGATAGGAGAAAATGAAGAAAAGGCATAAAAGGAAGGAACAGGAAGGAGGAGGCGATGGAAAGGTAAGGACGGAAAGTGATAAAGAGAGAGGGGTAAAAAAAGGAGGCGAAAAGGAAGACTCTGGGCTATTTGGTTCGGAACAGAGTCGAGCTAACGATACCTCGTAATGGCCCTGGGCCCCTCGAGGTGAGGGGGCCAGGCAGGGGGAGACAGAGAGAATCCTCTTCTCTTCTCTCTCCCTCAGCCGAGCGGTATAATGTCTTCGTTACGCCGGACAAAAAGCACAAATAGCGCGGCCATATGACTAACGCGCCGTAATGACTAACGCGGGAAGAGCGGAGGACTTCTTCAGCAACGGGCCCAGACTATTGCCCACCAGGGAACAGGAGGGGGTCGCTTCTTGCCACCAGGACGGGTTTAACCTCCTGATTATCAATGGGAGTATCGGGGACCCTATCGAAATGACAATGCTAATTCGGCTTCACCGCGCCCTGACGTTACGACTGCAAGACAGGACCCATGGCGAAAGGAAGTGCTGCAACTTGGGGAACCACCTGCGAATTCCTGCGGAAGAGGAGAGAAAACTAAGTGTCACCTCCATCGAGGGTGGCGGTTAACCTGGATGGGGAAGATCGATGAAGAGGGTCGGAAGGATTATTCCCAGAGGCTTGGGAACGTCTTCTGATAGCGTATCTTCACGATGTTGGTGCCACGGATCGACTGCAAACTGATAGTACGAGGTGGAGGGGTTCGGTAGGTTGGTTGTGTGGTCACCCACCATTTGCCTACGTATTAGAGGGTCGGGAGGACAGTTTGGCGTCTGGACATTGAACATGGACATGTCAGCTTGAATGATGGCTAGCTCTGGTGTCATGAATCGGGTTAGCCCGGTTTCTTGGAGGAGTTCGGTCGTCCTGGTCACGCGATCATCGCCGATTGCGACGGTTCAAGGTGTCGGAAGGATGTTGGGCATCATCGCTGCACGTAAGGATGCCAGCCATCCTCGTTGGACCCGAGGATACTAAGCATCCTCATGGCACGCAAGGACGTTAGCCATTCTCGTTGCACGTAAGGACATTATCCACCCTCGACCCCTACACGGGTCAACGCCGGCAGGTCCCCGAACACCTTTCGGCGTGTCGTCGTTAACTTGAAGCTGGCTCTTGGTTGCAGAGCAGGAGCGGACGTTTCGGTGGGCAAGGGGAGGTCCTCGCGCCACATGGCACGACGAGGATCGCCAGGAGTTCCAAAGGAGTTTCGGAAGAGGTCCGCGGACTCGTCCCGGACTGGTGCGGGGGCGTCCGTTTCTCGGTCCACGAGACAAGACCACCGTGGTAGCGACAGGTGCGACCAGCCACCAGGCTGGATCCATAGTCCGAGACCGTTCCCGAGAGAGGACCCCCCTTTAATCGGGCCCACTCTCCCACTTTTTCCCCACTTTTCGGGCCCAGGCTGCTCCCACTCTGGGTCCCGGTCTCCCACTCTGACAGCCTCCCGCCGATTTCGGGATCGTGTTACTGGGCCGAGTTTTCGCTTCCAAGGAATCGTCCGTCCAGAATTTTCGACGGTTTTTGCGCGCATAATTGATAAGAATCCTTGAAACCCCCACAGCCAGTCCGGTTCCTATGTCAGGGTCTCCCATCAACTTTCGCAGGCGGCACTAACCACTCGGTGCATGACATTTAAGTGTTAAGCACTTTGCGCGACTTTGCAACAATGCAACAATTCATGCGGATTTGTTTGTATGCGGAAGAGAATTCATATGAACTCGAGAATCGACCCCCAGGGCGGCCCTGAGGATCAGTAGTTGATTCGGTAAATCCGTTGATTCGGATATCGAGAGGAGCCTGCCAGCTGCAAGAATCGGTTGGAAGTAGTTTCCATTCGATATCTCGATCGCTGTTAAAATCGAAGATCTCGAGAACCAGGAAGAAGGGGCCGAGCAGAAGAGCCGAAGTCCTGGGAAAGTTCGTCGCCCGGGAACAATCTCCGCGCGGAAACTTTCCTCGGATGCACCTGGGGGAAGTCGTTTCCAGGGCACGAGAGGATGCGTTGAAAATGCATTTTACAGGGGGAGAGACTTCTCCAGTGGAGGGGCCAGGGTAGGAGGATCTCCTGCGAGCAGTCTTCCTCTGGAAATTGCTTTTACGCTTCGGCACGCGGTCCTCGAGGTGTCGCAATAAGGACCGGAATGGCTTTTAATATTCGCCGGAAAATTTTCGGGCCGAATCCACCGCGAACCTACGGCCGACATTTGGGATTTCCGCCGGAAGTTAACTCTTTAGACCGGAGTTTAATAAGAACCAAAGGGGGCTCCCCTGACTTCGCACCCACGATCTGTTGCTTCATTGGCTCCTTTCCGAGACCTCCTTGATTAAAATAAAATTATGTTCAAGCGAATTGCTAAATTTGATCGTTGGCCCCTTTTCGGGACCTCGTTGATTAAAATAAAATGACGCTCGAGCGAATTACTAAATTCGTATCGATTTTCCCTCCGCAATCACCAAGAGGCGGTTGCGTCTCGAACAAGATCACGGCCTCGACTGAGTGCCGCGTCTCTTTATTATTTCTTCTTATCATTAACTAATTTAATCATTCGTTCGTTACGATATTAAGGTTATAAGAAAGGGACATTCTATATATATAAAAAATGAAACGTCAAAACATTTATAAAACCTATCTCCAAACTGGATGCAACGAATCATGTGAAACTTCGTCTCTTAGGTTTATACCGAGCGACGAGATAGGCGTTATTGATTACCGGCTGTTACCGATTAATCTTTGGCGACATTCTCCATCCCAAGATGCCACAATGAGCTCTGCACGTGTCACATTGTTTAAATCACTCCGGGTACGCATTGTGGATATGAAACGGTTTCGCAATTATCGCCGGAGCTGGAAGATCCGCATGCAGCCTCTGCTTGCAAACTTCCACGCAGGTGCGAGTGCACGCACTTTCAAGCAACTGCAAGCAATTGCACGCAGCCTCCCCTTCCTGGGAGCGTATGCAAACGGCTTCGAGATAGGGCTGATAATAATGAATAATTTTCCAAGGACCCGACAGGGAGAACGCTCGACGTCTCGAGCTTGCGAGATCACGAGCGGAACTTTCGAGGAAGAGGAGGAGGAGACGAGTAACCGAAGAAAGCTCCAGAGGAGCTTTCCCGGGCGAAAGCTGATGAGACACTTGCGACTATCGTGGCTGCAGACCTAGTGCCGATAAAAAATACTGCAGCGATCGATCCGGCGACGATATCAGACCGTCCATAAAATTATGATCACATATCTGATAAAAATTCTGGAATACACAGGATAAATAAACGCGTTGAAATTTCGCGGAGTACCAAGCCCTTCGTAAGGACTTCCTTGCCCACGTGTTAGTTTCAAATGATCCCTTGCGTCCAATTTGGAGTAAAGATTAATATTTTGACTTTTCNATATATATCGTTACATTTTTTTTCGTTACATCTTAAAACATCAGCAATCGGTTCTGAAAGGACATGCGACTGACTTCCTGCTGAACAATCCATTCTGCCGAATTTCGAAGAGGGGGTCGGGGTTAGTCAGAGTGGGGGTCAGGCCCCCACTATCTCGTCGGGTTCTCGGCACGCCAGAGGGGGGCCACGCGTGAAATTGCAAATGCAACGTAATTCGGCCGCCACCCACCACGTGACAAATCACGGCACCTCGCGAAAAACCTCGAGACCGAGAGAGCCGCTTCTTTTGGGGCAGCAAGCCGCGCTCCGTCGTCCCGATTCCCACGGATCGCGATCCGCCGTCTCCGAGGGGTAACGAGAGATCGATTGCGACCGGCGGCGAGATAAAGGAAGATCGATAGTCGCCGCCGGGTGGAGAGGGGACCAGGGGACGGGGGGGAGATCGATAGGGCTCGGATCGATAAGTGACGAGTCGATCGAAGCGTGTGACCTCTCCGGCGGTATTTTCTGGGACACTATTCGGGGATTTATTAAGGCGAAGTGAACCTCCCCATTTGGGGGGCAGGGGCGAAATCAGTCGATCCGAATAAGACACTATTTTTTTTTTAAGGTGATGCGAAAGTGTCGTCAGAGGTTTTGTTTATCAAACATTTCTCCCAACTCGGTTTACCGAATAGCTTGAAACTTTACAACGTGAATGGGGAGACTATAAGGAAGGTCCTGAAACTCAAATTTCTTTATAGGTATTTTAAAAATAGTTTATAAGAAATTAAATTTCCCGAGTTTCAGGACCTACCTTAGGGTCGGTTTGGCTGAACGTTCAAAGCCTCACACGTCTCTCATAGGTTTTGTTTGGCCCGATTCATATACCATGTCCCTTACACGATATCGTAGGTGAAGAGGTTAACGTTTAGAAAATTTGCATAAAGTGGTTCGCACGAATGGAGCAGTCCCAGTGATAAGGGCCCGACTCGACGAGGGATGCGAAGAGTCGTGTTGACTATCTCGTAGCTTACAAATAGCTCGGGGCATCTTGACTCCCCCGTCACGCCGATAACAGCAGAGATAAAGGGCAGGCCAGGAAATATTAATTAAGCTCTACCGAAGGACTTAATAGCCCAAAGAGGCCGGGAACGTTGTCGCGTGCTTATCAGGGGACGCGTGAATCGCGCAATTCCAGATAGGAGAGGGTGATAAGGAGTCTTGCGACACACCCCGACTTTCCTCGCCAAGGGTGGGTGCTTTGATCCTACTTCCCCTGGATAAACCGACAGACTTTAGGGACGCAATTGCGGATTCCAATTGTAACTTGGCGAAGGGGTTAAGTTCCCTCCACTCACGGGAATGATTAACGGGGGGAGTGATTTAAGAACGCGCCGAAGTAAGCAACCCATGGGGGAGTTTCCCCCACGTCGGGGGTGCCTCGATTGACGTCCTTCCCCAGGCTTTGTCGGGGTATAATGAAGGAATCGATGAGAATTAATTAACGTCGCCGCTCGGGACGCGGGAGAACGGAAAGGACGCTTTAAGGGGATGTGATAGTGGTATCCGAGGGGTCAATATCTTTCATGGAACGTTTTTTCTCAAACTTAAAAATTGTTTAAAAATTACAATCCCAGGTAATATCTTTCTGCCAAATGTCACGGTACATTTGGTTGCACGTACGAGTTTTCCTACTTCCTCAAACCGATAAAAAGTGTCGATCTTGGCACGCACGTGGGGGAGGAAAACGCAATGGCGGCAAACAATCGGCTCGTTGCGTTCCGCGCAAGAAGGGAAGCATTCACGGAAGAGGAAGAAGTCGGAGAGGGGGAGGGCAAGTTGCCGGAAGTTGTCGGGAAACGCACAAATCCGGCTACGATACGCGCATCCGGCTCGGGTGTACGCGTGCACGGCGGAAAGATGTCACGCGTGCGGGATGCGGCCTGCGGCCTGCGGCGCGTGGGCGGTAACAATGCAGACAGGACTTGGCGCGTGCCAGGTGGTTCGCTTACAATGCATCTTTGTTGAGCTCAGGGGCCGGCGAAGCTCCTCCGGAAGTCGACACCTCCCAGAGGAAAATGCTTCGAATAAAAGTTATAGAGCAGTGAATTCTCTATAAAAAAGTATTCCTTGGATTTCGCCGTAAACTTAATTGTTGCGGAGGAAAACCACGCGAAAGTGCAGGGTAGCGGCAGGTGTTTAGGTACGACGTTCTAGTACCTCGGTCTGGGCGTAAGACTCGCAATTAGGTTTCAGCCCTAACGGCTGAGTTTACGACGAGATCGAAGATAGAACTTTTTCTGGGGAACTTAAAGCTCTTCAAGTTTTGTTCGAAGCGTTTTTCGCTAGGTGCACGTATTTTTGAAATATTCGGGGATAACTGGGATACCGATAATCAAGGGTACGTCCTGTCATCCCGTGGTGGAGGGAACTTTGGAGTTCTTTGTCAGTCCGTGATGACTGGTCCGTCCTACCTAATAACGAGGGCTGGCTGGGCGTAAGCATTCATCGCTTAACGGGGAAACTTCTCCTCGTGAAATTTCCATCGAGCCGAGGTTTAATTCAGGCTACATTATAAATTGCTCGTTCCGAAAGTCCTTAAGAGCAGGCTATCCGGGAAGGCCGTGAAAAATCCCTAAGGCGACGAAATTGAGACGTCGACGAGGGTGCGCATTAAGGATTCCCGAGGGTTCTGGGTCGCGTAAATCACCCCACATCATATATCGAGTACCACCCCCCTGAACGCACGGATAAAATTATCCTTCTTAATGCGTTATCGATATCATTTCACTGGGAACGATTGAATGTCCCAGAAAATACCGCTTTCACTGAAAAACCCATGGAACTGTGTACCTCCTTAATGAAAAGCCACGTAGGTGTTCGATCTAGATCGGAATAAATAAAATCTAATACACGTGCCAAAAAGTCAAAATATTTATAAAACTTTTCTCCAAACTGGGTGCACCGAATTATCTAAACCTTAAACACGTGATTATGGAGGCTCCAAGAAAGAACGCGCTGGCCGTGAAATTTCATTTTTCGAAAAAAAAAAAAGAAATATCTTTCTTGCTTCTTGTCCGATATAAGTACACTAAAATTAACACTAAATCTGAAATACCATACAGGGGAAAGAAATGTTCACGACGACAGGGATGCACATCAAAGTGGTCAGAGGTCTTTGGGGTGTATAAATGAAAACTGTACGAGGGCGAGGGTGCAGACGTGAATGGTCCTGTACTCCACAAGGTGTTCGATCCAGGTCTAGGTCAGGAACGGCTCGGGGGCGAGTCGCGTGCCGGCCTTGAATAGAGCCACCCCTCGATGGACGAGCCGGAAGCAACCCCTGATCCATAAATACCCTAACGGGCCTAAACTGTCGCCATAGCCCTCAAAGGACCGGGCCGGACTGAATGGCGGCAGTTGTGCGCCCTTTGCCAAATTTCTCGCCTTTTCCCGGCCATTCTCCGGTAAACGACGGCAGCAACCCCCATTTGACACCATTTGTTGTGCAGCTTTGGGGCACCACCACCTGCCGAACCCATAGATCACCCCGATGATCTCGTTAAGCCATTTGCAAGAAATTTTTCGAGCTCACGACCCGTGTAGGATTTCATCGTACTTCGGTCACCCTGACGATGTCATTTTTTTTAAACGAATGAAAACCACCTAATGTGGCGATACTTTTTCTCCGTAATTTTATCGTCAACATTGCTACCTACATCAACGGCGATAAAAGGAAATTCTTATCAACTTTGTCAGCCCAGTCGTCCCGACGATACGGCAGCAAGAGCGAAGGAAGCCGAGCCTCTCGGTGGAAGTTTGTCGACTAGTCTCGCAAAGATTCGAAACTTTAACCCCTTGACACACACCCCTGTGTGCATCGGTAACGACACGAGTTACGACACTTCCCTGGCATGCCAAAGCAAACTCGACGTTTCTCCGATGACTTAAATCTCGACGTTAACGTCCTTACATGAGCGACTTATAGCTAACAACGATTAAGAAGAGACCCCGGTGAAATTCTGTCGAAAATGATAAACGAAGGTCTTTGGCAGTGTCTTTCACGATTTGCACCTTTGCGGAAACACTGAGTGGCCTCTTTCCATTTTTCATCCCTTTGGAGATACACTGATGAGATGCCCATGGAAATTGACATTGCCTTTTTATTCTATGTACTCGTAACTAATCAGTGTCAAACGTATGTACGTATCCAAATGAAGCCTACTATACCATAAAACCTACTATACCGATAGCTTCTACAAGATTTGCCTAGAAATTCCACTTGGTAGATGTGTTCCTTCCCGGTAATCGCATTATCGGAGTGGGTACTAATGGAAGCATGCAATTCGGGGTTATGTACCAACCTCGCTACATTGTCCCGAAATACCACATAACTTCGAATTCTACCAGCGTCCTAAAACACCAATCATCTTAATCGATTTTCAAAGTGGAGCTTTGAGACGGTGTCATCGGAAACTGTCTTCTTATTTTTTGTACTCGTCACTAATTGTCTCCTTATTTTTTGTACTCGTCGCTAATTAGCGTTAAACGTATGTACACATAGAAATAAAACCTGCTACTCCTATTATAACGATAATGTCTACAATATTTACTACCAAATTCCACCTCGGAAGAGGTGTTCGTTCCCCGTAATCTCATTATCAGGGTGGCCTACTAATAGGAGGGTGCATTTCGGTGGAATATGCGGCTTTGCAACATTGTCCCGAAATACCACATAACCTCGTATTCTCTTGTCGTCGTAAAGTTGCGAGCACCCTTAGCACTCGTAGCGGTCGGTCTTGCGCGTACGTCGCGTGTACGTCGTTACTCGTACCCCCAGGTAATTGCGGCCTTTCGCCGGGGATCCCTGACCCTTCGTCCACGGGGTAAAATCAGCCGGAACGCCCTCGATAACCGCCCCCGTAACCGGCGGTTACGTTAAGCACGAGTTTCACCCCTAGACGGGATTTCTCGGCGCTCCGCCGTCCGCGGAATTCCCCAGAACCCCCTACGGTGGCGAACCTAGGGGAAACTTACCAAACTCGGCCCGTTATCATATTTTCCTTAGGGGAAACACAACCTGGCGGGTCGGGAAACTCTCCTCGGGGCGCAAAGTGCGTTATGCTCAACTTTTGCCCTCCCATTCCGAGTGTTCGGTAACCAAAGGGGTTGGGCAGTGAAGCGTCATTCGAGGTTTTTTACGTAAAGTACCTAAGGTGGTACGAAAGGGTTATTCTACAAATACGATAGGTAATGACGTTTATAAAAATTATTTTCACTATTGGGTCAACCGAATCATTTGAAACTTTGCATATAATTATGGATGCCCTAAGGAAGAACGTGGTGCTCGTAAAATTTCATTAAAAAAAAATGAACATTGAAGAAGAAAGGGTCATTCTACATATACAATAGGTAAACTACGTATATTACCTAGGGTATTTCCCTTACCCAACCCTGACCGTGACACTTTGTCCTTTTTTTTTTTTCAACATGGTTGCACGAATTTATATAGAAAACTCTATATGTAGTCTTGTACATCGATTACGCGCCTATCGCTTTTCCGGTTGGTCTTTCAAGAAGTTAAATCGAATCCGGAAGCTGCAGTCGAAGAACAAACCGGCGCCCCCTGAACTTCGGCGAAGTTTGATGCTTCGCAAATCAATGGGCATCGCTCGGCCGTGTTAAATTATCCCCTGGCCACCCCGAGCGCCTCCACGATTTACAGTCGAGACTAATTTATATCGGGCTGTGTGCTTCACTTGCGACCGGAGAACACGACTCGGCCCCTGGGGACAATTCCAAGGTAATTGCCCGTGAATTATCCGTAAAGTAGTGTACAAATAGAACCTATCTACCGCGTAATTGTCTGCCCAAAGTGTAACTCTCGGTTGTGGGAAAATATCGTTGAGTGAATTTAATAAATAATTAATTCCCCTTACGAGGTGGCACGTGTACTTTTCGTGCATACCGAAATAGTACCTACAGACTGTACATATGAAGGAAAGACCATTTGCTGATATCTACATTTTATTTATTTTTTAGTTAATATATACATGTATGTTGGTGAACACCACGTGAAATGTTTACGTTGGGTAGATACTTGGAATGTGTGGATAATGTTACTCATGTTTAATATTCGTGGCAATTAGAACTATGAGGAAAGAGCCCCATTATTTCTGGATTATGTTTACAGGAATGAAGGGCACATGGGATATGGCGGAATTTTATATTAATAATTTCCTGGAACATCATATATTCCAGGCATTGAATCACTTAAACAGTCTCATTTACATTTACATTCTCCGCCTAGGCGCCGCTCCTTAAATGACTTCTGACCCAATTACCCTATTCTACATATAAATTAGATAAGCAGTATCATTAATTCTTAATTTCTCCGTTTAACCATCACTCCATAAATGACTTTCGACCTAGATATTCCACATCCATCGATATACCGGGTACTACACTCAACTCGATGATATTAAATAACTCACACAATAATCATTACAGAAAAATCTGTTTTAAGCGAGTGCTTCAATTGGGTACAATAATTTTTCATACTTTTGCTTTAAAAATAACCTCACTTAAAAAAAGGTTATACGGTAGTTAGTTTGATCAGTCAAGTTTATTAGAGCTTTTATGCTCCCATTGAATAATTATTTCACAGAGCAAATATGAAGGTGCCATATAATTTCGTCAAGATAGTTGACTCACCCTGTACAGAGTGGACGCTTCAAATTATTGCAATAGCCTTAATACATTAATTTCATAAAATTCATTTTTAAATAAAAAAATCAACGTGTCGCGCAATTCCGCCCAGCAAGTTGACCCACCCTGTACAAAGTGGACGCTTCAAATTATTGCAATAGCCTTAATACATTAATTTCATAAAATTCATTTTTAAATAAAAAAATCAAGGTGTCGCGCAATTCCATCCAGCAAGTTGACCCACCCTGTACAAAGTGGACGCTTGAAATAGCCTTAATACATTAATTTCATAAAATTCATTTTTAAATAAAAAAATCAAGGTGTCGCGCAATTCCATCCAGCAAGTTGACCCACCCTGTACAAAGTGGACGCTTCAAATTATTGCAATAGCCTTAATACATTCATTTCATAAAATTAATTTTTAAATAAAAAAATCAAGGTGTCGCGCAATTCCATCCAGCAAGTTGACCCACCCTGTACAAAGTGGAGGTTCCAGTCGGGTCCGGCAGTATCGATACCCGGCAGGAGCAATTTGCCAATACGGAAAGTGTTTGCCGATAATCCGGCGTCGGAGCTGCTAGGTGGCGGCGACTTGGTTTCTCTTCGCGGTTTGCTCGCCGAAGGTTATTTACCGATCCTGACACCGCGTCGCGTCGGTCGCCGGTCGCCGGTCGCCGGTCGCCGGTCGCCGGTCGCGCCGATAATCGATCGAGATCGAAGCGAATTGATTTTGGACGCTGGCCGATTATATCTCACGCTGCCCCCGGGGGTTGGGGGCACTCTTCGTGTGCGATCTCGTGGTCCCGCCGGCGGATCGTTACACCCCCATGGGGTGGAGGCGGGGATACCACCGAATTTATTACGATGGGAAAAGTTCAAGAGCGTCCCTCTGGGTGGATGGGTGGTGCCTCTTCCGCAAGGGAGAGGGAAACTCGCCCTGGGGTGGACTGCCCCCAGGGTGCGCAAAAATCTTCAACCCTAAATAACGCCATCGGTTTTCGAAGTCATACCCGTACATCAATGTTTTCCAAATGTAAGTTGATTTAAAAAAAAAAAGTTTCCTACCTGGTTATTAGAAAATTCCTCCCAAGGAATTTGTAAATTGGGTATTTATAAATATTTTAAACCATGAACCGTCATATATGTATGTAGTAAATTTATTAATAAATGGCTGGTTAGTATCAATAACTAAAGTGACATGAAAATGGCGTCTGACGATGTTTCTCGATTATGAAATTTTTAAAATGATTATAAAGAACCCAACGAACGTTCTGAAACTCGCGGGATTTTTTTTTTTTCCGGAAGAAGAAGAAGAAGAAAAGAAAGTGTACTTATCCCGTATAAGCAGACAAAAAAATGACATTTTTCGAAAAATGAATTTTCCTGAGTTTCGAAGACCTTCATTTGGATTTTCGTGATCACGTGTTCGTTTCGGATTATTCGTATCATTTCATATTATTATAATTAAAACATCCAGTTTGGAGAAATGTCTTGGTGTGTATAATATGACCCTTTCATATCACCTTGTTTGCAAATTCTCAAAGATCGGGGGAAATTGTTCAACCCCTTTGCAGCGTGCGTTCCGTTTTAAGGAGACTTCGCTCTCTCCCTCGGAAAGGTGAAAGAAAATAATTCGCTGGGGAGGTTTCGCCTGCCACTAGGTTTAAGAAGCTTCGCCGTCTCGACGTCGCGATTGCAAAAGGAGTAGTTGATCTTCAAGAAGAGGCCTAAGAGGACTTTATTTCGGTGCTCGTCGTCGCAGGTCTCGGGAGCCGTGGAGAGGTTAGGTCGCCGACGAGACCGAGAGAGACCGAGAGAAAACAGAAACAGAAGTCGGAGAAGCGAACGAAAAGTGTCCTCTAAAACCCCTAACCCCGTCAGCGCCGAATTTCCTTCCACGTTCATGTTCCTCTGTACGATACAAAGTTTCTCCTCATATTCTCCGCCCTCCCAAAAGAATTGTAAAAAAAAAAAATAAATAAAAAAAAAATGAATCCCTGCGACGATGGCATCGGAAATTCTAACAGATTAAAGAGGAGTACTGGATATTATTAATTACTCCTGATCGATTTTTCCCACACTTCGTAAATTAGGATCTCTACAGGTATTCCCTTGGCCCTCTTTCGAGTGAAATATAAGAAGCAGCACGTAAAAAGATGAAAAAATCCCATCTTGGATATAAATGCTAGAAGAGATACATATATAAAAAAATTCCACGAAACAGTGAAATTCTTAGTAATATGCATTCCCCGTGACAATACCGGGTTCCCTAATAAGAAATAATAATCTGGGGATAATATAAGGAAGTATCTTAAGAGTCGCTTCCACGGGGGCGGCAGTGGCGCCCTTTTTCCGGAGGGCGGATGAAAAAGTAGCGGTCCATCTCGGAGGGCGATGAGGACTTTATTTCGGTGCGGGGTCCAGGGCGGGGAGGTTAGGTCTGGGGCGGGCGAGCGAGAGAAAACAGAAGCGGAGACACACCGCGGCGTCGGATCGAGGGGAACCGGAGTGGGGATGGGCGTCACAGGGGCGGGAGGGGGAGGGCGCGAGACGGAGGAGTCCGCTGCACTCGGCAGTAGGCAGCGGGAGGAAAAGCCTGGCCATTCCGGGAGGGGGTTCGGTGGCGGCGGAGTGGGGGTAGGAGATCACGCGTGCGGTTCCTCGGTTGTTAGGTCGTAGCTGCTCGTAGTTACACGTACAGGTTCTTAAAGGCGTTTTCCCTCTCTCCGTGGCGGCGCGCGGTGTGGCGCGCGGCGCGGTGCGCGCGCAGAGCCTCGGCCCGGCATCCGCCAGGAGTCGCTGCCTCCGAGGCCGGCCTCGGCGCGCGAGCGGCCTGCTCAGTCTAATTTGAACCGCCGCGCGCGCGCCCGACTCGCGGGCCATCCTCCGAGGCTTAGGTAGCCGCGTGTCGGCAGTCCGGCCGGAGAGTCCCTAACCTAGCGGCCGGGGCTTGGGTAGTCGGACCCTCCAGGCGGTCGGTAATCGGCCTCGATCCACCGGGTGGTCGGCGACGAATGGTACGTAAGTTGGAGCGGGGCCGCCGAGGGCCAGGTGGACGCGGCCGGGGGTGCGGACGTTAACGTAGTCGGGCCCCGGCAGCGTACCCCGGTGGTCCCGGTCGCCGAGTCGAGGGAGGCGTGTCTAGGTTAGGACAGGAACATCGGGTGGACGATGGTACCCAGGGGTTGCGGCGGGCGAAGCGGGCGTTGACCGGCCCCGACGGCGAGTACCGGGGTGGTACCGGGCCTCCAGGATGAAGAGGACACCGCTCTCGGGGAGGATCGCGACCGGGCGTGCACCGGCAGTCGACCGCTGGGGAACTCGCCGGGGGTCCTGAGCGTGGATGCCGAGACCGGGAGAGGAGCGGAGTGCCGGAAGAGCGGATCAACGGAGAAGAGGACCAGGAGGAGGGTGGTCCGGAGGAGGGACTCCCGAGGCGCACCAGCTCCCTAGCTCCAGAGGACGTGGCACCAGCGGCGGATGATGTGGGCGTCTCTACTTTTGGCCGGGATCTTAAGCGGTTGGTGGGGCCCTCTCGCGATCGGGGCGACGAGCCCCGCCAAGCCGGCCCTGCCGACGGCGGCGACCGGGGTGGACTCGGTGACGACCCCCCACGAGGAGGCCTCGCCGGTTTTCGGGAGGACCCTGCCGGTCGCCCCGTCGACGACGCGCCGGTACGCGAAGGAACCCGCGGAAGAGGAGGAATCCTCGTCGACTAAGGAGGATCCGGAGGATCCGAAACCGCCCCGCTACCATCGGATCAACGGACCCAGGGCGACGTCCTGGAGGCAA
Organism: Orussus abietinus; assembly: GCF_000612105.2. Lineage (NCBI taxonomy): Eukaryota > Metazoa > Arthropoda > Insecta > Hymenoptera > Orussidae > Orussus > Orussus abietinus. Next base: position 149,251 of record NW_019394714.1, read on the forward strand.
TCGGAACTGTTCGAGGACTTGTACGCGGAGACGCGGTCGAGGACGGCCAACCGGGAGGCGTCGAGTCGGAGAACCGAGGCCATGGAATCGGGGCACGCGGTCGACCCGGGGAACCGCCAATGGACGACCCCCACCGGCTTGGAATCCGCACCCGAAGACCAGGGACCCTACGCGTGGATGAAGACTCACCCGGACGCGCCGATCAGGGAAGTGAACCCGGACCGGGATCCCTTCCCCCGCCAGCGTCCATCGGGGGAGCTCGCTGGAGTCACCCCTTTCAGCCCTGATCCCTCCCCCGGGAGGCAGGGTACCCCTCGCGACTACACCTATCTGGACGCTCTGATCATCGAGAACGACAGGGACTGGAGAACGGTCACCGGGAGTCGGCAGACTCGGGTCACCGTCCCCGGGAGCTCGATGTTCACCTCGGAGAACGACGACCCGACCCCCCTGGTCACCAGGAACGGGGAAAACCTCGACACCGTGGCCGGGGGACTGCCGCATTTGGATGAACCGGTCACCCGGAGGGAACCTTTTGCCCCCAAGGGCCTGGGGACCCTACCCGACACCTTCTCGACGATGTACCCCACGCTGGCCCAATCCCTTCTCACTCGCGACCCTGGTCACTCCTCTAGCCAGGACCCTCTGATCGGGACCGAGTCCTCCGTGGAACGCCCTAGGGTCCCCAGGTCGGTCCATCCTCGGAGGCCCAAGGTTCGCACCAAGGCGGAGTCCCCTAGGGAGCAACGACGGCGATGCCGCGACAGAGGGTGCCGGGGACGCAACTGGTGCCCCGACATGGACGTCGGGAACCGCGCCTACATCGCACCCACCGTCTTCGAGGGCAAGGCGCGCAGCATGTCCTCCTTCAGGAAACCGGGCTCGAATTACGCCGTAACCTTCGAGGTCAAGCAGGTCTACAAGAGCCAGCCAGGGTTCCTGCCCCTCCAGAAGAACGACAGCGTTCGCCTCCACTTCCGCGACAAGGCCGGCCCCGGCAAGTCGACCTTGTGCGCTCAGGAGGCCGCTGCTCCACAGCGCGACAATAGTGGGGTCGTGCGCGCCAACATCAAGCGGGGTAAAGTGTACTTAGTGTTTGTGAACCGCGTGGGACCCAGGAACTTCACCATTTTGGGAGAGCCCGTGATTCGCAGCAAGAAGAACGAACAGGCGGTACAGGCCGTCGTCAGACCGGACTACGGTGAGTACACCTATCATTTTCGTTTAATCGAGGCGAAATCTCTCGTCCTTAGGACCTCCAATTGGCGTTTCAAGGTCTCGCGAAAGTGCCGCGGAGAGGTCTCGCTTATATGAAACTTTTCCCCGGGCTGGGTGTACCGAATTTTTTCAAACTTCATTTTCAAACAAATTTCAAACTTGACAACGCGAATGGGGATGCCACGAAGATGGTCCTCACGCCCGTAAGGTTTCAATTTTAAATACAATCCGTTCACCGATGTTTTCCAGACTTTTTTTATAAAAGAAAGAAATGAAATTCGGCTCAGGATCTTCCTTATAGCCCCCTCGTTCACGTTGCCAAGTCCAAAAATGAATTTTGGAGAAAAGAACCTCATGGACCTCCTTGATGCCACTTTCACATCACCTTAAAGTCCTAGCGATTGGATCGAAACTTCGGTTTCCGTTTCTTTCATCCCTCTCCGGATCCCATTCGCGTCTGGGTCATCCTTTTCGCGAAAAGTGTCTTTTCTCTTGATCTAAGTGTCGTTAGCCTTTCGACACCCAAACACGTAGAGCAGAAAATGCTTTTCGCCAAAGTTGCGGGGACATCCTCGGGGGTGGTGGCAGGGGTTATAAGCCGAAGCAACATTGTTGCTACGGGGTGTCGCACCACCCTTACTCGCAGGGGCTGTAACAAGGTCGGGGCAATGTTGTAAAGTGGTATATCACTTTACTGGGAAAACTTTCCTCGTTTTCGAGTCAAACTTTCCGCGATGTGAGCCAGACAGGGTCTGACCGTTAACACGCGTTTCTTGACACGCGTGTACGCGAAACTTCGCCACCTCCTCCCTTCTTTCTTTTTTTTTTATCTATCTTTCTTCTTATATTTTATCATATCCTTTATCTACCGTCGACCGACCGGCATGAAGATTGACGAGGGATAATTTCCACCTGTTTGTACGTGAATCGATTATTCAACGGGGGAATTGTCCAGAATTGAATTGCGAGTCGCCGAGCGGTTTACCTAATAGTTATTGGCAGTATTGGTAATGTCGTCCAGTGTGTCGCAATTATCGAACTGCCATTGCTAGGCATCTGCAGTATCGCTAATGGCAAAGGCGCGAAACACGATTGCAAATTTCGGGCAGCCTTGGGGACGGGATGTATATATATACTTCATATTTCATGGGTCGAAATGAAAAAAGGAAAGAAAAAAATGGAATTTGAATTTCATCGTTCCGGTTACATATTCCATCTTGGGGGCGTTTAATTGTTGATTCGTAATTGATCGTTAAGAAGGGTAATGTCCTTTGCAAGGAGGCGCGCGTTTCCGTGCTCGCCCTTGGGTTTTGTTTCACGTTCATTATGAATCTATCGGGGAGAAAGTACGTGGAATTGACATGATTTTTTAAATAATTTAACATTAGTCTTGCGGATGTTAAACTATTAACGTGGAGGATGTCTTTCGCAGTTGGTCTCGGTACACTTTAATGTCGAAACGGTCACGTTGGAATATCGATGGAATTGCTTTGCGGCTCGGTACTCTCTTAGTGTTTTGTATTTACGTCGAAAATGCCGGGGTTGATTGTTCACCCCGACATTGTAATGTTCAAAATGAACGTCCCCACGTTCTTTGTTGACAATAAAGTCGCGAGGGGCCGGGTTTACGGACGTGCCACGGCACGTAGGAGTCGGTGTCGACGCATCGCGAACTCCTGCTCCTCCTCCTCTGTTTACCAGGATCCGAGGGTTCCTAGGTAGATACCGCTCGTCCAAACTTCCCGACTCTTATCCCATTAGCATCCGGCCCCTGACGCGACTCCCTCGGGACCCGGCCCGACGCCTCCCCGGAACGTCCCGAAGAATTAATTCCACCCCCCGAGCGGCGCGCTGTGTGCACCCTTAAAAGAAGCGCTATCATTTTAGAATATATCCCTCTTGAATGTTCACATTCTTTTTTTTCTTAAGTAAAATTTCTATCTAATGGTACTTGACTTTAAACGTTAATTAGAATTAGAAGAATTAATTTCTCCCCCCGAGCGGCGCGCTATCATTTTAGAATATATCCCTCGTGAATGTTATAACACATTTTTTTTTTTCATGTAAAATTTCTATCTAATGGTACTTGACTTTAAACGTTAATTAGAATTAGACGAATTAATTCCACCCCCCGAGCGGCGCGCTATCATTTTAGAATATACCCCTCGTCAATGTTATCACATTATTTTTTTTGTTCAAGCAAAATTTCTATCGAATGGTACTTGACTTTAAACGAAGTTTCATTTTTTTTTTAACTTACAAATTTTACATACGTCCCGGCAGTGATTGTTTACGTCTTTAGGTAGATTCGCCCCATCCGACAAAACGTGACATGCGTTTCAATGGAAATTAAAAAATCCATTCATCCCATATCTAAATTTAATTAAATTAAATAAAATACTAAATTTATAATAAAAGTTAGAGATATTATTTGAAAGTATGTTGAAAAATAGTCATACCACGCCCGAGTGAGACTGCCAATGGAAATGTTAGAAGATTATGACATTTTCCTTAACAGCCTCTGTCAGGACGTATGCAGATATTACCGACCCCGTCACAATTGCCCGCCCACTTCCCCCTACGACTCCACCGAGGGGATCGTCCTTACCCCCATGATCCATGGTTAAACCGAGAAATAGGAAGCGGGGGATCGCGATGCGTTGCGTCTTGCACGCATCACGATCCGGTGGTTCGTTGATCCGGTACAAAAGCGGTCCGCCGGCCCTTCCAGTTGTCGGTGACTAAGCCAGACGTGGGGTCGGGGGGCAGGGGGTCGGGGGGGATAGCCGAGACGTCAATTATAAGGCCTTAATCGGAAACCCGTCCTTACTTCTGTTGGCTTATACCGCCAGGAGAGAGACGCGTGTGCGTATTCTCTCCGCGGCCTTTTCTACCTACCGCAACTATCCCCCCCAAGGGGGGCACGGCCCCCATCGGAGCGGGCAACTGCGCACGCGCGTGCCCCCGAACCCCCTGCCGGTAAAGTAGGTTATCCCAGAGATGGACCCCTCTCGACGGGGAAGGACTTCGAGGGAGAAAGAAATTCCGCTTCCGTTTGTGACAGCTCATCTGAAGGGATGCTTCCGATTAAGGTGATATGAAAGTGGGATATATATATGTATATAGGAAATGTCAAAATATTTATATTATTTTTTATTCAAACTGGGTGCACCGAATTATCTGAAATGATTATTTTCCTCGAATTGAGGAAACATTTCAGTGGGACTTCAAGCTGTTTCGATGTCACTCTTATGATTCCTGTATCGGTGACATAAAATGCCTCAATTTCCGCGTACCTCCGACCATATCAAAGTCTATTATACTTTAGAAGTTCCTACTGTCAATTTTGTACTTGGCGGGAGGTGTCTCGGTTCGTTTTAACCTCTTCCTATCTCTGGGGGACAACCCCATTGTGGTTCCCATTGCTGTCGCCGACACCTCGCGAAGCGATATCCCTCCCCCGAGTTTCCGGAAACAAATTAACGCAACTATGCCGTGTCCGGTGCGGTGATTGGCTTACGTCACCCTTCCCTAGGCAGCCGCGACAAATTACTATCAAAATTAATTGCCGCCAATTATCCCAGGTGCGCCGCCACCCCGGGCCGAATTCCCGAAATCGCATCTCCGATTGTCGGACGGCTCGGTGATGTGCAGCTCGTTTCGTTTTGCAAACAATCTCTAAATGTTATTCGCCGTCACTCGACGTCTCTACGTGCGAGTCGTTGCCTCTTATCATTCGATTTCAAACGTGATTACCCGGTGCACTTAGCGATTCAACGTGTGGATCTTCGTACACTTTCCAAGTTCCGTTCCGTTCGAAACTTTCAGGAATAATTTCACGCAGTGGCCATTTTTGTATCGCCTTAAGGTGATAAGAAACTGACATGTGTACATACTCTACAGTCCAAATGTATATGAAGCTTTGCGCCAAATCTGGTGCACCGAATCATTTGAAACTTCATGGGATTATGGAGGCCCCAAGGAAGAATTCTCGGGAAATTTGATTTTTCGAAAAGAAATATCTGCTCATTTTTATAAACATTTATAAACATTTTGACGGTTTTATATGTATAGAATGACCTTTTCATGTATCCCTTAAAGTTTTGCCCTGAGACGCCATCGACTTCTTCGGCATCGCGTTCGTCCTTACAGCCGTCATCATTGCACTCTGAAGTGTCAAATGATTCTATACCCTCTGGAGAAAAGTATTATAAACATTTTGACGGTATCATATGTATAGAATGACCCTTTCATGTCGCCTTAAAGTTTCGCCCTAAGACGCCATCGACTTCTTCGGCACGCGACGCCGGTGCGCGGGTCGCAAGAAAGAGAGGTTAGGTAATCCGCGCAATTCGATCTCCGTCGATAAACGAAGGGCTCTTCTTGTCCGAGGGAAATTACCGGGACATAATGACCGGCAGGCACGCTTAAGGGGGTTGGTACGGAACTTTCCGCCATTACGAAACGCGGCATGCCGTCAAGTGGTCGAAAAACCGGAGGAATTAACCTTGTTCTCGACCTCCTTGGACGGTGGGCGTTTCTTTTATTTCGGAATGACCGTTCGTGGAGGGGACCGATATAAAATGGCGGTAAAAGGTGTCCGATATTAGATGGCGGGTAGGGCTCCCCGTTAGTACGTCATTCGAGTCTTCGGCACGTGACGTCTAAGCTACGGTGCCTTCCATCCTCTCTTCTCGGGCTGGGGAGATCGGACGAGATTCGATCTCTCGGGGATGATACCCTCCTTTTATTGCGCCCCGAGATTCCGCCATATTCCTTGCCCGAACCCCGGAATGCCGGGAGGAATTAAAATGTCGGAACATGCGCCGTGAGGTCTCATCTTGGGATGTTCTTGCGTGGGTTATATTTCCTCGGTTTAAATAAATCCTTTGGTTTATTCTTACGCGTATAGCCAAACATTTTGTCGGCTTGAATAAATTCTTTGATTAAGAATGTCATTTTGGGAAATCATCAACGATGCTGCCATGTTCATATACAAGGATACAAAGGTATTTGGGTGAATCCATTAAATTTTTTTTGGCTCGATCATGAGATATGGTCGTCACATGGAGAACCAAATATTTGGTCGGCTTAAATAAATTCTTTGATTAAGAATGTCATTTTGGGAAATCATCAACGATGCTGCCATGTTCATATACAAGGATATAAAGGTATTTGGGTGAATCCATTAAATTTTTTTTGGCTCGACCATGAGATATGGTCGTCACGTGGATAACCCAATACACATTCGGCTGGACTAAATTCTTAGATAAGAAGAAAAAAAAAAAAAGAACAGCAGAAAATATGCCATTTTGGGAAATTCTCAGGATGGAAAAGACGACGCTGCCACGTTAGAGTGTACTATCAAAGCTTTGTAGGTACTCATAATCGGGCCATAAAGGGATGGGAACACGTTTGGGAAGACCCATCGAGAGGAGGAACTTTGGAGGCAGCACGCGTCGTCGCGTGGCCGCATCGCGGAAATCCCGGAGTCCGCGTGGCGCTGCGTTATCGGCAGGTTAGCGGGGAACAGAGAGCGGAGATACCGGCTACCAGATACCAGATTGGCTCTGCGGGGCCCAGGGCCTCCGAGGGGGGTCGAGGGGGGTTAGAGGGGGGTTAGAGGGGGGTTAGAGGGGTTTGACGGTGCTTGGAGGGGATCCGAGGGGCTCGGAGCGGGGTGGATGCGCACTGGGGGGAAACCGCGGAGGAGGAGGAAATGGCCACATAGGTATCCCGGGCACGTACGGCCCCGTGCCCATACTCAGCGGACCCCGCAGGTACGCTCTATATACTCCGCTGGACCTCGCGAAACTCCAGGTGGGGGTAAAGATCGACACCGGGGTGGGGCGCACGTGGAGGGGGGCACACGTGTGCCCCCGTATTGCCGGGCATGCCCCGCTAGACTGCTGGGCGGCCGCGATGTTCTCCGCGATTTTCCGATCCCCGGCATCTCCGGCTGATCCTCTCGCCGAACGATCCCTGATCTCCTGGGTGCGCGCGAGAAAGAGAGGCGCCTGATAAGCGACGATCCGATATCAGCGATATGGAGTTTCTTGGGCTTGCGTTTGGATCGGTGTCGCTGGCCTTCCCAAATGGATGCCCCAGGCATCGCGGAACGTGGGATATCCGTAAATTAATTGTATTTAAATTTTTATTGCACGTTTCTAAGATATATATGTTACGGTGAATGACCGAATTTGGAGAATGTCGACTTTCACCGGTGAATGTCAACAGATACGAAATACGTCGGCGAAAGATCGAATATTTCTATTACATACGTCTAATTAAAAATTAGTGCGGCACCGCGCTTGCACGTAGAGACCCCTGTGGGTACGGCCTACATACCGTCGCGTCCTGCGCGCGCATCGCGCCGGCCGGAGTGGGGCACCACGCGTGCCCCCCTGTATTACCGACCCCGGTAGACTGCTGGGCGGCCACGTCGCCGCGATCCGGCGATCCGCCGCTGATGAGGCGGACGCGGGGGCTGGTGCCCCCCACGACGCGCCGCGCTTGTTCAAAGGGGTCCCCCGCCGACGACGGTCCTTCGATTATTGATACGTTTCTTTTTTTTTTCTCTTTTTTTTTCTCCTTTTTCGCAATCCGCACCGTCTCTACGTTTCGACGTGAAATTACGTCGGTAGAATCGCGTATCGAAGTTACGGATAATTCGGTGCCACCCAGATTGAAGGAAAGCTTATTACACTTCTCGTAACCGCCTAACCCCCCCGCCCCCCCTAACCTATAAAAATTCATACCCCCCGAATATAACCCAACTTAATCTAGAAAATCCGCAATAGTTCAGTGCCATTCCGCTAGATCTACCGTGGCCGCAGCGTTTCCGCAGAATTATGCAAAGTGGCAAAAATGGAGGGGGGGCGGGGGGCAGAGGCAGAAAAGGGAGATATCGGAGGATCATCCATGCTTAATAAAAGAAAACGGCCGAGTCTCCCGGAATTGCCGGCGGTCCCAGGAAATTCGATTTCCCTGAGAAATCTCTAGGCGATTTCGATCGGGAGGTGGGGGCAGGGGGGGGGGCAATCTGTAAAGAAGGCTCGACCAACCTGAACGTCCCGATCATCCCCCATCACCTCTTTCCCCCTCGTAACATTCGACATCTCGTTATAAACTTTGAAGAAAGTTCCCCCCCCCTGGTTCCTTGTTGCCGCACCTCGGGGGCGATCCTCCCCCTTGGGGGTAAAAGAAAAAAGAGATTCGCTTGTCAATAACATGTGTTTTCCCTACCGATCCCCCCAAAGCCCCCGTTAGGACGGCCCGGGGGCGTTTAAAGACTCACGGATTGAATATCAGCCGGGAAATCGGACCGGTGGGTGGTGGGGGGGCGAATGCCCCACGAGCCCCACAATTTGTATGCAGCGCGCGGGTGACAATTTCACCCCCGACCCCATCCCCCCCACCGTTCCGTATTTTTCTACTTTCGAACTGTTCCGCAATCTCGCGGGAAGATCCGCTGGGTGGCCGGGGGGAGGTTGCCCCCGAGGAGGGACGACTTTGAAGAGGGGAAATCCGGAGTTGCCATGTCGCGGCTTCCTGTGAATGTGCACGTGGTGATAAGCCTTTCGTTCGGGGGGAATCGCCCCCAAGATTGGAGCGCTCCCGGGTGGGTGGTCGAACACTGTTTCCGGGGGCTTGTTTAGGAAAATGCAGGTAATTGGTCGTTGTCTCGATTTAATCGAGATTAATCCAATCATTGGGGAGATTTAGTTGGGTCGAACTTTGGTGATCTGGAAGGGTCCGCATTGTTCCCAATAATGATGCGGACCTCCGTGATAGTGCAGTGTTCGGCGGGATTTTAAAGGTGTTACTTTTGTCGCTCTAATTGAATGATAAGTTGTATCAATTTCACCTACTGATAGAGAGTTATCGGCCGCAAGGAGGTACATGGAAGGAGTTTTATCGGGCGTTGGAATTCCCTGCGATAGTCAGTTCCTCTTCCATGATGCTCTCGAGCTTCTTCCTCGACCCCAGGAAGCTTTCCGTGCTTCGTCGTATCTTCCCGAAAGCTCTTCCCCAGGGAAAGGGTCGTTACGTAATTGGTAACCTTAGAATCTTGCAAAAATAATGCTGAAAACAAACGCTCGAAGCTCGGGGCTCGTCGAGACTCTTGTTGCACCTCATCGACGTAACAGGAGTCCTCTTTGACCCTTCCCTAACCTAAAAATGTCGGACCAGAAGGATCAAGCCGCTCCCATAAAATATCCACCTCTGCTTTCATCTTCACTTGCAAACCGTCCTTACTTCCCAAGCCTTAATTCTCGTATTCGCCAATTTCAGACCTATCTTTCGAACGTCCTTAACAATGGAACAATCAGCATCTCTTCGTTGTCTCCGATCGATCCTACTTTCGTTATTTCCTAATTTTATGCCAACCTAACCTACATCTTCCTGATCCCGTATCGGCAGCCGCAACATTGCTCGGTCTCGAGCTTTCCGCGAATTTTGCCGAGGCTTGGCCACCATTCTCGGGGTGCTTTACCCCTTTACCTTCGGGGGGAGAATTTCTCGAAACGGAGCCACGTCGCGTCGGCGTTACCGATAATCCGTTAAACGAATCTCCGTCGCGTCTTCTTCGAAAGTCCCTTCCGCGAAAGCGACTCGGCACGATTCCGGTCACGAACGCGTTTCCCCACGGGAAAGGGTTCCCTGGATCCTGCCATCGGGATCCATTCGCCTAGCACGTCTAATTCATGGAGTATCCTGCGGACTCGCCGATAGGGAACCCCTTTCGGAGAAAGGGGTGGCCGCCATATTGGATGCAATGGCGACGCGAACCTCGTAGAAATTTATTTTCTAACATTGGTCAATTATTATCTGCCGTCCTATATATTCATTATCGCTTCTTTACCTTCCCGGACAGTTGATGAACGTCTTGGCGAACGTCGTATGATATCGCCAACATCTCGATGAACGTCTTGGCGAACGTCGGACGATGTAGCGAAATTTCAGTTGCAAGTGACCGAGTGCCAACTATGTCGTTCACCACTCCTTGGATCTTAAAGAACGTCTCGATGAACGTCTTGGCGAACGTCGGACGATGTCGCGAAATTTGAGTTGCAAGTGACCAAGAGCCAACTATGCCTTTCATCAACCCTCCGATTTTAAAGAACATCTCGATGAACATCTTGGAGAACGTCTTGGCGAACGTCGGACGATATCGCAAAATTTCAGTTGCAAGTGACCAAAAGCCAACTATGTCGTTCATCAACCCTCCGATTTTAAAGAACATCCTGATGAACATTTTGGCGAACGTCTTGGCGAACGTCTTGGAGAACGACTTGGAGAACGTCTTGGCGAACGTCGGACGATATCGCGAAATTTGAGTTGCAAGTGACCAAGAGCCAACTATGTCGTTCATCAACCCTCCGATTTTAAAGAACATCTCGATGAACATCTTCGCGAACGTCTTGGAGAACGTCTTGGAGAACGACTTGGAGAACGTCTTGGCGAACGTCGGACGATATCGTGAAATTTGAGTTGCAAGTGACCAAGAGCCAACTATGCCGTTCACCACTCCTCGGATCTTAAAGAACGTCTCGATGAACGTCTCGATGAACGTCTTGGCGAACGTCGGACGATGACGCGCGCGACCAGCGGTCTGCTCGCGGCTTCGTAGTCACAACACGCGGGGAGTTATTGGCCTCGGCGATGTCTCCGTCTGGCATGTGGCTAAGCCTTAATTCCCCTCTTTTTCGGGCCCGAAAAAGCCTCGCCTTCCGTCCCTCCCCCGACCTCGCGAAACCGAAGAAGCGTTGCGACGCCCGCGCGAGCCGAGGCGACGCCGCGACACGTCCGTCGATTCCCAAAAATCCGGGGATCCGGCCCATAAGCATCCTCCACGGGCTCTACTTGTCACGGGACACCCTTGGAAGAACAACGACGAAATGTTAATAACTACGCGGAGTAAGCGTTATCCCTCCATTTTGCAATTTCTATTTGAGCCCTGGCCCGGGGGGATACTCCGGTGAAATTATGAAAAATTAATATCCGCTTCGGATGCCAGATCGACGAAGGGGAATTAACGCATTGATCAATTTGGGTCACTGAAAAGATAATGTTAATTAACGGATGGAATATAGCTCAGGTGTTGATATTTGGATTAGGGGAGGGAAAATCCAACCGTGGGGAATTATTAAATACTCAAATGTCGAATGTAAACGTAAATTCCATCCAGTTTGTTTAACGTCACGTTCCCAACGAAGTAGACGCTTTTATACGTACAGCGCCATCTGGTGCCTCGGGACACTTCTGAAGCTTTTGAGGTTATGGATAGCCCATAATTGTTGACTTTTTAACCATCTCTTTACTTATAGGCGTTTTCGAGCAATACAGGCGCAATTCAATATCTCTCGATACAGCTGAAAAGTGATTAAAGTGACAATTTATGACATGTAATTTTTTTTTTAACGTATTATCGTGTAGGTAGACTTTATCATCGATGCAGCGCCATCTGGCATCTCGGTACACGTTTTTGGTATCTCAGGTTATGGATTCTAACCTATAATTATCACTTTTTGACGCGTCTTTGGAGTTTTTGGGGCATTCGGTGTCGGCTGAGAGGATATCGGGTATAAGTTTTGAGGTTAGGTGTGAATCGAGATCTCGGTGAGGGCCGGCTTAACACTCGGAGGAGATCGGTCGAAAAGAAAAACCCGACGCCGTGGACGAAAGCGTCGCGGCGCTTCCACACTCCCGAATTAGTCCCGGCGAGGGCCGCGGACGAAAAATAAATCCTCCACCCGAGAAATCGGGAGCGCCGAGCTCGAGGTGAGAGATTCGGGGAAAACCCGAAATCGGAGGCTCTCGAAACCGAGTTCGACCAATCGAACTCGAACGCCGTGGCCACACAGATATCCCCTTAATTTATGAAACCTTCCCCATATTAAGATGATACGAGAAATTTAATCGACTGCTATAAAATAAAATTCATATGTACCCTTCTTTGCGGTAACGTCATATTGAACACTCAAGTAGTAACATAACCTGGCCGCGTCTCGTGACCGACATTTATATTTATGTCGAAGCCTTTTACAGTCTACTTTGAGAATTATACGAACCGAAGGGTTCCATATGTCATTTCGGTGAAGTAATGACGAAGAGATCGCCGTAAAACCGACGAAATCCCGGGAATTCATTATTCTAACGACTCTTTAGGACCAGCGGCGCCGTCTGTGACTTTTAGCTGGAACTAAATTTTTCTTCTAAAGACTCGCGTTTCTCTTGCAACCGTTGGTGAAACTATTTTCCATATTATCCCATCTGACTCCGTAATATTCCATTTTTATGAGATTTTAAATTCTTCTAATTAGATCCTGAAACTCTTCATTTTTTATTCTAACCCCCTCAAAAAACGCGAAACAGCGAAAACGTAGACGGACTATTGCATCGCGGGATTTATTAAAATTTAAAAAATTTTTTAAATATAGAAATGCCAAAGTCGGATAAGCTTGCTGACATTGAAAAGCCCAATAATTGTATAAAATTACAAAGCGATGAGACGTCCACCCGAAGAGACGGAATAAAAAGCGAATTTCCTTTACGCTGTTTTTTTTTTTTCCGTGTACATCGCGTTAATAAATTGCGTTAAATCTGGCGCGGATTTATTTTTAGGTATTTCCTGTTCTTTTTTCCCGGACGACTATTCCCCCTCTCTCCGTCTGCGTTTCTATTCGTACAAATGATCTCGGTGCTCGCAATAAATTAATAATTAACCACACACCCGGGTAATTAGCATATCTTAAGAATATGATCCGTGATTAACACCAGATATGACATTTCAACGGTGGCTAAAATTTATTTTAAATAAATTGTCCCCAATTAACCTGCCGTGATCAATGTGAATTTTTCAACGTCACGTTACTGTGTGATTAAAATTCAATTAATCAATTCACGTGGACGGAGGTATTACGTGTGATTGAAAATCGATATCGCAATCCCGCAAGGAGGGAAGAAAATGTCGGATTTGAAATTAATTATCGGATCGATATTAAACGCCGAGGAATGTTCGATCGGTATTTAGAAACGGGGGAATATAAAGTTATTGCAGGTTGGGGAAAGAGTTATCGCGGGGAATACTCAGGGAAGATTCCCGTTTGATTTAAGGAACGGAGGAAGAGGTTTCGAGAAATAAATCTACGCAGAGGCCGCGAACGCGATTCCTCGCCTATTCTTCGAACCTCGGGCGAGAAAATAAATCTTAAAATCTTCCCGAATCGAGGTGACGCTCGCCAAAGTTCCCCGAGGTTCCCGGAAGACCTTCCCGTGATTGCCGATAGGTTATACAGTCATTATTTCCGGAAAAGTATTTTAATACCCGGGAGGAAGCCCATTATCGGGAAGTGATATTTAAACATGGATACCCGGAAACCGAAGATGCTGGGATTGAGAAGAAAGTCTGGAAAATACTCCGGAGATTTTTTATAAATTTAAATCCCTTCAATTTTGAATTTTAATTCCACCCTTCCACTGCACGTGGCGTATATATACGTCCTACGTTTGGTCGATTATTGCCTGGACGTGAGAACGAATCTCGCCCATGTGGGGCTTTAAATTCCTCGTAATCCTTTCAAAAAAAAAAGAAAAAGAGTAAAATCTTATAGTTGGTCCCGAAAATGAAACATAGTAATTTCATAGAGACACTGCAATTTAACAGATTAATGTAAATTGTCCTCTAAAAGTGTCATTATAACCGCTTGGTATGTATATTAAAAAAAAAATAAATAAAAAAGAAGATGGCAAGCGGAGGTATTTATAAACGACGATAGCGTCTGAGAGAAAACCTGGATGAATTCTTCCGGAATGTCGCGGATCTAGGTGGAGTGAAGTCCAGCAATGAAAAGCGATGGACACTTTAGAAAGACATTACCGGCATTGCGAGCAGTAAGAAATGGGAACTGAAACGCGTATCTCGAAACGAGAGATCCCCAACGGTGAGGTCGATCTGCACCTAAACGGCAGAAGCACTTTCGTAGCTTTTCTTCGAATTAGAAGGGGGAGGAAATAAATCTTGGAATCTCCTCGAATGAGAAGAAGAGCCGCGGGGACTCTTCTGGGCTCGAGGAAGAGAGATTCGGGTGGAATTGCGAAATTCACGGGGATTCCGGAAAGCTCGCGAAAATGTTGACAAATGTCTATTGCTCCGGGCGGCATTTCTTGGCTCTAAAACGGTCCAATAGTATCGCCGTATCCCGGTTGACTAACAGCGACGTAATTCGATATTGTACCTTGGCTTCGACTCCAGAGACCTAACCTAGAAACGAGAGGAAATCGTAAATAAAGAGGAGCGTACTTATTAATACTACTAGTGCCGGTTAATAATTTATACGGCGTTCCTGCCGTAGATATTGAGCGAATACGCGTATAAAAGTATTTAATTTAATTAATGAAAGAATTCATTAGTTAGTTACTTTCGAGCGATCCCGTGGAATATCCCGGTAGATCACGCCATGGAATGATTTACTAAGTTACCCAAAATGTTTCATGACGTATGATTTGTTGATGATCAAATGAACCTAGTGACAGTTGTTGATACGACTTTCTTCAATGAAGAAAATTTTCCTTCCCGGTCAATGTTAAGTTATTTAATCGAGGAGTCCTTGTCTTCGAGCTCGCCTTAAAATCGACGAGGAGGATAAATTCCAGGACCTAAATTTAGTATCCTCGAACGTCGCCGTTGGGTATGGGGAACTTGAATATTGGAACAACCGTGGCTTCGGTAAAAAGAAGGTAATGGCACTTGTTGCGGGACAGGCTTCCTATTTAGGAAGGAAAACGAATTCATAATATATTAAATTATATTGAACGCTGCCCGTTTCGTTGGACGGACATCAATCAGCGACGTCTTCTCTTCCTTCGATCTTATGTGTCCTGCAAGGACGAAGGTGATCCTTTTCTAGCTCACCTTGAGAGGCGTTTGCGTTGACCAATACGCTAGCTCTCTTTTATTCGTCTCACTCCACTTTATGCGAAGAATTAAAATTCCACATCACTTTTCCCGCAGTTGTCCCACCTAAGTCTAGGTCTTTACTTATCTGGAAGGTTGACAGTGGTCGCGGTTCGTTATGGTGCACGTAAACGTACCAAGGCAGAACTGCCACGCCAAGTTCATGATGACATTCTCGGTACTTTATTTCCCACTTCACTTTATCTCAGGAACTGAAAAGTGACATCACGCCTTTTTTTTTCTTTTTTCCGACAATTCTCGGGATAGTTTCTTTCAAGATCGGGAGTGACTTAAAGCCTGAGTCTTTTCTACCATTTCAGGAGAGGCTGATAACATCGTTGCTACTGTTGTCCTACAAGGGAAATTAATCACCGTCGTCGAATTCTTCCATTATCCTTACTCTTTGTTCAGGGAATTGACATTCCACGTCACACTTGTCCGACAATTCTTTTTAAATGGATGATCTAATGTATGGGTCTTTGCTTCCATTTTAGGAGACGTTAATATCAGTCATCGTTGTACATGGTTGGTATAGTCGTACACCGGCAGTTAAGAACTATAATCGCGAACATTGTTCACCGTTGATGGTGACCCAGCCTTGTAAGAACCGTCGAACTTTGTTCAAAGGATTCGATTTCCACATTTCATGCAACAATTTCAATTTTTTCCCCCAAAATCAAGGATGGCCCAAGTGTGGGTCTTTACTTTCATTTTACTCCTATCTCAATGTGAACATCCTTCATCGTTGATGGTGATGACCCAGCCTTACAGTTGAACTTGGTTCAAAGGATTCGATTTCCACATTTCATGCAACAATCTCAACCCTTTCCCCCAAAATCAAGGATGGCCCTTTACTTTCATCTTGCACAGTGTTAACAGTGGTCACCGTTGGTTATGGTGGACATAATCGTATAAGGGCAGAACCGCGACGACCGGGATTCAGACCCGTCGAGTCGTCCTCGGGTGTATGGTCGTATGGTTGTATGGTTGTACGATAGTATGCCTACATGGTGGAATATATCCACATGGCCATGCGCTCGTGTGCTCGCAGAACCGTTCTCGCGGTGTTTATATGGTGTCCCCTGCAATCCCGTCTATGTACCTATCTTTCTATGCCGGCCACTGCCTATCCCATAGATAGCGTTGGCCATAAGAGCCTGTGGGAAAATCGTAGAAAACAAACTCGTTCCTATTCCCCTCTCGAAGTCTTTTTCAGCATCCCCGGCGATGGCTGCACCTCCGAGCGAAGACCTCCGACTTCTCTTCGAAATGTCTTCCGATTTTCCGAAACCCATGACACTTTTCGCCCTCTTCATGGCCCTTCAATTCCACCCCATGGCCCTTTAATCCCTCTTCATGGGCATTTAATCCCTTATGGGACATTTCCGCTACGTGTCCGAGGTAATTGAGAGGAGAGGGGAGTTCATATTTTGGAGCAGAGATGGATAAATTATTGCTAACGAAATTACTTCCAGGCCCGATTACACGGTCGATTTCTCATGAGTACGTGATTTAATTAGGCAGAAGAGAGAGAATAACCTCGCATCTTGAGAGATGGGGAAATATGCCCTCATTTAATTCAGTTCACCATCCTCAAATTCGTTTATAATGAAATCCATGATTCATTTTTAATTCTTGGGAGTGGATTAATTATTTATGGAAATCCTTGCGAGAAACGGCGATAAGATTTCGGGCGATCAGTCGAGGAATTTTCGAAGGACGTCTTTAGACGTTAATAGGTAGTTTCATTTTTACGTCCACCCTCGGCTTCAAGAGTATTCATTTCGAGCTGATGGAAATAATAATATGGAATACGTTATTAATTTCATGTTATTATTGGTAAAGGGTTGATCTTTTCATAAGTCCTTACTGGAAAATCATTCCGAGCGATTAGTCGAGGAATTTCCCTGGAGTTAGAATGTCTGGAGACGTTAATCGACGTCGCCGTCGACAGTCCGGCGACTCCGCCGGCTTCTCCGGCGAGAGTCGGCGAGCGACTGAGAGGGGGCGCTAGCGAGTCCAGCGAGTGGGAGAGAGGGGACGCTACCGAGTACCGCGGGTGGGAGAGAGAGGGCGCGAGCAAGAGACTCTTCGCTCGGTTTCGGCGGCAAGCGAGGTGGCGCAAATGCGAGACGACGAAAATATTGGGTCTATTTCAAAATTCTATTTCGGTACGTCGGCTGCGCCGAGAGCCGAGCGTACGCCGCTCCCGCTCGAATGAGCGAAATGAGAGAGGGCGAGAGAAAGAGGGGAGGAAGAGAGATGGAAACGACGGGAGAAAGAGGGAGACGGGCACAGCGAGGAAAGGAGAGGAGAGAGAAACCGAAACTCGGTTGATACGTGGACTCTCCCTTTCCAGAGGGACGAAAATTCAGGGAAAATCAACGGTAATTCTGCCTAAATATATCGGAAATTAATCATCGAAGCTCACCCAAAGGGAATGCTAGTGAAATTTAGCTAAATGTATGTAATGTTGACATCGCTAGCCACGTTCGGGAACCTTCGGCGATGCTCGGAAGGGTTCGGCGGGATCGGTGTCATTCGGTGCATCCGCCGATCGAGGATCGCGGATCGCGCATGCGCAGAGCAGCAGGTGCGTCGCTCTTACGGTACTTTACGCGACGCGGTGGCGCGCATGCGCAGAGAGCGTCCTTCGTCTCGACGCGTCGCGGTGCTGTTCCCGTGGCCGCTTCAAGGACGCGGAATTTGTACCAATTAAGCGATTAATCGACGGACGCATGCGACGTCGCTCTCGTCGGAGCTCGGAGGACGAGTTTCGCCCAAACGGAAGAATATTGTGACGTTTCCTTCCTCCTCCGCGGCATTTTTTCACGGCTTTACTAATAGCGGACCCCTAAATCCAAGATGGCCGCGAAGACCCCGCAAGCGAAACTCTAAAACGTTGGAAGGCTTCATTTCTATTGTTTTGACATTTGCATATACTTGAAATAGGGGTGAATGTTGTATTTTATGTTATGTAACAATTTTGTGGCGTTTCCTTCCTCCTCCGCGGAATTTTTTCACGGCTTTACTAATAGCGGACCCCTAAATCCAAGATGGCCGCGAAGACCCCACAAGCGAAACTCTAAAACGTCGGAAGGCTTCATTTCTATTGTTTTGACATTTGCATATACTTGAAACAGGGGTGAATGTTGTATTTTATGTTATGTAACAATTTCGTGGCGTTTCCTTCCTCCTCCGCGGCATTTTTTCACGGCTTTACTAATAGTGGTCCCCTAAATCCAAGATGGCCGCGAAGACCCCACAAGCGAAACTCTAAAACGTCGGAAAGCTTCGATTCTAAATCGAATTACAATTCTGATACTTCGATGCATGTAACACAATTTCCGTAATTAATTATACTTGAAATTACGCGTAAATTCCGTTCTGAGGCGAAGAAGCTCTTGAAAGAAATTACGACTGCGAATTAATCGCTCGCCCTGGGGGAGGCTTTGAGGTTATATCGGCATGAAATTTGTCGTAATTCGTTATAATGGAAATCGATTAATCGAGTAAATGTAAATTATTTATCGGTAGTAATTTCCGCGCAGCTAATTAGCGGCAGACGCGATGCAGTTCACTCGTCGGCCGAGTTTTACCTTTCGTTAGGATATTTTTCACGGTTCTCCAAAGTCCCCGGAAAATTGCGCATGGCCGGCCGGGGTCCCTCTCCAAAAAGTCGGACCATTTTCGCGATAATTGCGAAAGAGGGTCGGCGCACAATTAAAACTTTCACTCACCCTCTGTCTCCACCGGAGCGTCCGATACACCCTCGAATTTGAAGAGGCCACGCCGTAAACAGTAAGCATCATCCGCCGAATGTTGCCCGAATAAAACGAAAGAATTCGGCCTTAATTGGCGACATGTTCCCGCAACTCCAATTCGTATCGGTTGAAAGTAACCTTTTTCTTTTTTTTTTTCCCCCACCATCCCAATTAATCCGAATTATCGCTTCTTAACGGCGCCATTAATTGAACCGAACTGTTCCCGATCGTTACGACCTCTTAAAGTGACGTGAAAGTGGCGTCAAAGAGTTCTCGTTTATGAAACTTTTCTCCCAGCTGGATCTACCGAATCCACCTAGCAAATGAAATTCCACCTAGCGAATATTAAGACCCGAGGAAAGTCCCGACCCTTTCGCTTCTAATGTTAGAGCCTTCAATAATTGTACATCGATCGAAATATTCGAGCTCGATGCCATTTCGGTTCTGGTCTGGGCTAAGTTAAAGAACTTTTGTCAAAAATTCCAGTTTCATAAGTGTCAGGATAATACCTAGGCGCTCACGTGTCATGTGTCAAAGTCTCAGACGGTTCGGATCCAATACCTAAACCTAAACCTAAACCTAATCTAACCTAACCTAACCTAACCTAACCTAATCCTAAAAAAGTGTCTTATTCGAATCGACTGATTTGAGGAGAGGGTTTCATTTCACCTTAAATCCCTTTCGCGGGCTAAAAGGTAAAACCGCGTCGTTTTATCGGAAGAAAATTCGACTATCCGAGCATCGGAAGGGCTCTTCGGTTTCCGAATGCTCGACCCAATCGAGGTGAAGAGCTACCCAGGACTGGTCTGGGATGGTTTAGGGCAGCGGAATCCCCACTCGGTGGAATCTATGAAACTTTATTAGAACGCCGCGGAGCTATCAAAGGAGATACGAGCGGACAGGAGCGGACGATAAATCAAAATGTACGTTCCATCTACGCCGTGTTTCCGCCAGCCGGAGAGATGCACTTGGGGCGAGATGGAGGGATTTCGGAGCGCAGTCGATACTCGCTACATGGGGCAACGGGATGCTGCGTCCCATGGGGCAAGATGTCACGTGCCACAATTTTTTTTTCCCGTTCCCGTTCAAAATCCCATCGGACGACCGGCGCCCGCTAAAAGGAAAGCGAAGAGAATGGAGGGGACCGAGAAAAAGTAGGAACATCGAGAAATCAGAAAATCTTCCCGATCTCGCCCATGATTCCCAAATTTATCATTCCGATACGGACTTGACGTTACTTCCCATGAAATAACTAGGACACTGAACAAAAAATGTTCATTTAACCGGAGATGCGTTCGAATGTCCTCAAAGAAGTGTTTTGTAAATCAAAGATCAACTGTTTGCCTTAAATCGAATTAATTCAATGCGACGTTCATTCGAAATCGCTACTACTTATTCCAGCCAAATAATTGCTCTTTGAATTTCATCGGTTCAATGAATTTCTATTTTCAGTGTACGTGTCATAAAGTACGTGGAAATAAGAATACCGTAAAACTTGTTAAGCATTGAGCTTTATTCCCTTACAACCTAAATTTACAATAATTAACCAATTAAACCCAAGGAATACAATGTACAGGCATCTCGTAGTTGGAGAATTCCCTAAAAAAGTTAACAAAAGGTTACCGAAAGCTTTAATAGCGTTTCGAGTCCACACCATCACCATCTAACGGCTCACCCTAAAAAATGAGGAAAGATCACCGAAAGCAGCAATCGACTGCATTTTAAATTCCCACCATGTTACGGGATAAGACTCATACCCATCGCGTTCGGCGCCCTCCGAAAAGCTGCTTTTCCCCGGGTCTCTGTCCCGTAGCCTCCGAGGGGACTGAGAGAAATAAGGGAAGTAGATGAAACAGGCGAAACAGGTGAAAAGGAGTAAAGAGGGGAAAAGCGGTCGGGCTCGGAAAGTCCTCCCAGGGGAGGTGCGGCGACAAAGGACCCCGGTCGAGTGCAGCGAGTGCATCGGTCGATCGAGTCCGGAGGCGAGCGATCGTGTGAACGTCCCGGTGGGTGGTTCGGCGGTTCATCAGACTCATCGGGGAGATTTGTCAGCAGGAAACTATTGATTCGTCTCTAATGAGGCGTGCAATTGTGCCCGGCGCGACGGATGCAGGCACGGTGGGTGCATAGTGGGTGCATAGTGGGTGCACGGTGGTCCAAGGCCCGTCGAGTCACGCGAGATCGCTCCTACACGCGCGTGGAAGGAGCTGCTTGCGTGGTCGTGCACGCGCATGCGTAAACCCGCGAGTGCGGGCGTACGCGCGAGTAATGCGCTCGCACCCGCGCGGGTGCGCGCCTCCACGCTCGACCGCCGTTGCGACCGGAAGTGCGCGTCTCGACGCCTGTCGATCGACGGCGCGAGGCGTGACGACGCTACCGGTTCGCTCGACGCCCACGCCGATACTGACTGTCTGCCTGCGGGTGTGCCGACCTAGCTCGTAGGAGCGGGTGGGGGGTGGGACGCTCTTCTTCGGGATTTTCCGCTTGCTTGAGGAGTAACTTGTAATTTCCCGATTTTTCATTAACAATGATTTCCTTGTTACTTGTAAGTTCATGATTTTCTAGAACTCGACGATCCGTCGGCAATGCAGATTTCCATTCTTCGACAGGTACATCCCAAGATGGCCGCCGACCCTGGCACGCGCGGATTTGTCAGCACAGGGTGTGTCCCCAGTGACGGAGGTATCTCCGCTCATCCGGGGGGGCATCTTCATTCCAGGCACACTCTTAGAAATTTGAATATACCCGCGGTAAAGAGCGGATTCCCGCGGAGCCGCCGCCGCCGCCGCGGCGGTGACTAAGCCACACGCGAAAAGAATACAGAAACGGTGAAACGTTTCACGGCGGCCATTAATATTCAGGAGGATTATAAAAAACAATGCCGCCCACAGCCACCCCCGTGACCTGTTGAGCCATGCCCGTCAAACGGGATTATGCCGGATTACGAGTTTGTAATTGAATTTTTGCGCGACTGGGACGCCCTCGGCGGGGGCGGCGCGGCCGCCATCTTGGAAATCTTCTTCGCCGCGCCTCGATATTCCGGAAGTCGCCTTAAGAAGCGGTCTCTTGTAACATTTGAACTCAAGTGTTAAGCTATAACATCTGGCCACTCTACCCTTTAAACAAGTACAATAATTATTTTTCCGTAAAGACACAAGATACGCGATAATTGCTCATCTTTCGGAACGTTCACCAACCACTGATGTCAGTTCCTTCGGTTAAGGAATTATTCCCTTCCTTAAAATATTATCTCACATCTTAGGTAATTAAACATTTTTACGCGTTAAGGCATTTTTTTTTCGACTCTTTGTTGGGCCTACTCAGGACATCTTTTATCATCTCATTGCTGATATTTTATTGTTAACCCTCTTTTATCGACGTCCTAGCTAGGTTCTAACAATTGTAGATTTCTCCCAGTTGTGTCTTGTTGTTTGGTCCCGTTTATTGTTTATCTATCTCAATGCGGAAGAGGAAATAGAGGCGTCGTATCTCGGCTAGATAATACCCCAGGGAATTCCGATTGGAGGTGCATACAATTAAGCATGCACTTTACGGTAATTGCTTCGCAATCGTGATCGAAGACGCGAAGGCTCTTCGAGGTAAAAACTCCTTTGACATTAATTATATTAACAATGTCTGGCGAAAAGAACTACTGGAACGCGCTTTACGTTGAAATATCTGCTCTCACCTGTTGCACACTTCCGGAGGATTTCGAATTCCGGGGGGGGAATAACGAAACTCGAAAAATACCACACGGTAACCGGTGCACCGTCGAATAATCCGTTTAATTCGCCTCCCCGAGAATCTCCATTTTAATCTCTAATCTTCCCTCCGAGGCAGAGAGAACGAAACGCGATCGCTTTATCAGCTGTGATTGCGAGCGCAACAAAGCACGGTATACACACAATTTCCCTGTTTGCTCTCATAAAACACCGATACGCCCCACGTCAAATTGACGTCGCCAATTAATTATTGAAACTGTTAAATAGAAATATTAACGGGATGAGGATTTACAATTGAATATTAATATGGGTTGCCAAATGGATTTGGAAACAATGGCAGGGCTTTTCCTTTCAACCTGCAAGGGAAAACAAGCTATGGCGTTGCTCCAATAAATCCCTCAGTAATGCCTCTTTTTTTGCTGGGATGATTATAAAAATGAGACTAAGTTCATTTATTTTATCTATATTGGACTTTTTTTTATATTTATTTCCCCTTGCCGACGATCGCTTTATCGATTAATCCATTTGAATTGTACTCCATTTTTATATTTTCTGTCAGCCCACAATCGCTGATCTTTTCGCACGCGGAAGGGGCGTAGAGCGCATCGGGCGGGGATCTAGAGCGCATGCGCAGACACCGGCGCAGTAAGATAATATACACGTAGAATGCGAGATATCTCGAAGTAAAAGGCACCTGGACACGCGGCAGCCCTGCTCGGCTATCAAGCGGCAAGCGTTGATAAAAGGTTATGCAAGGAATGCAGTTTCATGAGAGCGTTACGCTGGGAGATTAATTGCTCGCAAATTGCTCGGGCGCGCAACGCTGCGCCGCGACGACCGACAGAGATCGATCCTATCGATCCTATCGATCCTATCGGCTCGATCACCGAGGGTGGTCGGACGAGGGGGGGATAATCGATCGATACCACCACCCCTCGCAATTTTGAGGGAAGTCGCTAGAAAGAGGTTATGTTACCTCGGTAAAGCAACCTGTCGTGCACGCGACGTCGCTCGTTTCGCCGCGCTAAGGGACGAGATCGAAGCTGATTTCTGCTTTATCGGTCCGTTGTGTAAAGAAACGTGTTATATAAAAGTTAACCGACATGAGATGCGGAACAAGTTTTGTCCGAGGCATTTTTTCATAACTCGTGGTTTTAGATGGCAATTCGCGAGTGAATCGTGTGAAATGGTGACGACGGGCTATGTTTTTTGGACACCCTCTTCGCTAGATTATTTCTTCGAAATTCAAAAATTTATTCCATTTAGTTCACTACAAAGGTATTGCTTATTATTTCCAGTGAATTTCCAAACCCTGTTAAATAGTTTACCTATTGAAGTATTTGCATCGTGTCGCTATTATGAGAATGAAAAGGATGTCAAAAGTGACGCGGCTTCAAAACTGATAAACCGGTAGGCCACAGGATGATAAAATTAGATTAAAAGCCAATTCTTGGGATAAAAGAAGCCGATCGGAATTGACAGCAATCGTGAGATAGCGATCATCGATCGGGGATTAAGAATCAATGATGATATTGGTCTGAGAAAATGTAGGCGTGCTTGTACAGATAACTTATTGGCGATTCTTTCACAGTTGCATTACCTATAATACCTAAATGTACTACCTGGAAGAAAAACGGATCATCTAATAATACGCTTTTGTATGATAAGCCAATGTCCGGGAAATGATACCATCGATGAAACGAAATTGGAGTGAAATGATTAGGACAGAGAATAAAATAGAAATCAGTGCGCAGCCGCCACCCTCGTTGAAAATGAATTTTTGAACTTTTCAATAAACTGGGTGCACCAAATCGATTGAAACTTTTCCAATATAAATATCGAGACTATAAGGAAGGCCCCGAAACTCAGGAAGTTTAAATCCCCTGAACATTTGTGTTTAGACATTTCGAAGATTTTTTAATAAAAATTGAAATTTCATGGATGTGGATGATATCCTTACAGCCTCCACATTCGTTGTAATGTTTTAAACTTGACGAGGAAGGTCCTGTTATCCATGAAATTTCATTTATTATTAAAAAATTATTTTAAATCAAAAAATTAATTTAAATAAAAAAATTAATTCAAATAAAAAATTGAAATTGTATGTTTCATTATATCATGTACGTATATATCACATATGTTTCATATGTGAGGGGAGAAAAAAAATCTGTTGAAAATTGCTCCACGAGCCTTCGAGGCGGCGATCCGTTCATGGATCATAGATCAAGGATCGATGGCGCTATCTTCACGGGAAAAAATGGAGGCACGCCTGCCAGGGTGCAGCCGATATCGCGAGCGGTAACCTGACCACCGAAAGCAGTATTCTAGGGCAGTGTACTCTGGCTTAGAATAAACTCGGTTTACTTAGGCATGACGGGCATGCATATGAGTCGGGCAAAGGAGAGCCGCCAAGCGCCATGTACCTAGTGGCCAGAAATAATTGTCATTCTACGAGGCGCACTCGCCGGCGCGATCAAGCCCGATCGCGGCTTCGGGGATCGGTTAGAAATTCTCACGAAATTCTCACGAAATTTCCCCCCCAGACCAGGAAGTCGGAATTCTAGGAAAGAGGATCCCCACGTAATTGTGCACGTGATATCATGTCCCTTGCGCCTGGTCGTCATAGATCTTTCAGAAATGGTGAGGACGTCACCGAGGGGCTATTCCACATGAAATTCGGGGAAAACGAATTTACTCCTATAAGAGCCGATTTCCTCCGATTTCATGCACTGATCTTACACAATTATGACTATTTATTTAAGACAATAATTCTTGGAATTAGGAAAATATTTCTTTGGTTCGAGGATACTTTCTTTTTTGCTCATCTCCCTAATTCCTGGAGGGATTTCAAATCTACGTTAGTTAAGAAATAAATCCAAATACTGACGTGACGTCTCTTTCGTAACTCGTCTGCGAATTTTTGAAGCGTGCAAAATCTCCTTCCTTTTTGAAACTTCAGGATACTCGATGACAGCCATTCGGCATCCTGGAAATTCCTGGAAAATTTCTAGTCTTATGATGTGTGTGAATTCCCAAGAAGGTCCACGTAATTTCGCCGAAACTTTGTTGCTAAATCTCTTGCAGGTGAGATAAAAAAATGATAAAGGGCAAAAGCTCGGATCCGTCGAGATATCCCGTAGTGCAACGCAAGGAACACGCGGTACATTGTTTCCCGAAATATATACACGCGTCGGGGCGATTATTTTGGCCACAGATTGAGGGGACAAGTTAGGTTAGGTAATGTTCGAAACGATAAGATCGACACTGGGGTGCCTTCCGTATCGGCGGCGTCACTCGGTCGATAAGATAGTCACCGATCGCATCGACCTGGCTGGCAAGTGCGATTTCTCGGGTGGGATTTTTTCGCGATCGAGTCCCTGTTTAGACTTCGGGCGTTCATCCGGTGTCAGATTGCGCCTGGCGCAGTTATCAGCCGACGTATGCGATTATTTGGATAACATTCCATTGTCTATTAAATGAATTAAGAAGATCGCCTTCGGGAAGTCATCCGAGGCCGCCCACGACGTCGATGACACCTTCACCTTCCCAAGGAGTGATTAGAACTGTTTCCATTCGGCATTTTTACGCCTTTCCGACAGCGACTCGTTCTTTGTTTCTATATTAAACTGCCTTATTAAGGTGTTATGAAAGTGTCATGCATAAAAATGACGTCGATGACTCCTTCACCTTCCCAAGGAGTGATTAGAACTGTTTCCATTCGGCATTTTTACGCCTTTCCGACAACGACTCGTTCTTTGTTTCTATATGAAACTGCCTTATTAAGGTGTTACGAAAGTGTCATGCATAAAAATGACATCGATGACTCCTTCACCTTCCCAAGGAGTGATTAGAACTGTTTTCATTCGGCGTTTTTTCGCCTTTCCGACAGCGACTAGTTCATTGTTTCGATATTAAACTGCCTTATTAAGGTGTTACGAAAGTGTCATGCATAAAAAAGCCAAAACATGCCTTCCCAAACTGTCAAATTAGAGAGTAGATGGCATCGCAATTCTATGAATTAAATTTTCCCTGGATCTATTTGACTTTTCTTTTCTCCTGAACAACGTGGTCCTTTTCGTTCGATCGGTTCTCCAGCTTCCGGATTGGCCGCATCTGCATATGTGCAGGTTACGTATTCCGGGCGCGATTCCGGCGTCGCGATTAAAGCACGTATCGGGAGTCCCATGGGATCCCCTAGCCAGGAGAATGGGTAAATAATGGAATCCGTCCCAGAACGGCCCACGGACGAGGATAGGGCACGATTTGGAGTTGCCGGAGGCAAACCCGCGACTGCTCCCAAGGCTGAACTTCTCCCAGAATCGAAGATCCGGATTGGTTGGAAGCGATTCCGCCGATGTTCCTCAATGAGTCCTGACGGAAGGGATTGAGACCGGAATCCGCAATCGAGATTGCCGAAGGCGCCCTTTGGATCCACCGGAATCCGAAATTGGAAGCTCCGGATCCGGCTGAATGGAAACATGGGGCTGGGGGGTCAGAATTATTAAAACTGGCATTTGATCCCTCCTGTCAGATTCCTGTATAACGGATAAGCTGTCTCCGACAAAGGACGTAACGTTTTACCCAGTCGCCACATTGTGCTGCCCATAAGGATGGGATGCTCCACTTCAATCTGGGTCTTCATCGCTTACTGCAGGGTTGCTAAAAGAAGTTGATGTTGCTCCAGTATCAACTGGTAAAGTCCTTCCTATAATAACGAGTAGAAAGTTGGTACCAGGAGACCCAAAACCCCGGTTCACAAATCCCCCAGGTCGCTGCAATCGAGGGAACAAGTATAAAAAAGCCCGTCGCTTGATTTTCGTTCAGCCTTCCCCCTAACGAGGGTCCAAAAGAAACGAACGAGCGCTTTCGCGACCTGCAACCCTATTCGATCGAGCCCTATTTCCTGCTCCGAATAATTCACATCCTCCCTAACGAGGTCTCAGGCTCATCCGCGATGGAAACAGTTCCATCGGAGCACCTCATTCTTGGGGCACTTACGAAGGACCCGATCATCGGGAAATTCCCTCAGGAAACTCCGGGGGAGCTATCGCGCCGTATTCGCGATTATCCACACAATGGACTACTTTGTCAGTCGATAAAAAAGAGGGAGGTAAAAAACTCGATCGGGAGAAGGCTGCCGAGGAAGCGCAATACCAGGGCGAGGACTACGGAGGGAACGCGTGCCGTCCTGGCTGACAGGACTGGGGATCGAGGGGGGCGTCGAAAAGAGGAGAAAACAAAGAAGTGGAGCACGTAATTGGAACGTTAATGACAGCGAGAAGAACGGATAGCGGCACGCAAGAGAGAGGGACCGAATTAACGCAAGAAGAAGGCAACAACACCGACACTCCCCGTTGTTGGGCAACGCAAACCCTCACCCATCTAGGACCAAGATAGACGAAACGTCCGGGATAATGAAACCTTATCATCTGGATCCTTCTCCTTTTTGGGGGAACGCCGGAATTAACCAGTTCTGAAGACGAGTGATTGGATCGGAGGTAGTGGAGTGATGTGGTAGGGTCGTCCAACTTGGACCAACATAGAAACGCCCAGGATAATGAAACCTTATCATTTGGATCCTTCCCCTTTTTGGGGAACGTCGGAATGAAGCATTCCGGAGACACCTCATTCATTCAGGACCAACATAGAGGAAACGTCCAGGATAATGAAACCGTATGATCTGGACCCTTCTCGTTTTTGGGGAATGCCGGAATTGACCAGATCTGAAGACGAGGGTTTGGATCATACCTAGGAGGATGAAGCGGAAGTGGATGATGGACATTGTCTTCTTTGGGTCTGGCTTTTGTTTTGCACCTGCTAGGGGTTGAATCTCATCTGCTGGGAACCCTTTGATCCTGGGAAGGAACAATGTTACAGACTTCCCCAGGTACCCTAATGTTGATCATAGAGGGGATTTCATATTGGATGAGCAAGCCATTCCTTATGAAATTAGCGCTGATCATACAGCACGTACAGGCTCTCATAGGGTATCCATTCAAAGCGTATCATCCTAGAGCCGCGTTCATAAATCTGTATTGCGCCAAGCATTGTTCTCTTTGATAGGCCACGTCTGTTTGGACTGCAATGCGAGTAATGCGTCTGGAGACGGAAATCGGGTCTAGAGGCCAGGAATGATCATCATCGTCAGGATTAGGGTTCTGGACTAAGTTGCCTTCCAATGTCGAGATTCATCATAGAAGTTGACAAGGAAAATGCAGCGATGAGTGCACCTTGTTGATCTACATACCCACCTGTAGATCTGGGGTAGAAATTCGATGACGATCCCAATTCTAAATCGAAAACCCAAGATAGAAATTGGGTAGATCCCAAATGGAAGGTAGCTGACTATCCCTAGGGGAACTTTGATGATCCCCGATGATGCCCAACCATCGTTTGACAGACTTGCTCAAAATCCATCCAAATGACGAACATCCAACTATCAGCTGCCTCATAATTATGAACCTCGTGAGGCTAGGGGGAAATATCACGCGCCGGTAATCTCGGAATACGGAAACAGACAATTGAATTTCGAAAAAGCAATCAACTGCTCATGGAGTTGACGGTAACCGTTGAGTCTGTACAACCGAGTAGAACATTGGCACTCGCAGGCCATCGATTCGGCCGGTTTCATCCTAGTGGCTCTTCAATAATCCATATCGTGTCAAGCCTTGTTCTCTTTGACAGACAATGCCTACCCGAGCCGACATACCCATGTTGCGTCTCCAGAGGCGGAATCGTGGAGTTGGGGGGAATTTAATGAAGACGGGAATGACGGACGTGGAAAAGCCAGAGAGGAAATCGCTGGACAGAAATCCCGGAAATATGAAATAGCTGTAAAAAAGGAGTTAACGGAGCCAGGGAACACGTAGAATCGAAAGTTACCCCAGCTGGACTCGCGTTATCGGGCTACTTGCTCCATCCGGCCGATGGGCGGTGCAATAATTCAGACAATTACGATACACGTGGGATTGTTAATCGGTAACCATTCATCTCGATGCTACCGTGGGCATCGGAGTGTTCGATCAATTTCTTTTTTACAGGGCCCCGGGTAAAGAGGAGCGTGGCGAAATTCCCCGATATGGGAAAAATCTGCCCGACTTTTGACGTTGATTGGGCGATATCTCTCTGACGTTACGCAAATCGACTCGATAGGGTTAAAAAAGGAAAACGCTGGATTACGGGCACAATTACGTTGAATTATTTCTACGGTACAATTGTTCGCCCTTTTCAAGTTCTACCAAGTAACCCAAGTGCACATATGCGTCCCTTTGTGAATCATCCTTAATATAGGAATTATCATTTCTGGAGTTTTAATTCGATTTCTTTATAATTATTGTTGGAAAACGATGGTTGGATCGTCGATCAAGTTCCTCGACGTGTTTCGCTTCACCTTAAGGGAAACTTCGGCCCAATTTCATTCGGTATCTCTTGGTCGATGCGACACGATTAGGTCTTGCTCCGGAATTAGGGTGATGGACCTGTCAGAAAATGATGAACCAATCGCCCGTTTTAAGGGCTGTCAGACAGGCGAAGGTGGCGCCAATTAAGTCTCGGGATGAGCTTTGCCAAGGGTGACATAAAACTAACCCTATTAGGCGAGAACCTCCCTCCCAGGGCGTATACTTTCTCAGAGTCGTTCGGCAGAAAGTTCCCCTGCGACTTAACGACGACGCGCTCTGCGATCAAGGGACATATTTCGTCCTGGCCGACTTTATTGGCGTCGAAAGTCGCCCGGCGACTCGGCCGACTTTTACGAGCCTGCAAGACGCGACTACACGAGAGACACGTACGATCTTCCCACGATATCCGACGTCTTCCACCAGGACGTCCTTTCTGGAGCGAATCCTATTTCCGAAGCCTCCGCCAGATCGGCCTACATCGATGCGCTCCGAAAATTCGCCATTCATGCCCTGAAACAAAAGAAAATAAAAAAAAGGAAGAAAACTCCTCTTCGAACTGGATAAATATTTTTCTGATAAATTAACACGGAAGGAAATAATTTTGTAAAAATTATTATTGCAACGTGCACTGAGATTTCCATGTAAATTTACACGCTAGATCATTGGTTATTTTTATGCCACTATTAATAACGTAAATAAACAATGTCTGTAGGCGCCTGTTTTCGGAAATTCTCCAGAATTATTTTGGAATTGGCTAAACGATAAGACGGCTCTACCGTGTATTGGATTTTCATTTACCGAGCGGAGTTAGGAATAGAGATCTAATAGAAAATTCCATTTTGGAAAAGTTGCGGAAACTAGCTTTTCCCAAGATGTTCTACGGTAAAGTTGGCCAATCTCACGACGGGTTTAGCAGCCAACTGGGCGGATCTAGGGGAAATATTGGACCTAGGGACTAAAAACTACAAAGTAATCAGCCGGCGGATTAAAAGTTGCCGAGAGACACACTCGGATACTTCCTCTTCCCGAACTCGTTTCGCGATCGCTCAACTTCACCATTGGATACTTCGGAGACCAATGGTCTCTTCAACTTCTGTAAAAGAGGTTTACGATTCGATCTCGTACCCTGGAAGTACTTCCGGAAGAAAATCCATGAAATTATAGCCGGTAGGCGATGACCTTCGCCGGAGGAAACATGAAAAACTAATTCCTGTAATTCAGGTCACAAGAACTCGATCATTTTTCTTACAACCATATCACCAATTAAATGGAAGTGAGAAGGAAAGATGAGAACATTTCAAGTCACCCGAATATCGGTATTTTTCAGTTCTTAATGTGACATNTATATATATAGAATGACCCTTTCATATCACCTCTTTTCGGCTTTAACTTCGAGTTGGATCGAACGATCCAGGAGACTTTAACGCCCGGCGAAAGCTCCGCTCCATTTGCGAGGACACCATTCTACATCTGCAAAGGGAATGACGTCCACGGCTAGAATATCTGCGAGAACGTTTACAGAGATCCAGGTCAGATTAGAGGACTCGTTAGACTCGGGAGCGATTCCTGGAGGAACCTCCTCCGCCATTAACCGCCGCCCGTGTTTGCCATTCGCGCGTCATCGTCATCGCGCCTGCACAGCGTGCACTTCCGGGGAAAGTAAATGCGTTAAACGAGATATGCATTTTAATGACAATTAACGGGACGCCGAGGTAATTCCGAAAAGTTCACCAATCTGCCGCCATTGGTGGCGCGTCCACCAGGAGTTGCAATTCCAGGGAAAGTGGAATGAACCGCTTGAAAAGACGTCACAAAATGAAATCCCATCACTTTGAGTGATCCCCATCAGATCCCTTTTGTTATCTTCAGTTAATTAATCCTCATTATATAGTCTAACTCAACTCTTAATTGATGAAGTTAGGGTCTGATGGAACTAAACAAGAGTTCAGCTAAAATCATAACATCATAAAATCGAAGAAGTCGGTCCGGAGACTTCCATTATTTTTTTATTTCTTCAATAATAGAAAAGAGACACATTTTCAATGACTAGGTTCGACCGAGTTCGCGGTACAATTGCTATTTATTGCGCCGTTTAGTCCCTCCTAACTCCACTAATACACGACAAAGCGTGGTCATTTGCATACACAAATACGCGTTTACAAGCGATGCCGTCTACGACTCGGCACTGATGTGCACTGGATGGCAATCGATGATCACCATCGAGGAGGTGCGGCCGAAGAAGTGCATCCAAGCTTAGCAATCTCCATCTCACCTGCGAAACTACTTTTACAAAATGGCGCTTTCCAAGGAGGTCGCATTAGCGGACCCGACCCCGACCGGGAAGGAAGAACCGACTTGGGGGAGAATTTCCGTCGGAAATATAAGAAACAATTTAGCCGGACATTCGTTTACCTCTGGACATCCCCATTAACGTGCAACCCGTGGTCCACGTACTCCGGGAATAGTTCCCAGGAAAAAGTGTCGCACTTTTGTCCGAAACAACCGACCCAAGCTCTCGGGGCGGTACTTTTAATCGCTAAAGTATGAACCTACAACGGAATCCTTTCAAACTACACGGGGCATTAGTAGCGGGTAATTAAATGAGTTCCTCAAATGCGAGGGCAATTATGCTCCTCCCCTTTCTGCCGTCGTCATCACCTTACAATGCAGTCGGTGCGTTTATGCAGCGTTGATGCAGCCCCGTGATTACCGCGGCCAGTGGAAACTCAATTTCCCTCGCGCAGACAGCGCGGGATGATAGAACGGTAATTTTAATTTATTACGCTTTTTCGTTTACGCCAGCTCAGCTTTCGACTCGAGAAAGCATCTCCGTTTACGTGCGTAAATACCCGCTTACAAGGGATTCCGCTGATCCTTCGACGGTGATGTGCACTTGGCGCAAATCGATGCTCCCCTATAATCAGGTGCGAGCCTAGAAGTGCATCAAGTCTCAAATGATGATAAATGATGGTGCACCCAATATGGAAAAAAGTTACATAAATATTTTGACTTTTTCGTGGGTATACATGACACTTTCATATCACCTTAAGGCGATGTGAGGTCTCGTTTATGAAACTTTTCATCGAATTGGGTGTACCGAATCGTTTCCAACTTGAAAATATGAACACGAAAGGAAGGTCCTGACCCTCATGAAAATTCAATTTTTTAATAATTTCTTTATAGACATTTAAACAAATTTTCGATAAAAAATGAAATTTCATGAGAATCGGGACCTTCTTTGTAGTCTCTATGTTCATATTATAGAGTTTGAGACGATTCGGTACACCCAGGTCGGGGAAAAGTTTTATGAACTATTGGCTTCTCAGATGCCACTTTCACATCCCCTTAATGCGTGCGGCGCGTTTTCCGGCCATGCCGGTGCGTCTCGACCGCTCGGACAAGTTCGAGTAGTAAATAAACAGAGGCGGAGGCGCGTCCTGGCTAAGGGCTCGATGCCGCCATTCGAGGAATCGATTAAACATGATTTAGGGATATGGCGGCCGGCGTCGTCCTATCCGCCGCCCTGGTGTGTCGCGCATGCGCGCGCCGCCAGAGGCGCCTCGAGCGCCCGGCGGGCCATTTGAATTTATCGCCGCCCGTCGAACGACGATCCCCACCTCTGTTTCTCCACGGCTTTAATCGATTCTTTGCTAAATGTGACGGCGTTCCGTTTAATGCTGCGAGCTGCTATCAATTGTCGGTCGCGAGATGCGTTCCTTTGGACCTTTATCTATTTCCTTTCTTTATCGGTCATGACGCTGGGGTGGAATATCGCGAGAGAAATTCTGGGATTGATATAGTTGTTCGTATGTAACGTGGTGTATGATTTGCAAGGGTGTATTGGGACACTTGGTGAAATTAAGGTTATGTGAAGGAAATGTGCTATGTTGAATAATTGTCATCGCTTGGCGAGGCTATACATTGCAGTACAAATTAATAAAAAGTTATTTAATCCCCATGAGAATTAGACGACTAGGTAGCTGAAAATCCCCATATCTAGATCGCTTATAATCGTTCAACATTTACAACATGGCGGCGCTACTTGACAAGAGAAATGTTGCAAGAAAAATCATTTCAGGAGGTCCGCTCTACGCAAATGTCTCTTTTAATCGCAGTTTCGGCCAAGTCTGTGCTCCAATTATCGAGGATCCCACTCGGCGTGTACATGCATTTCATAATTATTTATCGGAAAACAAAGGCGCGTATATACGGCAGGTTGCACGGAAGGTATAACGAAAGGCGCGGACAAAACGAAAGAGATAGAGCGGCATCCCCTAATGACGACTCGTCTAGTTTACGGGTCTGACTCCGAGTCGGGCTGCGAACTCGGGAAATTAATGATTTATAAATGGGGGGCATAATTAAAGGTTCGCCGAGCTCGGGCTTGCCGCGGAGGTATAATTAAATCAAACTTGCTAATTAAATCTGGCATCGACAAATCGCAGGTGCGACGCCGTCGCTCGTCCCACCTTTCGCCGAGGTTTCATCCCCTTACTCTCCTAGGGGGGGTTCCCGCCCCCCCCCCAGGGCTCCGCTCTAATTATCAACTCCGGGAGTTACTTTACAAAGATTGTCCCGCTTCATCCCTCGGAGAGGGAGATTCCCCCGGAGGATCCCGTCGAAACATCCGAAGGGACTTCCTTCCCTGCCCCGATTAGCCCCGGGTCGTGTAAACGGAACTTCGACTCGCGAGTTTGCCCTTTTCCTCGCCGGGAATTTTCCCAGTCTGGGGAATTATTTCCGTAAGAGCACCTTTTTGGATATTATACTCGGGATGAGGTGATCGGCTCTTCGGGACATTTATTTCTCATGGAAAAGTCACTTAACGTCGGGATGGGCGCGAGCTATAAACGTGGAGTCGCCATTTTCCACGCGTCTTCTGGTCTCATTCCGCTAATCGACGCTCTCTGTGATCTATAATTATATTTTTATATTGAAATACTTTTTATAATTGTATGTGGAAATTTTATAAGCATTGCGGTCTTCCTCTAATCCTTCGTAATCACGTGCTGGAGGTACAGTTGATGAATGGTGGTGCATCCCATTTGGAGATACGTATTATGAATATTTTGACGTTTTTATGTGTAAAGTGACAATTTCATGTCACCTTAATTTCCGAGATATCCACCTGCCGGAAGTATTGGATACTCTACGTCGAGGCTATCTCTCATTTTATTCTTTCATACCTCTCGAATAATTTCCCCTCAAGTGGGCGCATTGAAAATGGCGACTGCTCTTGCACTTCAGCAATGGCGCAAAGCAAACGTCGCGCCGTAGAAGTCCCGACAAAGTAGCGACAGCCAATAAAGCAGGCCTTTGTCGGATCTTCCGGTCGGACGAGCCTCGACTTCCGGTCGGCTGGACGCGGAAAATATGGAATACTCAATCCAATACAGCCAATATGAGCCCCCAACCCCCACGAGGTTTGCCATTCGAGAGCCGAGAGTCACCCGGATTGCCGAATCCGAGTCCGCGCTTTGACTGGGCCCTTTACTTCGAAAGAAAGATGAGAAAAAAGGAAACTACTACCCCGCAAAAGGGAGCCGGACATTCGGAAGGGCAACAGCATGCAATGACTCGAGGAGCGATGCAATAAGAGTCGCTATAAAACCGAAACATTAGGCGATAACCTAAAAACTTAAGTGGCTCCCTCGTTCAATGCTCAACGTGAAAACCCTTATTTTGTGACTCAACTACGCGTTGCACAGAAAAATCGTCCCCAGCATAAATGTTGGGATGGATATGTGGAACAACTTTTGTTTGGAGCATTTTCGGATAAAACTTATAGTTGCGCTAAAAATTAGGGTTAATAGAGGAATTTGTATAAGTGCCTTCAAGGCGCAGATCGTCCCAGAGACTTTTTGCTCCACAATGTAGGAGGAATTGTTGCGACTGCCGGAAAAACCTCCGGGATGAAGCAGGATACAAGGATGTACCAAGCCGAAGGTTTTACTTCCTTTCCAACAATGAATAAAAAAAAATTTCCTCCGTTTTGTCCGACCTCCCTTCGCGTTGAGCGACACCAACGGGGGAGGGAAACGAAACGTCCCCCTTTTAATTTACAGAGCCAAAGCCTGGCCATTTTTCTGGGAAATCCACCCTGGGAGGTACTTCCGGTTTCCGCAATTCGCGTGGGGTAGCCGGCAGCAAACCGCGGCTCGAATATTTACGATAGGCCGGCGTCGCGCAGATTAAGCGTTATTATTCCATGAATTTAAATGGAAAAAAAAAAAAAACGGTGGACGAGGCCGGAAGACTCGGTCGGCTGGGAGATCGGAGGAGATCCGGGGAGATCCCGGAAATCTGGGGGAATCTGGGGGAATCCGGGACCAGATCCCTAATTTCGCGAGGGGAGCCGCACCTCTGGGATCCCCCGCGAAGACGCGGCAGGTGGAGGTTTCCTCCGGCTTAATTTTAACGCCCCTGGGAATGCCGGCATGTGCAACGCCGGGACGAGCTTGCAAGTGCATTAAGGGTGGCCTTAGGGCCAGGTTGTGCAGCTTTGACGGAGGTTCGCCCAGTTTGCCTCGGAAAAGAAACGCCTCCCCTCGTTACATCGCGTTTACGCCCCGGATCTCACTCGGCAACGCGGATTTTCCTCCCGGAAAATTTCACGGGGTTTAGTTTTTCCGCCCCCTCCACCGACACTTTGGACTTCTCTCGCAGGATTCAAGAGGACCTCCGTGCAGGATTTCTCCTACTTCGAGGAGATCACGAATCGAGGCGACCTCGTTCCTTTTCCCTTCCTGCATTTTCACTTTTAAATTTCTCAGGAATTATTGCTTAAAAATTTTCACGCATGTAACTGCAAAATGTAGTTGTGATATTAATTCCTGGTGTTAAAGAAATCCCACCGCGTATCTCAAAATGCCGGATTGTCGGTGTAAGTGCAATTGAAATTACAGAAGTGCATTACCCTTTCCCTGGAATTTCTTGGACGAGCGGTGTCGTCACTTTTGTCGAATCTATATCGAGTTACTTCCGTCGGAGGGAACATAACTGCCGAAGCAGATCGCGTACCGTCAGAGGACGAGGTCCTTATTCTCGCTTTGCGTTGCATTTATCCGCGTTTCCTCGGCGGGAGCGGAAATTCCTGGAGATAATCTCGAGGATTCCCGGGATGATCGGCGAGCACAGGAAGGAGTCTTACCCGAGGAGCCCACAAAGGAAACGCGCGTTTCCGGCTGCGTTTTCTACGGTCCCGGGGCCGGGCGCCCCTCATTCCCTCCCAGTTTTCTTATCCACTTATCTTATTTACCCTGTTTATCTTATTTATTTGCAATTCGAGCAGAAAGTGCCTCTAGTTGCGAAGAGGACCCGACTCGGTCTCACGTAGACGTCTTACGCGATACGTGCTTCCGCAAAGCGCATTACGAATCGCATCCCTTGGGAACGCGGTGGGGATTCCGCAAGGATTTTTCTGTGCAGAGAGGGTAGAAAATCTGCGGGGGTGGTTAGAAGAACCTGGATATGACCAAGGAATGACTGTGATAATAATTAAAAAATTCCACAGGCTAATAAACGTGATACTCGTAGGGGTGCATCGCATCCCTTTGAAAGAAAATCGGCGAAAAGGGTAGGAAAAGGGAACCAATGAGGGATGAATCGAAGGATATTGAGTTAATACGTCATTTAATTTCAAGACCCTAGGTGTTAATGTGGAAAGGCTGGATCAAATTGTCTCGAATATGAAATTAAATCCTAAGTATAGCTTAATCAAGGAAGATCGTTTTGGACGAAGGATCGAATCTTAACTAGGATCTACTTTGATTATGGCGGGAAACTCCTAACATTAAAGTCTAGAGTCTGGATATCGGGCTTTCTAGTCAGTTTCACGTGGGCGAGTTTCCCTTTATGTCCCTCGGGTTGTTTTTAAAAATTCAATGGCTGCAGAGGGAGGGAAGAGCATTGGCGACCGTCTCGATGTTTGCTCTTCCGGCGCCATCTTGGATCCGATCGTTCTTCGGCTTCGAAGATTGGGATTCTCTTCTGTACAATAACTTTACTGCGGAATATGTTTGAAGAATATTCCGTCAGCGGTTTATTTCGGTTTACGGTCCACGTACCGTGGAAACGCTGTCTATGTCTTATTTCATGCGTGGGCAGGAGGAAGGATCAGACATCAAAGGAAGACCCATGGTAAAAAAGGACGCCCGCGAATTTACAGTGATGGACGGATAGAAAGGGAGGAATGGAAGAGGGAGGAAAGGGAAAATTAGGAAAATAGGTAAATATGTGGAAAATAATTATTGGGAATCATTGAAATGGAACGAATCTCTCCGCAAATCCTTATGGAGGTGGATTCGGATGGTACACAATGTTGGTTCGATCTGCAACAGTCTTCGGAATTACTGGATCAGCAATGTTGATAGTACTTGTTGCATTATCAGTCTCTGTCGCGGTAATTGTCACTTTGGAATCGTTCAACGTGTATTGTCGAGTGCGTATGTTGACACGACGGAGGCATTCGGGCTGACATACCATCGGATGGTGTGGGCATGTAATTAAGTGCCACTTCGTTGTACATAGACGTCAAGTGGAATAACGTAATTATGATCGTGCGGAGAGGCTGACGTTTTTATTGCAGCTACGGTGCACCCTGCTCTCGGCATATCTGTGTTGGCAACACTACAAATTAGAAAGCTGTTAATAAGTTTCGCGTGTACGTCGAGTCAACGGCAATCCTCCTAACGATAAGGTATATCAAATATCGTCGGGCGATAATTAATGGCCACTTCGTTGTGCCTTGAAATACAACGTAACGTCTCTTGCCAATAATTAAGGCGATAACGTCTTTGCCGCACATCGAGAAACGCATTAAGTGAGTGCAGTTCGTTTTACGAGTCAACTACCCGACACAAATTGGCACGAAAGCGCAAAGACCGGTCGGATGTAAATTGGGCATTTTTTATTCATACCTCTTCTTATATTAATTGAACAGCTCCAGTATTTACAGATCTAGTCTTTTGGACTGTACTTAGAAGTTGTACAAAGAGAAAACTCCTGACTAAATTTAGTTGACATCTTACCGGGGGAATATGGCGTCCAAACCAAGATCCTAATTCCCATGAAACTCAGTTTTCTATAAAAGGATATAATTTTTTTCAATCAAAGGAATTAAAAAAGTGAAGCTTCATGAGTGTCGAGACCTTCCTGGAATATCCGTACCCAAGTTAAAAAAGTTTGACACGATTAGGAGCATCCAGTTAAGAAAAAAGCGTCACAAAAGAGACCCCTGCCTCTTTCGTACCGCCTTAAAGGGACCAAAGCGGGCGAAATTGTGGTCCAAGGTGGAATTCGTTGGAATAAAGTGACGCAGACGTGGAATCCCTCCAGAGGAAGTGTTTTAGGAGTTGGAAGGGATGGATTACCAACCTCGGATGGAACAAGTTCCCCGTGGGTTAAGCGACGCCTTAAGTTTCGCCGATGAGTTAAGTTCGAGGGAGTCTGACCGCCCCAGCGGAATAGCCCAATGGGCAGCTGGCACTTTCCCATGGACCCGGCGGCATTAGACGGCCCAGAAGACACGGGGAATCCCGTCGCTCGTTAAGGCTGCTTTCCATTAACGCGACGATTCGCGGAAACTCGCCCTAAGTATCGGTCCAAGGCGTGGAGGAACTCCAGGGTCGCTTCGCCATTTTGGTCCCGACTTTCCCGTTTCCTTCTGACGTTTCCTCTTCGCCCCTGGCGGTCATTTTCCTCGCGCTAACGCCCGACGACTATCTCGAGTTCGCGTAAAACTTTGACTAATTGCCTGTAAGTACAATTAGCCGAATTAACGGCTATTACCAGAGGTTAATTCGCGGCTGTTACGCCTAATTGGCGGACGCGTTAGTGGGTCAGCGCTAAGGCGTCGCGCCGCTTCCAATCTGGCCAATGGCGACGCGACGCCGATCCATGGGAAGAAAAGGTATTCGGTTGCGAATATTAACCCCTTATCGCGATTATTATCCTGGTATAATCGCATATATGGACGTGAATATTCCCTTGGGGAGGTTATACACGTTGCAAGGGCTTCTGCAAGGAAAGGAAGAGAGAATTAAGGGTCTTCGTCAGGATATTTATAAGTTTTAGGATAACCTTTTTCATATCACCTTAAGATTAAATATCTTAGATTTCTGAACACTTTCGATATTTTTTTTTTTCAACATTGCCCTCGTTTCATAAAATACCCCCTTCCGCGCCATTTAAGGCGAAGTTGGCAGTTTCGACCCGTGAGACCGAGAGATAATCGGCGTCGAGTTTAGCAGAAGCACCGCATCAACATTTTGACGTTTCATATATTTAGAACAACCCTTTTCGTATCACCTTAAGATTAAATATCTTAGATTTGTGGAAACTTTCGATATTTTTTTTTTCAACATTGCCCTCGTTTCATAAAATACCCCCTTCCGCGCCATTTAAGGCGAAGTTGGCAGTTTCGACCCGTGAGACCGAGAGATAATCGGCGTCGAGTTTAGCAGAAGCACCGCAGGGCGCGCTGCAATCGTCGCTGCTCCGAGTTAAACTACCCCGAGTCCCAAGTTCGAATTTCTAGTCATCCCGGGTCGCTCGTCGACCCATCGACGCCCCCTGCGGCGCCGGCGTCGCAACGCCGGACGCGAAACTCCCCGCGAAAGTTAGTTACGATCTGAATAGACAATCTCGATTCAATTATCGCCGAATCGGGGGGGAAGGACGGATCGCTGCATTTAGATGAACCACGGTTTGTTGGCCAGTGAGCGTCGATTTTGCGGGGTCGACGCCGTGACGCCCGCTCCTCGAAATTCGGCGCCGATAACCTCCTAAGGGACGCCTCGTTACTCCGGGGACGAGATTAAGCCCCACCGGAACTTTAACTTTGGCTTAAATCACGGCGACGTCCTTTAACGGCCATCTTGGTCCCGGGGGACTCTCAGGATGCGTTCCAAGTTCCCCTCGAAGGACGAAGCGAAGTTTCGCTGCGAACGTTTCGCTTACCACGTGAATATAGAAGCTAGAAGGAAGGTCCTGACCCACGTGAAGTTTCAATTTTTTAAAAATTTATTTATGGAGGTGATGATGTTCCATAGGGCGGAGAAAAGTGTATTATAAAGACCCCTCGGACACTTTCATATCACCTTAAAGCACTCAATATGTACAAACCAGTGATTAGAAAATTGTGCTGAATGATTTTCAGTGGAATTTTTTCAACCGAAGAAAATATCATAAATCGTGCCAATCACATTTTAATTATTTTTTGGATTTCGGAATTCAACCTGGAGATACGTTTTCGAAAATTCCGAGCCTCTGGAATTTGACGTCGTAGTAAAATATCGTATTGGATAAAAATGGATGGGATAATCAATCCAGAGGACACAAGATTAAATCCTATATGTTCCTTGCTCGGAGAATTAAAAATGGCGGCGGGTTAGAATTTTTTCCAATTTAATATAAACGATAATTGAAGCCATCCGTCAACGTTACGCGAGGGGAAGTACTCGACTGGGTTTGTGTGGAGCCTCATAGCTCCTCTTTAAAGGCGAAGAAATGCCATTTAAAAGGAGTGAGCGGGATTTGATGGAGTCCATTTGTCCCGGAAAGATAAATCTCCCCTGCGAGGGAGTGCCGAGGTCTCCAGAAGGTGCCGACGTCCCCGAAAACCGACGTCCTGGAGGCACTTCCTTCTGGTAACCCCGGATTAAGGTCCTCGCGCGTCGCATGTAAATCATAGGGAAACCTTGCGGTCGCTCCGAATCCTGAGAATGCCGAGATTCGGAAAGGTTCCTCAGGCTGCGATTTACGAGGGAATTGGCCCCTAGAGAGAGAAACATCTGCGAGCTGAGAGAACCAAATGAAAGAATTCATTTTTAGGCGGAAAGTGGATTTCCAAAATTGGAGAATTTCCCTCCCGAAAACGGTGCAATCAGTCAGGATAATTCCGTCCTGGAGCATTAAATTGGAAAGGTTTGATCCTGGATAAAGCGCATCAAATTCGGGAATTCTCATCCAGAAAACAATGCATTAAATTGGAAACGTTTCCCCCCTGGAAACGATGCATTGAATTCCACGCGAAACAAGGAAACTGGACTGCAATGAAAAAAAAAACACCATTTTTGCTCGATATTTAAAATCACAATTGTGATAACGAAACGTTGGAATTTTTCCAAACGATATTTTTTTTATTGGGGGTGCCGAGGATTTCAAACGGGGGAAATTTAAATTCGAAAGTCTCGGGCTCCATTAGGGATTTCCTTTCGTAATTTTGAACTAAGGAGCTGCCACGTGGCATGTAAATCAGAGAAATTTCCCGGTCCCTTGTTGCCGGAAATGCTGAGATTTCGAAAGGTTTCTCAGTCGGCGATTTACGAGGAAATTGGCTCGCGAGAGAGCCCCGAGCTGAGCGAATCAAACCAAAGAATTTATTGCAAGGCGGAAAGTGGGCTTCGGAAACCGGGAAACTTCGCCCAGGAAGCAGTGCTTTGGCACGGGGGCATTAAATCTCCCCACGCGGAGCAGGGATGCCCAACTCGAATTTTTGAAACACTATTATCGGACAACAGTTGGAAAATTGAATGCCTCCCAGCGGAACGATTACTGCAACTCACGGAATCCGGGATAATGAGAATAATCTCTGGAAAAGTCATTGAGTACGTAGAAAATGGATGAAGTTCCGTACCGAGGTCCAGGAATCTGTTCGGCCACCACATGATCCTTGCCAAGGAGAGACAGAGACTTTAAACGGCACAACATTGGGTTCTCTAGCTGGATATCCAAAAGTAGTGTTTAATAGACATAGTACTCGGTCTTCCAATCTTGCATCTAACAGTAGAGCCCATCAACAGTACCTAAGACCTATACATCAGGCCAGGAATCTGATCATCCACCTTTCGATACCCGTTCCAGGATTTTTGGGAACTTCGCTGTGATCTAGAAAAGTAGACCTACGAACCTATTTCGTCTTCCAACCTTGCACCCAACAATAGCATCCATCAACTGTACCCAAAACATATACATCAGGCCAGGAATCTGACCATCCACTTTTTGATACCCGTTCCAGGATTTGTGGAAACTTGGCTGTGATCTAGAAAAGTAGACCTACGAACCTATTTTGTCTTAGAACCTTGCACCCAACAATAGCGTCCATCAGCTGTACCCAAAACATATACATCAGGCCAGGAATCTGACCATCCACTTTTTGATACCCGTTCCAGGATTTTTGGAAACTTGGCTGTGATCTAGAAAAGTAGACCTACGAACCTATTTCGTCTTCCAACCTTGTACCCAACAATAGCATCCATCAGATGTACCCAAAACGTATACATCAGGCCAGGAATTTGACCGTCCACCTTTTGATACCCGTTCCAGGATTTGTGGAAACTTGGCTGTGATCTAGAAAAGTAGAT
The DNA here is from genome assembly GCF_000612105.2 of Orussus abietinus. NCBI lineage: Eukaryota > Metazoa > Arthropoda > Insecta > Hymenoptera > Orussidae > Orussus > Orussus abietinus. The sequence goes on from NW_019394714.1 coordinate 192,679, forward strand.
CTACGAACCTATTTCGTCTTACAACCTTGCACGCAACAATAGTGCCCAACAGTCAGTAGTTCCCAGCAGTCGCACGTGAAACGTCATACATAGATCAGACCCAGCCTAGCCTCGTGCAAGAATGAGTCAGTGTGTTGCTAAAGTAGAACTCTCGGCTAAACTCTGCAGAGTCGGGGATCTGCCCATCCATCGTGGTCGTTTCCGTAGCGATGCCTCAAGCCGCTGCCCAATGCTGACCGCATAGGCCTATTTCTGTTAATGAAAATCAAACAAGCAGAATGGACTTCCGCCAGTGGCCTGTATTTTCTGTCTCCTCCTCGCCGTCTTACGGACGCGACGACACGTGCACGCGGATCCACCTTCGTGGTGTCTCCGACTGTCTCAGACTGTCTCATACTGTCTCAGAAGGCAAACTTAGAGCTTAGGAGTGCTCCAAAGTGTCGCACTCTGCGTCCCCAACCATCAGAGTCGTGCAAACAATCGCATCTGGTTACAACGTGGACTAGATCCAGATTCATTTTACATTTCGCTGTTTCGGATGAACTCGGCACTCTTCTAATTGCCATTTTTAGCTGATGACAGTCTGTACATCCGTTTAAATCCTTTAGATTAATTAATCCTCAGGATTAAGTATCCTAGGAAATTCAACGCAGCAAAACAACACTTCTCACCCGGTGACCACATGAACCACATGCAAATACTCTTTGCATTTCCCTGTTTTTAATGTCGAAATTCTCTACACCATTCTGATAGCTGTTTATTACGTCCGTAAGCAGTTCAGAGTATTACCTAGCCATTTGGTCAATCCAAGGTACTTCCATGAGCGAAAATCCCGAGAACCATCAGCGTTGGCCGTCATTTGTGGGTCTTTCCTAATCCTTTGAATTCTGATCAAGTTTCCACCCATCCATGGCGTTTTTAATGGAACACAATGAACCCCATGAAATCCACGGCCAAGAAGACCTAGGCTCGTTTCCACACCGCCGTTTTGCCCAACACCTTCGACGACTTTGCTCATCAGAAAGTGCCCATCACCGCTCGGCAGGATCAGCCAGAAATGTAAAAAGTGGAGGCGCGGTGGTTCCGGTCAGCATCTCATTTAACCTCCGCTTTTGACCTGGACGTTTCGCCGGAATTCCGCCTTGGAGTGGAGGACCGTAGATTAAAAGCGGAAATCGAGGAAAATAGGGGACCGCGCGCGGGTGGAGGTTATGTCGCAATGGCGTAGGTCCGGAGAGGAGTCGAATGTCCTGCGGCGGCATTAAAAATGCATTTCCTCGCCGATGTCCTGCAGTGGCTAGTCGGAATTTCGTCTTTACGTCTCTTAGGTAGAATGCGAACCCACCCTGTCTCTTCGTCTGGTCCGGTCTCTATGTCGCGAGGACCCCAACGAAGACCGGCAAAAGGAGGGCCGATATACGTCGTACGTTTCCAGCACCAGCCTGAGGCATTGCCACGGAAATGGCCGCGATGGATGCATACGTCACTGGCTCAAGGTGCACTCGCATTAAATTCGCAAGAGGAATGGCCAGCCCCAGCGAAAGCCATTGCGATATCGACCTAACGTCGCCGGAAATTCGCCTTCCCCGTATCGGCGACCAATCTTCGTGGATCCGCTGATAAGGCTGACTGGAAAACCCAGGAAAACCTGGAAAACCTTCGTTTCTTGATACATTACTCTTAGACATTGCATTACCGATATACCGCGTTTATGGTGTACATTAGAGCCGTTCATGTGTTTCGGGAGACTCGGTCCTGATCTATTATATATCAGAGGATTAATCCTTGAGAACAATTGTTGTGCAGCTGGCTCGATAAGATGGTCGAGTGATTAATTAATATGTGAACTTAATATTAATAATGTTACACGTAGGGAAATAAGGTACTGTGTATTTCTTCGGTAATGATTGGACGTGGATTTCACTTCCACCCTCGAGGATCACGAAAATTCCCTGTTGTACGTCACAAATCCGAATTAAATGAGAAAACCCGGGAGAGTCTCGCACCAAATACAACGTCGACTAATCCGAGACGTTCTAAAATGCGTTTTTTCATCCGCGCTACCTGAAGCATTCTACGCAAACTGCCTTTTACACTTTGAACTCGTAGACAGACCATCGCCGGAACGAGGCGAAACGATTCCCTGTAGTTTCTGGGCAGCTAAACCAACGCAGAGAGGTTCAGTTTGACCTGGGAGCGGATCTCGGAGCAGGAGGTGATCACCTCCCAAATATCGGAGCTAGCCGCGGTCAGTCGGCGGGCTTTTATTTGCATTCGGTGGCACTGAAAGGAGGCGCGCATCTCGGATTTCGCGGCGCCCCGGTAACGCGGTTAGGCTCTCGACCTGGTGCGCGCCAATGGAGGGCGGATCGAAAGTTCCCCTCAGGGTGCCCGTTGACTCGTGAAATATTTCCAATCCCGTGAGCGCGAGTTTAAAGTTTCCTGCCCGAATCAGACTCTCCGCGGTTGCCGGCGGATGCCAAGAAAGCGGCGCCCCACCCTGGCCGGGGGCGTCCCGACGCCCCCGGCGAGCCGACGAACGTGACGCCGCTGTTTGCCGAACTCGTGCATTCGCATTTTCACGGGTCACCGGGCTTTCGATAGACCCGCGTACAGGAAAACTCGCGCTCTTCCGGAGAGCTTTCCTGACCTGGAGCTTTTCACCTTTCCCCCGGATCGGAAATCAATGTTCGGGAACGATAATCCGGGATTTCTTTTTTAAACCACTTCTAGGTAAAACGGGCGATGTTTGGAATTTTACAATAAAAGCTGTAGGATCAATCAGCGGATATTAAAGGTCCTGAAACTGGATAGAGTTTCGAGACAAATACATTGTGAGCGTCGAATCGCCACTGAGTGTCTATACGGTAATTATGCGTCTCTAATGAATCATTTTGCAAGAAAATCTTTTTTCTTTCGAACTCTGTGACTTATACAATGATATCAATATTATCAACAAACCTGCGTATAGGAAAACTCGCGCTCTTCCGGCGAGCTTTCCTGACCTGGGGCTTTTAACCTTTCCCCGATCGGAAATCAATATTCGGGAACGATAATAAGCGTCCTACCGTTCCCGGAGGAACCCTTTTATCGCTGGATATCGGTGGATCGATTTCTCTTTTAAGGGGCTGCTAAATGAGTCGATCGATACTCTGGAATCGGAACGATTAATCGGACGAGCGGGATGTGGAAATTCGATTTTAAGGGCGATGAGAAATGCTCATGAACGAGTACCGTCAAATTTTCATTAAATCAGTAATAACAATCAGCGGATATCAGATATCAAGGAACTCGATCGAGTTTCCAGCCAAATACATTGAGAGCGTTGAACCACTACCGATTCTCTATACGTCATTGATACGACTCCATCGGATCAGCTTAAAATATAATATTGATATTATAGTATCGATAACGGGGTAAATAATAAAAAAAAACTCATCTACCTACACCCGTAGGAACGGAGTTTATAACTCTTTAAACCTGTGACAATTCATTAGATGGAGGAAAAATCGAGAAAAATTAAATTTCTAACCTAAATATCATATATATCTCGGGTATTATATATTATAATACTTCTGTCGTAAATGAATGCCATAAACACGCCGAAATTTGTATAAATAAGCTTATTACGTCAAAGTAAAATTTTCAATCCTCTTCTTCTCAGATTTAGTAATAAAATTTTTTAAAATGTAATTTCTTTCAATTCTTGATGTTGCAATTAGAATGTCCATAATTAGACAGGAATATGGCGCGCACCTCAGTCGAAAAAGCGATGAAAAATCGATCTGGATGGTCTAAATTCGAAGATGCAAAATCCCTCGAGGAAAGGGAACGAGCTTTTTCCGCGTGACGACAGTCGCGTTTCGGGGAACGGGGGCAAAGCTCTCGGAAGAGAGGTGAAGCTCCTCCACGGGAATCTCACTGGGCGTGGAGTGAGCTTCTAAAAATATGGAGCTTTCCGAATAGGTGCAATATCTCTACATACGGGGTACTAAGTCGCGGCGGGATTAATGCATTCTTAACGCCGCCGCAGGGATGCCGGAGCTATCCGAGCTTTCTGAGCTTTCCCCGTCCTCCTCCCGGGCCCGCAAGCTCAAAGTTAAACCAATAAACGCCCCTCGAATGCAGATATCCAAGAGGGCACTTACTTGGGGATGGCGACCGGTATTTTTAGGTCGTCGACGCGAAAGCTCGCTCGACTTGTTGCCGTCACCCAAGCTCGCGGTGGACCGCAAGCTCGCACCGACTGGGCTCTAAACTAATTGTTAATTACCTCCGTAATAACAGGGAATATGTTGACCTATCGCAGTCTCCAAAACTACCTCGATTTTGGACAACATTGAGGTCGACCCGAAATTTCAAGCTGCAAAAGCGCGGAGCTTGCAGGGCCCACCTGGTTTTGTTTCCATTAAGGGGGTGTGAAAGTGCCAATCCATCATGGAACCGAGTGCACCGAATCGTTTCAAACTTTACAACGTGTTCGTGGACCCTGCAAGGAAGGTTCTGACACTGATGAAGTTTCGAATTTAAATACTTCTTTCTAGACTTTTTCCAATTTTTTCATACAAATATGAAATTTTATGATTGATTTTATGTTTCAAACGATTCGGTATGTTCAGTTTGGGGAAAGGTTTAATAAATATCTTTTCGGATTATGTATATAGAATGACACTTTCGTATCATCTTAAGCTCTTCGGCTGATATTTTCATTTTTTTCTGAAAATTTTTCTACCCTATTTCCCTCGTGCGGTCTAACCCGATTTCAACTTTGAAACTCGGCGATGCCTCGAGTTGCGCTCGAATCTCTTTTCTTCGAGCAGATACGTGCAACAGCCTACTTCCCTTGGAAAACCTCTCGACGAGTTTGCAATTCTGCAGGTGAAGTTTCCCTCGCGTGATGTTCAGAATTCCGTACGCGGTATAAAGTGCTCTGCTGGAAACTTCCCACTCGCGTTTTTGTCCCAAATCTTCTCCCTCTCGGGCCCACCCCTCGCGTGAAAGCTCCATTCATCGATTTTCTAATTGTAAACCTTCAATTGCGGAGCCTCTTAAAATGATGAGATTAGAAAAGCTACGAAGCTTCATTTTTAACTAAAGATCCTCAAATCTTCATTTTTAACCAAGATAAGACAATCGCTGGTAAATTCTTCCTTTTCCGACGATTCTGTTGCGATATTTCAGCCACTTCTCTTCGGACTTGGCTTCTTCCGAAAGCTCTTTTTCCGTGCGAGATATTGCAAGCAATCAGGTGGAATCGGAAGGTAAACATAATCGAAAGATAGCCTCGGGCAAGATCGTGGGATGTAATATAATTCTCTAAATCAAGAGAACTCAGACCTAAATTTCTCGAATTCATCTGCGAGTGTCTTATATTCCCAGCGGATGAAACTGAAAAATATAGAAAAATTGCGACGCCACCATTTGTAATATATTAATCTGTTGCAATTAATCATTTGTAATATATTAATCTGTTGCAATTAATCATTTGTAATATATTAATCTGCGATATTTCTTTGATCCTATAATTTTCTCAAGCTACAAATTCATAGAGAATTTGACGAGGTTGAAAATCGTGACCGGAGGACGACACCGCCAAAAGTTACACGATTTCCAGCATCTGATGAGAAGTGGAGGACGGAAAAGCCACTCTTCCGCGTGGCCGGAGCTTGCAAGCGGCGCCCTCTGGACGGTCGGATGATTATCGGGGACGGAGCTTGCACAAGCACCGTTTAGCTTTCTGCCGGGTCCGGAATGGGTTCGGGACGGGTCAGGATGGGTTTTAGGACAGTTTCCAGAGGACGACTTCGGTGCGGCCTTGGCGACAACCTCCGTTTTTCCTCTGGCCTTGCTTCCAAGGGGGGTAGCTTTTCGCGCAAGCAGAGCTTTCCTTTCGTATCGGGAGTTACACGTGCCAAGCACGAACCCCGTTATCTTCGGACGTGTCGAGTTATCTCGTTAACTGACAATGCCGGATCCTCGCGAGCTTTCGCCCCGAGCCAACGAGAAAAGCTCGGAAGCCCAGGTGAGGAGCAAAAGCTCGGCGGGCAGAGGCAAAAGGACGGGAGGGCGAAAAACGAAATTCGAGTTTGCTAAGCCAACGAATTCGCGACACGTTCGCTCTACACGTCCCGGCGAACCTTGGAGAGCTTTCGCCTCCTCGATTCGACTCTTTCGAGACTGCTGGACTCCTGGGTGGCGGAAAGAGGCTGGGCTTGCACCGAGTTTGCCCTCCTTTACATGAAAACACCTCTAACGACTAGTTACCTTCTTCCGAGGGTGATCTCGGATTCCTAGCTTGTACATAGAAGACGTAAGGGAAGTGTCCCAGTGGCCGAACACCACCTCAAGTATTTCCTTTCATTAAGCTCCATATATTTCGGATACTAGATATTTCCGTTTTTATTTCCTTCATTCAAGTCATCCGTACCTCATATCGGTCTTCATGTGCTTAATCTTGATCTTAATCTGAACTTCGTCTTAAATGTTCGAACCCTGATACACTTATCTTAAACCTAAAGCTGAAGCCATTTTTCGGGTTTTCTGGCAGGGCCGAAGAAAATCATGATTTCTTGAAAAAAATTAATAAATTACAGGTGGAGTTATGTTTTTTTATTTCGGGATTACTGTGGGGTTAAGTTCAAGCCGGATTTCCAAAGTACGTCACCGACTGTGGGGATACACACTTAAGGCTCATACACTACTTAAGGCTCATTTGAGGGCAGTTAAAACGCAGTATTTCACGATAGGGCCCCCTGCCCCTCCCCTAGCTTAACCCACCGAAATAGCGCACCCTTCTCCGCTCTTTCTCCCTCTGACTATTAAAACGGGTGATCCGATGTGGACGCGCCTTCAGGGTCGTCGCGACGCGACGCCGGCTCGCTAACTCCGAAGTTCGCCGCCGGATGGCGCCTCCGCGCGCCGATCGAAGATCATAATTCCGAAAAAATGTGGCACCCGGTTTATTCGTATTTATTTCAGTCAAGTAATGACTCTTTGAATGAACAAAATATTTCTTCGGTTCAATGAAGTTTTCTTTTTTTTTTTTACTGAGGGTACATTACATCGATATGTAGTCAATATTGCCGCCGGGAAACCCGCAAGATGAAGTTAACATCCCATCCTTACACTGTGAAAAATTCGTTGAAGATAATAAAAACGTCAACACTAACCAAGGAAAAGCGTGGATTACCCGGGAGAGTCCGTGGGAAATGAAATCTGAAAAAATCGACCCTCACAGGGGTGTGCTTTTCTACGCGGAAGCTCCCCAGGAAGCTCCCCAGCTTCCTCATCGAGTATTCCTCCGCGGTCGGAGGAGAAGGTAGGAAAGGGGAAAAAGGAAAAGTCCCAAGCCGTTACGATCCTATTTCCGAGGCTGCTGAAAAATGATCTGACCCTTCCGCCCTCCCTCGAAAGGGGGTTGACGCGCGCGTGACGACTCACCTTCGACAAAGCACGGAAATAGTGGGTCGCTCCTCTATTTTTCACCATGGGGGGGGTGGGAGAGGCGGGAAGGTCGCGTCGCGACGTCTCGACAGGATTTCCATCGACGTCGGGCGTCGCGACGCCGGTGGACGCGCCGAGTCGTATCTTTAATATGGCCGTCTGGAACGGCCGGACGACTTCTCGTGGTAATATTCTCGCACATTGGGGTGACAGGGATGTCGAGATATGTATCGATATAAACCCAGAAGAAGGATTGTCAGAAGACGTCGGATTGTTTCATAAAGTCCTGCCGACTAAATGTACAAGAATTTATTACCTATATTTTTTCTCCCTTTCTTTAACGACTAAAAAACCTTACCAACGTTGGAAGAACTTGCGAACGAGGGTGTTAAATAATATTGGCAGATTTTGTCTCCTTAGAATTATTTTCTTTTTCTAGTATATAAAAAAAAAAAGACACGAACTTTCGGGGCGATACAAGAAATCCACGTGGTTTTTTTTACTCGGTAGAGTCTCGCGCCAAGTACATATTCTAATCTATCTACGAGTTCTCCTTGTCAGTGGCCTGCACTTCTTCGTTTCCTTTAAACAAATTAAGTTGTTCGAGTGTTTGCATTGTTTATCGCGGACCTTCAGGGCTCGTCTTCAACGCACCGAAGACTCTTCGCTCGCGTGAGCGCAGTACACGATCCCGGGTTAATGTCGGTGCACGGAGGTGGCCAATCACCTTAATGATAATTTATGATCCTGGGCATAAACGTGTCTCAGGTGGAATTGATTTGTTTACTCCCGAACAATCCTCACGCGAATCCACCTTGCGTCGCATGGGTGGCCCTTGCCGGAAAAGACTCGGTAGATTGGTCACGTGGTTTCAGTCGCGGTACAGTGGCGCCGCCGAGCGGAGCTTCCGGGAGACTGACGTAACCTCTTCTGTCATCTGCCGACCGCGCATGGAATTAAATCCAAATCCCACCAAAGGCATTACATCTAAATACGGTATATCTAGTTTTTTTAATGCATTATATTATCGAGAACATAACCAGTGATTAAATTCATTGCAGTTACATAATATTAACATAACGTATAACATTTCATGTTATGGTTATATTATTGTTACATTACCGTGATTGGGGGGATGCTATCAAGGTAATGCCAAGTGTAGCACCGGTAATTACTAGGAAATTGTGATAAAATTCTACCAGTAATGGTTGTAAAAGATTTCCCGAGGAGATGGATAGTATTTTTTACGGCAATTTATTCTCTTTATCTTTTTATACCGCGAGGAGGATTGAGAATTTCTGTGATACGGATTTCCTCTTCGGTCCACCGCTCACCCCTTTCCGGGGCAGAAAGACCCAGGGGTGAATTCTAATCCCATCTGGAGAGTACTTGTTTTAATTAAGGCCTTACAATTGTAGAAACTCAAGGAGGATTAGGTCCACCTAAGGATCCTGCGAAGTGCTGGGACGGTTCTCTCCGTTTCATAGATTCGATTAATTCGGCCGATCGCAATCGATCGCCGGAGCTTAAAGCTCGGCTTCCAAAGGAGAATCGTGCAAGCTCGACCCAAGATCCGTCCGTCCACTCGAGAGCTTCTCCATTTAATCGAAGATCTCAGACAATATACCCGCGACAGTAATCGGTGATAATAATCGGCACTTCCTGCAATTTAAACGGGAAAATAAATTCATATCAAGAAGATAAATAAAAATGAAGGAATTAAATTTTCTCCTCTTTTCCGTGCCGTTTCTTGATCGCGTACTCGGAGGACGGAAGCCTATTATTTTTTACTCTACCGAGTAATAAACTTCGTTACAGAAGTTGTACTTTAGACAATAGTACTTATATGGGAAAAATTAAAGGAACAGATTGTAGGTTTAACCGAGGATGGAATATTATTCCGGGGAAGAAAAAGTGATTTCTCTTCTGTTTGCGGAGCTCCTCTGATTTACAATCTCTTAATCGAGGATTTAGAATTTGATTTTGGAGGAAAAAATCGTGAATCATCCGCAGTAATCGCGTCCATTGTCGGCGCGATAACGAGAGACATCGGCGCGTCTCTAATTGGCATTCCGACAACCGGTCTGTTTAATTAACACCTGGCCCCTCTTTTTCGTGGATATTTCCTGGGCCCGGGGAAAAAAAAAAGAAAGAAATAATGAAATAAGTACGCAAACAAGTAACTACGCCTCGAAAACGTTCGCCACAATTTCACGTCCTTCTCTTATTTTCTCCCTTAATGAACGGCCGAAATACGGTTGCTGCGCATAACAGATGCGCCTGGTGTTAGTTAGACCGCAGTACGCCTTTCTGAAACCTCCACAAGTAAATTGAATAATGAACTTGCCGGCTCGTTGAAATTGACCCCGGTGAAAATATATCCCATTTCACCTATTTCTACGCCGGTAATGACGCGGTAATGAGCGTTCTAGGGGAGACTTGTAACAGAGAGATGCTAATCGGATGACAATGAAACGCCTCGAAAGTTTTCGGTAATGGCTGAACATTTAGAATTTATAGAATTTATAACATTTAGAATATATATATTATTTATACAGGGGTGGTTAACTTCGTGGAATGAGTAGAATATCCCTTACATCAAATTTTGGATGCAAGTAAGAAGTAAATGGTGTACACATAATCTCACTTTTTATCACCCCTTTCGCGGGGCCGGTAAAATTGACCGGAAATCCGACATGTCGCCACCCTCTTCCATCACGTCCACCAAAATGCGAAAAAATATATCGAAATCTAAGATTCAAACAACCCTTTACCCCGAATTTTGGCTGCAAGTAATAAATAAACGGAGTACACATAATCTCACTTTTTACCACCCCTTTTGCGGCGCCGCTAAAATTGGCCGGAAATCCGACATGTCGCCACCCTCTTCCATCACGTCCAATAGCAAGAAGCGTCTCGGCGTCTCTACTCGGGACGCCGGCTCTCCACGTCGGGATGTCTTTGCTTAATTAGTACCGACGTGTAATTAAGCGAGTGCGCTTAGAGCGACAGAAGCTCCTCCGGCAAGGGGAGCATCTTGCTTCTGAAATTTCCGGGCCGGTGCAAGCATTGCGCAAAGATAAATTGGCACCGATGAATGCCAATTGGCGTCGAGAAGGGGTGGATAATGGAACGGGGTGGAAAGGGTTTGGAATCGACCAGAGGGGTGCAGAGGGGGAAAAGGGGCGCGAAGGGTTGCCTGGGTATATAAAACCTGTCAACAAAAGGAAATCGAATCTATTTCGGACGTCGAAGAATTTATATTCCTTGAAAACGGGGCTGGGAATTTACCCCGTTGTCCATTAAAATCGCAATACCGGCCTTAAAATTGCGATACCGTTTCGGTGATTCCAATGATTTCCACGTGATTTCGAGCAATAAAATTCATGATTTCCTTAGTGAAAAAAAAATCAATCGGAGATAAAAAATACAAAAGACAAAGACACCGGGACCGAACTTTGATCGAGATCGAAAAACGGAAGAAGAAAACAGAAAACCTCGAAATTGGGTGGCGGAAGTCGACCCGCCGCGGCCATCGTCGACCGGTTTGCGATCGGCAGATACTAATTTGCATCTCACTTGGAACCTGTCTCCCCCTCTCTGTCCCTCGAACTGTCGCCAGCTCGTCCGGAAATGTTATCAGCCGATAGCAGGCATTTTAGTCTACTTTGTCGAACGAATTGTGGGTGTGGACGCAAGAAGCCCGCGAATTGGATGGGAACCTTATTCCGGAAATTGGCTTCATCGATACGTCGCTCGATTTCCCGGGGCGATGGGGCTCCACAAAATGGAATTTAAGAGTTTCTTTCTCGATTGCTTTATTTCCCGCCGGTGGCCTCCGATTTTCTCCCAACGCGCTTCCCTCTATTGGTTTAACTCTTGGAATGTTCAACGGGTTATTTGTTAGGGTATATTAAAAGGAAAAAGGAGACGTGCCCTGGGCGGGTCGAAATAATTGAAAGTAATCCATTTGGCGCACCGGAAATGGACCAACACAAAGAAACCCCTGTCCCTGTGATATTGTCTCCTGGTGCATCCTTCGGGAAATGTCCATATTTGTTTAAAAGAAGCTGGGCAATATATTAAGGATAAAGAATCTCAAAAGATGATATTGTCGCGATCCGAACACGCGGTAACATTTTTCCGCAATTGTTTAATCATGATTCATTAAAAATATAGCGTGTGTATATATTCTGGAGGTAAAGGGAAAGGTACAAGAATGCCTAATTAGACTTTTCAGATTTTTCTCCCTGGCTAGATACTTTTTTCATCCTCGCTTCTTATATTGCTTAGATGTGTGCGATATTACAACGTAATTTCCACAGCAATTTATCCTGTCATCGAGGCATACAATGATTATGTTAATTTACCCGGGAATTTTTTATCAGTCTATCGTTCGTGTTCACGAAGTACCCTCAACGAGGCGTCCATTGTCTCGGAACAGTTTTCCCAGTATTTTCCCACGCTGGTTTTCTCCCGGGGCTTTCCTCCTTCTCCCTGTGTGCTCTTCTACAATTTTCCTGCATTTTCCCTCGAATTAGTTTCCTCCGTTCCGGTGAAAAAGCGAGGACGTCGTACGTGTCGCCTTGCCCGCGACGGGCCTACGCCAAATGGGATCCCACAAAGTATCTCCTCGCCTTCTCCGTATTTTTCCCCTCTTCCTCCGCATTTCTCCATTTCCTTATCCCCTGCCTCTCGGTCGGTTTCCTCGGACCGAGGAAATTCGACGGGGCAGAATCGATAGAGCCCGTGACCGGCGTTCGTTAGGTGGGAACGACGTTCCTCCTCGGTGGAGACGAATTGCCTCGTCTTAAGGTCGACTTCGGTCGCGTCACCCCTTTTCTTTTCCCTGCCACATTTTCTTCCCCCTACGTACTTGTCACATTTACCATTGTCTTTTTCTCTCCCCCTTAGATTTTTGTTTTTGGACCACAGTTCCGATCGTTCGTCCTGTATCTGCTTAACGCGAAAGACGTGACCCGGGAAATCAATTCGATATCGGTGTACTTTTCCATGATCTCATCAATGAGAGTACCTCATTTGATCTTACGTGTCTTTACTTTTATTATATTTCTCACCGATTCCTTCTTCTCGACTCTTAGGATAATCTTGGAATTATTTCTAAATCTTCAATTTTTCTCCCTATTGTACGGAGCGATTCGCGATTATACTCCTCACAGGCGTTGAAATCTCTTCGGACTTCGAGCGTCGGCCATGTTGGATTTTCGCAACTTTCGAGGCCGATTTAGCGACGCCGACTGCAGAAGCGGCGTCGGTTTCCGGCGTCAAAGAGAGCCCGACACCGTGCCATCCCCGTGGGAGAATCGGGAAATTAATGGTCCTGGCATGTGCCTCGCATTAATTATTCGAAGCAGCTAACACCGTGTAGTCGATCGCGCGTGATAGTATGCCCCCCTCGTGGCGGACGCCGAAGCAGCTTTACGCAGAAGCTATGCCGACAATATGCTCTCGCAAACTCGCCATGTGGACCTAGTAAATTATTCTTCGCACCACGGGACAATTAAGGTGATACGAAAGGGTCATTCTATATATACGAGACGAAAATACTGATAAAACATTTCCCCAAACCGAGCACATCGAATCATTTGAAATTTCAACACGTGATTACGGAGGTCCTAAGGAAGAAATTTCATAAAAAAAAATATATATATACGTATTCTTGGTTTTGGTCTGAGATAAATGAAATGTTTGTTACCTTAAAATGAAATTTCAAGAACACCATGTTCTTCCTTAAGGCTTCAGGATAATCTTTTATTAGACACTGAGAGGTAATAATCGTAACACGTCACTCGAACACTTTGACGGGCTTTTTAATATATTATGGTTTTACTATTTTAATATATTATATAGTTTTAACTTTATGTACTAATTGCACCCTTGTTTTATATTTAAAATAAAATTTTTTATTATCGCTAATGAGTTCAGTCGCTGCGCTCTGGATGAAACTACATGGCTAATTAGTAACTCCTCCCGTTAAGTAATTAAGGAGCGTTATTTGCAGCCCTTCGGGAAGGGTTCTTGTAAAGAGTTAAGTTGCCTCGGGGAGTTTTCGCACTTTGCCGCCAAATGAAAATCCCCTTTCTTTTTCTCTTAGAGAGGGCCGAAGGGAGAAGTTTCAGCAATTGATCCCGGTTAACAGCTCGATTCCCATTAAAAGCCGGAGTCTGATCGACCATTGGGGGATTTAGATGGGGCCGATTTAAAGAGACGGTAAAGAGACGGGGTTTAAGACAAAGAGAAGAAAGAGGACGGTTTATGGCGATCTCTAAGACACTTATCGATCAATCGCACGTAGAGTCATAAGATTCTAGGGCTTTCATTTCCGTGAAATACGACGTCATCGTCATCGCGACTCCTCTGGTAGAAATAAAATTAATAAAGAATTGTATCCTTCGTTAGACTAACATTAGAATGGAATTATCATCCCATTAACCGGGAATAATTCAAGAGAAATGTTTCCTAACTCGGCACTGCTGAATTTCCGACCTCGTGATCCTATTTGCGTGGAACTTCGCATTTCCTCAATTTTTCTTTTCGCCCAGCGTAAAAATGTTAAAATTCAGGGAATTATCATATAGTTTGTTTATACAACATCTTAAGGAAAGAGATTTCGCGTTTGATCTGGACATTTAATATCTTTTTCGATGTAACTCCTTTTGGCAGGGGGTGAGCCTAATTCCCGACACGGAAAAGCGTAACGATGAAGAATAAGGGTGGGGTGGAGTTCATACATTAATTGCGTTAATTGTAAGTGTTTGGCTAGCGAGTTTTGCTTCTCTTTACCCATCCAACTTCGCGGGGAATTAGTTTCGGGGGTCTGGGGAAGAATTAACGAAAGTGTCCGCCAGTTTGGGTTAAGCTGACCTCCCGGGAAACTTAATCGAAACTCGGCTTGAAGTTGCAGGACTTCTGACTGGAGGGACTTCCGAAAGTTATCCGATATCAGGGAAATGGCGAACAGTGAGATGCGTCTCAAGTAGCCCGGGAGAAAACAGATTTAGGCGAAAAATTAGCCCTGACAATTAGAGGTGGTAATTGTTCCCGAGATTTCCTCGAAATCCCGGGACTTCCCGCCAAGTCTCGACATTACCCCCTTTCGGGCAGGCGTCCAACTTCGGAAACATTTCCCTGCACGAAAGCGGGATTTAAGTCGAGGGCCATTTGTGGAAAGAGCTGGTAAAGTGTAACAATGAAACGCATTCCGAGAATTCGAATTCGAGGAATGAAATGTTCGACTGAAACAGGAATAAATTGGAGGCGGTGTTTCGATTTTTCCGAAATTTCAACAATTCTTCCGTGGGCTCATTTGAGGGAAATCATTGTTCTCCTAACGAGCAAAATGTTCCCTCGGCTGGATGAATTTTCTGTCTCGCCGGGCAATAAGGATAACCGATAAAGAAAATGCTAATTGTCTCAGAGATCTTTCCAGATCGCGGAATTTTACGCCAAGTCTCGACTTTACGCTGCCGTTCAACTTCGGCAATTTTTTCCCTACATTACAAGTCGGCGACCATTTGTCGGGAAAGCCCGATTTGTCGTTAGTCGGAAAGTATCCAAAGATGCGCAGAACTGTTCAACTTTAGCCCGACTCGCCGGAAGTTGGCGACGCTGCGCCAATTAACCCAACTCCCTCGAATTCCGCCCAACAGTCGCCGGGATTTAAAGGAGCGTCCCTAGATACCGAGTTTCTTGAAAAAGTAATTACGTTTCTGCATCCCGAGGGAAAGAGTCTCGAGATTCCTCGAGTCGGACTCCATGGAAGAAACTTACGATTCGAACGTATTGGCCGCGCCGTAAAAGTGCCCAACTTCAGCCTGCCGGTTGGAAATATGGCGCGTACCGCTCACCTCGAGTTTGCGAACACACTTCTTTACCCTTTCTCGGATTTAAACGCGTAACCTACGATTGCCATCCTATTTCAAAAAAGTGATAACGAGTCTCGACACCCTCTGTAATCGTACAAGTGCAAGCAGAGTAGTTGAAAGAGAGATTGGAAATTCTCAGGATGAAATCCCAGTCAATTTGAATAATTGTCAAATAGTACGACCGATTCGGTGCATTTTCGTTTCCAATGCACACTTCAGGATGCACCTACACGTACATTTCGATCCTCGGTACTTCGTGAGGCGACATTTCAAAATCAATTTGTCTTCTGCGGACGCGTCGCAAGCGGTAGGCATGGGAACGCCGGTTCTTTCCTTCAATTTGGCTTGTAAATGTCGTCTGAATATTTCACTCCACTTCCGACAGTGCCTTGTCATGCGTACATAGTCGCGTTGGTGAGGATTCTTATAAAAGAGGAGCTTTTACATTCTCCGCGTGAGCTTAAGAAGCTGAAATTCTGCATAAAGTGGCCAGAAGGTCCGGCATCGTTTTGAGACATCGTGGTGCCGCCATTTTCTTTGAACTTATTCTAATAGGCTGTGAAAAATCATAATACACATTCCTTTGCTAGGAAAAAATCGGAAAAAACGACTGAAAGCTCTCGTGCATCCTGATACGCTACGCGACACTTGTTCGGCACTAAAAAGCTCGTTTACATCGCAAGATAGGCACCTTGAGAGCCACATTCGATTTTTATTTATCATTAAACATGTCTGTTTAAATATTCAAAATAAAATAACGAAACATTACATTTGTTGCGGATGAAATTCTAAAATTAATCTTCAAACGTGTCGTTCGACTGAAAAAAACGACTAAAAGCTCTCGTGCATCCTGATACGCTACGCGACACTTGTTCGGCACTAAAAAGCTCGTTTACATCGCAAAATAGGCACCTTGAGAGCCACATTCGATTTTTATTTATCATTAAACATGCCTGTGTTTAAATATTCAAAATAAAATAACGAAACATTACATTTGTTGCGGATGAAATTCTAAAATTAATCTTCAAACGTGTCGTTCGACTGAAAAAAACGACTAAAAGCTCTCGTGCATCCTGATACGCGGCACTTGTCCGGCGCTTTAAAGCTCGTTTACATCGCGAGTAAGATAGGTACCACTCGAAACCTTGAGAGCAGCGTCCGATCTCTCTCGCTCGTCGAGTGGGCTGAGCTTAATCCGCGCAACGGGCACTTGTCACGAAAAGCGGTGGAAACTCGGAGAGCGGGTTTACGCGCCGACACGAGCTTGCACCGACGTAACCGGTGCCCCACATCCGAGTATATATTAATTCAGTCGACCGTCGTTTCCTTGTTCGTATCCTCCCGCCTGCACAGTCCATCCCCTTCCGACTGACTAAACGTTTCCTCGACCCCCGAGAGAAGTCCTTCCACCTCGAGATTCTCCAGAAATTGGAATATCCTCGAACGCTGGTCGAGTTTTTCCCATCTGAGCTTGGAAAAGCTCGACCGAGGAGCTTAAATGATCTTTCATGGACTTCCTCTTAGGTACTGAGAAAGAAAAATGCATTCAACCAAGGAGATATTTTCCTAATTCAAAGAATTAATTTCACTCAAATAAACTCCACTTCGTCCAAAAAATTCAACTGATTAAACTAAAGAGATATTTCATTAGTTGATATATTAAATTACTTAAAAAATAGGAAGGATATTACGCCACCGATTACCGTCGTAACATTTTTCCCGGGTTTGGGTTTTCCAAATTACCTCCGAGGGTTTTCCATTTCATAAGCTCCTGGGGTCCTCCCTAAAAAAGAAAACAAAAAACTGCACTCGCGGGTTCCGCTCGATTTTTCATGTGAAATCCGCGATACCGCGCACCGGATGGGGGTTGGGGGGCGCAATTTGTCATTTTTCGGCAGACCGATGCTTCCATCGAGCCTGTCAATCACAAACCACTCCCAGAGATCGAGAATTCCTGTGGAACTCGAGCTGGAGGGCTCTCGTGACCCGGCAAGGCGAAAGCTCGATTGCACACGCGATTCTTCGCTTTCTTGGCAGGTTTTCTCATGCTAGATGACGAGCGAAGAAGGGCAGAACTATTCGCGGAATGGCAGGTGCTTCTACGTTCACCAATTGTTCTTTCTTCCCTATTGCTTTTTTAGAAACGTCCAGAGGAGGAGTAAATGATGTTAAGGCGTTATGAAATGGTCATTCTATGTATCTGAACATGGAAATATTTAAAAAACATTTTTAGTAACTAAGGGCATCGAATCATTTGACACTTCAGCATCTGATTGTGGAGGCCAGAATAAAAAACGCGATACTCGTGAATTTTTCACCCCTTGTTCTTTCTTCCTCATTGGTTTTTTCGAAACGTCCAGAGGAGGAGTAAATGATGTTAAGGCGTTATGAAAGGGTCATTCTATGTATCTGAACATGGAAATATTTAAAAAACATTTTTAGTAACTAGGGGCATCGAATCATTTGACACTCGTAGTCATGGAGGCCCTTAAGAAGAACGCGAAATTGATAAAAATGTCATTTTTCGAAAAAAGGAATCAAATTATGACATATTTTTTTAATGATGCACGATAACGAATCGGCGCACAAGATGGTCGACAAAACGGCGTCCCGTTTGTCGATTTTCCCGACTGTTTTTCCCGAGAAGGGATGAGCCGCAAAAAATGACGGTGCTCTCCGAAGGGTGGCAGATGTTCTTCTCTCTCTCTTCCTCCGCCCCCGGACCTTTCTTCTTCTCTGTGTTTTCGAGATATCTCGCAGACGAGATCGATAGTCGGGGGCGCCAGGAAGACGCGACGCCAGGAACGAGCTGAAAGACGAGGATGCGTTCAACCCCCCGGGAACCCCTTAACCTCGCCGCTCTTTTATATTTTTACTCCCCAAGGTACACTGGAAAAGGAAGGACGGGGTGGATGGAAGAGTTATTGAAAATCTCGCGGGGAGATATCAAATATATTTCCGAATGCTTAGTCCGTGTTCGTTATACGTATCCATTACCTTTTGGTATTTTCCCAAGTTTCCTCCCTCGAGAGGAAGTAGGGAAATGTTTATTGTACCTAGAAGGAAAATCATGGAAAACGGAGATGGAATTTTATCGCGCTTCTCTACACGGTATTGATAATATATCTTATTTAATTTATTTAATTTTATTAAATATTAAAATCGGGGAAGTCAGAAATTAATATTGTATCGCGTTAAAATTCATTTTCCTGACAGAAAGAAAAAGATCGTACCTCTCAGGGTATTTTATTCGAGTACGTCGGGTCTTGACAAATGACATTATTTTATACCGCGGTAATATTTTCAAGGGAATTCATTTAAATTGACCAGCTCCCCGTAAATAGTATTTAGAATATCCTTGGCAACGTTTACACCGCCAGGGAAGGATAAAGTAGGGAGATGAAGACGTTTGCGTTTAAGAAAATCACTTAACGTTGGCGGGATTCCTCCGGAAGTTCCCCAACCTCGTTAAAGGTAGATGCGGTAACTTCCGATCCAGACCTTAACCTTCAAAGTGATAGAAGACTCCCTTTGAGCCCTGGGAAACACCCTTCTGGGAACGCACTTTTAAGGGTTAGGGAAACATCGACATTCAAGGTGGTTCCTTAAAGAAACTCGAACTTGAATAGACTCCCTCTCGGTCGTTAAAAGAGCATCAACGAGGGGCGGCCTCTCGATAGAAACGGGAACCGAAAGGTACTTCTTCTTCACTCGATCCTTAAAGGGATGCAACTTTTCAGAAGCTGGGCAATTTTAATTTTCTCTTTCGAAAAATGATGAAAAATGTTCTATGTTCATTTGGATAGAGCAATTACTGCTCGCGTAAGGGGTAAAAAAAGTATTCAAAGGGGTGGCTCGCCCCTTCAAAATGAATTTTTTCGAAAAATTCCAAATGCATGTCTCATAATTCTTCATTCCCTAGATTTTGACGGTTGTTTCATGAAAATCGGTCGAGGGCTTCTATATGAAACAGCCAACTCACCCCCTTGCACGGCCAACCTTGAAGCCTGGTTTCACCCCCTAAAAGTGTTTATCCGCCGATAAAAAAAAACACGGGTCCCTTAGATTTTAGTCCTCTATAACATATTTAAAAATGAACAAAATCGGAGGGGAACTCCTGAGGTTCCTTGTGAGTCGCAGAGCGTTACAGCGCCCAGCAAAACGCTGCCCTCGAAGTAGCGCATTGTGTCGGCATAGGCCCATTGTTTCCTTTACGTGACTCATGAACGCGATTCCCGTCGTCCAGCAAGTCCTCCTAGGAAAGCGAGTCGGGCTTCTCGGTAAACAGTTTTTTAAGAAAACGACGCCAAGCGTCTCGGTTGCACCTACCGATTACTACGTATATTCCGAGACATTAAGTCGAGGGAAGTGCAATTGCAGGAATGATTAATCAAGCGCAAGAAATGGCAGATCAAAAAACGAACGCGCGAGCGGCCCGGCGGGTAATATTGAAATTCAGGACTTTTGGAAATGAACAAAAGAAAAAGGAAGAAAAACACCGAGCCTTGAAAATGGAATGCTTTTGAGGTGCCGCGAAATGAGTTTCGCGCTCGCATTCCTTGCATCGAAATGTTTGATCATTAATCGTACGAGAAGAGGGGTGAAAAAATATCTGGAATACGGGGAACGAGAGAGTTTCAAACCTGGATGGCATTTTTTTTTCCTTTTTTTACCCGAGCAATTCGTTAGAAAGCCGGAGAACGACGCCTGAAAAAAGTCCACTGCGCAGAATTTATTACTAATTGGGAACAATGAAAACTAACTAAACGTACGCGGTGAGAAGTTGGTCGTGATTCGAGAGCTTGCGGGGGAAAAAAAAAGAGAGAAATGAGAGATGCGACAAAGTTCGATAAATACGAGCGCGGAGCTTACAGTTTCGTTCGCGGAAAAATCTATAGAGATATGTAGATATATATCTATATACATGATTTATATATTTTTCCTGTGAATATATATGAAAAATGAACAAAAGACGGTGAAAAGCTCTGCAGAAAAAGAAGAGGATCTACGTTTTCCCCAGGAAAGTCGCTTTAACCGGCATCAATCGAAGGGAATTCGATACTCGTCTCGAAGAATCCTCCCGAAAAGCTCCAGATAGTCCTCTAGCAGGAAAGCTCGTAAACTAAAAACCAAGACCCCCGTTTCTGCAAGCTCCTATGTGTCCTGGTGGTAACAGTCTCGAAACTCGCAGCTTACATTGCCGGGCAATAATACGATAAATCTTCCGACTCTGCCCCCGGGGAGGGAAGAGAGCTTGCAGGTGCTACGAGGCAATTAAAAGCTGCAACTCGCCTCGAGAGGGTCGGCCAGGGTGCACCCTGCATTTATCATTTTTCCGCCAGCCTCGAATCACCCGGTCCAATTTACCCCCTTGCCCCGCTTAGTTGAATTTCATTGTTTCTGTTTCCTCCCACGTATCCTGGTAATAAATCGATCGGTCCGTCCGTCTCTGGAAACACCATCGGACGCTTTCTCAGAGCTTTCGAACAAATCACGACAAAAAGTGCACCACGTAGAGACAGAAACCGTGTACTTCATATTTCATATGGTTACTCGCCGGACAATAAAGCTGAATCCATTCGTTCGGATTTACAATAATTTTGTGAAATCATTACTTGTGATGTGGTGTGGATGATGTGAAAGTGGCATCAAAGAGCTTTTGTTCATGAAACTTCTCTCTGAACTGCGTGTATGGATGCTATAATATATTTTTCTTTTACAAAAAATGAAGTTTCATGAGTTTCAGATTTTTAGATTATAGAATGTGCCGGTCGAGCTTTTACATCTTCCGTTGTAACCCCGCGATTGAGGATGAGGAATTAAGTGGAGCTCGGATTTTGATCGATGAGAAGCAAATGCAAGTGACACGGTTCATCTTTTTGAGGGGCTTTTTCTTATGATCCTCGTCCCGAGTCGTTAAAACTCAGCCGGGAATATTGCCGAGGGGCAATAAAATTAATTTCCATGCTGGAAGCGTTTTTGTTCAAAGGGGACCGATATGTCTCGGCGATCGGCGCGTTTCATGTCCTCTTCGACTTTATTTCAGCGTTTGATCCCGTTTCATCCAGTCGACGTTTCTCTTCGAGGCGATCCGTTTCTCGTCGGCCCCGATTTACACGGTCGAATTGCATCCCGTCGATATTCCACTTGAAGCGCCGACGAAAATTAAAGCGAAACGGCCGAGTCCTAATTCGGCCGGCATTCACTTCAAGTCGAGCTTTCCGGAGCCACTGACAAAGCTGGAGAATCGAAGGTTCGGCCCCACAAAATTGGAGGTCGCTTCGAGCTTTTCATCGAAAGCTCCACTTTTACGCCAGGAGGGCTCTCCGCTTTCGTTCCGCAATCGCTCCCGGGACCGCCCCCGCGGATGCAATTTTCCATATTTGTCACAAAAGCTAAGCTCTTGTTACTTCCACACCTCTGAAAGCTGCGGATGGACCGATGGAAAGCTTCCTTTCAACCGCGATTCCATTCTTTGCCAACTTTCTGTCCTTAGTCAATGCGCCGCGCATCGAGTGGGGCTTTTCAAAAAAGCTCCCCCGCGGTCGGATAACGTCTTCGGTGCGACAATGATTACTTTGTGAATTTTTAAAAAATTTTACAGAGCTGAATCCTGTCGGTTATTGTTGGAAGTTTGCATTTTATCCTGGATTCTAAAAGTTCATCTAAATTTTCTGAAACTATCCAACTCTGACATTTTGGCAGCTTTTGGTTCTTATTCTTAATAACCTCTTCGCTGCCCCAACAATCACTTTATGAAAACTTGACGAAATTGTTAATAATTGATCTGTTGTTCTTCTGTATTTCCATTTATGCAGATATTCGATGACCGACTCGTACTGGGCTGAAGTAATTAATCATCGCAATTTTCGGAGTAAGCCAACTGCAAAGTCTGCGGATGCAACTTGATCCGGACGATTAAGGGCTAACTCGGCCGACTTAAGTGCTAAGTTTAGCTGCAGTTAACTCCGAGATAGCCAATCAGTAGTCGAGGGGCTCTTGCAGATCGGTCGACTCGAAAGTCGTCGAAGTTTGGACCGAAGTTGTTCGAATCTGCCCCAGGGATGCAAACCGGTGGTGGGAAGTAGTTGCGGATAGTAGAAGTCAGACGCAAAGCGAGGTCCAGAATCGATGCCAATACTGTATTCCTTCGATGTCTCAACTTCCGCTTTAGAGTTTGACTTATACGATTCGGGAAGAATCCCCTCTTCCGCAATTCGGTCCCGACATAAACCTTTTCGACTTTCAGGTCCCAACTCTGGTTCCTTGATTCCCGACTCTTTCTAATATCCGTACTTCTTTCTAATATCTTCGTAACTTATGGCGCCACGTGACAATAAGAGCGGTAAGTAGTGATAACTTGTTATAGCCAGACAGTGATCGAAGAGAAGCGTCAAAATGGTGATATTTGAAGATACTTCAATTTTATACAGTTCATTATTTTCATTGGTTCATTATTCACAGTTCATTATTTAATTATTTAATTAATAAGATGGGGTGATAATTTCAAATGTGTCATCTCGCTCTGTCGATTGATTCATGAATAATGTCAGTGCTAGAAGAACCTTCGTTTGCAAGGAACAAAGCTAATAGGAGGAAATAGTCACGGCTCGTGCTAGTCAAACTTGTTGTAGAGTGCAAATTTTAGTCAGACTTGATGCAGAGTACAAATTTAGTCAGACTTGATGCAGGGTACAAATTTCAGTCAAACTTGTTGTAGAGTACAAATTTTAGTCAGACTTGATACAGGGTACAAATTTTAGTCAGACTTGATGCAGAGTACAAATTTTAGTCAGACTTGATGCAGGGTACAAATTTAGCCAGATTCGATACACATTACAAAATTTAGTCAGACTCAATGCACATTACAAAATTTAGTCAGACTCAATGCGCATTACAAAATTTAGTCAGACTCAATGCACATTAAAAATTTTATACACAACTAAGTCCCTCCCATTGATTCCGAAAAACTTCCCCAGACATACACTTTTCCCCCAACAATCCTTAAATCAATCGGTACTCTAATCCCATAACCTCTGCAGGTTCTTTCCGTCTTCACCGTTGATCAGCTGAGTGCCGGGATAACCTCCCAGCTCGTTGGCAAGGAATAAAGCTAATCGGAGGAAATAGTCACGACCCGTGTTAGTCAGACTTATCAGTGTGTGGGTTTCGGTATGGAGATGTAGGTGGATCTCGCT
Organism: Orussus abietinus; assembly: GCF_000612105.2. Lineage (NCBI taxonomy): Eukaryota > Metazoa > Arthropoda > Insecta > Hymenoptera > Orussidae > Orussus > Orussus abietinus. The sequence goes on from NW_019394714.1 coordinate 216,206, forward strand.
GTACAATGCGCGAAGGATTCATGGCTGTCGGCGTTGGTTCCGACACGTCGCATACCGCGACGTAATCCGACGAATCGCCGAGACAAACGACGTCGCCGACGGGCCCGACGACGCCGAGGACGTCGGCGTCGGTTTGCTCGGCCCGCCCCGCGACACGATGCATTATCGAACGCGGTACCTACACTCGAACCTCCGAATGCATCGTCGGCGTAACAAGCACCGGCCATTAATGCTACGTTAGACGTAACACGTACGCCGGATTCCGCGACACGGATTGGCTCGAGTTGGCCGATAGGCTTTGCGTTTGTCTTGCACTTGTCTTACGTCTCGGTTGTCCTACCTGATGACATTTGAAAGGTTGATTCACGGATTGTCGACTAATTAGAGGCCCAATTAACGCTTGCCACGTTTACGTTACGTCGACCTCATGATCTGACACATTGAACATCGGGTTAATATGAATTAATGTGTTCTTGAGGATTGACTTCAAGTTCTATTTAACATTAGTACGGCAAAGTATTTCTCTTATATTTTAATTGTTTATTTATTGTCGACTAACTAGAGGCCTAATTAACGCTTGCCACGTTTACACTACATTGACCTCATGATTTGACACATTGAACATCGGGTTAATCCCTTCCCTATATGCGGAAGAAATTACAATACTACGTCGGAAGAAACAATACGAATAGATGTGGAAGAGAATACGCAAGAGTTCATCTGAGTGCGGCTGATTAGACTCGCGGTATGACCACTTGTCTCCTTATAGAAGTGGGACGACGACGTCCATCACCTCGGATTTATTTTCAGATAAAAAATGAAGGAAATTAATTAACAGAAGAGCGTATCATTAAACAATGGTATTAACCAACTATCGATCAGATCACTGACGAAAAAATGTCTTTCCTCGACACATGGAACTGCCTATCGAAACATCCTACATCCTTATCATTAAAGAATGCCATCTTTATACCAAACACCCTTATCACTTGATATTACAAAGAAACGAAAGACCCACTTCGTTCTAGAATGGCATCTGGCTTAAACGACCGGAGTTGTCCACGTAATCGAAAGTAAGGAAGGAAAAGCTCAGAAGTTCAGCTGGGCGCGTCTGACTGGACTCGCGGTATGACCACTTGTCTCTTTGCAGAAATGGGGCGATATCCATCGCCGTGGAGTATTCAACTGCAGTCTAAGCCGAGGGGTTTAGGTTTCTCCTTTGAGCGAGCCCTCTCCTCGGACTCTTTCTCCCTTTCCCCCGTTCCCCGATAGGTGGATGTGTGCACCATTCAGAGCTTTCGAAGCTTTGATGGGTCTCAGACCGCCCTTTCCCTGTAGCCCCCACAAAAGCTCCACCTCTAAAAAGGCCAGACCGCGAGGTTTTTATCCGTTCGGCAGTTCTGCCGAGCTTTCCATTCGACGACCCGCCAGGAGAGGAGCGTCGTGCGAATAAGCGACGCCGTCGACGTCGACCCAAGACGCCGGCAATTCGTCGTCCACCTTGGAAGGGCGTCGTTTCCACCTAACAAACCCTATGGTCGGGAGACTATCGATTCTGCCATCGAGAATGTCCTCGATTCGATGTAACTAACGGGGGCTTTCCCTCCCAGGGGGAGGGAAATACGAAGAAGGGGCTCAAAGAGGTGGAGGGTGTCGGAAACGCGCAAAAGGACGACCCACAGTCATGATGTCAAGGACATTAATATTTTTAAGCTATTATTAATATTAGGTACGTTAATATTTTTATCGGTTGGATTTATATTTATTAATTAATGTCCTTCCCAATTAGCGAAAAAAAAAAAAATTTATTTCTTGTGCGGAAATCATTCCTTAAATTAAGAAAATATTTCCTTGCTAAAAGAAAATCTTCTTCGGTTAAATGAACTGGTCTCGGAGTAGAACCTCGACGCCACAAGCGGAGTCCGAAATATCGGTTCACCCTCGAAGAAAATCCAATTTTTGTCGTAAATATCTCGAACCCCGCCCCAAACTTGGTCGATGGTCAGTCAATTGTAAAGGGGTGGCCGAAGTTACGAGAGTCCGATCGGACCAGCCGGTGCAGTTGCAGCTGCAGCAGTGGCTGGCTGCATTTCCAGTCACCCCCTTCTTTCCATACGGCGGCCTATCGGCCACCCCTAACCGCAACCCCCGTGAGGAATTTTCGTGGAGAACCGCAATCGGGAAATGCAAGTCCTTCGGCTGTGGAAAATCCCAGCTTCGACCTCGATATCTTTTTTCTCAGGCGGGGGCGGGGGGCGGTATTAATAAAGCGCCCCCACTTCCGGGCCAAAGCAATATCTCGCTCCATTAATATCTGCGAAGGAGAGGGTACTTTCCTTACTTCCTCCACCCCCGCCACCCTGAAACGCGTTGTATTATATTCCATAGGGCTGCCCCGGATATCCGCTCGTCCCGATCGACCCGAAGGTGGGCGAAGTGGCGTGAAGTTGCAACTTCACCCTGGGAGCTTTTTTTATTAACTCTTCGAAGTGGCGTGAAGTCGGAACTTCACTCTGGAAGCTTTTTGTTAACCCTTTCGATAAGCCAGTACAGTTTAAAAAATCGCAAATCATTTCTAGTCACTGGAGAGACCCTTGGGGGGGTGAAACCGCCCCACCAAGGTCCCGTTGAGGGAACAATCCCCTTTGTTTGTCGACCAGCTTACCAGGCGTATGATTTTTGCACAAATAGGGGAGGGTGGCGGCGACGACAAAGTGGCGCTGCGACAAGGAGCTCGCCAAAGTGGGAAAAGCGACACTGAGGCCGCCGGTGGGGGACTTGCCCCATTCCCGCAGGAGTCGAGCCTTTTGCGGAAAAGCTCCGTTTCTCTACGGGACGAGGGATGATTCGAAACGGGCGAGCTTCACCCTCTCGTGGAGATATCAAAGGCGCGACGTCGGTTGAAGAGATGGCCCCGAATAATTGCCTGAAGTCAGGAAAAAGAATTCCCTCATTTCGATTGATTGTTTCGAAATGCCCCCTGCCAAAAAGGAAATGCCCCTCCTGTGTCGGGAGAATAAATGAAAAATTTCAGGAGCACCTTCCACGCGAGAAAACCAATTCTGGTGAAATTAAACCGACTGCGAGTGGTCAATTTCGTTGAATTTTAGGAACCTTATGAGTCAGTCCGAAAATTAATATCTCTGATATTAGTCAATTAGTCTCTCGGCGCCATAATCGCGCGAAAGCTCTGGACATTTCCCGTTGATCAGTCTCGCATAATGCAAAATAAGGTGCAAAAGGAATTTCCCTTGCAGCCTCAACGAAAGCCATTAAGTGATTATGCTATCTGCAAGTTTCCCAACGAGCTTCGAGCTTAGCAGGTAAAGCTCAGCGTATAACGGAAAGCAAAATAAAACGCATCCGATACACCCGATGGAGGCCGTCGCCTGCCGGAGGCATCAAGGGTTTAAGCAGGCGAGCTTGCGAGCCGATTACCCCTCGAAAGCTCATCGCAAGCTGCACGCGCTTGCATCGCGGCCATCCCGGCCGATTGTCCGCAATCGTCCTACACCGAGAAGGACATCAAACGATTTGCCGGAAACGAGAATGCTCGCCGGCGCGCCATTACCTCCAAAGGAAGGTCGAGCTTGCAACGAAGACGCCTCCTCCCCCCGAGCTTGCAGTAGTACCAATTTAAATAAATGATAGCCGACTTAAACGCGGCCCATTACCGATGCGGAGTGCTTCGTGCAATCCGCGCAGGCAGTCGGAAAGCCCCGGCGAGCTTTCCCGGGAGCTTTTTTACCCCTTGTAATTTTATTTCCTGCCTTTACCCCAGGGACCCTCGTCAGATTCTTATCGGAAATTTGTACCGTGTGACTTCCCTTCTCTCCCTTTCTTTGATCCCTCTCGTTACACCAAGAGCTTCCGATCAACGATTAAGCGACTCGTAAAAGTCATCGAGTCATGAAATCATCATTAAGACCAAAAAGCAAATCCACTTTATTATTTCCGCCATTATCTACATCTTAATATTAATAAATTAAAGCGTCGTAGATATCTTCGTTTTTCTCTCTTCCTTCCTGATGTTTCTTCTCTCCCGTCGCATTTTCTTCATAATTCCTCTTCTCTTCCCCTGTTCGCGGTCGGGTGTAGGAAAGGGAAACGTGTTTCTTCTTCAAAGGTTCCTTTATGGTCGTTCCGCTTTTGTTCCCGTCTACTGGGAATGGGCAATACATATTTTATACCCTCGCGGTGTTTCCCATCCGAACGCTGCCGCGTTCCGTCGACGACTGGCAGTGGCGCGACTCCCACGTCCTCACGATAGCGTGTAGCGCCGAGGGAGGGGGGGAAAGGGAGGGGATATTAAGGGCGTCGAGACAGACGCGACACTCCACGTCCGAATTCTTGATTCACGGCCCCCTGGTGGATGCCAGTCCAGAATGTTGACTGCACGTCATCCTCTTTTCTCCATACTTTCTCTCTCCCTCTCTTTCTTCATCTCTTTTGCGAAAAAACTCCCGATTACGAATGCATGCATTCCGAAACGTGATCTTGTGTCAGAGGGCACCCAAGGATGCTGTTCCTGTCCAATTTGTGGAAAGAAATTTAGATCGAAGTGAGCTTGTCGAGATGTAACGCTCATCAGGATACTCGGTGGAGTTGCGCGCCAAGTACATTGAAAAACATGCATGAACGGCACGGAATACTTTACGAGAAGGTTCGGTACTTCAATTTGATTAATATTTATATGTTAATTCAGGATCATTCTGTACGTGTACTTGTGAGACGTTGGAGGGAAGTGTATTGAAGAGGGGAAATAATTAATTCCAGGTAAATCTGATAAGGGCCGAGATAATTAACCTTAGCGTTGCACGAAGAGAAACGCTCTTCATGTTGCAAATTGAAGCTTAATTGTGCTTCGATGTTGAAGTCTGAGATTTATTTGCCAAGACAAAATGGCGGCGTCTTTTGTCGGGACCTCTTTGAAATACTTTGAAGGCGCATCGCGATGTTTAAATAAGCTCAATGATTAAATCCTAACCAGTGGACCATGTTCGTCGGTGGAGTAAACCCGAGATCCGGACAAGCCGCATCTCGATAACCGGAAGCCGGGCCGTGGAGGATGAGCGCGTTTACGCGGATGTTTACAATTCATTAAACACCGTAGGTTTTGATCGGCGGGCAAACATTTGCTCGTCCGCTTCTCCGCCGAGCGAGCAACGAAGGCACGCGGACGTGCCGCATGCGGAATCGTTGTAAAAACGTCGGGAAAGCTTCCGCGACCAGGTTTCGTCGAACTTCAAGTTGTAGTTTTCGCCGAGCTTCCTCCTCTAGTTTTCATCGAACTTCCACATGTAGTTTCCGCGGAGCTTTCATGTGAAGCTTTCGCCATTCTTTCACATGCAGCTTTCGCCACGCTTCCGTATAGCTTTTGTCGAGCTTTCACATCCAGTTTTCGAGAAACTACCACGTGTAGTTTTAGCTGGACTTCCTTGTCAAGCTTTCGCCGAGCTTCCTCGTGTAGTTTTAGCAGAACTTCCTCGTGAAGCTTTCGTCGAACTTCCATGCGTACTTTTAGCCGAGCTTCTCTGTGTAGTTTTCGTCCTGCTTCCACGTGTAGCTTTCGTCGAACTTTCACGTGTAGCTTTCGCCGAGCTTCCTCGTAGAAGTTCACCGAGGCGATTATCACCCCAAGGGGAGGAAGAGGAGGCGTCAGGGCATTCCGGATCTTAAACGGGAATTCCGAAGAGCTCGTAAGTCGAAAGCTCGCCGCCGGCCGACTCGGACGAGCTTTACGAGGAATATCTCGCAAGCGCTCTTCCGCCCACCGGAGGCGAAGGAAGTTACGACTCCACTCGGACGGAACGTCTCCGGAAAGTTATTCAATATGAACATTTGGAGGGGAGCGAGAAACGAAGAAACACGGGGAGAGGAGGAGATCGGGTCGAAGGGTGGCCGTAAAATTAGGCCGCGTTTTACGGTCCCGCGCTGGGCGGAATTTCCGCCGCGGAATCGCCGCCCTCGCTTTTTGTGACCCCTCCGTGTCGACGTCCTTTTCTCCCCCGAATTCGATCCCAAGTTTTCCCCCAAAAACGCGTGTGGCTGATGCCGATTGTCAAATGTCAATTAAAGGGAGCTTTCAATTTAGCTTTTTAAGGGGAGATATTTTCGCAGCAATTAATATCAGCTCGGTACTTAGTGTCCACTTTTGGAACACTGGGTGCAGCTCTTGTTCCCCATTTCTCAAAGAAATTGCGACTTATATGGGGACTTTGCCGCACGGCTCCCCAAGTTGCAGCTCATGCATAATGTGGGGCAAAGTGCCCCAAGTTGGCGGCGGACATCAACGCGGCTCGTTTGAAATATTAGCGCTACGAAGAGGTTGCATTATTGAGCGAACGTCGCCGTGGGCTCCGGCTATTAAGTCGGAAGCTCCTCTACACCTCGAAAGCTTCCCCGTAAAGAAACTGCCGTCTGGAAACCCTATATTAAATATACTTATCTCCATCACTGGAACATCCCTATCCACCTCCACCCGAACAGGACCCTCGTCTGTTCAACGGCATCTAATTATTCCTTAAAGATTTTAAGCCGTTACGAAAGTGTCATCTACAAAGTCAATACATTGATGAAACTTCTTCAAACTGGTGCGTCGAATAATTTGAAACTTCAATAGGTGATTATGGAGGTCCTCAAACTCGGGAAACTTCATTTCTTAATCGCGACATCCTTCCTTAACGATTTTAAGGTGTTACGAAAGTGTCAGTGACATCGCCTTAACTGACTCATCAAGACAGTACATCACTTAACCCATAAGCATTTTTAAATTTCTAAGTACCGATCGTGCGTTCAGAAAGAGAAGATCGTCAAGTGTCGCTGTTCATGTAAAATTGAAGTGATAAGGGGAATAAACGAATTTCTACTTGCTAACAATGTAATCACTGAACGGAAACTCTAAACGGTAAACTTTTAACGTTCTCGGGGAATTCTTACATTTGCATAGTTAACGACTTATCGCGATATTCGAGGACTTAGTTGTCTTATCAGGCTTCCAGAATTCCTGATTGTCCTTTCGACGGTGTTCCGCGCATTTTGCACCTGGTCTGCTCGGCAGGTGAATTTCCATCGGGGCTGATTGCGCCCGATAGAAAAGAGAGAAGGAAACACCGAGCCATAGTACTCGAGGAATTACTCTCGTTGGGGACCGCAATTCGAAATCTGCTCAAAGCACTGCAAATTAAAACGCCCCGCTCTGTTTTTGTTAACCACGAGCAGTGATAAAGCAAAACCTGGCCTTTCCGTTTCCGCCGAGCACCGCGATCGGCGGTTTCGAGTAAATCAAGAAAAAGATTCTTGAAAACCTAACCGAAAGTAAAAAAGAAATTATCTTGGCAATACGACACGTCTCTTGATAGAACGTTAGAAAAAGATATCCCGAAGTCACATCACTAAAGAACCTGCGCATCCTTTCGTTAAGGTGATATGAAAGTGGCTGCAAAGAATTCTCGTTCATGAAACTTATTTTTTACCAGGTGTATTAAATCGATTGAAACTTCGCAATATAAATATGGAGGCTATAAGGAAGGTCCCGACACCCAGGGAATTTCATATTTTTATGAACAATCTTAAAAAGGCCGTAAAGAAATTTAAAAAAACTGAAATTTCACATTTGTCGGAGTCTTCTCTAGGATTTAGTCGATCGATCAGCAAACCCTTAAGATGACTCATGAACACGATTCACCCCTGCAGTTTCATAAAACCGTCTTAAGCGACCTCAAATTGAGGTTTCGATAAAAATTGAGGAGAAGTACCCAAGCTAAAAGAAAAGCAGGGGAACGACTTGGTCGATCCCTGATTAGGAAACGCCTAGGATTTTCCCACGGTCTGATGGCCTCCTGGTTACTCGAATAGTCATTAGAAAATGGTCGTCGGATGAGCGTCGATTAACCACTTTGCATAAATGGGCAACCGATCGCTCAAGGAGGCAACCAGCGGTATCGGGCAACCCGATCAACGGCATTCTCCAAATCTCCGAACTCCCGTCGAAGCTGATTACGCCAATTAGAAGAGAGCTATCCGGCGCATCGCGGAACACCTAATCTCACTTAGGAGTCGCGCGTATAAGGCTGGTGGAGGAGAAAAAATGGCAGCGAGTCGGCCGAGGAGCGGCTCCTTGGAGTCTCGATGCCCACCGCGAAAAAAGTGGCGAGCACTCGCTGAATTACGGGGCTACCGGAGATGATAAAACGGTTACGAGGTAACGGAATGCCGGTTTAAGCGACTACCAGACTCGGCTTATGGTGATAAGTACCCACGCTCGGTGGACGATGCTCTCGCTTATTAAGGACCAACCAGCAGCCGAGCCCTGGCTTTTTCCTAACGTTTCCTGGTAGTCACCGCTTGGCGCGATCACCTCTCCTCCTGGGGAGAGATAGACCCTGGAATCCGGAGCAGGATCATCCGGCAGGAATGCGTTTACTCTTACGGATACTTGCACTTTCCACCACCCGGCTCGTTCGACCATCCTTCGAGGAACGCTGCTCGATCGATCGAAATGGCACTTGCTGGAGCTGATGGGTCGTGCCGTGTTCTTGGCTTGTAGGATCTTCCCAGATCGACGAGCTAAAGCCACGTTGACTTCCTATCACCTGGTTTATCAGGCCGTTCACTTCTGGCGAGCGGTCCTTCGGAGTGTTGAATTTGTATGAACAGTTTCTTTACAACATTGATTCCTTGCGAAAGGTTTTTCATTACTTGTCTGTTTTAAATTACAAATACATATTTTTCTAAGTGTTATGTAACTATGGCATTGGGTAATTCCTGGGTTGAAGGAATCATTTTCGTTGATCAAGGAAATTCTTTCCTCGGTACGGGAGGAAGAAGAGGGAGCACTTGTCCGGACAATAAGACATGACTCTGGGCAAGCTAAGAGAGGAATTGTTCGCCGCGTTTACAGCCAGCGAGAATAACCGGAGATAAACCATCATCCGTTTTCGGAGCGATGCAGACAGTGGGGTCTGTCCAACCAAGAGGAAATGCGAAATGGAGATAGATGCCTGGCAGGAGATACAAGAAGGGAGAACCAAAATACGGGAAAGAGCAAGAAACTCCCAATGGGGAATACCGAGATAGGGAGACCGGAATGCTGTACAATTTAGCACATCCTGCGCAATGCCAACTCCTCGGAGAGGTTTCTTGGGCATGCCTATGAACGCGTACTCGCCCCCCCTCGAGATCCAGAGAACAAGTGTCTGGACCTTGAAGAGGATCTCTAGAAGTTAAGGATGTAAATGACTTCGGACAGGATCAGATCCACCGCATCGGACTGGGAGCAACCCTGAACTGCTTTTGCTTATCGATGATCTGGAGAGGTGCGACCAAGACTCCAGGATCTCGTCTTGTTGCCTTGTACCGTGTCTAGTACAGTACTTCCAGAACTTGTACACCGATAACCAGTGCCAAGAGTTTGCAAACTCATAACTCACTTCTGGTGCTCGTCTCTCATTTAGAGACAGAGCTCTCGCCTTCGTTTTCCTAATTCAGACATCGGTTTCAAGGTATTATGAAAGTGCCATCAAAGAGGTCTTCATCATTTATGAAACTTCTCTCCGAACTGGGTGTATCGACTCGTTTCGAACATTACCACATGATTATGGAGGCAACGAGGAAGGTCCTGGGATCCGTGAAATTTCATATATCACAAATATCTTCAGAATGTCTATGAACAAATGTTAAAAAAAAAATTAAAATATCATGGGAGTCTGAATTACCACCTCCGTGTTCATATTTTCTATTCTGACGTTTCGATACATAGAATGACCCTTTCATATCACCTTAACCCCTTGAGGTCCGAGTCAGTTGCCTTCATTCTCACATTGCGCCCAAATTTCGTACCACGAGTCGTAGCACCAGTTCTTGGCTGATAAAAAGAAGGGTTTCGGTTATCCGGAAGTGCACGACTGATGCAGCTGAGCAGAATGTCCGTTCCAATGAGGAGCTGAATAGAGATGGATGCAGGCAGCGAACGCAAGACCGTAGAACCGTGATGCAGCCAGGAAGGCAAGAAGCACCCAACAGGGAGTAGCTGGATGTAGGAAGCGAGAAGGTGCACGATTTGGCACTTTCCCTTACCCCAGCTCCACCGGGTGCGGTGGTTCTTCCTAGGGATAGGTGCGAGGCGTCTATTATTCCCTCGCCTTGGGGAGAAGCTGCGTTCCCTTCCGCCTCTGCGTTTTGCCCTGAAGCTTCGGCAGCATCGCCGACATCGCCGGCATCACCGGCACACCTCTGCGATATAAGCCTGCAAGGGATGAGGACGAAGCGGGAACGCGTCAAGGCTTTAATGGGATTCTATTTACGGGGTTCGTGCCCCGGCTAGGCAAACACTCCTACGCCCTTCCCCTGGTGGCCCCTGACGTCGCGACGCCGTGCACCGATGCTCTCCATCCACCCTCCGGGTTTTAGAGTTCGGAGGGTGCCACTTTACGTCAGCTAGACACGCATACGGCGCCCCACCGGGAGGGGACAAAGATGAGGTTAGGACCTAACGACGAGAAAGAGACGAAGACGAGGCCACCGTGAGACGAGAGGAGATGGGACATCTTGGGCCAACGGGGATGAGGACAACGCGTACCGCGGGACCGAGATAGGGACGTCATGAGGCAGGAACAAAGACAACGTAAACCATGAGACGAAGCCGGGATAGGGTTTAAATCTTGGCGAAGGTTGGCCCGGAGACAACGTCTAAGACGTTGACGTGAACATTAGGTACACGATGAACGAGATAGAGGCGAGATCAACGTGCGCCCAGGGGCGGAATGGGGACGCGGCGTGTGGCAGGAAAACCACAAAGACCCGGGCTAGGCGTGTCCTGGGACGAAACTGGGGGTTCAGATCCGGGGAAGCAGATTTAGGGATGTCTTAAATGGATATTTGCACATCCTGCACGCGCTGCCAGGAGTTATGCTTGCAGGATGAGGGAGAAATGCCGGAACACTGGGAATCTTGGTTTAGTGCTGATGGGTGTTTTCGTCTTTAGGGGACTATTAGGTTTCAGTCGGTTCTTCCACTTCGTTTGGGGGGTGCACCGTCTTTTTCTCTTTGTTATCTTCACTTCGCTCATTGGTATTGGAAGGACACGGTATTCCGTTTCTTGGCACCACACCACACATGGATCTTATGACCGGAATGCCTTCTCTGTGGATGCGATGTGTATTACCTAACGAAGATAAAAATTATGCCAAAGATGGAACACCACGTCCAAGACAATAATGGTCCCTGAAGGTGAATTAATGCAGAGTTAGGGGATGCACCACACAAACGAAGTAGATGGATTCAAACTGTGTTGTGCAAAGATGGGAACAGTTACCAACGTAAAGATGCCGATCCTCTACGGTGGAAGTGCAGCAATGAACTGGGGGAACACGCCCTGGGACTGAGATAGGAGTAAGGGCGAGATCAACCCGCACCCTCTAATGAATATGGCGGCACCAGGACGTCTTCGGGAAACAGAGAGGGCGATAACTAGTACATCAACATTAAGACGGAGCTCGGGCTTTCGGAAGTTCACCTCGCACCTAGGGGGTACCTCCTTCAGGGGCGAACTAGTTTGTCCTAATGCTGCTTTCCTACGGAACGGCGCCTAAAGAGGAGGCACCTCCACCTCCAAGACAGGAGGACGCACCGACGACAATCTAGTTTCCAGTTTGCGAGGAATTTATGCGAGTGCTTAGCGTGTCTGCACTCGGGATGACGGAAGCGAACTCTTCCTGGGTCTTGAATGAGAAGGTGTAATGAACGCTGCACTGACCTAGATCAAGATCCAACAATTCGGTTACATCCGAGGAGACTTCGAGTACTCATTATCCGTAACAATGTCTGCAATTACGTGGCCCAGGAATAATTCCGGTGATCGATTGACGCCATGATTGGACTTCATTATTGGCTCCTGCAAAAGACGGGAATTTCGATGCACCCGCTCATTGACGTCTCTCAGATGGGAATGGCACGGTAAACTATGTAATTGTTGCAACAATCACTATATTTTTTGGAAACTTGTAAAGTCGATGGAGCTTTTGCAATGACCTGATCGTTTTTCTTCGTCGTGGAATACTTGGCATTTGCGCACTACTTTTAACCCGTGTTTAACAATCGGATATCGGGTATGAAACGTCAACTGACTAAGTACAAACCACTGATCAGCTCCCATTGCTTTGTCTTCGCATTTTGGAGGGCTTCGTACCGGAAAGCTCGCGAGCAATTTTTGTCTGACTAATATCAGTCAGTTCCACTTAGGGATCGGCGTGAAGTACATCGTAGAATTGCGTGGGAAATGAATGCGGAATCGCGTAGTTAAAGGTAGGTAAGGGTGAAAGCCGGCTAACGCCGCGAAGATTGGGCGTCCCGGAACGGGGGAGTTCCACTTTCCGGAAAGAGCTCTTCTCCCAGGGTTCTATTTTTCCTCGGCCGTCTGCCGGCTGCTATTCCGCGTCGGCTGGGAGGTTTTAAATTTATTTACGCACCCACTACCAGGGCGGATATTAATTACCCGACAGAACGGTGGCGTCGCCGCGGGAGTTTAATTTGCGATTTTGCGTAAGCGGAAGGCAGCCTGGTCCTCTAATTAAAATGGCACGCTGAAAGCCGTCCGTTTAACGCCTGTCCGCCGATACACGGCGCGGCCGGCTAGCGGAAGGTCAAGAGCGACGTATTTTAGAAATTAGTTTTCAGCCCCTTTGGAATCCAATTTCCCCGCCGGGATTGAAGTGCACTTTTTCCACAAGCTGATCCGACCTCCCGATCGTGCATCACCTTTTCTCCGCACTTTGTCGGCCTCCACTTAACTCGCGGCTCGTTTCGCTCCCGAGTCCTTCCTCGGAACCTAACCTCCTAGGAAATTGTTTATTTGTTTAAGAGTAACTCCATTGTTTCCAGCTGCACTAGATGTTGGGCAAATGGCGTTCATCTTCGACCGGTGGAGATAATTTATCTAATTAAATAATGAATTACAACATCGAACTCGGTGCAATGCACTTCTGTTTGTATACAATTATTTCTTTGGAATTGATGGAAAGCTTGAAAAAAGCGGGATTAAGCTCGGCATAAATTCGGGGATAGGTGGGGAATATCTATGTTTGGACGAGCTTGCGGGACAGAAAGTCGGGGAGCTTTCTCTTGACTCGACGCCCTCGTAATCTCGCGGCGCACTTGGCCGGCGCAAGCTCCTCGCAAGCTCCGCCACGCCATTACCAGAAAGGGTAAATTAATACCGACTGCGCGGAGCTTTTTGTCTGGGAGGAGGGAAGATTAAGAGTTTGATTAAAATTCTAAGGGGTATTCGGTGACGGAATTCATTATTCCTCGTACGAGCGGCCAGCTTGCAAGCTCGCCACCCCCGATTCCCTCCTGCGAGCTGCGATTCCGCCGCGGGGATTAACCGGACTTCCGCCGCGGAAAGATTAGAGAATCAGCGGAATCTGAACGGAAAGAAAGACATTCGTGCATTCAGCAAAGGACAGCATTTCCGATAAAGTTCAGTTCTCATTACAAGAATAATTGGAGCAGCAACAAAATTGTTTGCAATTGCACCTAACATAACCTAACCAAAACTTCCTTTAGAAAAAGTGCTTGCCAAATGAACAAATGAATTTGTTGCAGCCGTAAACAAATGTTGTCACTATTCAAACGAATGAGTAACGTCCTTCCCTTTCATAGCCGAAGGTCCCTCCACCCATGAAATTCAATCTTCTCCAAAATATAAAAAAAATCTCACCAAACAAATTCTCAAAAACTAAGATCTCATCCCTGTGGAAACCTTCCATATAGCCTCTGTTAAAACATCTAACGATTCGTTTCACCCAGTCATAAGAGAAAAGTGACAAAGAAGACCTATCCCGGGACTTTCGTACCGCCTTAATGTCCACGAATCCAGAAGCCACGGGATCGGCGAAGAGCATTCAAGGGAGCTTCATATCTCGGATTTCGAAAACGGACTGGTAAAGAACCCGCGCCCCATTCTCCGGAATTGTCATAAAGTAACACAGGGGTCGAAGTTCGCGCTGAAAGCTCAGAAAGTCCATCGGGAAATCCGAGTGGCTTTCGAATGAGCCATTAGAGTCGTCGCAGCACCGGCGAAACAACGGCGTTACGCCACTCTCCAGGGAATTTCGTCTCTTTCCGAAAGAGGGGGAGAAGCAAAGTGAAAAAAGGCGAGGAGAGGGAGAGGGGGGGGAGGAAAAAACGAGGCCGAAAGAGAGGGTCCTCGGTAAAAGGTGAACCCGAAACGAGAGCTTCCGTCGGCGGCATCTCGAGTGGACGTACTTTTGTCGAAAGCTCTCCGAGCGATATCGCTCTTTCTCTCTCTCTCTCTGGTGCATGTGCTTGCACTCTATCCCTCTCTCTTTTTCCCTCGCTACCAGTATTCCTCTTTCTCGCTTTCTTCTTCTCTCTTCCTCGCCCTCACTCGCGCTTTGACCGTCTCTCTCCCCCTCGCACCTTTGAGAGAGAGAGAAGCTTTCAGAGCTTTCCTCCACCCACCTCTCTCTCTCCCTTCCTCTCGTAATGTCAGAGCACATCTAATGTATTTCATAATCAATGCGTATGTAATTTGGAGTAGAGTTTTATAAATACTTTGACGTTTTGACATATATATACATATATGATGTTGTAGTCCAATTCTTATTTTTTAGGGGAAGGTAAATTATTTACGATTGGAAGTTCTCGGAGTAATAAATATTTTTCAATAAATAATTCGCTTTTCTAGATAGACCTGGGGATGTTAATTCGGCTCGATCGACGCCGTTAAACGAATCACCGGGTTAACAGGTATAAGATTAGTCGTGGCCAAAAAGTCGATTTAAGAGATTAGCGAACGTCACTAAACGCGTTACCTTGCCCTCTCCATGGTGGAGTTAAGCTCGTGCTTAACGTCCTGAGAGGTCTCTGAAAGCTTTCGAGTCGCCACTTTCGCCTCCTCCTCGTTCCAACCCACTCGATAAATTCGTTTACGCCGAGCTTTCGCTTCCCCATTTTTGGGCGGAAAAAAAAGGAGAGAAAAAAAAAACGAGTAAACCACCAAATAGCCGCTTTGAGGAATTTGGAGGAAATTAGCGAAAAGCTCCTGCCGCGTCCCCGACCTGCCCGAACGGGCCAGGGAAAGCGAAAAACGCGCTTTTCCGGACATTCATCGTAACTACGCCACTTGGCGAGTTGGAAAAAAGTTCATCGATAACCGGCCGTCACTTTTCATCGACTCGGTTAACTTCGACACTCGACGATAACGGACAGGAGCTTATCAGACCATTGTCGAAGAATGACTAATTACGCGATTGGCACCTCTGCATATTTCGGATGACACATGAAAATCTGCAAACACAGTTTTTTTGGTGGATTTTTGGCATGAAATATTCTCCAATAAATCTTAATAAAATATTAATTAGTCAGGGACCAACTTGCATTTCATTTTCTTCTTTCAATTAGCCCAGATTGGTTATGTTATCTGATAAATTTCTCGTTACGATTCGAAAATTAACGCGACGTCCTTCATTTCTGGCCGCCATCTTTAAACGAACTTAATGGACCGTTCGTTCCGAAGAATTGGATGAAATTGCGCACACCTAGAAATAGCTGGCGAGCAGACGAGCTTTGGACTCGAGTTCCACTGATTGCAGACCTTGCCTTGATAGGCTGCAATCGAATTACGAATTCATCCTTCGATTGATTCTTACGTCCATCGTCGTTGCAAAGTAACTCGCATTATTCCTTACCGACCGTAATTCTATACGATTTTTGACATAATTCCTTCGACCGACTTTTCGCCTCCCTTAAGATTCCCCTCTTCCGAACCTCGCACCTGATCAAAGATCGATACCATTCGATCGGCTCTTCGAAACGCATTTGGAAACGAACAATGGGAAAATCCTTCGGTCCGAGCCGGAGATAAAACGCGAAGTGAATTTCTTTAATTCGGAGAGAATTGGAAGAAATTATGCAGAAATCGAGGGGAGCCGGAAACGAGGCTAGGGACGCGAAGTCGGCTGATTGCAGGCCACGTCTTGGTAAATTTTCCCCGACGCCGCGAGGGCGTCGCGACGCCGTCCTCCACCTCGTTACCATTGTAGACGTCCCGAGATGCCGGAGTGTTTATTTAGCCTAACACTCGCCGATGCCTTCCCCGTTGTGCTCCGGAGCTGTTTATACACCTCCACCTTCCCGGCAAAGCTCCATCTGAAGGAGGGTCCTCCATTTGGGGAATCCTCCGCCACGTGTAAACCACCCAATCGTGCGAGGCCCTCCCCTTAAGGGTGATCCCGACTTACTCTTCGTTACCTCGGTTTACTTACACCTGCAGTTTCTCACAGTTCTTTAGGGCAGGGAACTACCCTAAAAATTGATACGAAGATGTAGTGATGACTCCTCCACCGGGAAGACATCCTTAAAAATTTCGTCCTGGTTTCTCTTAAACATTTGCATACCCCTGAGGATACAAGAAGAGAGGTGGAATTTAATCGAAAGAAGCAGTACCTCCTTCGTGATCGATATCCAACGCTCTCGAAGCCTAACCTACAAAATTCACTTTAAGGCCTCCATAAAGCGGATGGTAAAAAGGAGAAAGAGGAAAAACGTACGGCGGAAGGTAGACGAGCCAACTTAATAACTCCAGGGCGAAATCTCTCTCTGGCGCGTGAAAATACACGGAGGAAGTGCGTGGAATAAAATATCGGCGAATAAAAAGGTCGACGCGGTATATATATATATATATATATCGAGCGTCCGACCGGCCGTAAATCGCCGGATGAAAAAGCGGCCGGGGCCGAAATTATATTATGAAATCGCCGGTAACGGGTATCGCTAAACTGCAGGCGGGCGATATATCAAAAAGTCGCGGGAGGTATGACGAAAAAAAGTAGCCAGAAGGAAGAGGGACGCCCGTAAAAATGTTTCCCCTCTTCTATTTTCCCCGGGCGGCCGTTTCGATTGCGTCGAGGGCGGCCGCCATTGTGGTGGCCGACGTCGCTAAAGGGACGTCTCGGGACGTCGTAACTGTCGGCGTCGTTGGAACGTTAATCGACGCTCGTGAAAGAGCCGAGGCGAAATAAGGGATAAGCCGCGGGCTCTGCTCTGGGCGCAATTAAAGGTAAAACCTACGCGAAGAAACTGCCGCCCGGCGCCACCCACCGCCCACCGCCCCGCAACGCGGTAATCC
Source organism: Orussus abietinus (assembly GCF_000612105.2). NCBI lineage: Eukaryota > Metazoa > Arthropoda > Insecta > Hymenoptera > Orussidae > Orussus > Orussus abietinus. The sequence continues at coordinate 233,355 of NW_019394714.1, forward strand.
GTTTTGACGATCTGAATCGTGGAAATCTTGGAAATTTCATGTCTTTGGAAGGGGTCCTTCTGCGAGAGTCGATGCAACTTCCAAGGTAAAACCTATGGGAAGTAATTGCCGCCCACCCACCACCCACCGCCCATCGTTGCTCTGCGACGCGTCACTCCGGAAACGCGGTAATCCGTTTTCGACGATCTGACGGAGGGATTTCTGGGAACGTCATATTTACCTCTGCGAAGTTTCCTTTAGGAGGAATCGACGCAACTTCCGGAAGTGGGGGAGAATTTGACGATTTAACGGCTGGATCGCCAAGTGCGCTTAGAGGTATTAAAAATAATATTATCCATTCATGACATTTCTCCCGAATGTCGTACTCAAACGCGAACACCCTAATTCAGTAAAATTTAATTCCTGTACTTAATAAACTGTGTTAAAAAATTTATAACATACATTATTAATTTGGTACACGAGTGTATCAACTTCCCTGGATTTCATGAAATTATAACATTACGTATCGCGCACTAATTTGATATAACCTACGTAATAACATGCCGTTTTCAATGACTTTATTGAGATTCATTCGAGCATAATTCATCAAAGAGCCGTGAATGAAAAACCGCGGATTCCACCCCGTCCGGCGTTTTGACTTTCTCCAGGTTATTGCATTTATCGGCGCGTTCGTTTCAGCACGAAGTAATCATCATAAAATCGTGCATTACCGCGCAATTTAGCATTATTCATGGCGCAACAGTTGTTAAAATTGAAACGAGCCGTCAAGTCCGGAAGGTAATAAAAAATATTCCCTCCCCCCGCGGTCCCCTCTCTCGATTTCCTCCCGTTTTATAAGCTTCCCTTCCGTATAATTTCCAGCAATCTTTTCTCCGCGGCAAGAAAGGAGGCGAATATACCGAAGAAGAGTGGCGGATCCCCCGCGTGATATTTTCTCCCCCAGGATTGCAACCTGCCTCACCGACACCCCCTCGTCCAAAGACGAATTCATACTTTTGCGTTTCCGTATAAAGGGGAGAACGACGTCAAGTTCTTCATAAAACCGCGAGAGGGGCCATCTTGCCGAGACCCTCTCTTCTTTTTTATTATTCCCGGCCGACGTACACACTCACCCCTTAAATCTTCTTCTAGACCGTCAGCGGGGAAATTTACGAAAGGCAGCTTTCTCGCTCTGGATAATATACTCGTGCCTGGGAAGAACTATTTTCGGGATCGACGAGGAAATCCGCGCTGAAAATTTGAAGAGGGGGACCACCCACCACCCACCACCCCCCGGATGCCGAAATTTTCGGCAAGGGGAGTTCTATCCCATTTTCCACCCATCTCCCATTGGATAGCATTCTGCCAATTCTGTCAAGAAAACACATTTTCCCAAGAAGTGCATTTCCACCGTGAAAACTTCCCTTAGAGCGTGCAACAGCAATGATAAATATTTCCCCCTAATAAACAAAGTCTTTTAATTAACCACCTTCGGTAGAACGAAACGTGGCAGAGAATTCCTAACGTTCGAGAGTTCCGAAAATGTCCGAACCCTCCACATCCAAGGGTACAAATCCATTTAAAGACGGGAATTTGCGAAGTTAAGGGAGCAAATTAGAAGTTTCATTGAACGTGCAGACAGAGGGGGAGGATTTTTCCCCCGAGAATGGTCGGAATTGGCCCGCAGAGAGAGCTAACGAATTCCTGGCATAAATTTCCGTTCCGTATCTATTCTTTTTTCCTTTCCTCGCGAAAAGCCAGAGGGAGCTTTCAGGACTCCATTGGCGAGTCTTTCGGAAATATTAATCTTCTTATCGGGCGAGGGGAGGGGAAAAGTGCCGGCAAAGGGGTTAAAGGGAGAGGAAAGTCCAAGCCGGAAGGCGCCATCACTTATTCATAGAGGGACAATACTTGCGTGCCCTCTTCCCTCTGTACTTCCCTCTTGGCAGCGTCGTTTGTTCCCGCCCTGTTGACTTCCCTCTTGCAGAATTTAAGGTGAAGCGAAACACCCTTCAAATCAGTCTATTTGAATGCAACACTTTTTTTAAGGGTATTAGACCAAACTGTCCGAAACTCTGACGCATCACTCCTGATCATCTAAGAATTGTCCTGACACATTGAAAATTTGGATTTTTCAAAAAAATTGTTTAACTCAACCGAGACCAAAATCAAAATGGCGTCGAGCTCTCATATTTCGATCAATATACAATTATCGAAGGCTCTGATATGAGAAACGAAAGGGTCGGGACAATTTTACGACAATTTAGAACACTCTGGTAATCGATAAACTCGCAATTACACTACTCATTGCAGGTAATGAGGGGCCTTCACGAGTGTAATTTCAGTCGTGTCGGGACTTCTCCTAGGACCTCCACAGTGACGTGTTAAATTCCCAATCGATTATTCCCACGCAGTCAGGAGAAAAGTGGTAAAACCCAGTCTAGCATCCCCTTAACCTTAGTTAATCGCGCCGATTTAGAGCGGAATATCCCGGGATTTACGGGAGGCCGCGGTAACGGGTGACGCGAAATTAAAACCGCCGCCATGATGGCAGACATTCGTCAGCGCGTTCCCTCGCGTCGGATTTTCCGCGCAATTATTGCGGCCCGGGGCCGGACGCGGCCTGCGGCACGGCACGTCCGCCCGACGTCCCGACGCCGGTCGACGGACGTCCCGATCGACGCGCCCGGAAAATCCTGGTCGCGGGGAACATGACGGCGGTGTGACGTCGCGTGCGCCGCCACGATGGAACGATACCGCGACGCGGATGCCGCCGAGATCTATGCGTCATTCCCGCCGCGCCTATTTGTTATTTTACTCTTTCGGTGGACGCGCTCATTAATCAAAGCCTCTCGTCTCTTTACCTGGCACTCTGCATTTTTCATCCCCGCCGAGCAAGCACGCCCCTACGCCGACGCGAAGTAGGCCGCCATTACGGTCCCCATTGATACCGATTATAGGTTATGGAACGCCAAAGGGTTGACATTAACCCCTTAACTTGTGCGAGTTAATTCGAGCGCGCTAAACAGGCCAAACTGTGCACCCTGGAGATAATTCCAGCGGCGTTGTATTTTACGATACTATAATTTTTCACACTAGAATATTATCCAGAATTTTATTTTTTTCCCCAAGACAATGTTCTAGTGTTTTTTTTCTTACATAAAAAAAATTGATTTTCTTTGGCCGGTTTTTTTTGTTTAATTCTATGCGCGGAACTTGCGAAGTAGACCGCCATTACTGTTCACAGTTGTAACGCTTATAGGTTAGGAAAGCAAATATATTATATAATAATTGATGTTGAAATGAAGGGAAAAAATGGAAAAAGGAAATTCCGCTGCGTGTTGAGGATGGGTGATGTACCGGCATGGATGGGACGGAAATTATTTTCCGCGAGTAAGGAAAAGCGAAGCGCTTTTCCTCGAGAGAATCGTGTGATCCGGGAAAAGGAGGGTAAAAGTCGTCGGCGGGAGTTTCGTTAAAACCGGGAAAAGGTCTCAAAGAATCTTACGAGCAGCCATGTTTGAACGAAATGCTCCTGCAAAGTCGAGGATGCTCCTTTTCGCTTTCTCTTTCTTTGGAAGCCCGGCTTTTCCGACACTTTTCTCCGCTTTTACGAGTGGTAAAAGCCGCGAGGATCAGAAGGCATGCTCTCGAATACGCGGCTCCGTTCCGATAAGATGACTGGCAAGAAGATCCTTTGAATGCGACCCTTCGCATCACCTCGCGAAGATCCTCTGACAAAACAGAGTCTGAATGGTCGATTTCGAAGGATCTCCGTTGATATCCTTTACTATCCGAGTGATAGATTCGACCTGGCGAAGAAACCATCCTGGGCAAAGCGTCGTTTTCGAAAATTCTCACATACAAAACGTGAGGTGGAAGTTCCGCGCGACGCGGATTCAAGATGGCCGACCGCGAGGCACCCGTATAGAGACTTCCTGTTAAACAAAACGTCCGAACGAGACTTTGCCAACGAGACCCGTCCTAATGCCTCGAATCCGGCAATTTCCTGCCCCCCAACTTCCGGCCCCTCGTCGATGCGCCATCCGAAGCTCCCGATACTTTACTCGACATAAATACGACTCCCTTGTGGCTTGTGGTGAAAAATGCCTCGAACAAAAGTTCCGAGGTACACCATGACGAACAACTTTTGTGGGAAACGTTTCCTTCTAGGACGTACCGTTTAGGAGGAAAACCCATAGAAAGAACGTTAAAAGTAATCACCGAACACAGGTTGAAGGCCAATTTAATATGCATTATAAATTTCTAATTATAATTCTACGTCAGATTTATTATCCCGTGAAAGTGTCTAGGAGAATTAACATCGTTCTTTAACTAAGTCCATAAAATATCTCGATGAGAATAAATTTTACAAAATTAATACACCACATCCGAAGCTCTGAACGAACTTTTGTCTTATCAGTGCGACGTGTGAATTTTACATCGGGTACTCGTGGCAGCAAACGGAATTTAAAAAAGCTCCTCAACTTTAATTTCTTTCAACGAGTCCATCATAACTCGCAGAAATGACGGTAATCAGTGCGTACCTATGCCACACGAAAATGTCAAACGGCTTAATTTGAGCGATTAACGGCAATTCCGCACGATCCGAGGACTGATAGGAGCTTCGGCAAAGTGATAATAAATTCCTCGAAGCCCGACACGGGATCCTGGAAGTCCTGGAGTCCCGGCCGAACCCGTGCCGGGATTCCAGGACGTCCCGCGGGAATCCTACGTTAAGCTGCGATAATCCCGCGTCGTTTTTTTCCCCGCAGGAAAAGGAGCACCTCTTTTCCTACCGGGAGAAAGAGCGATTTCCTCCTTTTACCATTTCTCCCGTTTCCTCCTGGCTGTCCCTTCTACTCCAGCCGAGTCCGACTCTATCGATCTATCGAACCGTCGGCTCCCGGAAGTCCGGGATCGATCCTTGAAACCGTGCCCAATCATCTGCTCGTTCGAGCATCCGGTCGGGCTTTTTCCGCTTCCTCGAAAACCAAGTTTCTTTCCCGAATGGATATTACAACCCGGAGGAAAGGAAATGTGGACGAGAGGTCCGAATCCTTTTCCCGGATGCTGGATCAGGGAAGGCTTCTAAATCATTTTTCCTATGCGCATCTCTAAGCGTTCTTCTCATTTGTTAGGATAAACGCGATTCCAAGTGATACAAGTCGTCTAAAGTTTAGTTAAAGGTGATGGGAAAGTGGCGTCAAATGATTTTATGAAACTTTTCTCCAACCTAAGTGTACTGATTCGTTTCAAACTCGACAATATAAGCATGGAGACTATAACGAAGCTCCTAACACCCATAAAATTTCAATTTTTTCCAAATTTATTATACATATCTTCAAAATTTTTTATAAAAAATGAAATTTCATCAGTGCCAGGACGTTCCTTATATCCTATACTCCCATAAAATTTCAATTTTTTCGAAGTTTATTATACATATTTTCAAAATTTGTTATAAAAAATGAAATTTCATCAGTGCCAGGACGTTCCATGTATATGTAGGATATATATCGGCTGACTTTTTCATATCTCCTAAAATGCATTTACTCCAAGTTCATTTCTGGAATTCACCTACTCTCTTCCAGTGACGTCTGGACGGAAAACCCGAAATTCCGCGTCCGGGGAGCGAAGGAAACGTCGAGTCAGCGAAGACGCGTCCACGTTATATCTATGGAACATCTACCGTATATCTACCGTACAATGAACGTTTTTCCATACACGTGTCTGCCACCCCCGAGACTCCCCCATAAATTCGCACATGCGACCCGCTGGTGCGGCGAATACACGGCCGCTTTGCGTTACACATTTATCCGACGTAGGTGCACTTCCGGTTGCACGAGAGCCCCAGCCATCGGGCATCCCGGAAGTGGGAATCGATACTCAATAGTCGAGTGTGCGTTATGGGGGGGGGGGGCTTTGCCACTACCGGAAATGGAGTTTCCGCCCCTAGGCGAGATCCCCACCGAAAGGAAAGCGAGCTTAATCTACCGAGAAGGAAATTAACTACTCTTGTACAATTTTCTACAGATTCGGTCAATGAGATAGAGCCTTTAAGGCGATGCCAAAGTGCCGCCAAAGAAGTCCGATGAAATTCTTTGGGACCTCTTCGAGGTCTCCAAATTGAGTCCTGGGTTTAAACCAAGACCTGAACCACAAGGATCCATGGTCCTGGATTTCGGTTTTCCGGGCTTGGATCTGTCGGAAGTGGTTCCATATTCGTGGCTCGCTTCCCGGGGTCAAAACCGCAGCTTCGTTACTGCATAACGAAAATGCATCCGACGCGTCGTGATGCATCCGAGGCCACCTCTGCGCCCCAAAGAGGTGTGACATAAATTTTAAATCATCACTCCGGTTCGCATTAATCCTCCGCCCTCCTTGATGGAAGTAATTATTCTTCCGTCCCTTAACAATATACTTCCACAGGGTGCTTTCTCTTTTCGAGCGTCGCTCCTCATATGCCCATAACTTCCCAACGGTACGGAATTTCAAAGAAACGCCCTAAACAAATTTTCTTCGCAATACGTTATGCGATAACTTTTGTCCGAGACATTTTTCAATATCTCGAAGGGTTAAGCAAGAAAAACCATTGTGTTCATCGCTTCCACCTTACTGCGTTCTCCGTTTTCTAGCGCAGCTCTTCATACGCCCATAACTTTCTAACGGTACGGAATTTCATAGAAATGCCCTAAACAAATGTTGTCCGCAATGTGTTGTACGGTAACTTTTGTCTGAGATGTTTTTCAATATCTTGAATAGTTAAGCCAGAAAGCCATAGTCTCGGTCGTCGCGATGCGCCGTTACTTTGTCGCTGTTGTTCCCGTGTACTGTACTCGCCGGTGCGGAATATTGTCTTGAAAATTAGAGGGACTTGGGAAATGAACTTTCATTAATGAAATTCTTCCCTGTTTCAGTGCGGGAGGTGACGCTATCGGAGCTGAGAGACTCCGTAGCGAGGTTACGAGACCGCGTAAAGCTGGTCTGCAGGACGAGAGGGTCGCCACCTCCCAGAGTGCATTGGCTCAAAGATGGCGTGTCTCTGCAGCCCCGACGGGGTCTAAGGATCCAGCACAAACGGTAAGCCGACGGTCTTATTTCTAGCCCCAATCCCCGGGCCTGTAATTTCCCTCCTGCATGGAAGTTTCCTCGTCACGGGCCGAACCGGGCGAAAGTTCCAGTGAAATGGCGGATTTCATATCTGAAACATGAAAGTGGGCGCGTCCAGGGCGATACACCCACTGAAGTGCACCTGGGAAAAACTGCTAGGAATAGATTAAATCTCCCTAGCTTTCGTGCAGGGAAAGGGTTGAAAGATCATTTCAATTAGATATTAACAAAATTTGTTGATGCAAAAGTGGCGACACACTGACCTCGTTTATTTAACTTTTTTATAAACTGGGTGTATCGAATCATTTCAAAGTCTGCAACGTGAATATGGAGGCTATAGGGAAGGTCCTGAGACCCTTGAAGTTTCAATTGTTTAAAAATTTACTTATAGGTGTTTAACATAATTTTTCATTAAAAGTGAAATTTCGAGGGATCCCCTCGGATGCCACTTTATTAACTTTTAACATTTGCAAATTAGTAATTCAGTGTGTTAACTGTTAGATTGCTTAAAAGTTAGCTAATCGCGATATCGTGTCACGTGATCGACTGCGTAAAGACGCCGCGACGCCGCGCTAAGGCGTCGCCTCGATGTCGTTGGCGCACGATGACGTCGACGTAACGAGTGTCCCGGAGATGACTCGATCCTTGGCATAGATCCGATCGTATAATTAAAGACGAATCGTGACTGTGCACAGAACGCGCCGCCAGGCGTTCCCCTTTCCCTGAAACGGAAACGCGAAACGCCCCCGTCGGAGAGAGGGATGAGTAATGAATTTTTTTTATTTCCATTTTCTGGAAACCTCCGCTCCCTCCGCCTAGAAAATGGATATTCCAAGTGTCCCTCGACCTCTTTCCCGGATATGAAGCTGTAACACGGCCCAAACTTCTGTTTTTTTTCCCCCTGAAAAAGAGCCAACCCTTTCCGGACACTCTTCCCCCGCAATTACTCTACCGAGTTATTCGTTAATAACGAATTACGATAATTACAGCCGTACCTAAAAATATTCCTTACTCGTCCTAAATCATAAAAGGACACGCATGAACATTAACTTGGCTCTTGAGCTACTCTCCTTTAAAAAACCCGCGCAGTTTAAATTGCTTTCCTTTAGTTCGACGCTTACTTCGGTATAAATTAATTCAAATGATAAAGATTAAAAATTAGATCAGATTATTTGATACACGTAGGTTCTAAATCCCGGAAAATGGTGTCGTTTCCATTAAATATATTAAATATGTAGGGGAAAAATATGTTAAACGAGAATATCTAAGGGGTAGGTCAGCGCCTCCACTGTTGGGCCTGAAAATGATGGAAAATGACGGAAAATCATTTTTCCATCATTTCCGCCGAGATGCCGACGACGGGGAATTCTTTTTCGGGACCCTCGAGGCTGGATTGAGGTAAAAAAAAAAATTATAAGGAGGGAAGCAGATTTGAAGGAGGAAAAGGGGACTGGTGGCGCAGTCAGCGTCCTGGCTTGGAGAAGTCACATCGGCGCCGAGGGTTAAGGGGGGCGCAGCTTTGATGTCGCCGGAAATCGAGTTTTTCCCCAAGACGCAGAGGAAGACCTTTCCCCAAGGGGTGTATAAGGGAGGTCGGAGCTTTCGGTACCTTTGAGAGCTTAATCCGCGAGTTCTCTCGCGGATGCAGGGCCCGCAATTAACTTAAAAGCTCCAAAGCTCCCGCCAAGGAATTCAGACGCGAGTTCCATAGGTCTGGGGAAACTTGGAAGCTCATTCGTCCGTTTTATTAAAAAGAAAAAAAAAACATGGGAATTGAAAGTAGATAGCGCGCTTTGATACGCCCTTAAAGGCTCCTAACCGCAGATCGGCGGCTTAAGGAGGTGTAATTTCGAAATCAGGAAAGCACAGAAAGAAAGGAAATATTTTTTAACTATCTCCTTCCGCGGATTGCAAGCTTACGCTTCCGCCCTTAACGGTTAAGGGGGGCGGAATCTTAACCGAGATCACCGTCGAGGTAACGAAGGTAAAAGAAAAAACATTGCCAGTAAGTTTCCATCAGAAAGTCGTCAGAATTGCGAGTTACGAGTTTCGAGGACCCCTTAAAGGCTCCTTAAGGCGGCTTAAGAAGGGAAAGTCTCGCCGGCAGGGATCAGGAAATGCGGAAAAGAAGGGAAACGTCCTTTAACGATCTCATCCCCTTGATGGCGAGCTTAGAACACGTCCCTAACTGTTATGGGAGGTCGAAGCTCGACTCGAAGGAACCAATGGGAGGAGTCCTGACCCCCAGCGGAGCCATCGGCAATGGGTACTTGAGCTTGCACCAGAAAAGCACACTTCCGGCCGCGTGTATTCCGTGCTTCCTGAATGCGAAGGACTATCTCCTATCGGATTTCCGCAAGCGCGGGCCCACGCGGGGCAAAAAGCACGGCAGGGCCATTAGGTTATTGCGGATCCGCGGAGAGCTTACGAGCTTGCGAGTATTGGGAGCTCGCGATTTCCCAGCTGCACTTCAGCCTGGAAAAACTTCGATCGACGCGTGAATTAAACCTCGCCAGGTGGCAAAAGCTCGGGAAGGGGAAGAAGGGGCGAAAGCTCCGCGGAAATGGAGGGTGGGGGTGAAAGCTCATGGGAGGCGATAGGAAAACAGGGAATAGTCGATCGGATCTGCTTTATTACTCTTCTCTGCCTCGTGGGGAAATATGCGACTTCCGGCCACGGCGCGGAAATGGAAATCGTTGGCCAACCGGAAATATACACTTCAAAGATGTCGACGCATGTGTCGAGGGAATTTCCGGGGGGAAAAAGAGAAGGGAATTGTTTCCCGAAGTCATTGGAAAATTCTCACGAGGAATGGCTTTGCTGGCAATGGTTCGGTCTCTCGTGGGGTCTTTTACATTTTTCCAACTTCCGTCCTCTACGTATTTCCGGAATTGTCGAGGATTACCGACATCCTGGATCGGCGCCCGGCAGGGAGTATCCAGGAAAATGAACCAGCTTAATGGTAAAAAGGCCGGAACGAAGAGCCCGTAAAAGCTTGAAGTCCTAAAACCATCAGCTTGGACACGCGAAGTCCCCATTTCGGAATCCCCGTAAAAGCTTCCCAAAAAAGTATTCAGAAAAATGGTACGTTCTTTTAAATCGAGCCGACTACGATTAGCAACAAGGCTGCACGTATTAAATATTGCTTATACCCTGAAAAAAAATAAAAAGTTGGTCGGCGCGAAGAAAATCTGCATTGCTGCGACTAAATCCTGCGATCAGATGCCAGGTAGAGTGAATACAGAAAGTTGGTTAAATTCGTTTAAATCAACGATTTTTCTTCTAGACAATATAATTTTTTCTTGCAAGATTAAATGGACGAGCAATGAGTTCACTGATTAAATAACGTATTCCGTCATTTTGGGTGTTTTACCATTTATTTCCGTAGCGATGGTTGTCCCCCCTGTGTCGCTGCATGCAAATGTCCGCTTCATGGCAAGCACTAATCCCCTAGTCGCTAGGGGAATCGGTTGTCGAAAGCGTAATAAAATTATATCACCGGCACGTATATTGCACAAGGGACATCTCTGGTGAGAAGCGTCCATGGGAAGCTTCGTATCTTGGCTTCTGATCAAGTTCCACCCATTTCCACTTTCTCGTTCTCGCATACTCCCAATGTCTCCGTGAAGCATTTCGAGTGAAATGATTAGATACTGATAGTGCATTGTATGCATAAAATAGATCATCATTCGGAGATTCCCTCCTTGGAAACGATCCCATATTTCACGTCACAAGATGCAATTTTCAAGAACCTTCTGAATAAAAGTCTTACAATTTACATGAATTTAACGGCAGCCATCTTGTGCAAACTAGTAGCGGAGGAAAAACTCATTCGTTCTTGCGTCTGGTACCAAATACAGTGTCAAAATCGCGTTAGAACAATTTTATAAAATATTCGAAGCCTTTAAATTAACCTTGTTCAATATGGCGTCGGTACAGGCACCTCGATCGACACAACGTGATATTGAAACGGCATCCGAGCGGCGGCCATTTTGTGCAGACTCGTAGCAGAGGAGAAACACATTAATTCTTGCATCTAATACGAAATATAGTGTAAAAATCACGTTAGAACAATTTTATATAGTATTCGAAGCCTTTAAATTAACCTAGTTCAACATGGCGGCAGTGCAGGCACCTCGTCGCGTTTCTGGTTCGATTCGAGCGCGTCGATCGACACGGGCGGCTCAATCGGTAACCTTCACAAAGGCCACGTAACGTTCAATACAAATTCCCTCGATTCTTTTGTCTTTTACTCGGGCGTAAAGAGCTTTGGAGCGCGCTCTGTCGGTGAGCACAATCGCCGGGGAGCTTTCAATCCCGAATGGAGTAGCATTCTCGGGATCCTCGGTGTACAAGCTGCTTCTTAGTCGAAAGGGCTCTTTTCCGGAAATCGGCGCGGGGCTCGCAAGATGGCGGCGGATTTCGCGGACCGGAAGCTCCGACTCGCATTTCCCGGACGTTACTCGCCAAACCCGGCCGTGTCGCCGCGAGTTTATCGCAGGTCTCGTTACGACTCACGCGATAAACCTTACGACTGGCTGACATCCCGACGCCGACGCCATTACTGTCCGACGCCCTTACAATGCCGGCCAAATTGTTCCCAGCAGGGCACACGGAAGGGTGCCTCCGAAACTGGACCTCCTCGTAAAGTCCCGACTATCGCTGAGGGAATTGTCCGGGCAATGCCTCCGATGTATCATCTTTACCTTTAAGGCGGTATGAAAGTACTTTCCGAGGGATCAATTGTTCATGACACTTTTCATAGATCCAGGTGTACCGAATCGATTGTAATCTTACCACGTGGATGCAGATACCCTAAAGAAGGTCTTGACACCCATGAAATTTCATTTCTCTACAATTTTTTTCTAAACATTTTGTTCTTTTTTTTTTTATATATATAAATCATGACGTTCAGAGAAAACTTTCGTAGACGAGACACCCCCGAAGTCGTACGTTATTATTATCTTAAGAGGATGGCAAATTTGTTTGCATAATTAAGATTCAGTTAATTAAAAACATTGCAAGCAGAAAAGGGCACGGGGGTTAGTACATATTGGAGCTCCACTGTGTTTGACTGCATTAATGCAAATTATTACCTTGTGTTTGGAATGTAGAAGATTAACTTTAGTGCTTGCGAAATTATTAATATGGCCGACTTTACAACACTGACAAAGTGGCTCCTCAGGGACACGGGATACGAGGAGGACAGTCGGTCATAAAGTTGCAGCACATGGTTGAGGGTAGAATAATTGTGAATTTTTATGCAAACTTGTTAGCAATACATTACCATGCGCGCAATGAACATCAGATGTATGACCTCCTTGGTATTGTCTCGCTTTTTGTCTTTCAACCAAATCAACTGCTAATAAAATCGGAATTCATACAAAGAATAATTTCTTGTCGCTAATCAACTCTAACAAAAGTAATCATAATCCCGAGGCAATGTGTGCAATTTATTCCCGTTTATTTAAGTGAAATAATTATTCTTCGAATTATAACAACATTTCTTTACATCAATGACACTTCTTCCTCCCTATGGATACACGGAGGGAAAAGAGATTTGCAAATTTCACAAATTAACAACTATCTTCTCTTATCACTGTTTACAGGAAAGCAATTGATTGAGTAATCATTAACTTGCCCGATTCCGCTTGTACCTCGCATTCAACTTGTACATTGCCAAATGTAGTTTGTCAGATTTGTATCCCCCTACGAGGGTGCAATAGCGGAGTTAATAAATCCTCTTAACCCTCCCCTCCCCCGCGATTATCAACCATCCATCGGCGAGATCGATTATCGTGATATGTGCGATAATTTCGATGGACAGATCCTCCTCATCCGCTTTGGGTATTCCCGAGGAAATCGCGGATCGGTGCTCCAATTAATTACCAAATCCTCATATATACGCGGAAGTTACCTTCCTCGAATTGGTAATCATTTTTCATTTTGCATTTTGCATTTTGCAACTAATACTTGGACTTCTGGTTGAACCATCAAAAATGTAGTCGATTAGACCGAACATTTGATTGTTCACGTATGAAGGTGAAGTGCCCCCCCCCCCCAAATAATGAGTCGAAGAAGAAGAATCTTCGAAATGAGCAGAAATCGACGCAGGCGTGAGATCTCGAACATCCGAAAGGGAGAAAAGCGGTATTTCAAGCTCAAAAACCGGCATTTCCGGAAAATAGCCGCGCCATCCCGGATCGGTGGGTGGGTGGGAAAGGGGCCATTTTCCGCGCTTTTATCACAGAAACTCAGCGCGAAGTGGATGGGAAAAGGGGGAAAGCGAAGCGCGAAACGGTGAAAGAGAAAAAACCGGGGTGACTATCCCACCCCCCCCCCCCCCCCACCCCCGGTGGAGCGAAAACCAGAGGCGGCGGCCGTTCGTTGAAAGATTTGCATACGCTCGCAAACTATCTACCATTTTGTCGATAAATATATTTCAAACTGGAATTCGCTCGGCGAGCCGGCGGGGGGTGGGGGTCGAATGCAGATTTACGCAAAATAGGATTCCGCTTTAGGTAGGACGCCGTGTGGCGACGCCAGGTAACGCGTCGTTAACGCGCCGGACATCGTTCCGCTGAAAGCGGCTCGTCGGGACGCAAAACATATAATTTAGAGTGCGAGCCTCCACACCCATCCGTACTGGACCTACGCTCAGGGCGGACTGATCATGCACGACATCTACCCTGGACGCGCGCCCGTATGTGTGCGGCACACTGATGGGCGCCCGCATGTGGGTGTCACGTTGATGAAACGCCCGTATGCGTCGATACACTGACGAAACGCCCGCATGTGTGCGGCGCATTGATGGATGCCCGCATGTGTCGGCACACTGATGACATGCCCGTATGCGTAGCACACTGACGAAACGCCCGCATGTGTGCGACACATTGATGGATGCCCGTACGTGTGCGGCACTCGGACGGCACGCCCGCCTGTGTTACCACACTAACGAAACGCCCCTATGTGTCGACACACTCACACGTGTACGCATGCGCGAGAGGAATCACGAGGAACGGACCAAGGATTCACTCTTGATGGTCCGACTGCATATCACCGCAGCTTTGACCCGCCTCCCAAAGAGCGATTCCGCCGCTATCGGATATCGGTCCCACTCGGGGGGTTGGATTTTTCCATCGGGCCGAAATGACTTAACGCTCTCCGAAATCCAAATGGGGCGTCGATTTCGTCGTTTAAGTCAAGGGTGGAGAGGGGACACCGAAATGGGGAGGTCGCTTCGGGTGGAGTGGAAAGCCCCCCGTCGGGGCACTCGGCTGAGTCTCGCACCAAGCACATACACCCTTGCACGTGGAAAAATGACGGGTTAAATGAAGAAAATTTTTCCTCTTTCTACTATTTATTATTTGTATATTATTTTCTTTTTAGATTAAATATTTGACGAAAGTGAGAAAACCCTTTGGTTATTTACATTAACCAGTCAGCTGTTTCTGACGAGTAGTTGTTCATGTCGGAAAGTATAGTGGCTAACCTAGGTTAGACGAGCGCGGTAAATAAACAAATATTGAAAATTATGAAATATTCTAGGGTACAAGGTTCGGCCATTGCTATCATCGGTTATCTTCATGTATGCGAATGTGTATGCAACGGAGACGGAGGGAGAGAAGAAGCGGAATGGAGAGAGAGATTCGACTAGATTAACCGAGGGATATTCCGTTAATGGATTGTACAGGCCCGATTTTAATGTTTTATTCCCGCTGATCGAAAATTCGGGAATATCCGATCGGGCGTACTTTCTGGGAGATTTAAGTGCACAGCGTATGTACAATGCAATCATTTATTATGCAGCGCATTGTACATTGACGCACGTTCCTTGCCACGAGAATCCGAATTTCAGATCGCCATTTTCTGCCAATTCTTCTTCTTCGACATGAAATTCGAGATCCAAGATGCTCTATCTACTTCTCTCACTAAAATAAGTCATCCATTGTGAAAAAACGCTGCAACAAATTCACATTGTCGACGGACATTCCCAAATCATGTATAATTACAAGAAACAATTATTTCCGTCGAGAAGAAAAATTCATGCCGATTTAAAAAATTGTCTTTTCATTCAATCTGACATTTCTTCGAACATTGATCTTAGGATTTTTCATAATGCATTTTCCTTTGAGTCAACCAAGAATTTTCATTTCTTTTTTTTTTCAGGGTCAGAGTATAGGTTAGATGGTTTTCCTAATCTCGATATAATCTCGATATAAACTCGATATAAACCCGACTGACCGGGGTCGTCTCGATACTCGTATGAACCGTAACAATGTACTAGAGCTTGCAAACGGTCTAATTAATTTTTATATATACATTTTCCATATCCCAAATTTTCCCTGGCCTCCAGAAACGATGTCCCAGACTTCTCGACGACGTTCTACGCGAATCCGCGAATATCCCGATTCGAGTTCCCTGGTTTGCAACGAATTTAGCGTGGTGGAATCCTCTCGGGGAAGCTTCGCCTTGCGTGTCGCTTCTCGGGGATTTAAAATAGAGTCGGTCGCGCGAGTCCACCAGAGATTCTCGAGGAGGTGCATAAGAAGAGTTCGAGGGGCTCTGACTCATACCCGGTACCGAGTCATCCGCGTTTAGCACTTAGCCTCGAGTCGCCATGTCTAATTCGAGTCTTTCCATAAATTTCCCGCTATTGTCTAGGTTATGAATCCCCAGATACGAAGAAATATGGACCAGCTATATCCGTGGACGATTTAAAAAGAACGTCTTGTCGTTGAATGAAAAACTAGTGCTTAACAAATAATTTCATATGAAATGAAAAGATCACTTTTGGGCGTTCCAATTTAAAAAGAACGTCTTGTCGTTGAATGAAAAACTAGTGCTTAACAAATAATTTCATATGAAAGGAAAAGATCACTTCTGGACGTTTATACTTTAAAGGAAGGTCCTGAAACTCGTAAAATTTCATTTTTTTATAAAAAAAAATTCATAACATGTATAAAGAAATTAAAAAAAAATTGAAATTTCACCAGTGTCAGGACCTTCATATTAATGTTGTAAGGTTTGCATGTAGGTACACCCAACCCGGATAAAAGTTTCATAAACGAGACCTCTTTGACGTCACTTTCACATCCCCTTAAACCCTTTTGGCACTGTCAAGAGCCAGTTCATCGTCGAACCGGCGGCAGGTTGCACGTCCCTCCATAAGCAGGTCTCGGATGGCTTCCGGAAGTTAACGAACTCGAAGATGGCGAACGTGTGCGAAGCCACGGACCTACCGAAGGAGGACTTTCGGTCTTTCGTAGTAGGGTCCCTTGGAACCCTGCCAAGCGCGATTAGGGCGAGGCGAGATCTGCCAAAGAATTTACAGGAATCTGCAATTCGAGTTGAAATTCCAAATTTAATATCCGGCCCCTTTATTTGTTACCCTGACAAATGCGGCTCTTCATCCTCCGCTGAATATCCCGGCCGGGACTTTGGCACGGGATTTTCCACCAAGTCTGCAAATCCGCTGCAGACTTTTTTCTCCCTTCCGATGACCTGGGTCGATAGAAATGTCGGATGCTTTCGTCGGAATTCATTAATCATTACGTTTCGACCTGATGAAATCATCATTAACCTGATCCGAGATAACCTAATCGGTTTTATGGATTAATGTGTGTTTAAACGTCCCATCAACCTTAATTCTGGTGTTGGGCAATTGGGAGACTTGTACTCCAAAAATTAGGATATTACACTTTTCGATTAACGTATGGATGGTAATTAACCTTGTTATTCGGTGGGAAATATTGTACCGAAGTTTGTATGGAACTCGCTTTCGCGGATAAAGTAAATTACGTGTATCTCCGTCATGGATGATTTGTGGTCGATATCGATCGAGTGGTCAATCGACGTCATGGATGATCAGTGGCCGATGAACCGATACCGGAAGGGTGAAACTGGCCAAACATTTTCCGCGTATTTCCTCCAAAGATTATGTGGCTCTGTAATAGTTTAATTTCTAGCCGTTTATGTCACTCCGTGGAATTCCCACTTCTAATTCCCGAAAATTCAAATGAAGGCACTTTGGTTTCGTTTCCTACGACTCACGTAGTAGGAATGGATTCTCCTGGACGCAGACCAAGCACAATTATCTTTCAGGCTCATTTATTCTTTAACTCTACTTCTGGATCAATTAACAATATCTACATTTCTATGTAAAAAAATTATATCTACCCTCTAGATATAATTATTTAATTTGGAAAGAGCCAGAGTGGACGCCACGACTCACGTAGTAGGAATGGTTTCTCCTGGCCACAGGCCAAGCGCGATCAACTCACATCCCCACTTATTCTTTAACTCTACTTCTAGATCAATTAACAATATTATATCCACCCTCTAGATATAATTATTTAATTTGGAGAGAGCCAGAGTGGACGCCACGACTCACGTAGTAGGAATGGTTTCTCCTGGCCGCAGGCCAAGCGCGATTAACTCGGACGTCGTCTTCGGAAAGAAGCATAGCTTCCGAGGGTCGAAGAAGCCGAGCAACGTCCGAGGAATACTCGACGATACCTGAGACTCGAGCAAGGTGTTTCCTCCGTAATTTCTAGCCGTTTGGAATTTGTCCAACGCCCTGTCCATCGACTAGTTTACGGCCCCGGTGGGAGGACGCCGACTGCCCAACGGCCACTCAATGGCCGCCCGATGACCACCCTATGACCATCCGATGACCACCCACCGCCCACCCCATGGATGCCCTCCGGAAGATGTTGGACACGATTCCGACTCTCCCAGTCTGAATTTGTGAACGGTCCTCGATGGGAATGATCCAAGTCTCGCCGGTATAAGTAGATCATTGAAGAATCACTCAGTCAGATGACCACCCTATGACCACCCACCGCCCACCCCATGGATGCCCTCCGGAAGATGTTGGACACGATTCCGACTCTCCCAGTCTGAATTTGTGAACGGTCCTCGATGGAAATGATCCATGTCTTGCCGATATAAGAAGATCATTGAAGAGATCACTCAGTCAGATGACTCAGGGCTCTCGAACCACCAAGTATTCAATTTCGGTACCAATGGCTATTCTGTAATGTGTCGTCCCCGAAAGTACCCAAAACCATGATGCGCATTTTTAAAATAGGTACTTTTACATGTTTTTACCTGATGACTCAATGATTAATTTAAATGTAGCATCACTTAATTTAGATTTATCTCGCGATGCAATTATATACGCGCTGATTGGCCGCGGAAGTCGGAAGCGACTTCGTGGACCAGGAAAGCTCACCTACGACGTGACCTTAATTTTAACGAGGAGCTTGTGCCAAGTTTGGCCGGATAAGTGATTGACCTTATCCACTTGCCAAGTGATACGTTTACTCTGTTGGTTTTTTTTTTAGCACCAGTTTGCATCTTCAGCTGTGTCCAAACTGTTGATCGCAGTCTATTAGATCGAAGCGATGGACTCTGTCAATTTAGAGCTTTCGCCTTCATCTTGCATTTCTTGAAGCTTGATTTAAATTTAAACATTTAAATACTGACCCGCTTAACATGAAGCACTAAATGGGAGATAAATTTGCAACGCGATATTTGTGTACTTAATAATTCAAGGAATTAGGGAGCAAACAATTCATCGCTTTGAAATTCTGCTGATCAGTTCTCGCCTCTGACGTTAATCTTATCAAGTGCGATATAAATGCGGATAGTTATACAGAGACATGCTTGACATTCAATGCCACTTGAAATAGTGTCCTGGAAATTGAAACTCGAAGTCGCATCATGGTAAATGACGCCCATGTACTTAAATTCATCTCCATCGGTGAAGCGAGCTTGCGACTAATTGAAACTGCTCGACTTGGATCGCAGTTTATAATTGTTCCCAATCAAGTTTTAGTTCCTGGCCCAAGGGATAACTAGTTGTTCCAGTTATATTCGAAATTTCTATCGGGAACAATGCAGCTCGACATTTCCCGAGGAGAATTCGATGACTTTGAGGCACTCGCGCAAGCTCAAGGAAGTGGCCGCCATATTGGATCGCAAGCACGCAATAAAAAGGTCGCCCTATGGTATCGGGGGGAAATGAAGTGCTCCTTCCCTTCGGAGAGGGATGAAGTGCTCGCTTCCCTTCGACAAGGGAACACTTCATCCTCCTCTTCAAAGCTCTCATCGAAACGCCTTTGACCCCAAAAGCTTCGAAATAAAGCTCGCGAGCACTTCGAAAGTATCAGAGGCGACAGGCTAGAACCGAAAGAAGGTCGAAATGAGAAAGCAGAAATTCTAAATTTGCCACACGGCGAATGATAATGTAATTTCCTCGCTCCATTGTAAGTCGAGTGGGTGCGACAAGAATGGCGTCGTTTACGTACACTTGTATACTATTTACAGGCTCTGAATTTTCCTAGCTGTCAAGGCCGACTCCTATCGGTTTAAAAAAATTCTCAGCATAAGTACTCCCCACGATTTACTTGCGCAAATTAATGCAAGCCACTGCGAGAAGTGTAAGTCATGGAAAAAAAATCATGAAAATTGTCATTTTAACGTATTTGAGGTTCTGGGGGGCTCTGAATTTTCCTAACGTCGGAGGACCCATTAGAGTTGAAAAAATCTTTATAAAAAACATCTCGTGGAAGCTCCTAGTATGACCCCTAGACTCGCCTTTTGAATGGATTTACAAGCACGATTATTAACACTATTATAGACATTACCGTGAAGGAATAATTCAAATTTCACCTAATTACTTAAAAAATATGAGGTCACTTTAAAAATCCCTATACCATAATTATTAATAATACATATACAAAGGCGGCTTTATAAACGTAATTACATTATACATCCACATTACCCTCTGCTCTACGTCCTCCCAAAATTGCGTTATTAATCAAATCCCAGGCCGTTAATTATGAAATTAATTAAAACACATTATTTCAATGCAAATAATTATTTCACCGGCATATTTCCGTTCTCATTTTAATTTCCACGATTCTATCCTCGCAGTCGATCAATTTGCATCTCGAAATAGCAACTACAGGTCCCTCCACTATAATTACACAGTTTTACGGGAAATGAAAGGAAGCTAGCAATTAACGTCCTAATTTTTCGACAACAATTACCCGTATCGATCGCAGAACAGCCGAAACGGTGCGATGCATCTAATTAATTAGAATGCGTGGAACTAATTACTAGATATTCCGTCTGCGATAACAGCGCTGGCCGTTCTTCGTCTGGCGGGTCTAATTGGGTAGATTTAACGAGAAATATTATATTAATATAATTATACCGCGAGGGGAAAGCTTCCGGTCGCTGGGGATTTACAACAAAAAGTTGGCAGAACTGGGTCTCGGCCTGATTCGTCGAGCACTTCGCACGTCCGACTTTTCTTTTTCTTTTTTTTTTTCCTTTTTATCACGAGCTACTTGCGGCAGACACTTGAAGGCCTTGCGGCATTTCACCCACTTCCTCCTCTTCGCCCCTGAGAGCTTCTCACAAAAGCTCTCGGAAAAGTTGCAGCTCTGGCGCAAATACGTCAAGATGGGATCGCCATTTTCATGTCTTATATTCCATATTCCGGCATCCCTAAAGATTCGCCAATCTCGATAATGTCTGAAAATTGAATGGAAAGTGGTCAGACATTTTTCTGTCGATTTTCTACAAAAAGCTCCGTGAAAAGCGTTATGATATCACGAAAATGACTTGGTTGCAGAATAGGACTTTATTTTTCTCTCACTCTCTTTAATTCCCTTGTTCTATCTCGACCTCTAAATTCGTTACTTTTATTAACAGTCGGCTCAGGGAGTTCGCTCGATCCAGCCAAAAATGGCCGCATCGCCTCCGGGCACGCGACAACTGTCTGCAAGCCCGAAAGCTCGGAAACCCAGCCAGCCCTTTGCCGATCTCCACGGATCTGTCGATTCCGCCGGCGGATCGGCCCGGATATTTCTAGAGGCCATTGTTTTTCTCCTAAATGCGCCGGATTTAAATCTAACTCTTGGCAAGCATTCCCCGTTCGATTCCCTCGAGAAACTGCGACCCTCTTCCCCTCCGTCCCCTTTTCCCCCGGGGTCGCTTACGAGGCGAGATCTCCTGCAAGACGCGAAGCGTCTTTTGTCCGTCCGCACTTCGCTCCCCACCACTTCTGCGCTACCCCCACCACTCGTAAGCTTTATCCCCACTCCTTCTGCTGACTTTACCCCCACTCCGCTGGCAAGCTTCAGTGCCACTTCACTCGTATACGTAATTCCACGTCCCTAAACCTAACAGCGCCACGTCAGCATAACCGCATAAATCATACACCAAAATTTGTTGCTTTTTTATTGCTTATTTATTACACAAATTTGAATTTTATAATTCCCACTCCATTCGCAGACTTTAGTCTCATGCCACTCCATGGTTTCGCCCCCACTCTTCTGACAGGCTTCACTCCCACTCTTTTCGCAAGCTTCACTCCCACTCTTTTCGCAAGCTTCACTCCCACTCTTGTCGCAAGCTTCACCCTCATTCTTCTCGCAGGCTTCACTCCCACTCTTCTCCCAAGCTATATCCCCACTCTACGCGCCTCGCTCCAAAAGCCCGAAAGCTCTCTCCCCGTGCCCTCCCGTGACTCACCGGTGAGACGGTGGACCTTGTCGCGAATCTAAATAAATACCCCGAGGTGGAGTTCGTCAGGGTAGGTACGACTAGCGAGACATCGGCTAGAAATGCGTGAGTAAGAACCTCACGCCGCGGTAAATTTACATCACATGCGTCGGCGCTCTTTCGGCCGGTACTTCGGAACCGCCGGCGAGCTTTTTCCATCCTAGACCGGTGCGAGCTTTTTCGCTTACGACCTGGAAAAGGGAAACCGATGATTCTCCGACTAGTAACCCCTTGCTCGCTTCCCTTCCTTAATGAAATTTATTCCACTGCTATTTTGCAACTCGAGTTCATTAAAATAATTCATATTGGCTATAATTTCATTTAATCCGCGAAAAAAAATAAATGACACGCTGAGTAAATCTTGAGCTTTGTTCAAAGCCAACGGGATGAATTCAACGAAAACTTGAGCTTTACTCGTCGCGTTCTGAAAATGATACGGAACTTCATTGGACTTGTCAATGAGCTTTTGCTTATCGATACTTGGCTCGAATTCGTCGATTTAAATATCGACTCCACTTCGCACGGCTGTGTGGATGAAATCGCGTGAAAATAGGCGATTAAGTAACCCGCGACCGCCAATGAGAGATGCTTTGAGCTTTTCTGGAGCGAGCAAGACGCCCAGATGTATTTACGTCGACGGGGGAAAGAGACGCACGGATGGGACAGGGAGACGGAGAGAGAGAGAAAGACCACCAGCGAGATCACCAGGCTGTACCGTGGAGACTTCAAGAGAGTATCTCGCGCCAATTAGGCTCGGATGGCCCATCAGTTTTAATTAATAATTAATTTGTACCACACAAAGCTCGCTAGCTCGCCGAGTCGGGGCTGCGGCCTTTCAGCGCCGCTTCCCCGCGGCGAATTTCCGACGTCGGAACTTCCATGCAACGGGACGAGCCCGGGCTGGGCGAAAGCTCGAAAATCTACCGGGCTGAATGAATATTCGCAATTAATTGCCGCTAATTGCGCGACTACGTCGGCCCTCGCTCGCCGCAACGAAGCTTTCGACTTAAGCAGGCTTTATTCCCCACGTATGATGCACATTCGCGTGCCCCGTTCGCGAAGATTAACCTATTGATCCATTTCAAGAGCGATTATCTTCAGAAGTACCTATACAACCTCTGTATGTACAATTCTTACTACATAGGGAAAAATCCTGTACATACGTGAGATTGTACGAGGCAGATAGGGCACTTTCGTTGTGCATAGATTATGCATTCATTGACTTATTTCCGATTTTGCTTCCCAAGTATTCATTTTTTTTTAGGTTATGTACGTACAAACTGTGTGGTTATGTATGTACAAACGAACTCAGTGGAGGCGACCTGTCATGTAGCTAGTAGATATGGTCGATCAATCGTCAGACCAGTCACGGCTAATAAAGGACAAAAAGTTTTTTAAATAAATTCCGAAGCGTGGGTAAGATTTTTAAAACTAGGAATCATTGAAGCACTCGTTATTATTCGTTAAGAAATATTTAATTGGTTTAAATCGTAATTTGGTTAGGTATATCAGAGGCTACGGTCGATCCTCTTGACAGAGATTTCTGGTCAGAATTGTTATTGGAATTAGGGAGAAAAAAAGAGATTCAATTAAGAATTAACGAAAAGTGCTTCGCAGCTTCAATTTGTTAGGTTAGGGGCGACGATTCAATGGACACCTGAAGATTCGGAAAATAAACACAGGAAGAGAATCGTTTGCCAAGTGGAGTAAGTAATTCCCTCATCCGGCAGTCCTTGCCAAGTTCCTCATTAAAATGAAAATCACGAACCAGTTTCCGTTATTCATTTCCTCGGAGATTTGCATAAACAAATTGCGGATATTCACCATCGCTAAGTTACAGAAAGTAAATGAAAACATCAAGTCATTCGGACACTAATCACGTGTGAAAGTTCCCATTTAGATCCGAGTTGCGTATTGGCGAGGTATAACTCCGAGCTTGAAAGCGGAGCTTTCGGGGGCGTATAGGTTAACGCGGGAAATTTGAAATGAGCATCATCGGAGGAGCACTTCAGCTTCGAGGAACACGATACTTAAGGTAGCGACCCCAGGACGGCCATCGATCTCCCCGAGCTTGCACCGATGCATCAAGCTCGCCGAATTCTCTAGTGAAAAGCGGAATTCAAGCACAATTCAGGTGGCTCGTTATCCCCGGGACACGGGATAAGATTTAATCGAGAGCAATTATGAACTGCGACTCAAGTCGAGCGATCTCAATTAGTCGAAAGCTCGGCCGGGCGATAGGATCGATAACCGGAAGTGCATCTCGCTTAACGTGTTACAAGGGGTCAATCGGTTCTGAAACATATCCCTGGCCGTATCCTATCGATTAAAATCTTACCTTCTGAATTATAGATCGAGCTTTCGGGAATCGAACGGCAGGTTAAATTCCCGGATGACGTGAAAGCTCGGGTTGTGCGTAAACGGATGCAAGCTATGAGAGAGAATAATGAAACTTCGATCGAAGTTCACTCGACGTCGAAGTGACTCACCATACCGAGGTTGGCTCCTCTTACCGGGAACTTTAAAGCTCTAGAGCTTGCAGTACCCCTTGGAGAGCGAGAGGCTTCGCGTTTCTCGAGGGTGGTTTCTGAATGAGAAGGCCCACCCCATTGATGGGTCACTGTATTTACAACCCTTCGAGAGCTTGCAATACGGTTCGCAGAGCTTTCGCCGAGCCGAGTCGGAAGCTCCTTACAATGTGACGGTATTATTTTTTCCACGACCGAGACCGAAATCCAGACGAGTCCTCGTCCTTCGAGGGGTGGAAAGAGAAAAGGAGCTTGCGGCGAGCTTTCTCTTTCTATTTCGCCACCCCCTTCTCTGGGGGCAAGTAGAACACTTCATCTCTTCTGGGCCAAGATGCTGCCTGTTTCTCTCTCTCCCTCCCTCTTTCTCTCGACCTCCTTAGAACCTCCACATTGTCTACGATGAGCTTGCGGTTATATTATACAATGCATTGTACTGCGGGAGCTTTTCTTTAGCGAAGCAAGGGGTGGCGCCGGTTGCAATATGAGCTAAATTGGTATAAAAGGATCAATTTCCTTTCGACGGAAAACGCTTCTCCGTTATGAAACGCTCTGAATGTGCATATTGCCTTATCACCGGCTTTGATATCCGTAGCACAAATAATAAATAAGTTCTTATTGCAAGTTTAAGGCGAGTTATTATTAATGTTTAATAATTAACACTTAATTGAAGGCATTATCCCCTATGAAGCCCATTTATACATAAAAAAAAACAATTATTATCTAAGAACGAAATGCCTTCACAAATATTGTAGCAGGGCATTTAAAGTTACCTTAAGACCTTAAGGCGGCAGCATCGCCAAATTTGCGTTATAGTTCCAAATACAACCACAAAGTGCACCGCGCTGCAGTCTGCTGCAAGCTTATGCATCTTTGCAGCTTGCATCGTTCCACAAGTCCATGCACCACTCCAAGGATTAATCGAGACCTGGTCAAGCTCAGGACACGTGCAGTAAATAATGCATCGAGGGTGCAAGGTGAGGAATGTCCCGTCCTTCGATGCGAAGCTCGGTAAAAGCTCCAGCGAAGCTGGAGGAAGCTCGAGGAAGCTCGTGGGATCTCTCTCTCGGGCGTATCCGGGAAAGCTCTCGGGCGGGCCACAATTTTCCGCGGATCCTCTCCGCGACTCGAGCTTGCAAGCTCGGGCAGTTTCCCACCGATTTCCCGCCAGAGAGTCCCGTGATTTATCGACTCCCCGAGGACGTGGAGCACCCCCGCCTAGGCGAGGTTCGCCATGTAAACGCGGCCGAATCTTCGCCGAGAAATTTCCCCCGTCGGGGGGCGCTTTCGGCCGAAAGCTCGCCGATCATTTTCCGCCGTCTCGTGCCGGCCGGAAAATCCTCTGATTTATTGCGCGCCGCCTCGAGACCCGGAGCCAGAAGGCGGATAACGCGAGGGGAGGGTCGAGGAGACAAGGATACGAAAGCTCGAGGGGGGAAGTGAATAAGAAAATAACGAGAGGATATTATGGGCTGGGTAAGATCGAGCACCAAAGTGAGACGGAGGGAGCAACATCGCTTTCGCATCGGAGCGACGTCCACTCTTCACATATTTCGGGAAGCTAGTCGGTCCTCGAAAGCTCTCGTGGAACCTGAAAGCTCCAGAAAGCTTGGATGATAATCGTCAAGGCCGTGCTTTGAGAAAATCAATCCATCGCGTCAAGCTGAACGAGCAGCCCTTGCGGATAGCTTGCAAGCTCTAAAATCCGGAAAGCGGAAGAAACTGGCCTCGGCTCATTTTCGCGCGCGCTCGGCGTCGAAGCTCGTTAATCCGGGGAGGAAATCGCGGGAGTGGAGGGCCGATGAAAAATCTACGAGCTTGCGGCCACGTGCACGACCCAAATAGCGGAGAAGCTCGGCGAAGGAAGCTCGCGTCAGCCGGCCGGTTTATCGTCGCGATGGTCCCTGGAAAGTATAAATCGTGAGGGGAGCTTCCTCCACCCCCGAATTCGCGTCAAAAGCTCGCGGACGGAAGCTCGAAGCGCGTTTCGGACCATTAGGGCCGCGCCGGCCCCTCGTTAATTCCGCGAGCACCGACCCCACACGCCCGCCTCGCTTCGGCCCCGAGTTTGCGACGAGCTTGCATAGAGCTTGCGACGAGCTTGTATCGAGCCCTCCGAGGCAACGCGCGAGGATTGCGAGCTTTTAAATCTCGATATTTACACCCGGCCCCGCCGCCCACCCGCCCCGGAAATGGGTTTCAGCTTGCCGTTCCTGGGACAAGCTCCAAGGAAATAATCACTATTCCTCAGGGATTCCTCCACCTGTCCCTCTCTAGGGGGTTCCCGAAGGATATATGTGCGTCGTATCTTACCCGAGATATTTACCGAGCAGCGTTTCCGGGTTCGGAAGCGAAGGGAAGAAAAAATCCCGAGACTTATGGCGGACCTTGCAGATGTGCGGTTTTCTGGGACGGCGAATGAATTTTTCAATGAGTATAGTAGTTCATAGTTGGTGGATTTTACAATTCATAGTAATACATTATTTATGCGCAATCCGCGTCGATTTGTATATACGCACAATTTATTTCGTGATAAGAAAAAAAAACAATTCTTAAAAGTGTCGTTGCAGTTAACTAGACACCTTATCACAAACCAA
Organism: Orussus abietinus; assembly: GCF_000612105.2. Classification (NCBI taxonomy): domain Eukaryota; kingdom Metazoa; phylum Arthropoda; class Insecta; order Hymenoptera; family Orussidae; genus Orussus; species Orussus abietinus. The sequence goes on from NW_019394714.1 coordinate 260,146, forward strand.
CCTAGTTACGCTAACCCGATCGTTCAACCCCAGCGTCTTAAGGATTGGCCAATTTGCATACTTCTCGAGAACAGGAAATACTTGTCATTTATCTTGGGCCAACATGCACGACGAGAATTCAAGCTCGCATTAGCACGGGGGAAAGTTTGACGAAGTTGGACGCGCATTTCCCATTATGCCAAACGAAGTGTGTCCCGAGGCAAAGCTCCGGAGAGGGCCCGACGTCGGGAAGATACGTCGACGTCGTCGGCGACGTCGCCTTATCCGTCGATTTCCCAGCCTAGACGTCGCGGCTGGTAAAGAAACCTCGAAAACCCGGAGATTTGCGCGAGCTTGCGGAGCTTTCCGCCACTCCTCGAGCCGTGTCAGTTCGAAGATAAATTCGTTTCCCTCGCGAATCGCAGGTTTATCGAGCGACAGGGGGGGTGGAGGGTGCGATAACGCGAGACCCGGAGCTTGCAAGCTCCGGGATACGAGACCCAGGGGCAGCTTTTCCTCCCCAGGGCGGACGTTCGACGTTCCGCAAGAATGATGCGAGATAACTCCGATAGCTTCGAAATGGCGCGAGATGCGAAAGCTCCTTTGAATCATCTTTATCGTAAACGGCGCTACAAGTGAAAGCTCCGATGGTAGTACAAGTAAGCTCACATGAGGAGAACTCGATTTGTAATGTGAAACGCTTGTTTACCCTTAATTTCTATTTACTTTCATATTTCTACTTTCTTTAACGCAATTTGTATTAACATTTTCCTTCATCTTCCTTAACTGAGCTTTTTGAGCTTTCGACTTGACGTGGTTGACATTAAAACCGTCGCAAGTTATTATCGGTATCCTATCTCGATTATTTTCTGCAGTTAAATTCTATTTACATTTGTCATTGCGTTTTAGTACCGAGAAAATTTATAGAAACACTTTTATCTTAACCAAATGTTACATGTTTTTGTTTATGCTCCTTGATAACACAAGTAAAGTTACGTGCGTAGATAATCGAATTAACTAGAAAATGGCAAGCTTTACCCTGGTGATCGATAGAAAAAAAATGTCACGCCTCAGAGGTTAAAATACACTTTTAATAGGGAATACAAAATGGCGGCGTAATCGCAAAATAAGGGTGATTTTGTTACCGCCGTTCCCTTCGCCTCCTTTGGAACGTGCATTCGTTCTCGTTTCGGAAAACGTCCGAGTACCTGGTATCCATAACTATAATTAACACCGGGATGGTATTTCAGCCCGAGCTTGCGAGCTTTGGGCCGCTGGGCCTTGGGGAGCTTTCCTCCCACAGGCGGACGTCCAACCTTCCGCAAGAATGATGCTTTGCGGAGAATGAGATAACTAAGCCGGCTTCGAAATGGCTGGGCGCGGAATGCGAAAGCTCCTTCGAATTATCTCCCACCGTTCATCCGCGTCGGGACCGAAGTGGGGTGGGAATTTTAACAGCAAAGCTCGGGGGTCCCGAGGGACTGCGAAAGCTCCCGGACCTGACTGAACCCTCGCAAGTCTACTTTTACATGTCCAAGACATACATCTACCAACCTCACGACCCTTTCCACTCTTGATGACCCTAAATTGTTGATTATTAATTTCCATAGAGATACAGCGCAAGATGGCGTCGCGTGAGTCCGCCATCTTGATTCGTAGGCAAAGAGTCCCCTGTCCTCTGAAATCCCGGAGCTCGTAATGTCGGGATCGCGTTGCATGGTACACATGAGGGAGATGAGTAGTGCTCGCTCTATTTTAAAATGGCACACGAGGAGAAATACGTGGGTGGACTCGATTACCGTCGGTTACGTTGGCGAAGTACTCATCGGAAGGCGCTAGACACGACGACGCTCCTCGGCGGGTCCGCCGGCGTCTCCAAATTTCGGCTTCTAATTTTAAATCCGACAGCCCAGTGCCGTGACTCGTCTCTGGTGCAAAGACCCCAAGGGCCCCGACGACGACCCCGAGCTTGCGACGCAGCTTTCCTTTTACATTAGAGGGTAAAAGAACGCGGAATCTCGAGAAAAGGGTCGCCACGAAATTCCCAATATGGCGGACCGTGCAAGAGGGCGAAGCGGGGCGTTTGAAAATTTCTCTTAACTAAAGAAAGATTTCCTTGGTACCGTTCATGTTAAAGCTACCTCAGGGTCATTCTAGGACCACGGAAAAACCACGAAAGAACTCCAGAAAAAGCCACTCTGCACCCTGTGTGGCGAAAACGTGGAGGATGACGCTCTCCTCGTCTGGGCTACAAATTGCCACCGGTCGAAAAAAGAAGATGACCAGGGGACCAAAACGAGGGCTGGTGGTCAACATTGCGTCCGTTCTTTATTCTCCACCCACTTCTCCTGGCGAATAAACCGACTTGCTTAAAACCCCTCTGTGCCAGCTCGATGCCCGCCTGCAAAAACTACCGAAGGGCTGGAACTCGAAAAGCTCCGGAAATTAGCTGGCGGCCATTTCGGGAAGTTTGCCACTTCCGGTTTCGGTTACCCGGCAAGTTCGCCGATCGTAAACTGACCGTAAAGTGAGATCGCCCAAGTTTTCCAGACGGGGTTTTCACTTATCGGCGAAAGCTCCGTCAGTGAGCTTTTCCTCGCCAGGAATCTTCGAGATCGTTGGAAATCTCTTCGGCCTCTTGGTGGGTTAAGTGGTTCATGAGTGAATGGGATAGAAATCTGGAGATCATGGATGCAAGGATTACCAGGAATTTACAATAAAGCACTTTGTGAAGTAAACGGTTGACGAGTGAATGGGAGAAAAATTGATCTCTCTAGGTATTCGTTCAATTATATTTATCGCAGAAATATAAAAATGAACAACATTGAAGCCAGATTTTCAACGTAGCTTTCCTTTGTGCAGACTTGCTGATTTAACATCCCTCTAAAATGTTTACCCCACATATACATCCTGAATATAATCGAAAATGGTGATATCCAAAATGGCGGCGCCTATCTCTGGTTAAACGAAGACACCCGGGACGAAGGGTTAAATTTATACGTCCGGGTTCAATCAATCAGTGATCGAAGACTAGATCCATCCAGGAAACGGCATCGGGAGAACACTTGCCCGAAGAAACGGAAGAAAGTTCTCTCTCCCTTCGCCAGCAGTCCTCTCTGTTTTTCTTCCATTCCGTGGAAGTAGTTAATGGTTTTCTTTTGGACTGCCTCGTCGTGTTAATGCCTCCGTCGCTTGAATGGCGGTCTTTCTCTATCTCCTCTTTCTCTCCCTTTTGCCCTCTTTCACCCTCTTCGAATTCCCTCGAGGTAGGATTTCAAGTGCGTCGCAAGAAGTCACGCTATCGGACCACGATAAAGGAGATACCATTTTTTCTTATCACCTTTCCGGTGGAAGAGTAATCGGAAACGCAATACCTACCTCTTCGTTACATATAATATATAATATATACCTTCTATACAATATGACACATCACCGAATTATTCGGTGTGGAGACAAATTTTCCATTTCGACTTTTTAGTACATATACGTATGTACACCTTAAAGCGGGGTTCATTAACGCAGGAAGGAGCCGGTTTCATTAAAGAGCTTGCGAAAGCTCGGAGCCGTCTGTCCATCCCCTTTAAGCGGACTTACATGCGCACTCGTTCACTCTCCGGCGGCTTGAAAAGATGGTGAAAAGAGGGGAAAAAAAAAAAAGCTCGGAGAAGGCGAAAGCAAGCAACGTTGGGACCGGCCGAGAACCGGAGAGTTTCTAATTTGGTGCCACGGCAAAAATCGACACTCCGTCTAGACTACTGCCACTCTCGGAGCTTAGGCCGAGCTTACGCCGCGTTCTATTTATGTATTCCACCTCGTTCATGCCGACCCGCCTTTCGCATTCTCCTTTCATCTCGTTACGTTTCCAGAGCCGATTGTTACCTTGCCTCTCTGTCCTCGCGAAAGCTCGATCGATCGCTTCGATCGAACGAGGGGAGTTCCACTAAGAAAATCCTGAGTCTAAACAATTAAAGTCATGTGCCAATCAGCTGGAAATCGTAAGCAGAAAACGTTGGAAAGGTACTGTAAAGATTCTGAGGCCGAACGTCACTTGTCATCGAATTGCATTGATATTTATCATATGAAATGAAAGGCAGTCGGGTACTAAAGAAGGAAATCATGGATAAATTGCAAACATGTATTCCTGACCAACGTTGGACATCACTGAAACACTGTCACAATTTTCCGACCAAATTGCATCGTTGTTTATCAAAAGAAAGTATAACAAAAAATGTCGGAGCAAAAAGTTACGCACCTAACGCAGGGAGGTAATTTAAATTTTGGAAATTTAGGAATGGAGACTTTCAAAGGAGTACTTAGAGGAAATGATGGACAACTGCCGGACTAAAAAGAGGCAGTCAGAAATTGATTAAAAAGCTTAAAGGTAATTTTCCGACATTGCACACCCATGTTACGTGACCATGTCCATTGGTAGGTGCAGGTCCATTTACCGGGGTAGGTGGAGGAGTAAATGGACTTGGCGCGTCACGCCGCCTGGGGCGACGTCCGTACTTGGCGCGCGTGTGCCCCGGCGCGCGGGACGCGCGTTAAAGCGGCGTAAAAGTGGCGTAAAGGCCGCTCGTAAAAAAAACACCACAGGGGGAAAAGTTTTCCTTAATCCTGTAGAGCGCAAATTGCGTCCACGGTTTTCATTACCTTACACTCGTATACCGGGTGAGGGGGCGGGCTAATTACACGGAGCTCTGCGTGGACGTCTCAATTCGTCGTTAACCCTTTCGGTACGGGCCGCAAATACGCATACCCCCTCATGAGCGACATCGATTTTCCTCTAATGATTCTTTAAATAAAATATTTCACACTTGTTAACGATATTAATTATACAATTTGAAGAGACGCTCGAAAGGGCTTTCTTTACCCTGGGTTTACTTTTTATGTCGTTTTGGAAAATCGTGGCCATTTTTTTCCCTACATTCTGTACGTAGGAATCGTACAAAGCCGCCGGTCGACGCTTTTCGCACGGAAAGCACGAAAGCTCTTGTAGCTTGGAAAAATGCGAAAAGCACGATGAATTAAATTTTATTAAAGAACTGGAGTTAAATAATCAAGGAGGTAGAGATATGGAAATCGAATTAAATCGCTCGTTAATCGAAGACAATGTCTTGTTCCGGGCGAAAAAGCTCGACCGAGCTTTCCGACCCTCCTAGGATGAGAAAGCTCCTTCTTGGGAAGAAATTGTATTCCCTTCGAACTATAAATCAAGGCGAAGTTCGCCCTCTGGATAAGCTCGACCTCTTATTCAGCTGTTACCCGCTCGAAAATCTTCATTGCAAGCTTCATTTCCTCCAGATTCAATTAGATCATCCTCTTACAGTCTTTATTTAAAACATATTTTATACAGAAACGTTAAAAAAATGAAAAAAAGTAGAACAAACTGTTGCTCTCTCTCTCTCTCTCTCTCTCTCTGTTATTAATTTATATTTATTAAGTCTTCTTGTCGTTTACAGACGGAGATCGAAAGTAGTGATATCGTCCGCCAGGGTGGAGGACAGCGGGAGGTACGAGTGCGTCGCCGAGAGCACCTCCGGACACAGGGCGTCCCTGGCAGCCCAACTTCTAGTCGCTCATGATACCAGGATACCAGAGACCAGTAAGTTTTTCTTCCCCTTTCTTTAACTTCAAGAAGAATAAATCTTCGCTTTTACAATCCGAGGAAACCGCAGAAAGCGATAATAGCGCGCTGGCCGCAGCGAACTCCACGTGGAAAGCTTGCACCTCGTACATATTTCAAGACATCTTTCACGCCGAATTGTGCAAACTGTTTCGTTTATTATTTATATTGAGCATTTTACTAGAACCAGGGGCACACCGAATCGTTCGAAATTTTCCTTCGTGAATATGCAGGCCATTGGAAATTGATTTGTACGAGAAATTAAAAAATATTGTATAAAAGAAGTTATTGAAAAAAATGAAATTTCATGAGTATCAGGACCCTCCTTAGAGCATCCATATCTATTTGACAAATTTTAAAACGGTTCGGTGAACGGAGATTCAAGAAAAGTTTCATAGATTGACCCCTTAGATGCCACTTTCACATCGCCTTAAAGTGACATTTTTTAAATATCTCATAAAAAAATGAATTTTCACGAGTATCGGGACTCTCCATAGAGCTTCCATATCCACTTGAGAAATTTTCAAACGATTCAATGAACGGAGATTCAAGAAAAAGTTTCATAAATTGACCCCTCAGATGCCACTTTCCCATCACCTTAACGCCATCCATCAGTCTCTTCCTTCCTAGTCTCTCTGCCAAATGAGAATACTTGCGTCCACGGAGCTTCCAAAGCTCTGTAATCAATTCCTAATTGACTCGGGTGTTCCTCAAACTTCCGGAAGGGGATAAAAGTGCGTCGGCCGCAACGGGTTCCGCGTGGAGAGGTTGCGGGGAATCCGCACTCCTGGAGCGGCGGGCGCACGAGCTTTTCAATTTCCGGGCACTTCGCAAGCTCGACGCTCCTCGGGCGTGCCCGAGTCCTTCCGCTGAAGAGTCCTAATTGGTTTAACGGTTCGGAAGAGCCGCTCGCGTGGAATTGCCGGTTAAGAGGCGGACGAAAGGCAAACCGATTCGAGTAAGCAGCTCTCGATTCGAGCACTTCTCGAGCCGCCATGGCGTCGAAAAGCGCCCACGTCCGCCTAAGAGCTTTCTTAAGCTCGATTCGCCCTTTTAAATCTATCTCGAGCCGGTCGATTCTTCTCTTGTCTTCTGGGAAGACAAACGGCGGGCCACTGTAACAGACCCTCGAGAAATTCCCGGAAAAAGCTCGGAAAAACCACTAAAAGACCAAAAAAGAAGCGATTTTTCAGTCGACATTCTACATGAGAAGGTTAGGTTAGGTTAGGTTAGGTTAGGTTGGACTTCTTAACGTAACGTAATTTAATTTATACCCCGAGAAAATGTTAAGATACACTTTGAGACATCAAATTGGAAATTGTTTCATCTCACCTTCGTGTTCTCTAGCCTTTTCATCCCCTAAGGTTCCCATACAACGTTGGAGAGCTTCCTTACAATCGATTCGAGCTTTTCAATCCCCTCGACTTATCTAACTCGATATTTCTTCCCCTTGTCTTCTCGCGGACGGCGGGCAGACAGATAAGAGAAGAAAGAATTCCCGGTAACTGATTTGTAGCAAAGATCCGGAAAAGTACTGGAGAGAAATTCGAGAGAGTGCAAAAGGCATTTCGGAGGGGGAAAAAAAAGAAAGGAACCAAATTAAAAAACACGAGGTTTGCGAAAAGTCTGGAAAACTGCGCGAAACGCGGAAAATTGACGCTGTCGTTAATTCCTATCGTCAGAGGCTGAGAACTGTAATTTCTGTAATTTCTCAATTTATCTAAAAGAATTGCTGGCACTTCTGAATGATATTTACGCGAGGTTCGGACTTTTAATCATGGCGTCGAATTGTGGAAAAAGAAAATGTCGGGGACCCCGGATTGAATTTTTCGATGTCTTCGGAGCAATTTTCCTCTGGCGTGTCGGGAGGAAACCGGAAGGGATGGGAAGAGATAACTCCTCGAGAGAATTCCACTAATTGGCGGGACGACTGGGGAAGATCCACCCCACGTTAGAGACACCAAGGGATGACTTCCGAAGGCGAATAAACGAAGATCAAACATCCGGATTGGTCCACACCGGTCGATCCATTTATTTAATCAGACATTTCCAAGAGAGTTTTCCTCTGGACCCTATCTGGCCATTTTTCGCCGTACCTTTCGAACTTTTCCACCCTGAAACATCCCCCGAGACGTGTTTTCCGAAAGAACTCCCGCTAATTGAAAGAAGGTCTGATAGAGTTTCAAGAGTGCAGAACCCTCCTTTCTGAAAACTGTCTGATAGCATTATCGGCAAAATTGCAGACGCGTCAAAGAGGAAGCTAGAGAAAAATTGACGCGTCCGCAATTCCTTGGAAAATGCTATCAGACATTTTTCAGCAAGCATCCCTAGATAACGTATTTAGGAATTTAGTCATCAGGATATCGGACATATGTTAATGAAAAATTCAACTCGTCAGCAAAAAAATGACACGATACGGATAATGAATTTCGAATTTCCCCCCAAAAAGGATTACTCATTTCTTCGCAGCGCTACTGAATAATTAATTTAGGAGTTTAGATATCGTTATCAGTCCCAACTTTTGCCCGGAATTCATTTCGACGTGGCACGATACAGCCGCAAGAAAATCGGCATTTTCCGAGGAAAAGAAAAAGGATTTTCCCAGGCCGCAGCCGGTAGGCTCAAAAATAGGAGGGCGGCATTTTCAAAGCGCTCCTAAAAGCTCGGCAAATTGGAAATTCGGATCGGATCGGTAATCACAAAGCGACGGGATTTTACGGGGAAAAAGGTCGGGAATTCCGAGCGGAATCCGCAAAACGTGTAACTCAAAATGCGGGACGTCAAACCCAAAATGCGGATATGCGGCGCGATGGACCGTGTGGGGAGCTGTAATTCCGGGTGGGTGGCGGGGGTGGCGTTGATCGCAAGCTCAGGCAAAGCTCGCGGCTCACCACCACGTGACGCCGCAGCCCGAACGGCGGACAAAGGACGACAATTACAAGGTTGGCAGCCACGTCAGGCTTTCCCATGGAGTAACGGCCTGCCGATGGCGGCTCACCGGAAGACCTCTTCCCCTACGTGGCTGACCTAACGCTTGCCCCGACCACTAGCTCTGCCTCTAATCGACCAACAATGGCCTTCTTTTAAATTCCTATAACTTTTAAAGAGACGTCGATCGGTTATTTGGGACTTTCTAAAAATTCACAATGTTTAAAAAGAGGATAAACGTGTAGAAAAGTACCTAACACGGGTTATTACGAAGGAATTTTAATCGTAAAATCCTGTAACTTGTAAGATGACGTTGATTGGTTATTTGGGCGTTTCTAAAAATTGACAATGTTTAAAAAGAGGATAACCGTGTAGAAAAGTACCTAACACAGGTTATTACGAAGGAATTTTAATCGTAAATTCCTGTAACTTGTAAGATGACGTTGATTGGTCATTTGGGACTTTCTAAAAATTCACAATGTTTAAAAAGATAGGGTAAACGTGTAGAAAAGTACCTAACACGGGTTATTACTAAGGAATTGCAATCGTAAATTCGTGTAACTTGTAAAATGATGTTGATTGGTTATTTGGGCGTTTCTAAAAATTGATAATGTTTAAAACGATAGGATAAACGTGTAGAAAAGTACGTAACACGGGTTACTATATTCAGAAAAAGCATCGAACTCCCAACGAGCCGGAATTTATTTCCCGTAAAATAAACGTTAGATGAGAAGTCCTCGGGAAAAACGTGTCGCGTGCTGTCGAAATATTGAAAGCGACCAATAATATTCATTTCCAGTCAAAGGCGATCGCGCCGAGTTGCCACACAGTACATTAAAAACAATTTCCCCCCGTCAGTTGCACAAATCAACGGACTACCGACCTTCCTTTACACGCCACTCATAAACAAATGAAATCAATTTCGACCGTCGATTTGAATAACGCACACATTCCTCCTGGGAACATTCATACATAAATATTCCCACCGAGGCGATGAAAAGAGACGAAAAACTGGCAAGAACAATGTCAACCGTCAATCTCGTTTATCCTCTTCCTCTCGTATATGAATATTAAACGAAAGCCGCGAGAGAAAAAAAAAGAAAAAAAAAAGAAGTGGAGTCGCGCAATTCGGGTGTCGAGGGAAACAGCGAAAGCCCAGCCGAAGGAAATCGGTGCAGATTCCTGAGAAGCCACTCGAAAGCTCGAAAGCACTAGTGGAGCTCGCGTGACACGGGATCCAGGACGAAGGGCTTTCAATTTGCAAGAAACGAGATCCGAGCCACTTCCTCGTCTGCGTTTCCGAGGGCTGGACCTCGTTGACTGGAATCCATCAGATAATGGATGTAATTGCAGCCCATCTTCCCCGGAGGGGCTTTCCGGGTTATTGCCCAAGAGGGGGCGGGAATCACCCGATTCCATGAATCCGAGATACAAATACAAATGTTGGAAGCTTGGGATTCCGCCGTGACCCCCCGCGAACGAGTCCTGGACTCTAAAACCCGCGCAATGTCCATGGACCCACGTCAAATGGGTTTCGCATGAGGACGAATTCCGCAGAATTGCATCGTTAGGACCCGGGATTTCGCCCTTAGAGATGAATTCGGGATTGGATTTCGTGTTTGAGTTCTCCCGCGACTCGTTCGCTCAGCTTTCCGCAAGCTCCGCTTGATTTTTTTATCGCTGACGGTTCGCTGTAACGGAAGGTCGGCAAACGTTTGCTCGTGCTTCGTGAAGCGGTGCAAACGGTCTGGTTTACAATAGTGCAAATGGGTGCACCCAATCGGTACCGATTTTTTTTTTCCCCGGAAATTCACTATTTTACCCAAAAACTGAAAATACGACGCGAAAGCTCAAGATGAAGCGGAAAAACTTGCGACAGGACTCGAAAGCTCGATATGGGACGCGGAAATTCACGATAGGGCGCAAAAGCTCAAAATGAGGCGCGACAACTTGCGGCAGGACGTGGAAATTCCCGAATGGACTCGAAAGCTCAAGATGAGGCGCTAAAACTTGCGATAGGACTCGAAAGCTCGCGATGGCTCGCGAAAGCTCGAGGTCGGGAGTGGAATACGCTATAAAAGACGCGCACTCAGACCACCCTCGACCTCTTCACTGCGTCTCACGAGGCGCTACGTTTGTTTAATCATAGAGTACTCCCTCGGCCAGGGTGGATTCCTACCTCGGGCTTCTAACCTACCCTTTCATCAGATGTTTCGTTAAGGGGACGTATCCGTAGCTCTAAGCGTTGTCACCCTCTTCAGACGCGACGCCGGGGCACGTGAAAGCAATTTTTAGTTGCCTTTCGTTGCGCCTTAATTGTACACTCATTTCCCCACCTTTGATGCGCTCAACAATGGACAATGAACAAAAGTTCACTTTGCCGTTCTGGAATGCCTTTGAGACCGTCCAGCGATTTTCTAGCCCGACAAATCTGCGAACCCTCCATTGCACGACCAACCATAAATCTCTTGGTAATTTTATTGGGAAATGTCTACAAATATATAATAAAAATTAATGTATATATATTCGGTTTCACTCAACTTATTTTCTGGGATGAACCGGATGCGGAGAATCGAATGATTTGAAATTGATCACTCTTGGACATTTCCTCGCAATTTATCGGATGTATCGCGTTTCTAGTAGGGCGAAGATTTTCCGGAAGACGTTGGGAAAGGGTCAAGCTGGGTTAAGGGTGGAAAGACACCCTTTTGCAGGAGTCGTCGCGAACAATGGTCGACGACGTCTAGGGACGACAATGCGAAATCGGAGGTAAAGTTTCGAATATCCAACCGAGGTTTTCGCCGTCCCTCGCAATCATTCCCTTCTCTTGTCTTCCCCTTCGCCCTCTCTTCATTCCTCGAGCTCTTTTCCAGGGTGCCTGACCTCTCGAGGGTCCTCTTCTTGTAAGTTAGACACAGAGGGACGAAGAGGAGACTACACTGACTCGGGAATGTCCACCAACAAAGGGACCCAGTGGTCAGGGTAAACGTGAGGTCAGCCGTCTTCTCTTGGACTGAGAAACAAAAAGAATTCACTGAACCAAAGAAATGTTTCTTTGAACAGTGCCGAGAAGATACTTTGTTAATTCGAGAAATATTTAACTGCCATGAACTGAAAAAAAGATGGATTTATTGAACGTCAAAATAAATTTATCTTCCTGTATGTACGGTAAATGATGGAATGGGCTCAAGAAAATTCATCCCGAACTCCGTTTTTCTCTCGTCTAACGAATGGGATAAGTGAAGCTCAGTCTGCCGCGAAAGCTCCGAAGAATTTCCCGGGAAAAGCTTACTTCTCTTTGCCGAAGCAATTATTATTTATCGGCCCTCTTGATGTCGAGCACCTTCGACTTCGCCGCGCGATCAAAGCTCCTTATTTCTTCCGAAGCTCGGCTCATAAAGGACAGCTTTTCCGAAACCCGAGGAAAGACGGCGAGCATTAAGCTCGCCGAGCGATGAAAGAAATCAAACGATTGCTCGGAAAATTGCTGGGCTCCTTCCGAGCAGATTTTCCGAGTCCCGGTGTTTGCTCTGCACGCGACTTAAATCCACTTGAAATTTTGTCTGATATTCGAATGCCTTTAAATTTCCGCCGAATTGATCAGACCTCTCAAAGACGCCTTGTGCTTTCCCAGGAATATGCGCTTGCGTGTATTTGTCGCGAAACTCTACCGAGTTTCTTGATATCTTTGCAATGGAGGAGCCACTTTGATCCACTTGAAATTTTGTCTGATATTCGAGTGCTTCTTCTTTCTTAATATCTCTGCAATGTCTGCATCGATTTCAAAGATGTCGGATTACCTCCTAAGATGACTTTTTCGTGTCAATCGAATATCTTTCCACAATCTAGATGAACCAGGATGAACCGTTTCCGTCCATGCAAAATCACGTGCCGCGCGATTGTTAATGTCGCAAGCTCGACTCGTGTGGGTGGTTCCCACATTTAAATTCCAGATTTTGCCCACGCGGTTGAAAGGAACTCCAACCGACATCAAAAGGAGGCGACAGAACGAGAGGGAAGGAGCGCGTTATTACTTGTCTCGCGGGGAAAAAAAAAAAAAAAAATCTAGAACGTCGCGCGTCGCGCGGTAACGAATGAAAGAACCGGAGCTTTTTGTCTCGTGTCGCGTTATTAAGCGCGACTCGCCTTAACTCGTTCCCGCGATCGCGACAAAAGACGTCTCAAACGCCGAGCCGTGGAACCTCTTGGTCGTTTGGTCGACATTCGCGTCCAAAATGATGACATGCTCTCCTTCGAACCACTTCGAACGAAGGAGAGGCCTTTCGAATCAAGGCGAACGAACCTTCGCGACATTTCATTTTTTTTTCACATTTCAATGTCTCGATGGGAGTTAAGCTGCACTTTCTTCCCTTTCCATAATCGCGGCGTACGAAGATAAATTAGAGTGATATGTATATATATAGTGTTTATTATATAAGTTTTTCAGTGATGAACCACGTCCAAAACGTAAAATAATCATTCTCAACCGCTTCCATGCAACGACCCCCGAACATAACCTAAAACACAGGCCCTCCACCCCCAATCGGTCTTCGGCGCTCTCACCCCAGTATTCAAAAGCTGAGTTTACATCGTTGAAATGAGAATAATTAATTTCTCCGAACGATAAACAATGTCAAACCATAAAATATCGATTTTCAACCGCCCCCGAAACCATGCAACGACCCCCGAGCATAACCTAAAAGCTCTCACCCCCAGCCCGATGGGTCCCTGACACCCTCATCCCAGTATTCAAAAGCTGCGCTCAGATTGTTAAAATAAACATATACATATTCTGAACAATAAACAACGTCAAACCATAAAATATCCATTTTGAACCGCCCCCGAAACCATGCAACGACCCCTGAGCATAACCTAAAACTCACCCCCAGCCCGATGGGTCCCTGACACCCTCATCCCAGTATTCAAAGCGCAAGTGCGCGACCTTTAAAACCCGAAAGTAATCAGTACTTGAGTTGGCCCGGCACGTAAGCTTCGAAACGTACCCGGAGTCGGTATCGGGGGTGGCGGAAGGGGTACCTCTCCGCTTCAAAAGGACCGCCTCCCCCCGGGGTCGGCACTCTAGGTGGAGCATGTGCTCACAGTCAGGTACGTGCTTACATAGTTCGCGGTCGTACAGGTAGGTGGCAGTACATACGGCGTTATACAGTCCTATACAGCACGCACATATACTGCTGCGTCCGTGCCCCCAGGGGGAGGCAGCGAACAATCTTCCGCTTGAAATTTTCGCGAGCTTTTCTCGTCGGCACCCCCTCGTCCCTCCCCCTCATCCACCAGGGGGCTTCGCATCACGGGGGAAGCTTCGCGGGATTCCGCGGGTGACTCCCTTTACGTGCCGAGATCTCGTTCTGGATCCGCAAGCTCATCGGCGGAGCTTTTACGCGCGAGCTTCTGCGTACGCTCCCCCAATCCCCCTGGAGTTAAGCGCCCCTGTGTCGATTTCCATACTCGACAGAAGTGATTACCGCTTTTTGCCGGACAATTACCTGAGTTTGAGTGCTCTGTACCCCCGGAAGTGCGTTCGTTCGATAATGGGAACGTGGGGATGGGGGAGGGAGTAATTTTGGGGTGGCTTCTTTTTAGGAATATAGCTTTGGGGGATGTAATTGCAGGGGGTGGGGTTATATGAGAGTTTGTCATTTTGCGCTGATTCGATTCTTTGGTTTCTTTTTTTTTTCCTTTGGAAGTGCAATGGATCTTTTGGGGGTATGATTAAGGGGGGAGGTTAGGGTAGTTTGTTATTTTGAAGATTTCTATGTACACATTTTTGGAACAATTCTAATTTCATGGGTGCGGGATCTTTCTCATGGCCTCTATATTCAGGTTGTAGAGCTTGAAACGATTCTGTACTGTCTAGGTGTACTTGTAGGTGATTGCAGATTTGTCAAGGGTCGTGCCGTGGAAATAGACAAAGATTTAGAAGACTTTCATGGGGTTTTCTTTCTTTATCACGCGGAAGGGTACCCGGGAAATTTCCTCGGGGCGAGATTTCGATTTCCTTCCGAAAATTTGTCCGGAGCTTTTCCGGAGCTTCAACTCGAGGGGTCATTTCGCGCAGGACGTTGGCCCCTCGTCGTTAAACGTTCCTACGACTACCCCTGTCGTTATTTTCCATATTACACCCCGCTAGTAGTTATCGTTTTTCCACCTCCGAATGGCCAGAGAAGCCCACTTGTTACCATTATTATTGCGCTTGCGGGAGCTTTCACTAAGGGCCGCCGGCAACGTTATGGCGTCCCCTAATGGCCGACTTACATAAAACGGAATGGCATGTCGCTCGGACAATCTGGCCGGAATTAAAAAGGCATTGCGTTGAGAAAACGTCCCCCGATAAAAAGCTCCCCCGCCGACCGGTTGGACACGAAAAGCTCTCGGATTTCCGAGTCTGACCCGGTCCACGTGTTCCGCTTTTCACGGGTTCTTCTTCCCGCCACGTTTAAGGGAACGTCAGGAAATGGGGATTTCCACGCTGGGAAAAAGCTCTCAGTGGACCTAAAACATATTCCCTTGCCAAAGAAATATCACGTTAATTCGAAGAATAATTATTTGGCTGATATAAGTTGCACAGTACTGCAAAGCTCCATTACCAAAAGCTCACCGGAGCATCCGCCGTAATTATTCTCAATATTCTCGGATTCGTTATCCCTTCTCAGATTACTTGTCGCAATAGCAGCCCGTTTATCGTCATTATCGTCGAGCTTCCGAGAGCTTTTGCCAAGGGTCACTGGCAACGTTAAGATACTCCTAATGGCCGGCGGTGAAATAACGTCGAAATGGTCGGATATCGTGTCGCTTGGACAATCGATGCTTCGAATTAAAAAAGCATTACGCGGAGGAAATGCTTGATTCGAAAGCTCTGTCCCCTGGGCCACAACCTCCATTTGGTTCCGCCCGTTTGGACACGAAAAGCTCCGGGATTACGGCTGGGATTTGGCACACTCGGACGCGCGAATCCAAAGTTTTCCATATAACCGGGCAAAAGCTCAATCCGTAATTCTGTCCTACTTCGGATACGTTTTAGCGATCATAGTCCTCCTTGGCGCAAGCAAAGCTTTTAAACGAAAAGTCTTTTATAAGAATTTTTGCTCTACCTAGCGAATCGAGGAATTAAATTACATAATTTTCTGGTGCAATGCGATCAGAACTACATAACCTTAATAAATGACCGAACGACTTGAGGGTGCCGAAGAATGGCCAGCTGACTGATCTTGGGTGGTGGGTGTCAGGGACTAACCAAACTCTCTATGGGTACCAGAGAGTAACCAGAAGATCCCTAGGTGACGATATATGTCAATGACCAATCAATCAACTTGTGGGTGCCGAAGAATGATCAGCTGACTGGTCTTTGATGATGGGTGTCAGGGACTAACCAGACCCTCTATGGGTGCCAGAAAGTGACCAAACGATCCGTAGATGACAATGCCTGTCAATGACCAATAAATCAACTTGTGGGTGCCAACTGATCTTTGGTGGTGGGTATCAGTGAATAACCAGATAACCTATGAGTGGAAGGGTGGCCAGCTGACCGGCAGTGTTGATGGGCGACAGAGTATGATCAGCTGATCGGTAGGTGGTGGTGAGTGACATATAGTTACAAATGACCAGACCGGCAATGGGTGTCCACTTCCTAGTGGATAGTGAGCGATAGGGCCGTACCTCCTAGCATCTCGTCGCAAACAGAACTTGTCTATTCATCGTCCAACTCCATTGTCTAGATTCTGGGGCGCGCGACAATTCTACAACGCCACGTGCTTGCACGAGTTAAATCGCACGCACACGTACTCGCATTACAAGGCGCTCGTTAGTGGGCCGTGGGTCTACGTACTGGTGTATTTTACGAGTAAATTTTAGGGGTGCTGTGAGCAGCGTTCGAGAGACGCGCGAAATTGTCGCCCGACGTCTTCCTGTCCCGAGCGATACTTTATCCAGAATTCCCGGCACTCGAGAAGTGATAAGGACTAACTCTTCTGCATACCGAGCACTATTCGAGCAGTACTCGGCACTCCTGAAACACTTGGAAGGAGTGTCGGAATATACCTTTAAGGGGGTGTGCAAGTGCCGTCAAAGAGGTCTCGTTTATGAAACTTTTCTTCTAACTGGATTCGGAATCGTCTCAAACTCTACAAACTCGACATAGACACTATAATGAACTTCCTGACACCCATGAAATTCCAGATTTTCTTCTTTCCGGAGAAAAGTTTCATGAACGGCCCCTCAGACGAGACTTTCACATCCCCTTAATTTTCGGATAGAAGCAACTAAGCGTTATTGTAATGGATTTAATCATTAATAAACTGACGGATTACCCTAAATCTCTTGGTATAACTAAATTGTGTATGTTATGTATTTAAAAATATATGGCATTAGTAATTATTAATTACAGATAACGATATATAGGCTGCGTTCCAGCTGCAAGCACAATTAATTACGCCTCGCCTAAACGATGATGCAGGACCTTATCCATGGTCTTTAATTCTTTCGCGTCGATTTAACGGTGGCAGCTCTGATAAATTCTGTATGCCAGGCATAAATCTTCTGTACTCGAACCCAGTCACGTACGGCGCTCCATTTTGCGTTTATTACTCCGCTTTTTATTGATTGAGTCGTATAGCTAAACGGCTGCGATTACTCCAGAGCAAAAGAACGCGCTTTTCGAAATACAAGTCCACACTGCATAAAGAAAAATTCTTTATAATTAAAGCCAAATTACAAAGCGTCATGAGATTCCTAAAATGTCTGCAATTCATGTTTGAAAGCTTCGGGTGACTTGGTGCGCTTAAAAAACGTTTTTCCTCCGAATTAACTGGTCCCACATCCCCTTAAGCCAGTCACCAACCCTAGGATACAAAAATACAAGTACCCATGCGAAACAATAGGGAGAAAAAAGGAAACATTTTCAGCTCCTGGAAGTTCTCTCTTCATTTTGTCATTCGCATTTCGGAAGAAGAAAGGGAGTCTGCCGACATCCCCCTAGCCGTGTCCGTTCGAATTAACACGCAAGCTCTCGTTCGTACAGTTCGGGGGTGTTCACCCCCGCGCGGACCGAACGAAAAGTGGGTCCGTTCGGAGCTTACTCGTTGTTGAAGGACAACGCCACCCCCGTACCCCCTGGAAATGTCGCATCCACTTTAATTCGGCCAACTTCCACGTCCTGCCCCCGTTTTCAACCCCTTTTCCGCCGACCAACGTCCACGACACACGCAAACGTGACCGCAGCAAAGTCGCATTGTCGCAGCTTTCGACCACCCTGCCGAAACGAGCGGAAACCGCCTCCGTAGATTCCGCATCCCTCCAGAACTTTCATCCCCTGATGAGGATGGGGGGCGGAAAATTTCCCGGAGGGTCAAATATCTGATACGCGAGACGCGGAAAATTTCCTAGAGGGTTCATTTAAGTGATACGCGACTCGCGGAAAATTTCCAAGGGGGCGGAAAATTTCACGGAGGGTTAAATATGTCATACGCGATACGCGGAAAATTTCCTAGAGTGGACTACTGGGAGACGGGTTAGGAAATAAATCGGAACGAGACTTCAATCTTGGGCTTTACGGAACGGGAGTGCTTTTCAGACAAGGGGGTAATTATGTATTAATTATGTATTACGGGTCACCCTTCCAAGTGTACCTCTCGGCGATCAATTAGCGACCTTAGGGAGGATCTTGACTCTCTCATCGAATAACTGAAGTATGATAATACTGTAACGCTTGCCTAGGTAATCGATCTTAAGGCGGGATGAAAGCGGCATCCGAGGGTGTTTTTTACACTTTTCTGGTAAATCGGTGTACCGAATTGTTTTAAACTCTACCGCGGAAATGTGGAGACTCTAAGTGAGAGCGCATGCTCATGAAATTTAATTTTTCAAGAAAAATATGTGTACTTGGTTACAGTCTGGGAGAATGAAAGGCCTTAAGGAACGATTAATGAACCTTAATGGACGATCAGGGGTGGATGGGTCGTTTATTTATTAATGTCTGTAAATTCCAATTGCCGGAGTAAATGCACTTTCGTTATGGGACCTCGAGGGAGAATTTTGAAAAACGCCCCCGGCGCAACCCTCCTCGAATATTGGTCTTGCTCGAGTGCAAACCCGAAACTTCGGATACACGTTCCTGAACAGAGAATGGGGTGCTGGTAAAATAACTCTGGGCACTTGGGGGTAGTTCTCGCGTGAGCGCACATGTGCGAATCCAAGGAAGAGCTTGAGCTTGCAATAACGCAAACGTGCTTCGCGATAAACTGATGTTCCCGCGGTCGTTGGGAAATACCGCGAAAAAGTTACTTCTACCTAGGTTCATTTCCGTAACGCCTAACTCGATGAAAGAACCGCTTTCTGATGTTCATTATCATATTAGGAGAGATATTAACCTTCTTAACAATTTTCACTTCGCCTTAACCCAGGGTATTTCCTAATCATCCCAGCGTAATTTTTCGAAAAATATGTATGACCAAATTAAAGAAAAAAATAGACAAAAATTGAAATTCCATGAGTTTGAAAAAGTCCCACGTCGTGTTTCACTTCACCTTAACCCAGGGTATTTCCTAATCATCCCAGCGTAATTTTTCGAAAAATATCCATGAACAAATTAAAAAAAAAAATAGACAAAAATTGAAATTCCATGAGTTTGAAAAAGTCCCACGTCCTGTTTCACTTCACCTTAACCCAGGGTATTTCGTAATCATCCGAGCGTAATTTTTCGAACAATTCCCCTAACGAGGGAAACGGTTTTGACGAAGCCAAGCCGAGCTGCCAAAGGCTCGAAGCGACTTGCCAAAGGTTGATCTCGTTCGACAGCGAGCTCAAACTTGGAGCCGACGTACCAGAGGCGAGGTGCGAGGTACGTCGGTAAAATAACTCCACGTTCTCTGGGGTAGTTCTCACGTGAGCGCACATGTGCGTTTCCAAGGGTGGCTCGAGCCTGCGGTAACGCGAACGTGCTTCGCGAAAAGCCGGAGCTTTTGCGGCGGGGTTAAAGGCCGCGGTAACGACGTAAAAGGGGTAGCCCCGTAGGAGTAGCGCCGTCCTGGGGGGTGGTTAAGTAATATTGACGTTTTTAGCCAGTACCCGGGGCTTATTCGGAGTGCCACCGAGTTTCGCGAATTCCGTTCAATTTACCTTTTAGCAGGGGAAGAATCGAGCCAAAGGGCGGCCCAGGGGGAGGCGTAAAAGGAATAGCGGAGACACCGCGACGCTCCCCTGAACCTCGACATAACATATATAAACGTATATTAACATACACACGTACATAAACGAAACGAGACACATCTTCAATCAATTTCGACACCTTTTAAAATTTCAACTTGATATTAGTTTCAAAGTTTAATAATTTTTTCTCAATTAATGTTTCGAGCTTTCGTATAATAATTGTTCAATTTATTTACCGGGGTCATTTTCCTCCACCTCATCGAAAGCTCTTGGTCGAAATAGGTATACACAAAATCGTGGTAAAAATAGTGTTAAACATTTCCCAGGCGTAAAATAAATGATATCCCGTATTAAATTGAGGAAATTTAATTATTTCAAGAATACCAACCCCCCACTTCCATGGACCCACCCCGCAAGCTCTTCGGTTGGCCGACATCGGGCGAAGATACCTCGGGGCGTCTCTTCATTCCGGAAAGCTCGCGAGGGACGATTTTTCATCTAAATTCCAGGAGAGCCGGAAGAAGTCCTCGAATTCCGAAGGAAACCCGTGTATCAATCCGAGATGGGCCGCAAAGCGGGAAGAAACCGCACACCGAGGTTTCCCCGTCCCACGGGGCAGAGCTTTAAAGCTTTTTTGGAGAGGACGGCTTAACAATGGGAAATGAAAGCACGTTCTCCGCCCTCGCACGCCCCGGCTCGAGCAAATAAGCCAACAGATACGAGCCGTTTGAGTTACCGAGATTAAATAACCCCCCCACCCACCCACCACCCTCCTAATGTAGGCGTGGTACTGGCATTAAGATAATTATATCGCGGTTAATTACCTACTATGGCGCCCCGCAGCGTGCCTTTAATTTCGAGTAATTCCCGTGAGCACTGAGGGCAGCACGTGCGCGTGCATGCGAAAGCGCCCCCCCCCCAAAAAAAAAAGCTCTAGGGGGGCACCTCTTCTACACCCTGTGGGGTACTGCGAAAATCTTGGCAGTGTTCTTGATTGGCTTATTAGAAACGGCTGGTTTGTCATTTGACGACTCAGTCACCTGACGAGCTTTTATCCGGGGGTGTGCTTTTGTGTGCTTTTGTCTATACTTTTCAAGGGAAGCACACGTATCGATGGGATGTGGGAAGTACGAATATTGACGAGGTTCGAATGGCACAAATATCGACGAGCTTCGAAAAGCACAAATATCGAGGAGCTTTTGAAAGCATTAATATCGGCTAGCTTCTGCAAGCACAAATATATACCCCTAGGTCATGCAAACCTTGACGACGTCCATGATTGATGTGCCGGGAACGCGTGGTACGTCATTCGATGGCGTTGTCAGGTGGCGAGCTTTCAGCCCTGGGTGCTTTCCCCATTTTTATCGGTCATTACCAGCAATTAAGCGATGGGGAGCGAAAATATCGACGAGCTTCCGGAGGGGGAGGTTATGTCCTGAAATTTCACAAGAGGTCCCGGAAAGCTCCGAGGTGTTTAAGCATGCTCAATTTACCGAGCTTGCAGTGAAGCGTGTGCTTTGGCATGTGGTATGGCGAACGCGTGGTAATCTTTTACCCGAGGGGAGCTTTTCTGCGATTTGAACGACTCTGCGGTTGACTACGAACCGGAGAACACGCGTTTGCGTACACAGAAGAACAAAAGTAAACGAGCTTTCCGGGGGGAATGTTGTCCGAATTCCGCGGGGGGTCGCTGAAAGCTCCAGGATGACTGAGCTTATCGGATAGGAAGTTTGCAGGTAATTATCTCTTTATGAAGGGCTCGGGTCTTGGTACACAGTCCATGTATTGTTACGCGGTGCCTAATACCAAGACGAGCTTTTAGAGGGAGAGCTTTTTCCCGAGTCCACAGTCAGAGAACTCGGAACCGACTTTCTCGACCGGAAGGATTAATCACTGATTATTACATCTGGAAAAAAAATCGGCACAATGCTTGCATATAATGGCACGAGAAAGCACTGTGCTTTTCTGCAGGTAGCAAGCTCTCCGTTCTGCGGGAATGACGCAAAAAATTCTTTCCATGCATTTTCGTAATCCTCATACAAATCGAGAATTAGCCTCTTTAACTGCATATGTGTTCCTGTAAAAAGCTCTCGTAATGTTCGAGATTTCATTCAATGGTAATAATTACAGGTTGTTGATTAATGCATCTCAAAGCTCGCAGGAGTGACTTTTGCCGTCCGTGTGACCACGGGGAAAAAGCTCTCAGAATCCTCGGAGCTTTCTGCGTAGAGTTGCCGAAAGCCTGAGAAAAGCTCGCGGCTGGTGCACTTTGATGCCGACTTTGTTCCGAGTTTCCCAGCTTGAAACCGGATTAAAAGTTCTCTTGATATCGATAACTGCGGAAGCTCGTGAAAATGGCGGAAGCTCCTTTTAAAATGATGAGCTTCCACATTAACACCGCCAATTTGACTAATTTCAAACAAGACGCATGAATAAATTTAACTACTCTCAACAAACCCACATATCTGCGTTTACTTCATTTAATTACATGTCCAGCATCCTACTCTATTCATAAAAGCTCCTCAAAAGCTCCCATAAAATCTGTCAACTCGATTACTAAAATCCTGATTCCATTTTTGTCGCTGATGATCGACACATGAAGATAAATTTTTATAAAATTAACTTTGACGTACGTCATCCCCAAAAAGAGAGCTTTAACATTTCCAGTAACTCCGTAAGCACAGCTTTTATCCATATACAGATATCCTTCTTCCATTAGATATTGAGCTTTAGAAATCACACGAGTCTTTCACGATAAAAAGCATCGCTTCTCGGATAAGATTAATAATTACTCCGATTGCGATGCTTCTTCTTAATTCCGCTACGTGCAAGCTCACGCAACCGCGGGTCTCTATTGAGCTTTTCTTGGAGGTCAGACGTGCCATTGTCTTCCAGAAAGCCGTCAAAGGACGCAGAAAGTTCGAGGTCGGCCGCCATTCTGGAGCTTTGTTCCGAGCTTCTCGTGTTGAAAATGGATTAAAAGTTGCCTCGTCGGCGCTATCGACGCGCAAGCTCGCCGGAATCGCAAAGAAGGTTCGATTGAAAAGCTCCACGACCACTTGCGAAGTTTTACCGGTGTAAGAAACCCTGGGCCGGAAATTTCAAGAGGTCCTTTCAAACTGAAACTTCTAATGCCGCCATATGTACGGTAAATTCAAATATTAAAAGAATAAAAGAGCTTATCAAAAAAGAAACCCTCATTCATTTATATTCCCTACGATTATACATTGACGATAATATTTAATTTAAATTCCTTACCGAGGAAGTCAATCATCACCTGTGCTTCTGCACTAAGAAAAAGCCCAATGAACCAAAGAAATGTTTTATTAATTCTGAGAATAATTATTTGGCTATAATAAATTGTCATAATTCCTAATAAATATTGCGTTCAATTTATTCCAGTTTATTCGGGCCAAGTAACTATTCTATTGACATAACAAAATATTCTCTTAGCACCATTCAAAGAAACACTCCATTGGTTCAATGAAATCGTTTCCTTAGTATGATCTGTAAAAATCATAATCTTCCTATAACATTTAATTTCCATTATTATTCCGTTCTATATACACATATCCGACATTTCCAGATATATTTCAGTTGCACATTTATATTATAACATCCGTTGGAAATTTTCTCCACCCCATCTATCGAACCCGGTAGTTCCAGCATTAGCGGAGCATTCCCGCCATCGGTGGGATGATTTAGTGGAGCTTTCCAGAAAACTCGAAAGCTCGAAAGCTCGAAAGCTCGAGACCCGGAAAAGTCGGTGGGAAATTCCTGTAAAAGCCCGAAGAAGAAATTCCACGCGTGGGAATTCCGTGTGAACAATGGCGGGGAGCGGGAAAACGAGCTTTCGAGTCGGTGCGAAACGAGCCGAAGTATCTGCGAAAGTATTATTACTATGGGTGCCGTTGTCGGAGCATATTGTTCGCCATAAATAGGAGGATATTCCTAGGGGTGGTGAACTCGCCCCGGAGAAGAGGAACGAAGGAAATTCCAAATTTCATCCCCACGCGCGCAAAAGCTCGCGCCGAGCCGGAGGGAAGCGAAACATTCGTCTACTCGTTAAGCTTAACGAGACGAAAAGCTCTTAAGATGAAGTGAAACCCCCTTCAAATCAGTCGATTCGAATACAATTCGGGGAGCGTTTAATATCCGAATTTCAAAGGCGTTTATTTAATATTTCGTGGAAAACCGGCCGTTTGAAACTTCCCTCGCGCTTCGATATCACCTTCTTGGGCGTAATTGCAGTTTATCGGAGCGAATTTCCCAACCGGTAAACTTTTCTCCCCTTGTTAGTCGGCTTTTCCCCGGTAAAGCTGCATTCGCCGAAGGAAAAGCAAGGGTTACCCCCCGCGAGGAAAAGGAGGCGGCTTCCGCCGCGGGGGTGTTTTAAGATCTTCGTAAATCCGACGGCCAACGAGGATCTGCATACCAAAGGCTAATCCGCGGCTTTCGGCCGATTCAAATGAAAATGCAGCTGCCTATGAATATCATTTCCGAGCCTGGACAAAGACCTTATATTCCGGATTTTATTCATGCCGAAAGGAGGACGCTCGCGGAAGGAGCGACGCTCGATGCGCGGCCTCGTTGCATTCGCAAAAATCGAATGCCTTTGTCCCATCTAGGATCCTTTGGATATCCTAGGGAAAATTCCCCACCTTCTCGCTTCCTTCGAGGAAATTTAGAGCTGGAGAAATTCCCGCGACGGCCCCGGAATTTATGAAGGATTACGAAATACCCGGAACCCCTGAAAATCTTCCCTACCCTGCGCTCTACAGAATTCCTTTTTCTTTTTCTTTTTTTGAAGGACTCTTTCCTGCCACATTTTTCGACCCAGGATTAACATCGGAATTATGCTGAACTAACCCTGCATTTTATAATATTTTTACTGGACGTGGGATTTTACCATGTCTTGTTAATGTCATTAATTCCTATTCTGAGACATTGCGAACATATTTCCATTCGTTAGTGTTTTTTTTTTATGCACTGAATAAATAGTGAACTAGAGAAATATTTCTTCGAATGGTACCCAAGAGATATTTTGTTAATTCGAGGGAAAATTGTGCCACTCAAATAAACTGGAATAAATTGGATAGAAACGTTTCTTCGCAATTGGGTGGATTTATTTGAACTCATTTTCATTTTGAATCCATTCCATTAATGTGGCGCTGAATTTAAATTCCTAAAATAACGAATTGAACAATAAAAAATGAACGCAGCGCGGATTTAAAATTTTAAATCAGCCAACTAATCAGAAATATTAATACAGCGCCGCGTTAAATACACAAAATGGCGAAGTTATCACGGAACCTCTCCGTCTTCGCGTTATACCAATTCCCTTTTTGCTCCTTTTTATGTTTACGATAACGATAACGATTTAGCGACGGTTTGCGTGGTTAAAGACGACCGGGCCATTTTCGGCGTGCTCGGGGACCGGCAAAACCGTTTAGCCGATCCGTTTACGTCGCAAAGTGACCGTTCCGAGGAAACTCGGAATATTAGAGCCGCGGCGCCAAGACCGAAGCCCCAAAGTACTAAAGTTCTCTCGTTTGTATTCTGTTGCAGCGACGGCAGCGTGGCTGAGGCAGGAGCAGCCATGTCCGATAGCAGGTGACTTTTGCATGAACGGCGGGACCTGCCTGTTTTTCGAGACTGTTGGCGAGCCAGCCTGCAGGTTAGTCATTTGCAATTTCACCTGACACCACCCCAACACTATCCTGCATGTTTCTTTCGGCCCCCATTACCGGAGACCCCGTAAAAAGTGCAAGGAAAAAAATCGACGACAATTTGGCTGGCGCGAAAAATTTACTTCTTTTATCCGCAGACTCAGCAGGCGCCATAAGTGAAAAAACGAAAAATAAGGGAAGAAAATCGACGACAATTTGGCTAGCGCGAAAAATTTTCTTCTTTTATCCCCAGACTCAGCAGGCGCTATAAGTGCAACGGGATAAATCAGCAATTTTTATCTCTTGTTAAATGTAGTGATAAAGAAATCGATATACGGCCGAAACGATTCCCGAGAATTTCGCGTTTCAGGAAAATACCGGGTACGTGGAAATTCATTCCATCGGCGTGATATTTTTTTTCCTATTATCAGGGGAAATAAAAAAAAAAGCTCCGCTCTTCGGATGCACCTCCGTGGGTGAGAAATTTCGGTACGCGTTACCGCAAGGAGCTCTAAACCTCCCCGAGTACAGAGAGCAAATATTGTTTCAATGGAGAAAAGCCACGTACGGGAGGTACGTAAACACGGGTTTATATAGGAACCCATCGAATCGGATTTGTTTCACGCCTCTCGCCGATCCGCGTATCGACTCTTTCAATTTCTCCCTTTCTCGTCGCAGGCGATTCCGTTCCTTCCGATGGCTCCGGAGCGACCGGGGATCGATCGCCGATCGATCCCCTGATCTGGATGGCGTCGACTCGGAAACCATTCCGAGCCTCCGAGTGCCGTTTCAGGAAGGAAAAACTCCCTAGGCTGGACTTCTCTCTCTCTCTCTCCGACTCCACAAAGCTTTTCCATTTCCGCCAAGAGGGGAGCTTCTCGTTGTGTCAATATTTCGAGTAAATATTTCCATCGCGACGAAGTCTGACCACTCTCTCTCCCTCTTACTAATCCCGTCGCATCTATTCGTCCTCTTCTAGACTTCCGGGGAAACGAAAAACTGTGGTATGGATAATAAATCTAGGAATAAGACGAAGGGAAACTAGCGGTGGGAAATTAAAACCAGAACTCGAAAATCACGGATTCAATCTCTTCGCTCATTTTCAAAAATTGCATCGCTGGCCTCTTTCTCTTTTTCACTAATTGCATCTATTCGTCCTCTTCTAGACTTACGGGGAAACGAAAAACTGTGGTATGGATAATAAATCTAGGAATAAGACGAAGGGAAACTAGCGGTGGGAAATTAAAACCAGAACTCGAAAATCACGGATTGAATCTCTTCGCTCATTTTCGGGAAATGCATCGCTCGGGGAGGTGCATTAAATGTCTCGTTAATTTCTCGGCCAGTACCGGTGAATAACGGGTACAAATATGACTTTCCAATGCAGTTTCCATATTTCCCAAGGGAGTTCCAAAGTTCGAGGTTCTTCCTGGCACCGATTCGCATTTAAACTTTCATCGGGAAACAAACCAGAAAATGGGATACTAAAAGCAGGTACTAAAAAGGATTTTTTACTCAATAATTCCTACCGTATTTGTTTTTACTAACCGAAGATTTTCTTTAGAAATATACAAATATGCCTTGCTATCATTCCAGGTTAATTCTTAAACTTTCGATTTGCGTCTGACCAAATCGCGGTGGAACTACTGAATCATTTATCAGTCCAAAAATTGTCTCGCTTCGCAATTTCTTCCGTCATTTTGGAATCATCGAATTATTAATTGTACTTTGATAGTGACTTGCTGGATTACTTCTACTCCCAACTATTGGAAACGTCAATAATTAGTGTATAGAATGTTTTGAAATCCCGACTCTCGCGTGTCTCTTCTTCTGCTTCTCATTCACTGGAAGTGCATTTGAAGGGGGAAAACCGACTCATACATCAAGCCTCGGTAAATGTATTGAAATCCCTTTTCATTGTTAAGAGTGTTAAGAAGTGCGGCTGACTATTGCAACCCTCTACTACTTCAAGTGCACTCAACGTACTTGCCTTTTATGTTACTTTCTGTCTCATGTTTCCTTGTCGTCGGGTACATTAAGTTCCCCTTGGAAACAATTGAAACCACTGCGGAATATTCTTTCCGTAAGCCGTGAGAATTATTTACAAAAATTTACAAACATCTTAACACACCTGACAAGGGTATAAACAATTTACAATTCCAAACCGCTGATCATGAACGCATTAATTATTACAATTGGATGCAAGGCGTTGATCGGATTATTCATATCAAACCATGAAACGTAAGTACACTTCGAAATATACAACTTTCAGAAGAGTACACATGAAATTATTTAAAACTTATCTTTCGAGTACTTCATCTGAAGATCCAAACCTTGATTTACAAATACACCATCCCGTATATAAATATTAATACGGCCATTGAAATAAATAACCATATTCATACACCGGTACCAAGTCTGACCAAAATGGCTTCCTACTACTTCCTCTCATTTCAGACGAGTACTTTAATCCTTTTGCACACTCGCAAATGCACATACTCTCTTCAGCAGAGAAAATTCCTCTCATTTCCGACATAAAGAAGAAACTAAGCAATATGACCTAAACGATAACGACCCTTCCTTATCACCTTAAGACTTATTTCTCTCCGCGCATCCGCCACGGCATTTCCACCTCCACTTTTCCCCGGGAAACTACATCTCGTTTCCCGAAGGGAATTGACTAACCGATAGATCGATTTCCGACAAACGTCTAGAGATCTCCTAGCGTGGCGTAGTTATCTTGATTGCGACTTTCCTCGAGTACCAGGAGACGGTCAATTTCCCGTCTGCTCCAGTACGGGCAATCCTTGAGAGTAGAATTTTATCGAGCGACACACGCCGCGAATTGGGAAAAGTGCCCGGCCATTCCGCGATCCGCGGTTAATGGCCGCCGAAAGGCGAATCGGGCCGAACTTTTCCGCCACGCTCGATTGGGAGGCCGATTTCGCCCCCGGTGAACTTTTTAACGGTCTCGGGGAATTCATCCGACGCAATGATCCGCGGTAAGCCGCTCCTCGGGGTAGAAAGTTCCACTTTACCCCGAATAACCTAAGCAAGACCTCCTTTGATTCCGCGCGGAGAAAAATTAACCCCTTACCGCAGGGATTTTTTGAAAACACCGGCCAAAAAAAATCAATTTTTTTTGTATGTAAAAAAAACGAACATTGTCTTGGGAAAAAAATATAATTCTCGATTATATTCGAGTGTGCACAGTTTGGCCTGTTTAGCGCGCTCGAAGAGGTCTCGATCATGAAACTTCTCTCCGAACTGATTTCATCGAATCATTTCAAACTCAACAGTATGAATATGGAAGCTATGAAGAAGGTCCTGAATTTTTTTTTAATTTTTTCACAGATGGTTTTGGTTAAGTTAAAAAATCCAAATTATCGAAGTGTCAAGGCAATTTCGAGGTGCTCACGAGTCGTGTGTCAAAGTTTCAGACGGTTCTATCCAATGCCCTTTAAAAAAAGTGTCTTATTCGAGTCGTTGGGGGTTTCAGTTCACCTTAAGGGTCGTTAAACAAATTCGGCAGTCCCCGTGACGGTGATCCATGGGGGATGAAAGTGGGATAAAAGTGTGCGCCCAGAGGTGGACATCGAATGCACGTATATCGGCCAGGCAGGGGTTGGTACTCGCGTCGAACGGCGTCGCTTGACGAGGGTTTATTGGCTTTATCAGGGAAGCGAGTCTCGCCGGGGAAAAAGGAGAAAAACTGCCAGCCGTGGTTGCAACCCTCCCTGTTCTTTCGGGCCGGCCCCGACGCCGCGATTGCCAATTCCCAAAACCCCGGAAATCCGTTTTCGGTCACCGATCCAACGCCATGGCCGAGAAGCGTCATTAAGTCGAAACCGTCGAAGGTCTGATAAACGATGTTTCTGAACTCCCAGTGTATCAGTGACCTGTTGATGCAGGGAAAAGCGACAATTTAACGGACACTTCATGATCAAGAATCGGGGTTGCGCCTCCGACAAGATCACGACCGAAGTCGAGGCCGGGCGCCGAGTCTCTTTACTACAGTCATGGCCTCAAGGACCATATAATTTCATTTCCTAATTGAAGGGGAATAAACAATTGATTTGCAAAGACGTTAAGGGTGTCCGACTGGAACCCTTTTGCGGGCTCCTTTGAGTAAAACCTCTTATTTTTCACACTTTCCTCCGTTATGAACCCGTTTTCCTATTTTTAATGTTGTTCCGAAGTAACAGGAAGTACGTGGAAGGAAGATGGTAAAGCCGAAGCACGTTATCCTTATACTTTTTTTTTTTTTTATAGTTGACTCGCCAAAACAGGATAACTTCGGCCGGCTGAAGTTTCGCCGAGGAAAAGAGTTAATTGCGTTAAAAGTTACTTCCGCAAGAAGTTAACGGTGTTAATGCACAGTCAATTAAAATTACGAAGTTATAATTAGGACTAATGGAGTCATGCCCCAGGAGGCGACGAGCCGAATCAATTCTTCACCGTTTCCGTTATCGCTCGATATTCTCGCACTTTTCCTTTCTTCTTTTTCTTTTTTTTTTTTTTTCATTCTTGCATCACTCTCTCCTGAATGTCTAATTAATTTCGGGATTTCAATCGAACCCTTACTTTCCAGACACAATAAACCGATTAAACGTTAGACTATGGAACACCGACTTCGCTCATGAAATTTTCTTTCCTCTTACCCACAGCTGAGAAGATATTTTATAAAAATAATTCCTTTCCGTTAATAGAGAGTATATTGAACGATCGGCGAACTGTATTATTCAAAAGCTACTACTTGGTACGAGATAATGATTTATTTAATCCGATAATTCACGAATCGAGGCGCTCGGCCAATTCCGGCCAATTCCGGCAGCCCGGGCCGATAAAAGCGGTCCCTGCGTCGATAATACGCGCCAGATCGGCTGAGTTTATCGGGATACTGCGATACTCTGTTTTCCCCGAATTTTCACGCCCCCGCGCGTTAGGCGCGACCGCGGTTTCCGCACGCGTTTTTTTCCTTCTTTTTTTTTTTTTCCCCCGCCCACCGACGCGGTCGCTCCTCGCACAAAGCGCCCTCTAGCCCGTTTATTCTCCCTGGAAAACCAGCCCGAATAAAAAGAGACCAACCCTTGCATCCGTTACCATTCACTTTTTACCCCTTTTTATCACTCTTTCTCTCGCAACTTTTTCCGCCATATACTTCGGCGCAGCTTGTTTTCTCTCGAGATGTCGCCCGGAGCCCGCCACGGGGGAATTCAGCACCTTGAAATAAATCTCCCAGATAACCTAAAGTTTAAGATAAACTAGTTTAGATAAACTGGTTTAAAAGTTTAAGATAAACTAATCTTTATCTGCGAGATTTATTCCAAGGTACATCATTTGTGGATAGAGACGTTCAGATTAAAACAATGTACATAGGGAAATAATCGGAAGAATTTTTTTCCTGGCACTTAGAATCATTCACTCCTTTCATAAGCACTTTTAACGTATGGGCGAATTTCGTCAGGCCGTGCAAGCGATATTCGACCAAACGTCGGGCGCACTTATGGGTCCATAGCATTTCATTTATTCAAGAACGTAGAAGAGGCCCAAAATCTGGGAGTTATGGGAAATGAAATTTTTCACTCGATGCACGATTACGAGCCCTTGTGGCGTATGGGCGAATTTCGCTAGGCCGTGCAAGCGATATTCGACCAAACGTCGGGCGCACTTATGGGTCCATAGTACTGCTGGATTTAAAATTCATTTCATTTATTCAAGAACGTAGAAGAGGCCCAAAATCTGGGAGTTATGGGAATGAAATTTTCCACTTGATGCACGATTACGATCCGATTGCCATAATCTTCGGCATGTCGGAGAGGCCGACTTCCGTCGCCGTCCGGCCGGATGGGAAATATAATGGGGCGCCGCCCCTTGCGGATTAATCCGCGGATTATCTCGGCCGATCGAGTCCTCGGGGTTGATTTACGCCGGGGAATCGCGTGGCCGGCACTAAGGCTAGGATTTGTAGGTTAGGAATTTAAAACCACCCCCTCCGACACTATATATCCGCTTTGGCACCTTTAACGCGCGGCGTCCGCCCTCAAATTATGCCGACCTACGGCGTCCGCGATGGTCGACGTAATGGGTCTCGAGAAAATTAGTGGACTTGCCGGATATTCCCTCCGGAGGTGGAACCCCATCCCCCGAATCGATCCGATCGTAACGATCGATCCTGCCGATTCGATGTCCTGCTTACGCGAAATTCGAGAGTGCTTCGAATCTCCCAAGGGATCTCCATTTTGTAACTTTAACCCCCTTTAAGGTGGTATGAAAGAGTGATCTTATATATATAAAATATATAGGCTGACTATACATATATATATATGTCCTTAAATAATATTTAAAAAAAGTCCTGACACCCACGAAACATCCATTTTTGAAAATTTATTTATAGACATTTTATGATTTGTTATAAACAATGAATTGTCACGGGTGTCGGAACCTCCCCTGTGCTCTTCATAATCACGTCGTGAAGTTTTATACGACTCGGTAAATCCAGTTTGGAGAAAAATGTCGCATAAGATTGACTCCTCGGAAGTCGCTTTCGTACCGCCTTAAAGTGTGCCGACACTCGACAATGGCGAAACATTCTTCCCCGAGACTTGTAACGAGAGATTGTTTATTCTGAGCGGAGATTTTGATTTCCCGGGGGAATCCTGATCTAGCCAAGTCGTCCTCGCAGGACTCGCCGGATTCCCTCCCTTTGGCCGGGACTCAGGACTACGGCGATAAATAATTCCTTCTCGAAGATCCACTTACTTATTTACTCTCCGGGACTCTCGGGAGGATTTCCGGCGGAGATTTTCGGTCCTTTCGCGAGCCCTTCCCCGGAGGAAAGGACCCCTCCACGGGGAAATTCGTGGGGAATTTCTAGGGAACTCTTCTGGGACTTTGAGAAAACTCCACCCGAGCTCGAGATAAGCATACAGACGTGCGATACGATATCTCCTATTTGTTTAAGCGTTTATTTATCGCCTTCGATGTAGATACATATTAACTACCGAATTATTTGCCGGAGAGTTTATTTATTTTATTTCTTCGGCAAAATAGTCAAGTGGTTAACTAATTCTGACAGGTGTCATTTTCTCAAGGGGCGTTGATTTTTGATAATAGGATTAAATATGCTGCTTTTTAGAATTGCGGATATTGTACTTGGGAATCTACTGATATTAGGGGTACCCATGTATAATTAATTATAATGAAGAAAAATTGATTACTTATGGGTACCCCTGAGGCGAGTATACTTGTCAAAAACAGCTGATTGGTAATATCAGCTGTTTTTGACAACTATACTCGCCGTGGAAACACTCTTCAAGGAGGTCGCAATGTTTAACCGGATAAATGAGGAAGTTTCAGGTCGTTCGTTGTCTTCCAGTAAAGAAATTCTCTTTGTTTTCGCTTTTTAAGAGGGGAGCAAAGGCGCGTTCCAAAATGGCGGAGACAAAGAGGGCGCGCCGGCCCGGTCAAGACCGACAGGGCCGATAAATAAAGTCGACAGGGGATCTTCTAACTTATTTATTTCCGCACGTCGAAGCCGCGGCCAGGTGTATCTTTTTACGCGGTGGACGGGAGATTTTTGGCGAGCATTCAAGTCTCCGGCTCGAATGTTTTGGCTAGGGCCCTTCTGGCACCATTTTGTCTGCCGGAGGAGCGAAAAGTGGGAACTGACAGTAATTCCTGCATCTTTGAAACAAATCGAGAATAAGTCTTGCAAATTTAGCCCAACCTGACCAATAGATCCTGCAATGTTTAATAAAATTCCTCTCTTGACTTTTAACATTAAAAAAAAAATGTTAAATCAAGCAATCTTAAATGTAATCTCAATTTTGGGATTTCACTACTGAACGTTCCCTCGTTATCCTCCCGTAGAATTTATGTGAATAATTTCAAATACAGTGTAATAAGCATTTCTGATTTGACCTCGTAGTACATACATAATATCTAGTATTAGATGGTGGAAAATAAAATGGGGGAATAAATTGCAGTCCAGCATTCTAGGGGAAAAGTTAAATCCACCATCCGTAAGCCGACTAAGCGCGTGAGGGAGAAATTTACCCGATAGAATCGATAAAAAAAAAAAAGAAAATACGGAGAAGGAGAGGAAGAGAAACGAAGCGAAGTTCGGTATTTAGTGGAAAAACACAGGCATTATTTAAATAGTCGTGGCAAAGGGTCAGAGAGGATAATGGGTGAAAGGAAAGGAGAGGAGGGACGAGGAAGGGAAGCCCGGAAAACGTGAAAGAGAAATAGCGCGAGATGCGAAGGAAACTAAAGCAAAAGGTGGAGAAAAAAAATCCCGAAAGCGGAGAAAGGAAAAAAGAGAGGGCCGAAATGGCGGAGGCGAACGGAGGGAAAAGGAGCGACCGAGTGCTGGAAAAACTCAGGAAAAAGGGAATATCTGCTGGGAAGGGATGGAAAGTGGGGGACGGAAGATTAAAAAGATGGGGTGGAGGAAGAGAGACGTCGAAACGGCGATCGAATCTCTCCTCCCTACCTCTTTTCCTCTCTACGTGAGCGAAATTTATAGCCAAATATCGGGTCTATCGACTCGACCACGGAAAAAGGCGAAATCGGCCGGTAATGGAAAAAAGGAATCATCGCCGGGCAGATTTTCGAGGTTTTCCGTCCCGAGGACTTCATCCCGGCCGGAAAAGTGGATAAAAGTGCCGATGAAACGTATTAATAACCCCGACAAAAGGATAGCGAGCCACTTCATCTGTGCCGGACGTTTTCTCTGCTTCGGACGGTGTTTACGAGAAATCCGCCAGATGGCGGAAAATACCATCCCGGGCGCAGAACTTGGGGAACAAAGGCAGCCCAAAATGCATTTAAATTCGTTCTGACTCGATTCACTCGGTATATAAAAATCATTCCATTATTCTTGGCTTTTCCAGAATCAGCCTTAACACTGAACGTGTACCGATACTCTTTGCAATTAGAGGTATACTAAAAAAATTAAGAAGCTTCAAGGAAGAAAGAATGAGCCGCCAAAAGCGGGGAATTTTTTTAGAGACATGAAAATCGTGTAAGGAATCCGTTAAGAGCATGAACATCCGACAAATGTCATAATCGAGTATCGATGTCACGTTTATCGTCCTCCTAGGGGAATTAGAATAGAGAATTGTTGGAGTTTACGGGCGGATATTGGCCCGATCTCTGCGACAATGGCGGTAATGGAAAAAGAGATCCCGCCCGGGCGGATTTTCCAGATCGCCCCGGGATTTCGGCGCGGAAAAACTGGACGAAAATATCGTCGAAACGTCCGAGTAACACCGATAAAAAGAACGGCGAGACGTTTTGTCTGCGGTGGATATTTCCTCTCCGAGGGTTGTTTTCGGGAAAATCAGCCGGATGGTGGACGAAAGCATTTCCCCCAATAAACGCGGGAAATGTTTGGGAAATAACGAGATAGCTTCCGGACCTGGGGAAGATTGCTCATCCTCCAAGAAATCTCCGGTGATGATTTCATAAACGAGGCCGAATAAAAGAATCGCGTTTCTGCGATCCCTTTGACGACGCCGATAAACCGCCACAAGTAATCCTATCGTTCATTCTTCCATCCCTCGTTTTTCCATTTAAAAAAAATTAATTTACTGACAGGACTATTATACATCGTTACCTGAATCATGAACAACGGCGAGAAACAATTGTTCGGGAAGAAACATTCATATCGTCGATTTAAACGAATCTTGTTCTCTCGTCCTGACACTTCCTTGGACGTATCCAGGATTTTCCTCTCGCAATGCATATTTCTTTTTCAACTAGCGTCTCTTCTCGGTGTACCAAAGCTTTACAAGAATCATCTTCAAAGTGAATTTAAATGAGTCATGAATTTTCTTATGGTAGCAGGGAAATTAATTCCGAAAATTATCGGGATCCTTTTTCGCGGCCATCTTTTCTGGGGGAGAATTTTGTACTCCGAAAGGAGCGAGTCTTGAGGTCGTTAAAAAAAAGGGAAAATGAAGGAAAGGTAAATTCGTATCGGAGAAGCGTCCAGGACGAGCAAATTCGGTGCGAGGAAACCAACCTTCGTCCACGTATCCCCGCAAGCTCGACCCCCTCACCTCCCCTCTTAAGGAAATAGAGCTGTCCGACGCAAGCTCGCTCGCACCGCAACGAGCTTTCAAGATCTGCCGATAAATGGTAATCGTTCGAGACCCGATCCAAACCTCTCCCCTCGCACCGAAGCTCCTTTCACCTGCAAGTTCCACTTCACGTCTCGACGAGACTTCAAGCTGTAAGGCTGAAAAGCTGCGTGCGATGCGCGCGCAGCGTCGTGAAGTTGTACGCAAGAGACGCGCCGACACGAAGAGAGAAATGTTCGCAAAATTAAAAAAAAAAAAGACCACGAAGAGAGAAACATAATATTCGCAAAATTAAAAAAAAAAAAAGACCACGAAGAGAGAAACATAATATTCCCAAAATTAAAAAAAAAAAAGACCACGATGATAGAGACATGATCCGATGAAACGCATACATATCGATGTTTAGACACATCTAAATATAAAACAAGACTAATTTCATGAATTTTAATTCCAATATCCGCCGGAGAGTTCGATGCGTGAAGTTTCATCTCGAAACGCGTCGACCCTCACCCGCGACATCGATCACCTCGTCATTACTAAATAAACCCAAGTAAGTTTGGATCCTGATCTGGAATTTACAGTAACCCACTGTTTATAAAATAAATGAAATGCCGACTTTACGCGTCAAATTTGAGACAAAGGGAGCTTCCGGCATCGGCGCGATCCGCGACTTCCAATCGAATCCGAGTGCTTTTCGCCGTATCTTCCGCGGTGGCTTAGAGCGTGCTTGCAGCCCCGAAAGCTCTCGGGGGACGTGAACATTTAGAGTAATTAACCGCGATTCAAATCGAGAGTCCTAGAGGCGTGCAAGCTCCGGTTCCCCCGAAACCTCCACCCCCACGTGGTGGAGAACACGCGTGGCTGAAAAAGCTCTCGAGATCCAACGAAAGCGCCGACCCAGATCTTCGCACATCGCCAGATTTCGAGGAGATTCGCTCGCAATCGGCCGATTTCCGCCTTAGCAATCCGAGAAAAAAGTTCTCATGAACCTGGAATTGTACAATCGTATATACAGGGCGCAACCAAACTCGTGCCCCTCAAGAAACTCGGTAGAGTTTCGAGCCAAGTACATTTTTTAGCGAGGATCGCGTTCGTTTACACGGCTCTGCTTACTGGAAAGCCTATACTATTTTTCCTTCTTTTTTTTTTTTGTTTTTTAATTAAGAGGACGTGAAAGTGGCATCCGAAAGCTCAATCGTTCATAAAACTTTTCTACGAAATGTGTGTCTCAAATCGTTCCATACTTTAAAACGTGAATATGGAGGCCCTAAGATAGGTCCTGAAACTCGGGAAATTTAATTTTTTATAAACCACTTTTAAAATACCCATAAACAAATTTGAAAAGAATTGAAATTTCATGAGTCTCAGGACCTTCCTTATAGTCTCCCTATTCACGTTGTAAACTTTCAAACTATTCGGTAAACCAAGTTGGGAGAAAAAAATTTTATAAACAAATCCTCTTCGACGCCACTTTCACATCACCTTAATTCTCTGTAACTCAATTTACTGGTACTATGTATTTTTTTTTTTTGTGTGTAGCATTAAGACACGTATACGTATATTTTCAGGTAAAGATATTAGCAAATGTCTGTTAGAATGATTGATATTAAAATCCGAGGGTTCGCCCCTTTTACGAGGGATTTTCCTTCGGCAACAATTGACCCTCTTTAATGAATGTAACTCCCCCTTCAACGCCTCCTATGACAATGGGGATAATGGGTGAGTTCGTTTCCGCGAAGCTCGGCCGGTAACGAAATTTCCAATGCGCGGATCATTCGACCGATTGAATTTCCCGCTTCTCCAGGTACCTGCGCCAATTTACTCGAAATACAATGAAACGAGTGCTCGCTCATCCGCGAATCGACATTATCCATCGGAGCGTCCTTTCCCGTAGACTAAGAAGTCCTGAGTTGCCTTTCTGCCAACACTTCATCCACCTTTTTACGCCGAACCCTTCGAAAGCTTTTTCCTCACCGCTTACTTTCCTACTACAAGGGAAGAAAAGTAACATTTCCGCCAGGAAAATTCCGAGATAACAATGGAAGGAATATATAACAATGAAAGGTCAGAAATACCCGAATGCCGTTTGCCTTTAAAATAAAAGCCACTCGGTACCGTCAAAGAACACGTGGCCTAAATGTATTTGGCGCGGAACTCCACCGAACTTTTCTATTAACGAAGCCAGAGAAAAATGGAGCCTTAAAGTTACAGAAGCTTAGTCGTTGGATAATCCGGGTAATTTCACTTTCTTACCGGTACAACTAACGGAAACATTTCCGTCAAAGTGTGCGGTAGCTGGAAATGTCCATTAATTAATATTAATAGGTAACGGCGTGTAAAGTTGTAAAATCTCGAACCGATTCTATGGTGTATCATGTAAATGGAGTATTTTATATATTACAGAAATTACGAGAAATTGCGTAAAGAGGGAACAGGTATGTAAATTATTATATTTTTAGGGTGTGTACGAGGGTACCAGTGCCTTAGGGGAGGGTCATAAATTCACCATTAAATTCTGATTTCCAGACCACCCTGGAATGGGTGGTGGAGGAGTTCAGCTAATTGCGGGGAATCCGACCAATCAGGGGTGGGAAATGGCCGAAGTGGCGAACACCCATCGCGGAATGAAATTTCTCAAAAGGTGACCTGTCCCACCAGCTGGCACCCATTACGATTTCCATCCCCCATAGTCGCCCTCTTTAGCGATTACGGGACGACATAAATCTAGTTATGAAACAATCTCGGCATAACTTGGGACGAGTTACCTTGAAATTAAAAATCCCGGCTCTTCCTCAAGTCTTTCGGACAAAGGCAGATTCTGGAATTATTAATAATTAAAAAGCTTGTTCCTTAACCCTTTCATATCCGGTAACTCCAACGTTTCGGAAATAATTTCCAAATATTTCCAGTCATTTCCGCTTACGACATCAGCTGATCTCCCCTTGATTTACAGATTTAAAAACCATGATTTCCTTTTTTAAGAACCGATTGCCTTTGATTTCATACGATAAGCAATAATTCGATTCGATAAGAAGTGACAGTCGGCCTTAAAATAGTAGCAACGTTTCGGAAATAATTTTCAAATATTTCCAGTCATTTCCGCTTACGACATCAGCTGATCTCCCCTTGATTTACAGATTTAAAACCCATAATTTCCTGAGTAAACCCCCCTAAAACGAAAGCGAACTCCTTTAGTATTACCGAGATTCGCGGGAAACCTCCACGAGAGATTATCCCTCACTCGAAGGACCTTTTACACCCTGGTGCACAAAGGGTGAAACCCTGACGCTCAGTTACGCGGTCCAGAGTGGCCGAACGATAAGAACGCTTCCCCTAATGGCCGCAGCAATGGCAACCACGAATGGCCGCTGTTTGTCCATGTTATGTCCGAGGCGATACCACCGGGCATATTTATCCCGGTATGGGACTTGTTACCGCACCCCATTGTCCACCAACAAGAGAATACGTATGTGTAGATATCTTCACACCGTTGACGAATACGCGAGAAATGCGCGCCCATTTTGAGGTTATGCGGGAAGAATTGAGGTTATGCTCGAAGAACGCACAGCGTAAGTAATGCAAAAAGCAGGGAAATTGCTCAATGGAGTTATTGAATTTCTTCCAAAGTCAAATTTCCGGTGTTAAAATTCAGTTAAAAACGCAGACGGATACGTTATACGTATGGTATACATAACATATACGTTACGTATACGTTACGGATATTATCGATATCGACCGATTCTCGAAATAATTGAGGAAAGCCGCGGATTCGAACACAGACTTTTATCTTATACGTACGTTATACGTTACGTATACGTATACTTTACGGATACGATACGTATACGTTACGGATATTATCGATATCGACCGATTCTCGAAATAATTGAGGAAAGCCGCGGATTCGAACACAGACTTTTACCTTATACGTACGTTATACGTTACGTATACGTATACTTTACGGATACGATACGTATACGTTACGGATACGATACGTATACGTTACGGATACGATACGTATACGTTACGGATATCATCGATATCGACCGATTCTCGATATAATTGAGGAAACCGAGAATGGCGTGAGTGCCGAGCATTTGCGTTGGTCGTGACCGATCGCGGATCCCTCGATAAAGCGCCTTCCCTGGAGCTTTCGGGCCGAAAGCTCCGAAATGATCCGGCTCTCGCCACGAGCGCAGATAAATAAAATCGAGCGGGGCGCCGTTGCGAAACGGGCGGAACCTCGAATTTCGTTATCGCCCCTGCAGCCTGCTTTTTGTTCCCGTCCCGCAGAGACAATGCCCGGTTATCGTTACGAGCGTAGAGATAACCGATCGCGAAAACTCGCGTCCAGAGACGGGAGTTTATCGCCGATCTCGCGTGGGGAGACATCATCGCCAACGTGCATCAGTCACTTAAATCACTCTCTGTACTTCTTGTTCCTTAAGGTGATGTGAAGGTGCCGAGGGTATGACACTTTTCTCCAAACCAAGTGTACCGAATCCATTTAAACTCTAGAAAATTAATATGAAAGCTACAAGGAAGGTCCCTCCACCCGTGGAATTTCATATTTTTTTATAGAAAAAATTCCAGACACCTGCAAAATTTTTTTTTCAAAAATTGTAATCTCATGGGTGGAAGGACCTTATTTGTAGCCTTCATATTCGCGTTGTGAACTTTGAAATGATTCGCTGCACCCAGGGGAAAAGTTTCTTCAGCGAGACCTCTTTGACGCCACTTGCATATAATCCTTAATTAATTCTTTAGGAAATACATGTATGTAGGAAAATATGTATACGCATCGTGAAGATTTAAAACCGTCTCGCATATTAATGCTGTTAGTGCGGGCAACTAGAACGAGCCCAATATTATGTCAGTTAATAATCCTGCATAATGCCTTACGTGTCGAACTAACCTAGAAGGACCCCACATTCGCCAATCAAGCTGTGGGCGCTTGTCATATAGTCCACCCCCATAATAATTAACGGCTCCCATCGGTAATGTAGGGAACGTCAATATGACGCCATGTTGCCCAATAACGATGGATTGCTCGTTACAATAATTTATTCCCAATTCGGGCAAAGAAACTATTTTACGGCACATCGTACATTCTGCAGGCCAAAGAGTAATTTAAATCTTTATTTTCGGACCACTGGGAATTATCAATATCCTCCCTTTAAGGGGATATCAAAGTCTCATCTGTGGAGTCAATTGTTCATATAACATTTCTTCAAACTGGGTGTACGGAATTATTTAAAACTTTACAACGTGAATGCCGAGGCTGTAAGGAAGGTCCTGGCACTCGCGAAACTCCAGTTTTATAAAAAATCCAACAATTGTGTATAAACAAATTAAAAAAAAAAAATTGAAATTTCATGGGTGTCAGAACCTTCATAGCTTTCATATTCACGTTGTAAGGCGGGGAACGATTTGATACACCCAATTTGAAGCAAAGTTTCATAAAAAAGGCCCCAAAGGGTTACACCCAATTTGGAGCAGTTTCATAAAAAAGGCCCCAAAGGTTTAATATCCGGCTCACCCCCTGAGATAACCAATATCCAACAGATATCGAAACGAGTGTTTCCGTACCACGAGACTCTTAGCTCGAAATCGACGTCGATTTTTCGCAATCTTCTAATTACCGAGGTGGGCGAGAAATCGCAGCTCGCATTTCGACCTTTCCGATTCCGGGCGATAACTTTAATGCGGATCGATATAGCTGCCGGTTCGCGTGAGCCGGCACTTTAATCTCGAGCCAAAGCTTCGATAAAGTATGTACACACACGTATGTATGTAACGTAGGTATAAATAAATGTGCACGGAGAGGGATATACCTAACGGCGTCGATCGTGGAGTCTGCTCGCTTCGCGGTTATTTAAACGGGGTATAAATAAAGTCCCCAGCGGTGAATTTTTCCACGAGGAGCGACTAACAATAAAGAGAATAACTCGCCGGGGGAAAAGAGCTGCAGTTCTAAGATAAAACTCTCTTCCACCGGGGAAAAAGAAAAGCAGGAGGAAAGAAAAGAAAAGAGGAGGAAATGAAATCGACGTTAAAAATATAACCACCAAGTTATACAGAATTATTAGGGAATATTAACGATCCCCAATAACTCCCGTGACTGCGAGAGTGAATTAAAAAAGATAAACGAATCTACGCTAAGAAAAGGAAAATTCACCGGACCGAAGAAATGTATATATATATATATATTTTTTTATAATTCAAAGAATTTAATAATAATATTTAGCTCAAGTTGTCAGAATTTCGGAGGAAGGTCGCATGCAATTTAATCGATTTT
Organism: Orussus abietinus; assembly: GCF_000612105.2. NCBI lineage: Eukaryota > Metazoa > Arthropoda > Insecta > Hymenoptera > Orussidae > Orussus > Orussus abietinus. The sequence continues at coordinate 301,891 of NW_019394714.1, forward strand.
ATTTTAATGGAACTCTTTGACCCGACGAAATGTTTCATCGGTACTGTTCTGAGAAATCATTCTCTGGTTCGGTGGCATTTTCCATTTTTTTTTTTTTTTTGAGCACGTTAAATTAATCTAAATACGAATATCTTGTTGCAGATGCGCGGAGGGATTCACGGGTCTGCGCTGCGAAACGAAGGACGTCATCAGCACCGGAAGTGTGTACAACCGCCATAGGGCGCCATTCTCATGCAAGCTGGGACTCTCCACCTCGTACTACTGCTAGCGATAATTAAACGGGGCCCAAATAAGTCGAGAGCTTATATGGTGAACCCCCACCCGGGAAGCTACGCCCCCGTCACATCAGCCCTCGTCTCTCTTAAGGGGTTACACCGTGACGAGTGTCCGAAAATGATCGTCGAATTTCCAGCGATTTTTTTTAAACGGAAATAAGGACTTCTAGATACGCTTACCACCGGGGATTTGTTAAACCAGGATGAAATCTCGCGTAAAGATATTTTCCTTTCCATTTTCATATATCCAAGATGGCGGCCGTGGGGCAATTTCGCTGCAGCGCCATCTCAGGCGTCTCTCGCGATGGCGTAGTTAATAAGCAGAATTTCCGAGCTGGAACGAAAAGCCAAAGATATTTCAATTCTAATTGACATTTGTCAGACAAGATTCTCTGTAGAATTATGCTTTTTCTAACGACTTGGAGGACGTTAAAAGAAACCTTAGACGCCGTCAACACCGCCGCCATTCGAAGTCTGTTTCTAAAGGAACGCGAGTTAACGTTTCCTTTTTTGCTCATTGGTTTACGAAACGGAAGGGAAATAGGAACATACCTTTAACCCAACCGAATCAATGAAAATGTATTCGAGTCAATATCGATTTCGTAATTGCCAGGTCAACTCAGGAAAGAAAATCGGATTCTCCTTCCAACCTCTGCCATGGTGTAACTCCTTGAACGCGACTGACGCGCCACCGGCGGCCGATCATCGAATCTCAAGCGCGCCCGCGTGCGCGAACCAACAGGAAAGAAAGAGAGAAAGAGAGCGAATGGGAGCGTGAATGCATCGTAGCGAATGAGAGGGAGAAAGAGAGAGAGAGAGAGAGAGAGAGAGAAAGTGATGGGAAAAAGTCGCGGACCGGAAGTGCATCTCAGAGGAGGAGTCTCGTGCTCTCCCCTGAAAGCGGGACCGACAGAGAGAGATAGGTTATCCGCGTGCTTCCGCTCATACATACCAAATCCGCCATATTGAAAATTCCACAAGGTAGATCGCGGAGATGATTGGCCATTTCCGTTGGAGCCATATTTCCCGGCGAAATCGAACGATTCTTTCGGCGCGCGATTTCAAAATGGCGGATAAGGACGCTGTGGCTGTGTTCCGATTTTGCTGACACCACCTCCGGATTTGTTTGCATTCTTTATTCGACTTGGACTTGTTTCCTTTACTCGCCGTTTGCAATTACGCATTCCGCGTGGAATTTTACTATTTCAGTAAAATTTGAACAGACCTTACACGCGGTGTATTAATCATCCCGTGATTTATTATAACGCAATGTTTCGCCACTTTGGGATTAACAAAACTGGTATACACGGCAGTCATCCTACAACTCGTAGAGCCAATTTATGAACAAATCCGGAGTGTCTTTACCAAATGCAGGGGTGGCAATTACATGGATAAAACGTTGTACATTTATATATACATATATACATGTTACTCGCATACACGGTGTATGTCCATATTTACGCGTATATACGTACAATCCTACCTTGCAGGAATAGACATTACTATTCCGTGTCTTAGACAGAAATAACTCGGTTTAGTATAACAACTTTGAGCGGTTTACAACGTTCGTAAACTCGCTTATTAATTGGCTACATAAACGGCGCGGGAAAAAAAAAACTGTATAGTGATAGAAAATGTCACTACTTGCTGTCCCTGGATATGACGATGAAGAGATGAGACATAGACACTCATGACCATTCACCGGCAAAACCGGAACATAACCTACAATGTTCTCGTCGGAGGCTATGTCCATATTTATAGGTATTTTGATTTCGCGGTCGTTAAGCAAACACCTCGAGGATTAATAAGGTCCATCGAGGTCGGATTAGCGAAACGTCTTCCTAATTAGACAGGAAAACGACCGTTTCTCAATTGTAAGATACGTTAATAGGCACAAAACTTGACTATCGATCTATTCCTAACGGTTAGAAGAGAATAATCGAACGCCGTATCCGGTAAATAGAACGCTTCTTATGGACTGACCTGAAAGCAGTATTTATAGAGATTAGCGAGAATCGAAAGGGCACTCGAGCCAATCAAAAGCTCTCTAGATTACACTTACGTGCCGACTATAAATAAGGACATTAATTAACACCAACGGAAGTGGAGAAAGAGTGGAGTCAGGTTCTGGTGATTCGATTGGAGGCCCCAGCGCTAAACCTAACCTCTCAAATCAAATCCCTCTAATCTGGTTTCTCTTCTGCTGCACCCTAGGCGTGTAAATCACAATGCTTATAAAGGACAAATTGCATTTGCACTAGCATTTATCGTAACTAAAGCCATCTTTTCGCCTGGTGCATTGCTGCATGCAGCAAACTACATTCAAAATCAATTCTTTTTATGGAAACAAAAGGATACTTAACATCCCCCTTCCAAGCAAACCTTCAATTCAAATTGGAATCGATCCACCTCTTCTTAGTGGCCATCGCCTACGTCTCCACCGTACTCGAAATCCGGGATTTATCAGGTGTAAACCCAGTTGATCCGAATGTAAGTGTCGATTAAGGCGCTGATAATCAAACCTACGTATTTATTAATGCGATGGAGACGATTTACTGGATCCGGACCCGATAAATCTCGGATTTAGGAGTGCGACGGAGTCCAAACGAAAGCAGGGCCAATTAGACCGTCTTGTCGCATGCAGCAACTTATCAGTTAAACACGTGTAAACGCGCCTTAAAGGCGACAAATTTGTCCAAGAATTGCATCTCTGGGAAAACCGGAAGCCTCGGACACAGATGGCCATATAAAATTCCAATAACACGCTCTTGATTAGTCGTTCCCGATATCTGGCAAAGAGATAAGCGAGGAGATGTATCGCGCCATTATTTGAAATCGAGACGCTGGCGCCCTCTACGCGCTCTCCACCTCTATAAAAGTTGGAACTACTCTCAAAGCGGCGAAATCTTCGTCGTAACCTCAGGTCGAGGTTTTTTTACACGTTACGTAACGTGCGGAAGGAAAAAAAATTATTTATGCATTAACCAAGGTAACCAATAGTTCCATGGCGCTAGTGAGCCATGTCTCACTTTCGACCATGGCGTGAAACATCTCCCACATATCTGCCTGGCATACGCAACGTTATTCCGGATCAGAAACGACCAATCGTTTGCGGGTACCACTTACTCAATATGGCCGCCTGTAAACGTCCACATGAACTATCTCTCCCCGTCGTGTCCAATGGAGAACAATACCAAAGAGCCCGGCATCTCGCTCGAACATGACGACCAATCGACGTCAAGTACGAGAACAAAGACAGTCGCGATGAACGTTAGAATCTATTTATAATAGACAAGTCGGATCTCTACGTAGCCTACATAGCCAATGGTCTTCGAGCTTGGACGGAGTTTGGGGGGAAATGCACCTTTACTTGTCCAAGGAGCCATACTAGTGACTTTCCACTAGACTTACCAACTCCGGCACAATGAACCGCAAGCGCTACTATTGGTCATTTCCGGCACTAATCTGCGCGCTCTTGCTGGTTTTTTTTTTTCCCCAGAAATGTCCAATTTTACAAGCGTGCGGCGATTCAAAATGGCGGAGCTAGTAACGCCTTACGTCGAGTCGGCTGCGACGAGATCGCCGGGCAACCACAATGCGATTAATGTAAATTACGGAATAATATGCATCATAGGTTAGGTAAAGCACAAGCTTAGAGTAGATTGCGAGGGTTGGCGTATAAAAAAGGTTAGGACGAAGGAAGTCGAGGGATATCTCGCGAAAAGTGCGCAACAGGAGGAGGGCAAGTTCTTCTTTATCGGCCTCAACCGAACGGAAGGCTCGCAGGATTCTTGAGAGGTTTTGCATCTCTACTCAATTCCACGATCGAAGGTCCCCGAGGAGTTGCGAACGCCATCTCGCGACGGCCCGGCGAACTCCTAGGGGAACCCCTAGGGGAGAACTCACCTGCGCACCACCAACCTCGGGAACCTCTAGTGTTTTATATATCACTGAATCTCTCTCTCCCTCGGCATATATATATAATNTAATTAATTAATTTTATTGATTTACGATTAAACGTCATCTCCACCTCGGCACTCGCATTTCTTTCTTTACGTTGCACAGTTTTCTTTCACCATTTCTGCGCATGCGCGCCGCGGCTCGCGCTGACCTCGGTGTCCGACCGAGAACGGACGGGTGCGTCGTGACGCTAGAGTTCGAAAATTCTCAGTAACAGAAAATTGGAGAAGGTAACCGTGAAACATACCGTAAGTTACCGAGAATGTCGAGAATTTATGAGAACGTTAATTCTTTTTGTTACTTACACTTTCGGTTTAGTCGTTTGAATAACATTTCTTTTCAATGCACCTCGGAGTTGAAATTGAAGAGTAGTGGATATTGCTAAAAAATATTAATTAAACAGTCTTAGTTACTACCGATTAAAAATATTCCTGTAAAACTTAATGCGGTTTGTTTCAAGAATAGGGCCGATATTTCATTCTTAAGACGGTGACGCGCAACGAAGCGAATGAGAGGTTATGTTTGAATCGTAACCTCTCGTTCACTCCGTCACCAATATTTAAGTTCTCATAATTTCTCGGGAGATAAAGCTTTGGATAAGTTACCAGGAATTTCTCGTCGTTCCTGACGTAACTTACCGCGTTTAGAACTCTACGTAACGCACAGTCGCACGAATGAAGGATCTTGTCCAGGGACGCGCTCGCTTTCTTATTATTTCGTCCATGCAGGTAGGTGGCACTAGTTACTTTTTATTTATCTTCTAATTGCCGCCCCCGCCATTAACCACCTCTGACTGCAGCGCCTCTATGCACTAGCTAACCGAACTATGTTCACTGCGAAGCCGCACTTTCGGGTGGCGCCACCGGTAGACCGGTACAAAGTTCGCCAACCAACGGTTTTCCTTCTTTTGGCCGAGTTTCCAATGTTTTGTCGCGGAAATCGAGACCCTCGGCTTCCTTCGGGGAAGAGCGGGGTGAAACGCTCAAGACTGGCTATCGCGCTTTAAATAAATAAGTGGTCCAATAATTTATTTAAAGATACACAGACTACGTCTCCATCGTACTCGAAATTCGGGATTTATCAGCTCCAATCTCAGTAAATCCATTTAAGTGTCGATCGAGACGCTCAGGATCGAATTTTTGCGTATTTATTAATACGATGGCGACATGGGATTTACTAAATCCAGATCTGATAAACCCCGGATTTAGGAGTACGATGAAGACGTGGTCACGATATGGGTGCACGATTCGTAAGAAACTAAAAACTGGAAATTCTGGTTAACAGGGATCTGCGATTTAATAAAGTCCGTTTCCACAACTTGAGTTAACCGGAGTTTAAGTTAGTGAATCCAATTTAAACCGAGTTTAAGTCTTATCGAATTTTGAAATCCGAAAAATTTTCTTCTTTAGGTAGTAAAGAACCTCGGTACTTCGCATTAACCGCAGATTCCTGTAAATCTCGTAGTAAATCTCATGTTTCAGGTATTGAGCAAAAGGACTGTAATTTCATTTCTCACCGTTTGATATCGAAGCCATTTTGGAAGTCATCGTTGCCTTCCACAGAATTATTACTAATATAAAAAAGACTTAGAATATTGTACGGAACAGTTTTCATTTGATACATTTTTCTGTAGCAGGCATCGTTAAACAAAAAATCGCTACGCCTCAAATAGTGGATAATCGAGTTACGAACTTTCCACTTAGCTCGCCGGTATTGCTTCCGCCTGCTACTATAAAAAGCTTTTTAGGTAACAGCGAAACATATTTCGAAATATTATCAGCGCCGGCCGGTATTTGAGACATAAATACGCGGATCGATACGTAACAGCAGATTTTACGAAAAAGCAGAACGAATTTCGGAATTCCCACGTACTGGGCATATCTGCCCTTTTCATTCCAATATACTCTGTCATCGAAGGCGATAAAAACAGGAATAATCAACCACAATTCGAATTTAAATCCGAAATTTACCGATTCGAGGATAAACTGAACCACTGATATAATCAATGATTACTGACATTCATGTTCTATAAACACATTTTCCCGGAAAAACGGATATAAAAAAATATAATCGTCACACCCCTATCCGATAAGCGAATTGACATATAGGCGCGGCCATGTTGGATTTCCGTACGGCATAAAAGAAGCAACGTTTATGAAAGAAAAACCATCAGACCTTAAACTGTAAAAACCGTAACGACTTTAGGACAACGTAATAGTCGTGCGATGTCGATGTAAATACCTCAAAGAGAGATTACCAAGAATTTAAACACACTACTTGCACACATCCGACGATACCGAGGTCGCGCATGAGCGCCGCCATGTTGGATCCCCTCGAAAGAGAAGAAGGAAAGAACTTTATTCCTCAGTGAGCCTTCAGATTGTAAATTGCAAAAACCACGGAGTATTGTCTGGGCGAATTAAATCGCGCGATATCCACGCGAATACCTCGAAAAGATTACCTACAAAATCGTGGCCTCGTCCATCGGGCGAGTCGCATATGCGCGCCGCCATGTTGGATTTCCACGTGGGTGCGATAAATATTTTCCGGCCGAGTTGGCGAGGTTAGAATTCCCTCTGGTGGGTTCACTTGGTCACTCCCAGAGAGAGTATTCCCTCCGTTCGCCCGGAAACTCGCCGATCTACGGCGGGACGATTAATCGAACGCGCAATTATCGAAAAGGAATCAATCACCGCGGAGTGGAGGGAAACATCGATGACGAGGACCGAGCCGCGTGATTGGCGTTTTCGAGCGAATTAACGCCCTCGTCCCCGGGGAGGGAAAAAAAAGAAAAAAAATATCCCCGGCCCAAATCGCCGGACAATCGCGATTTCAAAGCCCAATTACAGTTCCCCTGGCATTTTACCCAGTTACCCAAAATTCATTACCTCCTCTATCCGACCGAATCTATTCCCCCCTAGTTACCGATTAGGTACACAAAACCGAGCGCTTTCTTACGCCCATCGACGCCATTGAATATATTTCCTTTTTTCACGTGCTAAACTTTCAAATGATTCGGTGCACCCAGTTTAGAGAAAAATTCTATAAATATCTTCACTTTACTAACTATACAATAATTTATAAACATCAAGGATATTCCCGAGAGCCTTTACCCTCGTCACATGCGCGTCATTTCGCCGTCTCGCGATATGACGCATCCTCTGACTGAAATTATCGGAAAACCAGTTAAAAGAAAGGTCTCCCAATTTCGAGAGGCAATTCGTCGATGAATGCGACAGTTTGTTCGGGCGACGCATCATCAGCGCCATTACGGTAACCGGGAACGTTTCGCCGCGAAATAATCGATGGTACGTGCGCGCCATCTACGATCGTTAATCGCCACTGGGAGGCCAACTAATTTTGTAAACGCGACGTCGCCCTGCCATGGCATTTAAACCGAAATCACGCAGTAACGATGAGGTAGCCCTGCATAAATACGGCAGTGGGCCCGCTAATCAATTGCGCCGGAATCACAGAGAATTTTCAACAGCGTCCGTCCTCTGTCAGCCTCGATGTTGCCGGCAAAGTACCGCCAGAGCCACTGTTCAACCGGTAAAAGGATTGATTAGCCCCTCTTTACAAATCGACCAGCCGAAATCTCGATGATTCTCCAATGATTCGTCAAATTCCCGATTCCAATACGGCAGCGCGCGTCCTCTTTCCGGAACCAATATGGCGGCGCGGTGTGGGCATCGCGACCACCTCGGGAATTGTTTCGACTCTGCAACGACTTCTACTGTGAAATTTATAGAAAACGTAACAAATCTCAGATCTCGAAATGGGAACGAACTTAAAATCATAGTATCTTTTACTTCTGGAATAGTTGCAAGGACAGTTTTAAGTGCGTTGTGATACCCGATTGCAATACGACAGCGCTCGTTCTCTTTCCAGGACCAATATGGCGGCGCGGTGTGGGCGTCGCGACCACCTCGGGAATTGTTTCGACTCTGTAATGGGTTCTACCGTGAAATTGATAAAAAACGCAACGAAGCTCCATTCTCAAGATGGGAACGAACATAAAATCATAGTATCTCATAGGAGAAAAAGGTCCATTGGCCCAAAGAAACGTTTTGTTCGTTCCAAGAATAATCACTCGACAATTTCAACAAACCATGAGGGATTGTTATACTGCGCGAAACGCGCGATATTCCCCGTCCTTGGCAAGGAAACTGCACTCATGTGAACCGAAAACGAAAACGGGGACAAAAAGAGCAGAAGTATTTTTATACCCGATGTCCAAAGTATTTTTATACACCGGCAGACAAAACAAGGGAACGTTGCATGTGGACCAGGCTTAACGTGAAATGTGCAAAACCACGCGGCGTAGACGCGGAAACCTTTTCGGGTATCACCTCGGGCGTCTCGTGTGGCTGTTCGATTAAATCTACCCACCGGCTCGACATTGAAATGCATTTGACGGAATCGCGCGTCATAGGAAATTTTACTAGGCTTTTAAATGTACTTGGTGCGAAACTCCACCGAGTTTCCTGATCTACTTCACTCTTGCGCCGTAAGGACTCTCAGAAGATGCTTAACCTAACCTAACCTAACCTAACCTAAACTGAATTAATCCACCCCAAGATATCTCTATAAACTTTATATAGTTCCTCCTTAGAGCGTTTCTTTTCTCGTGGGTAATTGGAAATAGAGGTTATGGGATTTGACATCGACAACCCTCGACGACGGAAACCGATAATTTCGGACATGGAGGCCGTGAAATTATTCCGCGTCGCGACATACGCATAACTGGGCGAAAATCGGAGCATACGTGCGCATGCTTGCGAGCCGGCCCAGTTCGGATGCAAATCTTTGGATTTTGCATTTTGTCGTTAGGGTGGCCCGAAGGGGTGCCGAATGACGGCGTTACAACTACACGAGCCGCGATTATGCGACGCCGACGTGTCCACGACTGCGTTTTACTGCCCGTTTATGAATACGTTACAGCCCCCGAATGGTTATTTTATCGTTCTTTCTCGCGCGACACTTAGCTCGGTTAGAAATAGCATTAAGGGGCCGGGAGTTTCTTCTCGAGTTCACAAAGGTTCAAGAACGCCAATGGCACACACCTCCATCTCCGGAAACTCCGACGACACCCTTATCATATTTTAAACTTCCAATCAAAAAGAGAAACGATACAATTCGATCCATAAAATGCTCCTTCCAAGCCGATATCCAAGAAATTTAACTCCTTAAGGGGGCATGAAAGTGGAGTCGCATCTTTCGTCCGTGACACTTTTCGGGTGAACTGGGTGAACCTAATCGTTTCAGAAATTTACAAAATTAATATTTAGGCTCGAAGGAAGGTCCCTGACACCCATGAAATCTTATCTTTCATAAGGAAATGTTTAAATGGTCTGTAAATAAATTTTTGAAAATTGAAGTTTCATAGCCTCCGTATTTGCGTTGTAGAGCTCGATGAGTTCAAGTTCTTTCTTCGTGACCTACGTAACGATTTGAGCACTGACACGTTTATGTAGAGTAACTACATGAAAGTATTAATTACACTGCGCTAGTATAACCCTTTAATTACAAAAGCAGGAATTCTCGCCATCTCTCAGAGGTTCATATTCCACAGAATTGTTGCCTTTGCGATGAAAAAGGATCGTTCTTTCTTGCCGCCCCTTTTTTTATCGGCTCCTTTGATCCCTCATCATTGTTAAGGGGCCGTTTGTTATTGCTCGGATCTTGCTCTTGAACGTTCAACGAGTTGGCTTAAGTGCAGGGGAATGAGAATTGTTTGAACGCGGAAAGCTCTGAAGACGAGCCTTGGGAAATGGCCCGGAAGTGCGGAATGGAAAAAGCTCGCACTTTCAACGATAATTAAATCCGCGTGGAGATTTGCTTAATGTAGCGATTCCTCGAGGAAAAAATTAAAAGATCTCTTGGACTCGGTTAAAAACGTTCTATTTCCAGCAATTCGAATTTTACATCGCTACGAATTTGAGAAAAAATGATATCCCGGGTTTACCAACCCCTCCGATTGAATTTTCATAAAGCTGAAAGCTCGAGCTTTCATAATTCTTGAAATTGCAGCAAAGTCTGATAAATTTGTCGGTTTAAATATATTATATAATTATATAATATGATAATAAAATATAAATATTATAAACGCATTAAATATTAAACCCTTAATCGCGCTTTCTTAATTCCTCAAATTGAACTAAATTCTTATCAATTTCCGACGAGGAATTTCCCAAAGAGAGTCCAGGATATCAGCTCCCGAAAGGTTTTTTCCAAAAATGTCCATCTTAATTTTTTAGCTTAGGACTAAATTAAGATTAGTTCTCTGCATAATTCAGGCATGAGACTGCAGAAGGGAGGTCGTTTCCGACGGTGGCGCCGCTGTGGGAAACTACGTCCACGGCTTCCGCCTTTAACGAAGAAAGTATGTATATTCTAGGTTAGGTCCGCCGGTCGAAATTATTCCCGAGTAAACTAACCATCGCGTACGAAAATTATTCCCACGAAAGTCGCCACGTGGAATATGGCGAATTTAAAAAACGCAAAATTTAGAAAAATGCGCGAGCGTCCAATAAACACCACGAAGGAAAAAAAGAAAGCTCTCTCGTAGAAATTCTTCTCTCATTTAATACATGAACCGCGTTCAAGATATCAATCTCTAAATACATGCAAGCATTCCGTCTGTATAAATATCTCCGTTAAGACGTAATTTTTTTTTTAAATAAAAAAAAGTACATTAAACATTTAAATAATAAAATCAATAAAATTACCATTTCGCGGTATTCTAAGTGATATCGACCTGCGGAATGAAATACGAAGGTCCGCGTCTCGGATCGGTTTACGAGCGTCGGTCATGCGAATTCCGCAGCGATTTCCGCGCCGTCGAGTCGCGCGTCGTCCCGACGAGACGCGTCTCTCGTGTTCGTTTTCACCGGCAATGAATTCGCGTTACGACGGCGCCCGACGCTTTAAACCATAACGACCATCCTGAGGATGGTCGCGCCGTCGGTGGTCGCGTCGACGGTGTGAACCTCTCGAGAAAGAGGGCCAATCATGAACGGGGAATAAGGTTCAACGAATAGTTCCGCCCGAGTGCGGAGGTCCGATTTTCCGCTCCCGCGGCTAAATTCACGGCAGTCTCCCCTATCCCACCGTGGCGCCACCTTCCGGAATCACCGCTAAACAATTGGCCCCTTGCTAGGATCATAAACAAAACTGACATGTTTCTCAATTTATTCCAAATAATAATAAACTCGTCAAGGGCAACAATTAAAAAAGGAAAAAAAAACAGATTTCACGTAACAATAAAACAAATAATTTATCTAAAAATGAAATTTCATCAACCTCAAGATTATTCACGAAGTCTAGTTCGCGTGATAGAATTTCAAAAATAATCCAGTGCACCCAATTCCGGGAAAATTTCATGACGCGTAAAAAATCCAATATATGCGAACAACGCCATGTTAATTCTAATCCGTGTTGGAGTGCCAAATATATACCATATAAGGTGAAATTCTCTAAGTACCACTCCTCATTCATTCCCAAGACTACTATCGGTCGGAAAAAATTCTCAGCATGCAAGAAGCCTAAGCTATAATATTTTAAATTATTCACATAATTTAAAATATCATAAGGGTCGGATGCTTTCCTAGAGCCTCCCACTTCGCGTGTTAATATTTGGCACCCTCGATTCGGAGAAGACTATCGTAAACGCCCTGACCCCTGTGACGTCACTCTGACGTCCTCGTAATAGAGAGACTCTTGGCGCATGCGCCAAGAGTCTCGCCATCCATAGCCCGTTAACGCGATCCAGCCGACCGTCTAGGTGGGCCGCGTTACCTTGGGCAGCCCATTATATCGTACTGGAACCCTTTGGGAAATTGTCTATGGGCGGGCCCGCGCCTCGATCAACCGTGAAATGTAGTCTGATACGTATTACGGGAACGTCCGTCGTATAGATCGGCCCGACATCCGGTGGTTCGGGTTTCCCATCGGGCGGACCAATCATTGGCCGGCGCGACTCGGCCCGGCCAATCGCACGGCTCGGCGAGCTCTCCTAACGATCTGCAACGAGTTCTCACGCTTGGCCTCCCTTTTTTCCTCGATTTCGATTCCCGCTCCTTGAGGCCCTCTTGTGACGCGGAACTTCTAATTAGCCCTCCGCCGGGGATAACGAGAGAAAGTCTCTTCATCTTCGAGCATCCTCGTACATATCGCGTTCCGACGATTTTCATGCACGCGGATGCCCAAAATCGACTTTTTTATCCCCGGGCTTCGAAGATCGATATCGAGGGTCAGGAGGAAACTTTAATNAAAAAAAAATAATTTACTTCGATCATAAGAGATATTAATCTTGATATAAAATAATCTAATTTTTTTTTTCCTGAGTGTATGCACGCATATCGTCCTTTCCGAAAATGCATGAAAAATATCAACGCACTTGTGTTCTAAATTTATATCATATGTTATGATTTAAAAAAACCTGCCATGAAGTTAGATTGCGTCTGAATAAAACTTCTGATAAGGATGTTAAAAAAAAATAGAAAATAATTAGGGTATCCGTTTTTAACAGTGCAGTCTCCTTTGGCGGCGGCCAGAAACGACGCTTTCGTTGTCGACTGGCAGTGTCAAACGAGAATGATTCACTGTCTGACAGAAATAGAGCCTAGCCAGTCTTGAGTAAAGTTTCGTCCAGCATTGTAAAGCTCGTCGTCGAGAAAATTGGGAAAATCGCGAGTACTCGATAGTACGAGGAGGAGAGCCACGCGCTTGCGAATCCATTAAGAGGGATTCACGCAGAGGCGAGAGAATAGTTAAATAGGGACGAATTAAACCGAAAAAAAAAAATGAAAAAAAAAAATAGGAAGAAGGGCGAGGGAGTCGGAATAAACCCGGGGGAAGTAAACCGACTAAATTCTGGAATTTCTCTGCTTTTAAGATATGGATAAGTTCTCTTCGTTCGCCGAGGACGTGACGCTCGCCCGCTTCTAGCGCATCTAGCGGCACTGTCAAGGTAAACTTGCACGAAATAAATTCATAAACAATACTAATGGACCCTGCAAACCAGGAGTTAGTACAAGGAGATGCAACGCCATGTATTGTATATAACTATTTAAGACATAATCGCGTAATGTGACTCGCAACATATTGAAAATTGAAAGCCCTAGACCATAGGTGTTGACGTTTCAGCACATATTCTTTTTTTTTTTCTTTTATTTTTTATGAAACATCCAATCTCACGAGCATCGCGTTCTTCCTTGGGGCCTCCGTAATCATTGACTGAGGTTTCAAATGATTCAGGGCACCCAGTTTGGAGAAAAGTTTAATAAATATATGTGCCCATAATTATGAAAGTGGTCTAAGTCATATATTTTTTGTTTCGAAATGACATTGAATTAATTTCGTTTGAAATAATATGGCGTGAAATAACTGATAAACTCATTTTCTTTTTATTAATTTTGACTTAGACCACTTTCATAATTATGGGCACATATATGCCCTTTCATATCACCTTAAGGCCTGCAATTAGAGATTCTAGGGTAAAAATCCCAGTCGGTGCAGTAGGAAGCACAGGACTTGCGAGTATCGACCGTTCCGACAGCGGGAAACGGAAAGGGCTTGTCAGAGCCTGGAAGGCCCGTTTCGGTCGGATAGGCACGCGCGTCGTTCGACTTCCGATTCCAGGCCGGAAGTTAAAGTCCTACCGATAAGACGAGCACCTCCGACTCGTAGGAGATAGGCAAGACTTTACGAGGGCACGTCCCAGGACGTGCGTGCGTGCGTGCCCTTAAGGAGAAGTTGAAAGACGTCGAGGAACTCGATCGACGTCGGTAAAAAAGATTCTTCTAAACACACTATTTCGATCGACATACAATTATTGGAGGCTCTAATATGAGAAACGAGTCAGTATTATCCAGGATTACGGACTTTCAATTTTCAATACGATGTAGGTTATACGGTTTACACGTGGAACTGAAAATAATAACTACAGCATAATTGGGTCTGTTAGGTCCTTCCAAAAGTTCCAGTCAGTTCTGTTTATCTTTCTGGTACTTTGTTTATTCTTCTATTAACTTTCAGTTCCCCGCGACACTTCAAGGTTCGTCTCGAAAAAACCGGGGAACTTTTGAAGTGGCCTAATGGTTAAGGTGGTACGAAAGTGGCACCTAAAGAGGCAATCGTTTATGAAACTTATTCTAATAAATTAGAACAAATGTTACGACAAGATATGAAATTTCACAGGTGTCAGTGCCTTCTTCCGGGCCTCCGCAATCACGCGGTAAAATTTCAATCGATTCTGTCCAGCTCAGAGAAGAGTTTCATAAATACCCTTCACATTGGTATCACCTTAAATTAAGGGAAACGTGATTTTTTTATATCCGACTGGTTAACTAACACCGACTAACCGCACTCTTGTGCTTTCTTATGCTTGCAGCTTGCACACCGGGACATTCATCGTGTTTCGTTTTATTGTAGCCTTACACCCCATCCCCACCCCCTTTGTTCCACCCACTTAACCACCCACTTCCCTCCCCGTCGACGCCTTCGTGTTCCCTCCCATCCGCGACCCCTGACCCCATAGCCGCCCCTTTTCGCACCTTGGCCATTTCGTCCCTCAACCCTTTTTCCATTTCCGGCTCTCGTTTTCAACCCCTTCGCCCCCCCCGGCTTTTATTTCTACCCCTTGGCTCCGCGCTCGTCTTCCTTACTCCGTATCAAAAAAACACCCTGGGCGTCGCTGCTTCGCGGAGGTAAGCTCAAAAAATGTCTATGTTCACTAAAATGTCAAGTGACAATACGTATAATTATTTAATATACACTGTATAATATTACCTTTAAATATTTACATCAAGAAAGACATCCGCGTCTCGGTAGTCTCATCCTGAGGACACAATAGGTCACTACGAATTTCATTTAGCCAGATGAAATAATTAAAAGTGCAACACTTCCATCTTGTCAGGTGATAATGAAAAGAAAAATGGCCGCCTTCGCCGGCTTATCCCTAATTAAAACGTTGCTGCCGTGAAATATTCGGAATAACGTGCCCAGTACCTGCTCCTCTGGTGCAACCTTATACATTTTAATATGTACGATATTACAGAGGTGGGATGGACGATATGTATGTACAATGTATAATTATGTACCCGAGTCAACCCGCCCACTCCTTCAGACGAGTCTAAAAAAGAAAATTCAGAGGAAACTCGGGGAAACGGCGACTTTCCAAAGGAAGCTTTTTTTAATTAATGCTTTTTGAAGGGGTCATTGTAGAATATACAAGCAAGTCTCACTGACACGCATACATCCCGTAGACATATATGAGGCATTACGTTATAATTTTGCCGCTCTTTGTAACAATGTCCGAGGAAAAGAAAAAAGTGAGAAATATGAGAAAACTAGTAATCGAAGGATGGATTAAAAAGTGAATCCGGAAAATGTCTCGAATTAAGAGGTGCGTGTCATTATTTGAAAGTCATTGAGGAATATAGAAAGAATAACTGACAAGTATACATCCTGTAGACGTATATGAGAAGTCGTAACGCCTAAAGGCGCCCGACGTTTGGTCCAATATTGCCTGCACGGTCAGACGAATTTCGCCCATATGTCGAAATGGCTCCGTGTTCAAGGGATTGATATCACCTTAAAATCTCGTATTTATGTGTGGTTATCACTTAAGCTATAGATGTATGAACAACATATTGTATGAAATGGGAATACTTGAGGATATACGTGGTAGCCGCTTGCTAATAATTAGGGAAGCACATTATCGAAGGGGTTTCGGCTTCCTGTAATAATCCAGACACGCTCTTCCCTCAGGACTCTCGGGAGACGAGGTGAACCCACCTAACGTGCTGTCTACATCCTGGACCGAAAAGCCGAAACCCTGAACATCCCCGACGACCGGAACGCCGCTTCTCCCCTGCAGGGAAAATGCCTTCTCGCTTTCGAAACTTTCCAAAGATTCCGAGCCGAGGTTAGAAGGGTCTCAGAATTAACACGGGAAGGATCGCCCCGCAAAGGTAATCCCTAACAATATAAATCTAATGGTAATGAAAGCTACTCTCCGATAATAATAAAGAATTCCTCGAAGATTAATAAATTCACCGTATATATACATTTATACTAATATACTTTCCCCAACGAATGCTGGCTTGCCTCGGGGCTAACACGTGGTTTCAGAGGAAAAATTCAGTTCCCGCTAAACGTCACAGATGGCGACGTTGGTCCTTAACAGTCGTTAGAAATATTCCATATATACGTATAGATATATAGAACGACCCTTTCGTATCACCTTAAAGGCGATTATTAATACGGGGTTATATTAGGAAACGTATTTCTATATTCTATATATATGTATAGATATATAGAACGACCCTTTCGTATCACCTTAAAGGCGATTATTACTACGGGGTTATATTAGCAGAAGTATCCATTTGAAGCTTCCGACACGGTACTGGGCGTCCCTACTTTATTAGCTACTTTAACTCGGCTCTTTCTGTGCACGGAGTGGCTCTCTTCCGTAGAAATTCCGGATAATAGAATATCTTGTACCACCTCCCGAGGAGGTGGTTACTGCGCCCGCCGGGTAATGGAATCGGCGTATCCGAGGATAGTTTACCCCGTATCACGGTTTAACGGTGGAAGCCGAATGGAGATTTCGTTTTACCGTTCCCCTTTACCTTCCCTGGGAAGCTTTCGCCTCCCACTGTCGAGCTTTCGATGACAGAACTTTCCCCACTCGTCCGACTCCATTCTCGAGGTTGGGAATTGTTCTCTCCGCGCCCTGCAAAAGCCGGCGCGAAACTTCCGCGGGTTTTCCGCGACCCCGGAATTTCGAGATAATCGAGGCCAACTGCGATACCCCGAGAAACTTTCCATCTGATTTGATAAAATCGTCGAATTTAACTCCCTGTACATTTATGAACCATCGAGGTCATCGCGAAGAAATCCTCCTCGCCTCGGCGAAGGCGGGAAAATTTGAAAATCGAGCGGCAACCACTTCTCGGCGGACGTAATTTCGCGGATTTGGACAACAAAAGCATACTTCTCTGCAACCGTGGGAATTATATTCATGGTTGCTATGTCTTTCCCTGAACCATTGAGATGAAATAAAAACATTATACGGAATAAGTCATCTTCAATTGATTTTACGTCCGTTTACGCCGCGACGCTTAGCGGTGGGGCTTGGCAGAACAATACATAACACGTCATATTTATAAACTCCCGAAATTTCAAGACCTCCATTAGGACCCTCCACGAAGACGTGTTGGAGTTTGAAATTATTTGGTAGATCCACTTTGTAGAAAAGTTTTACAAATGTATCGACTTTCTGTTACACACATATGACACCTTAGGGCCTCCGCCATAGCGTGAAATTTCCGACGATTTGATACGCACCCCCTGCGAGAAATCTCGGGGTTAAAAAATGAAAGTCGTTAAAATTAGACTTCTCATCCCTGCTCGAAAAGTTTCAGATGAACGAGACGAGAGAACGTCCGCAAAGCCGGAGCTGCGTCCATCTCGAGCCGTCG
Organism: Orussus abietinus; assembly: GCF_000612105.2. Taxonomy (NCBI): domain Eukaryota; kingdom Metazoa; phylum Arthropoda; class Insecta; order Hymenoptera; family Orussidae; genus Orussus; species Orussus abietinus. The sequence goes on from NW_019394714.1 coordinate 319,616, forward strand.
GAATTGGCTTCAGAGGGCCGAAAGAGTTTCAACGACATCCAGACCGGAAGAGGAAGTTCTTTTTTAAGAGGCTTTCTCTGCGATCCAGCTTCGATGATCGCGGGGCGTGAATCTCTTTATCTACGATCCAACAAGGTGCCTCGTCCCGATCGCGTCCTGCGTCGGAAGTCGATTCCTGGACCTCCGGTACCGACAGCAGCGCCAAAGCGGACAGTCGGAGAACAAACGGGAATTCGTCGCTTGGAGCATATCAGGGGGACGTCGCCGAGGAGTTTCCCCGTCTTCCCCAGCGTTAATCAGGGGGTTCTTGTACAAAGTTTCACCCTGGCCAAGAAAGACCCTTAATACCCCGGACAAAAAGAAGCCCGTCCCTCGGCCACGAGATTTGGAATCGCATTGTTAAAAATTAAGAGGCGCGCTCACAACTTATTATTTTTCGCAAAATTACTTCCCACTATACAACATTATTTCCTGCGAGCAGGAAGAAATCTACGTTCCTCCCCCTCACCAAGAAACTCGGCAGAGTTGCGAGCCAAATACATTTGAGCGATCCTTAATTAATTTATCATCTCTTATCTCCTTTATCAAAAAGGACACCGGTGTTAATATCAGCTCTAACACTCTTTCGTAAAAATGTTCAAACTTCTCGCCCACCTATTCTTAATCTATTGTTGTATCGCCCTCCTTCCTTTTAAACAGATAAAAGAAAACGCGCGCAATTCAAATCGTTCTCGTCTGATACTTCTAAATTGAATAGCGGTTAATCTCAATCCTTTTGATAATTACATAATCTTTGAATAATCGATATCTATGAAACACGGTTAAATAAATCTCAGAAATTAAATCATATAATTAAAGTGATTAATTTTTAACAATGATCGACCTCGCCGTAAAAATTCGGGAAAGCCTTCGACGATATCGCACGCACGCAGCTTCGGCCGGATCGAGCTGAACCTCTCTGGAAATCAATTATTCCTTATCCTTTCCATTAACGTTAATGCGGCATGGCACGACGTGGTATACGCCACTGTAAAATCGGATTCCTACTAATTAGCTTGATGCACGATTCCAGAGAGGCAATTACGCGCGCATACGCCATTGGAAATGCGTTATTAGCACTTGGTGAGCATCCACCATGGTAACTCTCTTACTCAACCTATATTCCCTGTTATCCCCCATAACATATACTCAGGTAGCAGATATCTGAACAGGACATGACGGACTCGTGATCTCGCCGCGCAAGATTTATCGACAACCGAACACTGAGATAAATTAATTACAATTAGCGTATTAAAGGTAAAAAGGTCCTGGATCAAATATCAAAACGACTAGAAACCCTTCCTTTTACCCTGGCCATACAATCCGCCTTAAATAAGAAAGAACATTAAAAAAAAAAACTCATAATTTGATAATTAACCTTACTCTACCTAGATTCGCTGTTATCAATCACAACATAAATTCATACATAACATAAATTCGAACAGGTGTACGGCCTAAGGAAGAACGTGGCGCTCATGAAATGTCATTTTCCAAAAAGAAGGAAAAGAAAAAATAAATGTCATCAATGTCGAAAAGAAATCAAGTCCAAATCTCGTGCGCCGGATCGCGGGGCGAAGGACCCATTTCTTTTCTTACCTTCTTTTTCATTAAAAGAAACACCGAGCGTTTAGATAGTAATCGATGAATAAGGGAGGAGGTAAGCTACGTTTACGAGTGGGAGTTTCTGCCTGGTACTGGGACTTTTTTAAAAGCGATTTACCAAAGAGCATTCGTAGCGTACGACATGTCCGTGCAAGCTTACTAGTGCCGTGTAAAGTTTATTTATTCCCGCCTCCCGCGCCCTAAACGAGCGACTAGACGGAAGGATTAATAGTCGAAAAGTCGCGACCGATACGTCCCGATACGGATATTCCGAATCGAGGACGTCGCCGAGATGTCCCAGGAAGCCCCAAACAGTCGGGACGGAGTCCCACCTACGAGCGCGTCGGGTGTCACACACGGCGCGGCGCCTCGACTCCGTTGCAGTGGTCCAAAACGAATTTTCAAAGCGACAAAAATATGCCATACGCTTTGTCAATTACCGTTTTACACACATTTGCCACATATATACATATATATGTATATACAGACCGTACTACCCTAATGTCGCACACGGCGCGGCGCCTCGACTCCGTTGCAGTGGTAAAATTAAAAGCATGCGCGAACGGCACTAGTATACTGTACTCTATTAATGCAAAAATGTCAGAAAATATGTATAAACTTGAAATGTATGATCAGAAAGCGTATAGAATTTTTGTCGTCCTGAGAATTCACTTTGGACCACTGCGCGCCGCGCTCCGTGTGACGCTCGACGCGCTCAATGTGACTCCGGTCTTCGGCGGGGAGTCCGTCCGAGGCGCGCGGAGAGAGATAGAACTCGTCGGCTTGATTATCGTAGTTAACTCGCAAAATTTCATTTCCTCGCAAACAGTGGGGGGATTCGGCAATTATCTAGGGACTCTCAGCAAGTCGACTGATCTCGCAAGTATACACCTCCGTCGTTTCCACGAGGCGCCATTGCGAACTAGCGCGAGAAACAATCGTCCTGCGCACACTTTGTAAATGTATTTTTCGAGACTGAAGATTCGTGATTCTACGCAACGGGAAGATCCTTTGGTAGAGTTAGTCATTTTGGCTTAGGAAGGGGTTAATCGTAGAATTTCGACGGAGTCCGCCCTGTACAGAGTGAATTGAAAACTTAGGCTAGAAGTAAACCACAGTCGCTTTGCTATTTCAAAAAGAACCATTGAATGTTTGCGAATTTACTATCACTTATCACCCTGTACAGGCGTTAAGGCGACATGAAAGTGGCATCTAATAAGTCAATTGTTTACGTAAGTTTTCCCTGAACCACGTGTACCGAATCGCTCCTAACTTTACAATATGAATATGGAGTCTATAAGAAAGGTTCTAACAACCATACAATATGTTAAAAGAGTTCATAAACAAACTTACGAATGTATTGAGTTGACGCATAAGTAATGTCATTATTTTATCCCGATATATGGCATTAAAGGAGGCCATTACTTATGCATCATATTCGTAAGTTTGTTAATGAACGCTTTTAAAATATTATAAAATCCTATAAAAACGTAATTGTATGGGTGTCAGGACCTTCCTTGTAGCCTCCACGTTAACATTGTCAATTTGCATACGATTCGGTAAACCCAGTTAGGAGAAAAGTTACACGAACGAGACTTCTTCCTGTCGCTCTCGCATCGCCTTAAAGTCTCCCGAAATCTCCGAGGCCTTGATGGTAAAGTGTCTCTCGACTCCATGTAAATCAAACTTGGCTTTTCGATATTGGTGAATAATGGTATGATAAATGCATACTCTGAGGACAGCGACTGGGAGGAGGACGTAAGTCCAGAGAATTTCGTTTGAAAGTAACGCCCTTCCTAAAATTTCATTTCATTCGCAGTGTCGAGTGATACTGCGGACCCAAAGACCATGAGCGTAGCTTATATTACGGTTTAAGTTTAAGTTATTCTACGCTTCTTAAATTAACTATCCACATTCACCAATGATATCAATTGAAATGCATTTGCAGGGTAACAAGAAGATATTTACTTCATTTATACCTCAAATTGTCAGTCGAAGCAGTCGAAGGCTTTCATAAGTTTGTTTATCGTACAGATGTCATCGATACTTTTCTTTCTTTGATGAGGTGCATTTCTCATGGCAACCTTGGCTTTATAGAATGCAAAGTTCAAGAACTACTTGTCTACTTAGATGCAAGGTAGATACACTTGTCGATGACCGAATCGTCAAGGTATCTGTAATTTTTTACATTCTTTTTATAATCCTTACTTGTTATTAGACCCTGCGTTGTCTTTCTTGCCAGTCGGCTTGGAAATAGAGACGTCGTTTCTCGGAGGAATTCGTTCGATGGTTGAGAAAATATGTACAAGGATTACAGCGAGCTTATCGCAAGTGATTAGAAATGCATCACGCTCTTCGGCGTTTATAAGTCAACAATGTTCTCATCACGCCGCGCAAATCGTACAGAGATCATTCATTCTAGTCCTGTCCTACTTGCTTTGCTGTCATGTAAAATAATCGAATCCCTGTGTTACATGTAATGGTCAATTATGTTCTAATAAAATCAGTCGAAATCCAAACCGACCTCTCACAATTCACTATCCTTCCCTTAGCTACACTAAGAATTATTAAATTATTTCTCAACGTAAAGAATATATTATACACTGAAATTAACTCTTAATGAAACAATTAATTCTACTTATAATAATTTTCCGTACCTACATGCCTCACAATGATTGTGGCTCTTGTAATTTAGACTACATTAGAAGAAATCATTCATAAAAATAGGCACCTTGTATTTTGTATGGTAAAAAAATATATTTATAGAAAATTGTACTCTAAACGCCACTATTCGTTACCTCTAAAAGAGCATATTCAATTAAATGCTAGAAAACTATTAATACAAAATGGTTCACATAATTTTAAATCTAATGCTTCAAGTTAGCTCAAACAGATTGTTCTTAACGATACAGATAAATAAATAACACAAAATTTGTTCCACTTCGATCGACTAGTGAAATGATGGTACTAAAATTGAATTCACTTTAAAACATCAGGTAGTTGAGAAATAATTTGCATGTACAAAGAAATTCCAGAAATATTGAATTAACCATGCCATTCAGTTAAGTATTCTTATAACTAACTATAGTATCCATTTTATGAATAGACGTAGAAAAGGATCTAAGTTGCACTTCTTGGCTGTTCGCGATAAACACTGGCTGCGTCTCGTCCCATTCTTTAGGAATGCCACAGTCCGGCACGGTGTAAGTTAAAATATCAAAGGAACATAAGCAGTCCAATAATGGTAGAAAACTGACAGTGCCTTGAAACAAAACAAGATAATTTAAACATTAAAAATTTCGTCTAAGATGTTCAAAGGCAAAAATACATTCTGCATTCTAGAATGTAAAAACATAAATGCCTTCTGCATATGAACTGAATGCATGGCCTCATTTTTATTTACCAGTAATTTGCCGGATAACTTCACGAATTTCTTTCTGGATCGACTTAACGTCTTTTGTTCCAACATCGGGCAGGGACGAAGTACTATCGGTAGCACCGTTAGACTTAGTACCCTCATAATCTACTTTGAAATCCCACTTTTCCAGAACTTCTTTGGTGTTAACATCTGTAATTACCAACGTGACTTTCTGTACCTTACGTTGAACGAGCCATTCTTGAACCTGACCAAGAACCGTGTCAAGAAACGATTTGATCTTTTCATCCGTTGACATTAGAATAAACAATCCAAAATGCTCAGCTGGCTCAAAAGTTTCAGGTGGATAAATCCCTCTTTGATAAAGTATACTATTAACTCCATAATCTGTAGGGAGTGAAAAATATCATAACCCAATAACATATATTGCGTTCGCGAATGCCACTTACGTAAATACTGTTTAACCAATTCCGCCGATCCTTTTAGCGTGATACATTTCGCCTTTTGTTGAGTTTCTGTCATAATGCCGGTAACATAAAATAACTTTGGTGGATTCCTTCACGATGTTAGCTCAAATACGAGGTTATGGATACAGCGGTTCGTCCAATTTTAAACGGACCAATCCCATTAACGATAACGTTTGAGCCAATCACGATTCTCCATTGAGGTTATGATCGACAGAGACTCACCTCTGCCAACTCAGAGATGAGTTGAGAGATTCACGGGAAGGATCGAGCGACCGCGTCCTGTGCGACCTCCGGTGGAGGATGCAGACGGCTAATGCACTTGCCACATGTTACAACTCTGGGTAGCCCGCGAACCGGCTGAAAAAGTGATGAACTCCTGACAAAAACTCCAAAACCCTGTATCTCCTCCGAAAAAAATCGCATGTAAAATTAATCTCTCGAGTCGAGGTCGTATTAACGGGAACTTTGTATTGAGTGGGATCCTCGATAAAGGAGACTTCATCGTAAGGCTATGTTCACGCAGAAAAAAAGAAACGGCAATGCAAACAGAGCGCTGTATTAATTTTATTAACTCCACTTGTCTGACGTCGCAAAAATGGGCGATCTATAAGTTTCTCTTTCAGTACCTGAGATCTCGGATCACGACGGAAATGTGCGATTCGTTCGGTTCCGGTGCACTGGAAAGAAAAGCAAACTCATTTAACCAAAGAAATGATTCTTTGAATAGTACCAAAGAATATATCCCGTTAATTCAAAGGATAAAATATTCTATGCAAATGAATTCCAATAAATTGCATGTATGATTTCTTCGGAATGGTAACAATACATCCGAGTCGAATAATTATTCTTTGAATGAAGGAAATCTTTCATTGGTTGAATGACATTTTTTTCTTTTATTTCCCCAGTGTACAAAGAAAAGATTCATCGAACCAAAAAAATATTTCTTTGTGTTGTACCATACCTCGATATTTGCAGACAACATTTATGCTTGTGCACTTAAGGCTCGCTTGTGATAAGGAGAGGAAAAGGGGTAACGGAAGATATACTATGACAAATAGGTCGTATAAGGTGATATGAAAGGATTTAATAAATATTTTGACGTTTCATATATATAGAATGGCCCTTTCATATCACCTAATCTTTACACTCTGCATTAACGGTAGAAACGGCTTAAGTTACTCCACTTGAAAAAAAAAAAAAGAAAAACAGCTAGCAGGTTACTAAGTCATTCCAATAATAATCGAAATCGACTTGGACGTTATCGATAGTCCAGGTTTGGCCTTCCCAGGATTTCCATCTTGCATTGTCGCACTTGCGGTGCAGTCTTAATTAAAAGCTCAATGACCTGCGATTATTTACACTCTCACTTCGATGTACATCGTGTCTTTGTACGCCCTAACTATTATCTCTCATTGAGCTTTATACAATATATATATGTGTAATAAATATAAATGTGTAAACCTTTAAAAGCAATCCTACGCTCTTTTATCTATCCGTGTCGATTATCGCGCAGGAAATATTGTAGAAAATAAGAATTTACTTCACGCCGAGGTAACGTGTTTTAATTCGTTTTAGACCTTGCGGCATGATTAAGGAGACTACAGAGAAGGTCCTGACATCCGTGAGATTAAATTTTTTAAATAACCACTGTAAACAATTGATGAAACTTTCAAAGAATTGAAGTTCCATGGGTGTCCGGACCTTCCTTAGAGCCTTCCTATTCCCGTAGTGGAGTTTGAAACTAATCGGCACACCCGTTCAGGGAAAAGTTTCATAAACGAGACCTCTTTGACGGCACTTTCATGTCACCTTAAATATTAAGGCTGGCCAGAATGGGAGCCAAAACGCGGTCCTGGCTCCTCGTCATCCTCGAGGCAAGGCGGTAGCACTTCAGGGCGAAGCTGGAACGTAAAAGTTGAAGTCCGTTTATGGGAATCTCTCTCGTGGAGAGTTTCGTCGCCGTCTTATCGCCGGACAACGACGACGGGGTCCTTTGTACAGAAATTCCGAATTGCACTAGGTGGTAGAGGTTCGGATTGGCCGTTCCTCAAGATCGTTTCTGGGCCCATTTCATGTCGTCCGCCCTGGGCTTGCAGCCTGTGAGCTTCTCGATCATTGTCTCTAAAATTGACCAGAAGCACAACTTTTCTAGCGGCCAGTTCAGCCAGCCTGTCGTTATGCAAAAGTAGGTCTCGTGAGGCGCCACGTGGTGGACCCTGTGGTGTCTCCTTGGCAAAATGACTCGGTGCTCTTGTAGCCACACCACCCATCCGGGGAGGCCGAAATACGTGTGGGACCACTTGTGGATCTGCAAGGAGAAAACAGAGAGGTTGCAATTGTTTCGCACAAAGTACGTCCGAATATGTACAGGCATTAAGGGGACGTAAAAGTGCTTGCGGATTGTAATGCTTACTTGATTGGTCATTGCGACGAAAATGGCGAGTAGGAACCAATAACAAGTCCAAAGAAATTTCTGTTGGACCTCCGGCTCTGGCAGGATCAAAAAGTCCCAGGTGAGCTTGCAGAGGAAAGGTATGGTCACCATAAAATTGTCGCCATTAGTCTCTATGAAGTCGTGCCTCGTTATGCTCGTTGGATCTATGTGGTGTTCTCGAAATGGCCTCAGGAAATTCTGAAAGCAACCGGCCACCCCTTTTAGTTTATTTTTCCTCCTCGTTACTTTCCTCTAATTATTCCTGGTCGTAACGAGTTCCCTGCAGCAAGGGATATTGGCAATATATTTGCGTAACTTGGTAACAATTTATTACTACATGGGTTACTATTTTCCTCCAATTCTTCGTGTTCGTAACGAGTCAATCTCATTATTTCTCCCGCTCGTTATCGCATGGATTATAGGGAATTCATGCTCTAAGGAAACGTCGATATTCCGTACATTAGTGAAAGTTAAACGCGATTCCGTGCCTATAACAAAATCAATAAATTCCAGGGCTCGGATGACACAATAGGTCGACGAAATTAAGGCTCGAATTCATGATTGCCGTCCGTCCTCGAGGGTCCCTCTTTTTATCGTTTTGTCCAATCAAGGGACATCCAGGGACCCCTTGACAATCTCTCGATATAAAGGAACAATCCCAGAAATTTGGACCCATGAAAGGCTCGGATAAACTCCTGGTGGGATGCCAAAAAGAAAGGAACTATCGAAACCTCGTACGTGATTAATAATTCATGTACAAGAGACATTTCAAATCCACGCGCCATATAATGTCGCATCGATGTTTCAAAAAGTTCACGCAGAGAAATCTTTGGTAGAATCGATAACATTATCATTGGTTCCACGATAAAACGTGGTTATTACATGGCAACCACAAATTTAGTTACCATGGTAACATCCTTTGAGTTTTAAATTTCCTGTCAAATATTAAAGTGTCATATACATATACACACCAAAAAGTTAAAGTATGACTCGGGAAATTTAAATCCTAAAGATTTGCAATTAATCTCGGAGAAGAACGGAAAAATTCATCTTTCGTCGGGACTTTTTATAATCACGTGTCAATGTTTAAGAGTATCCACTACACCCAGGTTGGAGTGAAGTTTCATATATTTTCAATTATCCAGATATATATGTGACACTTTCATAATATCTTAACGATTTTTACGCTAATCTTGGTGCAACTGGAGTACTTAAATGTTGTAAATTTATTTATCCTCACCTTCCCAAGAACTGGCATTTCGACGGATCCCCAGGTGTCGGCTGCCCAATGCACCAAACCAGAGCCAAAGTCAGCGGTGACGATACCGCATAATGCAGCTATTGCTATCGAATTCATGTTTTCTAACCTTACCCGAATAATAATTAACACGAAGTTCACCGCCATAAGCGTAATGCAGATACCGACGCAGATGCATTCTTGCGTCCGCTTTCCTGAAACATTAATAATAAGAAGGTGAAATGCCAAATGGGAAATTAAATTCGACGAGGAATATTTCCCCAACCGATTGTTACAGGAGAACAAATAATGAAAAGCTGCTCGACAGTGTTAGGAATATTCAAAAGCTGATATTTAAGGTTCGCCTAGGTGGTCGATCATCTCAAAGGAAATGTCTCACTTTGGCAAAGTAATTGTTTAAGTAATGGCTGGGGAGCCGGAAGGAATCCGAAGGTGTTATTAAAGTTTAATCGATTCCAAGTGGAAATTGACGGCATGCCGTCATGCTGTAAAGGGAGCAGGATATTGCATTAATGCTTCAACATATTTCCAGAGAGCCTGTCATTTTGATTCTCGAGAATCATGCCGAAAGTCGACTCCATTATGGTCACGCGAATCCTGATGCAAATGTCGAAAAGAGTTGCTCTTATCCTTAATAACTCGAAACTCGGTGATTGTAAGCTGTCGGAAACGCCGAATCCAGATATTACCCTGAATATGTAAATATCAAAAGCCTATCGATTCAATCTTAATTACTGAATTATTCCAATTGAATATTAAAAGTGCCCATTTTTCAGTAATGTACAGGAGAAAAAGCGAAACACATTTGCCAAGCGTGTTATTAACATCATTTTTACGTATACTGAATTAATACAATTATATATAATTTTACATTAAAACACTGTATAAACATTTTCTTATCTGAAAGATTTTATTTATTTTCCTAAGGGAACCGAAATTCTCGGACTTTGCATATTAGTCGTGACGGTTTTGCATCTTTTTTAATAAATTAGGAACTGCGCAATGCATATAAAGGGAGCGTTAAAATTGGACGGCAATTACTGTGGGTGTCGATTACAAGAAACAGCTATAAAATTTCATTGAGAAAAACGTGAATTCATTGTCGGGGTTTATTTTTATTCGTTTAAATCCGCCAGAGAAGAGAATTAGCCTTAAAACGCGTCGGGTTTTCAAGGCAAAGGTATTAAGGGTTTTCCGCGGAATCGACGGCCTTAATCGAATGAAGACATTTAAATACGACGTTAATCGAATGTCGACTAGATGCCTATTGATTATCGATTTGTAGAGCCCATGAGTAGGGATATTCGCGGCTTCGCTTTCCCGCTAACCGACCCAACTATTTTCTGACAGATTAATAATAAGGTGCCGTGATAAAGAGAGTAAACTCTCCATATCGCTTTTTCTTCCTGACACATGACGCTGAATCATAAATTAAAAGTAGTATCATTGAAATATTTTGTTAATTCAATGGATGATCAATTTTTCCCATCCATTTTATTCGAATCTATTCCAGTTAAATAATAGGTAATTTAATATAGCAGAGAAAATCCGTTCCAGGATCGATGATGAGCAAAATCGATCTCGGTGTTACAGTCTTGGGCTTGTAAATATAAAAAAGAAAAAGATCACTGGAGCTTAGTCTCGCGAATATGGTCAGGATTGATCTTGGTCTTTCGGCAATTTTTTTAAAGCGTTTTTCAGGACCAGGAGTGGAAGAGACCAACACCGATTCCGCTCATTGTCCAAGATTCACCTGTGCTGTAGAGGTTGGCCAGCTCCTGGGCCCCCTTGTGGTTAGGACCCCACCTGGGGACGGTCCTATCTTCCGGGGAGGTCGTCACCACGGAATTGGCATTAGGGTCGTCCTCCAACATGGAGTTCTCGTAGATCTGCCTCTCGGTCTTTACGGGGGCCAGGAAATTCGTCGCCATCGAGCAGGCGGCCGAAGCCGCCTGTTCAAGATGAGGAACAGCTGATCCCTCCATGAGGAGCACTCTATCTTCGAATGCGAGACAAACCAGGATGCATCCTTTGTTCAAGAGCGTCTTCTAAGCACCTGTACTTGTTACCTTGCATCGAGTTATCTATCTTTGAGCTTTTTAGTAGCTGAACCCCTTCGTTGCATCGCATAGAGCTGCCTATCTTCGAGGCTGAACCAAACCCAGATGCATTCTTTGAGATCAGCAGCTGCATTTCTTTGTCATCGATCATCGATCATCGATCCTGGCTTCCTGTCTGGACCCAGATGGACGCCGAAGTCTTCTTCACGACTAGGTCTTCTCTTTAAAGCACGACTTCCGAGATTCCCACTAAGGGATGAACAGAGAAGGGAACGTTCCGACTCGAAGATCAGCTCTTCATCTTTCTGATGGTGGTGACAAAATCCGAGGTAAAAAGTTAGGCTTCTTGAAATACGACTTCAGAAATTCCCACCATCTATGAGTTGAAGAGAGAAGGGAACGTTCCGACTCGAAGATCTTCCTGGGGCTGGTGAAAAATCCAGCATAGGGAAAGACACCCTGGGGAATTCTTCCCGGTCTTCCTCTCATCGAGTCAGGTGCAAGAGCTGTGAGAGATGCTCTCTATTTTCGACTCCTCGAGGAAACTAAAAGCGGCTTAGCTCCGATGTATTGTCGACTCTCATCGATCTTCTCTATCCCTGAATCTTGGGATGTCAAACGACGATCTCGAAATCCGATCCCCGGATGAATATCTCTCCGGGTTCCCTTCTGCGTCAGGTTTTATTTCCACGACGGACTTAGTCGAGACTGGGAAAAAATCTATGACAGGTTGTTGGCTCCTTCAAAGGGTTGAAAGCTGGGTTAAAAACTGAGGAGTTCAATTCCCTGCTACTTCTCCATATTTTTTCTTCGATGAAGAGCTTCGGTTGAAGAAACTCTTCTGATGTTTTCTTTCTTTTTTTTTTCGGAATACCAGCGTCTGATTTTATTCCGAGGAGCAGTTTCGATCGGGGGAAAATTATTTCCCGACAAATTCTAGACTCCTTCGAAGGATTGCGTTAAACTAATTCAGGCGTTTAGTTGTGTCGTTGTTTCTCCGAAGTGTCTGGTTACATTTCGAGGATCAGTTTCGAGGCAATCTGCCGTTGTTGGCTAAAGGGTTGAAAAATGCTCGGACAAGTTGAGCCGTTTAATTCCTCGCCACGTATCCAGAGCATCTGCATACGATTTTATTTCGATGATAAGCTCCGATTGGAGGAAATCTCGCGACAGGTTGATGCCTCCCTCTAAGAGTTAGGAGCAGCCCCGAAAATCAGAGGCGTTTCATTCCTGGCTATCTCTCCAAAGTCAACATACCGAATTGCGCGATTTACGTTCACTCCCGTCCCAGAATTTCCTTGGAACGTCAAGCTGCCCTCTCGAAATTCTCTCCAAGAGATAATCTCCCTCTTTCTCGGTCTCTCCGTCTTCCGAATGTGCTCTTGGATGGCCAACTTCCGCCATCGGTCGAAATTCCAAAAGCTTCCCTCCTCTGCTAAAACCCGGCATTACGAAAATAGTTCCAGGCCCCTCGAAGAGTGCCCCGGAACCCATTATGTGCGATTAACAATGTCGAATATATTAAATAGACATTTTTTAATGACTAATCTATGGCGGAGCGATGGCTGGATAAAATTTATACGGCGGTCTCTTTGATATCTCGTTTTTGTCAAGATCGACTGGGGGGTCGAAAGGGGTGAACAACACTTGGCTTTAATTTCGGTTTAATCCTCCTTTTGAATTACTGCAAAAAGCGTCTTCTGGCATGAATTCTCTCCATTCCGAAAGTCTCTTTGCATGGTCTTGAAGGATCCATTGACATCGATGTCGATACACGCACGACACACATCTTCAGGTTCTTCTTCTTTGCATTGTCTCTTCTCCTTTTCGGTCAAAAGTCTCCGAATTTCATTTTCTTGCCTTCCTCGCTCTCGTTGACACTTGTCTCGGTAGAAGTTACAGCTGAAACAAGAACAGCGACATTACCACAAGGCATCGATATACATATTTCCCTGAATGGTACCAAAGAAATGTTGAAATGAAATGATATAGAGAATAATGTTTTTAATTAGCGGTGCAATGATTTTCGGGATCAGTTTTTGTCTTTGGTAATAATTCGAAGCGGCATTTCGCTTCCGAGCGTTCGATGATCCTCGGCCAAGTTTCTACCTATAAATACGAGTTCTCGTCTCCGACTGGACTGCACCTCTCGAGCTTGTCTTTTGACTCGAAGTGCGAAAAACCATCTTCTGCTATTACGGCACGATGTACGCCAGAAGGCCGTATTGATGTCACCCGATGGTGACGGACTAAAAGTAGACAAGCCGCACATAACTCGCGAGCCTACGTCAGCTGTAATTATTGTTTAACACGTAAGAAGGCCCAGCAATTTTACGACCGGTACCAATTGAAGATTTATTAATAAACTCCAATTATAGTATGTAACAAAAGTCACCGAGCAGCGAAGTACACTGTTAAATTATTTATTAATGTCCACTGGTTCTTCTAACGACGAAGGTTTATTTATAAAAAAAAAATTTAATCACTGCGTGTAGAAAAGTCACCGAGCGGTGAAGTAACAATGAAGTTTCTTTGTTTCAATGTAATTTTTTTCCTCACTGGGGGATCGCAGAAATCCCAGAAATCGCAAAGATGGCGGATGGCCCTAGATTCGGTGTAACGATTGTTTAACATGTGAGGAATGCCTTATAGCCGGCATGGTTTCAGGATCGTTAACTCTCGGCATGATTGAACACTGTGATCCATGTTTTTCCAATGGCGTGACGGGGTTTATATCCCTCAGAAACGAAAAGGAGTAGTTTTGTATCGATCTGCAAGACGATCGATCGAAACCGAACGTGAGTTCTGCGTTTCCATGTCCTGCCCTCTTCGGGATTTCCCTTTAAAGATACTCGAATGGTATTATTTTTATTTCATTTAGAGCATTATAACAAACTTCTGAGGTATCAAATCCCCGATTGACTACAAGCTTTATCAAAATTCACTTCCTTCAAATACTGTTAATAGAAGGTAGAATAATTTCCTGACACCTTTCTAACAGCATTCAAACGTGGCGTACTAATTTTATCATATTTCCAAATTTTACATTATAAAATTTATCATTATAACCCGCTGTTATCAGGTTATAATTTTCTTTAGAACTTATAGCGAAGGTTCATTAACTCAGTTCGGAGGTATCACATTCAGGATTATCTGACAATCTGTGGTGTGCAAATGGTGTGTAAATTTTATGAATATGATTAGCACTGTGCATTACAGTTTCGAGGAAACCGCGTTATGGAAAATCCTCGTTATCGAAATCGTCACAAGGCGGATCGAGAAAAGGCACATCGCGCGAGCCGATGTCGCTCGCTCCGCAGCTCGCGAGGCACTGAAGGGGAAAGAGACGGACTGTGTCAGACATAGTCTGGCCGCGGAGGCGCTAGCCTCGCCTTTCTCCACCACTACCATTTCTACTGTCCACCGATTGTGAGTCACATGCGTGCGGACGCGTGCACTCCGGTCTGGCCAACTCGGACTCTTTCTCCTAGAGCTCGCGGTACTCGCTTTCTCTCTCCAACACCCGCGGCGCGCCGCTCGCCCTCTCTCTCCCACCAATGGCCGCGCGCCATTGGTCCCCGGCGCACGTGACGTCACGTGCGCCGCCGCGATGCGCAGTGCCGGCCTATGTACTCGAAAACGGAATTTGTTGTGCCCGTTGCCAGGCTCGGCAACGAGATACCTTGTTGAAAATTCTTTTGATATTTCCAACACCTTAGAATATAGATGTATGATAAGATTTGCGACGTGGCTGTTAAAAAGACACTAGACAAGGGTCCCATGATTCTTCTTGCGCGCGACGTTTCTATGATTTAAACCTTTAAATCTTTTTTTTTTTCACTGAAAAATGCATTTGGAAATTCTACCGGGTTTCTTGATAACCTTTTCATAAAAGCTTAGCTGTTATGGGTATCATGGTTGCTTTTTGCAAAGTGTGTACGAAGGCCTTATGTAGACCTTATCGTCAGTTTTCTCGAAGCATGATTCTGATTCGTAAGTGAAATCGAATCTATTGCAGGAATTCATCTCCGAGAGTTCTCCGAGGTGGACCAGTAATCTCTTCTTTGAATCAATGAGCATATCTTTGCGAGGACGATTAGATATCAAAATTGTACGTGTCGTTCACAGAAACACGAGATACCGATTTCAGTCTCAACTCTGATCTTCCTGCCCTGAGGAAATAATTCCATTTAACCGGAGCAATGCGTTGTCAACTCGAGGAATAATGACTTGATTACAAAATGAACCCGAATAAATTCGCTGCAACGTTTCTTCGTAACCGCGACAATTTATTTGCGGTTCGAGTGAATGTTATTTTATTCTTCGAATTGGCAAAACATGTCCCTCCCTCAATTTATTTTTACGCGAGTCTCCTTTTTACCCGGTAAAATGAAATACAATTTACGCGGTTTTGAAACGCCAATATTTTCCTTTTTTTTTTATAAGCTAATTGAAATGAATATGTATTTATTAAACTTGTGCGTACTAGCTTTTATTTCCAACATTTTCCCTTTCGTCCTGGCAGTCTTTATTTACGCGTTTTTCATTCGCGTAAAGCGAATCCACGTGGAACGAGTACTCGTAAATTGAGGTACTATTCAAAGAAATATTTCTTTGGTTAAATGAATTTTTTTATCTCGGTGTACAGACGCGAAGGCCTCTGGACGATCGAGTTGCGCTCTGGAAATCTTTCAAATTTGCAGATTTATGTAAATTATTAGGTGCTATTATCGCCTCGACGGTCATAAATCTGGAAGCTTTAAACTTCTTATCTGCGCGGCTAGCTCATTGTCGAGTACACTCTACATGTAGATTTGTTGCTCGGCACTTGTGCAAGAGACCCTTGTAAACTTACTGCGTTTACTTTGGTACATCCTGTTTAGTGTTGGGAGCTCGGCGAGTGCAATGTGTCAGCTAAGTCGAGTGCAAAGTGTCAGCTAAGTCGAGCTAAATGACAAAAGTACACGAGACAAGGTGTGTTAAAAAGGCGGTGTCTTTTGACTCGACCGACGCGACGCCGTTGACACTCGACGCCTCGTTAAGGCGACCTGAAAGCTCCGGTGTTCGTCTCCGAAAAGTGTCACCAAGCTGCTTCTTTTTTAAGATAGTTCATTCGGTGGGGAAGTACTTGCCGAATTTTTCCGTTAAACGGGGACGAAAGTGGACCCTTGAGGAGCAATTTATTTACACAACTTTTCTCGAAATTAGGCGCACCGAATTAATTGAAACTTTATCACGGGATTGTGGAGGCCCTAAGGAAGATCCCGACACTCATGAAATTTAACATGTTATACAAAATTCGTTTATAAACAAGGTTATAAGAAAATGAAATTTCACGAGTGTCAGAACCTTTTCTAAAGTCTTCATATTGAAGAGGTGAAATTGCAAACGGCTCGGTACACCCAGTCCGTGGAAAAGTGTTATAAATAATTCTACGCCTGAGTGGTCACTTTCATGCGACCTAAAATGAAGTGACGTCAAATTATTCATAACGCTTATCTTCGAAAAAGGAGCACTGAATCGCATGAAATTCTCCCAAGTGGACATGGGAGCTCCAAGAAAGGTCTCGGCACTCCTCAAAATTTCAATTGAATAAAAATCTCTTTACAGACGTTCAAGAAATGTGCTATAGAAAAGTTAAAGTTTCATGAGGGTCAGGACCTTACTTATAGCCTCGACATTCGCGAGGTAGAGTACGAAACGATTCGAAAGACGAAGTTCGTTGAAAAGTTTCACGATCGATTGACTCCTCAGATGTCACTTTCATGTCACCGCGAAGTCCTTTGATCGACTCAACTTTTCTATAGCCCGGTTCCACAACTCTAGTTAACCGGAGTTTATCTGTCTTACACCTGTTGTAAACCAATTAAACTCCGGTTAACTCGATTAACCGGGCTTGAGAGGTTAGGATCGCTCGAAGTCACGATCGGTCTCGACTAAGAGGTAACGGGCACCTATCAATTTCCAGATCATCGTTCTTTAGGGAACATCCGGTTCGTGTGCCGGCACGGCATAAGAAGCGTAAATGTACTTCCTGGACGGCCACGTGGTACACGGACACTATACGCTTCATAGAAGGGGTATACTTTATTTAACGACGATCGACCGGAACCCTGAACCGAGTAAGTCCGGCTCGTCGCTGCCCTCTTTCGACTAACCGGTCAGTCTACGTGCCGCCCTCCGAATTTCACTTAATTATTCATCCGCCGGAATTATTAAGGCCGTGCGAAATGCCACGTGGTACCCCCGAAGGGACCTGCTCCTCCATGAGCAGAGAATCCTTTGTTTGAAACGAACCAAAATTGTGTTCGCATATTTCGATAGATTTATAATCATTTAAGACTCTGATATGATAAATCAAAGTGTCAGGACAATTATACGAGAATTTGGAACACTCTAGTGGAAGGAGGAACGAAATGCTTGACCGACGCTGATCAATTTTCTTGAATTCTTGTCTTATCGATCTAGAGAAAGCGGAGGGAGCGATTATTTCTCGCCATTTTCGGAATTTCAATTCTTTTACTAACTGGAATTCCGGGCAGACCGTGGAGAAGGTTTCTTCATCGCGTCGAGCCTGTCTCCAGGTCGACAGGTGGAACATAACCTGTATCGATCAATGGCTGGGCGTCACTCCACGTAACGAAGCCTCGAGGCATTTTCCCGCATCGTAAACGCCTCGTAATCGCGAAATTACGATCGGTCGAGGAGACCGGGAACCGTTCCCTCCGATGCTAGTCAGATTTCGGGTGGATAGGTGTGAAATCTGCGAAGGGATCGAACTCGAGCGGCGCTTTTACGACGCTTTTTGCCGACCTGAGAGTTGAGCTCTGAGTCAGACCGAGACCTTCCGGTCCCTCCCTCGGTTTTACGGTTTCAAAAGCCCGATAAAAGGGACAAAAGTCCTGGAGAACGTTAGGAAAAAGTCCTAGACAAATGCGAATCTTCCTGTCGCTAGAATCTGTTGTTAAAGATAAATCAAAAGGATTATTAACAATTAACCGAAGTGAGAGGTTCGAGACAGGAATCACAAAAGACGATTCAAGGATCAATTCCTTGACTTGATGAGGTAAAATAAATTGTTATAATTCCGAAGGAATGTTGCATCCTAATTATTCCAGTTTATTCCTCGAATTAATGTAATACTTCTTTGGTTCGATGAAATATCGACTAGTGAAAATCGACGGCGAGGAGGCACTAACTTTTTTACTTCTGCAAATGTTACGTCCACTCGTTCGTGCATTGCGCCGGCGAAATGTCAGGAGGTCGTAGGAGAGATATTGTTCACGTCAATTATCGTTCTTACGATAGTGTACAGAGAATTGTAGCGGTCGATGATAACGGGACATGTACTTGATGCTTTAACAATTGAAAGAAGTCCACGGACGAGGACAAAAGGATTACTCAACGTTTACCTATTACGTTCTAAACGACTGCTTCAACGTGTTCTTTCATAGCCACGTAACCGAAGTACGATAAAAAATAAAAAAGTATATACGTGTATTCAATCATACATCGCCATTTCGTAAGAGCTGGATTTTTTGCTCCCATTGTTCCTCATGTTCCCCATTGTCACTGTTTATCACTTAACGTACAAGAAACAATTAGTAACGTTCGATACAGATACGCACAATTTTTTACGTTATGTCGCTATGAGTTCCCTTAAGGTGATGTGAAAGTGTATCGATGACAATGTACGTGGCGGTCATACGCGTAATCGTCCATGAGAAATACCGGCTGTTGGCACTACAGAATGAACCTGGAAACGAAACAATGCTGACGAAACAGAGTACTGTTTCGAGAAAGACATTATCCGCCCGGACTAACAAGCGTTTTTCTTTCCTCGTCCTTTTTTTAACACGAGGAAGAATACGCGCAAATTGCGACGAACAAGGAATGAACAAGTCGAAAAGTGCTGCCACGTCTTGCCAAAAATCGTTCTTTGTTCAGGGATAATGGATAAGGGCGAAAAATTGCGAAGACTAGTGTCGAATGGTGTTTCGAGATTGACAACGCTCGAGTACGATGAGTAACAACGAATAATAAGCTCCTTCCTCGTTACTTTCGGACGTTAACGGAGCAATGTGGAGGTTGTAATGTTGTTGTTGGATTAAGCTCGTCGTTATGGGAATTATGTAGGACGAGTGATGAGCTACTTTCAGTCCGCCATGGCAATTTGGAAAATGAAGTCTCTTCCGATGAAACATTAAGTGGCTGCTCGCCTTATCGGATAGTGATTTATTGCAAGGAATCATGCACAATCAATTTGCACCACTCCGGGAATAATTGAACGCAACTGGTGCTAAGCCTGTGTGCAGGATAAAGTCCTCTGCGGCTGAATAAATCAATCCTCTCCGAATAAACAGAACGTTTCTTCTCTGCTCTACTTCTGGCGAGCGCCATTTTCTCTATTAGCTAATGTTAAACTATTGCAAACATTTCCAGCGTCATCCCCTCTGGCAGCGAATATTGGAAATATGTCGGTATAATATTTGTCCAATATTTACTATCGGCTGAATTGGGTAATTATTTCAATTGAATTCATTTGAGATAGGTATCTTAATTGCGGCAATTTACAGCGATTTCTCCTTGCGATTTATGGATTATTTTTGTGATTTCGAGCAATAAGATCCAGGATTTCCTGAGTGAATATCCTCTAGCGCGACAATGTACATGACAAATCGATCGGAGTTACTTTCTTCGTAACATCCGTTTCCATGTTGATCAACGATCCGTGGATCGCAGTTTCATTGCGGCACATTACCTCATTTAAATTCCAGGTTCGTTTCTGCGATCATGAGTAGTCGCTATTTCTTGCCGATACGTAAGCGCGCTTACGCATAGTTCGTTATGTATCGGTACCCTCTTTGAAGAGCTACACTGCTGAACATATCTTTATTATGCGAAGGTTAACATCCGAGATGGCCTTCGCCTATATCCACGCAAATTATTCTCATTTTATCTCATAAGGTGTTTGGCCTCTAATGAGGAAATATCGATCCGAAGAGCAGAAAACGAAATGACCGCCCTCCATATATAGTAGTTTTCAGAAGTGGACCGGGGTTAAGGCGGTTCTAAAATCACTCATTGAAATAATTCTGCTGATCCTGGTTGGATAGAGATAAATGAAAAGATTCGGTTAATTCGCTGACGATGTTGCGACGCAGTGTACGTGCGTAAAGAGTTACGTAAACGCAAGTTAAAAGCGCCGACGTCTGTCGTCAAGAATCCTTGAGTAATTCGAAAATAGTTTCATTCATTCATTCCTACCCGGAACCTTGCACTCGATAGTAGGCAACTGCTTGGCCAAGCAGCATTCGACATGTAGCATGCACCGCTTTTATAGTCGAGTCCTTCAGCTTTTGGCGACAATTCAACGTTCTCTCGTGCGGAACATCCAGAGAGAAAGAGCCTAAAGAGAGCCGGAATAAGACGCGCGGAAATGACAATCTGTAGTGACAATTATGTGTATAGTATCTCATAATTTCACGACATTAGTCTAACGTGATACGGACTTGGCAGACATCCTCCTACCAAAGGAAGCAGCGACATGAAAACGTAAGACCAACGACTTCGAAGCTGTTCAAACCCGACAATTTGTCGCATTATGTAATTAATAATATGAGCCGGCCGTCTATAAAGGCGTTACACAATGGCGAATATCTCGGGACGCGGCGTATTGTACAAAGATATTGTCACATAAAATATTACGTCGATAACGTTTGTGATACAAGCGCTATTCACGTTTTCACGTGGGAATTGTCCTGTTTGCAACGGATCCGCATTCAATGTTTAACCGAAGGTCTCCCTCTCCCATGGGCCGAAAGAATTTCTTCACCGGTTTCTTGCGGCATTAAATAAAACGTAACCATGAATTTACAAGCTGTAGGTCTGATGTACACATCAGAATTTGTCCTCACTTTTAAATAGACTTTTAATTACTTTTAATCACCACCACGCGATACGTAATTATGATTTTATAAGGATAACAATATGTCTCGAAATGGGAAATATGTCCTCACCTCGGCTGAATTCGAGTACCTTCACGAGCAACGAATGCGTCTTCTCTGTCGGACTTACTCGTTTTTATGTCTCGAGAAATGTTTCTCCGCGACACGGTGATAGTATCCGAGGAAAAAGGGACTCGCGGTGGCGAAATACAAGCACGGCTTCACTGCTGAAAGTCACGCGTACGTTCAATTGAACGGAAACTCGAGACTCGCGAGGCGCCGTCAGTCGTTCTGGCGCCAAGGATGGCTATTGTTCCGTTCGAACTGACTCGAAATCGAATTCAACGGTTACGGCGCGAGCCTCGCCACCTAGCGGAGATCCGCGGAAACTGCTACTCGACGCGCTCGCCGCTGTGTCGGCAACGACGGTTGTGTACTGGTGGTAATTTCTGTATCGAAAATCACTGACCACTAAATTGCCATTCCTTCCCCGCATGAAACTACATTAACAGGTCGGGGGTTCAGTAAGTATGCACAGTCGCGTACTTTATTTTTAAACACCAAAAGTGACGTCTTCAACGTCTCGGTATACAATCCTAAGATAATCATTATTCGACAACTCCAAGCGTCGTTAAAGTGATGTGAACTCTGCCGGGGCATTAACCGAGATTAGTGATTCAAAATCCGATATAATCTGTCATTTCGCGGACTGTTAAAAAAGTGCGCCATTTTTCAAAACGTCAAGCCTCCGTTTAAGGTCCTAGACCGAAGAAGGACGCACTTTTCAAGGGAGAACATCTGTACATCCGTAAATTCCCTAGGAGATCTCACATCACCTTAAGGAGGTTAGGTGACCATTTACCACGCGAATTTACCGACGACCTTAATCCCTCGTTATTTCTCGAAACTCAGGGAACTTAACGAAACATAAAGGCATGAACATCAGCACAAAGGGACTCGTTTATTAACTAACAGGAAAACTCGGTAGAAACACTAATATACACGATGATTCGAATCAGGGTTGTGCAGCGACGCGTCATTCGATATTTTTTTACGTAAAATACTTAAGGGCAATACTTTTACATAAAATCCGTGTAAAATACCTAACAAATTCCACGACAAAGATAGCAGTACCGTAACCTCACTTTTTCAAAGTGGTCAAACCATACGTCACTTACGAATAAACATTTTAATCAAGAAAAGAAAAGAACAAAGAATAATGGCAAGTAGAAGCGAACCATAGAAAACGATCTAGGCTTCGAAATTCCACTTTTCCATACAATCCAGGGAAAACGTTGAATTTTAAGCGCATCAGGAATAGCAACTGCAAAAACATAAGTCATATAATTTCCATCACGTACGAAATTTGTAATTTAAAATACCTAGTAACTTACAGTAAAAAAACCTACGTAAATTACCTAGGGTATTTCGCTTACCCAACCCTAATTCGAGCGCGTGTAACATACCATATCTAGTTCCCTAGGCGGGAATTTTCGGGTGTTTCCTCGATGGAAGTTGTCACTAGACCGATTGATCGAATGCTAGTTCTTTCAGCGGTAGGAATAGAGGGCGCCAAGAGGGTTTCGGCATCCATTTGTGCCCGAATTAACAGAAAATCTAGAAATCGGTAGACTGGCATGGTAAGGATTCCCCTTGGGGCCTTTCCTAGGGAAAGCTCTTCGTTCGGACCCGCGCTTTCGATTGGGAGCTAATCGGGATCGATCGATCGATTCGATTGGCCGCCTCGGGCTACTGGTTACTTTTAGGCGACTAGAACTCGTACGGGATGGCGAGACGGGATATGTCGATGGGATATGTCGATGGGTGGCCATGGGGTGACTTATCTCGTTAGAGGAAACGTCGAGGAGGACGGCGCTGCGAGGGGCTACTCTTATCGTTAGAGGGCAAAGACGATACGAGGGGGAGGCGAGAAGCGAAGCATCCTCCCCCGCGTGGCTTCTTCATCGCGGCGAGATTTCCCTCCCTTTCCTCTAGCTCTCTCCTCTGCTCGTCGTCTCGGTAGAAAACACCTCAGCCGGTCGAGATTCGCTCGGGAAACAGAAGCGAACGACCGCGCAGCGTTCACCGTGGCCAGATAGCTGGCAAAATAAGAGAGAAGAGGCCGACGCCGTGGAGGAGCGTTGCACAACCCAAGATGGCGGACCCGCGGTTCGACCCTGCCCCTCGAGCTGCCTCGGCCAGACCTGGAAATACGCGTTTATTATGAGTTAGAAGGGGGAAAAAAAAAAACCTAATCGTTTCAAACTTTACCACCTGAATATGGAGGTTATGAAGAAGGGCCTGATCCCCATGAAATTTCAATTCTATGAAAATTTATGTATAGAGGTTCTCGTGATTTTTTTTTTTTTTTAAATCTCCCGAGTTTCAGGACCTACCTTAAGGTCTCCGTATTCACGTTGTAAAGTTTGAAACGACACCTCGGATCCCACTTTCGCACCCCCTTAATTTCAGTTGATCTTTTGTCGATAGCAGCCAGAAGGGATCTATTCGATCTATTTTTTTTTCCCCAGAGTGTATTTTTATCTAGAATATGACTTCTTTCACTGAGTGCGAGTTTCTTCACTCTAACGCAGTAATCAAGGGGCTATTCACTTTGAAATTTCCTTCTTCGAGAGTCGATTGCCTTTGACTTTGTATGATAAAGAACAATGCCATCCGATAAGTGACGGTCGGCCTTAAAATCGGGACAGTGTTTGGTGATTTGCAACGATTTTCAGGGATTTCCAGACTGATTTGCATACGACTTCGACCGTTAAGATTCATGATTTCCTGAGTGAATACCCCCTCGTAATTAATATTCACCGCCGATGAAGGATATGTGGTCCTTCCCGCGGGTCGCTCCGTCCAAGTCATTGGTCATCCCAATTGCTGCAACGAGAAGAAACTAGTTAACGAAATCCACGAGGGGGGGAAAAAAATGAAGGAAAAAAATATTTAACCCCTTGATACGTACCGTATAATCTAATGGTGCCGTCGGCTTTGCCAAGGCTGTTGGTGGAGACGCACTTGTAGCTACTCTCGTCGTCTTTCGTGAACTTCTTAATGACGAGCGACATCTGTACGGTGTACTTGGTCTTCACCTCGTTGAGGATATATTTAGGGCTGTAAAAGAAATTATTGTCATCTGTCGTCTATACAGATTTTAAATATTTAACCTTAAGAGGTTTTGCTAATTTCCCCCTAGCACATTAAATTATATCTCTTGGAATTTATCTTCACCTCGGTTTAATACTATTTCCCTTGCGACACGTTGCTGCAAACAATTGTTAAATACGGCTGATCCTTCGGACGCCACTTGCACATCCCCTTAAGGTCTTGCAATAGAAGGAGTTGCCCTCCACCCACTTTCTTTTTTTTTTTTTTGTAATCGCGATACGCGTTTTCTCTATTGGGGTAGCAGTACATATCTGTATGTCTATGTCGAAGGTGTCTCACCTGGTAAGGATCATTCCCTCGTCGTTTTTCACCCAGAAATTGATGGTGTTGGGAAAGGCTTCGACGAAACACTCCAAATGAACGTTTGTGCCGACAGGTGCGCCAAGAAGCTGATTGGGTACCTTGACGACCGGAGCGACTGGATGTCAGATCGATCAAAATGCATGCCATTGTGTTACAAGTCAATGCGTCATCACCTTAAGGCGTTACGAAAGGGTCATCCAATATATATATATAAACGTTAAAATATTTATAAAACTCTTCGCGTGTTAAAGTTGCCGAAAAAAATCCTCCGACTAAATATGCCCAATGAAATGTCAGATTGAATGGACGAAATTCCTATCGGTCAACGATGTCATTTTTCGTCTGGACAAATTAATTGTTCCTTGCGATTATGTACGACTCAGGCAACAATTTACGCATATTTCTTAAAGGTCTGCATATATGAACTATATATATTTGTTTATGTCAATTAATCTTCTTTCTCGCCTTTTGTTTCTAAAATGACCCTTTTGTATCACCTTAACGGACATTGGATAATTATGCGTGCATATTCAATTTTATGTCACGTCGTACAGTTAACGGCGAGCATGACTCGTTTGCTGACGGTGGGTGGAACATTGTTGCTCGCTATGCAGAGGTACATGCCCATCTGCGCCCTGTCGATCCGATAGAAATGAAGGACCGACCCGTTGTAGACGTCCGTCTCTCGCCGAGCGATGCTTCCTTGGGAGGAGGAAGAGGGCACTTTTATCACGATGGACTCGCCATCTTCCCTCTTCCACGAGATTTTCGGCGTCGGTTTTCCAGTGGCCCGACAGCTCAGGGTGGCGTTGTCGCCTTCGGAAACGGCTAAATCCGTACTCGTGTCGCTTCCGTCGATGATCTGGGGCGGAACTGCGGAAGAAATTTGCGATTCGTTAACCAAAGTCGATCACCCGAATTCAATTAATCAAATTCCTTCCCTACGTGTACTGACGCAAAAATATTAATCTAAATACGAAGAAAGTCAGTGCTTCACTTGTCGTTGCGTTGCAATTAATCGCACGCGACTTACATCGTATACTGTTAAATATATTCACGTCACGCTATTAAATAAACTCACGTGGAAGCATTTTGAATTTCCCGGCGAAGCGCGAGTGGGTGGGTGGGGGTAGACGGGCGGTGATTGGCGCGCGCCGCAAGAGTGGGGAAAAGGGGCGGGGCCATGGCTAGCCCGACGCTATATAAGGAGCGCCGTCCGCTTATAACTCAATTAATTAGATCAAGCGACTGTTGGCCGCTTGGATGGCGCAGCGCAGAGGTCGTTACGGGGAAAGGCGAAGTTCCATATCCCCGGTAAGCCGAGTTATGCGAGAGAAATTTTCGAGTCCATGTGCTCATTAAACGTAAATATCATTAGGCGATAATATCCTTATGGAACTGTTCGGGTAAAGCGTTTCGAATGTTCCGATATAACGCTAAACGGGGACGGCGAGAGCTGATTGGCGCGCGCGGAGGAGTGGGGGGCGCGGACCAGCGGAAGGCTATAAAAGGCCGGCGATCTGTTCACCGTCCGTCAGTCGGCGCGGCGCAGGGGGCGCTGCAGGGGAGAGTAAAGTCTCCTAATCCGCGCCTAATCCGCGAAGCGTAAAAAGCTTAACAAGCGCATTCGCCAGTCCTAGGAATTCATTGGTATGTTCTAAACGAGTCTACTAGTATTAGATTGGTCCTTTTGCCCAAATTTTGGAAGGCAGGTGTTTTAAAACGGCAGTTTACCGAGGATGTCCAGACATCCCAGGTTGGAGATCATCGGACTCGTGTTGATCTGGCACATGTAGCAGTCCTTGTCGGACTCCTTCAGCTGGCGAATGTGGAGTTGCCAGGTTCCGATAGTGGATTCCTCCGTGGACGTGCTACTTCCAGTTACATTTGTACCGTGAGCTCCGACCTCGTAGGTCACCGATATCCGGGGATTGTGAGTGACCGTCCTCTTGTGGATCGAGAGTATCGTCTGGTCCGAAGCTCGCAGCCATCCGACCTGGGAGAGAAGACTAGTTTTAGTTAATTTTACGCACACCTTTGATGTACACATCAAGCACACTTTGTAACAGTCACAAAAAAAATTTCATTGAACCAAAGAAATGTTTTCACTTATTGGTACCAATGAAATATTTCATTGAACAATACTAAAACCAAGTGCATTTATCTTTACTCGATTAATTGCGGAGGTAGCTCAAGCTGCCTCTTTCCCATGAAAAGCTCAAATCAACTATTCTTGCCAAATGTGGTAGAACGTTTAGTCAACTAAAATCCCAGGTGAAATCTTTTGGTCAGGTGTCACGGTACATTTTGTTTCGCCTATGTTGCGTGAACATGATTATCTAATTCCTCATATCACGAGGGGTTATTTATTGGTAACTCGAAGACGAAACGATGAGGCCCGTTTATAAACGCTGCGGCCGGATCGGCAAAGAAACATTGCGAGTACACGATCGAATAATTGTACCGAATGAGCTTACCCAATATGCACCGAGTGCATACTCATTGCTCGTACCGAGTCAACGTACTGAATAATTATACCGAATGCGCATGAAGCGCGCGCACCGAATACACAGTCGGATAATTGCATCGCGAGGCGAATTTAATAGAAGGAATTACTGTCTCTATTCTATATAATCTGTGGTAATTTAAGCGTGTACAGGATATCGGGGAAAATGATTAGAACGTGTCGTTACGTTTCCCGGTCTCCTGGAAAGAGAAGAAATCGATCTTCCTCGAGCTCGAATCGTAATCACGGCGTCCCAGTGATTTCCCTTAAAATGTGCGTTTTGCAATTACGCGATGCAAGCTTAAGGTGACGTCGAAGTGGCATCTGAGGCGTAAATCAAGCTTTTCACCGAGCTGGGTGTACCGAATCGTTAGACATTTTACCACGTGAATGTGGAGACCCTAAAGAAGGTCCTGAGACCAGAGAATTTAATTTCTTAGCTCTAATGTGAGAAACGAAATTGTCAGGACAATTGTCCAAGGATTTAGGAGACTCTGGTAATCAAGAGACTCGCATTTGACCGGGATAAAGGCAAAAAAGTGACTCATGAGCTACTATGCTAATTGTAAGGCGAAGGTAACACCAGGTCCCGGGGAGGAAATCTCATTGGCACCGAAATCACAGATGGCGCAGGGTGGCACTCTGCAGTCAATTAGGGTATCAAAAACCACGAATGTGGAGTGTTTTTTCGATTTATTTTTAATTATCGTACGGAAACGACGCATGGTGTATTTAATAAGGTACCCGACATAATTCCACTCAGCTGTCCGATATAAATACCAACGTCAGCAACGTGGGTATTTAGAGGAATCTTTTTTAATAACGGAAACGACACATGGAGTATGCTTTTTGACCGACGTCAAATCTCGCGACGTGTTTCATTTTACCTTAAGCCTTGCAAATCTGGGAAATCGGAGCCGGAATCCGGCTTTTCGCACAAACCTGGTACTTTCCGATGTTGCGTACGCTGCACGAGAAGACCGTCTCTCGACCAATCGCGGCGGTCTGATTTCCCATGGGCGCAGCGAACGAAGGGGGCGTGATGCCGACTGCCGAATCTGCAAAATAAACGGACTTTGACGGTTCGGGGATGGAAATCGGCGGATTCGTTGCCGGGCATCTCCGACAACGGGCCTCTATTTTATAGACCCCCTCGCGACAGATCGATCCTGTTCCCTCAGCCGAAAGAAACGGAATGCCAAGACCGTTTCCAAGGCGCTCGTCCGCAGACCCTTTCGGACACCCGTGACTCTAAAGTCGGGTTATACACCTTTAAGGTGATGCGAAAGTGAACGAAGGGTCCCCATGATACTTTTCTCTAAACTAGACGCACCGATCCCTCTGAAACTTTACCAAGTGAATTGTCAGACTCTAATTAACGGCCTTAACACCCGTGAAAATGTCTAATTTTCAGAATTAATGTTTATAAATCACAATTATCTTTATAAATGTCTCTGTACTCTTTATGGATAATTAATGTTTCGTAGACGTCGGGGCCTTTTTTTAAGACCACTCCGGTAGAACTATAATTTCATACACCCAGTTCGCAGGGAAGTCTGCTTAAACGGCTGACGCCGTTTTCACATCACCTTAAGCCATAAAACTGCCGTGTAAAGTGATGTTACTACGGTAAATCCGTTTTTAACGCCTTAACAAACGCATCGTATAACAAGTTTACCGGGATAAAGTGCCTAGGCGATTCATTGTGTCGCAAGGAAGGGGCTGTATATGTTTTCCGACTTCTAACTGGCGAACTTTCGACGCCGTAAAGAAAGGGGGAAAAAAATCGGATAAGTGGGACTCGGTTCACTCTTCCTGATTACCCATTAAAGATGTCATTTCTTTACGGATAATCAGCCTCCAAGGTCCCCTTAACTTGCGGGTGCTCTTCTTACCGTAATGTAACCGCACGTACACCGAGTAAGCCATTAATCCCTGTACATATCCCCTACGGGGTCTTTGATTAGTTGACCAGGGGTGTTAACGATACGGCTGCTGCAACTTGCGAGTATGGAACAACAATTGCACCGGATGTTGCCTTTCGAGAGCGACTAGGCAGGGAATTTGTTCGAACCGATCGGACGAACAATTCGCCTTCCACTTAACGAAGCGACAATTGTAACTCGTATTACCCTAAGTTAAGGTAAACTTGTTAAACGGAAGAATTCCACTCGTGGAAAAGTTTGCAAACGGCGAGCCTCGCGATCGCCACGCTACTCGTCGAGATGCTTCTTAATTATTTCTACAACTCGTTTAAGGTGTTATGAAAGTGTTATATATAAGTAAAAGTAAATCGTTAATTGACCGTGTTTTTAATATGGGTATACCTAATTATTCGACATGTTACCACGTGAGTATAGAGGCACTAAGGAAGGTCCTGAGATCCATGAAATCCCATTTTTTAAATAGGTTTCAAATTGTTTATGATGAAATTCTGGAAAACGACGAAAAATAGAATTTCACGGGTGTTAAGACCTCCCTTAGAGCCTCCAAGTTCACTTGGTGAAGTTTCAAACGAATCGGTGCATCCAGTTTAGCGAAAAGTTTTACAAACGAGAGCCCTCCGACGGCACTTTCATATCGCCTTAAAGTGGAATTCCCCCCACTGGTGGAAAAGTTTGCCACCGAGAGTCGCGATCGTCACGCTTTTCGCCGAGGTCCTTTTTAATTATTTCTACAACTCTTTTAAGTCATACTCTAGGAAAGTAACGTCGAGGTACATGCGCCGAGCTCGTCCGAATCCAGAGGTCAGACAGCCAACGAGGTTAATTCCCAGTCGTGTTAACAATTAGACCGGGCCAATTTGAAAGTGCAACACCAGAGTTACGTTTAAGGTGGAACAGAATCGCCAAACCGTGTTGCGAGGTCGCTGTAAAGTTGCAAGTTACTCATCTATTTTTACGACGTCCGTCACCTACTCTTACAATGGAGCCAACGCGACCTAGACTGAAAGTCTGGCTATTCATAAACGTCTTTTTAACGAGGATCGAACCGAGGTGCGGAATACCGAATGATCGTAACAACCTACCCGCTATTGTAGCCCGGTACAGTCGTTGAAGATTTTAGTGCCCATACAATGCAACGTTTGCAGCACCGACAGGGATTGTTTGGTACCGAAGTCAGCCGACAGAAATTCGGGGCACGTTCTTTGCGGCGGTTCCTGGGAAACTTCCTAAGGTCCCGGACGACTTCGGCAAAGAGAAGTCCTCCCACGTGCACCCGGTAAATGGCTAACCACGTATGGAGGACTAATTGGGCAGCGATAACTACTCATGATAGTGGTACGGCACAGTAGTTACGTTGGTAAATTCGTTTGATGGACTTGAACCTTGGTTGAACCCGTGGAAACTATATGACCGTGAATTTTGACGTAGAAAAGTATTGCGGCACGTTTGCTGTTTCGTTTCCTAGTCACGAGCTGAAACCACGGAGAGAGGACTAATTGGGTTGTGGAAACTACTCGTGGTACTAGTATGGCACAGTAGTTAGATTGGTATGTTCATCGGATGAACTTGAACCTTGGTTGAACCCGTGGGAACGATATGACCGTGAATTTTGATGTAGAAAAGTGTTGCGGCACGTTTGCTGTTTCGTTTCCTAGTCACGAGCTGAAACCACGGAGAGAGGAAACTACTCGTGGTACTAGTATGGCACAGTAGTTAGATTGGTATGTTCATCGGATGAACTTGAACCTTGGTTGAACCCGTGGGAACTATATGACCGTGAATTTTGATATAGAAAAGTGTCGCGGTACGTTTGCCGTTTCAATGCCCGTTGGAACTAAAACCACGGAACCGGAGTCAATTGACCAGAGAGGTACTCAAAATGCTATTGGGTCGTTTCACAAGTTTACGGAGAAATTTGTACATTCAGAAATTTATTCTTTCGCAACGAAACGAAATAGGTATTTCTTCACTTCTTGCCATCTCGTTTAATCCGAGCGTGGAATTATTTATAATATAAAAAAAAAACATTCGATCACGAACTTACGAATCATCCCAATGGTATGTCACAGTAGTTACAGGAGAAAATTCAACGGATGAAACTACACCTTGACCGAACCGTTGTAGAAAAGATACGACCTTGTATTCTTACGTATAAAAGTCTTTCACATATGCAAATTCGACAATAATCTAATCTAAAGACCCGGAGTCACGATCAATCGATCAAGGAGAACCACACAAACTACTTGGGCACAGTAGTTCCAACGTTAACTTAAATCGCTAAGGCCAGCACCAAAGTTCCTCGGTCGTGAAAAAAAACTACGACCCGATGACCTGATAACCTGATACCGAAAGTGTAGCATCAAGTTCGGTGTATCGGCAGTCATCAAATCTAAAACCCCGGAGCGAGGACCAACCGACCAAAGCGAACTACACAAACTACGGCACAGTAGTTCCATCATTTACATAAACCGCCAAGACCAGCACCAGAGTTCCCTGATAATTAAACAGAAAATACTACAAATCCTGATACCGAAAACAATGGCATCAAGATTGCCGTCTCCCCAGTCATCAAATCCGAAACCTCAAAACCAGACCGAGGACCAACCGACCAAGAACTACCCAAAATCCTACGGCACAGTAGTTCCAAGTGTTCCGAGATTCGCCGGAGTTCCCGGATCCCGGGAAGACCCGATCCACCGTTCGATGGATCAGAGAGAGACCGTTGGATCGGGATCAGAGAGAACATTGGCAGCGGGAGGGAAGCAACCGCGGCGCCGCAATTACAAGCCGCGCCGGCCGTGGAGGTCCCGTCGGTACACAATCGGAACCCACCGAAGTTGAGGATCAGGAGCGCGATCGGCACGATCGCCCCGAGCCTCGAGCACATTCCTCGGGGTGGTTTCTACAGCTGGCGGACGTGCCCGTCGCGAGGGCTCATGTCCGAGGGTCCGTTCCGGAGAGCGGCTAGCCAGGAGCGGAGGTCCCGGCAGATCCCGGTAGATCCCGGCGCGTCCCGGGACGAACTGCCCGGAGCCCTCGGAGGACTCCCCTCTCCTCGCCGCCCTCTTTGCCGCACTTTTTCTACCCTCGGCCGGGACCCGGGGAGCGCCTGCGCCGGGAATCCCGGAGCGCCGAGCGCCCTGATGCCCGGGATACCCGGCGCTAGCCCGGCGTCCCGGCGCCCCGGCGCCGGCCAGGCTAGCTACGCGCCACCAGCTACGCCGCTAGCTACGGCCCGGCTACCTCGCCAGCTACGCCACCAAATCTACCGCGCAACGTTGTAACGAGTTTCGTTACGCGCGGACGCGCCGGGCGTCGCGCGCCGACCCGGCTGCCCAGGTCGAGGAGAGCGGGCTGCTTCCCCGCCGGGACTGCCGACGGGGTCGCGGGATGCGACCGTGAGAGGGGCTGCAGCGCGATTTCAAGGCTGGAGAGCAAAGGTTTGGGTGATGGGGAAGGGAACCCCGACGTTTTGGCACCGATGCCGGTTAAGAGGATGTCGAAATTTAGGTAGCGACGCTGGTTACGTCGAAAGGATCGAACCGATTTAAGCGCAATTTGGGTGACTAAATGAAAAAGTGTCCTGGCTCCCAAACTAAGACGGGGATCGCTTCTTGCGATCTTTTGCAGGGATGGAAAATGATTTCAAGGGTGGAGAGGAAGGGCTTGGATGACGAACCGATTTAAGCGCAATTTGGG
This sequence comes from Orussus abietinus, assembly GCF_000612105.2. Lineage (NCBI taxonomy): Eukaryota > Metazoa > Arthropoda > Insecta > Hymenoptera > Orussidae > Orussus > Orussus abietinus. The sequence continues at coordinate 352,430 of NW_019394714.1, forward strand.
TAACGAAACGAAAAAGTGTCCTGGCTCCGGAACTAAGACGGGGATCGCTTCTTGCGATCTTTTGCAGGGATGGAGAATGATTTCAAGGGTGGAGAGGAAGGGCTTGGATGACGAACCGATTTAAGCGCAATTTGGGTAACGAAACGAAAAAGTGTCCTGGCTCCCAAACTAAGACGGGGATCGCTTCTTGCGATCTTTTGCAGGGATGGAGAACGATTTCAAGGGTGGAGAGCAAGGGTTTGGATGACGAACCGATTTAAGCGCAATTTGGGTAACGAAATGAAAAAGTGTCCTGGCTCCGGAACTAAGACGGGGATCGCTTCTTGCGATCTTTTGCAGGGATGGAGAACGATTTCAAGGGTGGAGAGGAAGGGTTTGGATGACGAACCGATTTAAGCGCAATTTGGGTAACGAAACGAAAAAGAGTCTTGGCTCCCAAACTATGTGGGAGGTTGCTCCTTGCGATCGTTTGCAGAGCTGGAGAACGATTTCAAGGGTGGATAACAACCGTGTTCCGTTTTGGACGCTGGTTAAAGGGACGTAAAAATGTTTGGTACTGACGCCGAGGAAGAGGATGCTTAAGTCGATCGTGAAGATTGAATCGGAGCAATTTAGGTAGCGAAAGAAAAAAGTGTCCTGGCTCCCAAACTACGACGGGGATCGCTTCTCGAGACCGTTCGCAGAAGTGGACCGTGATTTTAAGGATGAAGCGTAATGGTATTCCGTTTCACACCCAGGTTAAGGGGATGTCGAAATTTTCCTAGCGACCCTGATTAACGGGACGCTTAAGTCGATCGAATGGATCGAATCGATCCAAAGTAAATTTAGGTAACGAAATGAAAAAAGGACCCAGGATGTTGTAAGGGAGACCAGACGATAGGGAATCGCTTATCGTGACCGTTAACGGAACACGCTGTGCGACCTCGTATGTAGAGCATAATGTCGTCCATTTTGGATGCCGATTAAGAGGACGCCGAAATTTGACTAACGACACCTCTTAGGAGGACCCTCTTGTGGATCGAAAGGATCTAATTGATCCGAGGGAAATTTGGGTAACGAAGCAAAATCGATGCCCGGGCTGCTGCGCCGGGAAATTTCGACTCCCACTCGATGATAGGGAATCACTTCTTATGCCCGTTGATGGGGTTTGAAGCACGACATCATATGTGGAGCATAAAGGTCTATTCACACACATCTGCACCGTGTCTGTAACCTATCTGTGAAGTGCACGCCGGTGCACCGATAGGAATAACGTCTACATAGATTTATATTGAGGTATTCATACATTTCCGTATCCATACTGATAAGGAACTGATACGGAAATGCATGAATACTTCGATATAGAGCTCTCACTTCCATGTAAAAGTTACCCTATATTTCGTCGCCAAGAAAACCGGCGACTCTTCCGGGAACATCCGACAGTTTTAAATGTTCATAAACGGCCGTTATGACGTCCTCTAGGAGACAGTTACATGATAATTAACCATTGAGACTTACCACTTAACATTTTACGATTATAAATAAATTTAAGCCCTTGTGTTTACGTATTTGGCGTGAAACTCTACCACACCACGTGACATCTTAACCGCCGCCATATTGCAAAATCGAGTTTCAACCTTTTTCCGCATTTGGAGGTAATTAATAGGGTATTACATGCAAATTATACATGTAATACATACTTTTTCCAGAAAAACCCACCGAGGGAGAACTTGTAATATTTCAGGTACAAATCTAAGACGACATTTCCATATATGCACGTATACGTCATGAACACGGTATGGATATATCTGAATCGGCCTTAAGGTTCCTGGTTAGTCCATGGGGGAGGAAATGTGGAACCTAAGGCGTATTTAATGGGGGATGGAGTCATCGAGCTGGGATTACCCCGTGTGTTTTCAGAGGATGTGAAATTCCCAGATGGTATGGGTTTTCGGAGCCTTAAGGTGGCTACACGCCTGGCGATAAATTCTGAACATTTCAGATTTCTACAGTCAAGTCGATATTCCATTTCTTCGTTTCGTCGGTTTGCAGAGATTCGCCGATGGGTTTTTAGCAAGATTTGCCAGTGGGAGCTCTGTTTCTTAAATTGATTCGCTTATGGGGAATGAAAACTCGTCATTCGAGGTTGTTGCGATTTTCGTTGCATGCGGATGCGCCATGAGGACCGACGAAGACCTGGATCTTGGGGGAATTTTTCCTTACCTACCTTGATAGGACTTCGAGGCAAATGTGATATGCAGATGGGGATAATATTATACCATTTTGAGGAGGTAAGATTCTTCGCGCGGGGGGAGGGATTCCCAGCTAAACGGGAAATAAATACAGCACCGAGACGAAGTAATCTCTGCCGTGCAGACGCTTCTTACGACTCTTTCCGGAATGGAGAAATATTCAGAATGAGAGTATATAACCTGCGTATATACCTTCCGCCCAACAATTAATGGATGGACGAATAAGGCAATTAATGAGGATTAGCAGTAACGAAGATAAATGATATTTATTTTGCCCGAGTTTCGTTATGCCGGGTACTCCCTTGCGGGACGAGGACGAGGACGAGGAAAAGTGGGAAACTGATTCTTATGCTGATGGAAATTCGAGGAGGGGAAAATCTCCGACATCTACGATTACGGCGGTGGACATTTTTCCGGAAAATCTTATATGCTACATCAAGAGACAGGAAGTTATTCCAGCGGAAATACAGACGATATCATTCTCCGAGAACGGATTACTAGTGATTTCCTAGATACGAGAATGCGATCCAGTGATAAGCGATATCTATATATTTTACACGATTTCCAATGACTCTCTAATATCTCTATCATACATTTCTCTTACATATTTATACGTTTCTATTACTGATTTCTTGTCTGAAGAATTTCAGACCTTACAATTACGTTTAGTTAACGTCACATCAATGACACGTAAATCATTTGACATAAATGCATGTTCCCCCGGATAAAAAATCCCAATACCCGAAACATCACTCTCTAACCGAGAGTAATTGTTTATGATTTATTTTACACCAAACGATTTTTTTTTTTATTGATTTTCAATGATTCCTAACGATTTCCACTGTCGTCGTTGCTTGTAAGGGATTTCGAAACGTTGTACGATAATGCTCTTGATTTACAGATAATGATTTCCATCATTGAAGTACGTGGTTTCTGGAGGTTGGAGTTAAAGAAGAATCGGATTGGAAAAATGTTATGGGGAGATACGGAGCCATCGAACCTCATGGGGTTCAAGAAACGTCCCCGTCCTCTGATCGGATAGTCATCGCGATATTAGTTAGGATCAGGGCTGTCCGCCAAGATTGGTATCGAGGATTCTGCCGCCTTGTAGAGATTCGTACTGGATTTGTACCCAGATTATGCCGAATCTGTACGTGGTTCGCACCTAGATTGTACCGAATCTACATGGATTGGACGTGTCTATGAACAATTCGTCCAGAGTATGTCAAATCTTAGTACCATATCGAATCCGTTCTGGGTCTCGATAAGTCATTACTGGGCGAAAAATCCAATTTCTAAGGGAAATTAATTACTTGCAACAATCTAAATGTTCCTTGCTAAAGGTACCGAATCTACATGGATTGGACGTGTCTATGAACAATTCGTACAGAGTATGTCAAATCTTAGTACCATATCGAATCCTTTCTCGGTCTCGATAAGTCATTACTGGGCGAAAAATCCACTTTCTAAGAGAAATTAATTACTTGCAACAATCTAAATGTTCCTTGCTGAAGATATTCCTTGACTCCAGTAAAACGCAACATTTCGTCGTTGCCCGCGATCGATGAAAACGGCCTCGATCGTTGCGTTTCTTCCCATCGATTTTTCTTCATCATTAGTTAATGTAGATCTATTGACGCAAAATTTATCTTATGAATTTCTTTTTTCGTGGATTGTGATTTTATATCAACCAACTTGCTCCTCTCGTCGGTAAGCCTGGCGGTGTAACATTTTGTCGTTGTCCGCGATTGATGGAAACAGCCTTGATCGCTGCGATGCTTTCTTCCCTTCGACGTTTCTTCATCGATATTAGCCAACAAAAAATCTATTAACGCAAAATTCAATATAAGAATTTCTTTTTTTCTAGAATGTGATTTTATGATATCAACCAATTGTACTCCTCTCATCAAGATTACCGCAAACCTGGCGACGCAACATTTCGTCGCTGCCCGCGATTGATGGAAACAGCCTCAACCGTTGCGATGCTTTCTTCCCTTCGACGTATAACCTGGGTGTGCGTGCCCTCGAGGTATAAGCAGGGTATGCGTGCTCTTTAAATCAGGCTCCGGTTGGCGCGTGGGGGAAATTCCTGGTCCTGGATGTGTATATCGCCGATCGCGGAGCCATCGACTCGCCGCTTTGCCTCGGCCCGGCATCGGCCGTGTGCCGACAGCGAACGTGCCCGGACATCGATACAGCTCCTGCGCCGCTTCCTCTTCTTCCTCCTCCTTCTCTATCTCCACCGACCACCTCCATGGCCGCCTTTTCCCGGCTCCGCACGTGCGTCCGACCAAATACCCAGGTGAACACGCACGGCATGAAATTAACTGCCTCGTTACTCCCTTTTCTGTTTAAGATGATGGAAGATCCAAGACCGGTTAATTCGATCGAGACCACTAGAAATTCTGTCCGAAGTTTTCCCGCGTGAGAAGGGTCCCAATATTTTCACAATCGTCTTCGAATGAAATATCGACAATGTAGGGACGTTTTTTAGGCGCGAGCGAGTCAGGTGGTAGAATTTCAGCCAGTTCGGTGGGATAGTTTCCGGGAAATGTGATTTATTCGGATCGACTGGTTTTGGGACTGTTTAAGGTGATATGAAAGAGTATATAGCTGAGAAGTCACATCGTCGGCGAAAGTATTCTCCAAATTGGGTGCACCGTTTGAAATTTCACCACGTGAATGTGGAGGCCCTAAGGTAGGTCCTGATAATCCTGAAATTTCATTTTTCGTTACAAATTTATTTATTCATCACGGAGTACGTTTTCGATGTTTTACGCTTCCAGAGGCTCGCAATCGCATAAGACCTACATAAATATAAATGTCGGTAACGGGACGCGCCAGCTTATGTTACCTGTTGAGTATTCAAACGACGTTACCCCGAAAAAGGGTATAGATGAGTTTTAATTTATCGACGTCGATTAAATTTCTCAGCGCCTTTCTTATCATCTCAACCCTGTGTAACCGTTTAAGAAACGGGTTCATTCGCGTTATAGTTCACCCTGCGTCGCAGAGATGGCACCATGAGGTAGAGCTAGCTATCTCACTCCTTCTCATCTACCGCTCATCCTATTCTCTCTTTCTCTCTTGGAGCCTGACGCTCTCAGGTAGATGCTCCATCCCTGTCACTCTTACTGGCCTTGCATAAGCTATTGGGTTTCTTTGTCTCTCACATAAGGTTCTGCGGACGGCATATGTATATACTTACACACGCGTGCGCGTCTTTCTTTACGAGGATGTCTCTCTCGTCTCTCTCCCTGTCTCTCTCTCCCAAACCATCCGTTGACGTCCCATAACGCGCCAGCGGTCGACTTCGCCCGTTTGAGACTCGCACGGCAGGCCTTGGCCCGAAGTGGGGTCTGTCTCGATTCAAATAGCATTCTGGCCTTGATGTTGACATTTTCAAGCATGCCTAAAGAGGGGACTTTTTAACCGAGGACCATGATTTAGCAAACGGCAAGTCTGACCAGTGGCAATTGGTCTCGATGCGATGTCAAAGGTGAGTCCACGCTGCGCGCTTCCCGAAGCCACTTCGCACCTGCAAGTTCACTCGAGTATTTCCGTAACATGTGAGAAAACCGACCACGTGCTACGAAACTGTGATGCGCAATCATTCTATAGTGCTCCCCGAGGTGATTCTATCGTTTGTAAGTATGATACGATATATCTCATCCTTATCAAGTTCTTGTTTACGTTCCTGCTTTTTTTTCCCCTTTTGTTTTGCAGCATCGGCTGCTGGGTCATGTGCCTGCGTTCCTGGTTTTTTCCCTTTTGCTTTCGCAGCATCGACTGCGTGGTTGAGTGCTTACGTTCCTGTTTACTGGCCACTGTAAAGTGTAGCGTTTGATTGTTCGTTACCCTTTGGATAGTTATATCGTAATTATTTTATATATTTCATCTTATTATATTAGTTCATTTAAGGCTCACCCGAAAGTGTTTATTTGTTCAATTTGGTGTCGATCAAATGACTCATTTTGATATTCGAGTCATTTGCTTGGACGATATAAATGTCACGTTGGGAATCGATTGGATTGAATTATCTTTTGGATCTGTATCTGCGATGTTTACTTGGTGATACATTTGGTCTTTCATATTGATTTATCAGTGTTTTTTTTTCTGATATGGGAATCTGTTAGATATAAGTTCTTTACCGTTTTCGTAAATTGCTAATGTTATTCTTGAGGGTTTTATCGAGTAATTTATTTCTACTTCTGACTTGAATGGTGTACCTGAATTTGAGAAATAATACAGATAAGAAATCTAATGGGTACGGTGTAGTGCGCGAAAAGAAATTACGCCTTATGATGGTTTTATTTAGGATAATGAGCTGTCATGCTAAGTATATTCAACAATGACTTGGAAAGCATTGCGTAAAGATCAAAGATCAAATTTTATGTGTGAACATAGTATGCTTGACTAAAGGCTAAAATACGCTCAAGAAAGGGAAGAACGTCAAAGTCTTCAGTGTTGAATCTGGTGATAAGAAGGCGCTTTGGAATTATTAAAAATATTCCGAGCTGTTAGATACACTTATTTAATCTTAACGTGTCTTATCGATGCACGCTTACTTGGAGACAATCATTCACTACTACGCAGGCTATCAGTAAACTACATTAGCAATTAATAAAACATTGATAATAGTTCTTGACCATGGTCAACGAATTATAAAGTTGCTTGATAATGACTCAGTGAAACATTGATAAGACTGATTTATGCTTTCTCGAGGGTTAAAGTCGATGTGTACAAAGCAATACCGTGTTATAATTTCTTTATTGAGAAAATATTTTAACAATTCGATATTCTTGCAGATCTGACAACTTCGCATGTTTTTTAAGAAGCGCACAAGCTAGTGTAACTAAACGGCACAATGGAAGTCTTGAAATATCTAAAAGGATTGACAGTGATGCATCTTATGTTCGCCATTGCATTCTTTACATCCGGTGTGATTATTAATTTCTTCCAATGCGTTTTATATCTTGGATTGAGGCCTTTCTCGAGGTATCTTTACCGGAAGATCAATTATTATCTCTGTTATTCCATTAACTGCCGTAAGTAAATTTATATGAGACATTTCAATATAAAGTATGAGTCAGCATTTAATGAAATCATTTGCTTTCCGTTTTCTTTCCACAGAGCTAATATTCTTGACAGAGTGGTGGTCAGACTCGGAGATTGTGCTCTACATAGATAAAGAAGACTTCAAAAAGTATTATGGAAAAGAGCACGGTTACATTATAATGAATCATTCTTATGAAATTGACTGGCTAATGGGATGGTTACTTTGCGATCGAATAGGAGTATTAGGGGTAAGCATATTTCTATTCAATGACTGCAGTACGACACTCTATAATTACGATTAGGGTCTTTCTTACGAGATGTTATATAAATGTAATCCTTACATAATCAGAACGTGGGTACGGATCCACACTGATTAATCTAATTGGCTTACAGAATTGCAAGGCATATGCTAAGAAGTCTGTACAGTACATTCCACCCTTAGGATGGGCCTGGAAATTTGCCGAAAGCGTCTTCCTCGAAAGGAATTGGGATAAGGACAGAGAAATTATTGGAAGACAAATTAAGGAGCTGATAAATCATCCAGATCCGATTTGGGTCAGTATGGTTTTGCTTTCGATATAAATATTTTCATCGAATTAATATGGTCGTAACAAATATTTGGTTTCACTTTCGACTTTTGCCAAAATTTAAGTCGCTATCATGAGTACAAACATATGTATCTACTTCATCGTAAACCGATTATTATACATTATGCGTTTCAAATGAGATGAATAGTTTTGAAACTTCGATTCATATAAGAGATGGGACTATTTTAATTAACTTTATATGACACAACAAGAACTACGGAATTTATTGAGATAATTTTTCAGCTTTTACTATATGCCGAAGGGACTCGATTCACTCCGGAGAAGCGAGAGGCAAGTCAAAGGTTCGCCAGGGAGAAAGGATTACCAGTATTGAAGTACCATTTAACACCCCGAACCAAAGGATTTACTGCTAGCGTACCTTACATGAAGGGAAAGATACCAGCGGTGTATGATGTGCAACTAGCATTCAAGACATCGGATACTGTGAACCCCAGTATAACGAATCTTCTCTTCGGCAAGAAGGTTGTGGGCCATTTATATTTTAATAGAATACCAATGGAGGAAATTCCGGATGACGAAACTGGAGCTGCAGAGTGGCTTCACAAACACTACCAACAGAAGGTTAACACCTTAACATGACCGAGCTCAGTTTTATCACCGAGCTTACATTTACTAATGACATTATGTACTTTTCTACCGGTAGGATCGAATGGCGGAGAGCTTTTTCGAGACGAATGATTTCTTTGCGACGAGCGGCGTACCAAGAGTAGAACCGTTCAAGCTTAAAAAGAGATATTATGCCGCAATTAATACTTTGGGCTGGGCAGTCATCGTCCTTGTCCCAATGCTCTACTATTTAGTTAACTTATTCCTCTCGGGCTCCACTGTTTACTTCTCCATTGGCGTGGGAATCCTTGTTTTATGTGAGTATCACTTAACCAGGAAGTAGTATAAGGAGATCCAACGCCATGTATTGAAATCGTTCCCACTTCAGATTTTTTCCGATTTAGTGCCTCGATCAAATTTTGCAATTAACAATTATCGTCCGCTGGTCTTTGTCGCGTAAAAAAATATCACATTCTGTATATCATCCGCGGATTATCGTTTCACTTTCCGTACTTTAATATAAAAATTAAAAACTTTGGGTAATCCAAGTCGGTAGGAAATGTTTTGGTCATTTAGTTTCCTCATTTTCCGCAAGTAGAGCTCGCATCGTTAGATCGACGAAAATCTGAGATCATGGGTCCCGATTTTGGAGTCACTTTTTTACTACTACTTAATGCACTTAACGTAACTGCTTTGTCTTTTTCATTCTTCCTTTTATTATATCACGTAGAGATCGAGCTATATGTTACGTATGTTTCGCAGTTTATCTTTTAATGAAGAAGACGATCGGGATGTCCGAAATAAGCAACAGTTCTTCATACGGTTCTACCGAGACGAAGAGAGTCAAGTCATGAGATTAGGTTTGACCCTCTGAGATTATCAGCAACGAGATCTTGAGCAGCACAAAGAAGAACGTTATCCGAATGGAGGAAAGCTAGTATTGTACGGTGACCTCTTTTAATTTATACCTCAATGCAAGTCGATGATGTACTTGAGTTTCCAGTGGCGCCAACTCGGTTACGAAATGCTACCGCCTAGCCTATGACTAATTATTATGTATGTACTTAGTATTATTGCATAAGATTTATGACATACTTTTCTGTTTATACTCCTTTTCATATCTATAATAATTGTTATTGTTGAATATACGACTGTTTAACTCCATTGGCGCTGTACTGGGTCACAGCCTGTTTTTTATGGTTGTACGTAATATTTGTCCAAATCGTGTTATATATTAACATTTATCTCGTACTCTATATTTGTTTAGTTTTTCTAGGGAAAGGATGACGTCCGTTTTCCGTTACAGTATCACAATATCAGTCAGGTGGATGGAATAGAAGTTTAATTTTCCGGTCTTCGTCCATTTGATTCGTGATGTTTCTCTTGGTAACCATCGATTGGTTTCGCTGTGTATTGGACAGTTCTCAATTTGCCTCTTGCATCGTAAAAGCCATAATGTCCTTTCACGGTTCCATCACTTAGGCGTTCTTCCAGTCGAAACTGTCTGTTTTTCCTGAAAGAATACAGGCTTATCAAAACACATCGAACCATTCGATACGTAAGGATGTGACTGCACTTACCCATCTCCGGTGTCGAAACCAAAGATGTAACTTTTGGGACCGCCATGACCATGGACTTGAAATTCTACTCTGTCACCGTCAGGAGACAACTCCAATCCCTTTTCTGTGTTCTCTTCTAAAGAAGCGTTCTCCTCTTCTAGTGATTTCTAAAAATGCGTAGCTTATTAGTTAAAAACTGATCAAATTCTCTAATTTGTAAGTGGGGACAATACATTATTTTCTTATGATCATCGATAGCAATTGGTGATCGCATAGTTCATCGGATCTTACCTCTGCATGATTCACCGGAGCATGGTCCCTGATATACTTCGGTCCATCATTGGTCACCTCTTCACTCGAAATCTCTTTTTCATTTTCTCTGTTATTCATCGAGTGATTTTTCAGCCTATCCTCTTCTACATTCTCCTTGGAGTCATTTTTCAGTCTCTTTTCTAAATTCTCCTCGGAGTCATTTTTCAGTCTCTCTTCTAAATTCTCCTCGGAGTCATTTTTCAGTCCCTCTTCTAAATTCTCCTCGGAGTCATTTTTCAGTCTCTTTTTTTCTAAATTCTGCTTAGACTGACCCTTCAGTCTATTATCATCCAAAGTCTCCTCGGAGCTGTCTTCGTTGAATGATTCTACGGGCTTCTTGTAAAATCTGTAATCTTCGGTTTCTGCCCGAGGTACTTCTAAGTGCTGAGCTGGTATCTTCGAGGACAAGTAAGTGGGACTTCCACTTGTCAATGGATGTTGAATGTCGTAATAATCTTCTTTATTCCATTTTGCAAATTTCGCAGAAGGAGTAACTTCTTTCGGAGTGGATTTTCTCTTGAACGAAGCATCATCACTGATATAGGATTTCTTCGATGTCTCTGTACGAGGGTGTAAGTAGTAATACAGATTGTTATTTATGTCGTGAGGTATGACTGGCGAGTAAACTTTTGGCAATCTCTTCGCAGGTGGTTTGGAATACTCTGTGTATGGGTCTTGGGCATATGTGGCTGGTGGGACATTTGGTGGAGGTGGTACTTCGTACTCATCGATGCTTTGCACATGTCCTGATGCGATGAACAAAGTTACAGTCAATGTTAACTGCAAAACAAAAAAATACATGCAACGAAAGTGGCCTCCGAAGCATCAGAATATTTATAAATCTTTCCTCCGTAGTGGGTGCATCAAATTATTTGATGAAAAAATTTAGTTGCGTTTCGATATCTTTCATGTCACCTTAAAGAGGGTAATAACAATTAATAGTTTAGGATCTAATATTAGAATTATAGTCCACTAATTGCCAATGATGAATGCTTTCGTAGGATAAATATGTGGCCTTCGATGAACAGTACATTGTCAGTCTCGATAGTCATTGTCGAGGGAACCGAAAGGTCAGATCAGAGCAAGGATGACCCGATTCTTCCCTGATTTCTCCTTGTTTGTTAGTGTACCGCTACTTTTTCACTGTTCTTTTATTTAAGTTACGTGCTCTCCACTATCACTTTCATAAGAGCGCTCGGTCGAGCGAGTCGAATCGAATCCGGCGTTACTAATGCCTCCGTGCACGAGGGCTTGGATACACGCCTTGGGAAATACCGATCGCTTTCACTGAAACCCTGTCGAAAATATCCATAGAACAATGCGAGGGAAAAGGAAAAAGAACGGCTAAGCAAAACAAGCGCTTGGAAACTTCCCTGAAGAGGAACTTGAGATCAGAATTCACCTTATGGGAAGAATGGGATATCCACTACCGATGACCAGCAATATTTTTCATTCACCCATTTGCGTATTAGTATGTGTAAAAATAGCACGACTGTTTCTATTTAATATCTTGTCCTTATACATCATTGTGTACATGATAGATGAACGATTTACATTTACTTTGACGCACTTTTAATATTTCTCCTTATATATGATCATGTGCAATGGCGGACATGAATGCCTCCCCTGCAGATACGACATCGCTTGTGCAAGATGGGAGGGCATTGATGTCTCCCAGTGTGCACATAGTATATTAGCGATTTAAATTTACTTCCATAGAAGCTTTCACCGATTACATGTGTATATTTTTTACAGATCTTCACAATTTGGATCGAAACGAGGGTGTGTCTGAATGAATACGTAACAATGGCATCGTCAAGAAAGAAAAAAAAAAGTATGCGTTTAATGTGTTAATCTGGATCGAAGGGTTTTGCTGTTCAGTTCTTATAGTAATGCGGGATTATGACGTTTCGTTTGTTCGCAACAGGTCTTCGGGCAAGGTTCTAAGGTGCAGTCCTTCAATGAAATGGGATTATTACGTGTTCCGTCTGTTTACTGCAGACCTTGGACCAAGATAAGCCAAGACCTTCCGAGGCCAAGGACAAGCCAAAGAAAAGCAAGAGTCACTGGCCGCGGTTTACCGACTATTTATCCCTCCCCGGTGGCAGAAAGGTAGGTGGATCTTTAGTCGTGGATCAATTTGATAAATAGAATCAGCTTACCAATCTTCCGATGGCCATCACGCGATCGGCAAGGAGCTCCGGATCGGACTAAGCCAATTTCTAGGCTGACATGCATCTATGAGCATACTCTCTCTTTCTCATAGCAGGACGATGTTTTACTCCCCGTCGACGTCTTAACCGGCAATTTGTCTACGTTACGAGCTGCGGACTCGTTGCGAAAATTACGCAAAAACAAACCCTGGACCCCCCGCGAATAGGTAAACCTTTATAAACTAAGAAATATTAAGGGTGCAACGAAACCCCCCGTCAAATCAGTCGATTCTAATAAGACAATTAAAATCCAAAATGGCGCCATCGGCAACCCTAAAAAAGGGATGAAATACTTCATTTATCTTTATCTATGATTTAATTAACTCTATCTTTTTTTTCTCTCTCCAGAGGTGGAAAGCTTTTGTGAAATCAAATTTCCACGTTGCTCCGGAGTATCTAATGGATGCGAGAATTAGAGTTTGACGTTCATTTTATCGCTTCCTCCGGGAACTTTTATTTCCAGTGTATCGCTACATGGTCAAATTTTCAGGAAACAATGGGAAGGGAGTTTGATGTCCGACTCGCCGTTAAATGAACCACATCTCCAGTCTCATTGTTACTCCAGACAATGACAACAATGAGCGTGGCAGTTAAATTGTCATTTCATTCATGATGTTTCGACATGGCCACCCCATTTTTCTCCTATTATATCGCGGCAAGGTAAACACTCCGGATTTTTCGAGAGCTCGCCAGACATTCTGCGAACGTGGACTCATCGAGGCAAGATGAAAACCCCCGGTGGATACTTCTTCTGTTGTGTCTTTCTCCTGGCTCTGGACCAGGGACTGGTACGTGCGCTTTGAATTCGTAATTATTTAAGAGTAACTACCTTTAATTAAAAAAAAAGGAGGCCCCTAGGAAGGTCTCGACGACCATAACGTTCCCATTTCTCGTTTTAATTCCCTTATAAAAATGATTTCTTTATTTTTTTACCCAAAGTGAAATTTTCAAGGGCGCCAGGCCATTCCTTAGACCTTCCACATTCGTGATTAAATCTCAGGCATGTTAACTCTGTTAGTTTTTGTTAACAAAAAAAGAAAATGGTTTTTCCATTCAGTCCTTGAGATGCCGGACGGGCAATCAGCAGTCTGGTGAACATTTCCACAAAGTCATGGAATTGTGCCGAAAACGTCACAGTGGGAGGAACTACCATTCGGATGAGAGCGACTCTTCCGACGAGTCCTCCGACTCGAGCGAAAATGTTTTCGGAAACAAATTGCTGGCTACCAACAACACCTACGGGAAGAACCCCGATGAGAACAGAAACACCGAGGCTGGGTAATTGACTCACTTGTTAGAAAAATGATATACAGGGTGCAGCAGAAATGGTGGGCACGGTGGGTTCATAACCTTATTTTCCATCTTCCGTAGGGATAACCAGGGTCACGAAGAGAACCATCGAAGGCTCTTGAACAGTCGATTCCATTCGTCCGATGTCAGATACGATGGCACAGAGACGAGAATGAAGAACGTGTCCATTAATTCATCTGCCACAAATTCCAGTTTTAGTAAGACAAGGAACGATGGGATGAATAACACCAACGATGATCAGGACCCAGACCAGAGTGTACGTCTCCATATTTTGTCGATTACCTAAATACATTGGTGATAATTAAATTCTGTTCGCAGTGTGTTATCCAATGTTTCTTCGATGAACTTAACTTGGTGAGTCTGAATACTAAAAGCTGTTTACTCTTTCGAGTCTGATGTGTGTTATTTATAATTCATTGATTCCCTGGTATTCGTAGGTTGATCATCGAGGATTTCCAGACAGAAGTTCCGTTACTGCCATAATGGTGCAGAATATTCAGGACCCGGAATTGCGGGATTTCGTGGAGGAATCTGTGACAAGTTGCTTCCAGTTTCTGGAATCGGACGCGCATAAAGAGAAGTGCAAGTTCTCGCAGAATCTGCTGAGATGCCTAGCCGACAAAGGCAAAGAGGTTAGTTCAGCTAATTTATCTTCAATATTCGATACAAATTTATCAATCTTAACGGAAGATAACTTCTAGAAATGCGACGACTGGGATGAACCACAGTAAATTTTGCATGTTGACTTCCTACTCTCTACGATAAGAACAATTTAATTGCAAAATGGAAGTACGTAAGGGCTGTATCGTAGACTGTGCACATAGGGTGTAGTTGCAAACAAATAAGGACAGATTGTGTAGATGTTAACAATATAAATTCCAATCGTAGATACGTTTGAATATTTAATTCTTGTTAACTATAAGAAGTGTTTATTAACCCATGAACATTACAAGAAAAATAATTTTCGTGATCCTCGGTTCACAGAACCTTTCTATAATACTAAGGCTTATACACGCTTTATATACATAATAGGATAAGCTTCGCATACTGGTTTTGAACTGCCTATAAAGTATGCTCGACATACCGACTTACATCAGTTATTTTTTTTTTTATCCGCACTGAATGAATGCGTTTGTATCTTGTTACAAAACCTTGCTACGTTATCTTTTTGAGCGATGCTGTTAATACGACGCAAGCAATTGTTATAAAATGGTGAAGGAAATTAATCTCCGTCTTCATGTAGAAAGCTGCTGAAAGCAGTCGAGGTGACGTGTAGGAGATAGTACCGTTTCGAAGACACGTGGTTACTTTCGTTTCTTCAAGTCCTCAAAGCGTTTCATTAAGTCGTCAAAATCGATATCGTCGCCATCCTTTGAACTGCTGGATGGTTCGTTGTCAGTTGGTACAGTTGGTAATTCAGGAAGGTTGAAATCGTTCATCGGCATCTTCGATCTTGGCTGCGGTTTTGGTGTCTGATCCGACTAAATAAAAAAAAAAGGTAAACCATTGAGGTGAAATAAAAGTGGCGTCTTATTTATAAAACTCTTCTTCAAAGTGGACGAATCGAACCGTTTGATATTTTACCATTTGATTCAAAGATATCTGATGGTAACATTTTATGTTTATTTATAGCAATATGTTTCTATTACCTGTTTATTTATGTCGGGTGAAAAAGAACTGTAAGGAGGAGGTAGGTCATCCTGAAATTGACACTTACGTTAACAATTGAGAACTGGTATTACGTCACTATCAATCTGGACCTGTACTCACAGGTTTGTTTATATTGCCATTGTCTAAAGGTATATTGTATGAAAAAGCAGCAGGATTGAATGAGCCTGCACTAGTAGCTGGTGGATTTAAAGGAGCAATAAATCCCATTGCCGGTCCATTACTTTTCTCAGGAGTCTGAAAATATAGCTCGCGTAAAAAATGTATTCTCGCATAGAAATTATTGAAATAATGGGTGTAGAGTTTTACCGTAATATTAAATTCAGGCCCAGTTTGTGGTAAGAGTGGAGGTTGTGGAAACCCAATGAATCCTGGCGGTTGTGGCGGACCATTACCACCCATTGCTAAATCAAAGTTATTGGGCAGTTCCCCACCGCTGTTTCCAACATCGATCAGCAATGCATCTTCACCTTCAGCCATGATCTGAGGATCCGGCTCGTAGGGCACGTCATAATTCTTTGCTATCTCAATCAAATACTTCTCTACGAGCAACTTTGACGGGGACTGGACTCCCAGTTTATGTTTTAGTTTTTCAGAAATTGATTGCACGGCTTCTTCTCTACAAGCATCGGTGTACTGTCTGCCATATTTTGCCGTAAGAATGTCGGATATCACTTTCATCTCTTGAACGTCCGTCTGTATGCGAGGAGCTGCCCAAATAATAGTCGATATCGCTTCGGCCAGTCCGTCGTCTAAATTCCTAGAACAAAGTTTATAAATTTGTTACGCTCTCAAACATTGCAGGTTACTTTTGAGTATTTACATTATTACAGGAACAAGGATTAACGTGAAATACTTAAACAAGGCTCAAAGAATACTAACTTCATCTGTTGAATCAGTCCGAATCGAGCAAGCAGGAGATCGCAGTACATCTCAAGGAGTTCCATCGCTTCGACCATGTAATCTTCCCTTATAATGTGCTCGACCCTGATTCTAGCCCTTTCAACTTTTCCACCGGCTATGTAATCCGCGATCTCCTTCCTTGCCTTTTGAGCCAATTCAGTCTTCTTCTTCTCCAGGAGTTTTAACCTATTAATCGCCAGTCTCAGATGAGTTTTCAATTTCGTATAATTCGGCCCGTTGGAGAACATTATTGAACACTTTATAGAGCCGAACGGTCATAAAAAAGCGTCGCTTCAAATGCCTGCTGCCGCGCACTTTGTAATTCGGTTTTCCTAGTGAATTAACCGAGTTATCACAGAATTATCAGGTGACTAATCGGCAAGAATACGAATTACAACTGCGGAAGATGGGGTGGAATCACGGAAAATTTGAGGTTACCCACAGAGATGAGTTGGGAGATTGCTCACGGGCAGGATCGTGCGATCGCATCCTGTGCTGCCCTCTGGTTTCGTACGTTAGCTTTCACCGCAGCACAGGATGCGATCGCACGATCCTGCCCGTGAGCAATCTCCCAACTCATCTCTGTTGATACCTACCAGGTCGGTAATACCGATCCCTAATTGAGCCAGAATCGAAAATAAATAATAACGTTTTCAAAATCAAGATGAGAATCAAGGGATTCGGTACACACAATTGAATAAATATTGAATGTATTTTTTTCTGACATTTCCGGATTTTTATATATCATATATACAGAGAAAGTATAATAACTTAGGCAAGTGTTCACCGGATGGATTTCGAACGACTTGTCAGGATAATTCTAATTTTGGAAAGTTCCCTCAAAGTGTTCGCAATATTTTCATTATCATACGCAGCGTAGAGAGAACGTCAAACGATGCAAAATCATCGATTAAGTACTATACTTTAAGGAGAATCACGAATACCACCATCTTGCACAGTACAAGTCTCGTTGGAACTCATCGACGTTATTTTGGTCACAGATGGATATTTCCTGGTTAAGTCAGAGGATTTTATTTCTTTTTTCTTCATCGATGATATCATTACTGTGCAAAATGGTGCAGAAGCTGCTCGATTACTGATTTGATGCAAGTCCGATGACTCGCGAAACTGAAAGAAATTCCTAGTCGGACTTTTTTTATCGATAGCCTAATTAATATTAGAAAGAGTTAGGCATTTGTTAATAAGCTCGGAAGAATTGTGTAACGCTAGAGAGTATATATATATATGTATGCAGAAGTGCGAATCACACATGAGTTCGTGTACAAAGTGTTCCGAAAGGCTCTTCGCTGTATAAACATTTGGCTGGGAAGATGAGGAAGACCGAAATTTAGGTTAAACAGGAAGATCAAATTTTCAACGCAGTGAATTAGTTGACTGCGATTTGTGATAATCTAGAAAGACAGAATTTTGGAAGGAAAGAATGACTCGGTCCACTCCTTTGTTTTACGTGCAATGTGTAAAGTCGAAAGTAAGTTCAAATGACGCAGTTGCCTAGCAGTGGTTCCCGCAGAATAACTGCTTTAAGTACAGAGCATCGTTTTAAGTATTCGTTATTTATAAATATTCATCCGATACTCTCTTTCAGATTTCCATCCAAATTTGTTGAATGAGCGAATCGTTATATTGCGGACGGATGGAACAGTGTGATCGAGGCTTTTGAGAAAGCGATGTGGGGTATTGCGTCCCCTTAACTTTGTCTAGAAAAAGTGCCTACTTATCTATGCTTAGAATTTAAACGCCATTACAGGGTACTTTCATGGAAGATTGTTAGCCTCTATTCATTAACGGTAGCAGCAATAGTCTATTAATTAAATAGTATAGTCTGATAGGATTACTGGAGGCTCCGTTAGATTATGTTGCAAAGGCGATAAGTGTCTCAATGACAAGATCGGAGGTTTACAAAGGAGACTTATTCCCACTTGATTCATTTCATCTTGCATCACAAAAACAATTTGATCTGCACAACATCTTAGACTCACATGTCATAGCAATTTACATACAAATCAAAACATTGTTAACAAAAATAAAATAATACATTGCGAAAGCAATGATTGTTAATTAAATTAAATTAAATAAGTTAAATTACATTAAATCTATATATCAGACAAGTAACGTGGAACGTTTTCACCAGTGTAAAAGAATAGCAGATAATTCTTGTTTTACAGAATTACACTCGTGTCTCCCTTGTCACCTTCGGAACGCTAAGGAAGTTCCCTAAAATTTTAGTAATAGTAATCTCGATAGTTGTAGTTAATAGTAATAGTAGTAAAGTCTGTACAGGCGAGCGCGACATTAAAAAGAGGACCAACGATAAAACTCGAAGTAACTTATACGTTACTTAATCGTTAAGTTCGTTCGAACCGATCCGTAGGCATTGCAAATGAACACCTAGGAGAAGTATCACAACATTGTTTGTGCCAGAGAGCAGAAATCACAGAACAGAACAATATTAATATATACTGAGTTTCGCACAAGTAGGTATCATTTTAAATATCACATATTTTTTAACGAAGTTTGAACGATAGTATTTGAAAGGTGACGTATAAGGATTATTTGTGAAAATACACGATACAAAAAGAAATGTTATGTATATCTGACAGTGTACACGCAAAAAAGTTATGGAAAACATTGTCGAGTGATTTCATAATTCTCACTTAACCTCAATGTACTTTTGATCGAGGGTTAAAATGTCAGGACTTTTTCAAAATGAATTGCAGTGTTTCTGATATTTAAAATGCTACTTACTTTTTCTTTGTTCTGTATTTTCTGCTCAGCTTGTGCGAAATGAAATGAGCAAATCGACGAACGAGTAATAAGTAAGGGCTGATTAGGTTACGTCGACTCCCTTGGAAGAGTTTCAATCAACGTCCAAGTTAATCACGGAAATAGATTATTGTATTCATCGAGAATGTCTGCAATTTATACCGCAATGAGAAACTCACTGCAGAGATGAACTCTTCAGCCTGTGATTATAAACAGTAAAAGGAAAAACGGTAAAAACGTTCGTTTATTCAGGACTTGAAATTCTGGCTACGTGAAATCGCAATGTCCTTTCTGCGTTTGGTTCCTACATTGCGGATCTCGTTAATCTTTTTCATTATTCGTTGTTAATTCTACTGATCGATGGATCAGAATTCGATAATTTGCTCCCCTGTATGTTTCGAGTCGGAATATCAATCAATATATATTATAATGAATTTATCCCTAAGAAAAGTTTCGTTAATTTCCAGATTTGCCGGAATCCTCGGCGTTTGCAACTTGCAGAAGGATCCCCGGGAATTCCCTCTGCGCGTTATTTAGAGAGCGAAAAAGAGACCCAGGCTTTGAATAAATAACCAGGCGACACGTTAAGCTGGATCGACATGACCATTGTCAAAAGTGAAGTCCAGACATTCCGTCTCAGGCAAGTCCAAATTCGTTTGAGCTCTGGGTACGTCATACAAATCTCCGTGGAGGAAACACGTCACCAGCAATTAGGACATTTACGGATGATGTGTTTCGATGAAACGATATAACGATTAATGACTAAACACTCTGGACCGTACATTAATCCTCGTTCTTCGGGGTCATCTTCATTCTTCAGGATCATCATTCTCCAGGATCCTCCTCTCTAGGTTTCCGGATAGGACCCCGTGGAATTAGCTGGGCATCGCCGGGACCACGGTCGCTTTCTTGGGGACGCTTCTCTCCGGACTTGGACTAGGACTTGGACTGGGCGACGAGCTCGGCGACCTCGAGCTGCTGGAACTGTCCCTGTTCTGCCGCTTCTGCTCCAGGATCTGCTTCTTCTCGTGGAGGGGTCCTCGCAGGATCTTCAACATGGTCTCCAGCTCGTAGGCCTGATCCTTCAAGTCGTTGTAGTAGTTCAGGTCCAGGCCCTCCTTCTTCGCCTTCTTGTGGAGCACCAGCAAGTGCCGCCTGTTCAGCACGTCCGGCATCATGTATTCCTGCGGAGAATCGTAAGCGTTACGTATGACATCGTTTATTAACACTGATAGAGAATCTCTGAAGCAGCTGTTTGTCATGCCAGAGGTCGGCCTAACTCTCGTCGCTCTTTTTCCAGGACCCCGGAACCTCGTTCGGAAAGTTCCTCCAGGCTCAAACTTCCAAAGTCGTTCCCGGCCGCGCGGAATCACCGCAATCTCGCGGAATCTTATGTCACCTTGAAAGCTCCGGGACGCGACGAACAAGGTAATGGCCTTCGAGCACCGCAACGAGATTTCCTCAAGTTCTTAAAGCGGTACAACTTACTTCCCGCGTCAGGAGGAAGTATATGTAGTACGCCATGGCGGTGCCATAAGTCACGAAGTAGGTAATCGGCTCCATGATGTCCCAGGAATATTCCCACCAGGTCAACCTGGCCAGGATCCCGAACTGCACCGACATCAGGAACAACCCTATCCACGTCGAGAACGTCGCTCTTCTCTCGGCGGTGACCTCGAGCTCTGCGCGCTTCTGCAAGGCGGGGGACACTTTTTATTCGTAAAAATATACCTTTATGTAAGTATGGAGTCAAGGTGATATGAAAGGTTCATTATATGTAAATATGAAACAGGATATTTATGAAACTTTTCTCCAAATTGGGTGCTACGAATTATTTAGAACTTCAGTACGCGGTTATGGAACCCCTAAAGAAAAGCGGCACCAGTGAAATGACTTTTTTGATGAAACAATTTTTCTGTTTATCTCAGAGTAGAACCGAGAATACATACTTCTTTGGAAAAATTATAATTTACTCGCGATATGTACAAGTTGAATATTTAATCTTTCTCATCTTCCCTTTTCAACCCTTTAGAGGTTGGTTGGAGCAGAGTAATGGAATTGGTCTTTAGTATATATGTATAGATGGACCCTCTCATAACTCCTTTTAATTCCCTGATTAATTTCATCTCCACCTGCTCCAGGGGTTCCAGTTCCAGACGAAGCTCCTCCAGCTGGCTGACCACCTGTTTCTCCAGGTCGGCGTTGTGCTCGCGCACGTGGAGGTGGTCGTAAAGCTGGCTCACGAGGGTGCGCACTTCGTTCAGCTTTTCCAGCTCCTCCTGGAAGATATTAAGCTCCGGTTGAGCGTTTTAGGAGACGTCGAAGAGCCAAGAGCTTCCGGAAGAGGCATGCATCTTACCATTGTGTGCCTCTCTAGCCTAGGTGGAGTTACGACGTACTCCACGTCGTTCACCACCAACCGGAAGTCCTCCTCCAGCAGGCACTCTATCGTTGTCCCTGCAGATATTCTCGTCCCATCTGCGGATTAATCCCGCAAATTGTACACTCTATCCCTTTCATTCATTTACATTTTCATATTAATGTCGATAAATTCAAGCTATGTGTCCAAAGACACGAGTGAACCGATTCTGTAACGAAGAGAGATCATTGTTCGATTAGTTCCTATCTCTTAAAGTGATATGAAAGTCTGGTTTATGAACCTTTTCTCAGAACTGGGTGTATCGCATCTTTTGAATCCTTCATCATGCAAATGTAGGGGCCCTGAGGGGAAGGTCATGATAGGCATAAAATTAAAAACTGCTTAAATTTGTTTAAATATTTTTAGAAATGAAATCTCATGGGTATCAGAACCTTCCTGAGGGCCTTCATGTTCACGTAGGAACATTTCAAACGATTCGGTACACCCAGTTCAGAGAAATGTTTCATGAAGAATCCTTTGTGGGGGATCAATCGATCCCTCTAATGTCACCTTATCACCTTTCATATCAACTTGGATATCTTGGTGACCTTACTTATCGTGTACACGGTGGCTCGGTCGATCCCTGGATCCTCCTTCTTCAACATATCCAAGAAGTCGCCGACCGTGTGCGTGATGGGCTTCAGGTTGAAGACGCATTTCTCCTTCCTGGACGTCAACGGAACAGTGATCCTGGGCAATCCTCGGTAGTAGGACACAGCCACCTCTGGAAAGAGGAATGATTCATCCAGATAAGAATTCTTCATTTTCAAAGTAATGCACAATGCCAGATATTAATACCTTCCTTATGATTTTTAAATACAAAAGCCAAGTGATCAAAATTGTCGATATTAATCCTGACTTTTAGAGAGAAAAATCAGCCGGTCACAGTCGATGATTTTCAAAGTTAAAAAAAATCAGCTGATCAAAGTCGATGATCCTTAACAACAAAAGTCAGCTGATCCAAATCCACCATATTGATCGTGGCTTTTTGGAAGATAAAAATCAGTCGATCGCATCGAGATATCAAACTGGCAAGTACTTGTGCTGTACAGCTCGCCCGTTAATTGTATAATCCTTGCAGGAGAGTTCTCCTGGAGAAGGGAGGAGACCATGACGCCCACGAGAGGCACGTGGGCGGCTTCCATGAAGAAGCTCGCGTGCGATCGAGAGCTGGGTCGTAACCTGATTAGCAGCCGTTGATATCAAGGAGGTATCAGACTGTGGAGAGCGGAATGAGAGACGGAACGAGAAGCAGGACGGAACCGAACGCGATGCCAAGTGGTGGGTCCGCTTCGATCATGGACTACGTGGGAGCGAGAAAAAAAAAATAAACACACCTCCTTGGAAAGGAAGAAATTTTAGGAAAGGAAAATCGTCGAACAGGTGCTTGATGGAGGGAGAACAAAACATTTTTCTCTCCTACGAAAATTATTATCCATGCCAAGTGGTGGGTCCACTTCGATCATGGACTACGTGGGAGCGAGAGAAAAAAAGAAAAAACACCTTCTCGGAAAAGAAGAAATTTTACCTGTTTCTTCAAGGTAGTGATCTTTTATATATGTATATTTTTATATACGAGACCCTATCATGACACTTTAATCGGAGGTGCTTAGAGGTCTGAGACGGCGTTGCGAAATTACCGAAGTGGGGTCTTAGGCAAGAGCCAGTGGAGGGTGCAGGAGAGGACATCGATCCGAGGTACACTGGAGAACTTATTCATATGTTTGGGGGCCAAGAAATAAAGGAGGTGTCCCCAGTTGGCGAGGAAAAGTCTCCAACGCCCTCCAACAATGCAAAGCCACCCTCTGTTAACGATTTGGCCAGCCCGCAAGCGATTTCTTACATTCCAGACGAAAAGGCTCAAGTGGAGTATTCAGGAAGAACCAGGGGAGGGTGCCCGAGGTAGAGTACAGAATTTATTTAGTTGTACATTTAGTAGGGGATGATAAGGAAAAGGCCTCCACGGATGCATCCCTAGGGATGGAACTCCTCGGGGTGTCTCGTTGATGCAAGACCTTATCGACCTTGTCAACGACTTGGCCACCTAGATAGGGAGGAAAATCCCTAGGGCCTCCACAGATGTAAGACCTCGTTGGATCAACGACTTGACTGACCCTAAGAGATACCTTACATCCCGAGTCACGTAACCGAAATGAAGTTTCAGATGAGAGCTGGTACTAGGTTGATCCTCGGTGGAACGGAGAATTTATTGAATCATACATTTACACTAAAAAAAAAAAAAGAAGAAAATGCTTCAAGCATCCCCAGTCAGCAAGGAACATCTTCAAAGCCCTCCACCGATGCGAAACCTCGTTACGTGGACAACTTGTCAACCCCTAAGAGGCTCTTTACATCTCAAGTGACGCGAAGAAGTTGAAGTGCAGTTTTAGGCGTGAAACAGCGGAGGGTGCTCGAATTGCGTTAATCCTTCTTCGCGGTCGAGAACTCGGTCTTCGGGTAATCGTGCCTCCTCGAGCGGCAACAACAGGATTGGCAATTAGCAGGTGTGTCCGACGTCTAGGTGCCTCTTCCCCTGCCGGAAGTCGCTGGAGGAACTCCTCTCCCCGCCCAATCTTCCCAACGGGGAACTTTCCTCGAAACTTCGCCTCGTCAGTCTGCTCCGAGATATCGTACCACTGATATAAACGAGTCCTCGCGACTTATCGGCACCCCGCCCTCAATTAGTACGTACACGTTTCTCCCCAAGATTACGAAACGGTCCTCCGAGTCTCCAAAGACGTCTGCCCTTGTTGCGAACTTCTCTCTTCACGTGCTTCACCGCTTATCTTCTATTAAACTTAACTTAACTAACTTAAAATTGTAACGTTTCGGTGATTGTCGACTTACACATAATTACAAACTAAGTGTGCTTGAGGACCTCGGTACGATGATCGAGTATCGCTGATAGTGAGAAGTGAACTTCACTTTGATAAGATAACTGGGGTCGAAGTCAAGCGACTAAGACCCTTTCCGGAGAAAATGTACGTAAGGAACACCTTTGATTCGCAATATCAAGCCCTCTTTCCTCGAGAATATCACCTTGCCGGGGGTAGAACTCGCTTTTGAGAAAAGGTCACCCTCGCCGCCATCTGTGAGGGACTCTGCGAATCAAAGTTGGCGCCATTTTAGCCCGGCAATTTCAAACCTGCGGAACGCGTTTCGCCGACACGGATGCACGTTGGATAAATACCTTATTTGATAGTTGCAATATCACAAGGTATATTAGTACACTGGTACTTGTTTTCTCGTTTCTTTTCTCACGTTTCCTTTCTATTATATTCATTTTCTACACACGTGCGGCCATTTTGGGAGAACTCGAAGCGTCGCTTTCGCCGTCGCCGCGTCGAATTTGCCCGAGAGAGTTTCTGATTTGTTCGGGGAGATTTATCGCGAAAGTTTGTCGGGAGGATGTATATATACATATAAAAAGTGGAAAAAAACGTTTATCCTGCAGGAGTGGTCGAGATGGGCGGCGTGCAAAGCGGAGCTCACAACCTCGGCGACGCTTTGTGGGTGCAAGAAAGACAGCGTCAAAAATGGCGGTAAGCGAGTTTTCATGTCCGTTCCATTAACTGCGACAAATGTTTATTTCAGATAGGAGAACGCCGTATTTCGTTTCCCCCATTTTAGAAACTAGGACGCAGTTCCCATATTGGATAGAAAAATGTCGCGATTTAAGGATTATATTTTTCCAACTAAGCTATTCATTAAGGACCATTTCAAGAACGACATAGGCAAATAGTGATTTTGGATAAGAAAACGCTGTACATTAAGGACCACCTTAAGAACATTATATTGGATAAGGAAACGCCACACATCAAGAAGCATCTCTAGAATTAGACAGGCCATTTTTTTTTATTTTGGATAAGAGAACATCGCACATTAAGGACCACTTCGGATCGAGGCAGGAAAAAGGGGCGACCTTAATCCGATGAGGTTGAATTATGAAGCGAAAGCCCACTCGATATTCCGGCATGGTTTCGGCCTTCTATTTTTAATCTTCGATTTCCACGGAAGCGGAGACGGAACGCGAGGGTAATGCGGGGGGAAAGTTGGAAAAGGGATGAAAACGGCCACTCGATTAAAACGTCCTCAAACAGTCGCTCAGGCACTTCATTATCGAGGAGCTTTCGACTTTTCGTTTGATTTTCGAGAATCTCCCTGACGACGGAGGAGGGAAAGCGGAAATTGCCCGGGGAACGTGCCTCGCCCCGTTTCCATTGAACATATCCATCGGAGTGATCGGAAACGCGAGGGATCAAATAGAATTCCACCGGGAAGTATTAAGGCGATATCCAAGGGGATTAAACTATTTAACAAGGGGAACTTTTCACGGGATTTCCGAGGAGTTCGTTACCTCCGGGCGCGTAATTTGCACATCGAGGCTTCCATCTGTAACGAGGTGGAAAAAGTGCAGTAATGGCGTCGCGGGTCTTGAAAAATTGAGAGAAGACCCCCGCGACACCGTTACAGCTGGGAAAGGACGAGCTTTCGGCTGGCATTCGTGATCCCGTTTACGAGGTAATCGCTAATCGCTAATTGAGGCACATTAGTGCGCCGGTCGAGGCGCTCGTTAGCGGTCCCGGTCTACTTCCTTCGTATACAACTAGAACTCCCTTCCGAGGCGACGTTCGTTTCGAGATTTCTTCGTTAACGCCGTGGATAATTAAATCGAGACACAGATGAGGTATACACCTCGAAATACTGCTAAATAAAACGAAGGAAACGTCCTTGGGGGGGCTCGTCTCGGTCGCCGTGGCCGCCATCTTGGACGCGCCATCTTTCGCCGGGCTTAAAATGTCCTTTCACTAGCTGCATTTCTGGAAAAATTCACCCAGCGAAACGTTCCCTTGTTTTATCCTATTTTAATTCTGCTGTTTTCATAGTCCGATCAGGGTGTAAAGTCTATATACTCCACGACTATAGACTCTCTACACGACCATAGATCTCCGGTGACGCGGCCGCCATCTTGTTCGGGCGTCGGAATCGCGAGCCCACGCTCAAACCGGCCAAAATGTGGGGAAAACGACTCGGTTCACGTCGGGCTTCAGTCTAGTTGCGATACTTCCGTTAAGCCTCGGCCGCAAAACGCGGTTGGAACGCCCCGAACGAGCCGCGTGAAAGGAGAGAGAGGGCTAATTAGCGCAGGTGGGGACGCGACCGGGCACCGGAACACCGGATATCCCTTTGAGAGCGATCGCGCGCCGCGAACAAAACCCCTTTTGCCGCTCTCGGAAAGGCTCGCGACGAATCGCAGGCGACAGGATGGCGCATGGCGAGCGGAACCATCGGAAATTCATGAAAAACCCGCTCGACAAACGCGCAGTGCGCGGTAGGACACCGAAGTGCCGCCATGTTTGCCGTCAAGATCGTCTACCTTCAGGTCACCATGGAATTTGCCAAGGAAGACGAAAGGTAAAAAAGAAAGTAATCGAGAGGAAATTATATCTAATCCCTCCGGCCATGATCTGAAGGAGACAAGCTGGTCCCTTTGACAGGCCAGCCATAGTATATTTCTTAAAGGTAGCTATGTTTGACTATTTTAATAGATTCCAATATGGCGGCCTTTTGGAAGGCGCTGAACGAGCCAGAAATAAGACCTCCGTGGGAACACCCCTCTTGTCTCTTTTATATCATGATTCGGATGGTATTTTTTGTCGTGGTTTGTTTTAATTGTGGATTTAAAAAGAAAGGGATGCAAGGGTCCATTACGAAGTGAAGCTCAAAGTGCACAATGAAGGAACTAATGGCGGCCATCTTTCGTTGAGTGTTCCCGCTGTTTCTTAAGGTGAAGTGAAAGTGACGTTGGAGGTCTCGTTTATGAAAATTTTTCCAACGGGGGTACCAAATATTGTGAAATAATAATTAACCATGCAAGTACAACATTTAAACAATTGTATTGTCGATACTACTGAGGATAATGCCAGTGCAGCATAGCTACTTTCAACGTGAAAATTTTTTAATATCTTCTAATTTAGTACTAATTAGGTGCTAGTTAGTACTAAATTAGCGAATTTGGTGCGAACAGTAAAAGAAAGCCGTTGCGAAAGTAGTAAAAGAGGTCATTTTTTAGTGGTCGTCGCAATATTACGCGAATCTAACACGTATAAAAATTAAAAACTGCTGCATTAAGGAACAAACAAAAGGCTCTACAATTAGGTGGTAATTTAATGCACCGAGCATGAAATAAAAACATTCTCATTGCATCCCCTGAAACTGAAACTGAATTCGGTACTCAAGGATAACAACCTTTGTAACCTTTTACATTCATATAAACCTCTTTTTTTTTTCTTTTTACAAAGACGTGAATTATCGTCTCCCAAAATATTTCCCTCTCTACCTACCTCACTCTTTATTTTCCATAATTTATTATAACGAGGTAATGCATGTGCAAAGGCACCTTTAAAAATGCTAATGCGATGTTTCTTGCAAAATTGGGATATACAAGAAGTAGAAACTTCGTTTCTCCCCGAGGGAAAAACATTCAAAGTGCGGCATTAATTTCCCTTGGCGAGCGAAATGTGTATGAAAAGTCATTGTTATTTTATGTCCCCGACTTTTGTCCAATTCTTTCCGTTTGGATTATCTGCGAAATATGAACAGTCGAGGCGAAGGTCGAGGCGCCGCATTCATGCATAATTCTTCAAGGAAACGTTTCCATATCATACGTGCAGCTTTTTCTTACGAGGTATTGCAAACGCGAAAAAATAAAAAAAAAGGTCGTACGTAAATGTAACAAAGAATGGATAATGGGATCCGCAGACCGTGACAAATCTCACACCGTATTGACTCCACACTCGACAATTATTTCTGTCAACTAAGGAAATCTGTGTTCGGATAAAAGCGTCACACCTTTTACATAACAAATTTAGCAAAGGCTGAAAAAAAATCATGCCACGTGTCTTCGGTAAATCCGTGATTATTCAATTTATCATTTACCTATTTAATAACAACTCCATTCTGAAGAAATGAAATTTCCCGATTTTCTAAATTTAATTTTTTTTATACAAAACTCTTTTACTTAGCCTAGACTAGTACCAAGAATACATATATACCTTTTTTTAAGTAAAATTTCATGAGCACCACGTTCTTCCTTAGAGCCTCTATAATCACGTGTTAAAGTGTCAAACGATTCGGTGTCCCCAGTTTTGGTCAATATTTTATAAATATTTTATAAATATTTTGACGTTTAGTATCCCTTTCATATCGCCTTAAATGTTTGACCAGCTTTGATTAATATAGAAAAAAAATCGAAATTCGGCTTGGAGTGACTCGGAGCGATTTGCCAGATTAAACGAGAAGGGATGAAAATCGTTCCTTAAATTGATTATTAAAAAAAAAAATTGTCCCACGTGACCAGATGGAATCGCGATTAAGTTCCTTATTCAGGTACTTGCCCTGTCGGGTGTAAACACTCGGTGCTATTGCCATTGCCTTTCACTGTTTGTGGTCGAAGACGTATCGGTGACCGCGAAACTCTCGCTTTAAGTCGGTTTCCAATCCCCATGGTTAAGACTCGGCCTTAACCCGAGCTCGAGTTACGTCTTTCTCTTGTTACGTCTCGCTTTCACGGCCACCGACCTCGGAATTTCACTGCAGGTTGCAAATCTTTCAAAATAAAGGGTAAGGGTGGGGTGCGCACACAAGTACACACAAAAACGTACGCAATTCGAGGACAGTCGCAGAGAAGGGTGCGATAGGGAAACACATGAATATATAGAAGTATTCCTGCTATGTGGAGGGCTGGAAACGTATAGGGTAACCACGTGTACATTAAAATGTACGCAATGTGACAAGCAGGGTCGAGGACAAGAGTAAGGTGGGGGTGCAAGTAGGAAACGTTCACCATGTACTCGAGGCCCGAGTAGTCCGAGCAGTTCTTCGGTAGAGTCTCGACCGAGTGCGTGTCGGTGTTCTTCAAAGACTTCTAACCGAGTGGAACGAGTACCGAGAGGTGCGAATTGACAGGAAAACAGGATAGGTATAATGTCGACAATTATCCTTACTTCCAATGCCAACCCGTGCCTATAATTCGAATCATATTTTACGTCACGATTATTGAAACATTTTTTAAAATTAATACGTAACATCGCATCGACTGTTTCATTGTTGGGTTAGTGGATGTTTCATGTAATATGAGGAAAAGCGAGGAAATGGACGCTTTATTTTCTATGTTTCTCCTTTTTTTTTTTATCAGACCAGGGTGAGGATTTCATACATTCGACGTACGTGGTCCAGGGGGAGGTTAGTTCTGGGTGGAGGTGGCGATAAAAAATGAAATGGGCTCACGCGATTACGTACGATTGTCGTGGCGCTTTTTACGCTTGCGTTCCTTTATCGGGTCACTGCGTGTCGGGCTTTCTGGAAAAAGAAAAGAATACCGCGAAAATGCGTAAAAGTGGTTCGAATCTTCATTTTTCGAGTAGGGGAGCGAATTTCTTGGACTGTTTTTTTCTTTTTTTTTTTTTAAAGCCATTACATCTTTCGAAATGTTTCCCAATGTTATTCATGTATTTATGTATGCGAGGCATTTGATGTGGCGATTTAAATAATGACGTTTGTGTGTGTACGAGTAAATGTCGAATTTCTCAGTCTTTCGGAAACTTTTTACACGACAAAAGGCACCCGTTATTTCGAAATTTCCTCATACGTTTATGGCCATTGTGCAATGATTTACATCATCGTATCAAGTTTATAATTCTCGTATGACCTTGTATACTCCAATTGCGCGGAATTTGAAAATGTTTTTCACTGTTGCATTTCATGCCACTCGAGCTTTTAACGTACTTGCAAATTTAATACGTATTTAGTATGCAAAATATTTAACGCTACGATTTAAATTAGTACGCACCCCGTATGTGAACGTACGGACAAATTCAGAATTTCGTAATGTCCATTAAAATTATTTTATTCGACAAAATTCCCGACAATGTGTGTTCACGATAATTGAGTACCGATTTAAGTCGCCTGGAGTTTGTATGCTTTGTGTACTTCAATTGCATATATCATTTGGAAATGTTTTAATTGTTGTAACTGTATAACATTTCGTGCCACCCGAGCTCGTGTCCTCGGAAGGAATATTTCTGGAACGCTTTCGAGTTGACTGTCAATTAACATTGTTTAGAGCGCCTTCTGCGGTTACTGCCAATCCCGTTGCAAATCACTCGAGGACTGACAGAATCGATCAGCTGATCGGCGAGTAAACCGCGCAATTTCGGTTAACCAGGGTCGTCTGATAATTTTCCTGGGAAAAAGATAAATAGTTCCAAGGCTTCATCGACGACATTTTTCCGCACTCATTTTGCCTGCGGTTATTATACGCTGTTAACATTTTTTGTTGTTGTCAATTTAGTGCATTTTAACCGGGTTGGTGTGTTGCAAAATGCGTTTTATTCAAACTAAGTTCAATAGAGAACGTATAAAAAATATATAGTACACAGTATCTGAGTAAAACTTCTGGTACACATGTTTAGAATTCGTTGAAGGCATTATTAACAGTACGATTAGTCGGAATAATAGTCTTGGTACATTTTCATAATTCTCTTGAAATTGTCGTCGAGTTTCAAGATTATACATTTAATTCCAGAGCCGTCCTTTGAATTTCAGGTCAAGGTTTAACCCTCGATTTACCTCGAAAAACTTCAACGAGTCGACCTCGCTCTCGAAGCATTACAAATTTCATTTTCAGTTTTGGACCATAATCATAGTAATTATTTATATTTAAGACTTCCCTCGTCTTACCTTCAAATTAATTGGAATTATTTCAATTAGGCTGGAGTCCTTAAATACCGTATGGATTTACATCCACTGAAAAAGTCTCGAATCATTGACATTAAAATTAATTTAATATCCGTCAAGTTAATTTGACATCTAATGCAATATCTAATAAATCAATTCTAAATCGCGGAATTATTTGTCGAGAGATCTCGAATCGACCTTACGTCAAAACCGGCATTACAAATTATTATGAAAATTCAATTGGGCCAATTTCGCCGATGATGACCCCGCCATGTACTTCCGTGACCATTATCCAGTACGTAATGACTATCGTCATGCAGCGTACAATTTCGACGACAATGGACGTCGGAAATTCGATCGCGGGATAACCGCGTGCGAAAAGACATCTTTTTTTTTCTCTCTCTCTTACTTTGCGTTTTGCCGTTTATTCTCTCGGTGCGATCGAAGGCCGGAATGACCGAATGATTTCCAAAGCTCTTATGCGAGAAGTGTCATTGCGCCGCGAAAAACGCAGCCTCGTTATGCCCGACGACCAGCCTTGACACACTGTGTCAAAAGTCTTTTGTCACGTGGAAATCACGGAACGTGTCCCGAAATACGAAACGGCGGATTTCTACTTGACGACCGTTTTGAGATTTCGAGCCATGACTAGAAGTGATTACTCGGATGAAGGCCACGTGCAAACGTCATTTGTTGACACGTTTAGTTGACATCGTCGAGTGAAGGTCGGACTTTTTATTTCACCCATTGAGATTTTCATCGAGGTATTTTTCCATCCTCCACGGTAGAATTGAAAATCCCCCAAATGGAATTAGTCCGATTTCTCTGTAACTAATTTCCAATTTTTAGGCAATTGTACGTGTACTTTTTTTAAGGTAAAAGCCAAATCGATGTCTCGGCGGGCTTGAGAGATATTAAGAAATTCCTAAAAGTACATTTTTACCTCCTTTTGCCATTTTAGGGGTCGAATTTTTCGAAAAATCCCTTAGTGAGCATATAATGAATAAAATAAAAATAAAATACGAAAGGGACATAACTTTCGTATTTGGCTTTTAAGTACATAGATTATGAACTGAAGTTCATCAATATCGCGCCAATTGATATCAGTACAAGGGCTGATTGCATCGGAGAGTCTCTCTCGATGGGGTTGAAAATCCTGGAGAAATGATTTTCCGGGAAATTGCAGAACGGCCAGAAATTTCCCGAGCTCGATCACCATTAAACGTGGGTACGCTATTTTCCAAAATACTCGGAGGAGAATCCAGTCCATCTGGCTCAATGAGAGAGCAGCCGTTTGCGAAAGGCTTATCGGGTGACCGCGTTATCAGATATCGGGGATCGTGAGCAATCGACTAGCGTTCGATCAGCGAACGACGTTTACGGGCAACCTGGCTTTTCGTTTGGCCATGGCCCCTGAATGTAGAATGCACGTCCCGGTACGCGAATAAAAAACGAATCGGTAAAGGGAACTCGGATCAGGGACGTTTCCGGTCCGGTCGTTTCCGCCCTAGAGGGGGGTTGAAAAAAGGTAAATCCAGGAAAAAGGAAATACGGCACGCGTATTCCGGACTTTTTATATTCATTTTTTATTCCCCCCTTTTCTGCGGAAAAAGAACTACGTTGGTGAAAAAAAGAGAATGCCGTAAAAATTCAGAAAAAATATCAAGAGTAATCTAATTCTCTTATCAGGCATATCTTTTACTAGGAGAGACATGTGTATCGATTGATAAACACTGATATGTTGTGATCAGGAATATCCAGGGAAATCCGATTTCGATGTCACTTATATCTCCTCTACACCAGGAGAGACAGATGTCGAGCAGATATCCACCGATATGCGGTAATCACCAAAGTGCACCGAAATCTGTCCGTGATACGCGTTAATAAAAAAAATCCCTCGATATCATATAGAGACAGGGCTCTCCTCCACCAAGAGAAAAGCGTTTCGATAGACACACGTCGATCGCGAAAGTCCACCGAAATCCGAGTCGGATATCGGCGGTCTCACTTCGATCGGAGCCCACTTCCGGTCTCGCTTCCGGTCAGCTGGTCGCAATTATTCCCACCTCGTACTTCCGGTTTTCCACCGGACCTTCCTGTGCAGCTCGTGTCTCCGGACCTTTCCCTCTTCCTCTTTCTCTCTCTGCTCTTTGGATGTAAAAACTCTACAAAAGATATTAAAATTCTTCATCAATTTCAGACTTTATCTGACGACTTAAATTAATACGCCATGATGATGATGAACTTATCAACCAGTTTTGAACTTTATCATATTTCATCGAACGTGGTTGATACCACCTTGCGATACATGTTTGAATTTATTAATTTCATTTTTGTTCATTATTAGGTTTGGGCCTAAAATTGATAATTTTTTATCTGACGACTTAAATTAATACGCCATGATGATGATGAACTTATCAACTTTATCATATTTCATCGGACGTGGTTGATACCACCTTGCGATACATGCTTGATTTTATTAATTTCATTTTTGTTCATTATTAGCGTACGATTGCCCACGATTTTCCGCCGTGATCTCTCTCCTTTTGTCTTGACTTCACGTCCGGATATTTTCGTTCTCTTCTTTCCTATTTCTTTTTTCGCCTTTGAAAAAGTCTCTCTTGGTCTTCTTTTCTGTGTTGCAGTCGGAGATGTTCCGATGCCTCGCGATAACGTTACGTAAGGTCCTTTGAGACAATGAAAAGGCGACACGCCGTTTGGTCTCGTCTTCAAGGATCCTTGAGCTCCCTTCCTGCGCCTTCACGGTCCTTACTCTCGTAAAAAGAATCCAATTTAACTGGCAGTCCTTGCCAACGTGTAAAGTCGACGTCGGCCATCGGCGACTCTTCGTATGACGCGACCGGGACGAGAAAATAAAAGCGGCGAGATTCGCGCCTTTTCGCGAATCTCGGAAATGGGAGGATTTCATTCAGGAAATATCCAAAGGGAAATCTCGAGAAGAAAAATGGAAGGATCAAGGAGAACAAAACCTCTCCACTCGAGCGAATACATTCTTTTCGTAAATCTAATCCTACATCGAGGAGGAAGAAATTTCATTTAACCGAAGAAATATTTTCTTTTTAACTCGGTTTACCGAATAGTTTGAAACTTTACAGCGTGAATAGGAAGACTATAAGGAAGGTCCTGAAACTCATGAAATTTCAATTCTTTTCTAATTTGTTTATAGGAATTTTAAAAATAGTTTATAAAAAATGAATTTTCGCGAGTTTCAGGACCTACCTTAGGGTCTCCATATTCACATTTTAAAGTATGAAACGATTTGAGACACCCAGTTCTATGAAAAGTTTTATGAATTATTTATGAGGGAATGTGTTAAGGAAGCTCGAATTTGCATTGGAGTAGATTTCAGGCGCCACTACTGTATCGCCTTAAGAAAACTGGAATTCCCATTCAGTTAGATTTCATAGAGGGCGCAAAGTCGCGAACACGAAGTCACCCCCTTAAGGAAGTTCAACCTTGCATTCGGTCCACGTCCTTCCGGGAGGTTTCGCAGATGCGAGATTCCCATCTCGCCGCAGTTGCGGGTAAATCGACAAGTCTCTGTATAGAGGCAACGCTCGGCTCGCGGTTGCGCAGTCGCGCAGTCGGCCCCGAGGGTTGCGCTTCCGCCTCGGGGATTGATTCGCTCGGAAGAGGCGTTGCACGCTTCCATTTCGGTGCACCCTGTTTACACCGGAACTGCGTATACCCGTTAAGAGAGTACCGGATATATCGGATATTCCTGCTTCCCGATAACGCCGCAAGGATCCTTCATGGGACCCCTTTAACCAAAACTTAGCTCTCCGCCACTTCCGGCCTCTCGGGCATCGTCGCTCTCCAAGCCGGAAGTACCTACGAACCTTTACCTTGTAACAATTTGTTAAACAAAGTTTATACCGTCAACAGGATTCTTGAGGAAGTCCTTTGACCTAAGGTTTGCCTTCGGCAACTACGTAGCTACCCTCTCCGGTATCATTGCTTTCCAAACCGGAAGTGGAGCGACTGCAAAGTTGCAATCTACCAATCTGTCGGAGGAATCCTTAATGATATTGCAAATCAACTCGTACCACTTCTTATGCTTTATTTCGGGAGGAGGTACCATCTAATTGCCTATCGGGATCCTTTGAAGACGCGAACAAAGCTTCCTCCTCTCCAGAAATGTAGGACTCCTTCCGGGTGAGGATAATTCGCCAAAAGGTCTGTCGTCCAGGTCCACTTCCGGTTAGTTAACTCGGATCCTTCGGGTTCACCCTCGACATAACGCGGACAACGTGCACCTTGAACAGTCCACGTGGCGCACTTCCCTCGTTGAGGTAGGTCGAGGGTAACCGACGTTCCGAAGACAAGACTCTTCAGTAACTCCCTTAACAGAAATCAGTAAACCTAATAAATTACGTTAAGGTGATATCAAAGTGGCATCTAAAGGATCAATTGTTAATACAATTTTTCTCCGAACAAGATACACCGGATCATATCAAAGTTTACAACGTAAATATGGAAATCCCAAGGAAGGTCCTGATAACATGAAATTTCAATTTTTTAAAATATTTCTTTATATTTCTTATATTATTTTGCATGTATATATATAAAAAATTAAATTCCACATTCACGTTGCAAAGTTTGATACGACTCGATGCACCCAATTAGGAGAAAAGTTTTATATAAAAAAAAAACCTCTCGTACCACTTTAATATCACCTTAAGGTCACTCTTTGATGCGCTCTTCTTCCTCGTTCTTTTCTAGGGTTCGCTTTCACGGGGCTCGTCTTATATTTCTTCTTCTCCCTTTTTTTCTTATTTTACTTTTTATATATAAGACCGGAACATGGGAAAGGGTTCTCACGGTGACATCACATACAGGTGCATCGCAAACCGCGGATCGATGTGTCGTTCAACTCTCTCGACGCCCTCTTCGTGGTCGACGAGGAGACGCGATAAACGCTCCATGCATCGTCCTACGTGACGATAATTAATTAATTTTCCCGTAACGGGCGTGTAACGTTATTTCAGGTGGAGACGAATTACCGGTCGTATCTGATCGTACCTTATAGATTAAGGGGACGTGAAAGTGGCGTCAAAGAGTTCTCCTTCGTGAAACTTTTCTCCAAACTGTTTGTACCGATTCGATACAAACCTTACATTAGTAAGCATAGAGGCTATAAAAAAGGTCCCGACACCCATATAAATTGTTTACAAATTTCTTCATACATCCAACCGTACCTTGAAAGTTAAGGTGGCGTGAAAGGCACTTTTGAACAATCAGTTGAGTGGATCTACTTTTCGTAAGGAGCAAATTTTTAGGTTACGATGCATGTAATCCGTGTAAAAAAAACATCTGTTGCCATTTTTATTTTTATTTAAAAATCCGTTATTATTTTTATCTTCAAAATGTGGTGGCCACACATCTATATGTGTATACACGTGTATATCGCAAGCTCGATAAAAAAGGTGCGAGTGATGCGAAAATCGTACTCCCTGACTTTTCCCGAAATTTCGGTAGTTGATAATTATCCAATTTAGGTCGTATCGCGTTATCGTGTCTATTGACTGCCCATAATCATGTTAGAGAACATGTTTGGAACCGTTTTCGATACTTCGGAGAGAAATTACCATCCAGCCCCGTGCTCTAGTGAAATTCTAACGCGAAACAGGTGCGACGCGTGTAGATAAATGGCGTTTGCCGTGTAATGGAAGGGAGCCGGGATTATTGCAATTAAACCAGGAGCCGAAAATGTCGGGAATTGAGGGGAGTTTCGGTCCCCCAGGAGTTGCGGGTTGTTAGCAACAATGTCGGCTCCCTCGAGCGGAATTCGGGATGAGTTTTTCAGTCTCCTTGAATTATCGGTGAAATTAATGAATAAGGTGATGTGAAATTTAATTTTTCGCAAAAGACAAAAAAAAACAATTGTACTTATCTCGGAGAAGAAGTAAAAAAAAGACACTTTTCTTCAAGAAAAATTTCATGAACATCGCGTTCTTCCTTGGGGCCTCCATAATCACGTGTCAAAGTTTCAGATCGCTCGGTGTGCCCAATTTGGAGGAAAGCTTTATAAATATTTTGTTGTTTATATATATAATGACCCTTTCATATCACCTTGAGCTTTCAAAACGGGGGAAAAAATTTAAAATATATCTCTGGTTGCAGAGGATCCGGTCGGTACGAGGAACGATCCTCGAGCCAGGAGCGCCGGAAGTTGCTGAAGAGGACCAGGAGCTTGGCGGTGGTTTCCGAGGACATCTTCAGGAATCATAGCGATTCCCGTCGTTTTCGACTCGGGGAACCCTCCGACACCCCCAGGAGGTCCCAGCTCATCCCTAGAGCGAAGCTCATCGACCGGAACTCCCTGAAGGACAGGTTGGTTCCGTGGGAAAGCGAAGGAACTTCCGACGTCACACAGAAAAAAATATGAAATTTCATATACGTCAAGACCTTCCTCAGCGCCTTTCATATCATCCTAAATCGACTTTACGAATTTCTACTTACGAGCGGTTAACGGATATCAATAAATTCCTAAAGACAAGGACTATGCGTATTTGAATTGTCTGAAATTGACAGGTGGATTTTAATTTGCGGTGCCCTTGGAGGAGGGGAACTATTACATGAACATCCAGCGTAGAGTTGATGAATCTTATCTTGCAGGTTGTCGAAAAGCCAACAACATTTGTCGGACTCTTACGAGCGTCTAAACGAGACAAGGTCTTGCCACTCGCGATCGATTTGCGGACTGCATCCGATATCTACGACAATTTCGGGAAATTTCGAACCGTCCTATTCACGATCGAACGATCGGCCCGATTCGGACCGCCTTAATATCTTGGAGTGGCCGGACCCCCCGCGAAGGCGGTTCACCACTGTCCAGGACTTCGACTCGGTCACAGGACTCGTAGACATCGTCGAGGACAATTGGCCGATAGAAGAGAACCGCAGCCTCGATTGCGTTTACACACAGGTACAGCGTTTGCGAGGTCCTGACAGCCATGAAATTTCTTTTTTTATAATAAAATTTAATACTGTCAATAACCAAATTTTAGAATAACTGAAATTTCATGCTTGGCAGGACCTTCTTTATAGCCTCCACGTTCACGTTGCAAAAGTTCGATTGCGTTTACACTCAGGTACGGCGTTTGCGAGGTCCTGACAGCCATGAAATTTCTTTTTTTATAATAAAATTTAATACTGTCAATAACCAAATTTTAGAATAACTGAAATTTCATGCTTGGCAGGACCTTCTTTATAGCCTCCACGTTCACGTTGCAAAAGTTCGATTGCGTTTACACTCAGGTACGGCGTTTGCGAGGTCCTGACAGCCATGAAATTTCTTTTTTTATAATAAAATTTAATACTGTCAATAACCAAATTTTAGAATAACTGAAATTTCATGCTTGGCAGGACCTTCTTTATAGCCTCCACGTTCACGTTGCAAAAGTTCGATTGCGTTTACACTCAGGTACGGCGTTTGCGAGGTCCTGACAGCCATGAAATTTCTTTTTTTATAATAAAATTTAATACTGTCAATAACCAAATTTTAGAATAACTGAAATTTCATGCTTGGCAGGACCTTCTTTATAGCCTCCGCGTTCACGGTGAATAAAATTTAATATTGTCAATAACCAAATTTTAGAATAACTGAAATTTCATGCTTGGCAGGACCTTCTTTATAGCCTCCGCGTTCACGGTGCAAAAATTCGATTTTTGCCTATCACTAATGATAAGATGACTCTATGAAGAAAAATCAAGTTTAACGTTGATTATAACCCAGGTCAAGCGAAAGCGCAAGGAGCACCGGAGTCTAGACAGCATCCTCTTCGAGGACGAGGACGAGCTAGAGTACTTCGACGTGCTAAATCTACTTCCGCTGTCGAACGTCCGTCTGGAGTTCTCCGACCAGGACGAGACCAGAAGCCGAGTCCTTCGTAGCGGCAGGACGAACCCGATATCCAGCGGCGAGGACACCGACGAGAACGCTCCTCGAGTCCTGGATCTCTCTCCTTCAGGCGAGAACGTGACCGACGAGGAGAAGAGCAGGATCCAGGATTCCGTGGAGGAAACCCGAGGAAAGCAGAGAAGGAATCCCTCGTCCTGTCGGGTCCAAGGAAACCACCACCCTAAAAACAGGACCCCCGACCAGGAATCCTTAGCTTCCATCAGGGGAGATCAGAATTCTCCGGAGAAGAGCTCAAAAAGTCGAAGATTAACCCTTGAGGAGGACGAAGAAGAAGGTCCCGAGGCAGGATCGGAAGTCGGGGCGGAGGAGTCCAGGACGGATGTGGAGGTAATCAGGGAGGTCCTGGAAAAAAGGGAGGTGGAAGAGGCGGAGGACTTCAAATCCATCTGGATCTCCGACTCGGAGGAGGTCGAGGAGATGTCCAGGAGGCCGCAGGTCCTGAAGATCGTCGACAACGACGTCACCAGGAGGAGCGGCAGGGCCTCGCAGCTGGTGGAGGTCCAGGTCCTGGATGACGAGGTGGAGTGTAAAGGTCCCGAGGTGAAGGCCACGGAGAAGGACGACGAAGCTTCCAGGACGCATCCTAAGGAAAGGTCCTGCCAGGATGAGCAGGATTCGAGTCTTCAGAGCGAGGGGAAACTGGGAAGGATCATCAAAGAGACGTCCAGCATCCTGGGGAAGGCGTGTAGCGCGGTGAAGGGTACTTTAGGGTTCGAAGCCAAATCCGAGGGTTCTGGGGAGGACGACGGAGTGGACGTGGGTCCTTCGACGAGGACAAAAAGGACCTCTAATCGCGACCAGGATGGGCCGGAATTTGATCACGTGAGGTACAAGATCGTCAAGTCGGACGTCTTCGGCAGGAACATCTACGGGACCTCCAAAGGAGACGTGTCCTTCGACGGGCTCATCCAGTACCTGAGGAAGTACTCGTTCCAGGACCTCCTGGTGGACAACAATGTCGTCATCATAGAGCCGGTGCGCGCGGAAACCATTGAGAGGAAGTCCTCGGCCGAGGGGAAGATCAAGAGTCCTGCGAGTTGCAAAGTCGCGGGAGCATTGCAGAAAAGGACCAAACCTGAAGAGGACGAGGACTCGTCCAGGTCCAGGAGTCTGGAGGGCTCGAAGGAGTCCTCTCTCCGCAGGCATTTCTTTTATCATCCCATCAGGGTCAACCGGGAGCTGATCGACGAGGAACTCCCTGATCCCGACACCGTAAGAAATGTTCGCAGGATGTTCGAAAGTACCCTGCAGCTCAAACGACCTGACGACGAGTTCTCCAGGAGTTGCAGGTAAGGATGTACCTATACCACCGAAATATAAAAGTAAACCTTTGTTTTTACACGCAGAAAAATATTTGGTTTATTGAAGAAAATTGATCCTAATGTTATGCCTTATCAACTGAATGTTATCAATGAACAAATCTTCTGATCCTCGTGCAGGACCCGCAGGAGCGTCAGCATGAAAGACCTGCGGAGGATAAAGGACCAGCTGCAGGAAAAGGAGCCTTTGGAGGTGTCCAGGACAAAGGACCTCGGTGGGACGAGGGAGGCGGAGAAATCCTCTCTCCAGGGTGCCAAAGAGGAGCCGGAGAGTCCTAGGAGCGAGTCGAAGACCAGGATCCTGGCGAGGTCCTTCGAGGCCCGAAGCGGTCACACCTCCCCCAGCGATTCGACGACCCTGAAGAGCTCCGATAAGAGCAAATATCACAATTGGGATGCAGGAAGCGTGAGTTCCGGGGTATCGAGCGACTATCCGGACACGGATCCTGGAAGCGGGGCTCGATGCACGTCCTCTGACGAGGACCTCGACTGTCGGGAGGACGACGAGCTGGACACCGTCTCCGGGCACTTCGTCTCGCAGGACGTCCTGAAGAAAATTCGCGAATGCGGCACCTCCGTCACTTATTACGGGGGCAAGGTGGTGCACATCTGCAACGGGCCCCTGATTTCACCTGCGAGAGGGAAACCGATAAAGGATGTCCTGGGACGAAGAGAGGCGCAGAACGGCAAGGACTTCGTCAAGCTCAGGCTGGTGAAGAGCAACTCCTGCGACAGCAGACTCGAACTTACGGGACGCCTGGTGGACAGGTGAGGATGAAGGGATCTCAAGGAACACCATGAAACCTACAAAACACGTGTTGGTTTATACTTAAGGCATCGGTTTATATTAACAGGTCGAGAAAAACCGGAAACGATGCCACAGAGATCAGTCAGGTCTCAGGGACGAACGGGGACCGAAGGCAGGACCTGAGGAAGTGGCCCATCCTGGAGAACGAGGACAAGTCCTGGGACCAGGAGGGGAAGAGGGAACCCCCGGTCGTTGTTGGTCTCGCTCCGAAAAGGGACGAGCGCAAAGAACAGGAGGTCTTCAGGGCGGATTTCAACCTTTGCAGGATCGACGACCTCGCCAATGGGGTTGGCAAGTTCGGGAACAGCGCCCTGACCAGGTGGCAGGTGAACGAGAACGCGACCAGGTGCGACTTCGGCAAGATGGAGTTCGAGGAGTTCGAGGTCCTGGAGGACAGCCTTAATGGGAACGAACGTTAGGAGGATTTTTTTTTG
Organism: Orussus abietinus; assembly: GCF_000612105.2. Lineage (NCBI taxonomy): Eukaryota > Metazoa > Arthropoda > Insecta > Hymenoptera > Orussidae > Orussus > Orussus abietinus. The sequence goes on from NW_019394714.1 coordinate 394,286, forward strand.
GGCCTTTGGCCTTTAGAATTTCATACGACGACCTCGGGACAAGGCTCCCTGCGAAATGAACTTTATGCCCATGTTGAGTACACATAGAGTTTCATGTCCATGTTGAGCATACATGATATTTCATGTCCATGTTTAGCATAAATGGTATTTCATGCACATGACGAGTGCACATGAAATTTCATGCCTGTGATGAGTATACATGAAATTTCATGCCCATGATGAGTACACATGGAATTTCATGTCATGGGGGAGTATGTATGTATACATGGTGTTTCATCGGAAAGCGGTCATGTCAGCCTCTATTCGTCTTTTCCAGGATGTCGAAATGACGTCGAGAAGGAAATCTCGAAAAATCGAGTGTCATTCTTGGGATGAACTGGACGCGACGCCCATTTTTTTCATCGACCTTTGAAATCCCTCCCACGGCGACGGAATTATCGAAGTGTCGGCGTAAGGACGGGAAAACTTTTGGAAAAATGGCGCGCGAACGTAGAATTCAGAAGTCCCGTAGATGTTATGGACGTAGGATATATGGAGCCCGGGAAAAGATTTACTTAAACGAAATTAATGTAAAGAAGATAATAGGGCACTTGCTGAAAGGATCGGCAGGGAATCGCGCTGATAAAATTAGGAATAATATTTATATTCCAGTCGGATCGAGTGCAATACCATTGACAATGTGCAACGTAAAAGTGTTGGAAGTGGGTCTGGAGTTTTAAGGGATTCTTGTACAGCTTTCGTCTCGCCTTAAAATCGGACCTGTTGTAATTCTGTGAGAGCGTTTTAACGATTTGCATTTCAGTCGCATGATGCATCGTTAAATAAATGTCTAATAAATTCAATTCGCATGCGGTTCCGGGAAAGGTTTAAAAAAAACTATTGATCCTTCCGATCCCCCTTTCATATCACCTTAATTAATTTTGAGGGTCGGAGGGTGCGTCACGTATGCAGCTCCGAGGGCGATCCCTGGGTCGGGTCTCTATCAGCCCCTAACCTGGAATGATAACCCGATACGGGGCTCGTAAAGGCCCGATGACAGTCGCTTTATACCGCCATTATGGTCGGCAGGATAACAGGGATGTAGAATACCAGCAATAAAGCGGTAACCATGGAGCACCCTGTCGTACGAATTTATGCCCGCGTGCAACTCCTGACTTTTTCCGCCGTTAAACTCCGTAAAAAAAAAATCGGCCGAGTTTAATGGAACCTATGAGAAATATCGCCGGTAGGTTTTCCCCCATTATATACAGTAAAAGACGAACCAAGCTCGACGGGGTCTGTGCTAAAAAGTACCCAGTAGTTTCACCCCCTTAAGGGCCGTAAAAAGTCGACGAAAGATCACGGTGTCCAGGTTAAAAAGCGAACAGTTAACTTTTCCGCTCTTACGACTTGTAGAAGATGAACTGGACGCGATCGTGTCTCTAACTAAAATGTATGAAGCAGCTTTTACCTTTAAGCTCCGCTAAAAATTGCCCGAACGTGACTCCGTTCGTACTTAAGCGTTGTCAGGGATTTCTTCCTCCCTTAAGCCCCGGAAAAATCGACAAGGCGGTACGTCTCTATTAAAATTTATCCAGCAGCTTTGTCAACCATTAAGGTGATATAAAAAGGTCATATACTGTATATATATATATAAAGTTTTCTAAATATTTTCATGTTTTGATAAAAAAAAGGAAAAGAGACTTACCGGAAGCCTCGATGCTCTCGGCGGTGATCGCAGTTTTCTCGCGAATGCCCCTAGGGTTTTTCAGGTCCTTGGGGACCCTAGGGTCTCTGGTGTCCTTTGAGTCCTTCGGTTGCCTCCCTTCCTTCGCGTCCTTCCTCAGGATCGGGCTCAGAACTGGAGCAAAGGAACCTGCACTCGTCGAAAGACCTCTCTGCGTGTTGCTCCACCATCTCCTGCACCAAGTTTCCTAAAAACGTGGGAAAAAAACCAAAGCAAATATGCATTAAAAAAAATCTAGTTGAAAATGAGACTTCTAAATTAAGGGAATTATATGAATGAAAACGTTTCATATGTCACAGTAAAGTATTGATATCGAAATCCCGTGAATTCATTATTCTAACGACTGTTTAAGACCAGCGTCGCCATCTGTGGCATTTCGTTGCAACTCAATTTAATGTCGGCCCTTTACGCCGATTTCGACAGTAATTTCTTATTAAGATCGATTTCGGATTTCAGCGACTTGCTCGAGGAAGGTGCAAATGTGCCAAATCGGGAAGGGGTTGTGATAATTGAATCGATTTCGAGATTAAACCCTGCTTTCGATGTCGCGTGTCGAGAGGTCGTTCGTTGGAAATTGCGTGCGAACGCTCCTTTTTCGCTCGCAAAAGGCGAAGCCGACTGACACTTTCCCTTAATTAAAAAATTCACCCTAATGCAGTTTATCATTGCGCCCCAGGGTTTATCCATTTCCCATTTTTCCTTACCGCAATGAGACATGCTTAAAGGGCGACTCTTTATCTTTTCACAGGCGATTTTACGATTATGAAAGTCTCAGAAAATTATTTTCTAATATATTTGGAAACAAAATTTTTAGCCTTGCATTTTATACCATGTTGTATTTTCTGAGGACGTAAAACAAGATCTCGTATAAAAGGTACCGCGCTAATTGAAGGATTACCTTCTGTGTATAAAAAGAGCGGCTTAAACGTATCAAGGACACAGTTGGGTTCAGGATTAAGGAAATCGGAAAATACGATTGCAAATGGGATCTGTCATTTTGCAGTGGGATATAGGATTGTATTTTCCGAGCACGTAAAACAAGATCTCGTATAAAAGGGACCGTGGAAATCGAGGGATTACCTTCTGCGTATAAAAAGAGCGGCATAAACGTATTTCCAGACGCGTTCTTGGATCCTGCCTGGATTTCGTAATAAACTTCGCGCGTATTCGGGCTTCTATATAAATCAAGTACATTGAAAGGCCGTTATCCCGAGGGAATGCTCCGATTTTTATTCACCGCAATCCGCGTAAGCCGTAAAATGAAAGCACCCATTATTGGTCGGTGTGCGTAGTTCGTAAAACCTTCGGGGAAAAGTTCGCGAGGATCTCCGAAATGCGACGGCCCTGGAAAATACGAGAAAATGAGGAGAAGTAAGGAGAAAGAATCCTTTGAGGTCATGAAAGAAACTTAATAAGAAGGCCGCCTAGAAAGATGTACGACTCGCTTTTTAAGGGAGTCGGCGAATTCATATAAAAAATGATATTCAGTAGTGACGACCCTCGGCGTGTATTTATTTTATTTCATTTTGTTACGACAAAGGTGTAACCAGGTTATACACTTTAATCAATCCGACATGAATGACATCCGACGTGAAAAATTGATAAGATGAGATCCGGCGTGAAAATCGATAAGATATCAAATGCGATAATAAAGCCGATTTTCCCCCCCAGTGAAATTTCGAAATTTCCAAGGGGAATTGCAAACATCTCCGAAATATTTTTCCATTCCGAATCATTGGAGTTGGTTCAGTTTGCACGTTGAAAATGTTTCCACGAGATATATTCTGACTAAGAGTTCATTAATCCCGGGATCTCTGGGCAAATAATTCGAGTACTTACTCGTAGAATCGCGAAACGACACTCCAGGGCAATCTCGAGTGCACTTAATTGCATGCATTGCACGGAGACTTGAATGCACGAGCGAGTGCACTCGATTTTTCCCCCTCGTTACCCCTCGTTCCAGGGATCCGAAAAAATCCTATTAAGGCCTACGACTTACTTCGGGAAACATTTTCTCCGTGACGTTTTTATAGGCGGTGGATTATTAGAAATTACTGGGGGACCTCGGAAAACGGATGAAATTTTACAAAACCAGAGACGCGGCATCGGGAGTGAGACACTTCTTTTCTTTTGTTCAGTTTTTGGCAGGGAACTTCAAAGGCCGCGATATTTCCGTTCTCTCTCCGGGCAACCCTTTGTCGGGTTTGATATCGTTTCAAAATTCGATACGACCTCTGTTATCCGACATAGTTCGCAAAGTAAAAAGAAACTGGAGCAATCGAGGACGAGTTTTGGTGATAAAAGAGCGGGCGGAAAAATAGGGAAAAAATTGAAAAAGAAAGATGGCCGCCGTCCCGTCGAGACTCTTTCGCGGGGGTCTATATGCAGAACAGCAAAAACTATTTTTCCTCCCTCCCCAAACTGAGTTATTTCAGGATTATTGGGAATTTCAACTGACTTGGCATCTCTTACGCACGTTAACGACCCTCTGCGAAACTCGAGCCAGGTTCGACAGTATATATATAGGTGGAATGAAAAAAAAAAATACATGTACATATGTATTTTAAGCATCCCCGTAATTGTCTGCCAAGCTGTAAAACCGTAACAAACCGCAAGACAATAGAATTATCAACCGTTGAAAATCCTTGCAAATCTCATAAATGTTCAGCACGTGAACATGCAATTCCGTGACGTCTTATCGGATATTGTTCAAAACCAATAATAATTCACGTTTCAAGTACTTGGTGCAGTTTTCTTAATTTTTTTAACAGCGAGGGTGAAAAGGACATTTTCCACCCACTTTCGGTCGACCTTGTCTCTTTTTCGGATGGAAGGAAAATTGATTATTTTCGGAGGATAGAGACGTCGAAGGAAGGTTTCCCATCGCTAGAATTACTTCAATATCCCTGCCCAGCATCCTGACCCACATTTTTCCCCAATGGGTATAAATAGTCCTAGGGAGTCCTGTGTGTCGCTGGCATTTTATTCCCCTAGATCCACCTCCGGTCTTATCCCCCGGGATTCACCTTAGGTGGATCCTCCAAATCTCCCGAGGATGTTAACTTGTCACGGTTTGACTTCAGGGGATGAATTGTCTCTAAGAGATCCTTTCGATCTGACCAACGTTAATAAAAGCGGCCACGCGGGTTGGAAATTAAATATCTACGTTCAGAATAATGATTAATCATTCCTAATTGTTCTTCGCCGAAATGGATTATTTTAGACATAATCCGTGCGGCACCATTATGATATCGATTGCGCTCTTTTCTCTTGTATACTAAATTTCATAATCCTCTATATAATGACCTTTTTGTATCGCGTACCTTTACAAAAGTGTATATAAAAGTAAATGTATATATATATAAAGTTGTTGAGGTTTAATCTATAAATTTAATAAATGTGTTACAGCGGATCAACCGTGTAGTACCGTACTATCATTCCGTGGTTTCTTCAGGGGTTGATCACCTCCGAAAGCGATCCCCTTACAAAAGGGAGCTGAGAATTGTTTCTTCCAACCTTCGGCCCCTCTTATAAAGGAGGCGTTAAAAGGAAACATCCATTTAGAGGGTAGAGAGCAAGGAAAAGCTTCTCGTTTCCGGCCGACGAAATTCCAACCCTTCGGCTTCTCGATCCGAGGGGTTTCTCAGGAAATTCAAGCTTTTCCCTCCGACCTCCCGAGGAAATTCCCCCAGTCTTTCCCTTTTCGACCTCCCCTCGAAGAACACCGTAAACATTATCTGGGAATGGAAACTTGCCAGAGGGCAGCAGACGACAAAATTACGTGGAAAAGAGCAAATCTCGATGGAGAGGGCGTGCAAGAAATAAAAGTCAAGGGGTGTCCGAGTCATAAATGGAGGCGGTCGAAAAAGCGAAGTCTCTTTTGAACTAAGTGAGGGAAAGAAGATCAGGGGATAAAAAGAACCCTCAGTTTCTATCCGTAGCCCTCCAACCGCAACCCTTTGGCTTTCTGGACTGAAGAGGCTCGTAGAACCTTTTTTCCATTTTCTCCCACTATCTCCTCCTATTTGCCCAGCCTCTCATTAACATCATTGACTACATCAAACGGGAAATTCAAGTACACGCGTACACTTTAGGACGCATAAGCCCCTTCAACCCAGATTTCTTTTCACAGCCAATAGCACAACTAGTATAAATACAGATTTACAGACTTCTAAGCAGATAAATAGTAAGGGCACACTTCACGATCTGCTACGGTTAGAATAACCTGGAATTGTTTTTTTTTTTTTCTTTTTAACTGGACTCTTTTTTAGTACTATATGCGCACCATGTTCACGCACAATTTTCCCTCATCGATTGGGATTGAATTCCCATTCGATAGAGAAGGGCTTGTCGAAGAGGATGTCCGGAAACCAAAGCGCAGCCCCCAGGAGGAAATCCCGCGTTTGACTTTCAGGAATACCCGCAATTTCTCGAATACGGGAAAAATTGTGCCGCGGGGTGAGGTTATCGTATACAGGATAAATAAGGGTTGTCTAAGCCGATATTCTGGGTCCAGACTGCGGAGGCTGCAGCGGGCGCCATGAACATCGATCTGCTGCTCTCTTCTGACCTTCCTGGCACCGTTTTGGCATCCAAGAACCAGCCCGAAATTTCTCGCTTTCCGGATCTCCTCCCCGTTGCAGAGATATATTCCTTTAGAAATTCATACATTCCGAAGGAAATGTATATTAAATTAAAGTCCCTACATTTCGAAGGAAGTGTATATTAAATCAATGTTCCTCCATACCCCTTTCGGTGTTAACGGCATTTTGAATATTCAAGTGATAACATAAACTGGTGCGTCCCGTTACCTAGATTTATTTCCGATTTCTCGGATTTCTATCGTCCATCTGTAATCCCGTGTCCGAAAAATATTCCTCCTGGCAGGAAGGGCTTTTAAAAGAGGCAAAATCGTTTATTGGGTCATACCCACGGGTTCTTATTCTCGTCGGACCAGTCTGGCAACTTTTTCGGCAGTGGCCGTAAAAGTTGACGAAGAGGTTGGGTCACCTTAAAAAATAAAATAAAAGAAAAAAAAAACATTACCTCGTGCCAATTTCTCGCGACTTGAACCGCCGAATCGTGCATCGACTTTTAAAACCTTTTTGATCAGTTTCATCCCTACTTTCCGTGATGAATTCTGCGTGCACTGTTAAGGACTTTTTGATAATCGATCAAGATTTCATCCCCACTTTCTGTAAATAGTGCTACTAATATTCCTAATTTACTTAATGTATATTTAACGTAGATACAAAACCGTGGGTGGAAAACGTTTAATTTTTAACACCTACTACCCTATTTCCACCAGATTTACGTGTATAAAACGTGAATTCCCCTAATTTGTGTTTATCGAGCAGCCAACGGGTGCGGAAACAATTTCGCCAGGTGATCGGGTGACTTGATTTGATTGAATTATTTAGTTAGCAGCGCGATTTACGGAACCGTAGACTCCGTTCACGAAGCCTCGAGATTAATGGAGGCTTTCGAATCACTCCGGAGGAATTCAATTTACCTGCGTCGATCGATCCTTCGATCTAAGATTTCCGCAGGTTCTCGTAATTCCATTCTCCCTTAGTCATCGTGAATTATTTTCTTAAAACGTGTCCGGTTGCGTAACGTTAGGTGATTCTACATTTATTAAAGAGATCTACCCATTTCCTTGGGGCGGTATACGTAATGTATAATATATCATGTATAGTATATAATACATGATACATAATGTATACTTATTTTCGCCGGAAAACCAGACAGGTTGTACCACCGTGAAAGTTCCTGATAATGGCGTTTCCCAGTGGAAGTAGTCTTCCTTTCAACAAAGTCTACCCCATACCGTGTAAAGTCATGACAATACAGCGCATCCCACTTGACGAGATTTTCCTTTGAACAGGTGACTGTCAGATAGCATGTCTAATAATGACAGAGGACGATGCACTTCGATCGAAAGTATCTCCTTTGAACGAAAGAATACTCGATATAACACGTACTCTTGATAACAGAGCATTCCAATTGAGGACATTTTCCTTTCACCGGGTTACTTGATAGCGCGTCAGATGATAAGATCATGCACACTAATTGCAGATATCTTCTTACTAAAAGAGAATAACGCGTGAGGGTCATGATAACAATACCGTCCACTAGAGACAAGATCATGATAAGACCATGCACCCTGATAGAAGATACCTTCAGTCAATGGGTATGATCATGACATCGGTGCACCTCAATCGAGTACATCCTCCTTGTATCAGATGACAGCCAAATAGCTTTAAAGATTAGGTCAGTTAGGTCAGGACTGCTATCAAGCCACCCCCCATCCGTAGATGTCGCGATATCAAAAGGGGTCATCCTCGCGAAGAGAGAGCGAGAGAAAAGCTCGGTCCACCGAATGAGCATTCGAAGCTCCGCGGTGGGAGAGTGGAATATTTTTGTCTTCGGACGAGCACCGAGACCGAATTATCACGGCTGACATTTAGCCGGAACCCCATCGGGCGACGTGCGTTATCACGGGCACGATGGAAGGGGTCAATTCCTTAACGATCGGGTTTCCCTCGTATAATAACGAGCACGTCCAACTTTTGCCCGAGTGGCATCGCTAGTAAAGCGAAGTAGAGTATTTTCGAGTGTCCCGACACTTTCCTCGACGAATAAGAGCCTTCCTGACCTAACCTAACCTAACCTAACCTAACCTAACCCAACGAGGGCTGTTTCCTCGCCCTTCTAAGTAATTCCGTTCGTGTCGCGTTTATCGCGTTTGCAGAGTAGGCAGAGGAAGCGATGCACCTCTTCGGGTTCATCGTCTCTCGTTAAATGAAATCCCCGAAAAGGGGGCGATATTAATCTCTGCGAGTGGGCTGGTTTCCAAGGAGCACGTGTCGTCCTGCGCCAAATGTGCCTGTCCGTGATAAAGCGTTATCGCGCGAGCTCCTCCGGCATATTTTCGTGTTCCATTGCCCCGAACGATGTCACGTCACGCCGGAACTCTAAATAAAAGAAAAAGGCAAGTACAAGATCAGTGGAATAAAAAGAATGAACACGTGCGCTCCTCCAACTTAGTTCCAGACAAATTGAGATCGTGACCCAAGACGTAAACGCGTATACATACTCGATCGATATCTCTTATCAAGAAAGTGTCCACATCATAACCTACGATAATAAAACGATTATAGTAAATCTCCGGCTTAATGATAAATCAATCGCGAAAAATCAATACACATTTACCTGACTGTTAATCATAATCACCAAAAAAATTTCCAAGAGACAAACAGACGGTCAGAGGCGAAAAGAGTGAACGTATGTACAATGCGTTTTATATATATATTTTTTTTTGTACGCAAATAAAATTAGTGCACATATTTAAACGCGATTGAACTTGAGTTTGCGATGATTCGCGATAGATAAGGGAATTTAATGACGCGGCTTATTACGAAGGAAATTTCCGCGAAGACATTACACGGTCTCGACAACCTCGCGGAAATGCATCCTCAGGGTGGCTTATCGTCGTCTGTTATCATTATGCAACTTGAGTATACCTATGCGGGTGATGCATTATTCGCAGCATTGCATCGCCTGTTGGTAGATGAGGACCGAAATACACGTTCCCTGAAACGGGTCCTGACAGAATTTGTTCCGGTTTAATGTCAACGTCAATTAAACGGAAGCATATGTACCTCGAGTATATTCGGGGTTTATAAATAAATCCTGAGCGTTATACTTCGACTAAGCGGCGCGCAATCCTCTTGAATTTCGTGAATTTCCGAGCGAAATGCGCGAACGCGATTGGCCAGTTCCTCGAGGACCGACTTTCCGTTGGAGCGGACCAACGGAATGCGCGACACCCGGCCGAGGAACGCAAATAGACGCAAATATGTACAAGCGACACGGGAGTTCAGCATATCCGACAGGAGAAGTGATAACAGAGGTCGATTTACTTGCTTATTTAGTAATCGTATGTAAATAGTAAGCGAAGGATGTGCCGGCCGCATTTCCGTTGGAACCGATCCGCGACGCGCCATTAGGGGGTCTTGCCAATAAGACCAATCGAACGAATATTAGAATCTTCATAATTATAGTATCAATCTTTATCAATACTTCGATACGCACATATACCTCATACATTATATATAAACATATAACGGCATAATTTATCAATCGGTTCCCCACTCCTCCATATGGACCTAACGGAAACGTCGTTTCCGTTAGAGCCAATCGAGCCTCTCCAGTACATCCGCAAATACAGCATAATTTACTAATCCGCCTTCACTTAATTCCCGCGGGTTTAAAGAAGACATTTCCATTGAGGCCGACCGAGGCTTTCCTGTATCTTCATAATTATCGCCTAACTTACTAGTCTCCTTCTTTTGTACGGATCCAAAGGAAACAATTCCGTTGGTGCCGGTTTCTGCCGTGCCGCCCCAACCGGCGTGACTAACCTCACGAGGCACCGCGTAAATCTTTCTTTTTTATACTCTAGTCGTAAGTTTGCCGTTTATACGGCAGATATGGAATGCTTGAATGCCCCTCGAGGTGTTTAAATGGATTCCTGGAAATCGACACGCGTAGGTCCCGATTCAAACGACGAATCGGCGCGCCACGTCGCGGTGCTCTTTCCGTTGGAGCCGCCGATCGGCGGGTGATGCGTCGCGATCGGCGATTACCGATCGAGCCTACGGGGCCGAACGAGTAAAATAATGCCGGACTCACGTTACGGTATTTCCTGGCCGCTGTCAGGGGCGTCGCACTCAGGACGCGCGTTATCTCGAGCCTCAAGACGACGAAGGCGCGACACGGCACTGCGCCCGCCATCTTGCCGCGGCGCGCACCTGCTCGGAATTCGACCGACGGCTTTCGAGCGACTGTCGGGGCGTCGCGCGGCCGGGACCGTCGCGGCGCCCTTGGGCTCGGTTCTGGTCCCCGGAACCGGCGTCGCGACGCCCGACGCTCCCGCCGACATGCGCGCAACGCGTGCCGAGCCTTCGCAGCTGCACGGTCCGTTACCGGGGCGACGACCCGACGGCCAATCACGACTCGCCAAAAGAGCGCGTCTTCTCCGCCTAGGAGTATGCGATACAGTAACCGGCATACACTGACAAAGTAATCGGATTTGTATATGACATCTCCATCGTACACCTTAATCCGGGATTTATCGGGTCCAGCGATCCGACCCGTGAACAATCTCCCAACTTATCTCTGATGATAAATCTCTACGTCTCCATCGTATGTACTCTAAATCCGGGGTTTAGCAAATTCAAACCCAGTAAATAGGTATTTAAATTTCGATCGGGCTGCTCAGAATCGAATATGCAATTTACTCGATCTGAATCCGAAAAATCCCGGTTTTAGGAGTGTGATGGAAACGTGATTCACGGGAGATTAACCAAAGCGTTCTGGCCGGTGATTGGTCCTCGCTGAGACCAATCGCGTTCAAGCTCCACTTGCATTTGGCGCGAAAAAAATTTTGAATCTGCTTGAACGGCTTTTGAAAGATACAGATGAGAAAAGTGAACAGGAAGAATTATCTGATTACTGGATACGTGGAACTCTTATCGTACCGAGTGTACATGAATCTATTGTTTTCTCTTTTTTACTTGTAGGTTATGATTCAGTAAATTTACAAGCCTGCGAAGAAGTCAACGACAATAGACCACCTTTTTAACGTCACCTTAAATGTAAATATATTTTCACGTATCTTTATGTCATGGAGCATGGAGTTACAGCTTATATCTTCTTTTGCTTTAGATAATCATCTCTGAATACCTGATTCATCGCTTTGCCTATCTTAGTTCTAATCCAGATCGGAGGTAGGGTTACAAAGAAATGCTGAATACTGTGCGCCCAATATCCTGTGCTCGAGTTTATCTTTCCAAGTGTCGCAACCGCGTTCCTCGCGTACGTCGTCGCATCGGGTACGAAAATACTAGATACCTGCGAAGTAAGTAAAAGTATTTGTAAATGAAACGTAAGGAGAATGTTGAAAATTCATCTTTATACAGCTTCGATAGCTAATCATGACGTTGGTTTACCTGCAGTCTTTGTGTAAATGCGTTCATCTTAGTATTTACAAAGAGAGGCGCGAGGTGCTGGACCGTAATTCCAAATGGAGAATATTCACTCCTGAGTCCTTCCGAGAAACTTCGGATGAATATCTTTGTCGCAGCGTAGACAGTCATCAGAGGCAGAGGCTGCAGTTCGGACCCGGAGGAAATATTAACTATGGCTCCCTTTCTACGCTCCATCATCTGCCCGATAACGATTCTTGTCATTAACGTCGTCGCGCCTACGTTAATGTTAATCATTTCCCACAGTTCGTCTTTTGGCACTTCGCCAAGATACATCGGGTAAGTGTACTGCTTTCCCACATTATTCACTGAAACAGAATATACATGAGCTTGAATACATTTCCACCGTAATTACACATCGACATAACTAATGGTATTTAATCAAATATAATCTAAAAATCTTAAGAAATCATTATCGGTTTTTAATTCCACAGCTCACCCAGGATTCCAACTTGAATATCCTTCAGCTGATCTTCGATGTCCTGGAAAAGCTCTCGCCCTTTACTAAAATCAGCCACAATGACTTTGATCTGAATTCCTGGATGCAGCAGCGAGATCTCGGATTTGGTTCTCTCAAGTTTCTCGAGTATTCTGCTGATTAGCACCAAATTTACGCCTCTGGAAGCTAACTCTATGGCGTATGCTTTACCTATACCATCCGTCGAGCCAGTGACCACTGAAAACACGAAGTAAACGTACAATTACCATGGAAGGTTTTCAAGAGGTAAACAAAAGCGCCTGTAATTAAAATTCATTAACAATCATTCCAATTACTCGGAAGTTAAAAGCGTTCGTGCAGGTGAATACGTACCAGCCCATTCGCCGAATTTGGCTTTTACATCCACAGGCTTTGAATGAAACACTAGTAACAGCGTTTCCATTAATCCCTGGCATATTCTCGTTATCGGATCGATCGCCGCCCAAATTAATATCGTTACAATCAGCAACCAGAGGCCAATTTCGACGAGCATTTCGCCGCCGCTCTGAAAGTTGACAAGAAGCTCGCATTAACGTTCGTTCCCTCAAGAAAACAATTTTCATGGTGTCATATCACCGGAAGGACAATTACCTTATCCTTGATAAGAGCACAAAGCCCGAGCAACTACAAATGTACTCGTTAAGTTCTTCTATTCCTCACATTTATCATCTAAGAGACTTAATTTAAACCGAGTCGTCTTCATTCTCTATTCATATTCATTATCCTTGAATATTAATTTTAGAAATTATCTCGAGTGAACTCTTAACTTTAGACCGCTGCGATTACGCGTCTAAGGCTTTGCCTTTTTACAGTTCTATGACAAATACAATTGCGGGAGTTCCGAGGGGTTGCTCAGAAAATCGACTTTAATACTTGAGATCACATGGAAGTCCCAAGCAGAAATCGCCGAAACCATACAAAATGATAAGCAATCTTTCTCGAAAAAGGAAATCGTTTTCACCGTTTTCCGAGTGAATTTCCCCTCGAGAATTTCGTTGCGAAACTGAATTGTAATCTGTGTGCGAGTGCGGTCCAAGGAAAATTTTGGAGATCCAATGTGCAATTAAATTAAATGAGATGTATCGCATTGCGATTAAGTAATTGCGGTTTAGACCACGGGCGTCGGTCTCGGTAAGTCAACAGACCCCATAAAAATACGCTTCGAGGAAAGTATAATTTTACCTTGCGATCCTTTTTCTTCTTTCAGGAGTTCTACGCAGCCAGCGACGACTATCCAGTCACTAAAGTGGCACACTGGAAGATACCAGGTAGAAGGTAAGGCAAGCACTTTCTCTGTTTGACCATGTATTTAATGTGCATGTAAAGCCGCTTAGCTGGTATTGGAGCATAGTCACATCAAATAGCCGGAATTACGTAAAAGTTTGGCAGGTCCGACCTCCGGCAAAGGACATGAGGGTAATAAAAGCGACGCCACGTACGAACAAAGGCAATCGAGACGGATATACAAAAACCACTAAGGAACATAATCGTCCATTAAGCACGTACTGAGGATAACCGCAGGGTATTTAAGTTTCTTCCCTTCTAAAGTCGTAATACAAAATCATTAATTGTTGTTTAATTAATTTTAAGCGTGATCGCTCTATATTGATCATTTCATCGTAGGGAATTGGAGCAATCGACAGGAATGTTATTATTGAAACTGTTCAATTGTCAAGCTACGTACGTATATATACAGTGAACCGACGGATGTATAACTTTTTTAATTGTTAATGTAGAACTCACATATTTAACGGAAGGATCTCCCAGTTCTTCGCTGTTATACAATGACAATCACCATATTATGAAAACTTTACTTTTATTCATGTTAGATATATCAGTTCGTCTAGGGAATCATATAAAAGGTCACCGATGAAAATGATACTGTCGCCAGATAAATTAATCACTACAGAGACTTCACTTCGCACATCGTTTGTCGATCTTTCATTCCAGCTTTGTGTGTAAACACGTATCAACAATCTTGAATAAAAAGGAAACAAACAAACTAGACAATGTCAATTAATTTATAAGAATAATGCACGTTTCGAACGCAATCTAAGCAGTCGAGATGTCCCAGTCTACATTGTTATGTCCATAATTACATTTCGCAAATTCATTGCCAACCAATTGACGGCGTGCTAAAAAAAATTAACTGCTCGGCGTTACCAGAATGGAAGTATAATTTATTTTTCTTCTTTCACAGCGTTCCACTATGTGCGTAATCTTGATTCCGGATTTATCTGAAATATTAAAACAATCGTAATGAGGATAACTTCGGACAAAATGATATTCAGTACACCTATAAATCCTGGAATGTTGACGAGTGTACGGTCGACATAGACGCTGCGTAAATAACCGCTACGTAGCGGGAATCATTCCACCAATTTCGTCTAACATGCGTGTGCACCGACAAATGTATTATAATTCATGAGTCGGGATTAGGTACATGTATATTAAACGATAAGGTACGTACAAATAACGTGAATAAATTATCTATAGTAAGGGTTTTCACCAGAACATTGGCAGTTTTAACAAATATGCAAAATTACACAAATTCTTACGAGGTATGGGTAAGACATCGATACTCACAAAATTTGTTAATAATTTGTTCAATATCTAAGCATCGTTTAGAATTTCTCTTCTTCAAGCCCATGTTTAAAGAACATTAAAACAGGCACGGATTCGCCATCGATCTCCCGATACTCCATAAGACCAACAAGTCCGTCAATGTCCATTGATTCACCGGTGAAGAACTGCAATTCCTTAAAACGACTTAGGATGTCCTTCATAACTTTGTTCATATTGGTCTTAAATACTTCCACCTCCTCTGGTGATTTTTCCTCTAGTCTCGCAACCAATCTATACAAATTCAATAAGAAATGTCAAATTCAATATGGTCGACTTGGGTTTACTGGACTTCGATAACATTTACTCAAGATAAAATTGCTTGTCTACTGAAAAGCAGAAAACACAACAAAAGTTGGCCTTCAGTTAAACGTTTTACTCACTTTTTCATAAAATCTTTAAGGTATGCAGTATAAGATTTCTTGTCGGCAAAGGCATACGTTTCTTGAAGGCGATGGTTTAATACCACATCAACACCTGATTCAACGGCTTCATCCGTGC
This sequence comes from Orussus abietinus, assembly GCF_000612105.2. Classification (NCBI taxonomy): domain Eukaryota; kingdom Metazoa; phylum Arthropoda; class Insecta; order Hymenoptera; family Orussidae; genus Orussus; species Orussus abietinus. The sequence goes on from NW_019394714.1 coordinate 409,665, forward strand.
CCTCGTCGGCTTCTTCGGCCGATGGATTAAAGCCAGCGATCTCTATCTCCCCTGCCCTTCTGGTGACCAACTGAGAAATGATATAATAGAAGTTAACGTTGACCATTTAATTCATCAAGAAACCCTATTTTATCCTTAACTACTAATTTACAATAATATAGCTACATTTTATACCAACATAACAGAAATAGTTTAAAGCAATGGTTCAAACAAGGATGCTAAATTTCTTAACTTCGTCGCTTTGTAAAACTTACCCTTCCATATACTTCGTATAGTACATTATCAACAAGCTTGACCTTGTAGGTGTCCGAGAACATTTCATCGCCTAAAACAAAAAAATAATTAATATTAACAGTAATTTTATGAAATCAACTCGTAGTTCAATATTTTACTATACTCCACTTAGCGATACATTTCAAGGAAAGAGATAATGCAATTTGTGTAAGACTAAGCTACTGCAGAAGTGCCGAATGGAATATACTGGATTAAAACGTTTGAGGACACGATATAACCTATATATGAGGTCAAGTAGTAAAGATTCTATACTAAAGGGTAATGCAGTTTAAAACAAAATTTAGCAAGAGAATCACTGTAAGTATTTAAATATGGAAAAATGAATGTAGAATTTTGCAATTAACAAGCGTACTCCTCGCTCGAAGTAACGCTTTAACACTTACATATGGATCAAATCGTCCAAGCTAATTTCCTCTTTTGGAGAACCGTTACAGTGACTGTAGAAGCTACTTTAAATTTAAAAATATGAGACAAAAATGTAACGAACATCTTGGGACTTCTCGGACAGACAGAAGTCAAGCACGCATGTCAATTTGACTTGAACATTTCCCTTGAGCATTTCACTGTGTATTATCGAATCCCGGAAATATTCCATAGGCATGCTAGAGCGAACATACTCGTATCTAACTTACCGGTAAATATATCTTTATAAATCCTCATCTTGTAAGATGGAGAAAGATTTAACTACGGGTAAAACTATACGGGACAGGTACCCCGAAACAAGGGAGACGAGATCGTCGATTAACAGAGGGCACTAAAATGGCCGCGCCGATGCACCTAAAAAGATTAAGTGGAGGCCTAAGACGAAGAGAATACGAGAGAAAAGAATCTATACAGCTCCGAATCATCTCGACAAATTGTGTATGTAGTTCCGTGTGTCGCTGCTAATTTGTCCAATTTCTATGTCCAAAAGCATCTATGGCGATATAATCGAAAATGTTACGGTAATTTAAAAATCCCTAGGGGATTTCTGAGAATTTCTATATGAAATAATTTATTTATTTTAATAATAATATTTTTTCCCGAGCAGTGGCTACTCTCATATTCTATTTAACCACAGAATAAAATGCCAACAGTGATTACCTTATACCTTTCCTCTCCTAGACCATCTAGAGACCAGGTTATCTCGTTCGCACTCTTCCTGACCATAAGTGCGAGAAGGACAAATTTATATGGGAACTCCCGACATAACCTATGTCAATGATTTTTGCTTTTTATGCGACGAATCAAATTGCTCAGGTCAATTTTTGATTATGAGTTTCATCATGCCTGATGTACTAATTGTGTTTAATATTACGTTAAGTGGAGATACGGTACTATGTTTTTCTTATTTTTGTAGCTGCAAAGTATGAATCTCTCAGGATTTAAATTTATTCTCGATTTTGATTCCATTGATAGGTTATGACAACAATGAAGGCGGAACCGTGAGAAATAATTGACCTCATCGAACGAAAAATGAGCGGCTTAGTAGCCTTTTGTATCATCTGTTTTATTCTGTATTGTACTTTTACATGGTAAAGTTATGACTTTTACATTCATTTACTTCTCTGTTTATGTATTCAATGTTTTACAGTATATTTATTTCCGTTAGTTTACATTAGTCTTAATTATACCTGTTTCCAGGGTAATCCCAAGATTTTTGGCATGGCTCGTTAAACGACGATATAAAATTCACCTTCGGGTGGGGCATATTTCCCTGCCCTATTTCATCCTACGGGATGTAAACGTCTCAAAAAATGGCTTCACTGTGGTAAGCATTATCAAGTTATATCGGTGTAAATTGTTCCAGAGAGGCTTATTTCATACCAAATTCAATGAAATTTTTAGCAAGTCGAGGAGATCAGCGTGCGTAGTAGCCTATTCAGCAGCGATGTAGCCAAACTTGTGGCTGTTGTGATGAGAGACGTCAGGATTAACAAAGATGTTCCAGTAGGACCACGATGTCACAAGAGAACAAATGATCCTTTAGATTTTAGAAACAGAAAAGTTCCTTCTATTATTATAACATTTGTTCAGGTATGTTGCAGCAACGCATTAGCTCAATGTCAGCGGTTGATATTTAAAACTTATTTCAGTTTATGGCTGTGAATGTAGAAAACTTAAGCCTCTTAGCATTAGGCAATGGTTGGCTGGCCAATGGGAGTGCAGAAAGTCTCAGTCTCGATGGCAGCGTCGTGCACGGGGCTCGCACTCTTCTTGCTTCAGCGACGGTTACTGGCGGGGCTATGAAATTGCTACGACATGCATCCGATGCGTGTCTCTCGCAAATCAGTTTTGCAGGAACGGTGGAAGCAACTCTAAAAGCACAAGGAGAATTATCGGTAGAGGTATAACATAGTTAGAAGTATTCTTTAGCTGTTGCACGAATATTAGCGAGTTTACATTTGAAGTGTCCAAGTTAACTAAGTCATGTGTAAATACATTTAATTAAACAGAATTTTGAGATACATGGAATGTCATGAAAACAACTCCTTTATGACACAACTTGACTCTTCTGATGTTAAATTTCTCGCTTTGCACTGCCACTCTGCAAATCTGATCTTCTGTCCCTTGCTCGTAACCAGAGGGTCCAGTACAATCGATTAAGCATTGGCTTTGAATTGTAGAAATTGTTTATTGGAGTATCACAGACAGAGGGTTCTGGAGGAGCAGGACTCCTTCAGTTCTTGAGGGACAGAAAATCTTTAGCACCTGCAGCACCGTATTCCGATGCACACCCACAACCTACCGGCGATCTGTTGGACAGATTGGGCCCAATAATACCAAAGGTAAGAAATAGATAATGTTGCATGATGCCACGATGACAAACTAGAAGCTGTGCCAGTAGTTTTGAAATTTAGTAAGAAATAATCGTCGTTTTCTATCACCGTTCTTTTCCTCAACAAGAATTTTTGATTTCTGACAAAAAAAAAATATTAATAGTTTACCACAATTTTGAATAATTTTAAGTACTTTTAACACCAATCCTATATTTTTATTTTATTACAGAATCTTACTTTAAAAATGGGTAGCTCATCTGTGATCGCAGGACGAGAAGATGGCACGATAGCAGGTTTGGAAGGAACGATGAAAGGCTTACAGATCAACACGAGGTTCCAACCTCATGGCCCACAATTCTACCTCACAATAAAGTTGGACGGACTGTCAGTTCGTGGAAAACTTCCAGTCTTGTCGTTGAAGTCGCTTTCTGTTGACTCGAAAGTAAGTACTTCCATTGTCGAGATACCATAAGTAACACCGAGTCTGATTTACATATATATTACAAAATAAAACATTACAAAATATAGATGGAGGATAATGTGCTACACATTGCGACTCAATTGAACAGTTTATACATGACGTATGACCATAGAGACTGGGAGTCGATATTATTCGGCAGTGTCCATGACATCGCCAAGTCTGACGTACATGGCACATCGAAGGGGAGACTATCCTGGCTTAATATTCAGACCACCACGGAACTTTACGACGGAGCGTTAATTGTGAAACTTCCTAATGTTCAGGAAGCGTCTTGTCGCGTCGCGCACATAAAATTCTCCTTTGACAGAAGAGCAGGTAAGGAAAGTCACATGACTTTAAAAATTAATTGTGCGAATATGGGGAGAGTTAAGTGTATGATATTTCAAGGTTATAGTAACAGTGATTCGATGACTAATGTTCTACTAATAAACTAATAAAAATTAAAAACGCCACACTGTTTCAGATAATATGGAGGTATGGAACACCGAACTGTTCGTTGATTCGCTACGTTGTTCTTTCAATGGGACGGATGTCGGAACTCCAGAGGAATCTCATCATTGGGGCAATCCACTTTCAGTGGGCGTTTTCTTGGCTACAACGCGAACAAACGCTTTGGGAATCGTTCTCGACGATCTTCAAGCTGAATGGAGTCTCGAACTCGCTAAGTTCCTTGAGCAAGGGTTCACGTAGGGAAATCTTTAAAATTATCTTTATTATGACAGTCGTGCGTTAATTATTTGCTTCATACATATATTAATTTACATTAACCTTTCTTCTCAGGTATTGGCGCGAACACAAGACTATCTCGAACAAGGAGAAGAACCGAAAGGAAGATGCCATTCAGTTGAATCTCAAAGTGTCGAATTGCAATCTCTTCTTCATCGCGGAGAATGAACGTAAATGATTCCTCTCTCTCTGTCTTTGCATTTTCAATGTATCGAAGAGGTCTCGTTTACAAAACTTTTCCCCGAACCGAGTGTACTAAATCGTTTCAATATTCACAACGTGGATATGGAGACTATAAGGAAGGTCCTGACACCCATGAGATTATAGTTAGAAAAATTTGTTTATAGACGTTTCAACATTTCTTATAAAAAATGAAATTTCATCGGTGTCAGGACCTCTCTTAGTCTCCTTATTCACATTGTAAAGTTTAATAAAACGATTAGATAAACCCAAGAAGGAAAGTTTCATGAACAATTGACTCCTCCGATGCCACTTTCACATCCTGTTAAGTTATTGAAAAAGAGTAAGTTTAAAAAAATTATGTTTCCAGTCTCCGTAATGTTGCGCCTCGACTCGGCGAGTTTGGAGCACAATGCAAAGCAGTTCGTCTGCGTGGCCGAAGGTGTCTGTGCTATCACTCTCAACAAAGACGATCCTGTCGTTTGTCAACGCGCCCAAACATTGTCGCATCCTTTCCTGGCAATCAGGAAGTGTAAAGGCGCTGTCACCTCGGACGCCGTGAACGTCAGTCTCGACGGTACCAATTTGGCATGGAGTCCGAATCTGCATCTACGTCTTCTTCAACTGTGGATAGAGTCCGCCGACTTCCGATCCATCGTCTTTGGAAAGATAGAACCATCTGCGAATGGTAGAGAGTTTTACGAAGGACTATTCACTCAAAAATCAGTGAAAACCATTTTCTTCTCTGAGAACCGATTGCCTTTGATATCAAATGATAAGCGGCAATGTGATGATAGATTGATAATAGCCGAACGGCCATCTAACAGGCGACGTTCGGCCTTAAATTCTGACAATGTTTCGGTGATTTATATTTCCAGTTATTTCTTGGGATTTCCGGAATTAAAGTCCATGGTTTCCATGAGTGAATAACCCCTCGGTCTTTCATGTATATTTATGCTTTATAATATTTATAAGATTCTGACAATGTTTAAATGTTATAGCGGAAACGACACCGAGGCAAAGGCGAACGTTTGATGTCCTCGCCACTGGTGGAATAGCACTGTCTATTGACATTTCTCCAAGACATTTCTTGGAGCTTTCGTCTGGACAATTGCGCTGGACGCAAGGCGAGTGGAGGTTGAATTATCTTCGGGTTGCTTTGGACATGGCAGACATAATCGACATCGAAGGGTTCGAGCTAATTAGAGTTGCGGACAGCGAAGAAGTCAAAGTAGAGAGACGACACAACGAAGGGTTCGAACTCGAGTGGAACGAAACTTGGGCTTTGAATATCGATTCGGCAAAGGCTTGTTTCCCCTACGAGCACGGTTTCACCGAGGCGATACAGTACGAGCTTTTCAGTATCAGGAAATGGCTAAAGGAAATACATTCAAAGAGAAGAAACGCAAAGAAACCGTTGCCCTGTGATCTCATCATTAAGGTGAACTACCTTTCGTCATTCACTTTGTACCCATAAGCATGTGCACTGAGAAAAAACAATTGATGAAGATAATAGAACCAAAGAAATGTAATTTATAATTCGAAAGATAATTATTTCCCTCAAATAAGTTGCAAGGAAATATTTCTCTGGTTCAATGATGCGTTTCTTTTTCTCGGTGCGTTTCATTAGATTAACAGTCCATATCTAGATATCTACGTTTGTACGTATGATAGCTCAATTGATTAACTTTGACTCGATCGACGTTTCCCCCAGATAAAGGAATGGATCTTCGAGGTCAGCGACGACCCCTTCGAGGTCAGGCTAAGAGACAACTACGAGCTCCTAGAAGACGAATACAAGGAGAGCCTGAAACGCCAAGCCATGCTGGACACAAAAGTTCAGAAGCTCTACCGGGAACATTTGCTTCTACCCCAGGGAAAAGTGGAGGAGCTCTACGATAGCTTGAACAAGAAAAACGCGGAGATATACGTGCAGCGTTGGAAGCAGATGCAGCGAGCAGAACCAGCGAGAACGCGACTCTTCGCCTGGACGATGCAAGACCTGGAGATCGTGACCCTGGCGGATCCTTCCATCGATGGAACGGAGAGAGCGACGAAGGCACTCCGAGAAATGGACCCAGAGACTCCATGGCCAGAGGACGGTCTGGAGTTCAACACTCTATGGGTACGTGGAGTGGCTCTTCGATGTGCGGAATGGAAGCTGCAGCTGCGAGACTTCCCCCAACCGTTGCTCCTGGTGGAGGGTCTCAGTGTCTGGGGAAGACTGGCAGGGGCCGAAGCCCTGGCACCTCCTCGAGCAAGAGGAACAGTCCGAATAGAAGTGGGAGCACCCTGGAGCGACATAACGGTGGAACGCGGCATGACTTCCCTGAAGTACTACCACGACCTGAACTGGGACATTGACAAATTCAGATACGCCTTCGGTCCCTGCTGGGAGCCGGTGATAGCGCAGTGCAACCTGAGCTTCGAGAAGATCATCCACCCGTCGAGAGACCCCAGCCCTCCGCTGCCCTTCTGGGATAAGCTTAGACTCGCTCTTCATGGTAGGCTCACTCTATGCGTGAAGCAATTGACGGTACTTCTGCATGCCTCGCTGGATCCCTACAACACCACCGAAGAGATGGAGCTCACCTGGTCGGGTCTAGAGCTCGACTGGACCCAAGGACGCGTCATCGTCAAGGGCGACCTGGACGTCTATGTGCGCACTGCCAGCAAATACGACGATTGTAGGCTCCTTCATCTACCAAACGTTAGACTGAGCATCAAGCTTACTTGGGTCTGTCTAGGAGACCCTAGAGACCACCACGCGGCGATACCGTGTGCCCCTGATCGGCTTCCGGAGTACTCCAGCAACCAGGAACACGATTCTTTCAGAGCCTTCCGCTCGCAGAACCTGAACGTCAGTCTGGCTCTGGAGACGAAACCCACGGAGTCCCCGGCTGTAGCCAGTGCCCCAACGGCGTTGCTTTATGGCAGCACCTTGAGGTGGTTCGAGAACCTGAAGTTCATCCTGTCGGGGGCCACCAGGCCCACCCGGAAGGGGCCGCTCTTCAAGAACATCAGGCCCAGGAAGAAGCAGCTCAGCAGGCACTACCGGAAAATCAGGCTCACCCTGGCCTTCCATCGGTTCCACGTCAGCTACTGGATGTCCTTCGCCATGCAGAGGGGGTTTGAGATCACCGGGGGAAGGGTTGCCTGCTGCTCGGAGCACAACCTGGCTCTTCATCCCATCAATGATGGGCTGATTCATCGACCCAGGGCCGAGTGGTCGGTGGTTTATATGAACTCCGAGCTCAGCGATGCCGAGATTTGGCTGAAGAGCGCCTTGCAGGAGGAGGAGGAGACCGCTTCTCTCAGGCAACCTGTAGAAAAGTGTTATTGTCTCAGCGTTGCTAGGGTTAGTTATGGCAGGGAGGCCATGGTAGCTGGAGTTGGTGGCGACACTCCGATCCACAGACTGGTCGTTCATGATCTCAAGGGCGCCTGGACCAAGACGAACAGAGATGTTGCTTTTGCGCTTTTCGACTCTTTTATTAAGACCCAACAGCTTAAGAAGAACCTCAGCAATGCCGCGCTTAAGGGCTTCCACAGGGAGAACAATTCCACGCCGCATAAGAACAGAACCAGACCGGTGGAGTCGCAGAGCACGGCGGCTCAGGTCGCTCCTTTACCTGTGGCCAAGCCTCAGCAGGGAGAGGCTGCGGGGATGCTGCAGAGATTGATTGCTGAGGCTGCTAATAAGCCCGTGGCTTTCAGCGACGATCTGTCCGTTCAGACTAGAGGGCAACAGCTGAGAGGACTGGCTGCGTGCCATCAGGATGATGTCTTGCATAAAAATTGGCTAAGTAAGTCCCATCAAAATGTGTTGCATAAAAATTGGCTAAGTAAGTCCCATCAAAATGTGTTGCATAAAAATTGGCTAAGCAAGTCCCATCAAAATGTCTTCCTTAAAAATTGGCTAAGTCTCATCCTGGAGTCCCGCTTCCACGTCACCTTAAGACAGAGTTGGATAAAATAGCGACGCTTTAAAAGAAATTCATTCCAAGTGATCTCAAACTGGGACATTACTGTAATAGCTAGATGGCAACGAAATAAAGGGACTGATGTGTTAATATTTATGAATCTTCTTACAGTTGCTTTGGTGAACAGTCAAGTTCTATTGAAGGGCATCGAGACTCGAGGATACGTTATTCTGTCGGCCGCCAAAGCTGAGATTCTCCAGAGAGTGCATCGGCCAGTATGGAGAGAACGAACGTTGGTGTCCAAAACCACCTGGCTTGGTTCTCTGGAATGCATGCAGTATTATGCAACTGTTAACGCAAACATCGACGACAATATTGACGATAACATAATGTGGCTCACCCTGGATAACATTCAAGTATGACTATGTGGAGGCCCTAAGGAAGATCCTGACATCCATGAAATTTCGTTATTTGTTAAATGTGTCCATAAACGGTTAAACGATTACTGCATTGTAACGAAATTTCATTTTTACATTTGTTCATTCGCATTTTTTTATATTCTTGCCACTTGAAAGTGACATTATAAGGTGAGGGAATTTAATGTTAAATATTTCCTTTTGTAACAGGAGAAAGATTCTACGGTGATAGCAGGTCTGCCCGACGTGCCAGCCCTGGTGGGGTCAGGTCAGAGCGTGGGTGGAGTCGTCAGTCAGACAGTGGGTGGCGGTGGAGGTCCTCAGCATCAACTTCAGCGAATAGTCTCGCGGTGTAAATGCGAGTTCTTCTACGTAGGGTATGGCCAGGTGTTGGACGTGGGCTCCCTGGACGAGGTTCCTCCGCCCCCGGGTGAAGAGGTCAGCCCCTGGGAGAGGAAAGAATTATCAGCCGCAGATGCGTTCACCCTGATGCACTACGACCTGGACGTGTGCACGAATTCCCTGCAGTACGCGATGATCCTGGACATAGTAAACAACTTGCTGCTCTACGTCGAGCCCAGGAGGAAGGAGGCCTTGGAGCGTCTCCAGAGGATGAGGTTCCAGCTTCAGCTGCACTCCGTCGAGGACCAGAAGAGGCCAATCCAGCAGCTGCAGAATACAGTGAGGGGCTTGGTGGCGAAACTGCGGAGGCTGGAGAAGGAGACCTACCTGGTGAAGAAGGCTCTAGCTGACGAGTCCAGCGCGGAACTCCTGGCAGAGATGGAACACCTCGAGGCAAGGGTCTTCGAGTGCAAGGAACAGCTCAGTGCCAGAGCGGAGGAGCTGGACGTCATGTTGAGCTGCTACAAGGAGACCACCACCCCTGCGACTGCTTCGGCCACTCTGAAGGACAAACCAACCGCTGTGGCCAGGGCTGCGGAGATTTGTTTCAAGCATGCTCAGTGGAGACTCACCGATGCCGATGGACAGCTGGGGATTGCCGATCTCATCTTGACCAATTTCTTGTACACCAAGACCAGCAAGACCGATGACTCCGTTGAGCATCTCTTGGAGTTGGGGTACGTCAGGATGACGAATCTCTTGCCCAATCAGGCCTACACGGAGGTCTTGACTCCTACCGAGCTGCAGAGTAACATGCCAGTCGACAGGCAACGAGCACTCAGGATTTTCTGCAGGGAGAAGGCTCCTGTTGCTGGGATTTCTGTCAAGGAACATTTCGAAATCAACGTTGTGCCTCTTACGATAGGTGTTTGCTCGGAGTGTATTTTATTGATGCAAAGTGTTTCTTATTTGACATCGGTCTTTCTAAACCTTTTCGATTTTAGGACTAACGAAGAAATTCTTCAACACCATGCTGAAGTTCTGCTTCCCAGAAAGGGATCCGGAGGGCATCGAAGAGCCTCCTCCACCACAGAGAGATTCTTCGTTTTATGTGCCAATCGAGAGAAGAGATGACGTTGAGAAGATGAAGGAAAGAGCGGACAAGAATAAATTGTTCATTTATATTAAGATCCCTGAAGTGCCAGTTCGCGTTTCGTACAAGGTATCGGGCTCAGTGTCATATAGAGAAAAATTAAAGCGAAGGAGTGTTATAGTAAATATTCTATCTTATTTTAGGGGAACAAAGAGAAGAATCTGGAAGACGTTAGAGACTTTGCCCTCGTGATACCGACGTTGGAGTATCATAACGTCACCTGGACATGGTTAGACTTGCTTTTGGCTATGAAAAGTGACTCGAGGAGAGTAATACTTAGTCAAGCTATAAAACAGAAGCTGCAGATCAAGCCGAGGGGTCCTCAAGAAGAAGCCACTCCTCAAGAGGAAGACAAAGCTAGACTTCTGCTCGGTGCGAGGCATCTTCCTGGGGATGCTCGAAAAAAGGGCGTTTTCAAATTTAAGTAACTCACCAAAAAATCAGCTTGTTGCAACGCAACTTTGTTACACGTCACAAATGATGCTAACTAGAACAGAATGATTTTTTTTACAACGTACAATGAGATCAGTAGTAAGATAGATCATATTTATAAACGAATCGGTTGGAGCTTTTAGGCTAATTATAATTCTGTACAGAGATAATATTTATATTTTTTTAATCGGAGTAAATTGCTGCGATACTAGCATTTGTATATTATTTTTAGCTACGTGCGCGCATAAATCTTTTTAACTTCTGTCACAAAACATCGTAAATGTGGCTATTTGCTTTAGCATAATTGACACATTCTTAATGATGATTGTAAAACATTTACCAGCACAAAGGTCTTAAAGTGCTACTATACAATAATTGAATATTTTAACATGGTCTTTTTGGCCCAACTTAGTAATCATTCAAAAGAAATTAACACAAGGTGTAAGGCAAAATACATGTTCAAAGTTTCGGAATTACTTTTATGGTTATGCACCATGTATTGTACCTGTACATGTATGGGTATTGTACCATGTATAAAAAGATATTTCTTTGTATATAATTTAATCATTGTAACTATATTACAGCAGGCTGTCAATTTATTTATTTTAGATGTACGCAAAAGGATCCATTAAAACACGTATTATAACTTATTTCAATCTATACATTTCATTTAGTGTTTTGTATGATTATCGCTACGATAAAGATAAAAACCATCCTACCATCCTACCACTTTGTAAAATATGATATAATTTAATATGATACAATGCTAATTAATGGAAGTCAATAGCAATATTTACAATGCTTACAGCAGGTATGATTCACAGAGTAATTAAAGGTGCTTCCGCATTTCTTTTGGCATGTCTCCATTCATTAAGATCAGCTAGTACCTTTCTTCCATATGCAGTATGTAATTCTCGAAAGGACACTCTTGTTCGAGGGATGTTCTCTGTTCTGCCAGGTGCTGATCTGACGCTTTGCGATCGATGGTGCGACTCGGGTCTATTGAATGGATTATGCCGCTGCCTCGGTGGTGCTTTCGGAGACTCTGGTGGTGGTGTTACCGTTACCGTTTCCTCTTCTGCTGCATCTAACTGACGTTGCAGTTCCGCGACCATTAATTTCATGTAATCATAACTAGCACAAGCTAAAGCTTTCATCCATTGTTCCATCGATTCCTAAAAGAAAATAACAGCATACCGATGTCAACGTAACCCTTAACCGTTGTAATCAATCCCAGATAAATTATCTGACCTGTGAATGAATCTAGGAAAATTCAGTTACCTGCGATTCTGCGCCGAGAGCATAGCTTCTATTATTTGGGCCATGGAAAACAATCTTAAAGCCAAATTGTTCTTCGTCCTCTGCCAGCTCGATAGTGCACCCTTCGAGAACTATCATACCAACCGGTTCTTTGTCACCTCGTCGGTCGAAGTAAAAGAGAATATTACCCTTAAGAACAAACCATCGTCTCTGATACCCACGATTTACTTCCCCACGTTTATTTAACCATCCTTCACGGTCTACTGGTGTGGCAGAAGTAGCAAACGCTACCATATTTTTCTCATTCACTCTCATGCCTAATACTAATGAAAACTGTTAAAAAAAGATTGTTAAAATGAATTTACACAATTGCAGATTTGCGACAGAGGTAGACCACAGCAGATAAAGTAGAGGTTATGTCTTAGCTCTGACAAGACTATCAAAACGCAACTTTTTAAGTCTTGCAATTAAAACTGCCCGCAGATAGTGAATTGAAGCTATTACATTCACCGAATGTTTATTTTTTACAGATATTTACGGCAAACCGAGATTAGGGCTGTCAATTCTACCATAGATAACATATTACGAAAGACGTGGCAGAACACTTGGACAGGTCATTTAAAGACCACGTCTTCATCGCACATCTAAATCCGGAATTTACCGGATCCGGATTCAGTAAATTGCATATTTCCATCGTTTTAATAAATAAACAAATTCGATTGACACCTAAATTCGGATTTACCTGGACTCGATAAATCCCGGATTTAGGAGTGCGATGGAGACGAAGTCAATTTCAAATATGGCAGACTTACTTGCTCTCCGCTGATCTAACCTCAATCGTTCATCAATTATGTATTAATCTGTTTACACAATACGGAATAATTTTTAACATATTTGTTACCAGATAAATTATTCGACCAACATGAATGTCCTTTCTAAGGGGAAATGTGTGTCGAGAATTATAGACAGTTATCTGAAGAACGGTAGTCATGTCACGAGAGGCTTTAAATCGGAACTAAAAATCAAGTGGGTTCGCCCTGAGAAAATACCCAGTATAAGGCCGGAAAAAAGTGGCGATTTGGGTTTAGATATAAAACTCGATCGAAATGATTACAATGAAACGTACAGTCAGTCCAAGGAGTTTAAGGAGTAAGCTATTTACTTTGCAAAATAGGTTTTACTTGTTGGTTATAAACTTCTCGATAGATTCTGCTTCGTACAATTATTAAATTAATTTGGATTCGAAAAGCTGAGCGTGACACTTTTACATTGTCATCGAGGCATTCTATGTCTTTTTTTTCTCCAGAGCCGATGAAGTTGTGAAGAACATGTTTAGCCTGAAATTTTTTCCACAAAGAGAAGTACGGTCTCTGGAAAGAAGAAAATTCGTCGATGGCATTAGACAACACTATTTAGATACTACTTCATACGAATCACGAAGTAAGTCAGTCTGGGCTCTTAGACGAAGTGACAGAACTTGTTGGTAATGTAACTTATCGTTTTTAGTCGCTTCGATGACTTGTGAAATCTTACAATTACAAGAGCAAATGGTTGAAAATGATAGGAATGGAAAGACTAGAGAATTCCTAAAGGAACTAATCGATAAAAGGAAAAGAATACTTAAATGTTTGCGAATGGCGGACTACAAGCGTTTTGAATGGCTTCTCGAAAAACTGAATATTGTTTACCATCCTTTCCCTGAGTATGTAAACTTTACAGTTATTACTTTGTATGATATGAATTAAATCCAGTTGCATGTTCAATCCTTTACAAATGACGTTAGACATTCGTGTCACATTATTAAAGCTATTGATTTTATATCGTTTGATCAATAGAAGATACTCACGGCCATGTCGAAAGGATTCATTGAGAAAATTGACAGCAAAGCATTGCGACGAAGTTAAGCAGAAAAAATTGGACAGCTACAAAGCTGAACTAAATGCCCAAAAAAAGGATTTCTACAAAGAGAAAGCCGAGAAGCTTGCCTTTATCAGAAACGAAGAACAGTCTCTAGGTCTACCCATCACTGTAACCGAAGAAGATATTGAACATGCAAGAAAATTAGCTGCAGAAGCACAATAGGATCTTAGAGAAAGAAAATTGTACGAAATGATTTAAAAATAACAATTTACAGTAAGTGAAGATTGCAATTTCTTCTACCTTCTTCCTCTGTCTTTCTCTTGGTCTATGTTCACTCCGTACCCAAAATGTAAATCACTGCAAACGTTACTTTAGTTAATAAAAAAAATGAAACAGAAAAGTAAACTCGAAATAAGTGCTGACGATCACTCGAGTATCGCAAGTTCAGTTTTAGGTCTTGCATGTATTATTTAAATTAAGCATTCGATGATCTTTTGATCGAAGTACTTTAAGATACATCCAGGAAACCCACAACTTCTTCACAAGGCATTTCCTAATGGAGAAATAGTTCCGGTGAATCAATGGAAGCAGAAAAATTCCTGTTTGGCGAGTGTCCACCTGAGTTGTCTCTTCGCTCTGGCAAGGAAAAGCGAACCCAATAAGGAGTTCAACATGGATTAAATGGTCGTACTTTCACGCCAGTCCAACACAATAAGGAACTCTTCGTTTGACAATAAATGCTTGGAGAGCATAAACATTGCATAATGAATTGTAATCCGTAAAAGGTAAGAGGTCTTTAAGGTGCAGTGAAACCCCCCTCGAATAACAGCCTTTTTTTTAAGAGTATGTATTTTTCGTCGTCAACGTAGGTATTTAAACAAATATTTTTTACCGACGCCGATCAATTTTCATTTTTCAATTTTCATCGATATCACGGAAGATGCGAGGATCGTCGGAATCGCGTCGAAGAAATGCAAGCCTCCAAGATGCAGGGAAGAGGGCAGTAAAAAATCCGAGTGAATGTAAGCGGTATATAAAGAAGTGTTGCACCAGGGATGCTGCAACACTCTCCGATGACTCTCACGTGCGTGCTCAGTGAAATTGTGTACAGAGCTCATCCCCGCTGGACCATGATAATCAAGGTAATCCCGTCTACTCAGCGCAATCCAAGAAAATCTTGCATAATTAAATGTACAATTAATTAACCAAAAACTAATCTCTAGAAATTGATCTTGGCGTTTTCACAATAAATGAACAGTCAGAGGATTAAGGTGTTACGAAAGGTTCATTATATATATATCTAAAATGTAAAAGTATATATAAAACTGTCCTCCAAACTGGGTGCGCCGAATTATCTGAAACTTTAACATATGATTATAAAGGGCCTAAGGAACAACATGGTGCTCGTGAAATTTCACTTTTCAAACAAAAAAAATATGTACTCTGGGATAAATGAAAAAAAATTTCTTATATAAAAAATGAAACTACTTGAGCACCACGCTCTTCCATAAAGCCTAAACAATCACGTCCTGAAGTTTGAAATTATTCGGTGCAGCCAGTTTTATAAATATTTTCACTTTCATATCACCTTAATGCGTAATTTGCGCGCTTGAGAAATCTTCGAATTTCTTGCGTTTTTCGTACGAATGCAACGCCATCTACCCGTGAATCCTAGGAATGAAAAAAAAAAGAGTACAATTAGAAAAATATAAGAATATATAAATATAATAATGTAACGTCACTGAGAGCATAAAGACCGATTCAGGAAGCCGCAGAGACGCGTGAGTTTATTCTAGCTCGCATTCGGATCCCGAAGAAACGAACGAGTTGAAAGGGCCGTGTGAAAATGCATTATAGTCTCGAGTCCCACGCTGCAGGTCGAGGCATCTCTCTTTCTTGGATGCTCATCAATTACGCGCGCGTTAGTAGCGACGATCGAAGGCACACGGACGAGGGTCGAGGCACTCCTTGTAGAGGCGCTCACAAAACCTCGTCTTATGCAATGGGATTTCACAGACCCCGTCACGAGACTCGCATGCAAACACGAGACCCGAGGACGCGGCCGAACAACGAGGAGTCGTAAAGCGCGCTTTACTCGTCCAGGCCGTCCCTCTAAATTATTACTATTAACAAGAGACTCTTCTTTCTTGCAGATCCTGCTGCTCGGCTGTTTGGTAGACCTGGGATTCGCCGGGCGATATCCAGAGTAAGTAACCGAGCTCCTGACTTACTCCCTTTTCTCTGCATGTTTTATTTTCCTTGTCTTCTCATCTGACTTTTATATGCAATATTCCATTTCTTCACATTTATATGTAATATTCCATTTTTACAATATTCTAAATCGTTCGAGATGAGTCCTGAAACTCTTCGCTTTCCATTCTAAGCCTTAAAACAGCATTAAACAAAAACATGTACGTGAATGGTAAAGTGAAAATGAAGTCGTTCTATCTTAGTTCTAATTTTGCAGGCACATCGCACCTGGGGAAGAATCCAAGAGAGTGTTTCCTTGTATATCGGTCGGCTCGGTGCCGTTTCATGCAATTGCACCTGCGATTTCCTGCGCCCTTAAGGCCGACAGTGCACTTCTTGGACCTAATGTGGATGTTCCTGCGCCGCGTTACGTAAAGATCTCCGCGCCCTCTTACTACACTCCCCTGCCGAAAACATCGTCATTGGTGTACGTGGCGCCACCTGTCGTTAAAACCGCATCCGCAATTGTCGAACGTCGAGAGGACCAGGAACATGAATATCACACGGAAAAGGAGGAAGTGGATTATATGGTAATGGAAAAAATCCCATCGAAGTAGTTTAGAATGTTAAGTGATATTTAAGGTGACGTTAAAGAATCACGAAACGTGTTCATGCAACTTTTCTTCGAACTGGGTGTACCGAATCCTTTCAAACTTTACACCGTAAATACGGAGACTATAAAGAAGGTCCTGCCACTGATAAAATTTCATTTTCATAATTGTAAAATTGTAAAATTATAGTAAAAGAATAATTGTAAAATTTCAAACGATTCGGTACACCCACTTCGGAGAAAAGTTTCACGGGTGAAACTTCTTCGACACCACTTTCGTACCACCTTGATGTGTTAATAGAATGATCTCTTACATCACAATAAGAGCGATTCTCTCATGTGAGCGATATTTATTTCTCAGGGTTATCCAAAGTATTCCTTCAATTACGGCGTAATTGACGGTTATACAGGAGATTCGAAGTCTGCGTGGGAAGAAAGAGACGGCGACACCGTAAAGGGAGAATACTCTGTAGTGGAGGAGGATGGAACGATTCGTACCGTTTCTTACACCGCGGACGATCACAATGGCTTCAACGCAGTCGTCACGAGAAGTGAACCGAACAAAAAACCTGCTTCGTCCAAGGAGAAAACTGTCGTTCCTTCCTTTAGGAGCAACAGGCGGCACTCGTTTTACTGAGAGATAACGAGGGGCACGTTTTTCTAGGATGGAGAAAGAGTTCAGTGAGAGTGTGGGATTGAAAAAGCAACGAGTACAAAATCAGATGAACATTTAATACAAAAGTAATAAAATTAGGTATTTATAAAAGTGTTAATCTATGGAAGTGTTGGAGAGTATACCGTTAATAGACTCGCGAGGCAGAATTATTAAGCCCGAGACGGTAGTGGAACCTAAAGCATATCATTTCGACATAGTGTCCCGCCAAAGCGACAACTGTTAAATCCATTAACCATGATTCCAGTTAGACTTTTATTATATGGAATTACAAACGAGAGTGACTCGTGTAACAAATGGCTCTGCCGTATAGAGTTTAGGTTTCGCCCCTTTCTTCCGGCATTTCCTCGATCGCGTATAAACCCGCGAATTACATACGGTGAAGTTACAGAAAAGAAACTTCCCCTAATACTTATGTCTAATTTTCTGCCTCGATAATGATCAATCAAGGTAACTGGATTACTAGGAGGAAAAGAAAATCACACATACTTCGTTTTGATTATCTGCCCTAACGATAATTACAGACTCACAGGAGCGTCAATGAACGTTAGAAACGAGAGCGGAAAGTTAGATATATATACCTATGAACATTAATCTTATAATTACCAATACGGTACCGTGTCTACAGGCGATTTGTACATCAAACTATTAACGTGAAAAATTTGTACCTAATCGACCGAATGTTCCTCGATAGAACGCCAAAGCAAGAAGTACAGACGACTGTCGCAGATACCTCTATCTGTTCCTAGATCTCTTATTGCTATTCTTTTTAGCACTATTCATCGACCTATTTCGGTTGGAGTCCTTACTATTACTATGACTATCCTTAGCTGGTGTCGAAGTGTGCTCTAAGGTTCCGTTCGACATGGTTCCATTGGTAAATTGAACGTTGCTGTCAGCATTGCTCAGTGTCCCATTATTCTGAGAGTATCCAGACTGAATGGACGTGTGATTCTTGCCACTGGAATCTTTACTATTACTCGACGGGATCGCGTTAGAATTGCCAAAATTGCAATTGTCCTCGCTGCCACTGTTTCCGATCTGAGATTCTGACTCACTGTACCGTTCGACTGTAATCAGTTATAATTGGTTAGCGGCACGGAGGAAGATAGGCTCAATCAGAAGCAGAAAGAAGCAGCAAGCTAGCAGCGAGTTTTGCAACGTCAATACATCCTTACTCGATATCGATAGTGGCCTGAGCGAAGATTTCCAAGCGATGCACTAACTTGCTACTTGCGTTAGAAAAGAAATAGGTCTTTAAGTGAGCTACTGCCATGAGTTTATTAACAAAAAACCGTCTATGTACTACCAAGACACATTTTAAACAGAAGGTAAACGTTTTAGCAAGGCGCAGAGAAAATTTAATTACCAGAGCTCAAATCTAGAGATGACGGAAACTGAACGTTTTCTGCTAGTTTACGGTACAGGTAACATTAACTTTTGTTAATTGACAGTAATGTGTCTCCAGTAATAATCTTTCTCTGAGTAAAACAATGAATGATATAACTACAAGCCCATAAACAATGATTTGTTTACATTGTAACGATATAATATTTTCCAGTTAACTTAAAGTAACTGACTGCCCAGATTTGGCAATAAAAATATAATAACAACTAATAAAGGTTATAGCAGGATTATAAAAGTGATAAAGTAACAGGTACGTGTGCAAATATAACTACAAGTATCCATTCAGGTCCTTACTTTTTTCTTGTGCATTTTCCACCAAACCGCTTACCGCCTGTAACGATAAATTGATTTTACTGTGATACATTTAAGAGAAATTGTACCAAGTCGTGTATAGATATAACTCTGTACCAATAATTATATTTAATACGTTTCTTACCGCCATGGACGTTATGGAAGACTTGGAGAACAATCGTTCGGCTTCCTTGAATTTTCTGTTTCTCTTATCTGCTTTACTATTTGTATTTTTGTTGCTAGCTAAATAGCGATCCCAACCTCTAATAATATTGCCATATAGTTGCGTATCTTCTAAGTAACTTCCCTCAAAGGCATATATTTGCCTTTCTAAGTTTGCCAGTGTGTCCTGAAAAGACGACAACACAATTACCTTGATCGGACAAAGAATTGCATGGCCTGAATGAATACTAACGAAACATATCCTTCATAACATCTGTGCTCGCTCGGTATCAAATTTTAATAGAATGTTTAAATGTCTCAATCGTACATAAAATCATTACAGGAAAATTGATGCAAACGATAAATTGATATTAAACTTCCAGTAATGTACACTGAAATTATCTGAAGAACAACACTAACGGAGCCCCAAAAAATTACAAAGTCAGGTCAAAGTAAAAATACATTTCTAGCACAAGGTTCTAGATCTTACCGCTATTTCTGCTTTACGTTTAACGAGTTCAGCCAGTTCTGCCCTCAAATCGACGGACGATTTCGTGGACATTCTCTCGGTATTGCACTGCGAAGTAAACAAATCCGAGTTTCTTTCCAAGACAGAGAAATAACCTAAAAACCAACTATAATAATTTCCAGAATGTACGCTCGGGCAAAGAATACATAGGCTCGGGGCATGAACTCTAAACAGAGACGAGTTGCGAGATTGCTCCAGAGATGAGTTGAGAGATTGCTCGCGGGCAGGATCGTGTGATTGTGACGGGCCTGGGACGAAGTCCGGTCATCGACCACCAGGGGCGTCGCGCGCGATGCGTTCAGAACGGGGCAAACTGCGTTACCCCGAGTGCACATTACTTTACTTACCTCGAACCAAAAGGACTACGTCGTAAACTGTTTTAAAAACGAAAACTTTTCGAAACGGCATGTCAACTTCAAAAATTAAGTAAATGTATGCGATCTCTTTATAGACACTAATAGTTGTTGCGGCGAGTTTAATAACGCAAGAGACAGAAGATGACATTTTCATTGGTAAGAAGAATAGTTATTAAAGAGCGAGCTAAATTTCCACGACGTTTGTATACTTCCGAGGGAAGCAACCTCCCTACCTGGAAAGAAACGCCGGATTGTCCTGTAATATCCACAGAAGACTTCCCAAACTTACGAAGGGAAGAATTAGCTGGACAGAGAACTTTAAGGATAGCGATTTTGGGATTGCCGAATGCTGGAAAGAGTACTTTAGTTAATCAGCTGGTTTTCCGTCCAGTAAGTTTTTACTTTTTAATATATGTTTCGACGAGTGCACGACAGTAGTCCCGTTTCCCTTTTTTTTTTTTTTTTAAACTACCTCAAGTAAGAATATACGAGTTTAACCATTCAATACCCTGTGACGGGTAAGTAATATTTTCATAATGAAATTACAGGTATGTGCCGCATCGTCAAAAGTGCACACGACTCGTATAATGGCTGATGCGATTTACTGTCAAGAAAACACTCAGCTCGTATTTATCGATACTCCAGGCCTGGTGACAAAAAACAAATCGAACGAATTCAATTTAGAGAAGAGTTTTAGCACCCATCCTGGAGAATCGATTAAGAGAGCAGATATCATTGGGATCATGCAAGATGCATATAACACATTCAGTGGGTGCAAAATAAATTCGCAAATCATGGAGATTTTAGAGCGATCGAAAGCTATACCGTCGATACTTATTTTGAATAAGGTGGATATAATAAAGAAGAAGGAGATACTACTTAAGCTAGTTAAGTCACTGACCAGTAAGGAAGGCTGGCCACATTTTAAGGATATCTTTATGGTATCTGCTTTAACTGGTGACGGTGTTGAAGATTTAAGGGTATGTTCGCATAACACCATTTGCAGAATTGTCATTTGGAATGGTTCATTTATTCATACTTCCGTTACCATTTCAGACCTATTTCCTTGATTGTGCGAAGCCAAGAAACTGGGACTACGAACGTCACATCTTTTCGAATCAGTCATTCGAGGATTTAATCGTGCAGACAGTTAAAGCTAAATTATTGGACAGTCTTCCGAACGAATTACCTTATATACTCAAACCTGAAATGGAGCACTTTACCATCCGTCCTGATGGTAGCATTAGCTCGATCGTCCTAATCGATTGTCCCTCGGACAGAATTGCAAAACTTGTCTTAGGTAGAAGAGCGATAAGAGTCAAGACTATAGCCCAGGAATGTGAACAGAACTTATTAAATGCGTTTCAGACTCCGGTAAAGATAAAATTAGACGTTAAATTCAAAGGTAAATCTTAAAATGTATATCTCCCTTACCTAATCTACTGTATTATATGTAAGAATTATTGGTAAGACTAATAAATTTAGCTTAGGATAATTAACGCTTATTCATTATTATTCACACAAGGGAACCGCAAACTTGTGTCTTTTAGGTTATCTTCGATCCACTTGTTCGCTGAGTTTTCCAGCTCCGGGGTGTTGAACCAGTCTTTCCAGCCTCCGTTACCTCCTTTCCTGATGAAGGTGCCATTGTGCATGATACCGCACTCCTTCATCTCATAACAATTCACCATTTTATTCTCTCGGAAGATTTTTATATCCAAATATTGCACCAACTGTGATATCTTCTCGTCAGGATACGACTTCCCTAAGAAAGCTGCTACTTTTTTAATAGCTTTGATAAAGTCCTGAAATAATCATGGTCATTTCAGGGTACGCAATAAAAAATCCTTAACATTAATTCAAGCTACGATGTGGCATTAATATATACATGCCTCGTGCATTTCTTCATAGAACATGAACAATACATTAGGATGATGTCTTTGTTCCCAGGCTTCCTTCAAGTGTTCCCAGTATGGACTCCAAGCTGCTAAAGATGACAATTGGTACCCTCAGCTACGTTTTTACCAATAACTGTTAATCCGTTAAATTTCTCTCGCTTAAACTTACTTAGATCGTTCCGAAAATATTCCCAAAACGTTGGAAAGTCACCCACGTATCCTTGGGTCTTGAAACTTCTATTCAAAAAATACCAGGACACAGCCACGTCTCTTGGATTGCGAGCAACATAAACAATCTGAAATCGTCTCCTCTTTACTACCTTCCAATAAGATTGAAATTAAGTAAATCAGTTAATTCAAATACCTTGCAGCCACTGTCCAAAATACCAGGCAGCAAGCTAAATGGAAAATGGGATTTAATGAACCTAGGGGACGGTAACCTTGCAACCTCTTCGTAACCAGGCTTCGCCATGTCCCTACAAAACTTTTGTTTAATTGGATCACCGTTGTTCATCTCCAGGAACTCCTTCATCAATTCATCGTGAACGAACATGCTGAACCTGAAATAATCCACGTAAGCGAATCAAGGAGAAAGAAATCCCACCGAAATACATACTCCAAGAAAGGGAATCGTGTATTCAGCTGAATAGTTTTAGCTGTTTCGAAGTCCATATCATTGGACAGCAGCCACACCATTTCCTGGGTCCAGGTAGTACCTGTGATAAAAATATTAAAAACGACACCATTATTAACAAAAATCATTACCAACAGTTATTAACAACCCGCATGACATTTACCAGATCTTGGATACGACAGAACCCACGTGTCATCGGGCTTGGCTCGAAAATTGAAGAATTTTTCTCCTTGCTCGACATATTTATACGGGAAGAACCATTTCTTCTCTCCAACCTGAACCCAGCCAGTTCTCTGACCATCGAAGAGCTTTAATATCTCTTCGGTCCTCGCAGCATCCAGCAATTGGTACTTCGGCATGATTAATTCTTTCTTTGGCTACGTGTAAAACAATTCCAAGTACAAATACAAGGCGTATCACGTTCGCAACATGTCACACTGTACAGACTCTGACACTTATTATAAAATAATATCCAATTCAAAGTTGATTGATTCGCTAACGTACGATAAACGTACACAGCTGTTTTTAACCCGAATAAGTATTTCCTACTCAACTGTGATGAAGCGGTGAAGTACATCAATCCTTTATACTTTACTTGAGTAATAACAAAACTGAAAAATTTATATATGTATTAATTCGCGATAAGCACGACGCACCGGTAATTTGTCAAATGACTTGAGAACCGATAGTGAGCACTATCCGCTACGAAACAAAAAGTAGGTCGGTTTCCCTCCGACCGTTAATATTTTCTTTCTCTTTCCGCTTGACCTCTATTCGGTCCTCGAGGTTCTTTCACCCGAATTTCGCACCGAGTCTACGAATTTAATGTACCTCGCGTGACGTCGTACTACAGATGGTCATAATTATAACCTATCTATCACTCGATTAAATGGAACGTATAGTTTGATATTTTTTATTTACGAAATTAATATCTCCGTAATGATTAAACATACTCGGTGACAGAAGTACGAGATTAAAACTTCGTCATTCATGTCATCCATTCGATAGGAACTTTGTGGCGCAACATCCTTAATCAATATTTACAAGATCATAAGTCAGTCTTAGTCTCATTTCCTTATACCTCGCGAAAGAGCAGTCTAATGAAATACATAATAATACTGGCGCAGGATTAAAGATACTCCACATGTCTTAACACAATGTCGATACAGTATTGAGGGTAAAAATACTGAATTCTTCAATCAAGTCCTAACGATAAAGAGTGAATTATCAGTGCAAGTGGTATTCACGTTTCCTGGCCCAATTTTAGTAATCATGCTTTGTAATAAATGTAAGATTTGGTTTAAACTTTCATTTAAAAGTGTAGCTATAATGGTAACGGCATCTTTTTCATAGAAGAGATTTGCACAACGAAGCTTTGGTTGGCGGTTGAGTAATTGTAAAAATTGCACCAGCTTTCGCATCGAGCATAGGAACTTCAGAAGAAACTTGGCGAGAGTTTCCTGATAAATTGTCAATGATACGCCTGTGTAAAATACCCTGTACTTATCATGGTTAAATATTATAAAATATCTGTGTTTTCACGAATATATACAAACTCTACACGCGCAGAACTGTGTGTGTGTATGTGTATATATATATATTATTTCAATGAGTTCCGATGTCACACCTAATTGCTTAAGTTTCTGTGAAAGGCAAAGGCAATTCGTATCAAAAAGTGCAAATAAATATTAATATCTAGCGAGAAACGTTCAAGCCCAGTAAAAACAATATGCAAATACGCGGCCATTAGCATTATGGATATGCAAAACGATTTGGAAAACCAATTACCTGTAACTACTCCGATGATTAATAATACGACATAATTGTATAGACTTTAAAACTGTTTTTCTGATTTCTTTTAGATCACTTGTCAATCTATATTGACATAGAAATTCACTGAATCCTCCAGTGAGCTAGTTAGTTTAAAAACAATCAGGAGTTAAAACGTTCTCCACTACAGTGGTATTCAAGTTGGGGGGATTCAAAGAATTTCTAACCTGTACGTCAAGCACTTTAAAACCGACACTTGTCTCCAGGTTTTCCGAAGACTTATCTCGAGATTTACCAGTCTTAAAATTAGTATTTATCGTGCCTTTAACTCGATCCGAAGAGCTTGATTTTGAACTCTGGTTATACTTTATGGTCTGTTCGACCTCAGTCTTCTCTATTTTTCCATCAGTCTTCTCTTGGTTAAGCGTATACTTTAATTCGGAAGAATTTTCCGAAGAGCCAATCGAAAGGTTTCTCCTCTTCGAATAAGTTCTTCTGTTCAGCAATTCGACCAGTGTTGGATCTGCCTGGAAAGCTTCGCACCGTTTGGTATGCATCTTCATGTTATCATGACGATTGAATGCTTTTCTACAGCCCGGACAGTAGAATCTGTAAAAAAGCATTCCATCACTTCCTGACACAACACTCCACTTGAATTTTTGTTTAAAGCACTTGCAAACACTTGTATTCACTGTGAAAACACATTGTTACGAACCTTATCTCACTATGAACCGCCATGTGTGCAGCCAGGTGGGATTGTTGAGCGAATCGCTTTTCACAGACGTCACATTTGTACTTTCGGATCCCATCATGCTTTAAAATATGCTCCTTCAGAATATGCCTGCTCTTGTAGACATTCGGACAGTGAGGACATTTGTACTTTGCAGCGGAATGAACCTAATAAAGGAAGGAAAAATACGTTCTCACTACAAGATGTTCCATCTGTCCTAACTTAATAACCATGAAATGTCGAATACTCACACTTTGGTGGCTGTTTAAAGCTTTCTTCGACTTGACACTTTTGCCACAGACGTTGCAGACATAATCGCGGGAATGCACATTCTCGTAATGCCTCTCTAGAGCTTCTGCGTCGCGCAAATAGGCCGAACAATATTTGCACATAAATGCTTTGTCTTTGGTATGAACGAGCATATGTGAGCGCATCCTGCCTTTTGAGTAAAATCCCTTTCCGCATATGTCACAAATCACATCCTGTTCGAACAAAAATATACACTGTACCGTAGGAAAACACAAGAAAACACCAAACTTATCGTTACTAATAAACACTGTCTCCGGTACTGGAATCATTTTCCATACCTTGTCAGGCTTATGCGTCATTTTGTGATAGCTAAGCACCTGCCGGCTGGAGCTAGCAAAGTCACAGATCTTGCAGTGGAATGGCTTAGCTCCGGTGTGTGTGTTCAAGTGTTCGTCAAGCAACACTGCAGTAACGTACTTCTTTTTGCAGATGTGACACTCGAAAGGTTTGATCTTCAGGTGGCTTTTCCTAATGTGACAGCGTACGTTGCTCACAGTCACGGTGGCAAAGTCGCAAGATTTGCAGCGGTATGGCTTCATGTTCAGATGACCCCAAATATGAACCTAACGTTTGAGAGAGAAAGAAAGACGTTAACAGATAGTTCTGTCGAATTACATTAAAAAATATTTTTTAGAATACCGTAAAAGAAACATCACTTCGCACCTGACACTTATCCATTCTGGGATACAAGATGCCACAGATGTTGCACTTCACGCTGTTTCTGTCAAAAATGGTGAGACTCTTCTGGACTCTATTCACGTCGACGAACGTCATATCGACATAATAGTGCTCCTCGATTAGCAGCTTCTGCTCTTCACTTATCAACTCCGACACTTTGCCAAACTTTTGATCGTTGCTCCGTCGTTTCTTACGAGTACCCATTCTCTTGTCATCCCCCTTAGTGCTGGATATGTCGGAGTCTCCCGAAGAGTCCTCGTCCTGAGGATCACATTTTGCAAGCTTCTCAGCTTCTTTTTCAGGTTTTACAGGTGTCGGGCAACTGGGATAATTGTCACGATTTACACGGTGCAAAGATTTTATAACAGATTTCCTTAAATGGGTGGGTTTTGTGGAGAGATTCTCATTACCAGAAACTGTAAGGGTTTTGGCACATAATGCATCGGAACTTGAACTTGTACACTGTGTAGGTACTTCTTGAACTGTATTGCAGGGTGTAGTATTTCTTTTAGAAGATGGCTTCTCGTCTTTTTTGTTTGGTTTTTCTACGACTGGCAATGAAGCTGAGTTCAAACGTGACATATTCAATGAAGTTCTAGTTTCTTTGCACTCTTGCTTAACGATGACAGATATTGCATGAAACTTTGGGCTCTCGCTGCATTTATCTGACTCCCTCGATAGATCCAACGCTTTAACCTTATTCACAGTGCAAGTACTTATTTCCTGACATTTTGAAGATTCACTATTTTCCTTTAAACCATGTGATGGGGAATCTCCTTGTCCAGCATGTAAATCTCCAGTATTACTCACTTTAGAAATGCGCCGAGTTTCCTTTTCCAGATCTCCCAAGGAATCTATAAGATCCAATTTTTCCTTTCTCTCTAGTAAACCATTTTCTTTCCAATTTCTTGAAGAATCTATTCGCTGAACTCCCATGCCTGCAATTGTATTAAACATGTCTTGGGCACATGAAGATTTATTTTGTACTTCTCGTGGTACTAAAACTTCCTTCCGTTTACTTAATGAATCACCCAATAAATTTGTTTCATCGATTACACCATCAGAATTATTACTATTACTAAACTTATCACGAGACTCTGCAGATTTTGCCAACACCTCTTGCACATTACTCTCCTTTTGATTTCTCACCGAGTTAATTATTGTCTCTGGTAGATTATTTTTAACAGGACTCCTAGCCTCTAGATCCTTATCACTGTGATGTTTTACACCCAAGTCATCGGATTTATTCATATCCAGTGGGCTCTCTAAACAACTCGACAAGGAATACACTTGATCGTCCCCATCAACAGCATCTTCGCATTTTTGGCACTGATTTTTCACTTTATGCAGACACGATTCCAGCCTTACAACGCAAGTTTTCTTCATAATACTTGATTTAACCATTGAAGTGCCAATATCACTAATATTAAAGCACACATTCTTATCCTTGGTTGTACTAAGACCATCGAAACGTCTTGTTCTACGGCTCACAAAATTATTCTTTGGTCTTCCTTTTCTTTTATATCGGGTCGTTGACACCCCAACTTTGGCAGTTTTTTCCTCTCTGTTCTTCTCCCCTGCAACGTTCAAAGTCTGGCACGGACTGTCATCCTTTTTCTTGCACTTGTGATCAATTAATAGAAGAACATCAGAAGATTTCGAGTTTTCCTGATTCTTAATCCTGGAATCATTATTCCTCTCCGAACAAATATTTACATCGGATTCAAATTTAATCATCGACGTCAGTTCGGCCTGCTTTGCATCAACCTGAATATCCTCTGTGCCACAGGTTGTATTAAAATTCACGGATTCCGACAGGGAGTCACCTGCAGCTTTGCAAATCTTAACGAATTTTTCTGCAGGAGGCTGAGTCGTCTTGATCTTACGTTTGAAATTCTTCAAGGGAGAAACATTCTCCTTATCCGACTCAGCTTCACTCTGGTTCTGTGTACTCGGCTTCAGGAAGTCCTATAAATTTGTACATTCATTCAACATAACTTAGAATAATCTTACAAACGGTCTCGACTTTTCCTTAAACTCTTTACGTAACTACATATGTTTAAAATTCATTGCACTTAATAATTATACTCCTTCCAATAAAATTCAATAATAAACGTCTTACCGTGGAGAGAAAACGCCGTTGAGTTCTGTGACACTGTTCATGAAAGTCGCAGAGGAATTCTAGCGTACCCAAGCATCTCATACAAACCATACTTGGCAATCCGTCGTCTTCTTTGATCTGTAAAGAGTTGTAACAAAATTAAATTAAACATCAGGACGCCGATAAAAAAGAACAGTCTTCCCCGAGGTATGTTAAAGAGCCGGTACTTCGAAAAATATCGAACCTTTATTGATATTACTGAAGAACGACAGACAGGCACGTTATTTCAGAATGTATCGCAGACTGTCGTTCAGGAATAACCTTAAAATCTACATGCCCGTTCTTACGGGCTATCGTACTCCCTAACTTGTAATGGAAAAGAACTCTTGCGTATCCGCGGTAGAAAATACAACGTACGTGTACACGTCTTGATTACTTACATAATATCATAAGGCTGAGTCCATTACTTAGGACGCACCTTGTATCCTAACCTCTAATATTCTCTTGTCCCCTCGAATTACAGCCAATAAATTCGCAGCTATTCGAAATGTTACAGTAGGGATATCCAATTGGCAGTAAAATTAAGTTTCATTCTTATTGTATAAGCACGTCCTCACCTAGGGGACCGACCCGAGACACCTTTTGGTAAAGGCACTTATTGCGACGTAAAGTCATTTAGTAAGAAAGTATACACTTTGCAAAAGTGTTTTACAGCCTTAATTGCTTTACACCGTCCTCGAGCAAATACGACGTTTCGTAGAATGATTCTCGCATACAATGATACTTGTTCGGATATATTGTCACTTTTACCCAATTTTCATGCTCATCTTTCAACGCTCGATAAACATTGGTACTCGATTTAACATATACGTGTAAACTGCGTATATTTCTTCGCGCATTATTGGCGTTTGAAGTACTAAAATGATACCAGAAAAGGTCACTTAATTATTGTCAGAATATGTATGGTCAAATTTGACCGACACAGTCAATACTTCTGACTATGTAAATACAGAAAACAGAATCAATCAAGTACATATTCTAAAAGACCAATGTCAATTTAAATCAATTTATAGTAATTACATTGGAATTGGAAACTGCACTCATAAAAATAAGAAAAAAAAGAACAGTATATTGCATCCCACTTTCTTTTTACATGATTCAGCGTTATAGAGGCAAATATTAAAAAGCATGTATGAAAAGTAAACGTAGGTCATAATTTTTATGACTGGTTTGTAGTCAAATAACCTGTTTAAATAAGTTGATGTGCAAGTCATATAGTCTTCTTCCGGACTGTGAAAGAGGAACACGAACATTCACATTCTCTAATACTACTCCGTCCTTTGTTAAATTTGACGTTATCTTTATCAGGTTTATATCGACACTTAATAATTTCTGGATGTAT
This sequence comes from Orussus abietinus, assembly GCF_000612105.2. NCBI lineage: Eukaryota > Metazoa > Arthropoda > Insecta > Hymenoptera > Orussidae > Orussus > Orussus abietinus. The sequence continues at coordinate 439,231 of NW_019394714.1, forward strand.
AATTATATATAAAAGTCTCTTTGGGGTGCGTTATAAAGAACGGGACTGTCAACGCCAAACTACACTCTTTAAGGTCACGTCAAGAGTCTTTACATATCCATGATGAGTGGACACAAGATAAAAATATTATCTTCTCCAAAAATAACCCATCCTGGAAGCCCTCTCGATCCCTCAACATTCTCCCGATGTTATCACTGATATATCCCTCAAAAAATGTTAGAATACTTTCTGGTAGACTCCTAAGAACCGATTGCAGTATTACAAAATTCTTTTCCGAATCCTTAGGCATTCTCCGTTACATGATTAGCATCAGGCACTCGACCGATCAGCTCTTTCGATATCATAGTTGACATAAATAGTACAACTTTCTGGTAACTTGAAAACTCGATTACCAGCTTCAACTTTTGCATGTAAACTGAATTAATTGGCACACGTGTTAACTTTACGATTTTAAAGTACACCAGACAAGTGTATTTTATAAATTCCCTTAAGCAATGATCACACAACAATCATGCCCGACACTAATCACCAGTAGAAACAGCTGAGCAGCGTTCAGTGAATTACCCATAAATATAAGTAATCAAACCTTGCGCTTAATCACTTGGTTAAACATAATTAAGTGGCGGACTCGTTAATAATCGATTAATTAGAAGCAATTAACCACAGCCTCCTTTGATTGAAAACGACCACAGTGACGAGAGTATCCAAACAAAGGAAATGAAAACTGTCGATGACATTAAGCCACCATAAAACCGGTCATTTGTAAACCGAGGCACAGTGGTTGAGTGAAATTCAGACTTTTCACTAGAGGCACACGTTAGTCACTCATTTTGAAACATCTTGTTCGTGCGACATGCTCAAAGTTCCAGCTTTGACGAGCAGAGTCGTAGACCAAAGAGGTATCGAAGAACCCATTGCAGCTAGCGCAGGAAGAATCTCATCGACAGGGGGAATATCACTTCTCATTCGGGGCGACGTGAGTACTCTCGGATCCTGTGGTCTTCTTCTTGCTGTCCAATTTCTTCGACTCGTCAAAATGCCTCTTTCGATGGACCTTCATATTATCTCGTCTGTTGAATTTCCGTCCACATTCCGGACAGGCGTGTTTCTTCTCGCCGTGAACATGTTTATGAGCCGCCAGATGACTGGCCTGTGCGAAACTGGCCCCACACTTCTGACACACGTGCTTTCGCAAGCCTTCGTGTTTCGACAGGTGTTCATTGAGGAAAGCTTTTGAAGCGTACCTGTTGTTGCAGATGTTGCAGACAAAAGGCTTCGGATTGGTGTGCTGTAGAACGTGCGCCTTGTATTTCGATGCCACCTTGAACGTCTTTCCACAAATTTCACAGGTATGAGTCGCAGCGTGTCGAGTTTTGATGTGCTCATTGAGGACCGTCAAGCTCGAATAAAGGTTATAACAGAAATGGCACCTGAAGTTCCTGCGGTTTTTCAAGTGTACACTGGCCACGTGGCTGAGCAGTCTCGTTCTAAAGGGGAAGACGTTACCGCAGTATTCGCAGGCAAGATTCTGAGGTGGCAAATGGGACTTTATATGCATCTGAAGGGAAACCTTGTGATGATAACTCTGTCCACAGTCCGAGCACTGATAAGGCCTCACTCCTTTGTGAACGTTGTCATGCTCCGCCAGATCGAATTTGGATCGGAATCGTTTTGGACACTTTGGACACTGGATCGGTCTAGGATTGGTATGCGAACACCTGATGTGCTTCATCACGTCAGACTTGCATACGAATTTGTGCTTGCAGATGATGCAAACATACTGCTTGATTCCTAGATGGGTCTTGACATGTACAGTGCACTTGTCCTTACGTTCGTACACTTTACGGCAAAGCTTGCAGGCATAGCCAGTTTGGTTATCCCCAAAAATATGTTCGACGTTATCATCCACTATCACTTCCTCTCCATCCATCGTGTAAAGCTCTTCTGGATTCTTCGACATGGATGATTTCTTTTCAGCATCCACCGATTCGCCATTCTTGTTTAAATTGTCATCTTTCGAATTCAGCAGAGAGTCGAGAATGTCACGAGCCTCGACGCCACCGTGGCTTTCTAGCAGTCCTATGATTGACGAATCCACCATACAAGTACCTTGATCTGGAAATACTTTGGCCAATACGGTGACAACATTTGAGTCTTGCTTCTTTCGAAGCTCCACCGTGAAGCTTATGTCTTCATTGGCACCCGAACTGTTCATAGATTCTTTCACAGAAACCTCCATTTCTGGAGAATTTGCCACATTTCCGAGAACCTTATTCAGTATCGACGTTGAAATTTGAATTACGTTCTGCTTTTGCCGACTCGTCGGAGTTTCACCCTGCTCTTCTCGCGGAGACTTTTCAGCGCTTCGATATGTGTTCGAGGCAGTCTCCGAATTACTATGGTGACTGCGCAGTCGATTTGCAATCGAATCGTTGCCTTTTTCCACACCTTGTGAGTTTCCATCTGGCGGTGTATTCTCGGTGTTCTGTCTGCTTCGCAACCATCTAGTCGAAGTGGTATTTGTATCGGATGATTTGACACTCTGACGTCCTGTTGCGACCTCCGTAGGCTGTCTATTCGTCTCTTCTCTCGAAGTACTCGACTCCGTTGAATTTTCACTCTCGTTTTTGGACAATTCCTCGGAATTGGCTGCAGCATTCTGCAAAGTCACTTCTTCCTGCGGAAAACGCCATTCCTCTTCCTCGGCTGGCTCTTCGACGGGGGGATTGAGGTTCTTGTCGGTACTGTTATTATTTGTCGACGTACTCGGAGTAGTCTCTTCGATCTTTATCTCACTGTCCTAAAGATAAAAAAATTTAGACATACAAGTGGGTACCGACAATTTAAATGTCATTAGAGTTAATGCTTTTACTATATGATATCTACTAGATAGTTCTAGTATCAACTGTTGCGACAAAAGGTAAAGTTCCAGAATTTTTTTTTTTAAACTATCTTCCGTGCAATTACCTTTCTTCTATGAGAGCATCAAACCATTTGGAAAGCAGTTTTGTAAATGTCTTTCGTTCAAATTGAAATTAAACGACTGCATCGGAAGGAGAGTCGAATGCACCAGCAATACTCTATGAGAGCGGTAGAGTGTTAAGTGAAAGAAAATGCTGACTTACAATGTTCGTTAAGGGTGGCAGATTGAACCGTTCGCGTAACAGTTGCTGGGTGCGCAGACACTTTTCATGGAAGTCGCAAACGAATTCGAGCTTTCCCAGACATTGAACACAGATCGCCTTGGGCAGAGGATCTTCTTCATCTATCTGCAGTTTAAACAGAAAAACCTAAGAGCCTCTCCTTTTGAACAAAATTAAACAAAAATATATCCCTTAATACATACAGATTCTATTTCGGAAGCTTCCTGCCCAAAGATCACAAAAAAAAAAAGCATAACTTACATACAACATTTAATACTACAAACATCTAACTTTTGTTAAATTCTATCGCGTTAATACTTTCCGATATAAAATATAATCATTCACTCATTATTCCGACTCTCACTACGACTCTACCGCTCTGTCTCCTCGACGTGACGAAAAATCATGAATTCGGTACCCACGTTATGTCTTACGCCGTATACATTCTTGAAATATATCTACACACTGACGCTCATTAATTTGTAACATCGATTATATCTAATGAATACAAATTTTCAGAAGTTCATGTTCATGTACTCGATGTAACATCGCTAGTGTAAATACATTTGGCATTACCTCAACAAATGTGTCCAGTACATTAATATTGGCCGCATTACTCGTGAACAATAAATCCTTACTTCGCAAGTATAATTACGGAAGCCTTGAGAGCGCCGAGGTGCATCGCATAAAACTATCATACCGAGCCGCGGTGCGTGGAGGTTATGTTGTCTCGGCCATTTTCCCGAGCCCCCACCCTGCTCGGCGATATCGCCGTCGATTAACAGGTCCGAGGCCGCGCAAATTTTCGGCCTAACTCACCAGAATGTTGATCTTCGCGTGGATTTTCAGGCCTAAATAGCGCTTGGTTCCCTCCTCGCCGAAGACGTCGATGTAAATGCTCTCGCACTGGCCGCAAAGTCGGCAGATCTGCGCCTCCTCGTCCTCCACCTCCATCTTTGTTTACGAGCCCAGCCGAGCGCGCGGCGACTCGAGCACTCGAACCTCTCTGGGCTCTTAAAAAACCGGCAGCCTGTTCAACGCAAATACCAATTAGCGACCGCCTCGTAAGGCTCCTCGAACACCAAAACGCCGAAAAGAGAGGTTACGTACGTGCAACCGATGCGCCGCGTTCCTTCTAACACGCACCCTGCATCCGCTTCCCGCTGGTTGCTGGCAACTGCTGGCAACCATTGACCGCGGAGGTAATATAAGAGTGACCAACCTACCGAAAGCACGGATAACGGTTCTAGACACCAGCGCCACACGCTTCGATACGGATACTATCAGAACTTAGGGAGTGACGTCATCAATGGCGGGTCTGCGTTGAATTCTTTGGCGGTAGTTAGAATGACTATGTCTCCATCATATGTATGTATATAGGATTTTCTATAAGTTACCTTTAAATATAATGTTAATTATAAATAATAACGCATACGTCATTTAATTCGTACACGGTTACTGTTAGTTATGGCTAACTAGGTTAAAGGTTACACGGGTGTTAAGATGGACAGAAATATTGTAAGTCTAACCAGACGAGTTAAGGCGGCATTGAATAGTGAATTTTACATGGTAAACAATGCCTGGTTACAAGACTGTGTTGAATATTATGTCAAAGAGCATGGTGACAATGTGGTAAGTCATAAGTTAATTGTATGTTCGATTTTGACTTTCTGATAATAATCCTTGCTTACAGCCCCAGAAAAAGATTCAGGAGTTCGTTGTGTCGCAGTGGCTGTTAAGTGACCTTCGTGAAATCAATAACGATAACGGATGTCTTCCTAAGAATCTTAGTCAGCAGAAGCATACCGTGTTATCTAATAAATATATTTTACAGGTGAAGCTTTGAGGTTCTTGATATCTTTATATTTATGTTCTTAAAAATCGATGGAATGTATACTTGCTCTTTACAGGTAGATAAGATGTACGACATATCGACGTCCAAGTATTCTCAACTGCAGAAAATTCGAAATGTGTCGGTTGAAAATATAGAAGTAACGGCTGAAGATAAAACACAAAACTGGCAACCTCAGAAAAAGAGAATGCTGCAGTTATTCCTTACAGATGGCATACAAGATATAACAGCAATCGAATATAAGCAGATTAGATTTTTAAAGGTACAGCTCTTACTCCAAAATTTTTGACACCGATAAATACCATTACGGATATATTTTTGATTTTCTTTAGGATATGTTGTTGCCTGGGTATAAATTGATGATAATCGGTCCAGTCACTTGTAGACGTGGGGTTCTGATGTTGACGGAGGAAAACATAATGGACATTGGCGGAGAAGTGGAACACTTGTTAATACCAAATGCACTGGAAAATGTTTTAGCTCGTGCTTTGTAAGAATCATTTTTTTAATATGCAGAATTCTTAAATAGCATTTAGATTTTTTTATCATAGTAAAATTGTCTGCAGCCACTCCAATTGAATGAAAAGTCTCTTTTTATAATACTTGACAGAAATTTGCAGGAGAATCCTGATCCTTACCATACCAAGGAACAACAGGATAGCGACGGTGACATGTTTGAGGATGACTTTGATATTGACTTAGATGAAGTTACACGAATCGAAGGCAGTACTTCAACATCCACTACATCACGGGAAACTACGTCCACAAATACTAACCAAAGAAATAGAAATAACTCAACAGCAAATTTGCGAGAACAAAATGTTCCGACGAAGCCCTCGGGAAACAAGAATATTTTGGATTCCCGGTCCTATAATTCTGTGCCTCGAATTGAAGGAAATAACGTCAAATTTCCTGATGATGATTTGATCGAAATGGTAGATCAGAATCAAATTGGCATGACTACAAGCACTTCATCTACGTCAGTTGGGAGTACATACAAGACATCGTGTCCACAAGTATCAAACTTTGTCTTAAAAAATGTTGCGAATGAATTTCCCGATGACGATGATGACTTCATTGAAATGATAGATGAAAACCAAGTCAAGACGTCTGTCTACGAGTTGAATAAACCAAGTACAAGTAAACATAATACACTGACCTCGGCAACGGACTCCCCGCCTACCGAGTTTACAAAATCTCGCAAAATTAATGAAGATATTGATGATGAGGACGAATTAATAAGGATGATAGACGAAAATCAAATCAGTTCAACTACAAATCCGGGAAATACATCCACACGGAGTAAAGGGTGCACTTCCTCAAGTAACTCCAAAGCTGCGTTGAAGCCTCCTTCGAAAGTTACCGCAGTTCCATGCGATGACATTGAAATCGTTCAAGAGAATCTTCCACCATTAAATACTGCCCACTATAAACAAACTACTTTACAACTAGAAAGTAAGAAAATACCAGAAAAATCATCTGGTGTTGAATTTCCAGACGATGACTTTGATTTTGACAACATTGTATTAACGGCTCCACCAAAATATAACAGTCCAGCCAAAGAGGGCAGAAAAAAAAAAGATGGTACAGTTCGAAAGGAAGAAGAGGCCTCTTTCTCCACTGGTATTTCAAATTGTTATTTTATAATTTATTAATTTTTTTTCTGTAATATTTGTGTTGTATGCATACTTTAATCTTTGTCGTTGCTTTTCATCACTTTTGGCTGTGATTACTGAAGGGGCGAAAAGACAGCTTCAGTTGCCTAACACATCGAAAAGAAAATTGGAAGATACTTTTGTAGCTCAAAAGTCACCACGATTAGATAAGAACAATGTGCACCATAGTGGAACATTGTCATCCGTTGCAGGGAATAAGAGGCCAGCGGTAAGAGTTCAAGCTGTACTCAACGTCATTCTGAATTCACTCTACTATATTCTTTATTACACAGATGTCTCCGCCAATGTTACAACCGCACAAAGAACGATGTGTTAAAGAAACACCAAAACTTAGTAAAATTACTTCGAAAATCACTGATTTTACGGTCAAGTCGAGTCCAGGTGAAGCAGTACCAGCAAAGATTTGTGATTTCATATGTGAAATATTGTCAAAACCACCTAGTGACTCTGTCGATTTAATAAAGATTAGGGGAAAAGTGACAACGTTAGGAAAGCTTACAAAGAAGGACTCAAAATGGTACTTGGAAGGAACGATAACCGATGGTACAGCAAGTATGGATGTCATTTTTGCAGATGAGGTAAATAGAAGTGGAAATGTAATACAGTGTTGATTCTTGAGCTATTCCTTATTCAAAAGATCTCAGGATTTCGTATTTAAGAAATACTCCATAACCTCAATCCGATTCATTGGTTACAGGTCATCGGAGAAATTCTTGGATTCAGCGTACCAGAATTTGCATCAAAGAAGAAGTTGATGAAAAAACAGCCGGATATAGAAGAGCAGATGAGAAAGGTATTTATACTTGTTTCACTACTCTCAAAAAATTCTCTTTAATAGTTCCTTAATAATATTAAATATGTTATTCAGTTTTAAGGCTGTCCCGATTAAAAATGACTGTGTCTGCATTACAGAGCTTCAGGGCTGCCGAAAGCAAGATCAGGAAAATGGACACTTTGCTAGAAGTCGCAATTGTACGAGATGCTAAACCGAAGATCGTTAAAATACTGGATATGACCGAAGAACAGAAACAAGCGGTCGATAAAAGAATAAAAATGTTATCCATGTAACGACCCACGATGCAATTGCGCCTCTAAATGTAAATACTTCATCCCTGTACCTGAAAAAAGGCGCATTTAATATTTACTGTTTAATTTCACTGTTATGCGAATGACTGCTCTGTTAGAAAAAAAAAAAAAAAAAAATCGAAACGGACTAAATTTTAATGAGGAGAATTTTTAAACGAGGGTCTTACGCGCGTTCTTGTACATACAACGTGCTTGCGCTTTTCCTTACAGTTTTCGATGCACCGTTTTGTAAAGATAAAAAAAAAACACCGGAAAGTCGCGTCGAAACGTCCTTGACAGGAGTAACGAAAATCTAAATAGTGGAATTATTTAAGGTACATTGCGAGAGGACCATGCTTTACATAAAAGGTAAAACGATAAATTGTCCACCGTTGGCGACGACAAGTCATATTGTATAATTGAACTGAATCAATTTCCCGAATTCCTTCCAGAGTTGCCTAACCAAAGCACGAAGTCTCACGTCGAAAAGTTGTTCTCCGAAATAGAAAACACTATGAGGAAGAATTTCTCTTCCGAGAGAGACAATTCCTCCCCATCAAGCGGAAACGATTGCAAGGACAAAGTCTACACGATGCTGTTGGTTCTCGACATTTTCTTAAGACTCCACCGAATGTTAATTAACATAATAGGACTCCTCAAGTAATCCCGAATAATACTAGCGCGGTCAAAGCTTGTATGTTCATAATTTAATTATATATTTTTATATATACAAAAGGATATAAAGGTTCCAAGGGCCAAAATCTCCTAGAATCGAGAAGAAAACCGTCCCATTAAATGAGATCCTCGATGTCGCTACCAGGACTATCATTTCTGCCCTGTACACGACTATACCGGAGCCTCTGCTTTCAAGATACTTGCAAAATCGGAAAATATGCTCGTGGTGTTTCCAATCTCGAAGTACGGTAACTGCTCCCCGCGAAAGTGAAGATATCCTCGAAAAAGTACATCAATCTTTAACGAAGTGAAAGCACGATATTTCATGGCACATCGTTTTTCCTTCCTCTTTTCGAAGCCTTAGCCGATGACTCTTCGAAGAGTCACTTTACATTTTTTTTTTTATTTATTCCATTCAGGTGCGCAATAGTCTGGACATGGTACCGACATTAGAAGGAGTCGAATGTTTGGAATCTCATGTAAAATCAATTTCCAAAGTGTTAGAGGCCTTGCCGACTGGTATCATATCCAGGAAGCTCGAAGTTCTCTCCTGTATCGTTAAAAATGGAAATCCCGCTCTGATGTACTGTCGGCAGCCTTTAATAGGTGATATCATTACCACTATTTGTATTCTCGTTATCACTCGAGTTATCAACTTTGTTACAAGATTTGTGTTTAAGGGTCAACTGAAAAGAAATCAATTCCCGAGATGGTCAGTGAGTTTTTCAAACGCCACGAAGACTCGAAGAATCGGCTGTGTCCTTCCCTGAGGATTTGCTACTTTTGCCGGAGTGCCATCAGCAATGCAAATCGTCACTGGGTGCGTTATCAACATTGTCGCAATTTATCAGGGAACACTCTCGATTCGATATCGCGCCGTTTGGACGTTTTAGGAATTATTCTGCTGCGAAGACGCCAAACATTTGCACCGATTGTGGAAGAGATGGACCTTGAAGAGCTCGACCGGAAACGCTCGTTTTGGAGAGAGAGTAATGCAACCTTGTAATGTACTTTATGATAACGAAGAAGACGATTCCAATGGAGATAACAGGAGGATCGAATGTAATTACCGGGGATCTGAACGAGAGAGACACGATCTTAATGGAAATCGGAATCGCGGTTTGAGCTTGAAGAAAGAAAAACTTTTCGCCGTGGGTCCACGTGTCGAGAATAAAGGAACATTCGGAAAAGTCAGGACTAAACGATTACACGATGACGATAACAGGATGCCTTGGAGTGAAGCTATCAACGACGTTGACAAGGGTAGGTAAAAACCGAAGAGGTAAAAAAATTGAACGTCGGAATATCGATTTCCTATCCTAAGTTCGCAGATCGTCGTCGTTTGACGTCGCAAAATGGGTTTGTCCAAGTCGGAGGGAAGTTAATAATAAAAAATGGATTTCGGGTAACTTCAGCGCGGTAGAATGAAGACGGAGTCGTTATTAATTGTGACATTAAACAGGAAACGGTAAGATGGCTTCGTCGAGCAGAAGCACAGGGACGAGGGAAGCGATCGGCGATGGGAATCCCGGATTTGAAAAGTCAAAAGCAAGAAGCAGACAACGTGAGGTCGACGACGAGCGTCCCCGTAAGTTTGGATCCCAAAATCCTACGTTTTCGGGTTTAAATGATTAATTGACTGGGTAATCATTTCCCTCAGATACCGTGAACTCGATCCACTATCAGTTATCAAACGACCTTTTCGTAAAGCTAGGGTGGACCGTCCTGCCGACGGAGAAGACGATGATAAGAGTCGTCCAATATCAGGCGTACCTGTCGAAGCCGCACATGAATTGGTACCTGTGTATACCCTGTAAACGAGAGTACACATGTGTGGATATTAATTGATATTAATATCAGGTTCAGGAGATATGCAAATCTCGGTAAGCGGTACTACGACGACGGAGTCGGGACTTTCCTGCACTTTCGCGAAGACGGATCCGGCGAGGTCTTCTATCCGAACGGGAAGACAGCCGTGAAGGTGTCAACCCCCAAGGGACGATGCTGTAATTAGCCGATGATTCTTCGTTAACTATTTATGAAGTCTTCCCAGCTAGAAGTGAAAATTCTAATCGATTTTAAGACGATATGTATACTGTGTTCACGCCAGGAGGCAAAGACGCCGTCGGAGTCGTCCGCTCGCCGCAGATCGTCGCCGTCTTCGATACCCTCGGAAATGGAGTGGTTTTTAACGAGGATAATGAAATACGGTACGAAAAGCGGTATCGAGTAATGAGGATAAAAAACATTTAAGTAAATTACCAACGATCGGATTTTCAGGCTAAGCTACAATCAAAATGGCGGCGTATGCACGGATAATCCGCGCGGTTCGCGACCGATTATTTGGTCCTGGAGCACTATTTGCAGAAACCTAGTTGTCGAATCCGTTTACGCGGTTAGTTCAGTGAACTTTTTCTCAACACATTGGTATACACAAGTGGCGAAGTTAATGCTAATAACATTAAAATTACACATTTTCAGGAGCCACCCACCGTTCACTTGGAAAATGACCTGCTCGCGACTATCTCCACGAAAAGGTATTTTTATATCTTTTTTCTATAACCTGTGTAAATAAAAATGATTAAACGACTATCGAGCGACTTGGAATATTCGTCCACGAGAGAATGAATCCGCATTTCAGCTCAAAGGGCCAGAAAACACCGGCGTCCATGAAAAGCGACGCAAAAGCTGGGAAAGATAAAGAAGTGGAGGAAATTACAGACGAGGCATCGCGGTAAGAAATCAGGAGAGAGAAAAAAAAATTGTCGCTTTCCAAAGGAAGGGATGAAGGTCCGAGTGCAACTAATATTTGTTTAAAGAGAGGATTCTGACGTGGAAGGGAATTTAAGGGCTGATCTCCTGGCACCCATTGCGAGAATATGCTTAAGGATAAACCACTTCTTAAGTTTACGGATTCTTGATCGGAGGAACATTAATCTGCAATTTTTCGCCGGCAACCGAAGCATCAGGTGAGAGATTTGCACCGGTAATACTTTACAATGCCAAGCCGCGTACTCGTTAAACACATTTTGACATTAATTTTTCAGAATAGAATTGGGTACAGAGCTGAACTACCAAAAAGAATTGCTATCATATTACGTGGATTCATCTCAGTGGGAAGCGGAGCTGTTAAAGTACGCGATACTAATCCAATACCCAATCAGGAAATATATTAAGTTAATTTTCACCCACGAATATTGAAACGCTTATCAGGTGCAGATACCAGAAACGCCAAGACAAAATCGGGTCCGAAAGCAGTCTCTACGAGATCAGGAAGGAGTGCCAGAAATCCAGGAACATTGCCAAAAGACGTAACAGATTAATTGAAAAATACCGAACAAGAATGGGCTGCAATTAGGAAGAAGTTTCGCATCCTCGTTACTCCGATTTCACACGAGAGCCCTTAAACAAATCTTTAAAAACACTTAACCGAGCGATTGCGTCGAAATTCCGTTTAGAGGGAGAGAAAAGGAACACGCGGGCCTTTGTATATAAATAAAAATTAGCATTTTAATGTGAAATATGAAAATAATCATAAATGTAGTACTTCAAAGTCGATCCGCGAATGTTAACTCGTTTCGTGTTCGACGAGTGGATGCGTGTCTTTAACATGTACACGAGACATATTCCCGGGTCGGGGAATACATTATCGAGGGTAATTCCTAGGTAGGGTAAAACCTTCCGACGTAGAAGGAGGGAACGAGCAGAACGGGTCTGCAATTTCGAGAATAAGTTAAAGTTAGGTGGCACCGAGCCATGCTTTCGAAACTCACGACCCGTTGCCGCATTAGTCGGTGGGGGGATTTTGGAAAATGGAGGGGAAGGAGGGGAGAAATAAATAAAATAGAGGGGTCTTCGGTCGGAGCTCAACCCCTTCGATACGACTCTCTTCACCGGCGCACATTTTGTAGAATTCTTTTTTTTTATCACTGAAGGGGTAGGAAGCTCCGAGGGAGAACCTCGAGCGCACCCTCGACCGTTCCTAAAAAATGTACAATTTCTTTCATATCCTCTTTCTAGAATCCGCTGGAGGTTCTCGAGATGGATATGGGGCATTAGTCGGGACGGGGGAGATGCTAGTAGTGGTATAAATAATTGTAAGGTCGACGAGAGTAATGGTAGCAGCGTTGGCGTTCGGCGGACGCGACCGTCTAACTCGTTAATCTCCCGGAAAACGCACTAATTTCTTGCGGCATATGTACACCGTTCTCCGGAAGTATCTCTCCAAGTTTCTCTTTCTCTCTCTCTTCCTCGACATTCGAGCGAGAAACAATCGAACCTTTATTTACAAGCCGGCCCTCGATCCGGTCCCAAAGGCCGATTGCGCCAACCGCGATAGTCGTGAAATGTCTAAACTCCGATCAGTTAATCTCGACTCGGTGCAACTCCAGTTGCCCAGAGATTAAGCTAACCGGAGATTAAAATCCTAGTCCGATAGCGATTTGAAGAACGATATGCTCTAATCGCGCGTTGATCCTCGATTAGAGAGTACCTCGCTAAACTCCGATCAGTTAATCCCGACTCGGTGCAACTCCAGTTGCCCAGAGATTAAGCTAACCGGAGATTAAAATCCTAGTCCGATAGCGATTTGAAGAACCGTCTGATAAGCTCTAATCGCGCGTTGATCCTCGATTAGAGACTACCTCGCTGGCGCTAACGACCCTCAAACTTTGCCGGACGCTTCCGTGGAGACGAAGAGGAAAGACAGCGGACGAGAAGGCACCGAGAGCGTCGAAGGAGAGGAACCCTGGTCCCACCGAGACCCTGACTCGTCATGGCCCATCAGGGACCGAACTTCCTTCCCGAAGTACACCGGGATCCTCATCTACGTTCCGACTCTCGATCCTTGCTCTTCCCCGAGGATCCTGATCCCGGTCAAGAGCCTCCCCAGGATTCCCCGGAGTCGTCCACGTGTCGACCTCCTTCCCAGTTCTCCATCAGTTCGCTCCCTTCACGTACTCGGGATTGCAATTCTCCTGGACGAAGGCGGGATGAACATAGGCGGGATTGTTCAAGCTGGCGTTCTTCCGGTCGACCGCCCGGACGCGGAGGAAGAGGAAGGCCGCCACGAGGGAGGCGACGACCACCACCAGGAGCAGCATCACCAGGCCCCCCACGAAGCCGGGGAGAGACATGCAGATCGTTTCCGGATCCGTGGCCGAGTTGGCATTCTGGATGACGACGGTGGTGTCGTTGCTGGTGTTGGTCGTCCCCAGGGCGAAGTTCACGTCCCCGGGCGCTACCACCTGGATTATCCTGGAGGTGTTCACGTCCGTCATCTCCTGCGCCGCTCTTTTGTACACGTGGCTCGAGATCAGGCTCACGGTATGGTACAAGCTCTGCTGAAATCATCGGACACCGATTAGATCATGACCTACCTCTACCTCCGACCCACCTAACAAAATAAACTCCGACATTACGTGATATCAATGTATCTTTTTAATATGTCACGTTATTCCATTGTTAAGTAACTGTAACAAGGTATGGTCGGTGGGAAGGAGGACTCCAAATTCAGGATTTCTCACCGAGTCGTCGGTCAACGGATGATCCAGGTCCAGGTCGGAGGACCTCCGTTTCCTGGCGCCTCTGAGCTCGGCTGCGAGTCCTTCCACCGACCTAGGTCGACCACCTAGAGTAGCCAGGTTGCCTTCCTGCTCCTCGGAGCCGACGGTGCCCTTCCTCTTCACGGTCTGATATGCCGCCGCGGGATGACCCGGAAGAGGTGGCGGGGGCAAGTGGATGTTGTCCTGGGGGCTCTGAGGGGAACTGCTGGCCGTGGCGTCCCCAGGAGTGGAACTTGGCGAGGAAGACGAAGTCTGGGCCTGAGGAGCCGGGACCACGTCAGGGTTCGGCTCGCTGGAAGAAGGGGAGAAAGGATTATTTCATTAAGCGTACTCTTCGATTAGGGACCATTTAAACCATTTTAGGGAGAAAGGGGAACGAGTCGTCACCTGTAGGCGCCGGCAGGACCGCTAGGGTGCCGAGGATCAGGATATGCAGGAGGCACCCCGTATTCCGGAACCGGAGGTGCACCGTAATCCGAGGAGAGACCCTGATGAACGGGTGCACCGTAGTCCTGGGATAGTCCAGCCGTTGGTGCCCCATACTCCAGACCAGGGTGCCCACACTTTGGCTCGGGGCAGTTGTACCTGCACACCTGTATAACGCACTGGAAGTGCACGTTCATGCTGTCGGGGAACTTGAAGGCCTGGAAGTAGGCGAAGCTGACGACGGACGCGCTGGGTCCGAAGTTCTTGATCTTCTGGAACCTGGAAGAGAGACCCACCCTCGGTTACCCTCTGAACACCGAAATTTCATATCTTTTCTAATGAAATATCTTGAAAAGGTCCGTGAAGAAATTTAGGTAAAAGCCAGCAACTTCCTCGAGGACTCACCTGGACATGATCTTCGGCCGGACCACGCAGCCTCTCTGATCCACCAGCTGGATGGGAGCCCTCTTCCCGTCGTGAGCCACGCAGTTCCTGACGAGCATGTCGAACTTGTTCTCGTCGTCCTTGATGGCGAGGACCATGGTCATGGTCTGCCCTATCTTGACGATGCCGGAGACCTCGGAGGCCCAGGGTCCCTTGCCGACCTGGATCTGCATCCAGCACTGCAGATTGTCTCCGAGGAAGTTGGCGGTGACCGCGTGGAGCATGTCGACCTGGAAGGGCCTGAAGGTGACGGCCTTCTCGTACAGGTCGTACCAGGTGCAGCGCAGCTTCCGGGCCTGGTCCCAGACCTCCTGGACGTACGGGTCGTATTGAACGATTATTGTGTTCTCGACGTAGCTGCCCGAGGGTGTCGGGGTGCCATAGGCCGCTACGTTATGGTTCGCCGAGGAGCTCATCCCGCAGGAGTTGAGGAAGATCTCGAAGGTCGCGCTCAGGTGGCCGGTTCCTGGCTTAAGGTGGACGCAGTGCGAATCCGAGTAGAAGCCCTTGCTGAAGATCATCCCGTAGAAGGGCCGGTCGAACTCGATGTTAACTCGCATGTGCGTCTTCTCGCACTGCACCTGCAGGTGCTTGATCTGCGGGGTGTCCGGCGAGGCCAGGGGCCAGTTGTCCTCGGGCCCGTGGGACTGGGGGGCCCCATATTGAGCAGGAGGTCCGTACACCGATCGGTGCTCCAGGGGAAGGGCGCTACTGTCCACCAACGGGGCCTCGCTCCTCACACCCTGAAATCCCGACTTCTCTCATTAGACACTTACCGATACTACGAAACAACGAAACCATTACGTCGCCGATAATTAAATAATTTATGCAATGATCGCGTTGTTTAAGTGATATATATATATGGGTACTTTTAGGAGAGTCGCCATTTCGAGGCGCGAGTTTTATCATCGGTTAGCCTTGCCGGGGATTTCGAAAGACAGGGACGTGTCGAAACCGGAAGCCCCGGAAAGCGTTATAACGGAGAGACACCAGAATTTCTGGCACTGGAAGCGACGCGACCCTCGTTCTCTCCTTTTTAACGCTCCGAACGGTACGGAATGCCCGAGCGGGTCTTTCCGGAATGACAATGAACGGATTCCACGAGAGGGGCTGATTTCGAAAGTCGAAGTCGCGGCTACGAACGAGGCCTTATCGAGGATTCCGCAGGTGTCGGGCCTCGCGGAATTAAACGCGGAATATCAATCCGCGGGCCGGTCAAATCGGCAAGGTGTTAAGGTTAAGCGAAGCACCCCTTAAATCATTCGACTATAGAAATAGTAATACACTTTGTAATTAATTTACGAAGACGACAGATGGAGTATGCCATTTAGTGCAATATAATTCAACGCAGGTATTTAGAAGAAACATTTTTACCGACGTCGATCAAGCTCCCCGACGGGTTTCACTTCACCTTAATAACGTGTGTATATGTGCCCATAATTATGAAAGTGGTCTAAGTCAAAATTAAAAAAAAAAAAAATGAGCTTATCAGTTATTTCACGCCATATTATTTCAAACAAAATTAATTCAATGTAATTTCGAAACAAAAAATATATGACATAGACCACTTTCATAATTATGGGCACATATATCAACGGCCGAACGCTGATTGATAAGGCCCACCCTGAGTAAATGAATATTTGAAAAGCTGCTTGATAAGAAGAAAAAAATAAAAATCAATAAACAAAAACGCCTACTGTCAGCCGCAGGCCAGAATTACTTCCAGGTGGACGTCGGATCGACCAACGCCCCTGGGCGACTTCGCATTCTAGGTTAGGTCGAACGTGTGCGTGCCCTGATAAAAATCATTGTCAACTGCGGCGATAATGTTAATTAAATAAATACAAACTCCGAGGATCCTCGGCAATGATCCTACCGACTTTGCGAGGGACTTTAATCGCCCATCGCCGATAATTGGAGGAATGTTATTAATATTCTGAAAGAGAAAAAAAAAGAAAAAAAAAAAGAAGAATCGGTGACGTCGATGCGCTCCACATTCGCAGTCCTGATTCGATCGGCCGACCGATCGAATTAATTGCCCGATCGACTTTGCCGCTGAGAGTCATTAATAACGACGACGTCGGGTCTTAACGGATTTTAATTTTCTCACTATTATGTCCCTGGGAGGAGGAAAAAACAGGCAAGGGCCTTTTTATTTTTCGGACCTAGAGACGCGAGCCCGTTGCGCGAGATTTCGGAAAAGGTGGACTGGAAATGTCAAGAGTAACTGTATATGTACAACTGTGCTCTAACGACCTTTACATAAATCGTTACGAAAGGCCCTAGTGCCTGGCCTTAAGACTTCTTTTTTTTCTTTTCCTCTCTGTACGCCATTTTTATTTTTCATCCAGGGTAATTGTAATGTAATTCATATGTAATTCATCGCTCGACGGACCCTCCACATTTTGCCCCAATTTTCGGAACTGACGAGCATGACGAGGACGTCATTCAACGACGTGTCGAAACCAAAGTGCGAGGAGGTGAAAACGGTCGAGAAATGGCCGAACCGGAAGTCGACCTCCCCTTTTGATTTCACTTTTTTTTTTCCCCCCCATTGTCGCCGGCCATATGCAACGTTCACTTTCACCGACGAAGAATAAACGTCCCATATAGCCCGCTGAATTTCAAACTCCGATATTCTCGATTTAACATTTTTATCAATAATTCCCAACGCGTGCTCGGATTTTTAGAGCCATCCTTTAATCGAGCGATTTTCCCGTACGGCGGGAAGAAAAATATTTTAATTCTATCTCCCTCCTCTTGATCTTAACATGGAATAATTAGAGTTTCTACGTCGGCTCGGAATTTTACAGAGCCATTGTTTAATCGAGCGGCGGTTTTCACGTACGGCGGGGAAAGAAAAAGAGAAGAAAGAAAAGAATTACGAAGTCTCGCCGGTGAAATCGGACAATCGTGCGACGTAAGGAAAGAAAGGGGCCTTTTAATCGGGCTCGTCTCCCGTTTAGAAAGCAAACTGTTTCGCGGGCTGGCAGTCTTTCGCGCTCTTGAAAAGATAGGAAAAGATTTTACGAAGAGAAAACCCGAGTCGTAACGCGCCCGTGTCGCGGCTATATATGGCGGCGAAAAAGTAGGGCGGGACGCGCGTGTACAGACACTTATGCGACTCGTATGTCTCACGGAAGATGCCATTGACTTGACAAAGGAATCAGGCCGAAGCAGGATAAAAATGATTTCCGGAATTTAAGATGCGATACCCTCCCCAAGACGCCATATACATCCATAAGAACAGCAGCTGATGGATTTTTCTTTCCCCAAAAAAACTGCCAAGGGTAATTAGTCATCGGCCGCATTCCAAAAGCAATGAGTATCCCCCGAGGGAACTCGATTAAGGAAATCTCTTAGGAATTTCAGGGAGAAAATGAGAAATCGCGAGCAGTCCCCCCGGAATTTCGCCCCGATTCGATGCAAATCCCCGAAGAGGGGGAGGCGGACGAGTTAAGCCCGGCGATTATCGCTGAAAGGAAGACAAAACGTGAGAATCGGGATGGGAAAAGGGGCCTAGGGGGGCAGCCATGCCCCACTTAATTTAGATTCAGACATAAAGGGTAATTTAGTCGGCGATTCGATGTAGAAACTCGAGGTTAAGAGACGACAAGGAGGCCTGCACCGGATAACCGCCTCGCCATTAACGCGCGACCGGAGAAAATCCCGGTAAACTCTCTGTGGGAATTATAGGAGTCTTTTTTTAGAGTCCAATAACGTGTATCGGAGTCGATAAGGATGAATAGTCGATGAATAAATCGCGATTCGCGAGGCTCGAGTCGGTAAGCGTGGCTCGCGGTTCACCGCAAGATGGCGGCCGTTGCGCAACGCGATTGCGGGCGTCGCCGTTTGATTATTTCCCGCGGAGCCCGTCAATTGTGTCCAGGCTTGATAAAATGGAAGGAGGAGAGGTGCAATTACGTTGAACCGCGAGAAGAAACCCGAGGTAAGAAGGGATCTCGCCTCCACGAGCGAACGAGAGCGTCGGAAGAAGGCGAGCAAAAAGCAAGATGGCGGCTAATCGGAAAAGCGCAAGAAGCGGAAGGACGGTCCTTTGACGGTCGCCGGTTTCACGGGCGGAAGGAGGACCGTGACGGGGGTTTTCTTCGAGAAACTCGAGGGGAAAACGCGGGGAATTAACTTTTTCCCGAAAGGAGTGAGGGCGAGCGAGGCCCTCGACAGGTTAATTGCGGGAAAAATGGAGGAACCGCCGAGTCACGGGAGAGCTCGTCGAGAGTCCCGCGCGAGGTTTCTCGAAAGCTGCAAAGGCCCCTAAAACGGTCCCAGGTCCGAATAGGAAGATGAAAAAGGACCCCCTTGCACCTGTTCGAGCCTCGCGACCGAATTCCCACGGGAGAGGTTAGGAATTCCCCCTATTCGGGCAATCTTCTCTCCTAATGGCCTGTTTCCAAAACCGCACTGTCCTCCCACGGATCGTTCCAATTTCCATTAAGTTTTCCCCAAATCCTAGAACTCAAGGCTACTTTTCATGGATTTAATTTAGGGACCCTTGGATGTTCCCCGAGTAGCCGAGGAACTACCGAGTTCCTTTATTCCTTCCACGGGGGAGTAAAATCGATGACCCTGCCTGACGAATCACTCGTGGTAGGCCACCAACGGTGAGTGGGGAAGAAAAAGAAGAGAAAGAAACTCCCCAGGAAGGATCCAACCCCGGCACACTTAATCGATCATTTATAACCTCGATGTAACCTCAAAGCGCCGAAAAGAAAAGTGGACTACCGCGGGATTCTAGGAGGAATCGTTAGCGCGGTCGGTGGGTGTGTCGAGGGCTTTGTTGCTCGGTTTTACTTTCTCTCCGGGAAGCCGGGCGTTCAAAAAGGCCGCCATCTTTGGAGTAATCGCAAACGCGGGAGTTCCTGCACGTTAGCCTAGTTAGTGTCGGTTAGCGTCACGTCACGCACGTGGCGCGCGCGTCGCTACCCACGATTTCCAACGATTTCCAGGGAATATCCACGTGGATTCCGGGCAGTAAGATCCAGGATTTCCCGAGTGGGAATAACCTCTAAGGATACTCCGGAGCTTCGGGCCGAAAATAATCTTCGTATCGGCCAATTAGAGCGACGGCGCCCTCGTTAGGCCGTGCCCGAGATAAACAAACCGGCGAGAGGTGTCCTTGGTTGTGCCATAGGCTGCGTAAAGGCAAGACCGGCGACGTTTCTCGGGAAAGAAAGCCGCCGAGGAAAGAACTCGATACTCCGGTGCGCGAGCCGGGACACTGGCGCGACGCCGCTCGCGCTTTGCCGCGCGCAGTGCGACAGAGAGAGCATAGCGCGGGACTTTAGTCGAAAGAGGGCATTGCGTCCGGCGCAGTGACCCACTATCTTCGGTTCGGCGGCTCGCTTACAGTGTCAACCGGCAAGCCAGGACGAGCGAGGGCTACCTGGAGGATCCTCTTCCTGGAGTATATCCCTAGTTACGTAATCGAAGCCTATCGGGGGAAACTCGAGCAACGACGGAAACGCGCCCAGCTCGAGCGAGACGTTACAGAGTTACTCTAAAAAATTAAGTTAACCGAAGGAAATAGAAAAAAAAATGTAACCTAAATCGCATTCAATTTAAAAAAAAAAAGAAAAACAGAAATTATCTCGTCGAGATGAAACATTGACATCAGGCGAGACGTTACAGAGTTACTCTAAAAATTAAATTAGCCGAAAGAAATAAAAAAAAATATAACCTAAATCGCATACAATTTAAAAAAAAAAAAAACAATTATCTCATCGAGATGAAAAATTGATATCGAGCGAGACGTTACAGAGTTACTATAAAAAAAATTAAGTTAACCGAAAGAAAAATGATTGCTTGAATCGTATACAATTGTAAGAGACAATTATTCCACTGATAAAATTGACGTAGATCTAAACGAATTTCGACATACTTGACCGCAGGATTTCGTTGTCGCGGTGGGTACTTCGCATTATGTCGATCAACACTTTTTTTCTTTTTGTTCCTTCTCTCGGTGTCCCGAGCCCCAGACATCCACTTTTTGATATGGAAAAATGTCGTACAAGTTCGTGGTATTTTTTCTGTTTCTTTCCTTCGGTCTTTCTGGATTCACGGCGTTTTTGCTCCGCCCCTTGGTTCTACTATTTTCGGTCCGGTGGTTTAATTACATATCGTTAACGGTGCATGACTACGAACGGTTCATTTTTAGTGTACGATAAAGGCGCCGATTATGGCCGTTTCTCCCAATCCGTGTCGAGTTCTCTATTTAGCGAATAGCTAATTAGCGAATAAACGCCGCGGGGATATCTGTATTTTCCTCTAGTCGGATTATTTCCCCTTTTACGGCACTCGACTCGGTGATCAATTTCGAGGTTTTATGAGATTACGCGGTATCTCGTAGAACGCGATCCTGGGGGACGTGGCAGCAGCTTCTTCGTCCTCATCCCGGGCGCATCGAGATGAGCCACGGGAGAAGAACCGCTGCAAGTTAACGAGACCTTGTTCACAAGGAATCTCGTTTTCGTCCTCCTTCTTTTTCTTGCGAATGCAACAGTCATTTGTGACGCTACCAATCGTAACGAATCCTAGTTAAGCTTCTTGCCCCCCTCGGTACCTTTTTCCCGGACAAGTGATAATAATGTCCAGTCGGCGCTCGATAAGAACCGAATTGATTGCAACGTTTTTCGCAAACATTAAAAAAAAAAACAAAAACAACAACAACAAAACCCTTTATGCATTTCGGGACACGCATTAAAATCCCACACGAGTAATTCATGAAATTTACTTTATTTTAATTATTGATTGATGATGATTTAATATCATTTGAGGCCACTCGAGCCAAGTAATTATTCTTTGAATTAAAATATTCCTTTGGTTCGGTCAATTGTCCATTTATTTCGCGGTGCAGATACGAACGGTACGGCAATAGTCATGCAAGTGAAGAGCACTCGACGCACTCGATGGTGTACTTACGACCAGTAATAGCGACACTAGGGTGGAGAGGGCTATCTTTCGTATACTGCCCCGCGTCCCATCCATCTTCTCACCGAGATGTGCGTCCTTCTGAAAAGAAAAAAACCACGAAAAAATGGAACGATTACTTCCACGCAGTAGAAGAACGAACCGTCAGCCGAATTCGTCACCGTGAATAAATCCCGATTTCAGATTCTCCGTAATCCTTGAATAATCCAACGGGAAAAAAAAAAAAAAGTTAACGAATTCGGCAGGTTTCGCAAAACACATTTTTTTTTTATTTTCCTTTCCTTTCGGAATAAAAATGGGAGAGATAACGAGTGATAAGGCAGGTGTCGTTCCACCCGAAATTTCCAAGAGTCTATGTAGACAGGTGCACGCTCGATTTTAAACGTTTTTTAAATTGGATTTTTATCACTTCTCGAAAAAATTTCAGATTTTGCATCGGTCTCAGGGGAGGGAAAATTCCGGGCGCGCGGAAAGGGGTCAGGGGACAACCCTATCGGAAGCACTGATATACTTGCACCGAAGAAATGGTCGTCGGGTGCGTGGCTGACAGAAGGCGAGAAACGTCGCGGCCCGGCCGGGGTTGGCTCGTCACTCGCACATCGAGTCCGAGCCCAGGTGTCTTCGGGACTCAAGGCCCAAAGTGGCTGTCTTGGCCGCCGCTAAGTGACTGACCGTCCGGGAGGCATTCGTCTCGGCTAAGAGCCACGTCCCACTGACCTACTGAGGGTCGCGATCGCTCGCACGTTCCCCCACTACTGTCGCACCAGCGGGCCCGGCTGCCGGCCACCCGCTGGCCCGATGCGGGCCTTCCCCCACCACCCGCTGGCCCGATGCGGGCCTTCCCCCACCACTCAGCCTGGGTATATCCCCACCATTCCGCCGCGCCGCCGCACTCCTCGCCCGCCCGCCGACGCGCGCAGGTGAGCGAAGCGCAGGAGGGAGAGAGAGAGAGAGACGGCGTTGCGGCATCGAAAGTCGCGCGACAAGGACAGACCCTCCACGGAGGAATAATACGAGGACAAGTGAATTAATTTACCCGGGAGAAACTTCCCGCGAGCCTAAAATCCTTTAAGCGGGGTGATGCCGACGCGCCCACGTCACTCCACCGGGAAATTGAATTCTAGTCGCCCCCAGACCAGTTGGAAACGAGACTACGATTCTACGTTCTTGTAGACTCGATTCCATCCCCGATGAGCAAACAGTCCACTGTACTCGATATCTCGTTTAGACGTTTGCAAATCTCGCGCGATTAGGTCCCTCGTTATTTTAGTATTCAGGGTTTACCTACTCGGCGCCGCTTTCCTCGAGTATGTTAATCCTCGACTGGGAAGTACGAGAATGTACGGTGTAATTGTCACTCGCCCGAAAATCAGAACTTTTACCTCGCAAGTATGCAGGCGTTAACTCCTTATCGAACTGGGGAAAGGCGACTGGGGTTATCAGCAATTCCGCGAGAATTCCAACGCAGTGGGTCGGACAGATAAAATTAGCTGCAGGTAGACGAAAGCGATTTGCATAATCGCGACGTGTCAATGGGGAAGTTACAAACGCGTTAACGGAATGGCCTAAATTTCCACCCACGTTATTCCGGAAGTCGGTTCGCCTGCAACTTCCGTCACGCGAGGATATTAAGGCGAAGGGGCAACATAACCTCAAGATAAGGCTCGAAAGTGCGAGTGAACCGCGTTTCCCATTTTTCTCCCACGTTAAACGCACCCACGAGTGTATTAAAAATATTCTAAATATTATAAATATTATAAATATTATAAATCTGCATTTTCCTTCCCTTTACATTTTTTTTTTTCCATTTCCAACGGTGAATATCTTTCTCGAGGTGATCCGAGATTGGGCTGACCTCCATTACTTTCGACGCGTCTCGAAATTATCCGACGCCATAACGAAATATCGTGATTAAGTGCGCAGCCGAATCCCCGTTAATGAAAACGTCAAAAGACAAACGTATGGAGGATGTGGTCGCGCTTATTCCAGTCATTTTTCAGGCAGATGCGGCGTGTCGGGAGATATTCGAGAACCCAGAGGGATAATGGCGTTTCGAGGTTAGGGGTGGTTGAGTAAGGGTTGCCCGTTGCCAGGAATTTCGACCTGGATATCCTGGAATTTCTTCCATCATCCCCCTCATTTCTCTTCCCATTCTTCGACTTATTTTAACGAATGTCAAATAATTTATATATATTCTATATATATATTCTACATTTAATATATCTTCTAACATTTATCTCGTCGCTTTCCCGATATCCGTGGGCTTGGAGGAAATCGTAAGGAAGAGGAAACCACGAAGGGTGGAAAGCACCCTACAATTTTCACCGAGTCATCGGGAAATATTACCTCCTTTTTTTCGGGGATTTCCCTGAGGACTCGACGGCGCTTTTCGGGGCATCAAAGAACCGGGACGCGTCTTCGAGGCCGACATGGACTACCGGGGATTTATCGGATCGAGCCGGAGATTCTTCAAAGAGGAATCGCGCTCGCATCTTCGTTCCGGCCTCCTTTCCCGACGCTTTGTGCCTTTATCACCTGAATGGAGCTGAATGGAATTCAATTTCCCCAATTAATTGAACCTACGCCACCCGGGAGGGAAAGAAATCTGTTAAAGGGAAGTCTAATTAATTCCTGAAACGTGTGTCTCCGGTCTTACCGCGTACTACACGCTTTTAATCGAACAATTGTCGACGATGCCCATGCAGTGAGATTTACAAGTCGATTTAAAACAATTTTCGATATTCGCTCCTGGACATCGAAAGAGCGATAAAGAAAATGGCGGCGCGAAAGTGCTGCCCCCCCACCGAGTGGGAATAAATTCACATTTTCACATTCCGGGACGACAAATCGCCCGAGAATGTGAAAACGCTGGAAAGGCTACCGAGGAAAGCCGGGTATTCGGAATCACGAGCGATTTATAAGCGATGTTGACGTTCGAAAGCGGAATTCGAGGTATTCCCGAGGCGACCCCCTTTCGGCGCACTTGGCGTCTTTATTATCCAAATCAGGTAAATTCCCTGACAATAAATAGTCTTAAGCGCGTTTTCCCCGGGGCCGGGGCTATGAAAAGTAGGCGCATCCTGCCCCCGGATTTAAACGTACGAGATTAACCTATCTCGGCCGAGGGGAAACTTTTCGATCCGCTTTTAGTTATATAATTGATAAAAAGTGAAACTTCTCGCGGACGCGGAGGAGGTGAGAAACGCGAATAAAGGGAAAATAGTCGACAAATGGGATTCCGATCCGGGGGGCCGAGGAATTCCGGGGGAGTCGAGGTGTAAACGACATTAAGGCGACCCGAATGTAAGGAGAACGTGTGAAGGACGCCCGTGGCGTCGCCCGGCGAAGAAAGATGGCGCCCGCTATTAGGAGAAAGCGGCCCGAAAATAATCCCCGATCACAAGAGGCGGTCCTAGCGACGCGAAAACAGGGCCTTGTAGAGTATGGACCCCGTCGCTTCCCGGACAACCTAGAATCTCGTTCCCGAGACCCAAATCCTCGCCGGCTTTCGAAAATCTCGCCTACTTCCTCCGCCCTCCGACGCCGCCGCCATCTTGTCCGTTTGGATCAACTCACCTTTTGCCTAAACCAAGTAATTGGCAATTAATCGACACCCTCGAGACGCACCGTAAATGTCGCGGGATTTAAGGCGTCAAAGAGGTCTCGTTTATGAAACTTTTATGAAATTCATTTAACCAAAGAGATATTTCATGAATTGAAAGAACACTTGTTTCACTGAAAAAAATCGTCGCGATTACCAAAGAAACGTCGCGTCTAATATATTCAAGTTTACTCGAGGGAAATAATGCAATTCCTATAATTGATAATATATTCCTATGGCTGGATATTTTTTTCTCTTCTCAGTAAGGACCACCGTAATATTTAAATACTTTACAAATTTCTTTATGGAAGTTTTTACGATTTTCACAACGACTGACATTGGGAATTGGGTTTCTAAATTTAAGCGTCTCGGGAAATAATTGCGATTCTTTTATGGGGGTTTCGTCGATTCCCGCGGGGAAAAATCCAGGGAAAAGGTATTCTTAGGGTCTCCGGTGATCCGTGGCTATTTTTTACGCCGACAGGGTCTTTGGACAATCTCGGAGGTCGAGGAGAAAATCTCGAGAACTAGAGAAAGCGTGCCCCCGGTCAGTCGCCCAAGTATTAACCGCGGTCGGCGACGCTTAACCTTGAACGCCATTACGATTCATGAGACTCTGGTTCACCGAAAGGCTCGTAAAAAAGGAACACGGTGGAATTAAGGTGAGATAAAAAAGCATCTCGGAACTCGATCGACGTAATTATACAAGATTTTTCGAAATACCCCCCTAGCAGTACGGAATAATTTCTAAATATTTTTATATTATCTTTGGATAGATATATATCTTTGGATTATCGGAATGTCTTTCTTCGGTGCCATTCAAAGAAATTCTTTGGATTGATGATTTCCCTTTTCCCTCAATGTAGAGAAGCCTACACGCGTCCGGCGTTTGGTCCAATATCGCTTGCACGGCTCGACGAATCTCGCCCGTATGTCAAAAGGACTCCCTTCTCAAAGGGTTTTAAGAAAGATGAAAAATGTCAAGGACCCTCCCACCGACAAGATTAATCACCGGTTTTAATAATCCCGGATGAAAAATTGAATTTGACACGATGTCGGTATTTTTTTTCTTCTTTTTTCTACCATTGACAAATGCTTAAATGCAAGTTTACTCGTACGTTCAGCGACGAAAGGCGTTCCATCCAAGGAGCGTTTTATCCCATCCATCTTCCCCTTTATTTCCTCTACCCTTCGAGCTCCGGCCGAGCCGTAACTTTCACTGCATGCGTTTGTTTTTAGGTAAAAGTTATTTATAGTCCCAAAGAACGCGTAGCTGTATCTCGTGCGGCTTTTGCGATACGAGCGAATAGTTGAATGGATCGCGATAAGGACGGCGCATGAATGGACGGCCGACCACGTGGTCGCTCCATTCATCAATCTGTCACGTGACCAGATACTACGCGTCCTACACACCGAGAAAAAAAAATGCCATTGCATCAAAGAAATATCTATTAAAACAAAGGATAATCACTTAACTGACGTACAAATGTTTGAAATTATTTCATGCACCCTGTTTGGAGAAAAGTTATATAAATATTTTCAGATTTCATGTATATAGAATGACCCTTTCATATCAACTTAACAAAAGAGGCAGCCTCGGCGCTCGGCCGGTCCGATTCGCACCGAAGGACGAAGAGAAAGCAGAAGAGAAAGCAGAAGAGAGGCCGAGGGAGGAAACCAGAAGCAGTCCGGTTTCCGCTCCGCGGAAATCAGATATCAGGTGGCAAGGTGGCTGATATTCTGCCACTCCTCTTTCTATTTCTTTTTTTTTTTACCTCCCCGTTTCCTGCAGCCCTCGGCCCTTTGTCCATAAGGTGCAGGACAGGTGTCGTGACGTAATGTACCGTTATACGACATGCGTTAGGTGCGATCAGGGCTAATTATTCCGCCGCTTGTAATTTAATCACCCGGCGAGATGATGCGAGTTTCACGCGGGAGATTATTTGCATTTGTTCCGTCGCACTTTTTTTTTCGACGTTTCCTCGGAGGTTGGAGTAAAAAAATAAAAAAGACGTTTCGTGGACCTCGAGGAGGTCGCGGATGCGAGGTTAGATTCCGAGACGGGCCTCTCTTTTTCCGGTTGGTACCTTCTCGCTCGGTCTCACGGAAGACCCCATCCGTCTTTCTCTCTCGCGACCGGCCTTATTCTCGCCATAGAACCGGAGGAGGAAGGACGCCTCGAAGAGAGACGTGAGAACGTTGACACACTGACTCGCTACCCCACATACCCTTTTGCCTTTTCAACGCGTTCCCAAGAGGAATCTCGAGATCGAGGGACCTCCTCCCGACAAATCGGCCCACTAA
This sequence comes from Orussus abietinus, assembly GCF_000612105.2. Taxonomy (NCBI): domain Eukaryota; kingdom Metazoa; phylum Arthropoda; class Insecta; order Hymenoptera; family Orussidae; genus Orussus; species Orussus abietinus. The sequence goes on from NW_019394714.1 coordinate 466,929, forward strand.
TTACGAGGATTCTCAAGAAAAATCAACAATTTTACAGACTATTTCGTCGGTTGAAAAATCACTGCGAGGGGCCTCCTCGTGTACTCGCCAATAATTCGCGATCCACATTGAGCAAATCTGAATCATGAAATAGTATAAAGAGACACAGCTTCTATACACGGCGATGTATCCCCTGATACTACTTCGTGGTCTGAACAATGAAAAACAATTATCCGTGTCCCGTGTACAAAATAACCTCCCACTTCGTGATATTCCCAGATATTCCCTCAATTTCTTCGCTTTTGCCTCATTTTTTTTTTTTATACAATCGCGGAGCAAGGGGCGATAGGATCGGTCAAACCAACTAGGTGTAACCGCGGCTAATAGACGCATCACCGAGAGCTCTTTTTGCGAACGTGGAATAGCGTCCTCACCGCAAAGCGGCGGCCATATTGTTTTTTCCGAGTCAGGATTTCCCGAAGGGGGATAATCACATATCGTCTGCAGGAGTCCACTTGGGGAATGAATTTAGAGGAGAACACACCGAAACGAGGACCTCCCACCAGTTGGAGAGATATTAAATAATAGTCCTAGGGATTAATATCAGTCTAAACGAGCTATTCACTGCGCCCTTTGGATCGGTCCCCAGCACTGACAAACGGAAATGCTCTTGCGATGCGCACAAACCTTGGGTAATCCAATCCTGGCACACAACACTTGGCACTGGCGTATCCGTTCTCGTCCTTGCACGAGCAAGGAGTCGAGGAGGTTGTTTTCCTCTCGAAGGTGAGACGAGTACGGGGCGCGACGTTCCCCGGGAGGCGACTCTTCAGGGAGCTCGTCAACGCCGAGAGGAGGCCCCTGCGAGAGGCTCTCGGAGGATCTCGACTTCCAGCCACTTTCAGACAACCGCGTTCGTCGTGTGACCCTGTCGGATTGGAAACGCGTCCTATATATACCCTCCCCTCCCCCCGTGACGCGCGCTTTCTCCTAAAAAATCCCCCTCGAAATCGAGAACCGCCATTTCCTGCGGGACACCCCTCGCGACTTTTCCCAGGAGGAAGGGTACCTTTCCAAAATCCCCCCTACCGTGTTCCTCACTTCAAAAGAGAATTTTCTTAATCCGCCCCGTTGATAATCATTATTCCGTCCTGAAAGGGGTATCTGTAAAAAATCCTCTCCGTCACCTTCCTGACAATGTAAATTAAGATTTCTCGAATCTGCGCTTATTAAAAAACTATGGAAATGTCTCTAAACATAAGGATCCGCCGTTTCACCGTTTAAAAGTGTCCAGTTTTATACAGAATTGTATAAAAATTACTAATTTAATTCGGTGATTTATGCTAATGAGGACCCATATCGGATCTTACAACTTGGCGAAGATTCACTCAGCTTGAGGTTGATTTTTTCTTTTCTTTTTTTTTTCTTCTTTGAGCAATACACGTTTCATGAGTTCAGATTTCTTTAACGGGGTAAGAGTACTTATTCTTTGTATTAACCCCATTTTCGTCCCTCGCATTCTCTAGCGGGAATTCTTTGCAGTTTTTGCGAGAGATTCTCGAGTTCCCATAAAGACCGCCTTTGTCTACGTGTCGGGCCGACCCAGAAGTGAAATCCGCCGGCTCCAAAAGGAGTGGGGTTCGGTGAATAAGAAAAAATAAAAAATAAAAAACCCGGTGAAAGAAAGAGGGATCCCCGAAAGGAGCCGAGGACGCTGACGCGTGGATTGGGCGAGGACTTTCTTTTCTCTTTCTTTTTTTGTCGGCGACACAATTACGCAAAAAGCGAGGCGAATCGCCGCCGCCCTGACGAGAGGACGAATTCGACTTCCGGGACCGGAAGTCACTGACACGAGGCGAAAGTACCCCCACACATGTATCATACCCATGCCCACACAGGAATACATACGGTGACGCATGTCTGTTTAAAAAAAAACTGCAATGAATTCCCAAAGAAATTTTTAATTCATAAACCAATTATTAATTCATGAGCCGGGAATTCCTTAATTGGGGAATTTTTTTCCAGATACTATACGTAAGGAATTGACACAGCACGCGTGTATTAAATTTTGTAATAGTCACGGTCGTTAATTTTGTAAGTAGAATCCCGGATGCTCGTAGCTGTGTCCGTGTGTTGGTGGGAAATGGAGATGACGGGTATTTTTAATTTCTTCCTAGCGATCGAAGGTGCATCGCCGAGGAAGTAAGGAGGCCAAGCCGGACTTCCTGGAGGTCTTACGCACGACGGAGCAAGATCCGCGAGAAAGCTACGTCTCCTTGGGCATGAATGGCCGGTGACGTCAGGAGGGCGCGGAAAAATTGCGCAATTTCTCCGAGATTTCGAAGTTATCCTCGAGGATGGGGTTCTGGGACCAAAGGCGAGCTCTCGGCCTTGGACGTGGAATTGGAATTCCTAGGACCGACGAATCGGGTCAAGGGGATGCATCCTCGAACAGTGACGACTGGTTCTACCAGCTGAGATTTCTGGCATTCGTCTTATCAGACGAAGGAAGGTGCCCAGGAGAAGGAAGGTCGAACTTTCATCGATGGAACGCGATCAGCTCCGAAGAATCGGATCTGGTCGACGGCCAGAATAGAAGCGAAGAGTTAAAGGAAGATTCCAGCCTGCGAAGTGACTTCCTTCCTTCAGAGCAGATCGCCATTATTGCACTGATAAACAAACGTGCTTCGGCAACGAGTGACGACTAAATTTCCTGATAACGTTTCGGTGACGTCCAGCATTAAAATCCAGGATTTCCTGAGCGAATGAACCCTCGCAAGAGTTCTTTATCCCGCCTAGAGACGCGCCTCCACCTCTTACACGGTTTCTCTTTTCAGGGAATTCCTTCCTTTGCGAAGCTTAGAGGAATAATAGGAATAAAACGTAATGAAGAGACCTCGGGGACCTGTTATTTCCTAGGAGGGAAATCTACCGTCTGTCGGCAAAGGTTTCACCACGACTCGAGAGGCACAAAAGCTTCCCGGAATAATGTGGAACGCGGATTTCCCAACGCGGTGATAACGCACAGGTGACGACCGGCTGATAAGCGCCCGCCTGGTTTAACCACCTCTTTCGCAATTACCGGCGAAATCCTACAATTCGACGGTTTCACGGCGCCGTCCGAACGTTACCTCGTTTCGCTTTTCACATTTTTTCCTACCCGCATTATTAATAATAATCCCGGGATTATTGTTTCGAGCCTTTTCCCTTACGAGTAGTTACCTCGCGCATGAATTCCGCGTTTGAAAAATTCAAAAGCGTGCATCTGCAAGTGCATTATTAATTAAGGGTACACGTTTCATGAATTGATTGCTGTTTTCTTGGCTGTGTCAACCTGGAATCCAATTTGTGGCTCAAATAAAATCAACAGGCTTATTTTTACAAAAACAAGATCTGTTCAAAAATATAAAATAATTCCGAAACCGTGGAAATTTGGATTTTTTTACTCTAATGGGTTCTCTGACGTTAGGGAAATTTTCAGAGCCTCCCAGAACCTGAGAAACCTTAAAATGGTTATTTTTGGGAATTTCTTGACTTTTTTTTAACAGCCCTGGTTTTTTAAAAAAAAAAATGCACATGCGTCTATATCACGGAAACATTAAAATGAGCCTGTTAATTTTGTTCCTGCCTCAATGTGGATTCCAGGTTCAGAAAGCCGTTTCTCTTAACAGTGTCCGGTAAATTCGCATCTTCAAGGAGAGGACAATGGGTGGGCGTCGTCTCGAGCCAACAATGCTTCATCCGTAATTTCGGGTCACTGAATATCGACTTTGCTTTCTCATCGTCTCTTCGGGCTCCGATTGGTAATAAAGAAAGTCCTCACCGTGCCGAAGATCGTAATTCACCTCGATGCAATTGCGCTCCTCGCCCACGAGTTTCATAAACGTTTGTTCGGCTCGACGAGCGACAAACGCCACCCTGAAATAAAAGGAAACGTTGTAAAAAGAGTAAGGACATTTTGTTGATACTTTTGTCCCGTTCCCTAAATGCCTAGACATGTTTTTTTCCCCTCTACAGGAATTAGACCGTCGTTAGTCGGGGATACTTTTTTAAGAGTTATGTCACCGTGAGTTGACCATGGGAGTTTTATGGTGGACGTCCCCAGAGATTAGGCTCCATTCGTGAAAGTTTTCCCCGGCGTCATCGTCATTACTTGACCATTACGCCGTTCCCCTATTCGTTGTATTTTAACGTTTGAATGCGTCTTTCTAAAAGGAAACGTTTAAAAAAAAAAATACCCAAGAAAGACTTCCAAATGACCTTCCTCCATCACTCGTGTCCAATCCCCATAATCGAGAGTACAAATCTATCATTACATATCCTTCGATTCTGGACCTAGATAAGATCCACCCGGTGGATTATTTTTACAAATAACTGTAATTGTTAATTCATCGTACGTGTGCATATTGAAGGTTCTATTGAAATACAATATATTAAATTTATAATATCCCAGCCTTCCTGCATCACTCGTGTCCAATCCCCATAATCGAGAGTACAAATCTATCATTACATTTCCTTCGATTCTGGACCTAGATAAGATCCACCCGGTGGATTATTTTTATAAATAACTGTAATTGTTAATTCATCGTACGTGTGCATATTGAAGGTTTTATTGAAATACAATATATTAAATTTATAATATCCCTGCCTCTTGACTTGAGCGCTTTACATTGCAGAGAAGCTCGAAATTCGGAGCGGTTGCTTTGGAAATCGGGCGAAGTTCTGCTAATCTAAATTCCTTACTTAATTTCCCGTAACAGTTACCCATAAGCCTTTTACACTCGACAAGCGACTAGCGGTACATCCTTGTAGAAAGTAGTTTGATATTTCGCGTGCCCGCCACCTAAGTCGATTTTCGAATTCGAGGACTCGAGATGGGTAATAGATAGAAAGATCCTGGAGGAGTCTGATAATAACATCTAGGACGTTAATTAGTCGCGATGATTACCGATTGTGCGGCTTTCCTGCGCACAGCGACAGCACTAAATAGTGCACGCAACGGCAGTAATGCACGCACCTTAATTACGCTGAATTACGGGATAAGGATGTTGCTCGATGCTCCAAGTATTCCACGGGGGCACCAGGGACGCCTACGAGTTGTTCTGGAAAATGATGAGTAAGAGAGAAAAATGATGAGTAAGAAAGAAAAATGATGAGTAAGAGAGAAAAATGATGAGTAAGAAAGAAAAATGATGAGTAAGAGAGAAAAATGATGAGTAAGAAAAAAGACGGAGCTTTGCGACGGTTTAGGAGCACCGGGAAATAAATCGGATGCGTAAGTGGATCACGTCGGCTGGCGAGATCGGTTACCTGGCCATCGCGATAGGAACACCTCTAGGTGCCATCAAGAGCCCATTAAATTCACGGGATTTTCTCCCGTAGACGCCAACTGGTCCATCGATTATCGTCTCGATGTCCATGACACGTAAGATGCGATTTCCTTCCGAGATAGGCGGCCCAAAAGAGCACCGCGACCCTAAAACATGAAATTCTCATAGCTAACCAGGTTACTTTCGGATGTGAGGTGTAAACCTCTTCTGGAAAATGAAAAAAACTGTAATTGCTCCGAATCAGGCACCATGGAGAATTGGACTAGGTTTGTATTCGGCGAAAGTTCCTCTCTTTTGAGGAAAGAAAAATGTATGGGAGAGTTCCCTTCAGGGGAGATGAGAGAAAATTCAAATCCACCACGGTTAATAAATCCCCTTTCTCAATTGTCTTCCTTTCTGGTTAATCACCGGTCGTAAAATATTCATTGGGGAAATTTTCGGAGGATTTTATATAAGCGTCCTAGCCTCGACTCCGTTCCGATCGAACTGTTTGTCCACTTGTAAAAAGTATCGGCGATCAACCGAGGGCTATAAAAAATCCCCCGTAAAAAAGCGTATGACGGTGGACAAATCCGTGAGAGATGATTCATCACTTTCTCCCTTTCCTCCGATTTTCCACCGGCTGCCTCCGGTCTGCGACATTCGAACCGCAGACTGTAAATAAAATAGAGATTTACCATCGATTTCCAAACTCGCCGATTTTTATCCTCCTTGATAAAGAAAGGATGTATTGTGATTTGCCGTTTAAGCCACGCCAGGGCATCTTGTGATGCACGAGGAATAGACAATGGACGTGCATCGTGCACGGCATAAACTACGCAAACGTGCGGTTTGGTGCACCTTTGGGACTTTCGAACGATTCCTGGGGTTTTGGTGGAGGTGCACATACACACCACGTGGTCCGGTGGCACATACTCACATAATATATTGTTTGCATGCCTCGTCGATCCATTCTCCGGCGTTTCTCCCTCTACGCCTTTCCCTCCTTCCTGGCCGTCCGACTACTCACTTTCACCGGCCGCAACATGGCACATCCGGAATGGTTCACGCCGGATCTGAAACAGGATGGGACTACTTCAGGTGCGAGCTCTCGTAAAGGCTGCTTCTCCCTAAGCCAATCGAAAAATATATCCCCAAGGATAAATAAGAAAAATAGATATACACACGAAACCATATCCACTCGGCAGACTTTTCCAAAAGACCTTGGCAGGAAAAAAGAAACTTACACGTCCATCAAGTCGTTTCTCGCATAGGGCCTCGTGATAACGTCCTTCCCTTGAAAATGATATCAAGTTTGCTCGCTTCCTGAAAATCCGGCAAAAAATCCAGAATGGGTATCTTTCCTTTTAGGAGTGGAGGAAAATTCTCACCTCACCGTGAGTCGACTTGAAAGGATCGGGAACGTCCTGGAGCGGTTCCGGGAGCGGACCGGGGAGCGCCTAGGCGTCAAGATGGCGACCTTAGAAATTGAGATCACCCTCGAATGCTCACTTTCACCGGACCCGTTCCGGTGAGACTTGATAATCGTGCGGCCACGTTTCACGTGACTCACTCGTCATCGGGTGGGATCGCTGACCCAGGAATTCCTAATACCTGGTGCACCGTCTTCGACAAATGGCTGCACGTGGGAGGCTCCACTTCCGCGACCCAAATTCGCGGGATCCGTCAAGATGGAGTCCATGCTCTTGAAAAATCGAACCCCGTGGTAGGGAGCGGGTCCATTGAGGGATTTTTCCCCGGCATGGAAAGTTGTTTGCCAGCTAAGGGTGCGTCTCTTCCGTGACGGCGCTCTCCTCGTCGTGGAGGCTGCCACAATTTTACGGCTGGTGCTCGAAGAGACTCGGCCATTGGAACGTTCCAAATACTTGTTGCGCGTAGCCGGCCATCGCGATCGAGAGCCTTTCTACTTTTCGAGTATTTCCCACCGGCTTGCAACGTGGGCGTCGGCAAAGTCGAGCGGTACCAAAATGGCGGCGCCGGGATGCCCGCACTCTGCAACCTGCAATTAATAATCCCTATTAACTTCATACACTTCCAGAGAAGTAACCAAAATGACTAATCCATTGCGACTACTTAAATCGACATATAAATTTACCAACGAGTTTTCAATTTTGCGACGTTTTGCGAAATCAGAGGGAGAGTCGGGCGGCGCCGGGATGCCCGCACTCTGCAACCCGCAATTAATAATCCCTATTAACTTCATACACTTCCAGAGAAGTAACCAAAATGACTAATCCATTGCGACTACTTAAATCGACTTATAAATTTACCAACGAGTTTTCCATTTTGCGACGTTTTGCGAAATCAGAGGGAGAGTCGACACAGTCGACCGGTACCAAAATGGCGGCGCCGGGATATCCGCGCCCTGCACCTGTAATTAATAATCTCTGTAAATTTCACACACTTTTAGTACACGGAGTAACTAAAATAAGTTCCATGCGACGATTTAAATCGCCTGATAAATTTCTGAGCGAACATTTTCAGGTTGCGTCCGAAATTAGAGGAAGCGAGAGGAGCATCGGCAAGAGGCTCTCCTCTCTTTTCTGCTCTGCACCGAAACCTTTCGACAATTGTCCGGGTCGGTAATTCCTTCCCCTTCCTCGAAGAAGGCCCGGTAGTTTACCGGAGCCGAGGTGAGCATCCAAATCGAAGCCGACTTACCGCAAGCCGATTGACACCATTCCGGATTACTCTCGCGCACACCGGCCACGGAACGACCTGGCCATTTCGTCGATCGCTTCTTTAGTCCTTATTACCGAGGAACAGTCGCCGAAAGGCCTGGTCCACTTAGCTCCGAAAACATCCTCGAGGTCAGTCGTCTCTACCTACCTGCAATTGTTATCTCGCATCCAGAAACTTGACGCAAAACCATGATAGCGATATCGATTAGACGGCAGATCGACATCGTCCTCTTGTCGTTCAACATCCATGTTGATTCAATACTAATACACTAAATCCTCCCTATACTCCAAGATCTGCAACAAAATTAAATTCCAAACTAAATATACTCCTAAAAACATAGCGTAGAGATCTCAAGGAAATCCAATCTGATTTGTAATTTTAATTAAAAAAAAAAAAAAAGAATCATCATTACTTAAACCGAATGAATTAACATTTATACCCGCGTATGGTCGCTGCTCAACTAGTCCACATTCCGTGTGAAAATCGTTAAAGAGTTCGAAACGAGTGCATCCTTTCGCCTAGGTTTCGTACGACCTGGGATCCGCTCGCGTCCAATCGAGACCTAGTTTCCGAGATGGGATCGAGGAGTATAAAATTGAAAAATCGAAAAATCGCCTCAGCGGCTGGCATCGATTTCCGCGAGCGTCCCGACCTTGCGATTACGGCGAGCCCCGTCTCGTAAGCTCGGCTGCTTGGAAAAATCCAAAAGTCGGTTTACACCTCACGTAGAACACGACCTACTATCGTGCCCGATAAAATCTCCGGCGATCTCGATCGTATCGCCGGCATCTCACATTCCTTTTCACCGAGGTGTCCTCCCCATCCTCGTGGGCTGGAGCCGTGGTTCCTTTGTGCCATATCGAAGGCCATAATCGGCATAGGGTCCCATCCAAATCCTGGTTAATGGGTTTTAAAAACGCAGCCTCGATCCGATAGCCAATATCGGCCGATAACTGACGGAAGGATCTAGTTAAGGCGATGTGAAAGTGGCACCGAAGAGATTTTGTATATTAAACTTTTCTCCCAACTCGATCCACCGATTAGTTTGTCACTTCACAACGTGAATAGGGAACATACAAGGAAGGTCCTGAAACTCATGAAATTTCATTTCTTTTAAAATTTCTTTATAGGTATTTTAAAAATAGTTTAGAAAAAATGAAATTTCCCGAGTGTCAGGACCTACCTTAGGGTCTGCACATTCGCGTTATAAAGTATGAAACGATTTGAGACACCCAGTTCGTATAAAAGTTTTATGAACGATTGAGCTTTCGGATGCCACTTTCACATCCCCTTAACTTCCAGAAGAGCCTCGAAACGGAGGATAAAAAGCGAGGAGGAGCCGATTGGCAGAAAGAGGTATCCGGAAGTTGGTCGGTCCAGTTCGGGACCCGGTGGTTGCAACGTGGACGTCGAGGGACTTCGGCACCCAACCTCGGAGGGAATTGACGCACCTCCGGTCTCGTTGCGTTACAGGTCGTCCCTAATGGCCGCGAGATCGAGGCTCGAGGTCAGCCGAGACGTAATCGATCCGCCGGCGAGTAAGGCACGTCCGTAATAACGCCGACAGGTCGGTCCTCTTCAACGTGAAACCTCCACGGAGGAGCGTACGATCCTCGGAGAAAGTTCCGAAGGCAGGAAGTGAAGTAGGCCACGACTTTGACCGTTCGCAAGGTCCATACGCCGTCTCCGGAGCTGCACGAGCTGCTGCGAGGCAGCGTTCTGGTGTTTGTTAGGCCACGACATTCGATACTTCGTGGTATCGAATGGTATTATGGGTCGTGATACTTCACCATCGTGGTGTTTGGTAGGCTATCAACCCACGACATTCGATACTTCGTGGTATTGGATGGGATGGATCGTGATACTTCATCATAATGGTGTTTGGTAGGCCACCAACCCACGACACTCAATACTTCATGGTATCGGATGGTATTATGGGTCGTGATACTTCACCATCGTGGTGTTTGGTAGGTTATCAACCCACGACATTCGATACTTCGTGGTATTGGATGTGATGGATCGTGATACATCATCATAATGGTGTTTGGTAGGCAACCAACCCACGGCATTCGATACTTCGTGGTATTGGATGGTATTATGGGTCCTGATACTTCACCATCGTAGTGTTTAGTAGGCAACCAACCCACGATACTCAATATTTCATGGTATCGGATGGTACTATGGGTCTTGATTCTTCACCATCGTGGTGTTTGGTCAGTTCTTCATGGTCCCAGCTGGTACCTGGAAGCATAATTATACCACAGTTGAAATCCCAGTCCACGTGTCTCCAGTTTAACTAGCAGTACTTTACCCTACGATACGATTTAGGATATAAATTCTCCACACAGCCTGAACACTATTTTTCTCTCCAAAATACGACGCGAAGACCGGAGGAGCTAAACTGAGCTGAAAGGAGCGACGATGATACCGTGTATAAACGATTACCGCCCTGCAGTTACCAGTAAATCGGGTAACCACACGTTGGGACCGATGATCACAGGTTGGGTTTGCCCGCGTTAGGATTACTAATATTATCATTTGACTTCTTTAACGTCGTTACAAGACGCCATTAGGAGAAACGATACCTGCCAGCGGTGAACCATGCCGGGAGGAACATCCCTGATGAATGGCATCCACATTGGTGTGTATTGGAGCGGAATCTCTTCCTTTACCTCATTCTCTTCCCCGTTTCGTCGTCGCTCCTTCTCTGCTTTCGCCCCAGGTGAGCGGCGTCGAGTTGTATTCCCCAGAAGAAAGTACTCCTTTACAAATTGCCCGCGCGCCTAAAAAAGAAAAATCCACTAAAACACCAAATCCACCGGAAAGATCTAAATTAACGTTAAATTGATAACGAGCAAGCGAATCGGCCAGTATCAGCGAAACAAGAAGAATCACTCGTAAGTGATTAATTGAAAGCACCTTCAGCGATCCTATAATAGGCGTTATCGATCTCGGTCAGCACGTGCTCTAATAAGAAGCGATAAGGAGCGATTAAGACCCTGGCCCTCGTTCCGCAGGGTCGTCCGCCTTGATCTTCGACGGCGAATTGATCATTGAATTGAATCGCAGGAAATTGACAAATACCCTGAACGACGTGGAGAGCAAAGGTGAACGAATTCGTTAGCGATTACGTAAAGGCTTTCTCCGTTAGGTGAAGACGAAATGCCAGGCGACGGAGGAAAGCACCCGGGTCGACAACACGGGAGCCGAAATCGATTGTGTCGAGAAAATCGAATGGATCGTCCGCGTGTATACTCGAATTGGAACAGCCAGGAAGGAGCGGTGCCAAGGAGGTCGCAAGATGGACGACCCCCCGAGACAAAAGGACGAGCCCAGGGCGAAACGAAAGGACGGCCGTCTCCTGGCGATACTTTCACCGGCGTTCCCTTCAAATCGGCGACTTTCCTCCGAAAGCCCGACGAATCGGCGCATCATCGTCGAGGGCTCCGCACGCTGCAGCCAATTAAATCTTAAGACGGATATAAACCGCGCGAAGGAGGCCTTCCTCCTTAGGGAGTACAGTGAGCCACGTTAATCCGGCCTCATCTATCCGCCCCAAAATTGTTTTCCATTAAACATGTTATCAGAAGAAAACTAAATGTAACGACCATATGCCCTAATCTACTAAACATACGCCTTTACAAATAATCAGAATGAGAATCGGGTTATCCGCTAAGAAAGTAAAAATTTTCTTCGCAGTAGTACGGCTCAAAGGATCGCACTGAATGTAATAAAGGCGCCATTAAATGTACGATATATTGACGATGAAGCAAAGCCCGAACGAATTTCGGAAACTTTGAGGATTGCCGGACATTAATGCCGGAGACTGTACATCACAGGTGCGCGTGCGCACGCGACGCGCCCATACTGCGTCCTATCGGCATGTGGTGAGTGATAATCGCAGAATGGGTCACCGGAACAGCGCCTCTAGCGATTCTCGTTCTCCCTCTTTCTCTTACGCTCGCATAAACGCACGCAGCCGGTCCTCTTTCTCCCTCTCGCATGTACGACTCTTACGCGAGATTCCTTTCACGGGTAAAGATAACTCTCGGCACGTAAACCGGCGCATCGCGATAAATACGGCCGAAAAGGACAATCGAGGGAAACGCGTACTCTAGGAGGTAGGAACATAGGCGCAGGTCGGACGGACATTACCCGCCCGCCACTGGGCGGCATGAACAAGATGGCGGCGGCGTCCCTCGGCGGCAGGGCTCACCTCGCGACGAATAATCGACCTCACGGCCGAACCGCTGGGATTTTCAGGCGGCTCTAAACTGCAACGCGTAGCGCGACATGGCAGGATAGTCCGCCGTCCAAGGATTTTCCTCTAAGCGGCCGGATGACACGAGATTAAGGCAACGAGGTTACGCACCCGTGGTCGGCCTCTACCCGAGAGGACGCCAGGGCCTTCGCTCGATGACCGATCGGAAGATAGTCATTAATCATTATCCTGCACGAGTGGCCACACGAGAGACGCACTAACGACCACCTGCTAGACCCTGGTCGAATAATCGGGTACGCGTACCAGTTGTGCACCGGGTCATTTCACCGCGATTAGGATCAGGTGTGAAGTGTGCTGGGAGCCGAGGAGCCTTCCGTTGCATCACGACGGGGATATCCTCCATGAGTGACGCCGACAGAGAGGTCCGCGTGGGATCTTCTCAAGGATCATCCCGCGTAGTTCGTTGCGCTTCTTCTACAAAGGGGAATCGTCTTATCATCCCGAAGTGGGGGTGTAGACCTCGCACGAGGTGTCCCCGATAATATCGCTGGCTTATCCAAGCTTATCCGTAACTAATTTAATGAGAAAAGGTCAGGTGAAAAGTCGTACCCATGTGGTGGTGGAAAGTCAACGTGTGCACCCCGACCGAGTCCCATTTGGATGAAAAGATGGAAGGCACCTCAGGCAGAACCGGATAAACGACCACGGGGCAAAATTAGGTCTTCGTTCCTGCCCCGTGGCTACTATTGCTTAAAAAAAGAAGGAGATAAGATCTCGGTCAAGATATATTCTCTCACTCTACAACCTGGCCGAGGGAAGTGACATATTTTAACGGCGTAAAAACGACGCCGAGCGTGCTGACGAACCTTGAGTTGTCAAGAGGCAAACAGGTGAAACTGGGAAGCGTCTCGCCCCTCCTTGGATAAAAAATGAATGGACCGGGGAGAAAGACAGGTGTACGAGGTCTTCTCTTCCTCGGTGGTCTCGCGAAAAATGGTGCCTGTAATGTTGAACTTTAAATACTGTCCTTTCTCCTGCCCTTCGTCGCGCGTAATTCGACGCTACCGGTACTAAATAACGCCATATTCGCGTGCACGTGTCCGTTAAATCAAATCTTACAATCCCTTCTTATTTCGGATGCGCCATTCAGACAAGTTGGCATCGCAGAAGAGACGCGGCCAATGCTTCGGTTATTCTCGTCCAGGAATGCGCGTACACCTTGAACTTATTTACCGCCCCTAGTTGGCGACCACTAAATCGATGCGCGGCGAATAAGCGAGAATTTACACCTAATATCGACTCATCTCACATTTTCACTCTCCCGCGGCGCGGTGCATTATGGAATCCCTAACCACCCTCGAGGAAAAACAAAATGGCCGCCGTGTCGCCATAAATTCCGGGGTGGTATTTCCGCCTAACCTAAAATGCCGGGATTGCGACAGTAGTTCCACATTTGCCGATCCTAATTTATCAAAAAATCCAGGCACACGGGAATTCCAAAATCCGCGTTTAATCCTTCATATCTAATATCAACTTCGCACGCGCTTTCGCGAGACAATGTCACGGTCGACGGCACGGCGGTGGAGATCGCGATAAGAAGACTCGCGTACTTTCAGGATATCCTGGGGAAGCGAAAGAAATGAAAACATAGTCTATCGGCCGACCTTGCGCCAGTTATTAATAGGCCTCGAGTGCAGCGTCAATGAATCGTGACCACCCTCGTTATCGTAGACAAGGAAGCGCGATATGAGAGAGTGCAGCGACCAATCCGGCCAGCCGGTGGGCATTCGTCGCCGGTCTATGATTAAATAACCTCGAGATGAACAATCAAAGGTAACGGGATTAACGGGGACGTTGAGTTAGAGGAGAACGATCTGGTTATCTAGCGTTATCTAGAGGCTAGCCAACGGGCGGGTTCAGATGGGCCGCCGAATTGGAGAGAGAGAATCCGGACCCGCGGCGCCTCGTCTTTCGGGCCTCGCGAGCGTCGCGGCGGCGCTCCTCGGTGCGAGTCAGTGCGAGTCGCAGCGCCATCCGACGACCATGCTGACGAAGGCCGCGTCCGCGCCGCTCGCCGTCGCCGCGGCCGGTCGCGTCCTCCGCGAGCCCTGCGCCCGGTGCGTCCGTCGGCTCTCCAATGCGCTCGGCAAGCGCATCACCCGCGAGGCCATGCGAGACAAGTATCGAAAGACCCTGGGCAAGTGTAAATGTGAGTACTCGTCAGCCATGTTGCGAGTCCGCTCCCTTGGGCCGACCGAACCGCGCGCCGTCGCTCTTCTCGCTCGTCTACCGAGGTCCCGCGGCCGCCGCGCAGGGGCGCCACCTGCGCGCGCACCGCTCTCATCTAGCGCCCGCATGCCGCGGGAAAATTCAAACGTTCGAATTACCCTAACTCGAGTTTAATCAGATTAATCTAGGATATAAGTAACTGGTATACTGACGAATGTGATCCGTTTAGCGAAGAAACTGCCCCAGGATGTGAACCCCAGGGGAGTGTTCGCGTGCAACGAGCTCGATCTTAAAGAAGTCCAGGTGTACGGCTTCGATTATGACTACACCCTGGCCTGCTACAAGCCCGCCATGGACTACTTGCTGTACAACCTAGGACGCGACATGCTTATTAGGAAATATAAGGTAAAAAAGAATGGCATGTAGATTTCATGACTTAACCTCTACCTGGAATTTTACCCTCTGAGTTGGACGGCTAAATCGCGGTTGTTTTATTTCAGTATCCCGAGGAAATCGCCGATCTAGAGTACAGGGACAACTTCGCGGTGCGCGGTCTGCACTACGATATTGAGAAGGGTTTACTCCTTAAACTGGACGGTTTTCTGCAGATACAATTGGGCACGGTTTATCGAGGTCTACAGCCCGTTCCCGATGAAGAGGTCTTAAGGCTTTATAAAAATAGGATAATTCCAATCGCGTATGTGGAGGCACCACACAAGCACACGCACGTAAGTTCGAGTTCTGTCCTCTAAGGAATGAGAAAAGGGTTCGATTCCTGATAATTGAACGTGGGATATGCGAGGAGATTAGCACGAAGCATGCACCCTGGTTCCCTGGGATAGTGGAACGACGTGGACCCGGAGAATAAATGTACCATGTTATAAATAAATACTTATTCGTTACGTGTTATCGTGAGAAATGCACATGTAAGGTGATAATCCATGTGAATGTTTGTTTTGTTGCTTGGGTGATCATGCTTGTCTCTGAAAATGACTGGGTTACCTTTCACGAGAACCAGAAGGTAAGCTTGAAGCTTACGAGAGCTTGGACAGTGAAGAGTTATTCAAAATCAAAGGCTGTTTTTTTTTAGGATGGGATGCAACGGACGAAGATGGTGCAACTGGCCGACCTCTTCTCGGTTCCTGAAATGGGATTGCTCTGTAACGTCACGGAGTACTTTGTCAGGAATCATATTGACTATCACCCAGAGATACTCTTCAGGGACGTGAAGGTAATGCAATTCAGCCCTGTATAATGAAATAGCGATTAAAAATTTTCAATCAATTTATCTGCCAGAATTCCGTGAAGATGTGCCATCCGGTGATGCATCAGAATGTCGCAGAAAACGTGTCCGAGTATTTAGAGCAGAATCTGAGTCTCAGAACATTTTTCGATCGTCTGAAGGATGCCAAGAAGCAGATGTTCCTGGTGACGAATAGCCCATACCCCTTTGTGTGAGCATCGACGCATGGCTTGCATGGTGCAAGTAACTGAAATTAAAGATAAAATGCATTTTTTTAGGGACAAGGGTATGAGGTTCCTTCTAGGTGACGACTGGAAAGCCTACTTCGATGTGGTGATCGTCCAGGCCAGGAAGCCAAGATTCTTCACGGAGGAGTCTCGACCTCTCCGGATTTACGACGAGGTCAACCAAACACAATTATGGGATCGCGTGACGAAGCTGGAAAAAGGTGTCGTGTATCTCGAAGTACGTTCGGCCCTTTGAATAGAATCAGTGCCGAATAATTATGCAACAATATTCTCATTTATTCTTTTAAGGGCACCGTGAAACAATTACAAGACATGACCGGGTGGCGGGGTCATCAAGTACTGTACTTCGGTGACCATCCTTACAGCGATTTAGCTGACGTTACTCTAGAGCATGGATGGAGGACCGGAGCAATTATTAAAGAACTTACTGTAAGTCAAGGAAACTATCATTTCAATTTCTTTCCATTCTATAATCCTAAGGACTTGTCTTTATCTTAATTTCAGCACGAAATCGAAACGTTAAACGATCCTAAGTTCAAAGAGAACGCGAACTGGCTGCAAATGTTAACTGGACTTATCGAGGACAATCAAGATTACGAGGGAGAGGAAGCTCAGGCCCAGCTGGCCGAATGGATGAAGGAAAGAGACGAGCTGAGGGACGCGATTAAAAGGGTCTTCAACAAACAATTCGGCTCGGTTTTCAGAACGTATCACAATCCGACGTACTTCTCCCGCAGACTCTTCAGATTCGCCGACATTTACATGTCGTCGATCACCAATCTCCTCGGCTACTCGACTACTCATACCTTCTACCCCAGAAGAGGCGTAATGCCGCACGAGTACATCAGTTACTTCATGTAAAGGTCGAGGTCTCCAAGTATCCACAAGTATCTGTCGAAGCTCAGAGTCAAGCTCTGAGAAAGCTCTGCAATGCTAGTTTCTCCTACAACAAAATTCTAGGTTATGTTCCGAGTGGTTTCCGGTTCTTCCATTTTCCCAATAACCACGAAGAGTTCATCCCATTGACAATATCGTTGGAATTAAAAGCAGCTTCATATGAAGACTCGAGAAGCTTATTATCAGGATTTGTCATCGGGTTGCAATCTGTCATATCGTGCACTTCCCAATATTCGACCTTCTACACGTATAAGAACATTCTTCTATTTTAGAACATATCCCGCAAGAGTGTTCAATCAGCAAAGAGAAGCCAGAGAGCCACGTGGTTCTTACATAGTTGCTATATATTTTATCAGAGAGTAACGAGATCTAGACATATGCAATTTAACCGTTAACTGTAATTATGTGAACACATCGTATAAGAGAACAGAGTGCCATAAAGCGTAGTATTTAGGCAAAGTGAATTTTCGAAGCGACTTAGGTCAGTCAAAATTAAACCAGTTCGCTAGGTAGCGTAGAAAGTCTTGTAAGTGCAAAAGGAACCGAAGCTTCGGTGTTATCCTTCACTATACCAAGAGATCTGAATTTTTTGCCTTTCGCCTTGTAAACTCCTGACAGGCTTCCAAGACGCGATGTTTATCCTAGACAATATAAGTATTAGATGTTCCTAGAAATATGTGATCGAGTTGAAACTTAGAACTTTATCGATGAATCATGGACGTAGCCAACGTAAGAGTACTGGAGATTTTTTCGCTTTATAGACTTAGGAATCTATCGTAAACGTTAATACAATGTGCCAGATTTTGCTGCAACGAAAACTGTTATATATCCGAGAGTATTGCATATTTATCGATGGAGATGAACATCATATGAATGTAAATCATTATTTTTACTAATGTTGTACGTCGCCTGTGCTGGCTTATCATGTAAAAAAATTGTTAACCCTCCGAATTCGATTTACATAGAATTTTATTCGTATATCTCATTCGACATGTGGTATTTAATTATCTTTACACGTGGCTTAGTTATTTTACAAAATTCACTCCTGCGTTTTTACTCTTTCAGTAAACATGCCGAATGATATTTAGATTGAAATAAATATACACTTACACAATGGAAGATCTTACCTTTTTAAAACAAATGTGGATATGGAAGTCACTTGTTTTTCTTTTCTTTTCTGTGGATGCAAAAGCTTCAAAACAAGACATTTTCATTGGAACTGCCTGTGACTGCTAATAGACCATTATGACTTGGGACGATATCAAACCAAAGGCATCGGTGCCTTTATTCTTAGCCATTGCTCTGTGCATGTACTTTGCAGATAAATATTCGTAAAAGACAAAATATCTATTAAGTCATCTTTAAAAAGTGAAAAGGTATGCCCTAAAATTCCTACTATTTGACGTTAATCTCTTTCGCTTGTATAGTCACCGTTTAATGCAATGTGAATAAATTTTGTAGTTGGAGAATTTGCCGTCCCAGAGTCAACACATGGTGGTTATAAATGAACCGATTAAATCCTACAGTACCAAAAAATCAAAATCCTCCTTTGGCTTGCACGAGCACGAGCAAACAAGAACAAATCGATGATATGATACGTCAGGCTGACAGTACACAAACTACTAATATGAAGTCATTCATTTCGGACGGTGACGGCATGCAAAGTATAGTGATGGATGTACCACCAATGGAAGCATTGTCTTGTCTTGAAGTTAGTGGAATTGTTACCGTTCTCCAAGAATACCTCGACTACCTGAAATTATTGCAATATGTTATACCGGCAGCCATTGAGGAGCGCTGGGATTATAGCTTTAAAACAGTAAATGAAAAATATATGGTACCTCAAGAACCCAGTACTATCTACCACGAAGACATGGGACTGCTGCCTTTGATACCGACGATCCCTGAGAAATTACAAAAAGACAGGTTTCTATAGAAAATGAATGCCTTTATAAATCTTATAGGAATTCTGTTTCCAAGTGGGTACCTCTCTTTTGTAGGACATACATTTATAGAGTTTTGAGTGAAACAGCCAAAGAACTGCTAGAGAGTGGGAAATTTTTTAAATTAGAAACCGAAATTGACAACATCGCGAGGCTACAGGAGGGTGAGCACGACCTGGAGGTGAATTGTCAGATTTGGTCGAGCCAAGTGAAACAGCTGGAAGATTTATTAGAATCCACCAGAAGAGGCAACGTAGAGGAGAAGAAAAATTATATAGAGATAGGACAGAAAATGAGCGCGGAGGTCGACAACTCGATATTTCTTAACGGAGCAAAACTAGGTATGGCATGGAATCATTAGATGGTAATCGCAAACGACTAAACATTACAATATTATTCCAGGATACATAGAAAACTGGGAAGAAGCAAGGTTGCAGCAACAAGAATTAAAATTAAGCATGAAAGAGACGGAGTTGCTTAACCAGATGAACGAATGCACCAAAATGGAGGCTGCCGATCAGATCATTTCAGGCGAAGTGCAAGCGTACCTAAAAGTTAACACGAAAGACATGGAAGACGACATAATGATGTGGAACAGTCGGTACAACGAAGAGCTCGAGCGAAGGGAGCAAGAGATCTCCGATTTTAAAGTAACTATGACAGAATGTAAATTTAATTCTCGATGCCAAAAAGTCAAGACCACGTTACACCTCATGTTCCCTAAACTAATGGTCCTCTCAGGAGCAAATAGACGCCCAAAAGGTGGTCCTTCATAATCTCTACGCCCTGCGGGAAGAGCGGCAGGTCTTCATCGACGAGTGTTACGCAGAAAAGGATCGGATTAAACGAGAGGAAAAATATTGGCTCGCGGTCCACGCAGCAGCCACAAAAATCCAGTCAACATTCCGAGGACACATGGTGAGACATGAACTGGGGCAATACAAGGGTCTCCAATCCTGGCTTCGGAAGCGTAAGAGGTTAGCGGCAGCTGCGAAGAAGAAGCGGGAAGCCTGGGAGAAGAAAATGGCGAAAAAGTGGGGGAAGACAACCCTGAAGCGGGTAAAAAACGTCGTAGACCTTGACTAACATTCCCGAATAACCCCCCACTCTGTTCGTACCAAGTACCCTTAGTTTTACTTATGAATTAATCAACTAACTTTAAAATAATCATTGTCATTCGTTATTTTCACCGATTGCAACCGCAAACCTGTTCTCATGAAAACTGTGTGCACGAGAGAAACGCCGTCGGATTGGTCGCGAAGCGACGTTGAAGGCGAGGGTCAAGTTACGCCTCGCTTAGTACCGAGCGGCGCCGCAGATGGCGGTAGCGCAACGTTCAGTTTGCGGCGACGACGGGTGGTGATTCAGGATCCTTATCCGTGCGTGTCCGTGCGAGCGAACGGGGGGGCGAGGAGGTAAAAAAAGGAAAGGGCCGCTCTCGGGAAGACCGAAAAGATGAAGTGCCGCCGATAGGGACGCCCCAGCGTGGCCCAGAGCGCCCGTCCCGACGACGAGAAGCTCCCAGGTGCGAGTCGGCGGAATCCCTCGGTCCTCGAGCCGAAGGGTGCACTCGGAACTCCAATTTCCTTCGCTCGGCGGCGCGCGCGTGTGGATGCGGTCGAGGAGGGTGTCCCGCACGACGGCTGTGCGCGAATCACGCTTCCCCGAGGTACCCGCCGAGTCCCGGTCGCTTCTCGCCGATCTCCGTCCGCGGCGTCGACGCCGCCTCCAGGAGCGGACGCATCGATCGTCCTCGCCGAGCCAGAAGCCAGCTCGATTCAGCGATTCTCCTCGCCGATGAGCGGTGCTCGACCCTCGGACGAGGGAGTACGTACCCGATTTTAGATCCACTCGACGCTACGAGTCCGCTTTCGCTTCGGCAAAGTATTCCAGAAAGAGGGGAGACCAAGCTCACGGGTGAATGCTAGTTCACACTCGGAGGAAGGAGCGCGATATTTTATTTTTATTTCTTCTGGGAAGGCTGCCGGAAAACGCTAGCCTGTCGTCGTTTTGGCTGGTGTCTCCGCAGCGGAGGAGCAAAATAGGAGACGGAGCATGGTCGGAGGCAGCCCCACTGGAGCGTGAAGAGTTATTGTGGCGAGGCTCCGGAAGGATAGGACGAAGGTTTGCAGATGGACACGACTTGTTCGGATGGATCAAAAGGTAGCGGAGAATGCCGATCATAGGCTGGCGGTATTTGCAGCTACGCTATTTCCTTTGCTCGGGACCGGACGCGGTCGGGACTCCGATTCAAGGAATTTCTTGCTACTTTAGCGACGCTACCAACTATAGGTAGTAAAAAAATTTGTAAATTGGTCGAATTCGGTCCATGGACAGTGGCCGAGGGAAATTAGAGGTCTGGATAGAATTGTTTCTAGAACGCCACACTTAGGATACTGACTATCTACAAGATAGTACGTCACGACGACGAAGAGGACGGTAATCTCTCGTCGATACGGAGTAAACGCGTAAAACGCAGCAACGCAGCGACGGAGGGTAGATCGGCAAGAAGGGATCAGGAGTAGGAGTACCGTCATGTCGGACGAAGAAGACAAACCACCCGCACCACCGGTTCGACTCACCTCAAACAGGTATTGGCAGACGATTTGTATTGTTACTAATATTCTATGGAGCAAAGAATTCTTACCATTTCATGAGACAGAAACTAGGGAAGCGTCTATCGTCAAACGTTTCCAAAGAACACGGAGGACTATCTCCCCTTTGTTCTGTTTCTAACATGATATACCGCATAAGAGCAAGGTACCCTAAATGAATAACCACAAGACAGTTTTCTTAGAGTAAAGTCTCTCTTGCGCTGCCTACACCTCACAACTTAGATTCGCGGTCGTTTCTTTGCAATAAGCCGTGGGCCTGCCGTCACCCAAAAATAGCGGAAGAGGCCGCTAATTTAGCGGTCGCTAAAAATAAAATCTCACGGGACAGACACCATAATATTCAAAGGCGGAGGCCGTCCTTAAAAATATGTACGACTGTCTGGCATGGAAAATGCAGTGACCTGCCCGTTTAGTATACATTATTTATTAACATAAAGGTTCTACTTTTGTCGCACCCACGAACATCCTTAAAGATTAACACCACTTCGGTATGATCAGTCAGATCATTATTTAAGAATCTGATTACCAGGGTTATTTTCTTTGTAATATATTGTAAAAATGTATGAATTATATATACCGCGGCGTAAGACTAAAATGAATTTTGATCTTGCAGAGGTGAGTCGACACCCAACCTGCCTGTAGACATGCGTCCACTACCCAAGGAGCCAGAGTCGGAAGAACGAAAGAAGAAGACCCTTAAGGGGAAGATTAAGGTCAAGGAAAATAAGGACAAGCCCAATATCAGTTATCCTACCAACTTTGAACACACCGTACATGTGGGCTTCGATGCTGTCACCGGCGAGTTCACGGTAGGTCTGCCTATTGTGGATGGACCTTTGTTTAAAGTGCACTCGCTTGCTGCTTCGCCTGTTGTACCACGGTGCGGAATATCCAAGCACAGAAAGAGAAACAAACGTTTGAAATCTAGCGATCTAATGCTGGATGACGAGGAAAGCCATCGAGGTGTCACTTGTCTATCGGTCTGAACGAAAGTTGACTTTAGTCTCAACTGATTCTGCTGATCCACTTTAATGTGCACAATTTAGAAATTAGCTAGTTTCTTGTGCTGACTGCATTGCATTGGATTGCTTAACGCATCATGTACAACTACCACATCATAGAGGTGTTGTGTCTACGTAAAATTTCCTTAACGAGATGAGCGAGACTACTTTATCGTAGATTCATAAACTCCAAGGAGACAAAAATGGCAAAACAGAATACATGATACTCGATAACATGTAGCCAGATCATTTGATCGCTGTCACTAGCTTTGCAGTACCTATTAAATGCATGATGCTGTACAGTGGAAGTGTGCAATGCACGATTTCTTCCGTAGTTTCTTATACATCGATGAATATACCTCTACACAAGAATATCAAAAATGTAGGATCATATGATCGTTGACAGGATAGACTATGCTTTTTTTACATCGATGAAGAAAGGGGCCCATTTTTTTTTTTCTCTCATTCGCAGACCGATACAAAGCTGTAGTTTTGACTTCCTCTCGTGGTCCAGCATAGATAAAATTTCTACGAACTGCTGGATTTCTCGTAGCCAATTGGTCCGAGAGAAAATGTACTGGACACATTTTTTTTCTCTTTCTCTCTCTCGCGTACATACCGACACTGTGATTTACAGTAACTCAAAGAGTTCTCTCTATACGCTTCTTATTACCTATTATTTTTCTCACGTGAAAGACTAACTCGTACACGTACTTTTTTTCAAGCTGCCGTTGAAAGTAAGTAAAATCCAAGTGACTCCCAGACAAAAGTTAGTTTGTCCTGACCTTTCGTTCCCTGGTTTCATCGAAAGGTCTCATTCAGTTGTACCAGTTAGTTTCTGTTGCGGTTGACAAGTAATATCGAGTGTGAAACACTTCCCTTCCCTTCGTTACCTTCTATTCCCTGAACATAGAGTATCGTCACAAGTCTTAGTTGCTTCCGTAGAAGTGTTTGCACTTTAAGCTTTCGTCGACGTTGCTTACGATCTTGTCGCCTGTCCGCACGAGGGAAATTGCTCTCCGCTTTACCAAACGAATCTATTAGCCAATTGGCCTGACTTAGCATTCCATTAAACTAGGCAAATTTTTTAAAAACATGAGATCGACTCCTTAGGAGATATAGAGCTCGTATCCTTTTTCTGGAGAGCTTCAGCGGAACAGTGGACACCAAGGAGATCTCCTACTCCAACGATAGATCAACCACCCGAGTCCAGCAGATTTAATATTTTCTTCCTACCAGTTTAGATAGTCGAAAGATCTTCTCTAATAAAAAGATATTCGACCTCTAGAGAATGCCGAAACGAGGATGCATGCTTTACATAACAATGATCTATGCGACAATAGATAAACTATTATAAATGGTATCGGGTCCCAGCAAGAGACATTCTCTCCACCGAACCACAGACTCCTGTAAATCCCCTCACCAGTTTCAGATCATTCGAAGGACCATTCTAACGTAGAATTAGCCAGTCGATCACCAATACCCATAATAATTTCTCTAGGTCGCTCGATCCTGAATAATAATTAATGTCTCAGGGGATGCCGGAGGCTTGGGCGAGGCTCCTGATGTCCAGCAACATCAGCAAGCAGGAGCAGAAGAAGAACCCACAGGCGGTGCTGGATGTCCTGAACTGGTACGACAACAGCAGCAAGGAGGCGAAGGGATCCAAGTACATGACGACGACGAAGATGGTGGGAGTAGTAGGTTAGTAGTGGCGAAGTCATCCTCTAGACGGGAGTTCGTACAAGGAACCATCGAAAGGTGCCCTGGTCGACCCTTATTAACATCACCACTTCCTTCAGCGCCGATAGAAAGAGCAAGCAGTCCACGAAGCATGGGCGTTGGAATAGGCGTCGGGATGGGGAACGTCCGCGCCCAGGCGATGTCCCAGGCGTCCGGTAGTTCCCATTCTCAGCACTCCCTGAGCAGGTTCGCACTATCCCTAGCACCTGAAACTCGCGACGATGCCTATAATATATTTTTTTTAATAACATCTATCATCGACAGAGTGAGCAGTAGTCCGAGCAGTACACCGACAGACGCCTGCGCGACAAGTTCCGAGCAAGAGGACGAACCACCACCGCCGCCGATCGCGCCGAGGCCCGAGCGCACGAAGTCCATCGTAAGTACCCCTTTTTTCCCCGTCAGGACGATATTTCGTTATTTCGACGTCATCGAAATAGTGAAATATCGGCCTCAGGGTATGTAAGATCAATCGTTTAATCATAATCCCGGGTATCAGTACACGAAGCCCATCGAGGAGGAACCGCCGCCGCCGTCGTTGCCGACATCGCTAGGATCGCCGCAACGGAACGGCACGCCTCAGCAACAGCAACAGTCCCAGCTTGATAGAAATAAGAACCAGACGACCCCAACATCCACGACGACCGACCAGTCCAGGCCCGCCCAGAGCGACAAGGCGAGGAAGAAGAAGATGTCCGACGACGAGATACTGGAGAAGCTGCGGACGATCGTCAGCGTCGGAGACCCCAACCGAAAGTACACCAAAATGGAGAAGATCGGCCAGGGGTAAGAGAGAACGGCCTTAGCCGGTATCTCGTGGTAGGAAACGTCGGTCACAGGAGGAAGGGAAGGGCTCAATGCTCGGGTGTCGGTTTCCAGGGCTTCCGGCACGGTCTACACGGCGATCGAGACGTCGACTGGAATGGAGGTCGCGATAAAGCAGATGAACCTCTCCCAACAGCCGAAGAAGGAGTTGATTATAAACGAGATCCTGGTTATGCGGGAGAACAAGCACCCTAACGTGGTCAATTACCTGGACAGCTACCTCGTGGGCGAGGAGCTCTGGGTCGTGATGGAGTACCTACCCGGGGGCAGTCTAACCGACGTCGTCACCGAGACCTGCATGGACGAGGGCCAGATCGCGGCCGTCTGTCGGGAGGTACTGCAGGCCCTCGAGTTCCTCCACTGCAACCAGGTCATTCACAGGGACATCAAGTCGGACAACATCCTGCTGGGCCTGGACGGCGGGGTCAAGCTCACCGACTTCGGCTTCTGCGCCCAAATCTCGCCGGAGCAGAGCAAACGCACCACCATGGTCGGCACGCCTTACTGGATGGCCCCTGAAGTGGTCACGAGGAAGCAGTACGGCCCCAAGGTACCCGAGAATGACGATCTCCAGAGAAACTAGGTAAGCTTTGAATCATCCTCCTCGAATCAACGATTCTCGGTCCGCAGGTCGATATCTGGTCACTGGGTATAATGGCAATCGAGATGATAGAGGGCGAGCCTCCGTATCTCAACGAGAACCCTCTGAGGGCGCTCTACCTGATAGCGACGAACGGCAAGCCGGAGATCAAGGAGAAGGAGAAGCTCTCCGGGATCTTCCAGGACTTTTTGGACCAATGCCTAGAGGTCGAGGTGGAGAAGCGCTCGGCGGCCTCGGAACTCCTGAAGGTTCGTATCCCCATATCGATAGCTCCTTAAGCTACTCCGGTAGAAGGTCCACCCTAACACTCACGACGGTTCTCTTGATCGACAGCACCCTTTCCTGAAGCTCGCCAGGCCACTGGCCTCCCTGTCGCCTCTGATCATGGCGGCGAAGGACGCGGCGAAGGGTCACTGAGCTCCGCCCTCGACCTTCGCCATCAGGTGAAACGAAAGGTACGGCGTCCCCCTCCTGGCACGCGAAGAGGTCAGGGCTCGAACAAACGATAAATAAGAATCACCCTCCCAAAACGGTAACGGCACAATAATTCAATAATATATGTAATGAATGAATAACGTATACATATATATATATATATATATAAATCTATAAATAGGCGATAGCTAGGTAGAGAACCGAGTCCGCGGCGTCGGCCCGGAAGCGGTTTAAACAGAGATTTTTAAAGGTCGGAGCCTCGCGCCTTGTCGGGCGACCTTGAGCGATACCTCGTGCTCTTCGTCCTCGAGTGAAGGTGGCCACCTTCGGATAGGGTTCACCCCCGAGGAGAGCTCGCGGTTATTTTCTAAAGATACGCGATACTAGTATTACGCCGACCAGTGGCCGGAGAGTTGCTCACCGCCACCCTAGAGGATCTTCCCCGGACTTGAAGAGGAACCTCCGGACGCGGACGAAGACCCCCTCGACTCCTGCAATCTTCCTTGCGTTCGCAAGGGAAAATGAAGATCCACCTCTACCCGCCGATAGGGCAGGGAAAGGGTTGAAAGTGTAGAGGAACTCGCCATGCGAAGTCAACGTGGCTATTGACCGGAGCTACGGGGACGCTCTTCCTGGTGAGCCCCTGGGGATTAACGTTAAGGGAGGTGTGGAAGTGGCATCCGAGGGGGTACTCGTTCAGAAAATGTCTGTAAAGGTATTTAAAAAAAAAAAGAAGAACATTCAAATCCCATGGGCCTTCCTCAGGGCCTCAGTGTTCACGTTGTAGAGTCCCATGCGATTCGGTGCGCTCGGTTTCGTGAAAGGCATCGCGGATGGCACTTTCGCACAACCTTAACCTCCTAGACCGAAGCTCAACCTCTAGATGCTGACGATTCACCTTAGTTTTCTAATTGGGAGCGATCGGGAGCGATCGGACCGCGCGACCGCCTCGAGGAGGTCGCCGGGCGAGTACCGCGAGATAAAGGTTATTTTTTTATACGAGCTTTGCTCTTTATATATATTTAAAAAAGAAAAAACAATAATAAAATAAAATAAAGGCAACGCTTTCCGCGTGGGGTCCGAGCGGGCCCCCAGACCTAGAGCAACCAATGGCTACGTTGACATCCTCTTCAGGACTCGAAACCGCGGTCGACTCTCTCCCCCGGCCCTCGAGGTCCTCCCTTCAGGGTCCTCGAATAGTCCGGGGGGGAAGTCGAGCGAGAATTGATTTCTCTTCCGATAACTTAGTGTCGTTTTCCCTCGAGGTCGGGAGCTAACGTAAGGACAGAGAGATAGAGATAGAGAAAGAGAGAGAGAGAGAGACATACACTCACGCATGAGATACCTATTCCGACATAGGTATGTCTATATATAAGTATATAAATAAATATATATATTATTAACGCGTTTGTGACAAGAAAGCGAGCGAGAGAGAGAAATAGATATATATAGAGAGAGAGTGTGTGTGAGAAATTGTAGCGAAAGTGAGAAGTCGGGTTTTTCACGGCGGGCTTATATTTTTGCGAGCGAAATTTCACGGGTAGCAGGAAAAAATTCGCCCCCCACACCCCGGCGAGCCTGATTAGATTCGATTTGATCGATCGACGGAAACGGTCCGATCGTTCCGAGATAACGATTAGGTTCGCACCTCCTGCGACAGTATTATATAAACACGCGCTTCTTTTTAAGCGTCGCGGAGCCGGCGAGGGTGGAGCCCTTCGAAGCTTCCCCAAGGGATGGAAAAATCCGCGCCCTGAAGTCCACTAGATCCCCTTGTAAAAAAAGAGTCAATTAACGCGTATGCCCTCGTTAGAGAAGCCGGGACTCGATTAGGAGACGGGTTTAAGCGGCCTTTAATTCCGCCTGCGGAAGGTGTATGACACCCGGCCGACATTTGGTCCACTATTGCCTGCACGGGCTCGGGAATTTCGCCCATACGTCGGTAGGGCTCAGCGACACGAGATAATAAGGGGACGAGTGAACGTTCCTCTCGCACGTCGAAGTATGTCCTATTTTCTATCGATGTTCCCGCTTTCGGGGGAGAGTTATTTTTCTCTTTTTCTCTTTAGTCGAAGTCTTTTATTCGACGACCCGCTCCCGTCGACGGAGTATTTATGAAAGTATTTTTCACGACCCCCTGTTCATCGCCGTATTGCTTTTCATCCCTTTCTAGGGATTCTTCATATATTTTCCAGCGATTTCTACCGACTTTTTAATTAATTTTTTAATTTATTTTTATCGACGATCCACGGACGCGCCCCCGTCGACGGAGTGCCTATGAAAGTATTTTTCACGACCCCTGTTCATCGCCGTACTGCTTTTCATCCCTTTCTAGGGATTCTTATATTTTCCAGCGATTTTTACCGACTTTTTTTTTATTAATTGTTTAGTTCATTTTTACCGATTTTTACTGAACGCGTTTACACGGTCCCGCTTAGAGAGAATTAAACTCGGAGGCGTAAATTCTCGTTCCATCTCACCTTCGGCTCACCCTCGCCCGTTCTCCATCGCTCTTCATGGTAGACACCCGGCTCTATATACGTATACACGTATACACATATACCCCGCACCGCGTAATCGGCTTTATCTCCCGTTTTTCTTTCCTCCGCCGATCCGCGTCCGCACCTCAGCGTAGAACGTAAGTTTCGAGACCGCTGAAACGCCTTAATTTACCCGGACGACAAGAAATGTACTGTACAGCGGGAACGTAAGAAGATGAAGAAGAAGAGGAAGTCCGAGGACGCGTCTTCGGTTCTTCGAGGAAGAGGCGGGCCGAGGTCGTCTCGACCCCGAAGACCCCCGGGATCCCCTCGAGCGCATTTTTATACGTAACTCCTTCCCGCGTGTCTCCCTCGAGGTGTATGATAAAACCGACTAATCCGTATCTCCGCGCAATCCCCTTCGGGGCGAGACCTCTCGCCTCTTGCCGAAGAGAGGAGGGCCCTGTACCAGGGAAACCTCGAGGTCGGTAGGCGCGTAGCTTTTCCCTTAACGACACTATAAAGTGCCTGGTCTTGTCACGACTAATAGACGACGTGTGCGTGAGAGAGTGATAGCGAGCGATAAGGCGAGAGAAGGGAACGGAACGAGGGTGGCAGCGAGAAAGGGAAAGAAAAAAAAAAAAATGATACGATCCCGGGCCGCCTCTTCAGGGTGCGTCGAGAGAAGAGAAAAATCCCATCGAACCAAAGAAACACCCCCTCGATGCAAAGAATAACTTCATTCGACAGGGATACATTTAATGCAGCGTTTAATTCGGATTATGACAGTCTATTAGAATGATCCATCAGGTGAAATTAATCCCCTCAATTAGAATCATTTCTTTGGTTCAATGGACAGGGTGTACCTTGGGGTAACTTAGAAATTGCGGTCTTCTTCCTCGTTTCTCTCCCCTTTCTCTAACGATCCCGTGACGTAAGCGCGGCTCCCGAGGCTTCTCCGGGTTACCCGAGGGCCCTCGGGAGGGTAAGACGAAGAGGAGGCTGAAGGGGGACTCGCGCCGACCTCGACGTCGGTCCCGCGGTGGGACCCCGCCCGCAAGGTGCGAACCTCTTCGGGGGTCGTCGCCGAGGGCCTCGCGACGGCGCACAATTAATTAGTCCTAACCACTGTGTAATTATTACCGAGATACGAAGCGGACTCGCCCGAGGCCGGGCCTCGCGTCTATATAGGTATAGCGAGAAGAACCGCCAAGGTCGTTGGATATACGTGTAGACCTCGAGACGATTTACCGCGCCGCCATCTTGGATTGCCGTTTCGCTTAATCCATGTAAATTCCTTCTTAATTTACCTCTTAACCACTTGCGCTTGGATTTAATTTTCGGTTGCCGTGCCGCGCTCTACAATATAACATCCGTACAACATACCCTATCGATTCTGAAATATTTCCAAGATATCGATGACGCTACGCGATGTCGTGCACTCTGGAACTGTAGCTGGAATAATGAACGATCCAACTGTTAGCCGACGTGCCGGACACGTCGATTTTGTTTCTGCGAGAAATGCCTAACGACGTGGTATACATGTCGCTGGCAGTTTTGGAACAAAAGCATCTCGACGTGCGTGGCACGTCTTTATAGCGCAAGTGGTTAATCCATGTAAATTTGTTCTTAATTCATCTCTTAATCCATGTAAATTCCTTCTTAATTCACCTCTTAATCGATGTAAATTAGGAAGGAAGAGAAAAGGCGTCCCTACTTTTCCCTCGCAATACCCTCGCCTACAAGATCAAGTCCATGGGTCCCAACGACCATGGTGGTACGGCACGATGCATGTCTGGTAGTCAGTAAGGATGTAAACGCGCGGCTCGACTTTCGCACCTCCGGTCTCCGTTTCCACCGGCGCGCAGCGTCCCGGTGGTTCCCCGAGAGTCCCTGGAGGAACGAGCCTTCTCGAGGACGCCACCTACTCTCGGAGCGGAGACGAGAGGACCTCCGGCCTACCGGACGCGGATTCCGCGCCTCCCGGGGGGTCGAAAAGCCTCTCCTAGGACGAGGAGGACGCGCGACGAGTCGGCGAGCCGGCGACACGGGGGCGACAGGTTAAATAACGAATCGTCGTATAAGAGTAATGCCTAGAGGTTTTTTCCGTATACGTTATATTGTAACTCCCTTCAGTTTGTTTTGAGACGTTATAATATAAGGAAAACATTTTATAACAATGAGCGCCTCCGCCTTACCTGGGCGCAGAAGGTGCGCCCCCATTTTCCCCGCTTCCCGTTTCGACGATTTATTAATCGATTCTACTCGACGTTAAAAAAAAGGAAAAAAAAAGCCTCGTTCCGCCCTTGGGCCATTTAACACGAGGTACGCTCCGATGGTCGCGCATTCGTTACCATCCTCCGAGTGTTAATTAATTTAATTAATTCAATTAATCCTTATCGGCCGCTCGACGCGCTCCCTGACCATGCGACACACATTTTCGGCGGTAGGGACGATAACCCTTTTTTTTTCCTTCTTTTCCTTATTCGATCTCTACAGTGCTTCTTACTCTAAACGTTGGCTTAGGCGATCTGCGTAGTTTTTTCTTTTTTTCTTCTTCTTTTCGTTACCCTCGTTACTGCCGAAACTAGTCAGACTCTCGTTACTTTAAAGGGACGTGAAAAGTGGCATCCGAAAGCTCAATCCGGTGTAATGACAAAAAGACAATAGGAAGGAAATATGAAAATTAGTCAGCACGCCCGCGGTTAGATCCGAACTTGAGACAAAGGACGATAAAAAATGCCGACGGAGTCGCTGCTTGGACCTACGCCGAGCTCGAGGCGAAGAAACGGAACAACGTACGATTTGTTGGGGAAATTCCCTTGCTTCGAGGCCTAACTTACAGAACTAATTTCGAGGCCTAACTTAAATAATTAACTTCAAGGCCTAACTTAAAGAAGTAACTTCGAAGCCTAACTTAAAGAACTAACTTCAAGGCCTAACTTAAAGAACTAACATCGAGGACTAACTTAAAAAACTAACTTCGAGGCCTAGCTCCCAGCTTAGCGGACAAATCGTCGGAACTCGAGAGAACGACCTCCTCGTCTACGAGGAATCGAACCCGAGATATCCTCCCTGAACGCGTCCTCACCCGAGACTCCGAGACGCGCATTCTCGGATCCCATAATTGTAATAAAAAATATATATATATAATATGCATATGCGTGAATATACCCTACCGCTCATACATTCGGGAGTGCCTTCCGACATTGACAATGGCATTTAAACAATCCATCGGCGCATCTCTTGGTCCACTTACGCCCGGGAATTTCCATCGGGAGTAGTTTCCTTGCGAAACGGAATGTTTCCCTCATACACGAGCGGTACCGTATACATATATTAATATATAATCTGATATCGGAAGCGTACTCTCGACGGTCCGCCGAGAATTAAATAGATTCATCGAACCAAAGGAACATCAAAGTCGATTCTAAGACTAATTAATTCCAGTTTAATCGAGTGAATTCGCTGAATTTAAGGTGAAGTGAAACACGTAAAACTTGATCGACGTCGATAAAGAAAATTTTTCTAAATGCCCACGTTGCCGACGTTGGTTTTTATATTGACAGCTGGGTCGAATTATATTGGGTATTGTACCAAATGGCATACTCCACCTGTCGTTTTCGTACAATAAATATCGAGAAATCGAAGTCAAACTCCAGAAATCCTCTGGATTCATGCTTTCTGGGGCCCTAATTGACTACAGAGGGACCCCCTGCGCCATCTGTGATTTCCAGGTCAATTAAATTTTCACTCCGAGACCTCGTATTACCATCGTTTTGGCATAGAAGCGCATACAACACTTTTTTTGCCTTTATCCCGTTCAAATGCGAATTTACCGACTACCAAAGTGTTCTAAATTGTCGTAAAATTGTCCTGACCCTTTCGTTTCTCATATCAGAGCCTTCGATAATTGTATATCGATCGAAATATGGGAGCTCGACGCCATTTTGTTTCTGGTCTGTCCTGAGTCAAAGTTTCGGACAGTTTGGTCTAATACCCTTACAAAAAAAGTGTTGTATTCGAATCGATTTGAAGGGTGTTTCACTTCACCTTAACGCATTCACCCTCGGGAAGGGAAAATTCTCGCCCTTAATTGATCAGCGTTTAAACAATAGCCCGATGCGAATGCGTTAACAAGAGACATGTCTCTTTGGTATAATTAAAGGAGACGTTCCTTTGGCTCGATTAAGACTTGTTTCTTTCTCAGGGCGGAGTCGAAGGGACCCGTGGAATACTTGGAGGTTCTTCAAGGCTTCTGGGTCCTCGGATTAGCGGCGTCATAAATCGTCCATAAAGGGTCCATAAAGGATCCATGGATCGTCCATAAATCCCGGATGGATCGTCCAGGGCTCCTCAACACTGCGGCTTCTCTTCCCCGGCCGGATGGAAGGCGATGGACGCCGAGTTGATGCAGAACCGCTTCCTGGTGGGCTTGGGTCCGTCGTTGAAGACGTGTCCAAGGTGGGCTCCGCACTGGGAGCAGGTCACCTCGGTCCGTACCATATCTGGATTCGCGATGAGCAGTAGTAGGTTTCCGCCGACTGGGGGAGGGCCTCGTTTTCGGGGGTCGAGCCGGGCGTTGCGTGCCAAGCGGAGAGGGAGGCGGAGGGAAAGAGAAACAACGAATAGAGTGTGATTAGATGTAGACCGACACCTGGTCCCCGAGGAGACCCGGAGAAGACCCCGAAGACAGGTCCCGGATCCAATCGGGTCTCCTCCCCGAGGAGAGCCCGACGAGTGTCCCTCTTATCGTCGACGTTCCCTCCGATCGCCCCCTAAAGTCTCTCCCATTTCTCCCCGATAAAAATAGACGGAAATCCACCTACTAATTTACATCCCCGGCGCACTTCCTAACGAAGGTCTCGTCAGGAAAAGCGTAACATCAAAGAACGACAAATTGGACATCGCATAGATACACCTAACACCTGTGCATTTTTTTTTTTTTTTTAATTAAACGTGGCGTTACGTTATCATTTTCTTCTACTTAGATATCCAATGTCCGTATCACCGAGCCGATATAATTTCACCGCAACTTGTCGCGGCATCGGGATAATTATTAAAATAATTCACGTGGGTATTTTTTATCAGGGTAACACCAGTGATAGTATCGTGGATAGATTAGAGGGAACGTCGAGACCCGCGATTATTCTCCAGCGCACCAGGAGCTCCGGAGGTTTTTTTTTTTTTTATTTTAATTCTAAGGACACTGTTAAGGAAACGACTCCACTTCCGGTGCACTGGAGGCCTCTTTATCGCCTGCTATCAGGTGGTACAAGTCCAGCCTCCTGCAAGGACCTCCTCAGCTCTTCTTCCCTGCAGGACTCCGGGACTCGGCGCAAGCCAAAGACAGAAAATGAAATGGTCAGCCGTTAATCTCGTTATGCCTCGTTAAACGGGCGTTGTTATCGAGGCAGCGGACCGCTTGTTAACTGTTAATCCTCGTTAGGTCCTTCGGAACGTCGAACGATAGACGTAAAGGCGCGAATAGGCACTTCGATCACGCTATGTACAGTCGTAATTATACAAAAGGTCGCATCTTCCCTCGGAGACGCGGTGTAAGTCTATCGCAATCACACTCTAAGCATCGGCATGCAGGATTAAGAGGGCTGTAGAAGGGGAGGTACTTTATCGGTGGGACTCTCTATGATACGCTAAATCGCTAAATCGATCGCTAATGCCGATGACTTCCATGGTATTTCGGGTGTCGAGGTCCAGCCATGCCGACCTCGCCGACAAGGGCGGACCGGTGACACGAATAAACCTGCGATTCGTTTCCACGACCTAAAATCACTCCGAGAAACTAAGAAAATTATTATCAGGGGCCAGTCATGGCTTAGTGCCAAATTGATCGATCCCAGCCACGATGTTTAGAAGTGCTCCGAGCCACTCCAAGAGTGACCGCCAAGGAATGATTCCAATTATCAAGATAAGACTCTATCACCGTTAGAAACTATCTCCAGCATCGAAGACGTGAATCTTCTATCGTCAAGATTTCTGACGTGGTCGCTTTTATTCGTGTCACCTTCCACCTAAGAGGATGTCGATAAAAAATTTACCAAGTACAGCCGATATGACAGTGCGACTGAAATTTGGAACATTCCCTGAAAGGATTTCTTTCTTAATCTTGGAATTTCATTCTACGAAAGCAGGAGAAAGAATTCCCTATTTCGAGCGGCGTGTGATTGCAAGCGTGAAGCGTTAATACGATTAATTGAATTTATATTCATTATCAGCGAGGCAATTAGAAAGAAACACCGACAAAATACATTAACAGAACGTTCCAGGTTTCAGGCGTATAATGAATAATTAGAAATGAAACATTAATATCTAGAGTAAGCAAAATGTAAGCCAACGAGTAACTCGACGACCCACTTAATTACATTTTCAAGTGCCCAGGGGTCTTACGAGAGATCTACTTAACTAAAACTCAACTAGACTGGACGACTAACTAATGGATCGCGCCAAAATATCGTACTTCTACTTCTATGTATATTAAGATACCGACAAAAATACAGGCACGACGTCCGAATATTAAAACAAGATATGAACTTGAGCTTACCATTGGAAGTGTCTTTGGTGAGCTTGACTCGGCCTTGGTCCAAAACTTCATTGAACGCGGGCCAACCACAACCGCTGTCGTATTTCGTCTCCGAGGAAAATAATTCCTGGTTGCAAACAAGGCAGGTATACGTGCCCTTTTCGTAGAACTTATTGTAACAGCCGGAGAATGGTCTGCCCGGAAACAGAAGAAAAGCATCAGTGACCAATTACAGGTGGCAAGTCGCAGAGCCTAGCAGGAAGGAAACAAGGCGAATCGACCGCAGATTTATTTTTGAACTGACCATGATTTGCGGTCGCCCAAGCTAGTGCTCTTGAAAGTTATTTCTGCGACGCGAGCCTAAGTTTAGCGCGCTCCAAAATATTGCGGAAACACGAGCGTGTCCACCGTTTTTCGAACGCGAGGTCGCCCATTCCCCCAACATCGGCTTTGAGGTTATGGGCCGCCTCGACTTCTGCCCTGGGCGCGAAAAATCGGCGGACGCGTAATGTTGTTGATTCTAAGCGTTCAAGGCCGATTTTCACTTCGATTCTAGTCACGTTGCGCCTCGTGGAAGGACCTCGGTGATCCAGAATCGAAAATAGTCCAAGGCCGCGATCGCCGGACCATGGCGTCGCAAGGTCGGCGTTCCGGTCCGTATACCGCGCGCACCCGAGACACCTCATTACCTCTCGGTGCCCTTCTCCTGTGTCACGTGCCACTGTAAAGGGGTCAGTCGCTTCCGAAGTTCCTCCTTGTTGATGTCGGTCGTCATCGTCGCCCACAAACTCGACGGTACACGTCTTACAAGCGACCGCAACAGAGAGAGCGCCACGGTGGGGAGATAGGTAGCCTGCGGTCCAACTCGGACAACCTACCCGCTGCAAGGTTGGCGGCCGACTGAATCAGAATGAATGGACGAAGGAACGACAGTAGCGACGCCTTTATACCTCGGACCAAAAAGAATATTTAGAGAACCAACCGAAGAAAATTATATCAGAGATGAGTTAGGAGATTGCTCACGGGTTGCGTCGTGAGATCGCGTTGTTCTGCCCTCAGTGGATCATACCATTAACTATAAAATCGAAAGGTGTTAATTCGTTAAAAAAAAATCCTATCGATTGGCAGCGCCATTGTGGAATTTTCTTGAATTAAATCTATTATGTCCGTCCTTCAATACAAGAACAATTTCATGTTTCAAAACTCAATAGTTAAAACTTATCAGTGTATTATAAAGTCGTTACAAATGTCACTATTACCAGAATAATCAACTTTATTGTACAACTTTAAGTTACATTTCATTTCGAACATTGCTTCCGTTGGATCGTATGTTCCATTTGATAATGTCTTGTTTGTGCTTGTACTTATATATCATCGTTACGTGTGCAAACTCTGCATAACACTCACTTTTGTAAGACTTGTTAACGTAGAAGCTAAATAATTACCAAGATAAAAAATCTGCATGCATTATACCGTCACTTCCTTCAGTTTTAGTCAAAACTGTTTTAGATCGTGGCATACAAAACTCATAGCATCGGTTTGTGGTTCTCTATCTAGTTACTTTATTAGTAACTTATCAAATTTAACACTTCCCTTCGTTTAAAGAAATTTTCAATTTCTTTATGCGAAGAGGTTTGCAAACTAATTAATGTTTATCTCGCTAACCTTAAACACAGATTCTTACAGTTACCATGTACACAATGAGTACTATGTACTCAGCTGTTATCTTAGAACCAACAGATCAGAGATCCCATTTACATCCTATAATAATTCTCATTCTATTTCCCACCCATGATTTCCCTGTGTGTTCCCGGCTTGGTATTGCAATACCATATCACCGATATGAATTTACAGTTTAAAATGTGAACTACCGCTCTAGTGTAACAAATTAGGCAGTATCGTGTTATGTTCAAGATTTCAATGACAAAATCTGTCATATAAGCTTGAACTATACATATAGTACACAATTAGACAAGATTTATCGAGCAACGTGAAACACTTTTCTGGAGTCAAATTAAGACGGACTACTGCTTTTGCCGACATGCCAGGTACCATTAAAATCATTACAAATCTTTACTGCATAGTAAAATAGTATCACGCGATCGTCACAATGAATTACCCTGCAAATTATTTTTCTAGCCCCATTTAACAAGGTTAAAACATTGATCGTCAACGTAATACTGAGAATCATCACGAATGTGTATATTTTGTGTCCTGCTTTCTGAATACCTAAAAGCAACTCATGATTTTAAAGACTCACCGTCATTGCGATTTTTCCTAATATTTTTCTTTTGACGTCGAATTTTCTTATTCTTCAAATACCTCGGAACACTATCTTGAAACGCTTGTAGATGATCTTCAAAATTAATTTGGAAGTCTTCCTCCACCAGTTCGATATCCATACTGTTAATATTCAGATTCAACTCTGATTCCGAGGAAGATTGGGCCAATCGAGCAACTATATCTATGACAGGATGTCTATTAAAATATATACATCAAAAAGAATAATTACATGAAATAGCAAAATAAGTAGTAAACAGATTACCAGGTAGTGGACGTCGAGGACTTTTTCTTGGTTTTGCCCTATCGATACGGGTTTGAAGTTTGCGATGTCTCTTTCTCGTAACATTTTGAGGGGAGTTATTCTTTATCTCTT
Organism: Orussus abietinus; assembly: GCF_000612105.2. Classification (NCBI taxonomy): domain Eukaryota; kingdom Metazoa; phylum Arthropoda; class Insecta; order Hymenoptera; family Orussidae; genus Orussus; species Orussus abietinus. The sequence continues at coordinate 504,599 of NW_019394714.1, forward strand.
CTGTTGTACATGGAAGACTTCCTACTTCTGCTGGCAAGAAACCATTGGCTATTTTAGTGCCATTTTCTTCTTCTTTTACAGGCAAGTTTGACTTTAAAGCCTTTTTGGCGTTCAGCTGTCGAGGCGATACAGGAAAGGAATCCTTAAAGTTTACAGCCGAACCTAAAATGAAACATAGATAAAACAGTTTCTTTGATACAAAAAAGAGTCGTGTCAAATCAGTACATGTTCACTACGTGCCATAAATTTCAATAGAGGTTAGAACATCATAGACTCGTTGCACTTCACTAAATGTTGCTCTTCGAGTAGGGAATGGTAATGGTCTCAATCTGGAGTCACTTCTATCTAAAGGTGGATTTCTTCCTCCAAATAATATAGTACGATTATAAGGGCCGGCAGCTCTATACAGGATTAACGAAGACGTATTGATGTGTGAGGCCCATGATTCTAAAAATTCTTGTATCTGCTAAAATGATGAGTAAGGAACAATACTTAGATAAATATATATATGTGTATGTTGAATAAATATCTAAAAAATTACTGCCACGAAATTCAAGAACAATCAATATTTACTTGTACATGCATAGACTCATTGTAACGACGTAAGATTGTTCCAGGACTTTTCATATTTCCCATCATCCGCGTATCTCGAGAATACTGGGCACTGCCCTGTTTTGCTCGCACGGTATAACGGTGAAAGGTTTTATGAACGACGACTTCTCCTCCTGTAATTTTACAAAATAATTATTTGCTGTAAACCAGCAATGTTTATAAATTTACCACTCAATGGAATAAAAATTCGAGTTTAAGGTTAGAATTCTATAACTAGGCAGAATAAAAATTGTGCTTAACTAGATAATTATGTCGTTACTTCAGGAAGAAAAGTTATTTAGAAAAACACCTTGGAATACTGCTGCTGCAAAATGACCCCCACCAAGCATGATGACAGTCCACATACTTCTTTTTCCACTATTCAATGCTTGAGCTATCATTTCACTGTCGACTTCCGGAATTGTCTAAAATACAGCTCATATTAGACCACTTGACATAGATTACATGTCAAGTATCTTCCCCAAACAGAAAACATCATCATTCCTCGTTATCTGAAATTGTGGTACAGGAATGTATTTTCCTGAGTGGTCTTACAAACCTTTTTATTATGCAGCAGGCATCTATATATACTGAAAATATTTCCATTATCATTTTCGAAGAACACTTTTAAATGACGTTTTGCTGCAGACAGGTACATCTCCGTCTCTTTGTTTTTTGTATCCTCATCCTCGACATCTCCATCGGAACTATCTGAATTTTCTGTTTTCTCGTTTTGCTTTCCCATTTTTCTCCTTGCAGGATGTGGATGAATTCCAGCTATAGACTCGTTCTGCAATCGTCTGTTTGATAATTCTCCAGTCTCAAACGCGCTGGTTTCACTTTCACAGTCGGATTCCAAATCGGTACCGGATATACTAGACATAGAATCTGTTAATGAGGAAACACTAATTTCAGCCATAGAAGTTTAACTGAAATTCTTAATGCAGACAGCCAATTAATTTTATATGAAGTGAATGTATTCGTGATTATAAAAATGAAAGACACTCTTGGGAATATCATCACAAAATAAATGTATCCTGAAAAGTAATTATACAAAAAAAACATTTTGCAGATATCCTTTAAATCAAATAACGTTCACTTCGATTAAATATAATGAAATACCTTTATCAGCTAAAAGACTAAAGTCATCTTCAGTTATCGACTTCAATCCTTGAAGTCTCTGCTTAAGATTATAGCGATGCCAATCTAGTTTATAGTGCAACCGTTGCTGTACTAGATCTTCAAATGTAGTATTACAAAAGGAGCAAGTCCGAGAGTCAGAAACAGCTAAATCTTCAAGTTGGTTCAATAATTTCTCCGCCTCGGAACCATCTGTCAAATATACGGTACTTATCAAATAGTTATTAATATTATTAAGAAAAAGATGCTACGTAATTTATTTTTTAAACAGCAGAACTTGACGTTCACAAAATATTTAATTCAGACGTTTCAGATTTGTTACGATCAAACGATCATGAATGTACAGTTGACAGTGTGTCAATGCATTTATGATTATGCATTTACTCCAGTTACGTGTACACGTTTGCTTCATAATTGAATGATGTCGCAACATCGTGTGAGCGTTAGCAGACACTGTAATTACTTGCAAAACATTATAAGAACAGTAAAATGGTATGTCCAAAATAAACATAAGTAAAAACAGCTACACCTTCTTGCTCAGTGCCAAAACCCGTTCCAATTGATCCGAGTAAATTTGACATTCGAGTTTAGCTCAAGAAAAGTCCAGAACTCACTCGACGCCGACCTTAACTGCATACACTCTGCGACTTTTATGCCCCTCGTGATCCTGTCAAATTCCTCCTCGTTGTATAATTTTAAAAGTCGGTAATCCATTCTTGAAATAATTCACTGGACGTTGTCGAAGCAGTCAGAAATTACCCTACAGCCTCCTTTGGCTGCTTTGGCTAATTGCATTGGTCACGGAAAAAATAAAAAGAACGACATAGATGTGCAAACACGTACGGAGACTCCACGTGCGTAATATAATACGCAAGATTGGAATGCTTCCAAGAAATTTATTAAACAGAACAGTGAACACGTTTCCCTAGGCGGCGCTGGTGTCGCGGTGGCGGCCATCTTTCATCGTTGCATTCTCTCAAAATTTAAACGAACATAAAGAAAATGTATGCAATAACTGTTATTATCATTTGGTAACTTTGATGTTCTTAAAAATTCACGTATTTTAAAACTTAAAGGAAGATGCTTTATATCCACTTTGACAACCGCTTTTCACATACGAAATTGCAAGTGGCGTGTAAAATTCAAGATGGCCGCTGAAATCTCCCTTTTTATACGCTCCGAGTTTTATTCTTCACATTTCTTTTTTAGATCCATGTAGATCCATCTGCGATATAATTCAAAATGTCGTGCCAAGAAATCTTGTCGGAATTGGAAGCTAAACAGCGAATTATTGACAGGAATCCCTTTAAAATGTTGAAAATTGCTGATGCACAAATACTGGACACTATCGAGGGTCGAGAAATGTGCGAAACGTGTAAAAAGTCGAGGAAATTCTTCTGCTATACTTGTTGCGCTCCTGTCATCGATCAAAAGTATATTCCTCGGGTGAAGGTAAACATTGCCAAATTTTAAATTATGTGTATACTTTCGTTAAAATGATTGCACTGTATGTGCTTATAACATCTACTTTACGTGAACATGAAAAACATGACCGTTCTGAAATGCTTCATTAAATGTCTTATTTATGTTGAAGCTACCTATTAAAATTGACATCATCAAACATGCCCGGGAAATAGACGGTAAAAGTACAGCAATCCATGCAGCCGTGCTCGCTCCGGAAGATGTCAGAATTTATACGTATCCTGATTTTCCAAAGTTTTCAGAAGACGAAAGGGTAGCTCAGCACTTTTTTTTCATGAATCATATTAGAAATGATGTTAGTGACACTCTTAAATCGCCATAATTCCTTAGATTGTACTCATCTTCCCTAGTGAAACGGCTCGGAGTATCGATAGTCTCTTCCCAGCTGAAGTCGTTACAGCAAATGGAATATCACATCAAAAAATTAACAATGAACTCCCTGTAACCAAAGCAGTATTCATCGATAGCACTTGGCATCAAACAAAGTCCATTTACAAGGATCCAAGATTAAGAGGTTTATAATTATTTAAACTATGAAGGAATTTAAAGTAGCAGATAATTCGTTCAGGGCATACAAGCATTCTATGAATTTTAAGATGTTTATTGTCACAAATAGATAGACATAGTATCACTTTTTAATCTTACTTTTTAATGTTTCCTAAGATTTGAAGTGCATCATCCTGAAGTCTCGGATATCTCAATTTTGGAGGCATCAGAAAAAAAGTCCAAGATGGTATTTAGCGACAATAGAAGCTATACATCAATTTTTGGTCGAGCTCCACACATGTGCATTTGGTATCGTCGACAATTATGTTACTTTGGAAGATTCAGCAAATCAAAACCTTGCGGTATCAAAATGTACCGAAGACAATCAACAAAAGTACTGCGGGCAGTACGACAACTTACTGTACTTTTTTAAGTATATGTATGATAAGATACATATTATCTATGACCACGATAAACTATGGGCATACAAGAGGCCATTAATATAATGTGATGAATGGAGTATTAGTTTAATTTTTCAGTCCAATGGCTGAAAAAAATAATTGTTTTCAAGCTTACAAGATTATTTCCTTAGCTCAATTTTGTTAAGTAAACTACTTATTAATATTTTACAATGACGTTCGTAAATTTTGTATTGACTATTTAAATTTTTTTCTGTTTTACGATAAAAGACCACTGCCAGATGTAAGTTACTGACAAAACTGTGAAGTAAATTCAATAAAATTTCGCTAGGTGGAGGAAAGATCTATTTCACTTTAAATCTTATGTATGTACATACATATACTATAATGTAACTAGTAAATAAGTCAAGAATAAATATATTTGTCATTAAATTCAATAGAATAATAATTTTTATTATTTTCACACTCTAATGCAACAATGTGACGTGACCAACAGGGAGGAATTATTTCACCGAAGGAGATGTCACTTTTGTCCGCCAGGGGGGTTTAGTTTCCACCTTCCTTTCACGTGTGGTACGCATTCGGTACGTTTCTGGGATTACTGCCTCTTATTAAACATTGAAACATTAGAGAATTCAAGGTTCCCGTGTAAAAATATTCATGCTAATTCGTTAGAATAGGTTTGCAGACTTATATCCAATAATTTTAACGAACCGATTCCGCATATTTTCCGCCGATCACATCGGATTCTGACGAGTCGGTTATGGCGCTTGCTATGTATAAATAACAAGTGGACCGCGAAGAAAGTCACAAAGTGGCTCTTTTACATCAAATCAGGGATAAATAACATGTTTTTGGAACATAAGCGCGTATCATTTCGTGAGAAATACTAGATTCTTTAAACGGTAAATTTCGGGCAACAGTACACTGGAGGCACTTAACCTCAAAGTGACACATTGCTTTTAAATCAACCACACGTTCAATTGCATTGAAGAAAAGATCTGCTCAATCCCAAAGGCAGACCTGTATTTTTATTGTCATCTCAATTTCATTTTAAATCATGGACTTTCAGGAATGGCGGACGCAGTAGCAGCCCCGAAGTCCAAAGTAAAGACTCCCAAAAAGTCTAAAGAAAAACCTACGGAGCCTGTTCCTCTAAAGAAGAGACCTTTCAAAAGGCATGGACGACTTTATGCCAAAGCCATTTTCACTGGATACAAACGAGGCCTACGTAATCAACATGAGCACACCGCCCTCCTTAAAATAGAAGGGGCTAGAACTAAACGAGACTCCGACTTCTATATTGGAAAGCGTTGTGTCTATGTCTATAAGGTAAGAGGTTTGATTCTACTCACCGATCGAGTTTAAAAGTCATTCGTTGAATTTATGCTTTGTTGCAGGCAAAAAATAAGACGCCAGTTCCAGGAAAAACTACAAAGAAAACGAAAGTAAGGGCTATCTGGGGAAAGGTGACCCGTCCCCATGGTACCAGTGGTTCTGTGAGAGCTAAATTTAAGAGAAATCTGCCAGCAAAAGCTATGGGACACCGCATCAGGATTGTAAGTATCTTCTATGAACCTATTGAGCCATCGAGTCTCATGATATTTAAATTAAACTACATTGCGTCTAAGATTTAACATTTTAGTAGTTATAATCTAAACTCACTTTCCATTTCTTGCAGATGCTGTACCCCAGTCGCATATAGAACTTCCCTGTAAAATATAAATAAATGCCTTTTTGGTACCAAATTGTTATATTGTATATATTTGAATTTGTTCTTCCTTTTAGGTGTATTCCTTAAGTTTTCCGTTTCTCAATCTGAATATCTAGTAATTTAATGTAAAATCATGAGTATGGAGTACAAAGAATAGTTATAGAGTAAGAAATATAAATATATACCCGTCTCTCTGATAAACCACTGATTACACCGGTGACTTCGGTCAGAGATGAGTTTCCTTTCTACTTCTCCTTGTTCTATGGCGGAGTGTCACGTGTCCCATCCGATATTTCTGTCAAATTCGCTCACATGTGCGTTTATCTAGATGTGACAGCGTTAAAAACATTATTTCTAAGTTGACATGCCAAAGAAAATATCTGCGCTTTTAATACTGACAATTAATTTATTAATTAGTGATGTATGTGTGGGTTCAAATGGCGATACTTCTCGTTATTATAGACAATGTCTATCTACATGCAAGACGTCAAGTAGAGAAAGGGGTATGTTTTCTTGTGAATATCTTGATCGGAGAATAGGAACCTTATTTCTTAAGAGCAAGTCCTCGCATGGAATTCATGCATAACTGTGAGATTTTATTTTATTTCATAATGGTATGTTGTCTCATAATTTTTTTCATTTACCAGACATTGATTTAGCGGAACCAGGTTTCTTTACTTCACGAACGTTATTGTCTTCGCAAGATGATTGCAAATACACTTGTATGTGGGATACCGTAAACTATTTTACTTCTCGCGGGCTCCAAGTACCTCAGTTCCATGGAAAGGTAAGCATTGTTAATTTAATTGTAATTTGTATATCACGGTAAATCATGAATATTTTAAGTCCGTCATTTTCGTTGTTCGATTCCAATGGAACTGTCTTCTTTTGTCGTCAGTGGCCATTTATCCGAATGTTTGGTCTACAAGAACCTGCATCGGTGCTGTTTTCTGTACTGAATTTTTTTGTCAGTTGGAAAATGTATGGAGAATTTAGGAAAGAAGTTCAATTCGATACACCGATGTACCTCGTGTGGAGTTACTTTTCATTGGTAAAGAAAAACGCTTACACTGTACGCGTAAAAGTGTTAATTATATTGTTAGAAACTTATCGTTTTCAGGTTGGTTTACACGGCTGGCTTTGGTCTAGCATATTTCATGCTCAGGACAATGCGTTCACAGAAGCAATGGATTACTCTTGTGCATTTGGTATCGTGTTAACTTTACTATGTTGTTTGTTATTTAGGTATGATCCCCTGATTTTCTATATCTGTAGCCATTTCAAAGAAAATAATATGAGTGATATTAAATCATTTACAGGTTAACATACAAGCGTCGTAAGGTACTCTTCACAATAATCTGCGGCTATGTCAGTATGCTGTATACACATTTGTCCCATTTGTGGTCTGGACGAATTAATTACGGTTATAATATGAAACTCAATATACTTCTAGGTAATTGTTTCATGAAAGTCTATGAATAAAAAAAAGAATAGCCCAATTCTTTTTAAAAGAATCGAAAGATGTATTCAAATAATTTGGTGACATGACGTATACTAATTTATAGGACTCGTCACATCTATTATGACTCTGGTATGGTGGTATCGTAATTATAAAAGATTAGAGCACATACGCTTAATCGGTTGGTTTAATGTACTGAGCGTATCTTCCACGCTTTTAGAAGTAACAGATTTTCCACCAATCTTCTGGATATTTGATGCACATTCCCTTTGGCATGCTTCTTCTGCCCCGTTGATTATACTGCTGTACAGGTACGTCTACTACATATTTTATATCTTTCTTTGTTTTTTAGTAACCTTCCTTAACATAAATAATTTCACCTTACATTTTAGGTTTATAATAAAGGACTGTCTCTACTTAAAGAAGTACAGCGCATTTAGGTGAAAAAAGTAATTAATTACTTTGCTGGACGTCCATTTTTTAATTTATTTCTGTACTTCAGTGGATTACGACTCAGGAAGCAACTGTGTTTAACCGAAACATGTGAACATTTTTTAAATGTTAACAGTGGTTCGTTACCAATATTTTTAATGTATGTACTTATAGAACATGTCCATTATTTAAATCAGTATCACGACTTTCTGGTTGGCAATACTAGAGCTTGAAATAAAATAAGTCTTTATATCTACATTCATCATTTCTTGCAATAATAAATTCAAATCACTCGGAACAACACGAAGGTAAAACGTTATATCTCGTTGTGGAAATAAATAGAAAAACTCACGACTTTCATAAACATTATCATCTTACATAAGATAAATTACACAGCACAATAATTAATTGTACAAATCTATTAATTACAATCAAAGGAAAGCTAAATTTGGTCGAACCTCGCGATATCACACATGTTGTTTTTCTGTCGATTCCAAAGTGATATTTGTTTTTAAATAATCTAAAGAAATATCTATACATAAGAGCACACACCACCGTTCGTAACAGCAATGCAATAGGCAACTTCCATGTTTAGTATGCATAACTATTTATATAAAGCCGTTGTTTCCAGACCAGGTTTATCCTTTTGAATAACATTGCCCAACAGCTTTTTTATTTCTGCAATAGCTTTCCCAGGATTTAATCCCTAAAAACAAAACACGTTATAAAATACCCGCTTCTCATAAATTTCCAACTTAGTTTCAATTTATATAAATCATTACTTAAAATAAATAGCAACCAACCTTGGGACAAGTACGTGTACAGTTCATAATCGTGTGGCACCGGAATACCGAATATGGATCTCTCAATTTTTCTAATCGGACTTTTGTTTGAGAATCTCTTGAATCAATGATCCAACGATAGGCCTAGAATTACTCGGAGTTACATATTTCCAGATAAAAAAAATTGGAAAACATATTTAAAAGCTGACGATCACTTAACATTTTTTGTCGGAATAATGTACTACAAATAAATGAATAGAACGTTACCTGCATAAGTACTGCAGGCCCTAAATATTTATCACCATTCCACCAGTAAGAGGGGCATGAAGTACTGCAACAAGCACACAAAATGCATTCGTAGAGACCATCCTGCAAACATACAAATATCTCACGATTATATGCACATCTTATCGTTAACGTGTTAAAAAAAATACTAACATGATTAAAAATATGTTAAAAAATTATACTAACAAATTCCACAGCAATAAGCACACTTACCAATTTTTTACGATCTTCTGTACTTTGTAGGTACTGCTGACTTCCATGACCATCGCTATCCTCTCTTTGCAACCAAGGTTGTATGCTACGATACTGAGCATAGAAATGATTCATATCTGGTACCAAATCTTTTATTATGTACATATGAGGCAAAGGATAAATTTTCGTTTGTTTGTTAACATCCTTATCGATCTTACTGCAAAAGAAGTACTATTGTTAAACAAGAGTGTAAAGATTCTTTGAAACTAAAATTTTTGAAAACTGACCTAGTACAAGCGAGGGTATTAACTCCACCGATGTTCATAGCACACGAGCCACAGATACCCTCTCGACAAGAGCGGCGGAATGTTAACGTTGGATCCATTTCATTTTTTATTTTAATTAGGGCATCTAATACCATAGGTCCGCAACTAAAAGCAAGAGAAATAATGAGGATATAATATATATGTAGAGTAAGAACCCCTAAATATAATTCAACTTACGAATTGAGGTCAACATTGTAATCTTTCATGTAAGGCTTTTCATTGGAGGCAGCAGGATTCCAACGGTAAATGGAAAAGGTCTTCAATTTGGTTTCCGCATTACTCACTGCAGACGCGTGAAACGCTCGAACCTGTGAATCACTTTAAACATTAACTTTTCATATATTATTACAAAAGTTTATTCTTCAATATGAATTTAAAATCTTGCTGTATAAATTTTAATGAATACTGGCCAACCACCCAACCTTATCAATTTAATTCCCACACATCGTTGAAGTGACCCCGCTGACCCTCCGTACAAATTACAATCTGTATATCTATATTTGCTTTAAATTTCTACAGTTGCAAGAAAAATAATCATAACTGCTATCGCCTAAGAAAGTAACTGATAGGGCCAGTACAGACAAGTCGAAACAACCGACCGAAGATCAACACATTACATGTCAAGTCTTCCTTTTAAGGTACTTACCCCTATCACTCTTTTACACGTCCGTGTAAAAGTCGTTGCCATTTTTTTTAAACGAAGGAACGCAAAATGTCAATTTATAACTTATTATATAATCAATTACATGTACTGAAATTACAGGTAACACTACACAGGTCTATTCTGCCCAATTCCACCGCTCCGTACAGAACACTTTCGAACCATAGATTACTACTGAACCTAGATCGTCACTATTTCACTGTAATGAGTAGCATACACATCATACACGTTTAAACACAGATGAACACAATTGGACACAACGGTTGTGCCACCCGTTTATATTAGACACAGTTCACGAAGGTGAAAATTTACGCGTTTATATCACGGATTTAGTGAACTGTTGGCCTTATAAACACGGTTACATTTTAATGAAAATTCGTTGAAAAACCATAATTTTAGCAACTACATGTCGTAGCACACCTTCTCGAATCTCTCTGCAACTACATTCACTTTTCATGGTTACTTAGGTTATGTTCTGTTTTCTGCTGATCGCACTAGGGAACTGTCTAGTGCAGTCTAGTGTCTAAAAGAACCGATGACTCATCGCGTGCATAATCAAGGGAAATTGCATCAGTTTCGCTGGTGCTGATAATTTTGGAGTTTCGTTAATTTCTCGACCAGTGATCAGCTGTAAGTAAAAAATGTCAGACCAGTCGACGATCGGTTCATCGGAGATATCAGTCCTCGAAGATGTTTGCCTACGTGGAAAGAAACGACGGCTTGACCATTTGACGTGGGAGGAGAAACTTCAGAGGAAGTGAGCAGATGGTCTTCCTCAAAAGATATTCCTTACATACAAAAGACGACGTTCATATATTTATGCATACTTTTAATATTATTTTCCCAGAAAGCTGAAGAATCGGGTAGCAGCTCAAACTTCTCGGGATCGTAAAAAGGCTCGGCTGGATGAGCTCGAAGAGACGGTGAAGCTTTTAAGAGAGAAGAACGATGATTTGACTCGCCAATGCGCAGCCCTACGATCAGAAAATGAGGCGTTGATTGAAAATGTTAAGAGGTTGAAAAGAGAGAAGGAAGAAGGAAAGGCCAACGATCAGTTTTGCCTGGCGTGCCAGGGGCATGTCGGCTGTACTGCATTCCCGACGGGATCGGCAGCATCTCCCAAATACCCTCAGCCGCAGGGTGGAGCAATACAGCCGGCGTCTTCCCTGGCATGGGCACAGAGACTTGTCGAACTATTGAAGATCATGACCTTCTACCTTCTCTTGAAGAACTGTTCGGAGACATTAACAATGACGACTACATCGAACGTCTTGAAGAGCTTACAAAGAGTCTTTTACGAGAAGTTACAGCAGAAATGGGAACTAATACATCAAACCAATACGTAAGTATATTTATCTAACTGGCCTCGGAATCATTAAACGCCAACAATATATCTTTATATATGATATACTTTGTATACGCTTCTCTCATATATCACTCGGTACACGTCACAATATTGATTCCATGTTTATTTTAGTGCCCAAATACAGAAAATAACGAAAAACACAATGACTCAGGAATGGTGGATGAAGCTTCAAAAGATGTGGATATTCGTAGAGCTATTACATCTTTAAGCAACCATTTAACACATCAACGTTCGCTCAACCCGGTCACCGAGTCAAGCACCGCATCAGCTGATAATAATTTGCGATCCGTGCCTTTAAAGGAGGTATTCGAGATAAAGCAGGAGCCTATAACGAATGACATGGATACAGTTTACGGCACGTACGATGAAACTGCCAATTGCATAACGATCATATATCCAGGAGATGAAGATAGCATACAGGGTATTAATTCAGAGATTTCTTGTCCAATCGAAGCTGTTACGTGCGTAACACCTTGTAACTCGTACGAGGGTTGTTCGTCGATTACAAACGATCGAGTTAAGTCACTGTCACCTATGAGTGTCCAGTCCGACAGTATCGATACCAGTGTTTCGTCGAACAAATTGAACTTTGATTTTTCGGATTCTTGTTACGAGTTACAGGATTCACCTGTTACAGACGATTGTTTAGCAAATGACATGGAAAGTACCGTCAACCCTGGAATTTTGTCGGATACGTGGCATCAAACATTTTCCGAAATTTTTCCAAGTTTGGCGTAATTGGATGCTTAGAAAAAGCCTAGAGTTTTTTTGCACTTTGTAATAGAGAGATTCGTCAAATCTGTTTGTTGTAATATGAATCGTATACACTTGTCCCAAAGATGACTATTTCTGGACAATGTTCATGTAAATATTTCTAATTCATACGTAAGTGAATGTTTGGTGTCACCCACAAAATACTTTTCTTTCCTCTCATGAGGTCTACTCGAGGTACGTTGAAATAGATCTATCGAATTAGCTGCGATTTCCTTTCTTGAGGCACCGATCTATGCACAAGTTGGAAACTGTCTAAACGATTCTACGACACCGTGTAGCCTTTGCAAAATAATAAATCTAGAGGATGTTACGAGGTAGTCTGTTATTCCTACCTCTGCCGAAGTCCAATGTTCCTCGTGTCTCCAAAGGATCCACTCGTCAAGAATATTTCTCTTTTTCTTAAAAGTGGTCTCCGTCCTGGAAAGTGAATTCTCAAGAAAATTAATCCACGTCAATTGTAAGTTCTCACTTGTTCCTTAACATTAATTGTTCGTTAATATTGCGTTAAAAGTATAATTGTTACCGTAATAGGGTACACCCTTTCAAGAATAGATGCACTCTGGAGATGTATTCACGGAGAAGAATGCTTTCAGCGACGATTCAAAGCCGTTTAAGTTCAAAGTACACAAAACATCTCGTGCTTCCATTCATAAATCAACGGCGTGCAATTAGAGCGACATTTTCCCTGGTTCCTGCAACAACCACGAACACAACGGGTGAATTTATCATTTCTTTTCAGCCTTATCATCAAAGCTATCAAGAAGTAACAAATGGCGACTTCTTTTCCGGCTCTAAGAACTAGATGAAGATCTTATCAAAGAATGGATGAAGAATCTTACCAAAGGAATTTCATACAAGAGACAATTATTTGCAAAGCCACGACCAGAATCACTGTAATGATTATTTTCGTGACCTTCGTAAAGACATTCCTTCTAAGTCAGGTAAACATCATTTGACTTATGACTTATCAAGGCATTATTACCCAGTCATTAATTTCATTACAACTTATCAAGGCGTTACAACAAAAATCATATTTTCAGAATCACTATACCCAAGTCAAGCAGTACCGATTTTTTTGGACTTCTAAAACGTGTAACATTCGGGCCAGAAACTTCGAAGCCTGGTAAGCTTTACTTTGAAAAATAGTCCTTCCAAATCCGGTAATAATTATTTTTCTTACGACTCGACAATATATTAAAACAAAAATCATATTTTCAGAATCACTTGACCCAAGTCATTTCTTTGGATCTGAAAAGCGTGTAACATTCAGGCCGGATACTTCGAAGCCTGGTAAGCTTTCCTTCCAAGCACAGTCGGCATCGTTTCCGGGATTCGGACCCTCCACGAGAGGTAGATGAAAAGGAGAGGAAGGAATCGGAGCCGAATCAATGGCAATGGGTCGTGGCGCATGTGAGATGCTGTCCGGAGCAGCTCTCCTCGTCTCCGCTCCGCCCTCGCGGGCGGTCCACCCTCCCTTTCCGTTTTTCACCCTCTCTCTCCTCCTAGATCGCGAGGACGAGTGCTCGAGAGGGAAACCTCGTGCTCGATAACAACGGCGAGCCGCTGCTGCAACAGTTCCCGCGACTCCGAGTCGCTAGTCCGATCCCTCGACCTCAAGATGAAGGACCACGAGCCGACCCCAATCCAGAAGAAGCCGACCAAGCTCAGAAACTTCGTCTACAAGACGGAAGCTTTCGACACCCTGCACACCAGGCACAGAGAGGTACGTGCCTCTCGTCGACTCGTCGAGGACGCGCCACCGCGTCGTCCCTCATCTCTGTCCATTACGAATATCTCCGCTCCAAAATATACATCCAGGTGGATCAATAGACCTGCACAACTCGTACATCAATTTGTCTTCCGTGAGCGATGCTACCCTATATACGAGGGCTCCCAAATTGAAGAAGCACTCGCAGCTTCGGGAACGATTGCTATCAGCGAAACCTTCCCTTGGGCCAGATTAAATCTACGCTATCTCGATATATCTTGCTGATCAAATTTTTAAAGGAGTTCCCCTCTGAATTTCACGCTAATGAAATTTCTTCATTAAATTCCTTACCAATGAAATGTCTTGATTAAATTCCCTGCCAGAGATATTTCTTGGCTGAATGTAATGCCGAAGAGGCAGCTTGATTAAATCTCTCGACTATGTTCCTTGTTAGGGAAATATCTTGGCTGAATTTCACCCTGAAGAAATGTTTTAATTCAATCTATCTCTTGGGTAGACCTCCCGCTATTGAAATCTCTTGCAAATCGGACTATGGGAATTTTATGTCAGGTGGGAACGTTCCTTTCAGGAAACACTATGCTCGAGTCGCGTCTGCCTGGGGAGCATAATGCAGCTCCCGTCGCACAGCGTGGAGTGTCGCACGAAGGAGGAGATCTTGGTGCAAGCGAAAGACTTCCTCGAGCAATATTTCATATCCATCAGAAGGTACCGTCAGCGTTGCTCTGCACGCGCGTTCGGGGAGGAATAATTCATGAATCGATTTGTAATCATGAATCCCTTCCAGGTTGAACAGCGAGGCGCACCATGCTCGTTGGAACAGCGTAGAGAAGGAAGTCGCAACTACCGGGACATATCAGTTAACGGAAACGGAATTGGTATTCGGAGCCAAGGTGGCATGGCGAAATGCAACTCGGTGCATCGGGCGCATCCAGTGGTCTAAGCTACAGGTACATCATTCTGTTTCTTAACGTTGAATTTCGCTCTTCAGGGTTTCTTCGATCTTGAACTTCGCTCTTCAATATTGAACTTCGCTCTTCAGCGCTTCTTCAATCTTGAATTTCGCTCTTCAGCGCCTTCTTCATGGTCGACTCATTTTTTTATTCCAGGTCTTCGATTGCCGCTGCGTGACGACCACGAGTGGCATGTTCGAGGCGCTCTGCAATCACATCAAGTACGGAACGAATAAAGGAAACATCAGGTAAAATTGAAAGAACGTTAAAATTAATTAATTTCAGATAATCCGTGGAAATCGCCCATGAACGTAGTACGCGAGAGTACACATTTTGCAATATTGTATTTTTTTCTAGTACTATAAAGAAGTGCAACGCTGGGTTTTCTCTGGTTTCAGGTCGGCGATCACGGTTTTTCCTCAGAGGACGGACGGAAAACACGACTACAGGGTGTGGAATCAACAATTGATAAGCTACGCAGGTTACAAGAACGCGGACGGCACGATTACAGGAGACCCCGTCAACGTCGAATTCACGGAGGTCAGTGTCAATCGACATGGCGGTAGGTCAGGGACTTCTCGAGGGCTTACACGGCGTTCCACTTTAGACCTCGAGAATCCAAACCGTGCACCAGGGCTCCGCCCGTGCGAGGATCTCTCTACAGACCTTCTGTATCTGGGTTTCCGTCTTGTCCAGTTGTGCCTGAAATTGGGGTGGAAGAGTGCCAGGACCAGGTTCGACGTGTTACCCCTGGTGCTCTCGGCGAACGGCCATGACCCGGATTACTTCGACATCCCTTCGGAGCTCATCCTCGAGGTGCCGCTGATCCATCCCACGTGAGTTCCATTGTGTAAAAATGAAGACCACCATTGTGTAAAACCTGCCCTACAAATCGGAGATATTTGAATGTTTAATGAATGTTTTGAACGTTAAATGAATATTCAATACGTACGTGTACAGACCAAGACTGGCTCGGAATATTCTGATAAATATTTTACATCTTGCTTCAACAATTGTCAACAGGTACGAGTGGTTTGGAGACATGAACCTAAAGTGGTTCGCTGTGCCCGCCGTTTCTGGGATGGTTTTCGACTGCGGTGGACTACAATTTACGGCCGCCCCGTTTAACGGATGGTACATGAGCACCGAAATTGGAGCAAGAGACCTCTGCGACTCCAGTCGGTACAATTTACTCGAGGTATAAATTTCTATCGGTCCCCCTTCGAGGGGTTCGACAGCCAATTCGCTTGGATAATTTAGGAGATGGCTACGCTCCAGACTAGTCCCGACTGAAACATTAATTTTCACACACGTGGCTATCCTTTATCGGCATCAGACATGAACAAAGCGCAGCGACGTCCATAAAACGCAGTAACAATAGTGTGCTAATTTTAAATATATAATATATCTAAAATATGATCTGAGCGAATCCTATCGACTAAAGTATAGCCACTCTCTTAATGGAGCCTCTTCAAGTGGAATTAATTAAGACTTAAGACTCTTTCGCTAAGTTTATCAGTATTTCATCCTCTTCCAGCTCATAGCTGGCTCGGTCCGATGAGTTTCTGTTAAATGAATTAAAACTTAAATCTCTTTAATCAAGCTGATCAGGATCTCTTCCTCTTCCAGACTATAGCCAATCTAATGGGCCTTGACACCAGGACGCCGATGTCTCTGTGGAAGGACAAAGCGATAATAGAAGCGAACGTGGCAGTGCTCTTCAGCTTTCAAGTAAGGAGTTTTAAAATACATGACTATCTTTTTAGTCACTTTTAGACATTCCACTGACGACTGTAGACGAAAAGGGGGGCTTATCCGAGTATGTACAACCTCGCAAGAGATTGCGGAGGTTCCTTCAGCCTTATTCATCGATTTTAGATGAAGAACGTGACTATCGTCGACCACCACACGGCCTCGGAGTCATTCATGAAGCATTATGAGAATGAAATGCGACTGAGGAATGGTTGTCCAGCGGATTGGATTTGGATAGTGCCACCGATCTCAGGTTCGGCGACTACCGTCTTTCACCAGGAAATGGCTCTCTACTACTTGAAGCCATCCTACGACAATCAGGTTAAATTGCGACAGAGATCCTCTATTTAACAGAAGAGAGCGAGCCAGAGAGTAGAGACTAGAAGTAACAATTGCAATACACATTACCAAGAGTACGCGTCAACGGAATTACACATAAGACACGTTGCAATACTTAAGCGTCGACCGAAGCAGATTTTTCGCTGTCTCTCGTTTGTTTATAAGAAAAATCACGGTCACGTAAAACGACTCGCTTCTTAAAATCGCATACGTGACAGAGAACAACGAAGCGTTGGCATTGTTTCGAGTACATTGGTATGACCGCTAGTGTACAAGCTCGTTATTCTGTATCTTAATGTACAGGATGTGCCGAATGTCCTTTTAAATTTCCCTTCCCAGAGGGAACTCGGTTATTGTCTATTCCTAATTGCTTTTTAATTTCCGCAGGACCCGGCTTGGAAGACGCACGTGTGGAAGAAAAGCCGGGACAAAAAGTGCTTGATGAAGAAGCCCAGGAGGAAATTTCACTTCAAACAAATTGCCCGGTGGGTTTTCCGCGCGCTCTTCGCGAACGGTTTCAAACCGCCGAGCGTTTCCCAGGGCGGATTAAATTGATAACGCTAAGACGATCTTGAAATTACAGAGCCGTTAAGTTCACGTCGAAGCTCTTCGGACGAGCTCTGTCGAGGAGGATAAAAGCTACGGTTCTCTTCGGCACCGAAACGGGAACCTCGAAAATGTATGCGGAAAAGCTCAGCGAATTACTCGGCCACGCTTTCCATTCCCAGGTAATTGCTTGGGAATAAGTGTACGTATAATCGTGGCCGTAGTTCCTAAGTGCGCCTTGATTTTTCAGGTACTCTGCATGGCGGATTACGACGTCACCAACATCGAACACGAAACGCTGCTCCTGGTCGTGACGTCGACTTTCGGGAACGGAGATCCGCCAGAAAATGGAGAGGTATTCCCTCAGACGTTATCCTTCTTCAGCTTGAATCTACCTCCGTCAGGGTTTCATTAATCTAACGTACTGATTACTCAGAGGTACCTGAAAAAATTCAATGCGACTTCAATTACAGGCATTCGCTGAGAATCTGTACGCGATGATGGTATCCGAGAACAGCGACAATAATGTAAGGTGAGGCTGAATCGACAATACCTCTAGCTTATCAGAATTCCAATGGAGTTCCTGACAGCGACATCGGTTTCAGCTTGGCCGCTTCCAAGTCGTTCATAAAGGCGAACAGTAAGTCCGAGACGGGTAATACGAAGAAACTGGACAGATTGGAGTCGTTACGTGGATCGACAGCGGAGTCCCAGACAGAGGACACTTTCGGACCTCTCAGCAACGTCAGGTACCTCGTCCTTTTCAGGAGATCTTGTAAAGAGTCAAAGCTCCAAGGATGAGTCCAAATAACACTACTCTACGAATACTCACGTCGAGTATTTCGTTCCTCCCAGAATATGATGTAAATATTGAGGTGGTCAGTGCCGAAGATTACCCATGTACATTTTCCCCAGGTTTGCAGTTTTCGCCCTGGGCTCTTCGGCGTACCCGAACTTCTGTGCATTCGGCCGCTACGTGGACAATCTTCTTGGCGAGCTGGGAGGAGAGAGACTCCTGAGATTGGCTCAAGGAGACGAGATGTGCGGCCAGGAACAGGCTTTCCGGAAATGGGCCACCGAGACTTTCAATGTTCGTCCTTAAAGCCAGATCTAAACCGTTCACTACTCCCTAAGCGAAGGATCATTTCCCAGAGACTCCTAGTGAACGACCGGGAACGACGAGAAGAACTCCCTTGGATTTTTCTAACGTTTCCCCTCGCCCTTAGGTGGCCTGCGAGACCTTTTGCTTGGACGACGACGAGACCCTGCTGGAGGCCGCGTTGCTCCTGGGCTCGGAAACCGTATCCCCGTCAACGGTTCGTTTCGTCGAGGCAAAATCACAGCCGGTAGACAAAGGTAATCACAGCCACGAGGTTGCAAGTCCCCGGAAAGCGCTATAACGAGACTTTTGCAGCGCTGCAGAAGTGCCACAACAGACACGTGACCACGTGCAAGTTGACGAAGAGGACTACCCTAAGTGGGAACAATTCGAGGTGAGCCTTCGATTAGATCTTTCAGGATCCTGCATCAGGAATTTAAATCATGCACTGTCGGTTTTTTAGTGGCACCACGATATTAGTAGAAGTAGACAATCAAGGGAGCGCGGACGTGTCCTATAGTCCTGGCGACCATTTGGGGGTCTTCGCGTGCAACAAGTCAGACTTGGTCGAGGGGATACTTATGCGACTGCAGACTACGTTCGATTGGGACGCACCGGTGGAATTGCAGACACAAAAGCAGTCTCACACGCCTAACGGTAGGTCACTGACCAGTCCGGAGAAAAGTTTCATGAACGATTGAACCCGCGGACGCCACTTAAGTATTTCCAGCTTCTACTGCGAATCGACGCAGTACCCTGATCGGTGTATTTCCTTCCAGGAGTTATTAAGACTTGGGAGTCGCACGAAAGGTACACCTGTAATTCCTTAAGGACGTTGTTCACTCGTTTCCTGGACATCACGACACCTCCGACTCCAAATCTATTGCGGTACCTTGCATCGGTGGCAGCATGTCCAGAAGAAAAGGAGCAGCTATTGTTGCTGGCCTCCGTAAGTGGAAGATCTGGAACGAAGTGACAAGTGTTCTCACTCGCGTTTTCATTCTACATAAACAGCGAGACGAGGAGTAATAAATACTGTTTGCACCCCAGGATTCCTCGGCGTACGAAGACTGGCGGCATTGGAAGTATCCCAATTTGCTGGAAGTGCTGGAGGAGTTCCCATCGGTGAAGCCCCTTGCTCCGTTGTTCGTACTTCACTTGACGCCACTCCTGCCGAGATTCTACAGCATCTCATCTTCACCGATGATGCATCGGGGACAGATACATCTTACAGTCGCAGTGGTCCAGTACAAGACGCAAGGTAATTCTCTTCTATACTCTACCCTTAAATTATTTTTTTAATTGCAACAAAATACCTTTAATATACATTGGACGATCCAGGAGGCTCAGGTCCGGTCCACTATGGCGTTTGCTCCAACTACCTACGTTCCGTTCCAGAAGGAGAGTCTCTGTATGTGTTCGTTCGAAGGTAGGTTAAACTGTATTCTCAATATTTCCTGTAGTTCAAGCAAAATATGTTTACTCTTTCTGTAAAACGCAATTTTTTTTAACGAATACCTTTCTTCTATTAAATACAGTGCCCCGAACTTCCACATGCCGAAGGACGTTAAAGCTCCAATAATACTCGTAGGTCCAGGAACGGGAATAGCTCCTTTTCGAGGTTTCTGGCACCAGCGATTTTATGACATGAAGATGAACGGAAGTACGTAATCACTGTAATTATCGTCTAACAATGCTTTCCACATTCGGAACTACTTACCGATGCACATAACCTCTCATGATTTAATTGCGACTCGTAGGCAAACAGTTCGGCAAGATCTGGCTTTTCTTTGGCTGTCGTCAAAAGGGTGCCGACCTCTACAGCCGCGAGAAAAAAGAGATGATGGACGCTGGAGTGCTGCACAAAGTCTTTTTGGCCTTGTCACGAGAGTGCGGTAAGAAAAAGGTGAGATTTCCTAATCGCACCTTGCCTCGACCTCACAAAACTTATTAACCTTCAATAGATGGACCGTTTTGATTGACTACCTCATCTTGGAGAATTTTCTGAGTCTCCTAATTTCATACACATTTTCTGACATCGACATCCCCAACTTATAGACAAATATTTTTTCTAGACCTACGTGCAAGATCTGATTCAAATGGAGTCATCGCAGGTATTCGACATGTTGGTAAACGAAGGTGGTC
Source organism: Orussus abietinus (assembly GCF_000612105.2). Taxonomy (NCBI): domain Eukaryota; kingdom Metazoa; phylum Arthropoda; class Insecta; order Hymenoptera; family Orussidae; genus Orussus; species Orussus abietinus. The sequence continues at coordinate 525,268 of NW_019394714.1, forward strand.
ACTTTTACGTTTGCGGTGATTGTACAATGGCAGAAGACGTGTATCAAACACTGAAACAAATTATCCAGACCCATGGTGAAATGACAATGAAACAGGTCGAGGCATACATGCTGACGTTGAGGGTAAACGACTTAATATTTTTCTTAAAATATACTGTGATAGCTGAATACATATCATACGTCGTCGACGAGACTTAGGCTTTGTCGAATTAGCTTTAACATAAAAATCTTTTCAGGACGAAAACAGATATCACGAAGACATATTTGGAATAACCTTACGAACTGCAGAAGTTCACAGCCGGTCGCGAGAAACCGCACGTATCAGAATGACTACGGTGCCTTAGACAATTCTCGAAGAATATCACAATTACATATACACATTACATGTTGTTTTGACCTTATTTAAGTATATTAACAACGTCCTGCATGTATGACGTAAAGATTTCGCGTGATCGTTCCTTTCCATTCTTAGCGAAGCACAGTTAGGTGTTTTGCACTTCACAAAATTATACACCAATTTTATCGATTCGCGTGCACTTTTTACTGAATCTTAAGTAGTACTCAGGGTTGATCGAAGAGCATTGATCAAATAAATATGCTTGCACAAACACGAACGAAAGACAACGAAGAGGGCCTGATTACACGAGGAGGACTATCTACACTTTAGACCGTTCGGTTCTCTTCGCTGTCTTCACCTTACCTAGTAATACGAACTAATGTTTAAACTTACTTAAAGCTTCTAGTTATAATGAAGTACTTCATCCCGAAAGGCCAGAGCTGTTACTGCTTTCTGATGCCCTTGGTATTCCCTTTCCACCGTCCCAGATGACACATTCCAAAGCCTTGCAATTCCATCCGAGCAAGCTGAGGGAGAAAACGAAGTACGATTACCTTGTGTTCACTCTTCAATAAATTCACTGTAACTAAAAAAAGGATATACACTGTCAACAAACCTGTAAACACGTATTCCGAATCGGCACTAAAAGCTGCGTCCCAAACCCAACGTTTCGCATCGTGCTGTAACGATTGCAATTCTGAGAAGTCCGATGTCTTCCACACTCTAGCTGTTTGATCGGCCGATGTAGTCACCAATAAGCTGAACCAGAAATGTCAGGTTAGGCAGTTCGTGAATCTCTTTCTTGTATGTACTCTTAAAAAGTAAAACTTATCTCACCTGGAATCAGGGCTAAACCGACAACAAAGAGCATAGCGTTTATGTGCTACGAGCTTATGGTGAGGACTCAGACGTGTTGGTTCTTCGGCTACTCCTCCCGCGAGAACCCAGATGTAACAATGGCCTTTGTTATTGACAGCAGCCATGTACGTGCCATCTGAGTCTATGGCTATGTCTTGAACAGAGGCTTCCGCTTCTGGGATCTATTCATAAATCAGAAACCACAGATAGTAACAATGCTTCTTAGAAAGTCAATTTTTAAAATCCTTACCAACTGTTCGTTGTGATCTGAACGAAGGTCCCACAGATGTATAACTCCGCTCTGATCACCCACGATTAATTCAGCCTGATTCGGATGTAAACAAACACAGTTTACCGGAGCAGACACTTGAAATATCCTTTGACATTGAAGACTACTGGATCTATGCGACAAATTAAAAAAATTAATTAATTAATAAACAAGGAAAGTAACCACATTAATGTAGAATAATTCAGTTATTTACCTCAGATCCCATATTCTAGCAGAGCAGTCTTCACCACCAGTAAACATCCATTTTCCATCCTCCTAAAAATTAGAAATTAGATGTTAAATATATGATTTATACCTAGAAGAAGTCACTTATTTTTTACCTGAAATCCGAGTCCTGTAATATTCTTAGAAACGCCTTCATAGTTGATAACAGGATTAGGATTGCTAGATCCTAAATCGTACATACGAATGTGTTGGTAGCCTGCTGCAGCTATTATGAACTTGTCGGGTGTAATTTCGAGAGCATTTACTTGCTGCGTTGAAAACTTAGTTAAGGATAAAAATTGTCACAACAATTCAATGGATCATTCAGTGCAATAACTATTCTGCAGTGATGCTGCAATAATTCATGAAAATATACGAAAGGATACAGAATCTGCATGCTGTGCGGTGCGTATACACGTAGAGGTATGCGCCTGCCATATTTTAATCGTATGATCATAACCTCCAGTAGCCAAAATAACTTGCCCAGTCTTTAAGCCACTGTCGACGATCATCTTTACAGGAAATTGTCGACAATGATGATGGTAAAAAGGGTAATAACAATTTGTGTACAACGGCACCCAGCGTCTTCGTGATTATCCACGTGCGTCCTATCCCTCCGAGCTGTTCCGAAGGAGAGCGACTTGCCTAGTTATACCTAACCAACGCTTCGGGAGGAAGACCCTCAAGAGACCGCGTACCTTACTCGTATAAGAGTGTCCTTCTCGCACCTAGAGCGCGAAAGAGTGAGAAAGAGATCATGGTCTCTCGGCGGTCTAGGAGAGGGAAGCCTATCAGGCAGAGGAAGAGATACAGTAGTTGGTAAGTAGGTCAATAATTCATCAGTGGATCTTGTAGCTTCCTCCTCCTAGTCTACTAAGAGACCGTTCTATCTTTCTCGCACTCCTTTTCCGCATAAGTGTGAGCAGGACACACTTATACGAGTACAGTACAGAGTCTCTCGATTGTCTCTCTCTCACATCATGTAGAGCGTAATAGGTGACTTCGCGTTATAAATAATTTCAAACCTATCATTGCTCCTTCCCAAAAATTGAAATTATTTTTAAATCAGAGCTCAGGATTGGGAAAAAAGGCTGAAGAAGGCGAATAGACGTTTCGTCCGGTTCAGTCCGATTGCTGAATTTTTGCCGCAGGATGATTCCGTAATGATGCACTTGTGTGCATTTATGACTCATTGAATTTGGTAAGCCAGCTCAATGCCATGAAATGTAGAGAAGCGAATTCCATAAAGGTGTACTGCTTTCAGGGAGGAGTGTGCGCGGATCAGTGTCCAATTGGCGATAATAGGTGTGTAGGGGCAAGTGATTTGTAGATGGTGGTCGAGAAGGGAACACCTGTTGCATTTTTGACAAAGCTATGGCACACCTGCTAAAGAACGTAACTAACAGCATCTGGCACGCCTTCCACGCACTGGAAGGAGATCCCCCAGGGATCGTTACCAAGTCGAAGCTAAAGGTAATCCAACGAGTTTTTATCTTTAGGCGTGGTTAGTTTTACATCTACCAAGAAAGCCTTTCCAAGCAGAGATAAACCGATACAAGTAAATACGAGTATTCACTCGACACTCGTTTTAATACCAACTATCTTTAATATCAATATTTTCAGGTTCTGACAGCCAATATTGGAACGCTGATGGATCTGTATGGAGTGGAGAAAGGTCTGGAGCATTTTCGCAGCACGCAAACTCTAACGTTTGAACAGTTCACTTACTATCTACAAAAAGAGGTAATTGCGAGAGTCGGAGTATAAGTAGTACATTGTAATTAATTGTTTACCTGCTCGTTAGGTGTTCTCGTCGCTTACTGAAGCAACTCCTATACAGACATGCCGTTCGTTAGAAGAGGGCATAGATGAAATCTGCTGGTTGGTGTGCCGAAAGGGATATCTGGACAGGGCACATCCTGTTTTCGAGGATCTCAGTGTCTATAGGTTGTTCAGAGTATTTTGCCTACTTGCTGAAATAGAAACTGATGCAGCAGGTTCCTCCTACATGGTGCGTAACTCATTAAGGTGCTATGAAAGCAGTATCTGTTTAAAATTTGACCATGTGAAAGTGCTAATCGCATTAAAAACCAAAAACAGGTAACGATGCACAGCGAGGAGGTTGCAGAAGTTGCATCCTACATTGTGACATCGCTGGGTCTTCAGTGGGATGCCACAGACTTCTCGGCACTGGCTGCAGCCATCGGCATGTTTAGGTATTCCTTTCAAGAATTTAATACCCAAAACCTATAAATTTCATTCCGAAGAGCACTAAGGTAACTAACAAACCAATCGTCACAGCCGGTAGAATTGAATCGCAGTCAAACTTTCAAACAATACCATCAGCCTTTCGGAATGAAATGCAAAGCAATCGTTCTTTTCGTTTCATCGTTCCATTTAGCAAACATATTTCGAAAAAGATTCCCAACATTTCTGGCAGTGTTGGAGTCGAAGTACAGCGGAGGAGGCACTCTGGATAATGCAGCACTGACCGAAGTCATCGACGACCTTCACCAGATCTACGTTGGCGATGTGATAAAAAAGGTGAGGTCCCATTGACTTCCTTTAACACCTTCGTTTTTAAAAACGTCCTAATCACGTCGAAATTTTAATTAGGGATATTTGACGAAGAAGGGATACCTCCTCCCCACACTGAAGTGCTTCTTCTTCGTTCTGCGCCCTGGTGAGCTGACGTACTACAAAGACTCCCAGCAGAAAGAGCCATCGTGTGTAATCCAGCTAAACGCTAACTGCTGGGCAGACGCAGCAGCCAATGGTGGGAAGCCGGAGAGACGATTCGTCCTGAGCACTCCCGAGCACAGGTGTATCGAATTGGTTGCGGAGGATCACAGAGGCAGACTGCAGTGGTTGGCTGCGTTGCAAATCGCGATTCGCCATTCCTCGGAAAAAATTGGCTACCAGAGAAGCCTCGCAAACCAGAGAAGGTCCTCTCGACAGGTAAGTGCTCCAATGATAACCTCAAACCTGTCATTGGGTGGCAGTTTTCATTTCTTGCATTCCTTGCACTCCGTACCCAGGCTGCCAAGCAAGCATACGAGGAAACAAGATTGGAATTACAACACGAGCGCCAGGCAAGGATCGCTGCAGAGATCCAGGCCAGAAACCTGGCAGCGCTCTCGAAGGAAGAAGGGGCCAAAGTTCAGGAACTGGAAGTGGTCAAGCGGAAGCTAGAAGTGTTGTTGCAGGAAGAGAAGCAAGCTCTGCGCGACGAAGAAATAGGTATAGAATACTCAACAAGATTGGATCACCGTATTTTACGTTTCATATAATTTCTGTCCTAACCGTGGGTTTAATACAAGTCCTACGTTTCTTCAAGTTCGAGGTCTACAGGCGAGGGTCCTGCGCGAGGAATGGGAGAAGCGAGAGCAGCTGGAGAGGCTCCAACAGGAGCAGCAGGAGCTTCTGGAGTCCGAAAAGCTGAAGAGGATGGAGTTCGAGAAGAAACAGCAGGAGAACGAGCACCAACTGCAAGGTAAAGTTGGGATTGCGTGTAATCATAAATGTCGGAACGTGGCGCGTGATTTCAATTGGTACCCCGGTTAGACGAATTTTCCATCAGGAACGATCTCTTGCCGAATTTCGCTTCACCTTGATGACCGAATAACGAAGAAATTCATTTAAACAGAAGCTCAGACACGACTGAAGCAGCTGGAAGCTGAAAGGCAGAGTCTGGACGCGGAATTGTCGGCTGCGCGCGAGAAGGCTCGACGCGCAGAAGAGGCGCAAATCCTTCTAGAAGCCCAGATCGTCGTCACTCGACCCCTGAAGACCGCCGAGAGGATAAGACGCACCAGAAGCTTCGTGCCGACAACCAAAGAGAGGCCTCCGTCCTTTGAGGACTTGGACAAACTCGCGGCCTTCGGCCGGAAGAATTGCTGACAAAGCCTTCGACGCATTTTATTCTAACCGAGGGGTTATTCACTCAGGAAATTATGGATTTTAATGCTGGAAATCACTGAAAATCACTGTAAATCACCGACACATTCTCTCAATTTAAGGTCGAACCTTACCTCCTATCAAATCTCATTGTTCATCATATGAAATCAAAGGCAATCGGTTCTCAAAGAAAGAAATAGTTTTCACTGATTTCCGAATGAATAGCCCCTCGTATTTTACATTACAACGAAACCCCGAAATTGCGTCGAGCTTGTGGACTTTCAGAGTCAACTAATCGAAATTACGACGAAATTACAACGAAACGAACTGAATTTATGTGATATACGAATGCGTGGAACGAAAGCGAGATGTTCCTCGACCTTGCCTTACTGCCGGCATTCCAAGCTTAACGCGATTGCAGGCAGAAATTGATAACGTTAATGTATTTCTCGTCGTGGACGGGACTATTATTTTATAATCTTCTACGGAGACGAGGTCCAACTCGATGTTGAGTTCCGGAACCCGTGTCGAAAGTATTGAGATCGTCGAGCTTAACCGTTTACCAGGGTACTTTCATGCCATGAGGAGTGCTTCCAAAGCTCGTGCTTTATCTCCTGTATATACACTAATTGTATTCTAAAACAGAGGATTATTATTCTAATATTAAATACTCAGGAAGGAAAGTGTGTAATTAATTCCTCAACGTCGAGATGTAGACTAAGATATACTCCTGGCTTACGGCGCTCATGTATCATCCACGTTTAAATTCCTTCTGGGTCTCCCAGTCTTCCTCAGTATTTATAACCTCTTTTTTGTATAATTTTGTATAATTTTTTTGTATAATTCCCGAGTGAATTATCTGAAAACTGAGCTAATCAAGCCGAGCCTAACGACCGAGGCTATTGATCAAACACGAACGCGCGTTCACCTTAGTTGGCCACGCGAGTGATACCCGAATGGTTTGTTATCAAGACCTGATAGTGTAAATCGGAGCAGCAAAGTCGGAGAGAAAAGAAATTATATAGAAATGCCGCCGAAAAAGGGAAAGGGCTCCAAAATGGCTCGCATGACGGACGAGGAACGGGCTCGATATTTACAACACCGCGCCGAGCTGGAACTCGAAGCGAAAAGGCGTAAGCAACAATTAATCGCCGTCTTCACCAAGGTGTCTATCCCTACAAATTGTCTGACAGACGAAGACCTTGTAATTACATGCAGTAGAGGTTCGCCACCCTGACGGAACTTTCTCCCTTTCAGATAAAGCTAAAACACGAGGAGGCGTTTGCCAGGCTCAACCTGGCGAAGATCAACGAGCAATGGCGACTGATACTGCGTCGCATAAAACGTAAGGAGCTCCACGAGGAGACCGAGTATATGTGGAGAAAATTCGACGCCACCCTGGAGGCCAAGGACGCGGTCATTCGCCGGTTGTACGAAGAGCTGGAGAAGGCGGACCTGGACCACAGGAGACTCGAAGAGGCGCACATGACGATCGTCGACGCGATCATTGGTGCCTAGTTCGGAATAAAGAAGTTGTATAAAAACGAGACTTTTCAGAAGTCACTTTCGCGTCACCTTGATCGGGCTTCGTTAATCGACAGGGAATCACAAGAGGAGATTGCAGGCTCTTCGAGGTGGCTATTCCCAAGCCCTGATGGACATAGAAGCGAACGATGCCGAGGAAGTGGATCGTTCTCGAAGGATCCTCCAGGAGGAGATGGAGCACATTGGATGCATAGTCTTCATCCAAGGCGAGACCCTGAAGAGCATCCTGACGGAGACGGGGATCCGTAACGCCATAAGGACGCAGTACATCGAGCAGGCGGTAATCCTGTGGAACGGGAGGTTCAATAAGTATTATAAGTAAAAAAAATAACATTAAAAAAGTTGCCATAACTATGGGTTTGAAATATTTGTTGAATATAATCGTGTAACGTTGACGCTTCTTCTGGTCTCCGGAGCCACTCCAAGCCTCCGAAGAAATGTTTAATCTCTATCGATGGACTTGAAATATTTTCTTTTAGAGAGACGAAGCCATCTCCCAGCTCGAGCACCAGGTCGTCAGCGAAGCGAACGAGCTCTGGTCGCAACTCAACTTCGTAATCTCAGAGTACGAGTCCTCGACCGACGAGAAGCGAAAGCAGTACGAGTTCATGAAGAAGAGGGACGACTTCTACAGGGCCGAGAGTACGCGGTTCCACAAGTCGGAGGCACATCTTCTGGAGACGATAGACAATCTTAAACACCGCCTGAACGTCCTGAAGAGCGACAGGGAAGGGACTGTGACGGAGCTGAACGATCGGCTGCAGGGTCTGGAGAAGAGGATCTGCCAGCTCCGACAGGAGATCAAGCTCTCTCGAACGACCGATGAGCTGCAGCTGAAACGTCTGAGCGTCCTCAGCGGCAAGGTGTTAAAAGTAATTGACAATAATCTAAGCACAAAGCACGAGTTCTCTCCCCTTGTCGAGTTTTGCCAGCCTCCGTGCTCTTTCACACTTGACAACCTAACCTATTCACCTTAACCTTCAAAATTCACTACGGCAGGATTTAAGAGGCATCCTGGAGAAAGGTGCAGCGTTGCAGCTCTTGGTAAGAGTGTGCTCTAACCTGGAGCCGGCATCCGTAGTTATAAAGAAGTACTCTCTTCATCATTCCGTAGCAGTGGTGGAGTCATCTGCGAAGCATGTAAGCGAAACCAATGAAAGTTCTCCAATGAAGTATTTATTTCGGGCGATAAGGCGATGGAATTTATATAAAAGTCTTGAACCGACAGGCGACGAATCCCTTCAACAAAATGGAGAGATTCTGGGAACGGTACAACCATGTGAAAGCGGAAAATATCGAACTGCGAAGGGAGCGTGACAGGTTGGCCACAGAGAATATACGACTGAGACATACTCTGCGAACCTACCTCATCGCAGTGGCAAGATCGTCCAATCATCGACCTCGAACGTGCTCGTAGAACGTTCACGAGATTAAATACGAACGCTTACTTACAATAAAACCACCTCGAATGAGACTATTGTGATGGAAAACTGTATCACCGTGACACCAATCTTGAACTGGATCTTCAGCGATGAGTGAAAATTCCACCTCCGAGTGTCAAATACTTGTACGGTCTGGCACGAGTCCTTCCTTTGACAGGATGAAAGAAGATCTTGTCACGTGGCATTATGCCTTCGGTCTCTAAATATATGTCATAGCAGGCTCTCAGGCGTTGGATCTGCATCGTCAAGGTAGGTGGCTTTTCCCACATGACGTTCACCTCCCTTTCGATGTCACGCAGGCCTTCTTTGGTCAACAGTGATGACTGAGTGGCACAAATAGCGATCAAGGGTGTGACCTTTGGGTAATCTGGCTTAATGGCGATTCGGGCAGTAAGCTCATCTGAAATAAATATTATCAACTAAAATAATTATGTACATTGCTGCGAAAAAATAATGTATTAAAGGTGAGAGCGTAATAAAATGTAATTTTAGTTAAAGAAACTGACGATTATTCCTTCGTAGTGCAGCTTCGTAGAAAATATCGACTGGAGTGACCAGTCCTTGCTGACAGAAAGCCTGCGTTTCCTGACAAGCACTGTACATCTTCCAGGATAAATTAGTGAAGTGGTGCAAGTACGTGGCGACAGTTTGAGGCACCGGATCGGAGTCACTAGCGAGAATCTGCAAATTCCTTGAAACCAGTTGTCGTATCTCGGTGCACAGGTCTAACCTCGCTTTGACCCGTCGTTTAATCTCTTTCAGAACGTTCTCGACATTGTGCTGCGCTAATTTTTGGCTACTAAGCTAAATAACGAATAACTGTTAGAGCAGGAATTAAGAGTAGTCAATAATATTTTGTGAAAGCAACTGTACCTTCTGTTCTTCAACATCGGATGAGACAAATCGAAGACCAGCCATTCTCTGAGCCCACCGATAAGGGATGCCTAATCCTAGAGATGAAATGGGACCCAAGTTGTGCCGCATCAATTGATAATTATTCGCAGGGTTCGGACTCTCTATGCCCAAATCCTTTGGGTACAGTTCTCGTAGAATCGAGTCCGACATCAGCATCTCCCTGTGGATTGCGATCAGATAACTCGTAGGTCGATTTACAGGAAACAAAATTGAAATTTATAAGTAAATATGAGGTTCGCACTTACTCGAGTCCACTTCCTCCTAAACCTTCCACTTCAGTGTCCAGTTTTGATTCAACCGTTACCACTTTTAAATAAGTCATGTAGAAGAATTGCAATGTCATTTTTGTTTCAGCTGAAACCAATTTGAAAAATGCACAATGAAATAATCCCAAAACCTTCCACCTTGCGTGAGCTTGAAGCTTACGTTTTATGATGATAACGATTTTAATGCTAAGTGGATGCCTGTGAAGTATCCTGGATTTTTTCTCCTCTTGTCTAGCCTCTTTTGACAACCTGTGGTGCCTCTTTTTGTGAACCGGTGTCTCTTCGACAACGTTTTCTGCCTGTGTCTCCATGTCAGAATCTGATTCTTGCTGACCATCTTGAGATGTTGTACGCTTCGCCTCATCCTCGTCACCTTCGACACTTACCATTAATAATGAATCTGAAAATTAATTGAATGTAACGTCACTGACATTCTAACAATTGTGCAATTATACAAATACTTGATCTGTCAAAATACCATAAGCGTCTCTAAATGCTGTAGCTTTCACATATAAAACATAGAGTGGCATTGCCAGCAATGAAGCTTTCTGGTGTTCTTGTCTAATTTTATCCAATGGTAATCCGAGACTTTCTTGAAGAGGTTTACTTGCCTAAAAAAAAAAAAGGATTTATAGAAAACTTCTCAAATACAATTTATATACGATCAACACTTACCTCCAATATCTGTCGAAGTTGGGGCGCTAAATTATCTAAGCGTGATTGTTTGGTCTCTATATTTGCCGCAACTCCTTTTTTACTTTCAGTTAACTCATCACAGAGAGACGCAAGCTGTTTTCTCTGAGTTAGTTCCCACTCAAGACGAGCCAGTCTTAACTGATGAGGATCATTCTTTGTTACAGCCTATCAATGACGGTCAATAAACGATTAAAGAATTATATAAAGAAAAGTGTATACTTCAATTTTAGTGAACATTTCAACTCACAGGTCTTGAAATGCTTTCTGGTGCTTCCTTATAGAATTCTGCTTCCGATACCAATTCGATTGCCTCGTCTTTTGATCTAAATAAACAAGTCGACATTAGAAATATTTTAATAAATGCTATTTAATACAACATACATACTTAAACTGAAGACACTTTAGGACTTCCTTCTTCAAATGCATGACCTCGTACAATAAATTTTGTAAATGTAGATGCCGACTATCTACATTGCTCTTAGCAGCAATAAGAGAATCCCTTGCAAACTTTGTCCTGAACTTCTCCATCCTATTAAGTTTCTTTAATTCCATGAACGCCAGAGATACCTCAATTTGCAGCTCACGAATATCTTCCTTTACCTAAGACGTCACAAATATATTACTTCAGTGATCGGCAACTTACCACAGTCTATTACCTAATTCAATACATACATTGTCATCCCCACTGGACTTCAACTTTGCTATTTTATTCATTCCTCTTCTGATACTATCACAGGTCTTCAGAAAAACATCGTAATCATTCTCTGGAGTTCGATCCATGGCCTCTTTCTCTTCGTAACTTATTATGGTCTAAAAAAAAATACATCGATACGTTATCGAATAACCTTTGTAAGAATCTTGAGTATACATTTTCTGATTTCATTATTATCAAAGAAATCGAGAATCGAACCTTATACATGTCTCCATCCTTTACAACAGTCCCTGTGGTAGTTCCGCCGACGCTGACGGATTTTCTCCGCTTCTTCGGCGGCTCCACCTCGTTTTCCTTCCCCATGACTTGGAACTCGTCGGTTTCCTTCAAATTTCCCGAGCGACCGATAAGCTGCAACGAAATTCCACTTAATGCACGCCGCGACTCGAAAATTCGCCGTACAATTTATAGGTTAAGTCGGCTTCGACGCGGTTTGTCCGTTTACCATAACCCGCGCCATCGCACCATCGACAGTCCTCTATCTTGACCGACCTAACCTCAATTCCAGAACAGCATCAACCTCCCAAATTTTTATTCAACTATTCCATAAAAAAGAACCCTGTCTTAGGAGGAGCAGTAATTTAGCATGTCATATCCTACGTGATCTTAACAGGAAAAGAAAGAAAAAAAATTAATTGACCCCGACGTGATTTGAACACGCAACCTTCTGATCTGGAGTCAGACGCGCTACCGTTGCGCCACGGAGTCATGTACTAACTCCCTCTGTCATACCTTAATTTCTTCTCTGCCCGGATGAGGTAATTATTTTTAGCCATTGTCGCATCACCGATCGCTGTTTTAGAAAATACAAAACATAATCGGTACAGTGACGTCACGTATGAGAGGTTTATGATTGATGAAGAAAAACGCTAGTCCAACAGTCATGCTCAATTAATTTTATGTCCCGTGATTTTACGTTTTATTTGCTTTCGTTCTGTTACGATCATTATTGGCATCGATCGGCATCGACCAGCATCGACGGTCGATAAATACGGCGAGTGAATTCGATCGTATCGACATTCCTCACGTGAGTGACTTCGACGCCGTTGATTGGCGCCACGTGGCCAATTAGCATTTGGGAACTTCCCTGGGAAGGGCGATGAGCATCTGTGATTGGCTGGATCTGATTCCCCGTGCCGCCAATCGGAGCCGCTCGTTTCTACTTGTCGCGACGCGCGGATGGCGCGAAAATTTGAGAAGGGAGGCAAATCACGGGTTCGATAATCGAAACTGCAGGTTTCCAAGATGGCCGCTTTGCAGCGCAAAGCACTGCCGCGAGGAATCAGGTGAACGTCGACCAGACGGGAGAATTCGCGAGCTCCGGAATTGCCCATAATGGCAAAAAACTCGAGGCACGTCGCGGAGAAGTGCATTTCCGGGGACGTGCATTTTTCGAGCGGTCAGAAAGAGGTTAGGCCTCGCTAGAGGCGGGTGGCCGGCTCTCGGAGACGTTTTCCGAGACGGACGGGAAGAGCGCAGCGCACTGTCGTTAGCGGGAGCAATTTTTCATGGGATTCCAGTAGAAATAGTCGACGACTATTTCCTTGACGAGTAGAGTCGTCAGCGAGACGGTGCCCGGTGCCTCCACAACTCCGTCTGGCTGCAGCGGTGATACGTAAACAATCACCATGGCGAAGTACGTCAGTTGCATAACTAAGTTATCTAATTATAGCGCTAAAGAGAGCGGTGTGGTTCAACGATAATTCATTGTTTACTATTGCTACTACGGTGCCTTTCTGAATGATTTACTCCGCGCATTTATCGGTGCTGTGATATAACGGGTGCATCTCTCGACTTCCACCGACTTGCATGCCACATGTCCCTCTTTGGTTCCTTAATTTTCGTGAAAGACAATGCTGATTTTAAACTCGTGTAAGTCCTGCTTCTCTCGAGGCTCTAATTGAGTCGTTCAAACAGGTTTTACCAGTTACGGTCAGAATATTTACAGTTGGATGATTAGGAATTATTATAATCGCAGGTGTATCTAAAGGTACACAAGCTCATTCTTGACTACTTTAGTCTTGACAATTAATTATCAGTGTCATAGAAGAATGTTGTTGCACCACCACCGATAGGATAATTAAGTTGGACATCGAAGGCCAGTAACGACGTGACTGTTTGGATGAGAAACCTGTTGGCTTTGCAAATGCTTAACTGTATATTATAATGTAAAGAAATTGGTGATCCTATGAAAAATGTGTTTTGCCTAGCTGACATTTAAATTGGAAGTGAACATATTGTCAGTGAGTGTCGATATTGTTACAGGGAAATGATGATAGTTTTTGTCTATGACACGGCAAGGTGTCGTAAAGAGGAGGATGACCCTGCCGAGGCGGTCGTGTACTTTCATCCAGCTTGGGTGTCTCCGACACAGAGATTGGCTCTTGCGGGTCAACTAATGGGAGTCAACCAGTTTCTCACCACGTCGTTTTCTCCTCCATCCACAATTTCCCTGCAAGGCGGTAAATTTGTTATGAAGAAGTTCGGACAGTTCATGCTCGTAAGTCAACCCTTAATCGAGAAAGTTTTTAAATGGATAACAACGACGATGCACTGCAGTTACAAATTCTTAACGGGTTGCGTAGTTATCTGTAATTGCTTGTAGATATCTTAAAATACTCTTGCGATCAACAAGAGGTTGAGTACGTTCATTAAGCGATAATTTATCTTAATTATTCCTCATAAGTGTTTCCTTATAGACATTAAGTTTATTTCAGGCAGTTGGGACGGACAGAAATATCCAGGATTGGATTCTGCTGAGGAGAATGAACACATTGGAGTCGATATTGAAGTTTTTCCACTGCGACTTGGAAACAGTATCGGCATCTCTGAACAACGACAGAAACAGATTAACTGAAAAGCTATATCAAATGTTTGAGACTTACTTGCCCATACTGCAATATAGTGCCGGTTTATTTTCAAGCATCCCCAACATGAAACTCCCAAAGGTTTAGAATCTCATCTAAGCATTTTCTACATGTAGAAAAGAAAAACAATTCTTTTGTTGTTTAACCTATTTTAATGTTTCACAGAGTGCGAGCAACATATTCCTGGAGGCTATTCAAGTTTTACAATATTGCCAAGGAACCAATGGTATTATGGCTGGAGCAATGTTTTACAACAATAAGTATGTATCATCATTCCTTGGTAAAATTAATCCACCCTTTATAATTAATCAAAACTTGTTACTGTCAGAGTCGTTGCTACACAGTTGAGTGCTGACTTAACGAAACAGTTAGTAATAGCCGATCCATATCGAATAAAGGTATGTTTTTCTATAAATGTCCTTAAAACACTATTTCCATCATGTACTTTTAAACTTGCCACTTCGATAGGTACCTGCAGAGAGAATATCAACTGAATTCCATCTACCCATCGGTGTCCAGCTACTGCGTGTCTACATCCAGCGAAGTCAACTCTTAGAGCTGACACGAGTAGCAAATACCGAGCGTGCGCACAGTTCTCACCTTGATTTAACAAAGAAAGTACCGTTCAAAAAGGTATTGTGTATAGATTAATAAATTGACTTTTATTCTCTGACAGTTGGGTTGTTACGAGAGTACGGATCAACGTTTCAGAGCTTATCGAAGAGTGGCATCAAGGACCTGCCTGTCTCGGGAATGAAGCGCGACACTTCGCGGATATTCACAGTCCCCGAAGAAGGAGAACTGGAGTCGACACAGTGCAGTATAGTTCCTCCTGTTTTTCAACCAAGTGCAGTTTACGTGCCCCCAGTGAAACGAAAGCAGGAAACCAAGGTGGACCATCCCAAATATACAAACCCACCCACTCCGAGTGTATGTTCGACTCCGTTGAAGGACATCAATCGGGTCCTTCATGACACAGCAGTGTCAATTTGCAGCACTGCGGAGGAAATCGACAGAAAGAATGCAGAGAAGGGCAAGGAGGAGCTGAAGGAAAATATAGACGACATTCCAGACGTCGTTAAGGAGGCTCTCAGGTACAAACGAATAAACAAACTGAGAAACGCTCCTCCGAAGGAGCGACAAATTAGATACAAGGAGTCGGACAAGAGGAGCCTAAGCACATCAGACCTGGAGGAATCCATTCGAAAGTACTCCAACAGAGTGACACTCAGATATTATTGTCTAGGACTTCCGAAATTGAACGACGATCTGTGCACCGATTATGGCCCGGACTCGATTAAGCCTAAACATCGAAAGCAGTTTTTTAATACCATCACTGACCCATACTATCCAGTGTTTCGATACGATGGTCTCCCTGTGTCTCGGTCCTTGTACGATAATTATATCGCGTCACAGTATCAGGAAGTGACAGATGAAAGCGAGGAAAGTGTCAAGTCACCAATGACTAATAGCTATAAAAGTTTACATACTGCTAATGTGATAAATGATGCGTCTGGTATCAGCGAAGGGTCAGTCGAAGCTTCTAAAGATTCTTCTTTCCTGGACCAGAAGGTTAAGGCTCCATTGGACTTCAGATTGGAGAACAAAGTCAAGCAGGAGACGTACAGGAGGTCCATGAGTCTCCCTTTGAAGTCTCTGAATGCCCCGGAGGATGATGACAGGCGAAAGTCTACTTCGGAGTGTGACAGTGTTTTCAATCTGCCACCGAGGAGGAAACTGGACGGTCTGCAGTTGACACCTCTGATGTCTAAGCTCAGTCTTCTGGCGGATGAGAGAACCAGTGGATTTTGTAGCAGGGAAACTACCCCGAGCGAGTTTAGAGATTTCTCTGGCTTCTCTGCTGGAACCAACCAGCTGATAAAGAGCAAACTCGAAGCTGTCAGCAAGGAAGCTGGGAGTGACGGAGAGGACGACCTCGACGAGGACTGGGTGACATCCGCCGAAGAAGACAGCTGTTTACAGAAGGTTGAATTGTTTCTTTGCGGACACCAAAATATGGTCCTTGTTTTGCTGATGGAAGATGGCACTGGGAATAATCCGGATCTGATACATTCATTGGTGAGCTTAAAAAAATTATCTAGCAACAGGACGCATGGCGCTTTAACCTATATAAACAAATCTAAATGTCAGGGGTTACTTTCTTTACTGGGGACTTAATATTTATTAGTATCAACGATGATTTTTCTGGACTAATTGGAAAACTTTGAGTGTAGTGGGAAACCTGTGTGAACACTTTGGGCAGTCTGGAATTGAGGCTGCAACAGACTTTGGAGCCTCAGCCTGCGACGGATAACAAGGAACTGTACAGTGTACTCTGTGTCGATCCACAATGGGACACCGTACATAGATCAGGGTTGTGGGGTGTGACGGAGCTGGAAATCATCTCCTCGCTGCATGACAAGTTCTCACGTTCCTGCAATCTCACTGATATTGTGGTCAGGTAATTATTCTCCTTTTACGTAGACTCGATTCTAACCTCTAGCGATTTATATTTTTGCAACTGTTAGACGTTTATTGATATTGAGGAAAGAAAAATCGACGTGTCTCTTCTGTTGTTCGTTAGAACGGAAGACACGGTCGTTTATGGTAACCAGAGTGGAAAAGTCGAGGTATTCTACCAACAAGCCGTGGCACCAAATGCAGTCGGAGGACTTCCAACTCCTGCGGACTTAATGGGAGTTGTACCCTTAAAGGCTAAACGCAGACTGGAGAGGGATCATGGAATCATATTGCTGTAAAACTCGGTAACGTAGGCTCGTTCTATTTAAGGTGATATGAAATTGTTCTGCGAAGCGTCAAAATATTTACAAAACTTTTCTCCGAGCTGGGTGTACCGAATAATCTGATTATATTATCACTCGAGTATCCAAAATGAGTATAGTTGAAAAGGGTATAGATAAATTATGTTTTATCGGCATCAATTGAATTTTATAGCACTTTTCATTTCACCTTAAATGCAACTGTCCTTTTCTATATAAAGGCAGTTCGATAACATTGACAACAGGTATTTGTCCGTTTGTCTGTATAATGAGAAAGAGGACTTTTACAAGGTATGGAGACGCAAAACAGCGTCCAGCCATTTTAATCGCGATTCGATATTAGATATTTTAGCAAGTGATCTCTATTGACATCCCTTTAGGGCGATACGATCTAACATTTCCGCTTTGCTATTTAACAGTGTATAAGTAATCGGTGGATAATGGGTACATGGTCAATGTTGGGTAACGACACGAGCCTACACGCATTGGTCTTTTATATCGTTATTTTTTATAATGAAACGTATTAATCATGGATACATATGTGTGTCTGTACATAACTGCGAGTTAAGGTATAGTTAATTTCATCGATAAGACAGTTTGGCTACATGGATTTTCACTTTTTCACAAATTGCGCACCTGATTGTTGGATGTACGTGGACAGTTTTCGCGTATTCGGAATAGCTAATTGTTAAATATATTATTCAGTGGCGTCGTGAATAATTATGTAATTACATTACGCTGCGTCACTTTGTCTTGACCGTGAGACAGGATTTATTTATTTGTTGTTGTACTTTGTTGTCGAGAATTTTCGTTATCGTGGATCCAAGTGTTTTGTAAATATTTTCGTGATGGCGTGTCTACGATTTGAATCGTTTAAATAGTTAAGGAGTTACGTTTGAGCGTGTAGAATAGAAAATGCTCTTGTACGAGTCTACGTGTCGAGGAACCAAAATCACGTCTTGATATCAGCAATTCCTTTAAGTGCAGACCGAAGATCTGAACATTAACGAAGAGTAATATCTTTAAAGCAATAGTGGCACCTTCGAATCTAGAAGTTCCCCTATTTTGTAAGACTTTTCTGACAAGCGAGAGGTGAAAGATCTACATGGGATATTTAAGCAACTTCGTCACATTCCTGTTGGCTTTATAATTGTCAAGCTTAGTATTTTACACGGGCCAGGATTCCATCGCCTAACGATTGCAGTCGATAGTCCTTTAGCAAGCATGTGTACATGAGACTAGTAATTTATTCGTCCAGATTCTGTCCTTAGTGCCAACGGCAGCTTTGCTTAGCGTACCGCATATACCGATACGTCTTTATAATTCAATTAATTCAGGATGTACCTTGTACGCAAACGTTGACGACGACGTCGATGTTTTATCAGAGTGCACGCAACGTAACATATCACGTTTTCTAAAGGGAACCCGATGCCACTCGTATTTTTGTTAAGTTTGACTAATCGTCGTTCCGTGGGGAAGTATTTTGTACGAGTACGTGCAGTATTAAGAAACATATTTAAAATACGAATGCTAAAGATGCGAGAGTCTGTAGCACTTGTGTACAAAGTGTAACCGATGTTACCATTCAACTTCTCCGGCTCACAGTTAAAAACTGTACACGAACTTAACCTAACCTTTACACATGGCAAGAGGAATAAACATAAGGATGTTTTGTAAAGAAATTGTACTGGTTACAAGCGGTTACAAGCCGTCGTTTCGTTGCAACTTCGAATTTAGACGTTTTGAGGCACTTTTTTTTAGAGAATTGTTCGGAATTACTCGAAATTAGAGCCGTAGAAGCATGATTTATACGGTACGATAAAAAGGCAGCGATTAGAGCGCTAACTAGTGCTTTCCCTGTTTATTATTAGACATTGTACTTCGGTAGGGTCTTTAGTATTCCGAGTAAAAGCGTAGGAACGTGTTTTGCAACTAATAGCGATAATAAAGTAACCGAATACAATCAAGCCAGAAATCGATGAACAATTAATACCCTGGATCTCGCTCAATTTCTTCATAATGTCAAGGCCGATGGCATTCTCCGAAAAAGTTTCCTCACCTTTTTATGCGTATGTTATACGCACTTCATATTCTACCAGAAAGAACGTAAATTACAGAGCGACAGACTAGGAAGGCATTACAGAGGCACTGCCTCCGATGGATAAATTTCTGTACATGTCAAGGCTGAACAGCTCCTCCGAAGCAATGAGGTGGCAAATTTCTCTCCGATGTGGTAGATTATTTATTTCCTTTGTAATGAAAAAATTGTCTTAGTAACAAGGAAAGAGATCAGTCAATTCTCGCTTTTTCGAGCCTTTTACCATTGACCCCGAAGGCGTATTCGCGAATAGTCCCGAATCTTGTACAGAGAGGCTGTGGAGTTTTCCGAAGACCTGGCGACAGAGAGTCCGACCAGTTAATTAACATATTCAACCATTCGACGCACTCTCCCATCGCGTGTAATTTACATTAACAGGTTTATCTGTTTACGAAGGAGATTGCGAGGTTCACGAGTTTGTGCTAGTGACTTTTCGCTGGTTACAGCATACCCTTGATGTTCCTGCGAAGTCAGCAAAAAAGAAAAACAATGACAGACTTGGCGAAGCTAAACAAAATATTAATTTCTATCTTCTAGAAAGTAATTTTTCTCACTCGGTGAATCTCTTTGTCTTCATTAAATATTTTTTGGACCTCATTGACATGAGTCGATAGGGGGAACGAAGACGTCCAACCTGCTCCACTTTGTCTTATGACATGTTAGACACTTATAGAGTAGATGTTCAGAGACTTGGGAGAGAAAATCTACATTTTAAGAGAGACGAGACGACTCCAGGAAGGAGCTCGACAGCCTTCGGAAGAGGCCGAGCCCGTGAGAATTTCTGGTTTGATCCTCGGATTCTCTGCCGTTACCGGGCGGCCGATTAATTTATTCAATGATATTTCACCCGAAGCCTGTTTCCAGTAAACAGGCCTCCACAGTCAACCAATGAGACGTCCGCTTCAAGACTGACGTGCATCTTATTTAAAGGAGATCCCATCGAAGAACTCGACGACACTTTCTCAGGATTCGGAGACAGAAGGAGGCAAGATGGTAAGCTCTCGAGAACACTCCTCGACACTCTAAAATTGGGAAAAACAATTATTTCACTCACAAATCTTAATAAAGCATCGAGTCGAAGCCAATCGACACTTTGGCGAGTTAGGAACGTTTTTCCTTGATTCCATTCTTTTCTTTTTTTTTTTATTTCAGACCACCTACACGGACAAGGGGCCCAAGGTGAGTAACCTGGGACGCAGCCCATGACCTGGGTTAAAATAGATAAGTATTAATCACGGTTCTTTACTCCAGCCTCTCGCAGGGAAGTTTCGCAGCTTCGATCACCTGAGATTCTGGGTTGGCAATGCTAAACAGGTGAGAAGAGGTGAAATATTTCCGGATAGGAAATAATTTCTTGAAACATTAGGACTCTTCAAGGTCTTCTCCCTTTTAGGCAGCGGGATTCTACTGCACGAGGATGGGGTTCTCACCCATGGGGTATCGAGGCTTTGAGACTGGCTCGAGAAGGACTGCAGCTTATGCCGTGAAACAAAATCAGGTGAGTCGTTATGCTCTCTTCTGGAGGGAAAGATTTAATTCATCTTTATCATTTCCTAGATCGTGTTCGTCTTTGAGGCAGCCTATGAGCCGGACGATGAAGAAATGGCCAGCCACTTGTCTCGCCATGGTGATGGGGTTCGGGATGTTGCTTTCAACGTAGAGGACATCGATGCTATAGTGAAGGTAGGTTGATTTTAAAGTCACTGGATCGATGATGTTTAATGATGGCCTTTTTTTCTTGCAGGTCGCCAAGGAGAGAGGTGCCAAAATCGTGAGAGACTTGTGGGAGGAGAAGGATGACTTCGGCACTGTACGCTTCGCTACTGTTCAAACTGTAAGTCAACGGTCTTGAATAAGATGAAATGTTGTGGAGAAATGGCCACTTTAAAGTGCAACTTTGAAGTGGTTTTAAGTGATCGGAAGGTCTTGAAGAAGGAATTCTTCTCACAAGCTTCGATGACCAAATTGTATGTCGACAGTACGGTGACACTCTTCACACGTTTGTGGACAGAACGAATTACAAGGGGCACTTCTTGCCAGGATTCAAGAAACAGGCTCCAGAGGTCTTCTCCAAGTTGCTGTGAGTAGTCGACACTGATTCTCTCCGAGGTGGAAGTGGTGTCAGAGATGCTTCGAGCCACCTGAAAGGAGGGTTAAATTCAATGTTGAAAAGTAGGGTTAGGATTTTATACACACGTGGATCTCCTTGCAGGCCAGCCACCGATCTGCAGTTCATCGATCATGTGGTGGGAAACCAGCCGGATGGTGAAATGGAGAGTGTCGCGAAATGGTAATCCTTTTTTCCCCGTTGTTTAGAAACTCCTCTTCCTGCATTTTGTTAAGAGTCCCTGTTTAATCGCACTTTGGCTGAGATGCAGTTCATAGCCACTTAACTTTCTTAATCATTTCCCAGGTATGAGAAGTGTCTGCAGTTTCACAGATTCTGGTCAGTCGATGACACCCAGCTGCACACCGAATACTCCGCACTGAGGTCCATCGTTATGACCAACTGGGAGGAAACCGTGAAACTCCCTATAAACGAGCCAGCACCCGGCAAGAAGAAATCTCAGATACAAGAGTACGTAGAATACTACGGAGGAGCTGGGGTTCAGCATATAGCACTGAATACAAATGACATTATCGCCTCGGTGAAGAACTTACGAGCGAGGGGAATAGAATTTCTTGACATACCCGATAGTTATTATGATATGTTGAAAGAAAAGCTGAAGATCAGTGCTGTCAAAGTCACCGAAGACTTGAGTGTACTTCAGGTAAGCTCTAGACGTTAAATTGAATGGGTTTTCTTGAGGACATAACAAGTATCGAGGTTGACTTTGGCGACAAGAGTTGATTTTAATCAATGGTCTTTCAGCAACTGAAGATCTTAGTGGATTACGATGAGAATGGCTATCTCCTGCAAATATTCACGAAAAACATGCAGGACAGACCGACGTTATTTATCGAAGTGATTCAACGACACAATCATAATGTAAGTTGAGGCTTAATAATTCTCAAATCGTATCGATGAATTTTTAGAATTCCACCCGATACATTACTATGGGTAACTTGCAGGGGTTCGGAGCTGGGAACTTCCAGGCTCTGTTCGAAGCAATCGAGTTGGAACAGGCAAAGCGTGGCAATCTGTAAAACAAATAATTCTAGTGATCAATATTTTTATTTAACGAGTACTCTGTCACCGCAGTGTCTCTTTGGTGTGATAAGCCAAACCTATAGAAACGTCAACGATTTGGAAAATAAGAAAAAATATCTTGTGATTACTAATGGATTAAGAGTCTAGTACATAACAAATATGGTTTGTATAGCGACGCATGGTTACATCGATGAAATCAATTATTTTTTAATAAACTTCCTTGCGTTGAGGAGAAACCTGTCAAAAGAAAATAACATTTTCCCCCACCAGCTCGCTCCAAAAAGAAAACCGACTCGTTAAAGGACAGCGCAAGTAATAGGATAAAATGATCTAACATGTTAGGTTACGTACAATGTATTTTAACATTAACTCTTGAATTACAAAAATACGTAGCACTAAGATGCTAAGAAATATGTTACAAAAATTTAGCAGTCCTGTCGAACGAAACACTTTGTGCTATGCACCAAATAATGTGGACTTATCGTTACGATAGAGATCACCATCTCTGTTGAGACTTCACTCTCGACCTAGACGTCAATACAAACGAGGAAATTGAGAAACGCCATACGGTTACTAAACTTGCATCATTTATTGTTAACACGCTTGATTTTGCAATGTAGTAGTAAGCGAGAAATTCTTTGTATAAAAATTGGTATCTATATAGATAGAAAGGTATGATGGGCATCCGAGTGCGGTGACACGAGGCCTCTTCGGCGAAAGAGAAAAAGGAAAAAAGTGGGAGAAAGCTCACTTATCTCTGTGTCTGGGGGTAACCGTGGCTCGATCATTGCTCGAGCTTCGCTTTTGAGCAAGTCGACCACTTTCCGTCGCTTTCCTTCTCATGCAGTGTCGTGTATGCCGAGACGAAAGATATCGTGCTGGCAGAAAAATGAATTCCCCAGTGGTTTCAGCACAAAGATCTGTGAGAAGGCGTGCGGCGGATCCTCATCAGCCTGAAATAAAAAATCAACAATGTCAATTGAAGGTGTTCTCAGAATTCATCGATGTGACACAGTCAACGATAAGTGAACTCCTAAATGTTATTAAATCGAACCGTTGTCATTAAGAGTACTAACAGCAGACATGCTTAAAATTGCCATTCTCTTAACAAGCTCAAAATTAAAGGATCGGAATGTCTAGTGAAGCCACACATCGCTGTACCATTCGATACGTGGTTGATGCTGTCAAATATTACATTTCTATCGGTGTTATAAATATACTAATGAGGGAAAATATCCAACTAAGAATTGCACAAATGGTAGGTTATGGTGAGGTTTGTTCTTTAACTGTGATCGATAAATTAATGGGAGAGCAGGCGTGACCCAATGGTGCAAAGCTAAGGGATCGCTGAGCTTGCCTGTACCACAATTCGTAGATTGATGCAGAAGATCTGTATCGAACGTTCCTAGACAGTGTCGTGCAGCGCGAGTCTGAAGATATCGTGTTGCACGAAAAAGCTGGTACCGATTGGCTTCAGGACAAATGTCTGGATATATGCATGGGGCTGATCCTCATCAGTCTGCCCAATCATCAACAATTACAACCAATTGAGTACCGTTACCTCACCTGATCCACATTTGCAATAATAGTAGCCGAACGCGCGATGTAACTCAACAATTCTACTTTTACATGGCAGCTTGGAAAGTATCATGCATCGAGGTACAGATATATGCCAAGTCCGACCAAAAACACGAGACTGCGAGCGATTGAGAAAACAAGAAGAAATGTCAAACGAAATTTCAAGTTTATTCACCTAGGCGCATTTATAGAATATTCGTGAGCTAATGCAAGAAAGAAAACCGTTAATCCCCACCAAAATCCAGAAAATGTAAGAATTTTGACTTTCTACAGTTTGACTCGAGGCGATCGCTATAAACAAACGATAGAATGCAGACCAAATTGAAGATCAAAAAATATAAAATTGGCTCAAATCCTTCGCTCTTGTCGTTAACTCGATCAGCTTAGCATTGAATGCTTACCTGCAACCTCCCCAGAACATTGATCAGGACACCACCATCGAACATGGGTTGCGAATCGATCGCCGTTATTATTCGATTAATCTTTTGAAAACTTAAACTCTGTAAATCAAATAGACATTAATTAGTTTTCTAAAAACGATTTTACCGCTGCTGATAATCAAAAGATATTCAATAAGAGTATCCGCCTTAGGAAGCAACAAAAACATGGAATCGCAGTGTTAGAGACCGCGACATGCTGCCCAGCCGAGTAACTCGCAATCGAATCGACATATCGACTGATTAGACGACAAAGAAGAGGTTTCTTAACGGATAAGTAACTTTTTAGCAAGCGAGCAAGACACTTACAGTCAGCTTCTCCATAATTTTGATAGCACCTTGAATTTGAAGGCCCTCAAACGTCATGAAGGACGACTCCGTCTATGAGATAAGATGACAGGGAAGAGTTAAAAATATAGCGGCAATCTCGAGCCCGGGATGTGACGATATACTTACATTGTACATATTTATTAAATTTGGCCTTTGTATAGGGTCATCGAAGAGCGCGTAATATTGCTGTACGAAGCCTTTCCCAATGGCCTCGTACGATGGGTTTAGTGCCATGGTTAGGTTATTATTTATGTTTATACCTATTATAAAATATACAAGGACGATCAACGCGGTCAACGGTCGAACCTCACTGAGGTGTAATCCGATAGAACCAGCTGGAGCGCTTGGCAGATCCCAGCAAATCCTACCAAAAGAATAAAACAATGCCGTGCAACATCCCTCGTGCCAGTACCTAGCGGGGAGGAAACGATCACCGACGGATGCCCCGGATGCCCGCAACCGTGCGCAACCGTTCGAATTAGATATCGGAGCAATGAGAGCATATTCATAGAACGGCGCAAGACCGTTGAGAACGAGTACAAGATTTAATAAAAGGATAGTTTTCAAGGAACGCCGCAAGTGTCGCCAGGATCGCTCGATTACCAGGGCAGGGGAGAACACCTGTGGTGACCTATCATAGTTGATGCATTTCATTGAGGGGAGTCAGGTGAGGTTAGGTCACTGCTAGGTGGAGTGATATGAAATAAGTGTGCTATTTATGCCGTGATTACGTTTCCACGGATCCTGGGGCACATTTCACCCGCTTGAGGAAGGTTTACGGAAAAGTCGGACCATAGAATGGTATTCTGAGGCGGTAGATAGGTTAGAGGACACAGTGGGAAACGGTCCTTCTAGAGGAGGACAAGATGTTCTCGAAGTGTCAGTGTCGTGGAGCTGGGCGACCTGTTCCCACGAGACTGTACGTAAATTTTTTGTAATGCGAAGAGATGAACGCCCAAGGACAAGGACAGGGTCATGCCCATGGTCACGCTGTCGTCGTTTGGGAGTGGGAGAATCGACAGGGTCGCTGGCGACCGTACAGCCCAGCAGTGTCCCAGCACCTCGAGAGGGCCTATTGTAAGAAACTTACGAGAGTCTTCCTCCACGATGCAGATCCCAGCTTGGACAGGTTCGTCGTACCATGGTAACCTTCTCGTTGGGTATTCTTCTCTCTTGAAATATTTATTGATGAATTTAAGATAAATTACTTGTACTGAGTCAAACTGTACCATTTAAAAGTCTTCATAAAATATCGATCCACTGATCGTTTGAATCTAGGCAAATTTAATTCATATACTGACCAATCTTTATTTTAGGTATTATATTAATCTCAAAACCAAAACGCAATGTAGCGACGATGGCGATGAAACTCATGGTGTCAGGCGAAAATTCTATCTCCCGGGATCACCGGCTGGAAAGGGGGCTAAGTGGGAGTGGGCAGGAGACTCAGATGACTGGCATACTTATGACATGGAAGTCCAGTGTTTGGTAGAGGAAGCATGGGCCAGAGTAAGCTTAGATCATGCTATTGAACTAAGGTAGAGGTGGATATTTAAAAATGCTAACTTGTTATCATTCTAGGGGGACAAAACGATCGATGTCTCAAAGACGTACCTTGGCTTTCCGTACATTATCAACTTCTGTAATCTTACCCAAGTTCGGTGTTGCACAGGCTATGTAAGGCCTATTCGTCGGGTTCAGCAAGCACCATATCCATTGGTAAAAGTAGCTCTGGAAGAACTGCGCAATGCCACAACCAGAATTAATCCATCTCCACCTTTGTTGGCAAAAAATACCAGCACAAAGGTCGTGCGTAAAAAATCGCCGAGTATCACTGCTAAGAAAAGTGGTAAAAAGGTTAGTTTTGTTTCACATAAGCATGTGTAAGTTTATCCTGTAAGGATATTAAATAGAAATAATTTTATTCACATGCATGGTTTAAAGATAATAAATTTATAAGCGGTTTCTTTTTTAATTCGATAGGGTAAAAGCAGCGATGCCGGACCTGCAAATATAGCTCGGGTCATTTTGAGTAACTTCAACATATTTAGCAGCAAACATGGCATAGAAAATGGGAATTCTGCAAGCGGGGCCGAGTGTGGTCAGAAGAGGAAAACTCGAGATGCGGTTCTAGACGTGGATTCAAGTAGTACAAAGAGTGGACGGAGACCCAGTGTAGATACCGTTTCAACTTACTTGAGCCATGAAAATCCGGTGGATTTGTTGGATAGCAGTGTGGGAAGTGATGAAGCATTCAAAGATTCCCCTGCTAGTGAGTCAAAATTTCCTGAGCACTCTAAAACTAGATACTGACAATATAATCCGTTCTCTGTACAAGTTTTATAATTTTGGCTTTGCCTTGTTCAGACATCGAGGCAGCTTCCGATGTTATATCACAATACGTGAAGGTCGTGGAGAGCGTTGGCTCCGATTCATGTCCAGTCTGCCTTGGAAGTCCCGAACCCCTGACGGTTGAGTTGTCTCGTTGCAGACACAGACTACATCTAGCGTGTTTAAACGCGATGTTAAGTTCTCAGCAACAGCCCATGTACATACAGTGTCCAGTATGTCGTCTAATTTATGGCGAGAAGAGGGGAAATCAACCAGCTGGTACGATGAACTGGACTAGGATTCCAAGAGCTTTGCCTGGCTTTCCAAACACGAAGACCATACAAATAACGTACGAGTAAGTACACAATGCAGATGTCATTGCATTAACTTGTCATTTACAAATTATACACATATCCTCGTTTCTTTAATTTCACAGTATTCCATCGGGTATTCAGGGCCCGGAGCATCCTAATCCTGGTCAGGCATACTACGCCGTAGGATTTCCAAGAGTCTGCTACCTGCCGGACAATGATCTAGGCAGCAGAGTTTTAAGACTGCTTCAGATTGCCTTTGAGAGGAGACTGATATTCACTATAGGTCGTTCCGTAACTACTGGGAGAGAAGACGTCGTTACTTGGAACGAGATTCATCACAAGACCGAGTTGGGTCCTTCGACGTCTGGCCACGGTTATCCTGATACAAACTACCTGGAGCGTACCCTCCAGGAATTGGCAGCTCAGGGTGTGTCGGATGGGCCATCACCGGTGACTCTGTATTAGGACTTACGTTGAGACTCGATTTCTCGTCCTTTATTCCATTTCTTGTGAATCGAAGTATCGTGGAGCTTGAAGAGACAAAGAAACCATTGCCATTATGAATGCATAAAAGAAAACGTGTTTTCAAAAGTCTGGAGGACAAAGACGCCGATGTCTTTGATTGGTGCAATTATAACTCGAAATCCTTAAGTTTAAAAGTTACTTCCCTGTTTTTGGACACTTTTTGCATGGTTTCTCATAATCTATAAGCTCCATCGAGAGTATCCCTCTGTTAACGATAACCATAAGTCATTCCTAACCTCTGTCTTCCTTTCATTCCTCAGTTTCTTATTAGGACAATAAGATTAATGGACTAATTTTCATAACACCGGTGGGACCGTAGGAACACCGAAGCCTGTCATTGCACCATGTGCGAGGGATTCGACTGTTTAAGTATAACTTATATACATTTATATTCCCTAACGTTAACATAGCTCGTAATTGCATGTCGTCGATAGCATTCCTACAACGGGGAGAATGAATTGTATGTAATACAATTTATTATAAGAATTTTCTTCTAATTGCGATGAAACGAGATGGCAAGTGTCCACGTATAGTATTATTTTGTCTCAACGTAGCTGAACCGATGCAGGAGTCAGACCGTAACAAATTCAATGAGTTCTTCCTGATGTCCCTAGATATTCACGTAGATGTGCGGGTATATACATATTATATGTTGAAAAGGTTTATATATACATATACTCTGAAGAAGGCAGGAGAAATATATATTTCATATACTATTAATCTCTTCGCTAGTTTCTACCTCCCCTAGCTGCGTAGACCTAACCATGCATTTCAAAAATCATTTGAGTTAAAATTGGAGGTGGCAGTGGCAAACTTTCACCGAAAATGGAAGCGGAAAATCGAGGAAAGCGATTCCGAATACCCGAGGCACTTTCACTACAACCTAGGGGCAAATCCATTTTCCTGAGAAAACCTAACCCCTGGAGAGAGGGACGTAGTGGAATTTTGAGAAAGCCAGTGGAACCGCATATAAATAGGAAGCTACTCGTCTAACGAGATCGGTCACTGCATTTTAGTGGCTCGACTTCGTTTAGAAGCAACGAATCTTCCCCAAAATGGGGCCCGAAAGCTCTTCGACAACATTGTTCTGGATTTTCTGGTAAGTCACTGCGGACCTTGAGATTTTTCCTGTCGATGAGTATCAGTCCACTCCTTCCTGCAGAATTCCTGGGGAAGACGCGATTTATGCGACGAAATGAACATTATAATGGCGTTTCAAGCTTTGAATAATATTTATGGAATTTATTTCAGGTTGACGCAGGTACTGAGTGTATCTTATGCAACATTGTGGCCCTCTCGCATGACGCACTTGGGCGCAGCTGAGAGTCGGCCTTACAAAACTGAAATACATCCTCCAGGAGTTGTGGTTCCTGTGCCTGTCGTCTACCCCACGTATGGGAATCCCCGAGGAACCGGGATGGATAAAGGATTCCCCGAGGGAATCACCTGGAGGACAATCGCCGATTTAAATTCCCCCAAACTGGACCCTTTGGCCCCGAAGACGGAAGGTACGTCAGCTGATCGCGTTACGATTAAGCTAAAAAAATTCGAGGTATCCCCGGTCGACCTCTGGTCCTCGAAATTACCTCCAGGAATTGTCGCTCCTCCCGTGGGATTCGTTTATCCTGATTATTCGCACCTGGTGAAAGCGGAGGAGGAGAAGGACCGAGGACGAGTCGCAGAGTCCGTCAAGAACGGAACTTCAAATATCTCGAAGAAGGTGGAAGATGAAGAAAGAAGTCTAGGAATGCAGATTATAAACAGATCGCCAGATTTCGGGGATCGGAAAACTTCGATCGACTCGGATGGAGCATCAGTTATTGAAATTAATGACGAAGACGAGGACGAGGGAAGGCGCACTCTCGTGATGGGGTCGTCAAAAGTCAGGGTGCAAGGAATGGGAGAGGAGGAAAATGGGAATCCTGTTATTTCTGGGGAATCTCTCCCCTCTCAGAGCAAAAAACTGTACAATTTTGGGGAACGTTATATCTGGGTGAGACGGGGATTGAATGATCTCAACCGCTCGACGACGCCACGACCGGATCCTGAAATTATTTCCGAAAATGAGTCCGTTATTCCGGCGAGTCTTGGCATTTCTGAAGAGGAGGTAAAAATTAAGGAAGAAAGCGATTCTCGGAGGGAAATTGTGGAGTCGGACGATCGGTCGAAGGATGTTGGCGTGACTATTTTTGAAAATGTCATGAGCTCCATCGACGATGCGGGACAAAAAGTCGAAGATGAAGAGGTTAGGACGGAATTGGAACGGCTTAGGGATATAAATAATGCATTTGGTGCGCGTCTTCGAGAAAGAAATGGCAAAAACAATGGTGCGTTGAACTCGACAGCTTTTTATGTCAAGGACTCAGCAAAGAGACTCAGTTTTAAGAAACAAACTGCGGTGCAGAGTAACAGTGGGAACGTCACCGATTCACATTCCATACCTTTGGATGGTTTCAATTTGGAAAGTGAGGTGGTTCGGGAGAAAAGTCCTATCACAGGTCTTTCTTCTGAAAGAAGAACAGAACGTCCGGTGAAAACGGTAACAATTCGAAGACGCCCTGTAACAAATGGAATTAAGCATGAAGGAGGTTTGTCGAGCTCAAACGATCACGTATCGTTGACTTCTGTGAGGTTAATTCCACGGACTCCCAGAGTTCTGCTTAGGAATGGAAATTTGCAGGATCGAGACAGCGACGATCTTATTCGGGATCCTCCATCAATGTTTGCAAACTCGGAGATGTTTGGCCAGCGTATCTTGAGGATGGCAAGTGATGCTACGAACCAAGGAGATAATCTTCCAGAAGGAGCGTATCAAGATGAATCGGAAGAAAAGGCAGTTGTGTCGATAGTCGTAGATGGAAGAGTACTCACACCTAAAGAAATCAAACTTCTGGGCCTGATGACGGAGGACCGTTCCAGTGTCGATGCTATTTTTAACTCTAAAGCATCAAAGTTACTTTCCAAGATAAAAGACTTGACGGAGAAGGGATCGAAGTCAAAAGAAGAATCTGTAGATGGAAACTACAAAGAGGCAGATCGAGAATCAATGAACGAATCACCTTTGGAAAGTGTTATAAATGTAGAAATCTAAACATAAAATTCCTTTTAAGTATGTCTCGTTATTTATTATTGTGATGTAAGCACTTGAAATGATTTGTAAATAAACCTGTAAATTAGGTGATAACAAAGTGAGGGATTCCGTTGATATACATACACAAGGGATGGCGGTGCCATCTACAAGTAGCCGTTGGCAGCTCACGTACTCGTGATGGTAAAACCATGCGACTGTTGATGGTGATGGCTTACCTACGCTTACCGACACTGCTCGCTTTTGATGGTAAGGGAAGAACATTCGTGGCGCCCATTTTGACTTCACCCTTCACTTACCTTATTTATTTTACGTGACGTTTAAATTTTATCTTAATTAAACTCTACTTCACAGCAAGTTCGCGGATCGGTGTCATCCCATAAGGATGATACCGATCCCCCAGGTCCCGCCACGAGGAGGCCGCTGCGATTGGGACCCGCCTAAGCATAGGCACCTGGTTCCGTTGAGTTCCCGGCGTCCCAGGAACTCACAGAACCAGGATTTCATAACCCATACAGCACACCACTCGCATACCATACGCATCCGTCCATACCACACACCACTCGCATACCATACTCATCCGTCCATACAACGCTCGCCGCAGAGTACAGGGTAAGTCGCCGAGTACCTTGCCAGTTAGCATTGAATTACGGATATAATTTGCCGGAAGGGCATACTACTTCTAACGCGAACAATCCAGCAGCTTCCACCGTCACCGACGACTAACCCGGCTCGGCTGTCGGCCCGCGAATACGAGTTTCAGTCGACGGGCTTGTCCCGGCTTACAGCAGGCAGAGCCCCCGCGGGATGCCGCCAGAGCGAAACAACGTATCGCGCAACCGACAACCTGAGCCAGGTAGCCTTGCACGCCGTAGCTTAGCTACGACGTACTAGGTGCCGACGGAAGCTGCCGGATACACTAAAGGTACGGCAATGCCGTACCTGCAAAAATCTACTTCGGTTAGCACGCAAATCCGAAATTACTAGCTGCATGGAAAGGTACCCGACAACGTCCTGTCCGCAATTTACAATCTCGCACGCACGCAATGAGTGCTTCCACTTTTAACTACGTTAAGCTACTGTCATACAAAAAAAAAAAACGCTAAGTGGAACCACTCACGCAGCTATTTGCGGATCGGGGGTTTTCAACGATAGTTGGAAACCACCGATCCCCCAGGCTCACCACGTGGAGGTTGCTGCGCACCGAAGCCCGTTACAAACGTAATAAATTAAATTAAATATATATTAAGAAAGGGAACGGAAGGGAGGGGGGATGTCTCCCATAAGGCCCGGTTTCACAACCCAAGTTAACCGAAGTTTGATTTTTAACCGTTAGGTTAAACCGTAGGTTAAAACTGGGGTTAACCGTTAGGTTTAACCTTCGGTTAAAACTCGGGTTAACCGTTAGGTTTAACCTTCGGTTAAAACTGAGGTTAACCGTTAGGTTTAAACTTCGGTTAAAACTGGGGTTAAACTGGGATTAACCGTTAGGTTTAACCTTCGGTTAAAACTGGGTTTAACCTTCATATTTAACCGTAGGTTAAAGCTGGGGTTAAACCAGTTACGGTACAAGCAGGTAAACCGATGTTTACCCTTCGGAAGACCAAAGGGTACTGATGCTCCGAGCGCGCGCTCGGCCTTATATAGGGTCCCCGACCCCGGCATGGGCATGCGCAGTTCCTTATAACACCTTTGTATATTCCAATTTCGGAATCAACCGACCCCTCGGTTGCCTCTTTCTCGTCACCTTAACGGAAAATCCATAATTATAAGATGATGTAATTAAAAAATGTCTAATACATAGTTGATTAATAAATTAATACGTTAGCCACCCGCACCTAGCACCAGGGGGCAGCACGGGATGCGATCACGCGACCCTGCCCGTGAGCAATCTGCCATCTCGTCTCTACCATGGAGACCTCTGAATTCTTTTTGTCACGGTCTCACGCCTCGTAGCTTCGTTGGTAAAACAGATCGGGCAGTAGCGAGAGAGAGGAAGCTAATGGAAGGGAGAGAAGCAGACAGAAGCAGAAAAGTGAGTCTCCGAAGGAGCAAGGGGGACGGAGAGTGGCCGAGCAAGATGGAGCGAGAAATGTTGGAGTGATTAGAGCTAGAAGAAGTGCCGAGTTATAGCGAGCTGTAGCGACGACCACGGGCGAGTGCGGGCGATTCTCGACGACTCTCGAAGCGGCCTCGCTATTCTAGCGTCGAGGAAGAGGAAGCCGAGCGGAGCGTGGCCAATTGGTCGGCCAGTTGGTCGGACGATTCGGTGTGAGTCGATGCGACTCGGTGCGACTCGGAGCGATTCGGGAGCGATCGGCAGGGTCAGGTTCGGTCTCGGCGTGGGTTCGGTCGAGTTGGCTCTAGGACAAGGCGGTCATCGCCGCGGCTTGGAAATCGCGAGGTGGTGGCGGGCCCTCCCGGTGGTAAGCGTCCCCTGCATCTCGTGCCCTCGTCATGCTGTCAACTTGGACGGCGAAAACGGCCGACGGGGCATGCATTCGTTGACATGGAGTCTGCCGAGGGTCCTCTGGTCTACGGGCCGCTTTTACTTGGAAGGCTTCCTGGAGACCCTAGGGACGGACGGTCGCCGCCACTGAGCGATGGCCCACATTTAGCACAGGTACCGACCTAGCTTCGCTCCCAGTGCCTCCGTCACCGTTCTCCGGATTCCGACGGCAAAAACCACGTTTCCTCCCCTTCGCTCGTCCTCACGGACGGCTTCCTGGAGACGGATTCACTTAGCTACCTCGACTCTTCGAGACCCGACCGCACCATGGCGTCGACCTCTCGTGCCTCGGCTCAGGTTCTTATAAATAAGGGCAAGCGTGGCGCTGCGGCTTACATCCATGCCGACTGCAGCAACTCTGCTCTCGGCAATGGGTGTCCGCAACACCTCAACGAACTCCTCGACATACTGCTGAATCCCAGCAAACCCATCGACGATTGGGAAACCATCGACTGGTGCAAGTGGCTCATGGCCGGTGGACGGACGCCCGACGAATTTGCTAATACCGGTTTGTATTCGTTTATGCGTCTTTGAGCAACGATGTTATATTTTGTGTTTTTCTGGGTGCTTCTTTTGTTGGGTGTCGGATAGCTCCGGAAGGACTGCGTACGTTATGTTAAGAATTGATTTTTATATTCCGACGCCAATACGTCGTTCTTGGATAGTAGGTGTGGGAACGATCTTATATTGAAATAGATCGTGAATGAGAGATATATAGTTGATATCTCTTTGGCAATGATTAGCCGAGCATACGTGTGTGCACAACTTGGAAAGTTAAACTTGTAGAGGTTTGGTAGATACAGATATCGCCATTAAAAATATCTATTTAATACGTAGTGTACCCGTTGCTTACATTTTATAAAATGCACTTTAATGAAATGTAATAATTGAGTGTAACGTTCGACTGGGCACAAAGGCTTTAATATTTTTTAACACATAGATAGGGCAATTATTTGATATCTAGCTGCTTGTGAAAATGAAGGATGTCTTTGTTAATTAGTAAATGTCCCGCCTTGACGTCAGGGAAGGAAACTTAAATGGATGAATTCCTTAATATTCATAAGAATTACTTCATAATTGCTGTAACCTTTCTTCAAGTCTGTTTTATATTTTATGTTCGTCTCGTATTTATTGAAATCTCAACTACTTGATATTTAAAATCATTGAAATTGAATCAGTGTTGAATTGATTTGAATGATTAGTCTTTTTTATTCTACACACGGTTCCATAAAATCAATTGGATTTGTTCCATTAATATTCCAGTGAGAATATACGACAATGCTACAACTTGTGGTCTCGTGTGGACTCCAAACTTTGTGGCATATCGATGCCGCACCTGTGGCATCTCTCCGTGCATGTCACTTTGTACAGAATGTTTCAAAAAAGGCAATCACCATCGACATGACTTCAATATGTTCCTGAGTCAAGCAGGAGGGGCTTGCGATTGTGGAGATACATCCGTCATGAAGGAGGCAGGGTAAGTAACAAAAGATCTCGGCGTATCCTTTGCAGTTTCCTTGATTTTCTCATCGTTTGCATTATTTGATTGAAGTGTAGTATAAAGTATGTAATACGCTTGAGTCTGTTGTTTTAGGTTTTGCGACAGGCATGGACCAAAAGCAGCCGTCAATAAGTCCCCAGCTCCATCTGACTTGATGTGCGTGGCCGAAGCAATGATGCCTAGAATCATTCTTCGTCTTATTCAACATCTGCGTGAAAACTGGTAAGGTCATAACGACTGTAAGCTACTAGTCATACATAAAGCCATTTGTCAACATTCGGAAAGTCCATCGTATCAGATGTTACATGTGTCCTTGATAATCAAATAAATACAAAGAGTCATGATTTCGTTTCCAGTTGATGTATACGCTACTAAACGTGTATCTTTTAAATTCTCAATTGGTTTTTTTTTTTCATTTGTAATCAATTAAATTTATGACATCACATTGAGAATGATCGGTCACTAATTCAAACGTTGCATCATTCGTATTTTCAGCAAAGTCGGAGCGCCGGATTATAGAGTAGCTATACAAGATGCTGACCCCTACATGACAATGTTGCTTGATTTGAATAAAATGGGAGCATTAATGAGGCACGTGATGACGTCGGCCCTTACGAACCCACAAAAGTATCGGACATTGATGGACCCTGCAACATTAACGGGTCATTCTGAGTACGATAGCTATTGCCAGGATAGCAATAAAATATACCAGGATGCCATTAAGTCTTTACCAAATCCTGAACCTCCTGATGAATACAAAGGTGAGTAACTGAAACACGTCTTAGGTTAGGAAACCTTTTAGGTAATTTTATCTATTTTTTTTTTTATTCAGCCGTGTTGACTATAACGATTGCTTAAAAATTGATATCTACATTTTTATGAAATTGTAGACTGTGCCTCGTTACAAGAACATTTGGAACATACCACGTTTCTCGAGGAGTTGGTGTTTTGGACCGTCGCTTATGAGTTTCCTCAGAAACTAGTTTGCCTCCTGTTAAATATGCTACCAGATCCGGATTATAAAGAGGCTCTTACTCGTGCATTTGTCTTGCACTATAGCAGAATTTCCATCATGTTGGAGCGATCAACGGATCCGGATACACTGAGCAATAGAGTGGTTCACGTTAGTGTACAGGTAATGATCATACTTCTTTGTGAATTAATAATGGCACAGGATGATTTTCATCGAATGACCAGATAAGTGGTTTTCGATGGAGATTTATGCTCTTACACTGTACTGTACATGTTATTTATGAATGAAAATTATGTTTCAGTTATTTAGTAACGAAGGTCTGGCTCTGCGCATGTTGGATCAGTTGAAGCTGTTGCACGTGATGGTGATTAGTCTGAAGTACATGATGAGCAAGATTCTTATCCAAAACACTTTACATGGTACGTGTTAATATAAAACAGATATACTTAGAAGTCTGGTTGGGTAGATAATATACAATGCGCAGTGTAAAGAATATCGCACAATGTTAAATTCAACAATGTTTTGCGTATCTGTTTCAGATCCCAATAAGAATTTTCATTACGTCGTGGATTGCGGCCGACAAGTTATGAAAGAACATTGTTACTGGCCTCTAGTGTCGGACTTAAACAATGTACTTTCACACAAGCCCGTAGCTGTACGGTTCATGAGTGACGATACTCTTCTGGAGATGTGGTTCGATTTTCTATCGATGTTCCAAGGTAAGGTATACACAATAGTGACTTCTTATTGTTAAAGTCAGTGGTTAGATACGTTTTACTTAAACCACTGGTCGATAAAATTAACTCAGAAATACTGAGACTGCCATCGACATCTAGGTTATGTAGTAATAACAAATGTATATTTTAATTCTATATGACTTCCAGGAATGAACGTAAATCAGAGGGAGTTGAATCAGCATATCGAGTTCGAGCCGAATACTTACTATGCCGCATTCAGTGCTGAATTGGAAGCAAGTGCTTATCCGATGTGGGCTTTGGTTTCACACCTTCGAGGGCCGGAGAGTGTAGCTCTCAGTCGCAGAGTTCTCACCTTTTGTCTGATCGCTCTGCAAGATTGGTTGGACGCTGTCCACTACACCGATCCCAACGTGGTGAGTACCTCTCGTTCGGTGACTTTGTTGACAGTTGACTTATTCTTGCTTCCATAACCTTACTTTTTTTTTCTCCACAAGAGACTTAGAACCCTAAAAACGACGTATTGATATCAAACGCTCGTTTGTTTCAGAGTGATAGTTTTCAAGTTTCCTTTCACCTTCCACTGCATCGGTACTTCGCTGTCTTCATGTGTCAAGCTGTGCGACAGCAAGGAGCTACGCCGAACGACCTCCTGCCACCTGTTGACATGCTTCACCTCCTCATGATGCATCCTCTACGGGTTCAGGTGAGTGGATTTACATTGCTTTAAACTCTTTAGAATCCAGAAATTATATTTATAATCATGCGCTTGATATAAATTATCGGTCGGTGTTCCATGGGCAATAAGAGTGACTCGTCGAAATCGGTCCACTATAAATCTGTCCGGTTGAACGAGATATACCGTTGAAAATCAAGTAGGAACGCAATCGTGCAAAAGAAAGGAAGATTCCTCTAATTTATTATCATTACAAGTGCAATTATCAGATGCAGCGGAGCTCGATACAAAAAAAATGTCAACGATGACCAAACGAATTCGCCCATGATATGGTTCTTACTCCAGAACTTTTACGTCATACTTCTCGTGTAAATAGGGCCATGTCGATTACATTTATTACATTAATCTCGTAATGTGAACGGCGAGGCCTATATTCGTCGTAATGGCACTACTGTCCGTCAGTGTACATCGGGAGCCACGAATGCCCGTCCTACAGAGATATGTCGCCAATGTGCGATAAGAAGGCACTTATGTCCGTCACTGTACATCCCAGGGCCACGTGGAGGCCGGGGATCGATCGGGACTTATTCCCGATCCAGTCCTGTCGATGGGTGGACGCCGTTAAAACACCCGGATCTCACCGATCTCGTTGTTCCGGTCGAGGACGGGGCTCGGGGCGAAGTCCACGTGCAGGTGGTCCGCGAAATTGTAGGTTATTATCTTCAGGGCGAGGAATCCCCCGGATCCTGGCGAGCCCTTGTGGAAGATCCCCGCCCCCGAGAGGGGCACCAGGGGGTTAGGGACGATCGGCTGAACGTCCAGGAAGGGGACCGTCGTCTGACCCGCGTCCTTGTCCAGGTCGGTCGTCTTGAACTTCAAGTACTGGTTGTGGGTCGAGTCGGGCTCGGATCTTGCGTTGTGCTGCGTAGGGACGTCCGGCTTTCGGATGTCGAGGAAACTCCTGGGGAAAGGTTCGAGAGGTCTTTAACTCTTTGGCCACTGACAGCGCGTAAAGGCGTTTGGCCCAGTATTGCCTGCGCGCCTCGAGGAATTTCGCCCTTACGGTCACCCCTTACCTCTTGCTCTCGTCGCTGTTGTCGGTATTCTCGTTGCTGTGCCAGAGCTTGTTATCGTGCGGTCTAATCAGCTTGCCCGTCGTGAAGTTGAATGGCGTTGTCAGTACCTCGAGGTTCAGGTGGGAGCCCAGTTTCCGGAACTTGACCCCTTGAAAAAGGTGCGGAAGAGGGGATGAGACATCAGTCGCGGTTGATGTGAAAACTCGGGATCTCTCATGAAGGACCAGCAATAGTTGTAATAGTTGTTTTTGATTTTTGACTTTCTAACAGGGGAGAGCGCTAATGGCGAATCGAATATAAATCAATGATTTAAGTCGGGGCTTTACCGATTAGAACGTGATTGCTGGGCCCGACCACGTCGTCCAGGTCGACCTCGGTTTGGTTCCAACCGAGAGTGTAGTAGTCGACGCCTTCCACGAGATCAGGATCCAAGATCGAGAACTCCTCGATCTCTCTCCACGCGGTCGTAGAATCGTTGATCCCACCCCTGGGGAGGAGGACCCCTTCCTTGATCTGCATGTAGACGATGTGGTTCTTCTTCCGGAGGCGGATACCGGTTATCACCCTGCAAGTCGACCGCGAGGGTAGCGTTAAAGAGCAATCCATTGTCTCGCAGTTTCGCTTCTCCGAGACGCTCACTTATTGTTCGCAAAGTCGGATACGACCGCTTGGAGGCTGAAGTAACGATCGGAGCTCGCGTTGTGGTCGTCGCAGGAGCAAATGCAATAACTGCAGTGCCAGAAGAGCCAACGCCACCAGCTGTCGACCTTGACCGTCTCCCGGGTACAGGTGTCCTTCTTACCCAGGACCCTTCCGTTCTCGTACTCGATGTACTCGTACCTCCTGTCGCTGTTTCGCTCCTGTTGGTCACACGAAATAATTCGATTACAATTACTGCGGCTAAATTATCCGGTGGATTTCAGTCATTGTAATCCATGGTCCTTCACCAGGTTACTCCGGTTCCCACGACCTGGCAAGGTGATAACCACGCGTTG
Organism: Orussus abietinus; assembly: GCF_000612105.2. Taxonomy (NCBI): domain Eukaryota; kingdom Metazoa; phylum Arthropoda; class Insecta; order Hymenoptera; family Orussidae; genus Orussus; species Orussus abietinus. The sequence goes on from NW_019394714.1 coordinate 564,352, forward strand.
CCTCGCACCCTGGTTACAATTATCACCTTACTGACCATTTGTTGCTTCTTTTTCCTCGCTAGGCAATAATGAACAATCATCGACCCTCCTTTATCGCTAAGATCCAGAATCATCTTATCAGTCGCCTCCTTACCGAGGGGCAGATCCACATGTCGGAGTCGACGTACTGGCAATTGATCAGTCTCCCGTTACACCTCCGTTGCCTCGAGCAGAACTGATTCTCGTAGCACCCCTCCACCTTGGCGTAGTTGTAAAATCCGCAGCTCTCCCTGCAGGTCTTGTCTCGGTTCATGTCCACCTCGTTGATGACGTAGCTCTGGAAGACTTGCTTCAGCTCCGTGTACGTGCTCTCTTGAAAGGGGAAAAGGGGACACGGTTCAAACAACCGAGACAATGACTTGAAAGGTATCCGTACCAACTAGTATCGATTGAACCTCGTGCACAAAGAACGTCACCCGAGACAGGTATTTAAGGTGATACGAACCCTGGGACCTCTGAAGCTTGAATAATATTTATAAAACGTTCCTTCTATACCGCTTGGGTATCCAAAATGGGGTTACCGCCGAAGAGGAGGTAGATGGATTTTCTCGGCGCCTTTCGTATCACCTTAAGTCTCGTCCACCAGGGAGCAGTCGATAAGAGTCCCGATAAAGCTCCTATTGGTGGGATACCTGGTTTGTGCTCGGCAGGGTCGCATCTCCAGAGATCTCTAGGTGCGTGTGCCATGGCCGTCCTCACGGCCCTCAGGGTCTGATACATCCTGGACTCGTAGGCCTCCTTCTGCACCTTCATCTCCTCGGTGAAGTTCCCTGAAACGAAGGAGAAGTAGATAACCCGCGCTTAAGGAGGGTCTTCGTCGAACCGGAGAAATGTATATCTCCGTACCCTGTTTGAAGAGACGCAGGATGTTGTAGGAGAACTGCACGACGGCGAGGGCCTTCGTCTCCGTCAGAGCTATGGTGTTGTACATGGTGTAGAGCAGTTCCTGGGGCGACTGCTGCTGATTGCAAATCCGGAAGGTTCCCTCCTGAAACGGAAAGATCGATTTCTGGTTAAGGGGTCGCGTTGGGCCACGTCTCGTTTCCATCGGTCGGCCTTCCCGACCATCCTCAAGGTGGACCGCGTTCCCGCTTTCAACGCTACCTCGCCGAACCCTGGAGATAGAGGATACGCCAAGTTTACCTTGTAAGCCGACATAAAGAGCTTATCAAGGACCACGATGTCGGCCATCCGGCTCAGGGCGGCCGGCACGGAGGCGTTGGGGTCGTCCAGGATGGTCTTGGCGAACGAGACCCACTTGTCGACGTCGACGGGACCCTGGCCCTGGAGGGCCTCCTTCCTCTCCCGTCTGAAGGTCTCGTAGAGGCCCTCGATGGTCCTCATGTCCTTCTTCATCCTGGCCCAGCTCCAGATCGGGTCGAGGACCGCCAGGTGCTCCTCCTTGACCTCGAGGGATGGCTCCTCCAGGACGCTCCCGATGACGTCGTAGGCTTCGAGCGCCTCTCTGATGGAGCTAGCCACCGGGACGTCCGTCCATTTCGGGTCGAATAGTTTCCTCTGGAGGCTCAGGTCGAGCTCGATCAGCTGATTGCGAAGGGCGTCGACCGAGGAGTACTCCTTGCGGACGGTAGTGGCGTTCGGTAGGAACAACGCCATCGCCAGGAACAATGTCATCCAGGTCCATGCCGGGATAAAGATCATCTTGCGTGGGGTCCTTCTTCTCTCCGTTCTGGCCGGTATCATCGTGCTAGACGTGATAACAGAGACTGCGGAGTCGAAGGTTAGGGTCAACCGTGGACGCTCTTCACAATTCTACTACTCCGATTCTACTCCAGATCCGCTCTAAGGTCGAAGTGTCTATCAAGAGACTCGATTAGACACCCGGTAGGGACTGGCCTTGTTGACGACGCCAGGAATCGGTGGCACAAACAAATGCCAACGGCGTGATAACCTAAGATTGGTGATCAGAGGGTTAGGGTCAGCGGTGGACGCTCTTCGAGGCTATCTTGATTTCACTAGCAGATTCCCCGACAACGCCTTGAATCCTCTTCGAGAGGTCCTGGCCGTCAAGTAATGGTCCTCGACGACGTCGGACAGGGACCGGTGTTACACCCAGGTATCAACAACTCGTATCCTCTTCGTCGTGGTGGTAGAAAAATTTATACCGAGGGTAGACAGGAATCGGTATGAAATGCCAACTCCTCGTATCCTCGAGGTGGCGGTCGAACGGCGGTTCTTGCTGACGCCTAAATCTTAGCGGTGGAATAAAGGTGGAAGATCGAACGATTCTACCGCACTCTCGCGGACTTCCCGGGTCTGGTTATGTAAACCAGCCAGGGGAAACCTGGCTCCCGATTACGAGTGTTCCGAGAACCAGGGCTATATCACGAGAGGAGGCGGGCCGAAAACGAGCTGGAGCGATCCGGATGGGACCTTGAAGTGTAGGGACGATCCCACCACGGGTACGACGCGGCGTCCGATCTTCCAGGACGAGGACTTACGTCGGACGTCACTATATAATGATATAACGAAATAGCGATATTACAATAATAGCGAGACGACGCGCGACGTCGAATTTCGCGATAGAGGCGAGACGAGGTGTCGCGCAATATGGCGCGTCGAAACCGGAGCCGTGAGTTCCGGGGGGCAAGGGGAGAGACGGCCAATAAAGCAGGCGAAACGCGCCGGGACAGAGGTCGCGGATCGGCACTCGCGTCACGAACGGTCCGACGGGAGAGACCGGAAAGAAGGAACGCGGGCCCCGGTAGCGGCGCACCGACTGAGTCGGGCCGAACGCTCTCCCGACGCGCGTCTCTCTTTCTTCGCCTTCTCCGGCCTCTCCGGCCTCTCCCTCTCGCCGCCGCGTCCCCTACCGACGCGCCTCGGTGTGACGCACCGTCCCGTTCGACCGCATTAGGTACAGTGGAGCCCCGTAACGCGCGGCGGCGAGTCCCGCCAGGTACTCTTAACATCACCGACCTCCTGGTTTTGTCGATACTCGTGATCTCGCCATTTACACCTCCTAATTACCCGATCTGTAGAGTGATACGTTATAACGCGTCAAGGCGATATGAAAGTAACATTCTATGTACGTGAAACGTGAAAATATTGATAATACATTTCTCCAAACTGGGCGCACCGTGTCATTAGAAACTTCTAGATGAAGTTTCGAAGGGATAATGCTCAATTGGAGAATGCCTTTTATCTTTGTTTTGACTTTCTGGTGTGTATATACGACACTTTCATATCATCTTAAAAACTTGTACGGGGCTCCACTGTAAACGAAGTTTACGCCTGTCCTTGTCCGCGCACGCTGTCCTCTATTCCGGCCGAGTTGTGACTCGCTCCAAACGGAACCGCTCGAACGCAGCGGCCGTTCCTTTGTGCCGATGATTGCGGTTGAATCGCTCTTTTCAACCGGTCGGTCTACTCGGGACGCGAGCGGTCTGTAAATAAGATAGAATCAGATGGAATCAGAATCGTTGCGTGCTCACACGAGGATGCAGGCCATGCAGGCCGAGAGAAAAGTGCCAAGATGAGACTTAGGCGAGCACGGTTTATAAACTCACGTTGTGAACGGCGGAATTATTCCGCTCAAGTATTAAAACGTCCAGGAGAATGCCCGACTCGAAGCGAGAGGGTGGATCGAGTTACGCAAAAGATATGCTCGTGTACATTCAGGCGCGATATCTCGTTAACGGTTTGTTGGTCGTTTTATCTCCCTCAAAGACACAGCATCCGGCTGGAATGACGATTGGTAAAAGGGAAGAGCACTTTCCACAGGAGAATGGCTAGAATGTGCCATGGCAAAGTGGTCGCTGTCGTACAATGCATCGCATTATCTGTCGGAGCGAAATCAAACGACTTCGCCTCTGTAAACTCAAGTAAATTAGCATGACTTACCAGTCGTGCCCTCGTCATAAAGGATTATCAGAATTATTTGAAACTTTGGTTTATTCCTTTGCATCGAGTCGGCATCGATAAAGCTAGCATCGGGCTCCTGAATCGAGGGACTCGTTAACGTAAACGATCGACCACGGTGGATAGCTCCTAGCATGGAGGAAGTGGAGGGACGTTTCCGTCGGATGTTAATGGAGGGACCGAGGAGGTCAGTGGGGGACTCCTCTAGACCGAGTCGACCTACCTCCATGGTATCGGCCAACTGAGAAAACAGGCTTCCGTCCTGCAAAATCAGATGCTGCGGAACCACCAGTAGATGAAGCTCGTCGGGCTGGGTCCACACATCGGGGATGGCACCATTTGCAAAGCCAAGCAACGTGGTGTTCTCCATTTTGCTGAGGACGCTAGAGTACCGAACCATTCTCTGGTACTTGCCGTCGATGCTGCCCACATAGAGGGAAAGCTTGTTGAGGGAGTCGTATAGTCGGATCTCCTGGGGGATCTGATAGAGCAATTCCTTGGCCTTCTGCTCCATAGTCTGGCCAAGCCTGTTCTCGAAGGCGTCGATCTTCACCGAAAGTAACTTCACCCGAGTCGTGATCCGTTGCTCCATACGCCGGACAAAGGGAAAGTCGAACTCCGAGGTGTCGTCGGGCCGCTTCGGCGCTATCAATTCCCAAGACTCGAGGAGGTCGGACGCGGTTTCGCGACCTATCTTCAGGATCTCGAAGATGTCGCCGAAGTTCAAGTCTAGGGCCAAACCGCCGGAAAGGCCTAGTGCTAGGAAAAAACCCAACAAAACCCGCTGAACCGCCATGGTTTACCCTTCACTGTCCACCGGCTCGTTCCTACTCAAACACGCCTACTGAAAGAGACTCGGCAACTGCCAGTAACTACCAGGCGACGACCGTTGGCAACCCGTTAGAGTTGAAACTGAACCTCCGACAACCTCCGGATATATCGAGCCTTTCCGGGAGACCACGCGGTGAGTCGTTAATCGTCGCGCTGATTGGTCACGCGTTGACCAATCAGAGCGCCGCGCGCTCCCTCGCGGGCCAATCAGCGTCGAGATTTTGAGGAATACCGTGAGACGACTCACTAGGCGTGGCGACTTGTTTATGAATGTATACATTACATAGTTATGATGAATTACAATACCAAAGAACAAACCAGGGATTTACAGCTGCCAATAAAAGCGAATGCGGGCGGAAGACATGGCTGAATCCTCGATTCATGGATTCCGGATGTGCTTTTGTGCATGCGCGTACCCTTCAACCGCACAGGCTGTGAACCGTTCGAGGGGAATCACACATCGAGATTACACAGGAGTCAGTGCCCCTTCGGCTCTAATTCTTCGTTTTTTAACGAGCATGATCGTCCTGACGTCACGTCAGATTCTAGTTAGGGTGCAATTGCCTGCATTAACGGATAATTCGTTACATCGTTGTGGAACGGTCTGTAATGGGGTGCTACGAATTTCACATATATGGGACCGTCACTTCCCTGATTTGCAGGCTGGATGTACGCAGTGGTTACATCTGGCCAGTTTTTTGAGGTTTCTGTTGAAAATTATGATGGCGACTTTCAGGAATTCAGATAATCTATGTTCGAGCTTGTGTGGTCTCGATTCGTCTCGATTATAAGGTACAAGGAGCTGAAGAGCGTTGAATGGTTTCTTATCGTTGATGTATAATTTATGCTGGAATGATTGACTTAATCTAATCTCTTGGTTTCAGGTTGCTTTCTATGAAATCCTGAATGGACTGTGGGTGCGTAACGGACTCCAAATTAAGGGTCAAGCCATGACTTACATCCAGTGCAACTTTTGCAACTCCATGGTGGACGCGGACCTGTATCTTCTACAAGTCTGTGCAACAAAGTTACAGCCCGATGTCTTCCTTAAGACCGTTATTAAAAAGTAATAATAATACATTCTTGGATTATTGGATAGAGTTTCGAAAGTCCTGAACAGACGTTGGCTTAATAATCGGAAATTTCTGGTGGATCTTGTCGTCAATATACTCCACCTAAACTATGCATATGTTTTTATTGATTACTCTTTGTTCACCAGGTTCCACGTTCTCGAATGGATGAGTCTCGGTCCGTACCATGCACTCCAGTACTTGGAAAGGGTTCAGGACACACCGATGCTCGAAAGCTGTCTCACATTCCTAGCCACGCTGGTCAATGTGAGGACGAATCTAGGTACGTATTAATTCATTAATTAATTAATGACAAGAAATATGAAAAGTAGTTATCGATCATAGAGACCCACTCGATGAATTTGTTGGAAATGTTTCTCCTTGTTACAGGTCTATCGGACCTGGAGATGTCTTGCTTGGAGATGGTTACGCTGCTGTGCATGGGAGACAAGACTCACAGTCAACTTATGGAACTGATGCCTGAACGTTGCGGTACAACGCAAAACAGGGACTTCGAGTCTGTCTTGGCTGAGGTAAAGTTGTCCTTTCGACAGCTAATCACTAGACTCCGTGCACAGGTGCTTTACTACGTGATTTATCTAAATCTGTTAACTCTTGTTGCTAACAGGTGGCTCAGTATAGAGCACCGAACTTGGAGGCCAGTGGGAACATGCAGCAGGGAATGTATGGACCGAAGCCTCGAGTTTGGGATGAATTGTTCGATCCATTGCACGTCTTATTAAGGGCTGTGCATCGCAGAGACTTTCAGACATCGATGGATCGGTTTACAGAATAGTATGTTAATTATCGTACGCTCCTTTCAACTTTCCTAGCAAAGGTCTTTTACTCACTTTCACCTGTATTTCTCCAGTGTAAAACAATCCGGCAAACTGAAGAACAGCGCGACTCCATGGCCACCTTTTAGACATCCTGCGCCGGTTTCGTCGGAGTACGATGATCCCCGACTGGTGTTGCGCTCCCGCGTCTTTCATACAATGTCTTTCATTATACTCTACAAGGCTGTACACGGTCATAACGTCTCGGAGCACGTAATGGCCCTAATTATTTATCTGTTGGAAATGGCAGTGATGACGGCAGACACCTCGGAGAAATCCGTAAGTCAGGGGAAAATGAATTTCCCCGTCGATGTTGTTCCACCGCCTATATTTAAAATTCTGACACGTTTCATGAACGATCCGACGTATTTCAGAATAATCTTTGTCGCTTCACCGGCACGTCCTGGCGCGCCGTCAAGGATATGGACCTGACCGGGTGGTACAGCAGCGATGATCTGTCGGCGAACCTTAGAAAAGTGATCCCTGCTGTTCTCCTCGTCCAAGAGTCCGATCCGATCAGCTCGGACAGTGAGTAGTCTGGAAGATCCTAGTTTTATAAGAGAGGTTCTATCCATTTGCTTCTCTTAGGTGAACTCGAGTGGGAAATCCATGGGGAGACCAGCAACGAGTCGACCTCGCTGATGCTCGATAATGCTGGAGTCCTGGCTTTGCCGCTCGAAGAGCCCGATGACGACGCCACGGCTGTTTCAATCGCCATGGACACGGGTATTCTGCCTGTACAGTCGATAGCCGATGGTTAGTTTTTAAACGGTATCTTCTACCTTACCAATACATCTCACGTGGCTCTCTAAGATCTCCAATCCCGGACGGTCGCATAAAAATTGATTTACTCACGTCGGTACTGTACAATAGCAGACATGAATGCCTTCTTTTACATTAGCAGGGTCATATCTGCAAGGAAGGCATTTATGTCCGCCACTGTACAGTACGGGGATGGAAGGAAAAGACCTTAATATGAAATGCGTCAAAGGGGTCTCGTTCGTGAAACTTCTCCAACCTGGGTGTACCGAATAGTTTCAAACTTTGCAACGTGAATGTGGAGGCTGTAAGGAAGGTCCTGACACCCGTGAAATGGAATTTCAATTAAAAGAAAAAATTGTTTATAGACATTTAAAAAATTTTATTATAGAAAATGAAATTTCATGGTTGTCAGGACTTCTCTTATGGCCTCCACATTCTGCGGTCTACCGATTTCGAGAGCAAGGTAGATTCCCTTTTCCGAGCGAGCCAGGTATATATATAAATATATATTTATTTATATTTATGTATGTATATCTAAGGCACTCTGTCTAAAGACCCTTGGCGTAGGCTTTAAAGGTGCAGCGAACCTCTCGTCGCCGTCTAGACCCGAAGCTTCTCTCCGCAAGTAACTCTGCAATGAATAATACCCCGTCGACGGTTTCTAAAACGGAATGACGTATCTTTGAACGCGAGATTTAAGCCGACGGAAGTCGAAAGAGCTGCTTAACCCTGGGTGACTATAGCTGGGAAAAAGTCGTGTTTCCGTGCAAAGCCAGGGAGAGCCTGAAGAGTCTCACGGTGTCGACCTGTAAACGAAGAAGTAACCATCCACCTAACCATCCTGTGTCCTGTAATTACGCATCTGGCCTGTGTTTCTCATTGCGAGAAGGGTACTGGGTAACCCGTTACTAACGAAACTAAGTTTATGGAAGCCGAAAGTGCACTTGGCTTGCCACCATCGGCCTTACGCTTTGCCTATCCAGAGTTGGAACTCTTAACGTTCGTGGGGGTCCTTGGACGTCGAAATCTAAACCGTAAATAATGTCGACGGCGAGATTGCAAAGCGCTTGGAAGCTCTAGTCGTTGTTGTTTTGTAGCCGTCTATGTCGCAGACGTCAGGCCCGAGGATGGAATTGTTGCGATCCCTCGAGTCGATAGCGAAGACGACTTAGTACCGTCGCTACAAAGAGCCCTGCCACTGTACACGGATGACCCCCTTATCTTTGGCATTGTGGAATCGGATCCCCTACCAAACAGTACGTCTCTAAGTTTCTTTTTGTGCTTTCTTGTTGCCAGCCCCCTTTTTAACACCAGTAATGCCGCATAGCAAGTCACTGCACCTGTAAAGATTGCCGACAGACGCTTCCTCGCATCAGTGTTAGACGTTCCCTTGTATCCCATTCCGCACGAGAAAACTCCGGAAGAATTCACCACGTGCACCGTAAGAGAATACTCCGGAATGTGGAATCATCGATATCCTATCAAGGGCACGCTGGACGAACGATTAAATATGATTTACACCCGTCAGTCAAGGCCATCGGCTTATTTCAAGGCTCGATAGGCTGGAAAACGATACGTCATTCATTTGCTTCTCAGCTTTTCAACTGCATTTCCCTAGGGACTTAATCGAGACTCTGTCATGGAAGAGGTGATCATCGTTAAGACGTTAACGCGTGCAAAGGACAGATACGTTTGCAAATTTCGATCCAGGGCATGGACGTGTAACGTATTACCCTTCTTCCCGAATGATTCGTGGAGACTGTGTTATGAAAGGGTCATTCTTTGTTCAATATTTTTTTTTTTTTTTTTACAAACGGCGCACGTGATTAAGGAGACCCTGAGGTAGAACGCGATGCTCGTGAAGTTTCATTTATAAGATAGATCTTAAGTTTTATATATAATTTTAAGTGTTCTTAGCAAACATCTAGATGTATGCGTGTAGATACGATGTTGTGATAAGTGTTGTCAGGTGGTCCGAGGCGAGGAGCCGTTCACTTGGAAATCGGCGAAGATGATTTCCTTCTTCGAGATCGATCATGAGAATGTTTCGCTGGTTTCCATGTGGTTTCGAGAAGTAAAATCTATGATTTCCTGAGCGAATAACTCCTCGGTCCTCGGGATGTCGCAAGTTTCAGCCTCCGCTAATTGCATGCTCGGCTCGGTAGGACCGAGGCTTGATATAGCTCGTTTAGTTGGCGCAAACTAGACCCTTCTTGTATTTAATCATGTGTTTAATCAAGTAGTGGATTAATAATGCCTGTTTGTAATCAACAGACGTGGGCGGCGGTCAACCGGCTCTGTACCCGAACGTGCAACGACCGGCCTTGCTGGAAGGCAACGAAGTGGTAAGAAGTCGACCGACTTACCCGCAATTGAACTCGGTACGCGTAGCCACGACCAGGGTCGTACCCTCCACGTCCAAGGCCCAGAAGCATCATAAGCAAAGACAGGTGAATATATTTAGTAGAAAGTCGACACAAGTTGCATTTTAGGAGAAAGGTTTTTTTAATGCACGATTGACTATTTAAACGATGCTCATCTTAAGAGGTCACGATGCTTCTTTCAGTCCGGTTCGACGCGTCGGCAGACCATGGAACTGGACGAGAGCATAATATCCCTGCTCCTGAAGCTGCACTCCCAACTGTCCGGGACACCCGACAGTTACAATCCGGAGCCACCGAGCACGTCGAGCGAAGCTGGGAGCAGCACGTCGACGACCTCCGAGAGCGAGTCCCGGATCGGCGACGGGGTCTTCTTCATCTCCCAACTGTTGCGCAAGATCGACAACCTGGACCCCGCGTGCCACGCCAGCATCATCCAGACCAGGAACAGGATATGGCCGAGGATGCAGGAGTCGGAGCACATGCAACGCGAGAGGGAGGACCGGGAGAAAGAGGAGAGGCGGAGGCGAGCTAAGGAGAGACAGCAGAAACTTATGGCCGAGTTTGCCAACAAGCAGAAGCAGTTCATGGAGAAAGCCATGGAGACGGGTAAGGCGAGATCTCGTCGCACCTCGTTGACGGTACGAAGCTCTGTATTTATGGGATGTATCGTTAAAGACGAGGCTGGCGTGTCCGACATGGAGTGGGACCAGGAGAGCAAACCGACCAAGATGGCCAGCAAGAAAGAGTACGACTGCGTTATCTGCAACCAAACCACGCCAAGTACCGAGGACAAACCCATGGGATTGGTCGTCCTCGTTCAGGTATGGTTCAGGCCTGGAGTTTACATATTCTCTCTTCCCAGGGTGTATTTGGCTAGGGGAATTAATTTTTATTTTCTCAGTGCGTCTATTCTCGTAATTCATGAAATAAATTCCTCCAGGCCACCAGTGTCATAGGTCACGAGAGGCAGCAGTCGGAACGATTGGTGTTACCCACGTCCGACGACGATCGACCCATCCCCAGGGGAGACACTCGAAGCGCGCATTTCGACGACAAAATGGATGAGTTGTACCGGCACTTCGATGTAGTAAATTTACCACTTTCTTTAAGCCGTTGCCAAGCCTGATTCCGGGTGTCGATATCCATAAGGACTATTTATCTGATGACCGGTAGTTCCAGATGTCGGCGTTGGTCTCCGTCAACCTGGGATGGGAGTGTGGAATGCACGTGCAGACCTGCGGCCATCATCTGCACCTGGACTGCCTGAAGTCCTATCTCCAATCTCTTCGCAGCCAGCAAAGACAGCAGAGCTTCGCCGTGGACAGAGGGGAATACCTTTGTCCTCTGTGTCGCCAGTTGGCCAATTCCGTTCTTCCGTTGGCACTTCAGCTAGGGGAATGCGAGGCGGTGGTGAGATCCCGACACGCGTCGCCCACCACCATACTCACGGAGCTTAATAACTTCCTCAAAGACATACAACGGAATCCGGTAAGCTGGATGATCTCCAGCGAGGCGACCTAGATCAAATAGGAATCCTTCTTCATTGAACTTCGATTTCAGATTTCAACGAACCTGGCCCTGGCCATGGGGAAGGCGATGGAGGACATGACGGACTGCACTTATCCGAAAGATAAGCAGAAGAACTTCCTACCTTGTCACCAAAGCTTGTTTCTCTTCGTCACTTCCGTGGCACGTATCAACTTGGAAGTCGAGGTGGTCCAACGTGGCGGATCTCTTTGCACTCCTTCCTCCACGACGATACCGCTCACCCCGAAACGAGACTGCATCGGTGAGTATTACTCAGGTCATCTTCCAGAGTTGAATCCTTCAAATAGCATCCTAACGACTTCTCGTTTCACCCAGTGGCTCTCCTGCACATGTTGGCGATGCACGCCAGGATACTGACGACGTGGCCCGTGGAGCAGACCTGGCAGCAACTTTCGGGACTGTCGATCGAGTCTGCCACGCCATTGGCGTTGACACCTCACAAGAAGGAAGTTCCTTTACTTCTCAGGGATCCAACGGCGCTTCTTATACAGTTTATTCTTTTACTGCCTTTGCATCTCGATCAGAGTGAGTGGAGCCTTTTGGAGAATGACGGACAGGATTGAGCTAATTTAAATCTTTTGACTAGAGTTTTGATCAAAAAAGCGATTTTAATAGTGACTTTAAGAATAGCAACGAGCTTTTATTTTTGCTTTTACATTGGGAGTTTTATCAACCCCCTTCACGCCTTACATCTTATGTTTTTTCCCTTTTAGCGTACTTCTCCAGCGTCGTTAAGGTCGTATACAATTTGCTGTACTATCAAGTCATAGTCCAAGTGAGTTACAGTCTCTCCGAGGCCGAGAGAAACACGATTCTGAGGCGTCGGAAGAACTGCGATCCTGCTCAGACCTCCTCCGAGGCGATCCTGCACACCGTAATCGGTTACATGAATCAGAGCGAGCTCTACCACAACGACGACGTGGTGTACAGGCCGTCGACCTCGTCGACGGTTCATTACGCCAGGTTCAAGACGCAGACGATCGAGCAAGAGGTACGAACTCTTATTATAAATTAATAATATTATAAATATTATTCAGACGAGTTCTTTATTTTTTTTTATTAGAGAGATTATTCGTTTTGGAGTAATCAAGTTCCATGGTTCCAGAGCTGGGTATCAATTTTAATATTTGGGGAACCATTTTACCTAGTTCTGTGTGGTTCATGGACCGGATAAATGACGAGTGCCTCTCTTCGCAGATCCAAGACTTGTGCTTGCCCTTCCTACGTGTCGCGGCGCTGTTAAGATATCATTTATACGAGCAACCGATACCGCAAGTGCGAACACCGCAATCCGAGTTCGTCCGACTGGTGTATTATTTGGAGCTGGTCACAGAGGGAATGGACTGGGACAGCTTCAACGCTGCCGTGGCCCTAAATTGGCAGGACAGCAAGGCGAGCACCTCGGTACCACGACTCTGGTGCGACCAGTTCATCTCCTTCGTCAATCGGAACGAGATCGCGGCGAGGAGCTTGATCGTCGACCAGCACATATCGTGGCAGATGCCGAAGCTGCTCAGTCTACCCAGGGAATACGAGAAGCTCTTCACGGTATGTCATGATTTTAAATTCGAGGCCGACCTCTAGGTAACACCGTTCGATTTGGTATTTACAGTACTACCATGAACGACAGTGCCGGCAGTGCCACTCTGTACCTCAGGAGATTAGTATATGTTTGCTGTGCGGCACTATAGTTTGCCTTAAGCAAACTTGCTGCAAGCAAGTCAACGTTTGCGAGGCGGTTCAGGTATGGCTACTCGTTTTTATAGTCAGTGGCGAAGAATTCAGAAGTATTCGCGGTAGCCCAGAAGGATATCTTCGATGCTTTCCAATTAGTACGTCGGACTACGGGTGGCGGCGCTGTAGTCGACTCTCTTCTCTTTCAATCTTAAAGCGATATGTAGCGGATTGCGTTCTTGTAAACGCTACCGCAAGGTGTGGGCTTCTGTAGAACCTCTGAAATCTTTGACCCTGGCCGAAATATTGGATTTATTCGACGAGCTTCGAGATGTGTTACATCTGAAGTAACGTTTCTGTCCACAGCATTCGATTGATTGCGGCGCTGGTACCGGTATCTACTTGGTTGTTACGTCAACTTACATTATCGTGATTCGAGGCAAGAGAGCGTGTCTATGGGGCTCCTTATATTTGGACGACTTCGAGGAAGAGGACAGGGACTTGAAGTGAGTACACTTTGAACCTAACCTAACCTAAAAGTACCGTCAAAGAGGTCTCATTTACAAAAACTCCGAACTGAGTATACCGAATCGCTTATAACTTCACAACATAAGTACGAAGGCTATAAGGAAGGTCCTGCATGAAATTTGAATTTTTAAAAATTTGTTTTATTTTCAAATTTTTTTTTTTTTTAAGAAAATGAAACTTTATGGGTGGCAGGACTTTTCTTGTAGCTTCCATGTTTACGTAGTAGAGTTTCAAACCATTCGGTACACCCAGTTGAGAGAAATGTGTCACGAACGATGATTGACCCTTCGGATGCCAGTTGTGTCATTTTAAATGTGGCTTTTTAATTAAATATAAATAATTGCTGCATTTTCTGCTTTTCCAGACGGGGCAAGCCTTTGTATCTAAGTCAAGACAGGTACCAACTTTTGGAACAGCAATGGCTGGCCCACAGGTTCGATCACACGAAGAAGACCTGGGTTTGGCATCGCGACGCGCTGTGACCCCTGACCACCCTGAGCTTGCTTTCCGAGATGCACCGAAGATTCCTTAGATCGTTTGTCCATCTATGATTCGACGCCTCGCCAACGTTAACAACGCTTTAAGGTTTAATGAATTCTTTTTCTCCGAGACATAGTACGTAGGTAATTGTATTTATTATGATGCAATGGATATAAACTAGGTTATAGTAATTATTGAAAGTATTAATATCGCGATACATGAGTTGAGCTAAATTCGGTTTGTACTAATAGCGTACGGGCGGCTGTATCGAAGGAATCTTATGTTTTCTAATTGTACATTTTATTTAAGGTACATCACACATTACGTCCCAATAAACGAGAGATGCAGTTGTGAGTACCGGGTGACGAGAACGAATACTCCGCTCGATGGTGGTCCATTCCGTGTACATTAAGCAGGGTACACATCCGAGGACGAGACATTTGTTCCGCCTCACCTTGCCTCCTCCGCGTTCGTTTTCAGATGTGTACCCAGGTTTAGCTATTCGGTTGCTCGAAGAAAGCCCTGGCACCCGAGAGAGTGTAATAGAGCAGCTGGAACTCCTGAGTCCTGTCGGCCAGTCTCTTCAGCGTCAGGGCTTTGGTTTGTTGCAACTTAAAGTCGTTCCTATGCTCTTTGCTCTCCGCCAAGGCCTTCTCCTCGGCAAATTGCTCGTCCACCGTCTTGAACCACTGCAGACTGTCGAGCTCGTTGCTCTGGCCCAACAGTGCAATTATGTAGGCCACTCCCATGGCGAAGCCGTCGTCGGTGAACGACACGCCGACCTTGTTCTTCTTGTACATCTTGTCCTTGCCGTCCACCGCGTTGTCGACGAAGCTCAGGGTCAACGGAGGCACGATCGCGTAGAACTGCTGGAGATGATAGGACTTGACGTCGCGAAAAGCCGAGGAGAAGACGTCCAGGAGGAGCTTGAAGTAATTCACGGCCTCGGTGAAGTTGCGCACCAGGTTCGCCACGTCGGCCTCCAGGCGTCTGGCAACGGCCTTGGTCGAGTCCGAGTACTCGAGGTCCTTCAAGACCTCCTGGAAGGCCGTCACCGTCTGCACGTCCGGCAGGAAGGAGACCGCATTCGAACAGGCGTGCATCCCTCCGGATCGGATTAGCCTTACATACCCCAGGGCGTTCCCGATCTGCGAGATCAGCTGACGAAATTGGTCCAGGTAGCTCAAACCATCCGGCGTCATCCCCAATTTTCTAATCCCCTTCTGGAACTTTTCCGCTCGCTCGTAGGTGTAGGGGGTTTTTCCACATTCTCGCTGCGCCTTCACGGATTTTATATCTCGCATCAGCCTAGATTTTATGTGGTCGTCGTAGAGGAACTGCGAGAAGGTGTGCAGCTTCACTCGGAGGAACTGGTAGACGAAGTTGACGGTCGTGCTCATGATGCCTGTTCCGTGGGTTCTTATGGAATTCGCCGCGTGACGGATTCCTATGGTGTTTAAATGCTTACCGGAACTCTCGCGTTCTATGAAGAATTGGGAGTTCAGGTTGTACGAGTACCTCGCCACGAACACGTGGATGTTCCTCATGATCTCCAGGGCGTCCAGGCCCTGCTCCAACGACTGGGTCGGTAGGTGATTCTCTACAAGGTGGAGACCCAACGTGTCGTTGGCTAGTTGCTGCATCGTCACGTAGGTCTTCCAATCGTGCAGGGCAACCGTAGTCAGGTTGTAGAACATCTCGTCGAGGTAGTGCTCGATGAACCTCTTTGTGGATATCAAGTGCCCCGCTATGGGGAGTGGAGTGCACCTAACCACGCGGTTGTTGTCCTTCACGCCCGTTTTGAAGGGGTTACTGCTGTCCACCTTCAAGTCCGAATGCACGTGTAGTCTTAGCTTTGTCTCGATTTCCCTACCTGCTGGTTCTAGGATCCTTTTCCTGAGAAGTTCCCTCTGCTCCGATGTCCTTGCTTCCACTAACTCCGATGATGCTTGTCGAAGAATGGCATCGTCGAAGGCATTCAATAGGTAAGCGAAGTGACCGATGTTCAGATTCTCTTCGAGCACTGTGGACATGTATGCAGGGATCATGCTGCGGTGGTGCAATAGAATCGAGAAGTCACACGCTTCTGTGATCAGGTGGTTCAAGTCGACCACTGTATCGTAAGAGTTTAAAAAGGATCTGAGCTTCGCTACCTCATCGTCCTTCAGGCAGTCACTGGATTGACTGGCGATGGCCAAAGCGCAGCGTGCGATCAGTCGGCGATCCGTGGTTCCTGGACCGTTTAAAAGACGCATTCCTAGTCCGATCAGTGAAAGAGAGTCCAGTCTCTCTTTACTGTATCCTTTGTCCTTTTGAATCAATCCCTTTCTCGCTGTTTCCAGGACTGTCAGGATCTGGTAGGAAAGATGTTGAATTATCTGGATCTGCGATTGGACTATCACTGGGGCAAAGGTACGAAAGGACACCTCCAATACCTTCTGAGTCTCGATCAGGCGACATATTAGTCTTACCGTACTGCGACTCATTGGCTTTGATAGTGCACCGTGTAAATTTGTCACAAACGATACCACCTCCGCAATTTGCAGGATTAATGTTAGGATGTCACAAAGTAAAGTATGTTTCTTGGTTAAATCGGAGATTTGAAAAATTCCAGTCCTCGTCGACATGGCATACACGTCGGCACACCAAACAATGGCACGATACACTAACTGACTTGTCGTTGCCTGCAGCTTTTGTGTTCTAGCTGTCAAAAGCTTCTCTCCTATTTGAGTACCGACGGATGTTCCAGCCTCTCTTGGTAAGAGATCGCCAAAGAACTTATTAGGAATCCATAGTACGTTTCCTGCAAGTGTCACTGCATAATGCTTCCTGTTTATTTCATGCAGTCTTTTGATCACTTTCTTGTCCATGGAACCGAATAGTTTTATCGTGGCAACGGCACCAACGTTTGCCCGAATCCAATTCTTGTTAAACGCAGCAGGATCGTTCAATTTGCTTTCGATGTCGGTTATGATATTCTTTAGGTAATTCACAAGATGATCGCACATTATAGAACTTTTGTTAATATCCATTGCATCTTCTAAGGCCTTATTGAACAGATTCTTAGACAGCAGCTGATTCCTTAAATCTGTCAAAAGCTTGTTTAAAGCAGGAAGTCTCGATGGTGCCACCGAGAATTGCGTTGGATTATGTATCGCGGAGTGTACCCTCATCTGATACTCTTTCCATAGTTCTAGAATCATAGGCTGCGCATCTATTATCTCGTCCAATGTGACCAGAAGAATTAATGTATCTATCAAGTGTTCTATCAAAACTGGTAAATAGAATTCATATTGTCCAGTAATTAGACCAGATAACTGTCGAACGATCATGTATGTAACGGTCGTAACACGGTTAGCATAAAACGAGAGGTCTTGCAAATCCGATACGAGCTGACCGATGTTGCTACCGTTGCCTTCGGATATTCTCTCGCCATGAGAGAATAACTTCCCATGAAATATGCCAGCTTCTGCCTTCAGTAATTTAACTTCTCGACATGTTCCTGCCACGGCTGCTAATACCTTCGAAATAGTTTTATTTTCTATGTCGACCAGGGATAAGATACTTATATCCTCATCTACGTTATATATTAATCGAACGGGTCCTTCGAGGAGCTGTTCAAGAGACGAATGATCCGATGGAAGGTTTTCGGCGAGGTGCTCGAGAAATGCACCATATCTTCGAAGCTGAACCTTTCCAGCAGTTTTGTACAACATTTCGTTTCGTTCGACGTTCCATGCTGTAGGGTTAATCATCTTAAAAAAAAATAAGAGATCAGATATAATTTCTACTTGTACATACAGTAATTCTCATAATGATATTGACAAGCAATGTTGTTAATAAGCTTTTAGTTTTCAGGCAACTATAATCGTTCACGGATAAATTCAGGTAAACTTACAATATTTTGTTACTAGTTGTTACTAGTAATAGTGTGAAAGCGCGCTAAACCAGAGAATAGTAAAAAGTGATAGTGTCCACTGTGTCGGATTTTGCAGCTATAACGAGCCAGTGCTACCTGGTAGCACTCCATAGAAGCTCATCCATACAAGATGTAGAAAGTATAATTACATAACCTTTGAGTTTAAAAAAAACCGCGCCCACTTTAAATTCAGTTATCCTGGATCCTGTTGCTTTTTCTTCCCCCTTTCGTAGACAATTATGGGAAATGCAGGACGAATCCTAATATTTCCGCGATATTTCTTTTGTACAATCGGTTTATTTAATAAGTTCAATACACGGTACCGATACTTTTACGACTGAGCGGTGAACACTCAACATTCAGAATCTTTTTCATGCTTTTCCCTTATACATCTGACAAAAAATAACTCAATTTCGCATTTTTCTCGAAACCAAACTAAACAGTGCACAAGTTACAAATTCATTTAGCAGTCTGTACGAACCACAACGTAAAGTCTCAGATTATAGTCACATCGTTCTGCGATGTATCAAGGAATTTGGTAAACAAGCATCGCTACGAAAGGTACGTGGGTATGTCTAGTCGCATTAGGGTATTAAACTTAGATATTTACTAGTTTTCAACTTAACTCGAGGCTCGAGTATCAACAGCAGACCTTGCAATGGCCATTATCCTTACTTATGTTACTTGCTGCGTAATAAATCAATAAGGAAAAAGTAATTTCACAGGCGATTAAACAAATGAAACATGAATTCATCTCCAAAGTTATTGTTAAATTAATCGCAGTACTTTAGCAAATTTTTGCGCATTTTTGTACGATTACTTACAAATGCACGAAGTCCAATTAACGTTATTACTCGGACAGATGTGACAACTTATAAACGTAAATGGAAACTATGAGTTGCGAAAACAATATTTCAAGCAGAGATGGGCAATTGTATTTTTTTAGTTCATACACACACTGTCTTTGTATAATGTAAGCATGATAAATCACTCTGTATCTTTGTCCTGTATAATTAATAATAACTTAACTATTCAGTATCTCTTCAATTAAATTGTATTAGGTAAAGCTATGAGGTTTTAAATATTAATAACCTCTGTAACTTTTATATTTATCCGAGAATTGTCCCCAGATAAATGATATAATTTAGACCTGATCCAATGATGGACATTAATTTTAATTGACCTAAGCTGTTAAGATGCATGCTTTATAAAATGGAATAGTTTCAATGATCATTTATCCAATTACTTGGCATAAAGGAAAATTTAATGATATATCAAGAATACAACTGAATTATAAAACTTACTTAAATAGAAAATGTAATCTTGCAATACACAAATAAGACTCAAGGGTGCAATACAAAGCGAGTAAATTAATGCTTTTTAATTAAACAATACGGCAATAATGGATATCTACTTTACACTTTAAACAACTTTCAAGCCATCTCTGCTTTAAAGATTGCTAATTAAATCTTAGTACATACAATTTAATCGATTCCACTTTTAGTGTTCATATAACAGATTATAGAAGAAAATGAAAATGATGAGGTTTGCATTACAAAGCTATAGCATTTTTGTTTCCTTTAAAAGAAATACCTACATATTATGGAAAATGGTTTTTTTTTTCGTGAATCTTAAATCCACTCTCTTATTACAGGAATGTAAAACTGCACATTCAGAAATACTATGTGGAAATCAAATTACGTAATTTCTTTTTAAACGTACATATGCGTTATTGATAACCGTGTCCATTTGCTTGTGTTAATCACTTTCACTTTAAAAAGTATTAAAACCAAATTGCATGGTACACCTTCCATATCTTCTCAGTATTGACCACCGGTCTGCTCTTGGTATACTTCGATAACGTCATCATTCTCCATTTCCAACTGTAAACCAAAACGCATTTATCAGATTCTTATTGTTATTTCATGAATTAAACTACAAACTCAATATTTTAATTTACCTCATGTAAAATAACTAGAATTTTAGAAGCACTGTATTACCTGCTTTGGTGTTTCATCATCGTTGATTCTTTTACCATCGAAAAGAAACCTCAGCGATGTCATTGGTACTCCCTGGTATAGAGAAAAAATGAATTTAATATCACGATACAATTGTAGAATCATCCATTCGCATTAGTCTTGTTGACGATGAACTTAATTACGTAAATAAAAGCACAGCCTTGGAAACATGACTTACCACACGGTCACTGTAAGATTTCTTAAGCTTGCCCATTTGAGTGGTCATCTTTACCCTAAAGTGAATTTCATTGCTATCCTACAAAGAACAATAAAATGAATCCTCAAGTGCAGGAAATATTAACGAATAGACTTAAGAGTTAAACAAGATCCCTTACTACCGGGAATCCTGTGCACTCACGTTTCCCACGACTTTGAGCTTGATATATTCGGAATTCGCGTCTCCTGGGCCGGCTTCGGGTTTTTGCTCCTGACGTACGAAGGTTATAATCGTTAATTCGGTAAGGAAATACAGCTCGTAACTCTCATTCAAGTTTAGGCAGTCGCGGCGATAAAAATTTCACTACAAACGGGGAAACTTACCTGACCGTCAGACATCCTGATTAATTAGAATTAGAAATAATATCTCAACCACGCGCTTCGACGGTAACCAAACACAAGCATCCAATATGGCGGCGCGCTTTTGTCAGTTCACAGCCTTCTATTCGGAAAGTAAAAACTCTAACGTATCCGCGAATTTTCGTTCGGAAAGGCATCAGATTCTGCCATTAGGTGGGAAATTCGGTCTCGTGGAGCTTCTGCCGAGGGAAAGCGGTACGACGTACATTATTTGTTGGGAAACCCGAGACATTGGCGACAGGGAACAAAATGGAAAATGGACGTGGTGTGGTAATTCGATTTATTTCGCATCGGGACGTAAGAGAGTAAGGTTAGAAACGCTATCAAACGTTTGAATCATGGATTTGCGGTACCATTACTCTTCTTGAATCTATGCTTCTTGAACTGTTCTGAAATCGACAGCCAATCGCAGCTGTGTTCCTCTGGTTGCGCTATTGTTCCAATTTCGCGATATGGCCGGCTTTAGCTGATCGCGTTTTGATTGGCCCGTGGTTATCTACAAGATGATCGTCGACCAATCAGCGCGTCGCGTCTTGTCCGTAGTTGCGGACCATCCTTGAATTTCGGAAAGTCGGCCATTGGCTAGCCGAGTCCTCGAAACTGCGTCCAGTCGCGTTGCAGTTCCGTGTACGGTCCTGCAATTGTCAGTGAATCGTAGGAAAGTTTCGGCGTCAACAAATCCTGAGAAAGGTACGAGATTCCCGTACTTCAAAGCTTCTTCGCGCGTTCTCGTCGAACTTCTGTAGTATCAGTTTCCTGTGTGACAATAAGCAACGATAATAGGAATGATTACGCGTGCGCATGCGCACTCTGCCAAAACTTCACACATCTCGAGAGCCCTTCGAATAAATAACGTTGTTTTCGTTGTGTACGATGTCGCTTGAAGAATCTAATGAGCATATTTCGTTATCCTGTCGCCCATGGCATTCATCGAAGTTCTTGAGTCGCCCTACGTTGACCAGAGAAACCACGTAGATCTTTTTCCGTGATTCATAAAGAAGACATGGACGGAAATATTGCATAAACTTCAAACAATGTAGGTTATATTATGTCGTCGAAAGTAAATAATACTTCCGAGGTAGTTTGACGTTTTCGATGTGATTTATGAATCTCAGTATACGATATATCTTAACTTCTCAAAGGGATGTTTGCAATGACTTGTACCGTTTATGTATAGATTTTAATTCAGTACAGTTTTTATTTTGTAAGAAAAATGTGTATTCGATTTGTTTTACAAAGGAGATACAAGTAATAATCATAGAAATATAGCATGTATGTCTATGAGTTAGATCATTTCATGACCGAATAATATAATGTCCTTTTACAGTGCTCTGCTACGTCGTCAGTATATACGTGCTCTGAAATGCCACAAAAGACTCCAGAAAAAAAGATAGCAAATACCAAAGGGTTACGGTTTCAGCAAGTGATCAATGTAAGCCCTCAACAATCTCAAACACCTAATTCTAATCAAAGAGTTCTTATTCTGTCAACACCTATTAAGTTGAAAGATGGAACCGTTAATATCGAGCAGAGAGCGATACCTTTGAGAATTAATAATAATCAGTTAATAATGAGCGGAGGTGCCAAGAGCAACGTGATTTCCTTGAAGCGCAGTAACGAACCACCGCCTCTGGCGTTACCCATTGACCAACTTAATAAAAAATCTCCTACGTTTGTTAAGAATGAAGTCGGACAAGTTATGGGAAAGTTAATACCACTTGGAAAATTTTCTAATATCTCACCAAATACATTGAGTCCTGTAACTCCAGTTTCTGCATCACCTGTACTTACGAATCAGAAAGTTAAAGGTGACACGACTAAACAGCATGCGAAACCCAGAGAAAACAAAGCACTGAAACTGACCGAATGTACAAGGAAATATATTCGCATAAGTAATGAATCTTTGACACCGAGACAGAATGTAAAATTTAAAGAGAGACCGTTAATTCTTAATGCTGCGGATGCCGTTGCAGGCTGTCAAAATACAAAATCTTCTGTTCCTGGAACTTCATCGATTGAAGTAAGTCTTGTCAATAAACAATCAACGCCAACATCGACAAAACCAAAGAAAGAAATTCATCTGGTTTTGAAAAGAGAGAACAATACGGCAAGCATAGGACAAACTGGAACCAACATAAAACTAATACCTTTCGATCAGTGGAAACAGAGTTCAAAATTAAGCGTTTTAAAGAGCCCTGATAATATGTCATCACAGACGAAAACGATAAGCATTGAGAGTCGCATGAATGACCAGAAGGCAGTTAAAACCCATGCACTCCGTTTCGCCGAATCTCATTTGCAGTCATCGATTAAAGATAAGAGCTTTAGCAAGACGGACATTTTGAGCAAGGACTCGCTAAATATTGAAAGCGTCAGAACAATGAACAATATAATAAAATCAGAACCTGTCGATCAACATGAATTAAGTACAAAAGATGGGACAAAAGTACCTACCGATATAATGGATGTATCGATTCCTGATTTTGCACTTTCTGACTTTATTGAATCCAACGATACGTCTAATTTGATTAACCTTAAAATTCAATCAAAACCGATTCGATTAAAGAAGGATGAGTCTAACATAGGTACTCATTGGTTAAGGCAAAAAAGTGAGCCGCAAAGTCAAAATGACTGTAAAAATAGTTACGCTTTATCATTAAGAAACTCATCCGCTTGTTCTCCAAATCAAACAAGCGGTAGTAGTAAAGAAGTTCCGTCCGAAACACCAGTAGCAAAGAAACAAAACACGTGGGATGATCTGTATAATCGGTTTAAAATAAAGAAGGCCGACGTAACTGAAAAAGAGCTGGCGATGATGTCATACATTCATGGATTGAGGAAAAGGCTGTCGTACTCGCAACATTGTAAGATCAAAATGCAGACATTCTTGCTGCAGCAACAACGTCGAGGTATGGCATACCTAACAGGTATTCAGAGGAGTTTCATTAAATCACAGATCAGAAATTCAGGAAAATCATTAAAAAAGCAAAAGTTTACGAAGTTGGAAACTTCTGTAGCTCAAGAAATATTGAGAGCTGTTGGACCGAGAGGCTACAATAATTTAAGGAAATTGTTTTACCTTCCCACCAGAAGCATAATCACTAACAATTAAATTTAACAAATATCCTGTGATATCGTGAACAATAATTGACTCAAAAAGAGACATATGAGTTATACAGCCTGGTGTGATCTACTTGTTAATTATTTTTTAGTGTGATCACACCATAGATTTAACTAAATCTATCCAGTCGTCTCCTAAATGTCACAAGGTAATCGCACTCAATTTAAACCTTGTGATATTTAGATTACGATTGTAACCTTTTTTTTTACAAAAAAGATTTTCTTTCCTTGCAAGTTGCATCTTGTAATTAAAGGAACGTAATTGTTATCGAGAAGAACAAAACCATTGGAGACTGAACCATCTGCTAAAAACTTATTGTTAAAAATGACGACAACTAAGATCTTTCATAAGTATCATTTTGTTTTCTTTATTATGAATGTTTTTCAGCGTTTTAAACATGTTATTTATATAAATAGATAAAGGGTGCACTGTTAACTGGACACATTACTGCATGAATTTGTTGCATTTCGTTCCGATTGATATTGAATAATTTGTTACAATAAGCATACTGCCCGTGTGCACCTGTATTATAAATTGGAAACATAGTTAAATATGGTTAGTACCTTGTAAAATACAATGTTCGCTTTGGAGATATTGCTGCATATTAACGTAGACCTTATGTGCAACTTAGTAATAAATCGCATATTACACGTTATGGAGGAATTTGATTCAATTTCATATAGTTGCTGGGAAAAGCACACGTTTTAACATTATCACCCTTCAAATTGTTGCTTTATTGAATAAAGTTTCTATGATAAAATTAAAGCTTCACCGACTCGTATTATATTTCTACATTAATTGAATTTTTAGAGTAGCTCGTGCATATATACGATACGAATTTCAGCCAATCTCCCAACTCATCTCTGCAGCTACACTTTGGTAAAGCACGTATATAAAATGATGTGTCCAAAAGATGATCTAGACAAGAAACCAGGGTCCAATATTGAAGCAGATCGCCCCGCCGCCATCTTTACGACGTTTCGAATAATTTGTGTCCTATAGGGACCCTCCCGTTTCGTTACACCCTATATAAAAATCTGGAGAAAGAGGTGGCGCCGCCCTGACGTCGCGCGTCGGAACTACTCCCTCACTTTCCTAACCTCCGATCTCCCGACTACCCCCACTCGAGTTCGATGGTCCCAACTTTCGCTCTGCGTTCCGAACAGTTCCAAATCGGTTCCCAAGCACGCGTAGGGTCGAAATTCGTTCTCGGCGTTCTTCTACGCCGGTAATTTCATCGCTCGAGCCGTTTCCCCGAGGGATTAGCGACCATTCGAGAAAACCTCTCGATCTCGAATCCGGGGCGAGGTCGTGCTAACCTGCGTGGGTTCAACGACCGAGGCGTAACAGTGAGAAGAGTGGCACCGGCCATGTTTATGTCATGGTGTATCCGAGGAGCGATTCGGAGTTAACCGAGAGTACGCCCGATTCCGTGCGATCGACCGAAGTTTGACGCACCTCTGCCAAACCCATCTACGGTGCGACATCCTCGCCATGGAATCCAGCGATAGAGGTTAGTGGCGGTCGATTTAATCCCCGAAACCGGCGATATCGAGCGTCTGACGTGAATCGTGGCTGGGGGCAATGGCAGTGTCAGGGTCGGAATGGAACTAGTTCAGTGACCGTGATTCGCAGGGACCTTTTACCCGTGAGCTCCATTTCCCCATTTTCCGGCCCAAGACTCGCAGCAATTGAGTGTCCTATGTTAAGAAATGTTATTCAGCATTTCAGAAGATTTATCCATGGTATCGGTGGCTGACTTTTAAGGTTGGCTGTACCGAAGGGTCCCCTCCCAATAGATTTGGGTCGTATGCTTTGCCCCGTCACTGCCCCACCATGGTGAGGTCCGATCTTACAATGGAATTCGTTTCTATAACGACGGTATAAATTGGTCTGTTCAAATTTTTTACAATTAACATCGAAGGTACTTAATGCATTGCATACGAGTCGGTCGATGCCTCCGATCTGTCGGATACAGTGGCAGAGAAGGGTCAACCTTTGAGAGATCGATGTCTGCGATGCATGCAACAAATACTATACAAGGTACCTATATTGCGAATAAAGATACCGCGTGTAAATGAGTTCGTTCCCTTTGACTTGGTTACGGTGATGTCTTCCGCACCTGTCTTAATTGGACACAGTGGAGGTTAACCGCGACCGGCAGGAACCAGAATTTAAATATTCCGCAAGTGGTAATATTTAACATTCCCCAAATGCCGCATCACCTTTCAGTACCTGTCAAACCGACCATACCTTCCGGGATCGCATGGGACAATCACTCCTTCCTAGAAAACGTCTCTTATCATCGGCAGATAAGTCATTGAGCGCGCCTCGCGAGTTAATCCAGAAAGACGACAGATGTCTCTGCTAGCTCCGACCGGGATCGAGATCGAGGTTAAATTTTCCGACCGCAACAAAAAAAATTAGGAATGGGATAAAAAAAGAACAATAGGCTAGAAGACATCACCACGTGACCGAAACTCGAGCCGCATCGTGTAAGAATTCTCACGTTCATCTTACATCACCATTCCGTCGCCTCTCAACGACCCGAAACCACCTGTATCCTCCTAAAAACCCACGACGCGTTCCTACTTCCCATCGAATATTCCGGAAAATTGATTCGGCTTGCCTCGATTATTCCCCGATAGCGGACAATCCTATAATATCGGGTGTTTACCCGCGACCACGCTTACCGCGGTCTCCGTAGGGTGGCGTTCCGAGCGGCCGCGAGGCGACCGTAATAGGGACGTCCGCTCGTTTCGGCCGTGCACTAGAACTTGACTCCTAAGCTCCCCGCAGTCTCTGGCGCAAGCTCGAGCGCCCCTCTCCTCCCGCACCGCGACCTCGACCGGCCGCTCCGCACCCGTCGCGTCGTCGCGGCGTCTGCCCGCTCCTCCCCTCGCTCCTCGCAGCCTCGTGTCCTATTCCGGGAGCGCCCCGCTCTCCCCTCCCCTCCCTCGTCCATCACGTCCGCCGTGGCCTCCACTCTGCTTTCCCCCCACCCCGCCCCTCCCGCTAAGGGGGTTCGCGCCTCTCCGTCGCTCCCATTGGTCGATCGCTGGCGCGCTCTCCGTCCGCCAGCCGTGATTGGCTCGCGGCCCCCCCCACTCCCCTCCCCGCCCTACCCGCATCCTTTGGGTCGCGTAAACCGGCCACTGAGTCAGTTGGCGAAGCGAGCTCTCGGCCGACAGGTACGCGCGCGGGTGGGTGTGCGCGCGCGCGTACACGTCTCTACTTGCGCGCTCCCGCCCCGCCCCTCTCTCGGCCCACCTCGCCCCACGTGTTTTCCGCGGCCGAGGCGACGCTTCGGGAAGTGCGTCGTCTCGGCCGTCCCGCGGAAAGCGAGAGTGCTCTCTCACCGGGGATCGCGGTCGATCGGTTTCGAGGGAGGGAGGGGGGAGACGTCGAAACGAGCCCTCCTGCGGGAACCGCGACTCGCCGGGGACATTCGAATAAGTAGGCCACGTAAGGGCACGTGGATCGGGAAAAAAGAGGTTAAGGACTCTCTGTCGGTGGCCTTCGCGCGTCACCTCGACGTTCCTTTTTTTTTTTAAACCGCCACTCTCGTTACGTGTACACACGCATTGCGGCACGGTACGGGCGGGGAGATATCGCATCCATCCGGCTTTTCCGGGTATGGGGGGTTTTGCAAGGATGCGAGATCGCGCGGGTCGAACGCGGCAACCCAAGATGGCCGCCGCGCGCTAGAGTTTCGGCCCTTTATAAGAAGTCTCCCTTCACCCTCCGTGATTTGGCTTTCTTACTGGTTCGGACATGCGGGCTATTTTCTGGCTATGCAGCAGGTGGAAAGGTTAACTCGCACCGGGCGTCTGAGTTAGGCCCGTGCCGTGTTTTTTTGTTTTTTAATATATATATGTACTTCCGTCCCCATCCTGACTCGATCGTTCTCTGCGGGGAGATTACTGTACGCTTTCGCTTTTCTTATATTAATGCCTGTTTTTGAGCGCAAACTGTATATGGATTCCTCACGGGGAACAATTGATGATATGTTCGTACATCGTACTCCGCGATCCTCGGTTGGTTGCAGAAATAATTGAAATTCCTTCCTTCCCATGAAAAGTTCGAGTCGACTTGTGCCGTTTCAATATATCTTTGCTAAATGTATGGGAACATTCATTACGATGGACTGACGATTGCGATAGCTGTCGAGTTGGCGTACAGAATTCCTCCGCAGGGCTGAGATTGAGGTTTAGGTCTCGTGGGAGTAGACGAGTTCCCCCCTTGTGTTTACACCGGCCGAAAACACGGCGGAGATCGCGGTCCCTCGATTCGCCGTGTCGCTCGCGCGAGGCACGCCGGGGGACGCGGAGGGCGGCGGCGGGGGTCCGCCTCGCGGCGCGGCGCGGCGCGCACTGCGCAGCGGGCCCGACCTTGAAAGCGAATAGGACGGGCGCCCACGAGGAGGTTTCCGCTTTCGCGGGGCGCCGCGAGGGGCGCGCAGCGCGGGGAGAGCGCGCGTGACGGGGGGAGGGGGGTCTCCGGCGGAGGGAGAGAGACCGAGCGAGGCCGTCCGGCCGCCGGCGGGAGGGAGACCCCACGATACAGGTGGAGGGAGTTTTTTAACGATCGCGCTCCGACGGAGCCTCGATCGCGGATGCATACTCCTAGGTTAAGGGGAGGCACGCGACAAAGGTGCCGCGCGAAAAACACTGTTGCTTTCGTTGCGACTTCCTCCCTCTCTCTCTCTCTTTCTCTCTCCTGGATTCCCTCGTTTCGGTTCTCCGTTCGCCTCGGCAGTTCTCGGCTGTTCTCGGCCCTACTCGGCTCGGGCGCGTATAGGCATGCCCCTGGTGCTACGGACGGAAGGAAGATAGAGAAAAAATAGTACGCGACGAGCGAAAAGTGCGACGGAGTGCTTATCGGGTTCGAGGTGCTCGTCCGGATGTGGGGTGAAGTTATCGCGGGGGGTTTAACGTGGATCGAGGGGTAAACGGAGATTTAGGATCCGGTAGCGCGCAGCCACGGTCGCGGAACGAACGGGACGCTACTCGGTTGGCGCGGCGAAACGCGACCTTGAGGTGTCGCTTAGCTGAGGGGAAAGGCGGTAATGTCAGCTAATTCTTCGTGCGAGGAGCAGTCTGCCGGTGCACTTGATCCTACGAACGTCGGATGTCGGATTTTTCGGGGATAATCGTTACCCTAGAGGTGCGGCCCTTTCCTCCCGACGCGGCGAGCTAAGATTCGACTCGACTCTTTTTTTGGCTTTTTTACGCCTTCCCAAGTTTTGCCACGCACGCGGTCTCCTCGATCCGTCCGCTTCTTTTTTTTTGGTTTTGTGGGGTTTTTTTTTTCCTCCACGTTTTCTAGCCTATTCTCTACTTCGGTTTGTCGAAGCCTTTTCGAGGTTAGACCTCGCGGAGTGACGTTGAACGACGACACGTAATGACCCGACCGAGGAGGGGCGAGACCCGGTGGTCGGCGCCGAACCTACGGCCAAAATAACCGAGGAACGCTTTTCCGATGAGAGAGGCGTGCGATACGGACGATGCTTCGGGGGAAGAGACGGTAACCGCGGTCTCGGGGACACGAGGAACCAGTGACCTCCTCTCGTGAGGAGCGACAAGTAAGGCAGGCTCACGGAGAGAAGGCAAGATGATGAAGAAGGAGAAGCCGATGATGTCGGTGACGGCCATCATCCAGGGCGCCCAAGGCCAGCACTGGGCCCGGGGAAACACTTGTACGTATCCGGAAGACCGAGGCGTGACTTTGATCTTCCCTCGTACGTTTTAGTGGGTAAAAGTCCTGCACTGTTGTATCTCCTCTCATGGGAGGCGGGGGGTTCGTATCGCAGATTTTTCCTCCCCATGTAAATGAGAAAATAAAATAAAGCGTCGAAAGCCGGATTTCGACGAGGCGACTTCCTCTCTTTGGTTTTAGTGGGTACAAGTCCTACACTACTTGCCCCCCCGAGGGGGGCGAGATGCTTGGATAGCTGATTTCCTCTATGTATGAGAAACTAGATAATAATACCTACTACTGGACCTGGGGAGACGTTTGTACGTGTTTCGAATGTCTCTCGGATGCAGCCCGAGACCTCTCCCTCGATCTGGAGCACGGGTGGAGTTTTAGGTCGGCGACCTTGACCTATCCCTACCCAGATCTTGACCCGCGCCACTCGGGTAACATCTTCTTCAGTACGCCGAGAGTCTGTTCCGACCTTGTAGGACTCTGTTCTTCTTTTTATTTCCATTTTTCTTTCCCGTCGTGGGCAGAGGGACGACCTGTGGGCGTAGTCGTGGCGAGGTAAAGGTGTAACTCGTCGCCTGGGCAATGCAGGGAAATCGGTCACCTGACGTGAAATATAACGCCCTGGGAGAGGAAAATCGCCCACGCTGTGGAAAAGGTCGCGGTGAGAAGGAAGCTCGCCCACGGGATTCACGAGAAAGCCTCGAAGAGAGAACTTTTACCCTCAGAATGCAGGGGAACTAGTCTCGAGTCTTCCATTGACGTGGCCTTCTTCAAGGTTGCGCCGTGTGCCTCGGCGATGCCTCAACGGTTCCGTTAATCGATCCTTCCGTGACCCGATCACGGGCGAGTCATCTCTCCCCCTGGAATCGGAACGCAGACGGATAATCGATATGGTCGGGAATGCCGATCGATGCGAGTACTTACCTGGGGCAACGCTCCGGGAGTCACTCCTTGAAAATCTATTCCCTGGAATATATTTCCGAGGAACTTGTGAGAACTCTCTAGAGGACGAGGCGGACCTTGATCGCGGTTTCTTCTCGTTTCAGGGCTGAGTCTGGACAACAGCAACATGTCCATGTCCTCGGTCGGTCCCCAGAGCCCGCTGGACATGAAACCGGACACGGCGACTCTCATCAACTCCGGGAACTTCAGCCCCTCCGGTCCGAACAGTCCAGGGTAATGGGATTTGATTTTCTTTCTACCTACGGAAGCTCGCAATGGTAGAGCGTCGTCCTTAACCAGGTGGCTGTTGCGACCTCTTTGAAAAATGTGCGTTTCACGACGAGTATACTCGTGAGAAACCGCTAACTGGTTAAGAGAGACTTCGGTAAACTCACCGCCATTGACCGCAAATCGTGAACTTTCGGATCCTGGTGGAAGGTGGACGTAAGGCGACGTCTCTTGACTCTGACCTCCTGGTTTCCAGGTCGTTCAGTGCCGGCTGCCACAACAGTCTTCTGAGCACCTCGCCGAGCGGGCAAAGTAAAACGGGCGTTGGCTCTCCCTATCCTCCGAATCATCCCCTGTCGGGAAGCAAACACCTCTGCTCCATCTGCGGTGACCGGGCCAGTGGGAAACACTATGGCGTGTACAGGTGAGACACCTAGGAAGAGTGATGGAAGGGTCTGATGAAGTAGTCATGGAAGGGTTCATCGGTGGTTTCCTTTTTCGTTTCAGTTGCGAGGGGTGCAAGGGGTTCTTCAAGCGCACCGTCCGCAAGGACCTCTCGTACGCGTGCCGGGAGGACAAGGCCTGTATCATCGACAAGAGACAGAGGAACCGATGTCAGTATTGCCGGTACCAGAAGTGTCTAGCCATGGGCATGAAGAGAGAGGCCGTCCAGGAGGAGCGGCAGCGCACCAAGGAAAGGGACCAGGGCGAAGTCGAGAGCACGAGCAGCTTGCACACCGACATGCCGGTCGAGCGCATCCTGGAAGCAGAGAAACGGGTGGAGTGCAAAACGGAACACCAAGGGAACTACGAGGTAGAGCTCTCTCCTAAGGGGAGGCCGAGCATGTCGAACGCAAAGACGTACACACCGAATCGCTTTGAAATTTTACGTCAATTTTGACAGTCCCTCAAGGTCCTGGCAACTTTGGGCTGAAGAGTCCTTTCTACTTGCAGAACGCCGTGCCGAACATCTGCAGCGCGACGAACAAGCAGCTCTTCCAGCTGGTCGAGTGGGCGAAGCACATCCCGCACTTCACCTCGCTGCCCCTGGAGGACCAGGTCCTCCTGCTGCAGGCTGGATGGAACGAGCTGCTGATCGCCGCCTTCTCTCACCGGTCGATCGAGGTCAAGGACGGCATCGTCTTGGCGACTGGGATCACCGTCCACAGGAACCTGGCGCACCAGGCCGGCGTCGGCACCATCTTCGACAGGGTCCTGTCCGAGCTGGTGTCCAAGATGCGCGCGATGAAGATCGACAAGACCGAGATCGGGTGCCTGAGGTCCATCATCCTCTTCAATCCCGACGTGAGGGGACTCAAGTCCAAGCAGGAGGTCGAATTGCTGAGGGAGAAGGTTTACGCCGCCCTAGAGGAGTACACCCGGGTGTCGAGGCCCGACGAACCTGGTCGGTTTGCCAAACTTCTGCTACGCTTGCCATCCTTACGGTCCATCAGTCTCAAGTGCTTGGAACACCTCTTCTTCATCAGGTTGATCGGTGACATGCCGATCGACGCTTTTCTCCTTCAGATGCTGGAATCTCCGTCGGATCCTTAAGCATGGGGCTCCCACTCTAATCTCTAACTTCTCTAACACGTTCACGTCTGAACTATCTCACCGAGTATACATATATACATATATACATATTAATATAAAATATGAAGCCTCTCGATTACGTTCTTACCGTATTATTTATACGAATTACGGTGCGGTAACTCTTATCTCCTTTTTTCGTTTGAATTTGAATTTCTACGAGGGTGATTCGGGCACCCATCGAGCTGGTGATGAGATCTGTGGAAATGCCTCCTATGAAGTGGGGATCTCTCGTCGAGGTGAATCTGGAATGTGAACGGTTGATAAGAGGGCTACTCCGGGGAATGGTGAAAGTGATCGAACTAAATTGGACTATTTATAATGGTGTTGTGATGTTTTATCATGGAAGTTTATCCATGAGTTATCGATTTCTACGCTCTGGCATTGATTTGGATAGAGCTGTGTAAAAGATACACGCAGTTAGTGTATGTGATAGTGGTTAAAAATAATGAGCGCTGCCTTTTGCTTCTAGGCAAATTCATTTTGAACTGAATTTCATATGTCTATGAGTTCGGCTTCAATTGTTATGGGGAAAAATAGTGTCGAAATTATAAAGTGGTTGTGCGGTTCTCCAGAGCTTTGCGTTTAACGATTGTTGGTTCACTTATCGCTCGGCCACTGTAGATATTCGTACTTTCAATCGTTCGATTCGATGTAACTTCCTTGGGTCGTTTCAATCGAAGACTTAGGTGTACTTTTCAAGTAACGAAAGTAACCTGTAACGATTTGTCGTTGAATTTTAACAAGGGCCACCTAGGCCCACTCCTTGGATGTATATATAACAGAATTCTTTATAAAATGTGTTACTTAGCGAACAAAGTAAATTTATACAATGAGTTTATTTTATCAGGTCGGAATACATGTTCAGATATTATCTTTGAACTTTACATTCCAGTGTTATCGCGATTTGAATTGTTATATTATAAAGCAATTATAAAATGTTAAAACGGGCTAGAATATACGGTTAAATTGGAGAAACGATTTTACACACGTGATTCTACACTGTACTATACACCGTTTTCACTCAACCTTTTCTCTTGGCAGAACGCGTTGATTTACAAACATTGTATGTTATTCGTGCAGTCCTTCCCGTAGTTACTTCTCCCATAGGATAAATCCAATTTATCACTAGTAACGCAACTTGCAGTTAGACTTGTAGCTAAACGGTAAACCAAATGATCGATGAATATTTATTTTTCGTTACCATTCATTTATTCTTTCAAATCTATTTAACTAATATTAAATTTTGACCATCACTTCCGTGTCTCGTCTATTTTTGATAGTACGATTGAAACTGATCCTCTGCAGGAATATCTGCCGAGACTGTCCTTCCTCGCGATCACTAAACTTTTATTTGTACATACTTTTTAATTATATAGTTGAAACATTATATTTTCAATAAATATTAATTGAAATCGTCATACGCAGGTGTATCGCTTTTATGCATATTTTTTTCTCAGGTCTTCCTCGATGTGTGTAGGGTGCTTGAATTGTGAGGTTTTGTAACTCGCGCTTATTAATTGTTATTAAAGAATACATCGCTGTTTGTGGGAGAAAATGTAATGTTTTCTGACCTGGTCGTAGTGGTTATGACGTTATGGTTGACTGGGATTCCTGGCGTTATCTTCGAGAACAATGGAGTTTTTCCTGGTACCCGCGTTTTTGGAAGTTCACATTCCGGTCGTGACGTGCTGCCATCTATGGAAATCTCTAGAAACAGGGTGCACATTCATTTATATATAAATTTGGATCTCCCGGTGTTAGACGTGATTTTTAATTCAATGAAAAAATTATTCTTACAGGACTATCGATTTATTTTTATTGGAACTGTCTCTAAAATGAGGCTGGTGTTATTTTTTTTTAACACTGTAGACTTAGATCACGAACGTTCTAAATAATTGTTTCGATTGTTACTAATCAGTCAGCCTGTGGTCTAAGGGTACGATTGATTATCGATCCGACATCGATAAGAAACTGTTATGTATTCGAGACTGCATGCTGACTCATTTTTTTTTTCAGGCCAGCTCTTCCGACCAATCGCCGAAATCCCTAAAGAAATTGTCCAGCATTATCTTGCGAGTTTAAAACAACTTAGCAGCGAATATTAACGAGAAATGCATTACCTGTTGCTAGGAAACTCCACTATCGCTAGATATCGCGATAAAAGTGCATCGATCGTGATAAAGATGCGGTTTTTTCGCGCTTATCCTTTGACCGCCATTTACTTCTATTGACCTTGCCTTATCAATTAATGCACCGTCAATTGCCGCCAGACCAAGAGGATCTGCGATTAATCTTCGGAATAATATCTGAGAATACACTTTATAGACAGAAATGTCTTATCTGTAAAATATTGGAGCTCCACCGGATATTTTAGTCATTTGGTTTCGTTCAGTTCTCACATTTTTATCGACCGCTGTATTAGTTCCGGTTTCGGTTCCCGGAGAGCGCCACCGATTCTAGTCTCTGAACTGTAGACAAGAGAGGAACGTCTCTTTGGAGGTTAGTCGCCGCGATGACGCCTTCATGTCGGGCGGTGTAAACGCCATCGTTCTTTCGAAGTTCCATCTTCGCATTTTCCACCGCGGCGGGGATTACGTAATCTGGCCTTAAATCGCTGCGAGGGCTTGGTGGGAGCGTTGAAAATTAGTTGTGCTGCGTGTTCATTGAGGTGGAGTAATCTAGTTGACGTTATTCGGTGTGGAATTAAATAGTGCGGGGTCCGGATTGTGCCGTTTGGTGTTAGTTTTGTCGAGTTTTGCCATGGACAGTCAGTGCTCCTACGTTACCAGAAACCTCGGCGGCGAGGAACCTTACGAGGTCTACGCTGCTGGAAAGTCGGGAAATAATCTTTTAAGCCTTGGTAAGGTTTATTTCCGACCTCCTCTTGAAATAACCGTTACACTTTGTGTATATACATTTGTTTAAGGGTGCCCGAGAACTCCAGATTTTATGTATCACTTGTTTCGGACGGTCTGTGCCCATTTGTGTTCGTTGGCTCTTAAAGCTCATCGATTCCAGAAGAATATGCATGTATGTTAAGAGACGTAATTTCATAATGCTCTCAATGTACCAAAAACATTAAACGTGTGAGAAGCATCGAACGTCAACTCGGGTGCTGTGTTTACGTTGAAATTCTTGTCACGCAAATAGCCTGTTTTTCTCGTACAAGTGTTCAAAGGGTTATTTACAAGTAGTTTTGAAATTGCCTTCTTTTCAAGGCTCACGAGCTCACGGACTTGATAACCTTCAGCTTATTAGCTGGGTTACAAATGTGGCAACTGAGGTCCTACCCACGTAAATATGTGGGTGCAACATAACAAGAGGAATAAATTTGGTTAAATGAAATATCGGTATTCATGTTGTATGACTTTAAAACTATGCGCAAATGCGTTTTAGGAAATAGAGGTTAAGGGTCTTGCAATCTGACTTATGATTAAAATTGTCGCCCCTGCCTCCTCCTGGTAATTAAAAAAAACTGACGCACTCTGTGGTCATGTGGCCAGGGAATTAAGCAGAATTACAGCAAATACGTCGACATCCTGTTTGGAAACGTGATACCAAACTGCCTGTGTTTCCTTTCTGAGAATTATCAGGCACGTACGGAGTGATTCTTACGAGATCCCTTATGAGCAGTTATGAGTCACTCAACTCTTGCTATACATGTTATCTTCTGTTGGTTAAATGCAGAAGTGAGAGGAGGAAGTTGTATGGTGCAATAATATATCAGATTGTAGATCCTTAATTTGTTCTAATGTCATTTCTTTTCTGGAATAAAATGATGCAGGTTTCAGTTTCAGTTTAAGTGGAACTAAAAATGTGCAGTGTTGTAAATATATCATTTTTTGCAGATGCTCTTTTAGCGGATCTGCAAAATACCGTTTCCCCTGTTGGCAGTAACACAACACCTGGGTACGGGTCTCTTAGCGGCGTCAAGAGTCATGGTGCAACATCTTACAGAGGATACGACAACCGGACTTCGTCGTCCTTATCACAATCGGTATGTCTCTTGCACCGATTACAAATTTTATTTGCACAAGTTTTGGCATGTCTAAACTGTCAAAAAACTGTAGAAACAGTCCATCTGAATAATCACACGATTTCGTTTCGTTATAGCCAACGTATCAAAACCGGCAAATCATTGACGACGAAAACGCAAAAGCTGAAGGCGAGCCTTACTCTCAAATTGGGATTGGAGGGAAGATGCCATCGTTAAATAACAATCTCTCCGAGCTGGACACTCTCCTGAAAGACCTCAGCAATGCCCGGTATAATACACAGATCCAGGAAAGAGGTAAGTGGAAACCACTTTACGGGATTCCCGCAGATGCGGATCGAACGTCACTGCAGGGAAATCCCCATCATTGAAAACATGTTTCAAAAGTTCAAATCACTGTCAGGTAAGAATGTGACGAAAGTGTTGACAGGTGTCGACGCGACGTAAAAACCAGATATTAAGCTGGTTTTCCAAAAATATCTTATTTTCGTGACGAAGTTCTTGGATGGCTGGTCTATCGAAAGTTGCGTGAAAACGTAGACTGGTGAAACAGCTCCGTAAGACCCACAAAATACGTAGTCATGATTTTACGAAGACCCTATTTTTCCAAAGACCTTCCATGTGCGACGCTTGAAAACCACCACCTATTAAACAGAAAGCAAATGAATAATTTGATTTCCAAATTTACAACTGGACGAACCTTGAGATCAATGTCGTGCATTTGTGAAAAAGTGCAGTCGAAGCACCGAAGAAGATGTCCTCCGTATCCTCGATAAACGTTTACTCCCTCTCGTCCACGGCGGTGTATTGGAACATATTCCAATAGTTGCTAACTTTGCGCGCCGTGTCAATCTGAATTTACTGGCAAGTTGCCATGCTCGAAAAGCAAAATCTAGATCTTCTATTAATACATCGCATCTAAAAGGTTATGATCGTACCCCGTACTATTTTTTGTAAATCTATTTCCGAGGCGATTGCATCATTCTCTTTGACCTTCCAATCTTTCTCTCGGTTCCTCCAACGGGTGTTAATTTCGGAATGAAAACATTCTAGGATTATCGCACCCGTTTCCTCGCGTATCGGGGAAAAACGTTCTATGTAAATTTCGGATACCGTCCGTGGACCGTAACAGGTACCACACCAGTTTCGAGACGTAAAACATGACTTCCCTGTGGCTCGGTTCCTCCAGCAGACGTTAATTTTAGAACAGGAACTCGGTAAAAAGATTCGCGGGTCGTTTCGTTCGCGTAAACACGTGCGAAAGCCACGGGCGGAGGGAGAGACTCGGCAGAGTTTCGCGCCAAGATGCGATTCGAGGTTAAGATCGGTGCCGACACAAGGAAGCGCAGCTGCTGCACGCGGAGAAAGTGTATAAGTATTTAATGGCCATCTCGATATTTCCCAAAGGACAGGACGATGCACGAACACACGGAGTATCGTGAAATAATGGTAGACTGGAAATTACAGAATGCCAGAGTACGACAACGAGAACCAGCGGAGGAAGAGCGAGCCCCGTGTTCCGTTCCCCGAGCAGCGTGTCGGTATCTCGTCCCACGGTCGACTCTTTGCTCGAGGAATTGAATACCGCAGTGACCAACGGGTGAGACAAATTAAAAAATATTTCTAGACTAAATAGAGAACGGTAAGCATAACAAATATTCCCATTCAGGGATTACCACCCCGAGGGGAAAGTGAAAGTGACGATAGAGGAGACATCGACGAAAGTGCAACCAGTCTACGATGGGTACCCATCGAGTCAGCACAATTCCTTCCACCAGGCGGACATTCAGAAGAGCTACACCAATGGCCACGCTGCCAGCAACGCCACCAAGGAGCTGGATGAGCTCATGGCTTCGCTCTCGGAGTTCAAGGTACGTTCTTCGAGGCAAGCTCGGCGGGTGAATCCAGCATCGCAGTGGTGTAATCCCTTTCCTGCAATGGCTGGAGAGAAGTGTCGGAGTGGAATCCTCCCCGATGAACGTTCAGCTGTCACCGAATCCATTCCGTAGCTTGTATGAGCTGCGTGTCCCTTGTTTATAAAAAGAACCCTAGGGACCCGAGGTCGTTTGGACCCTGAGGGAAGCAAGGTCGCTTCGCCGGATCCCTGGTGCATCCCGCGACATCCCGGAGCGAGGTTTCCTCTCGAGATACAACGGGTGCAGCGTCCAAGTCGGGCCTGCCCATTCTTGGAGCCACGGGTTACCGAAATAGCTTCCGTTCCACCGTTCTCCCGGTGTCTGCTCGCGTCTCCTTGGCCTCTCTTGGCTCGTCTCTTTTTTCTCCGGCGGAACCGCGGCCCGTGGGGGAAGCCAACCGAGGTGGGGCACTCGGTCTCGACCACCGAACTTCCGAAAGCTCGGGGCCAGTCCGAGGAAGCTTTCGCGCCGACCCGCAACCCCTTTTGCTAAGCGGTTTCGCATCGATCCTCTATTGATCCTCCGTCGATTCTTAATCGAAGACCTCTTCGACCAACCCCGTACGTATACCGCCCCCTTCGTCCCGTATCTCCTACACGTGGAGTAAAAAATAAATAATCTCGAGTCTGCACAACAAGCTCAAATGTACAACGTATTCCATCAAATATTTATTCATCAACGGAATTTTATAATCGATAATTCTGCACAGGTTATCGAATTTCCTGGTGGATCTCAAATTACTGTTCTATATGATAGCTGTTCGATGTTATTTTTACCAAAATACATGGTCCATCGACTCATGTATATTTTCTAAAATTAATTCCGAGGCGACCCGACCGAGACTCTTTACTCGATTCGAGGAATCCTGAGGCGGTTGGAAGGGCGAATCTGTTTTATGAGGGAGGTTCGGGGAAGGAAGGACTATTTCTTTTATCTTATTTTTTTCAGATCGATGGCTGTGCACACCATCATCAAACGGTGACAGACTCCCCGTACGCCAAGCCGAATAAAGCTGTGAAGAGCTCTTCTTGTTCGCACTTGTTGGATGATACGCACTCCAGGATCCACGTAGTCGAGACACGAGCGACACACCTCTATCAACCGCAGTTGGAACACACTGCTAAGCACACCAAGCAGAACCAGTTGGATTCTATGCTAGGGAACCTCCAGGCAGACATGAGTCGCCAAGGAGTCAACACTACGCAGAAGGGATGCTGCAATGCCTGCGAGAAGCCCATCGTGGGCCAGGTGAACAGGCGTCCAGAGACCTGCTTTCTATTCGACGTTGCTCTCAACGCCTGCGACTTTTCGATAAGATTTTACTGCAATTGATAGATTATGACTGAAAGCGTTGTCGGCGCTAAAAATCACTTAAGCAAATGTAATGGATGTCTATGGATAATGGACGTAATTTTAACGTTGAGAGGAGGCGTGAGGATAATGTATATAGGATTATGTATCGATATAATGTAATGGATATCCTGCGTCATTGGAAGTCGTCGATGTTGAGGTTATATTAATTTCTTTTCTCACGAGTATCCTTCTGCAGGTGATCACCGCCCTTGGAAAGACGTGGCACCCCGAGCACTTCACCTGCACCCATTGTAACCAAGAACTCGGCACCAGGAACTTCTTCGAGAGGGAGGGCCACCCGTACTGCGAGCCCGACTACCATAACCTCTTTTCGCCACGTTGCGCATACTGCAACGGACCCATTTTGGACGTAAGAACGTGATGTCACGGTTAATCCTGGTTCATGCTTTCGTCTTTACCCCGACTTGACATAATTTAATCATACACTGAATGGAACATATCGGAAGCACTATGGTAAAAAATTAAGGTTAGGATTAAAGCATGAAACATGGAATCCACGTTAACAAAACTCTGCCTTAGCAAGGTCTGCACCGTTTGTGTAACGAGGAGAAGTGGATGGTATTTAAATTCTGGCTTTTTTTTAGAAATGCGTTACGGCCTTGGAGAAGACCTGGCACACGGAGCACTTCTTCTGCGCACAGTGTGGCAAACAGTTCGGGGAAGAGGGCTTCCACGAGAGAGATGGAAAGCCCTACTGTAGGGAAGATTATTTCGATATGTTTGCCCCGAAGTGTGGAGGCTGCAATCGTGCCATCATGGAGAATTACATCTCTGCGTTGAACAGCCAGTGGCACCCGGATTGCTTCGTCTGCAGGGTAAGGAAAAAATTATGGAACGATATTAACCAGAGAAAACGGGTTTTCAGGCTATTCTCAAGGTCGCATCGGATCTGAGCACTCTCTTCGTGGTCCAGGAAGACTGCTCTCGAAGAGACCTCCACCCTCGTGGCACCGATTCCTGTTGTATGACGATGTCGCGCGACTTTTCCAGGACTAGGAAATCGTAATCCCGGTCCTGGAAACGCTAGACCCCAAGGAGACTCTGCAGGACACCGCGTCCTGGCCTCGATTGTCGGTTCCCTTTTCGTAAATCCTCGATGAATCCTTCCAGGACTGTAAAAAGCCGGTGTCCGGGAAGTCGTTCTACGCGATGGAGGGCAAGCCGGTCTGCCCGAAGTGCATCGGCGTCGACGACGACGAGGAGGAGGAGGAGGAAGAGGAAGCATGACCGCTAAACACCAGAGGAAGACGGAATGCCAAATAAAGATTTAAGATTCATCCATGCCTGGCGAATGTAGATGTTAAAGCGCGTTACTTTGTCAAACGGATGCCCGTCGATATCACCTACGCTTTGAGATTAATCGCTCTCTGTCGATCGTACTTAATAAGCAATCGCTCCCTTTGTTTATCTAGTCCTTTACTTATACACGAACGTAACGTATGTCGGGATAATTAGTACCTTGTTAATGGGCTACTCGGTATATCATTTCTATTTTTTTTTTTTTGCCGACGTTACGTTACTCGTCCTCGCGATTTTTGTTACTTTCCTTGATATTCGGAAACTCTAATCGATGCCGGACATCGGGACTCGCGGATTAATGCGTTTTGTTATTCATTGTTATTAGAGACTACTTCCGTTTCTGGTTTATGGAAAATTCAACGCAAATTGTACATACTATGTCCGTTTATATGTTTTATCCTAGTTTTTGTCTGAGGTTCCCTCGAATTAATTTAAGCATAAATGTTTATGGTGTATTTCTCAGAAATATAATTTCTTCCCATGAGAAACGACCAAGCGATTGACGCCAGGTTTCGATGGTGTTTGATAAAATGAGAGACTTGCGATCATTTTTCTGTCTATCCCTTTTTCGGGTTTATTTGGACGTCAGATGATTTTATTTTTTTTTTTACGTTCATGTTTCTAATTATCTAAATGTTAATTATATGAATAAATTGGCGGACCTCTTCTTATCACGTTTTATTATCTTGGGTCTGTTTGAACGCGATGACAGTAAACGGTGGCAAATTGAAGAAGGTGCGAAGGTTAAATTAACGATTAATTATTAATGATTGGCAATCGTTTCGTCGTTTCTCAAGGAGTACTCTATTCTTATTAGATCCCAAAAATTCAGTTTCACGGGAATCACAAGATATGTATTGTTGATCCATGAACGAGTTATCTTGCTCTTGAAACAGTTACGTCATTAGTTTTATTGGATCGATGGATTTTACATTGATTATATATATATATTTTCCATATTTATTAAATCCACTATGGTAAGCCATGCATATAAATAAACGAAACGACTTTTCTTATTTCTAGTCGATTAAACTGAATTTTGGATAAAAGAAAAAAATAACTCCGCAAGATGACTGCGTGATTCTTAAATTTGTTTTAATCTATAGAATCACAATAAAAATTGGCTGGTGTAATAATTGGTCTCGTGGTTTCTATATTGCAGGATTGCAGACAGAAATTTCAAGGAGGCTCGTTCTTCGATCATGAAGGATTGCCATACTGCGAAACACACTATCACGCGAAACGAGGTTCCCTCTGTGCCGGTTGTCACAAACCCATAACAGGTAACACCATGATATTTTGCCAGTTTAAATGAAATTCATCGGTTAACTTTGTACCACCACACATCGTGTCTCTTATTTTAGGTCGGTGCATAACTGCAATGTTCCGGAAGTTCCACCCCGAGCACTTTGTTTGTGCATTTTGTTTGAAGCAGCTGAACAAGGGCACGTTCAAGGAACAAAATGACAAACCATATTGCCATGGCTGCTTCGATAAGTTATTTGGCTAAAACCGTTCATCGAAGTTAAAGATATATCCAGGGTGGCAGGAAAGGTGCAAGATTCTACAACGTTAACTAGTATTTACCCACGCGTCGTCGTTTATAATAAATCAGGC
Organism: Orussus abietinus; assembly: GCF_000612105.2. Classification (NCBI taxonomy): domain Eukaryota; kingdom Metazoa; phylum Arthropoda; class Insecta; order Hymenoptera; family Orussidae; genus Orussus; species Orussus abietinus. The sequence goes on from NW_019394714.1 coordinate 606,692, forward strand.
CTTACAATTAGATAAGGGTGATAGATATTCCATAACTTGGTATACGTTATTCTCTGGGATACCAAAAGTCGGTTATTTTTGTTATACCTCATGTATTCAATTTGCCTGCTATATGCAGATTCGTCTGTTTCGTTATGACGTGACAGTGGAATTCATTTCATAAGTATAACAATAGGTTTACAGAGCAAAGCTTACACTTAACTTTCAGTGTACGGTGGGTTAACGGAATGAGACACTGGCGTATAATGACAAATACATCCGACGAGATAAGTTTTACATTTGTAACACTGAGAAGCAGACTTGTACTCGGCAGTAGATTTTATGCTCCACAACGTCTTCGAAGAGATTTTAATATTTATCGATGACGAGCAAGACGTATCGTTATCACTCGGAAGGTTCTCTCGATGCATCTATATACCACTACTCGTTTAATATAACAGTAGTACACGTGCTTGTACGCCATTGTTGTATCGCAGCTACAATATCTAGTAAATAATTACCGTATAATCGACACTTTCAAGGATAGTACATAACCTATATGTATTGATCAGACATTCTGCCGTATAATTCACGTTTTCCATCGTCACGATAATCATTACTTATCCTTGATTGAGAGTACTATTTTTGTTACATGAACAGACAATGCAGAGACAGTATGAGCATTCGATCTAAGATACTGAATTATCATCATGTAATCGCAGATAACCAGAAGTCGATCCGTTGGATCTTTCCATTTCTGACTTCTGTGTGCCGAAAAAAAAACAATTTTATACGTATATATGATTTTGATGTTAGAGATAAGATTCTCTGGACTAATTTTGAGGAAGAATAAATTGAATGGTTAACACAACTTACCATAAAATAACTATACATTTAATTAGGATTTTTTAATCGTTTATATTATGCCCTATTTTTCTACTTTAGTTTTTCTAATCCACGAGTTTCGTTCATTGCGAATTTACAAACAATCATAACTGCTCTTTAGACAAATATCCAAAACGTATACCTAACGCAAGAGAGTAGTATAAACTGTTTACGTATACTATAAATTCACGAAATTACAAACTTGTACTTGTTAACAGTTATGCTTATTTACAGTGTTTTTCATTCATTGAACTTGAACTATTGATGCACATAGTATTCAGATAATAACTGGCAGTTAATGTACATTATCAAGAATTAAGTTCGTTTAATATGTTAACAATACTGCTGCTTTTCTGTGTCAGCTTGAATTAAAGTTTGACCTAAGCTCGAAGCCTCCTTCTTGATCATGTTGAGTAGTAGTTGCGAACTCTCTAGTATCTGTGGAAAATAAACAGGAACATACAAATGACATAAATTAACTTGAATGGATTATCAAATAATCGATCGTACTTAAGGGAACATTGCAAACCTTCATGTATGCTGTCTCGGTGTCTGCTATTGTCCTGTCGTACTCATTACGGATAGCTATCCTTTTTGCGAGACTATCGTTTATACAAGTGAGTTTGTAGGACATTTTCTCTATTTCTTTCTGTAAGGTATTTTTCTCGTCTTCTTGCGTATCTATCCGTGTTTGCAATTCCGCCCGTTTTAACTTCATCTCTTCTAGACCTGAGAATAGCGTAACTTATAAATTATCATAATCAAGGAAAGTAATGGAAAGTTATTTTTCGCATGTATTCATTAAAATAAATAATGTAACCGTCCCATTCACATTCCTAAGACAGTCAGAACTATCTGATGTACTCTTATCTATTGCAATTCGCCGATAGAACATACATAAAATGTATACGAACTATCGACTGACATTTAACCAACTCTTGATTATAAGTTTGCAGCGCAGCACCGTGCTGGGACATCTCGAAATGGAAACAGCCAAAACACAGGAAGACTCATCCACGAGGTGCAGAGGGAATTTAACATTGGTACCCAAGTGCTTAATAATAATTTTATTTTATGCTAAAAAGTTAACCTAGACACTCAGGTAAACACAATCCGACAGTTCGGAATGGTTCGGAAGGATCGGGACGGACGTGGAACAAGAGACTATTGAGAGAGAAAACTAAGAGCTGATTCGAGCACTCGCATATTCGTTCACGGAAGTTCCGCCGAGTACGCCATAGTTCTACTGCATGGAGAACAAAAGTGCGGTTAGGAATCTGCTATGTATAAAAATAAATATCATACACTAGTCTTCCAATGTAACACGCCTACATAAATTAACAGATATTTTTTTATCGTACAAGGAAATTAGTTCATGGGAAAGGTAGTTGCAAAAGAGCCTTTTCATGACCAAAACTCTTTATGTCGTTACATTACCTGTTACTTCATGTTCGTTCGTTTCGATCAATAGCGTAGACATCAGGATAAAACTATACCATCCACTTAACGAGTTCTTGCATTAAACACAAGCGAGTTAACTGTAAAAGTAATAGATATAATAAACTGTCAGAAATTAATGCGACCCAGTGCGTCGGTAACGTACTTAGCTGTAGCGACATAATCTAGTCATCGTCGTCGTCGTCATCGGAGGGCACAAATAATTCATTTTCCTCTAGGAAATTGGCTACTGTTTTGCTAATAGCTGCTCCCGTTAAAAGACCAGCAACCACGCTACAAATAACTCCGACCAATCCATACCGTGTTTTCTTTGGTTCAGGTAGGACCGCACCAGAAGGCTTCATCGTTCCATATAGAGCTTTCGAACAATTGCATTCACTCATTAAATTCACTGAGATAAAAGTTCTTTGAAGTAGAAGCTTCCTTGCTATCGCCGGTGTGATCATGGTCCACTGCCTTGATTCCTTCTTTCGACAGTGACAGAAATATGTATTCTAATAATACTATCAAGTTAGGCCGTGCAACCTTTTGATCGAACTCTTCTCTTATTTGCAAATTTTAACCACTTGATACTATGGAAAGGAATTCAGAAGTCCGTGTAGCAATTCCGACACGGACCTCCGCTACTCGGAATGTTGGGTGACCATAAAATAGGATATAAATTGTCTATATTTTCGAGTCTGCAGTGAATAAGAGAGAGTTGGGAGATTGTTCACGGGCAGAGTTGCGCGATCGGATCCTGTGCTGCCCTCTGGTTTCGTACGCTAGCTTTCACCGTTTTTTACCCCCCATTTGCGGATAAAATAAATTCATCCTTGACACTTTAAATTTCAGTAATAAATAAATTGACATTCAGTTTATTGCACTTAAAAAAATACTAAAACTGGTATCACCTACTTCCAGTGGTAGAGTGGATAATAAAATACTTTACATCTGTTCAATATCTCTATTGCAACGGTAAGAATAATAGTAAGTACGGAGATATTAATTTAACGCAAAGATTTGTAACAAAAGTTGTAAAACCTACTGCTCTTAATTCTTACAATTTAAACATGTATATAACCACTAATGTCTTACTTATTAACTAAACTTTACATAAAAATTAATCAAAATCAGATCTTGAATCTTCCAAGAGCTTTTTTATCTGGCAACATGACGTATTATCGCCACAAGATTCCAATAATTCACCGATTTAATCGCATTGCTTGCAAAATAGGTAAACTCCTAGTAAAATTATCGCACAGCGTGTAAAGATCCCAAATGCGATTACATCTCCCACGAAGTTTAACAATGTTAATCCTCGTTTGCTAAGAATCAGACCAAAGCTCAATGGTTAAGTGACACCGTTACATACTCGTTTTGAGCTTAGGCCTGTTACTTGATTTTCAGCTAGTCACGTTTGGCGAGGAAGCGTTACTTTGTGGTGATACAACGCACGACCCATGAGGAGACGGCGATGGAAGTGGACTTGGATTACAAATTATTTTCTCGCAACTATTACTGCCAGCAGTGTCTGTTTCAAACTTCGAGGGATGAATCGTATAACCAGGTATCTCAACTTCTGGCTTGATTTCTATCATCATTGACTCTGATTGTTGAGTGAGGGTCGTACTAAACCGATATTTGCAAGAAGACAATAAATGTCTCCTCAAATTTCTTGCCTGTCGCAAGGTAGCCCCGCACAATGGACACACACCAGGACAATCGGAGGCTCCACGTATTTTCGAAGATCCAGCAGCTCCATGTACTAAGGCCGATGGTGTAGACCCAGGTAAAGAACACTGTCCACTGCCGATCGACAGGGCGAGGTTAGGATAACCTATGTTTAACGATCCAGGAAACGATGGAATGTGCAAAGGCGAATAAGGCTGCATCGGCAGTAGAGTGTGTAAATGCGGTTCGGTGTCGGAGATCTGGTCTTGATTTGGCAAGGGATGAGAGTTTTCGGGTGGAATCGGGAGCAGCTGAGTAGGGGACGTCTGCAAGCTTCGCAGACTTGTACACTCCAACCGGTCACTCACTACTAACAGAGAGAGTACATATGGATTCATTAAAAGATACTTCATACTATAAAATATTGTATTACGCAAAGTGTCCTTGTACCGATAACAAAATCACTAAGGGAAATGTAAGTTTCCTACCAGCATCTCCTGTGTTACTTATGTCATCCTCTTTCCTATCGTATTGCACCGTTTCACTGTCTTCAGAAAATTCGCTCGAATTCCTCATTTTAATGTCTACGTTGCTATCTACTCGTGACCTCTTTCCCGAAGATGAAGATGATTTTCTTCTCTTCTTTCTTCTTAGGGGACTGAACGAACCTAATGTGTCCTTCGCTGTTGATTCGCCAGCCACTGGTATGTTAGATAGCGGTACTTCCTCCCCGTTCTAAATAAAATCCATGGGTTAGATTGAAGTTGTAATCGAAGAGCTGATTGCACCAAGCTTCATTAGCATATTTTTTCATGTTGATGTAATCAGTCTTAATAATTTTTGTACAAGCATTATCACATACATCCGTTACAATAGTAGGCGGAGTCAAGCCATGTATGCTCAAACAATGCGCAGCTTGAAGTAAAGATGGTAACTGTGATGGCTCCACGCTCACTTCTCCACGGTAAACGAATTCGAGTAACGATTCCAAGTCTTCTGCCCCGATGCCTGCTAGCATGACCACTGGGTGCTGACAAGGTGTACTCTGAGTTGAAAGTATTTAATTTTAGTCCTCAGAAGAAATGAGAAATTAAAAAGAGAAAGCAAACTGCTTATATTACATGGTAAATTATATAGTATTCAATTTCGTTTAAACCTTTAACAGATCCAGGAGGAAAGGACTTGCTGCCGAAAGGACTATCTTATGCGCAGAAAAGGTACGTCCTCCAGCTGCCAACGTAACGTCAACCAGATCTCCGTGTCCTCTGAGAAGTTGCACTGCTGACACTAACGACGTGCCGAAGTCTCCCCAAGAGAGACTGTACAGCTGACTACTGCTTCCCATTCTGCAATGAGGAGCGACTAAACATTGAAACAAAAATTGTCAAAAACTTGAGGTAATCGAAAAGTCATTCTGTCGGTCTATTAATTTCTGCCACTGACATTAACTGTTCGGTTCAGTAATGAGCGAAATGTTACGTATACATATTATTTTTACGTCAGACAGGAACTATACTTCCAGAGCTATCGCGTCAACTAGATCGTGCTGTATTTAAAATAAATTATGTAAAATGACAGAGATAAAATCACGTTTTCTAAAGTCAAATCAAAAGAAAAAGACGCGCGTCAAGGTTAGAAATAAATAAATCTGACCAAACGTCATTTCGACAAACGTCTATTTGACAAATTTAAAATCGCTTACCTAAGTAGATAATTCACAGTGCAGAGGAAAAATCGCAAGGTAAGGATAAACAAGGTAAATCAATTCCGGCTAGAAAATATAAAACAAGAATTACTAACTCCGCGGCTCATCACGCACTTTAAACTTCTACATCGACAACAGCGACAGGGAGGATTGGGTAAATAAAATACCCCAGATAATTTAGTGACTTTTATTACTGAAAATTACTAGGGCGATTCAAATTTTCCCCGCAAGTCTCTGCCATCTGGCAACCAGCCACAGAAACTGCTCCACGCTTAGTTCAGACGTGAACCTTCTTTTCACAGCAGGTACAAATATTACTTAACTTGCTTATACTCGGGAAAAAATGTTTATGTTATACAAGAAGGATTCCCGAACGAACGTTACGTGACCTCTTTTCATCCTTAAATGAACGGAACGAAATTTTAAATTCTAACCGCATGTTTTAGTTAAATTGTGTATTAGATTTTAATAAGGTGTATTTGCACAAAATTTGTGTTGTGTTGCAATTGAAGGGGATTACATGTAACTATAATTTAAGAGGATCCAGCGATGTCACAGAACATTGGCTCGAAAAGATGCACTGAGTTAGATATTTTACGTATACTGCGGAAAGAAGGTTTGAAAATTATTTCCTTACACATTCTTATTAAACTCTGTATTGTTTACGAAATATACATGTAATTATATTTTGTTAGGATATTCCTTAACCCATGTAAACAGTTATGGCGAAAACTTGTTGCACATTTGTGCCGTCAATGGGTGCACTAATATAATTAAAGAGATATTGCAGACAAATCAGTTGTGTAACGTCGATCAAAAGAATAAATTTGGGTGGACTCCTTTAATGCAAGCAATTCGCAATGGCCATGTGGAAACAGTCAAACTACTCTTACAGTATGGCTCCGATGTCAATGAATCAACATATTTAGGTATGTCCGTCATCGGATTGGCAACAGCAATTGGTAAAGAAATGCTCGAAATTGTTTCCAATGCTTGTCCAGTTTTACTGAAAAATGTTGTTCACGAAGATATCACGCCACTGTGTATCGCTGCTTTGAAAAATGATAAAGAATTGTTTTTTACTATATCGAGACATCATTTTGATATTTCTATTGAAAGTAAGTATTATTTATTTGTTGACATTTGATTGCAATTTCTGTTTTCAAACCCTTATAATTTTCAGATGAATATACTCATCTTATGATAAGAAAATCAACTGTCCCAGAAATAGCGAGTTTGGCTAAGACTCGTCTGGAATTAGATGATTATTGGAATGATAATTCTGACCTGATTGAAGTCGAATCTTCCAACGAAAATGTAGCAAGTAAATCATTTACATTCCCTGACATCGATAATAAAGCAAACGAGGATGATTCCACACAAAAACGAGTTAAAAAGTTCTGCAACGACATCACTGACCAGAAAGATATTCTTGATACTAATATCCCCGCTATACAGATTCGTCGTGATAGCTGCAACAATTTAAGAATTGATCCAAATACTATGCAAATAAGTTTCCCAGTGTCTATAATGGCCAAACCGAAAAGTTTGATATCTCCAAATTTGACATACAATCGAGATACTCAGTTCCCCTTGTCACCTGGCATGTTCGTCCCAGAAAATCAATTTTATTTAACTTCATGTGAAACAATGCAAGGAGACATGGGAGATGGGCCACTAAATTCTCGTGCATCAGAAATTGTAGGAGCTATGGCGACTACGACAATTCCACATTTGTCGACACCTCCTTTAAATAGGTAATGATGAATTAAGTAATGTTATCAATTCCATCTTACCTTCCGAAGCATCTTGTTTTAAAGTATACCTGTTGCCAATTAATATGTTTCGAGTGATTTATAATGGAGATTCCTTCCACGGTCTAGATGCCAGGAAGAACATCCTTCAGATTCAAATGTCACCAGTTCAACTGATGATCCCAACGTTACCTTAACCTTTGTGCCAGAATTCAGTCCGGTTCACTCGCCACATATTCCACGTGACATTAACGACGATAACAGTGTTTTTGGTGAAAATACCCCTACACCACCACGTTCCAAAATTCCACTGCACAGAGAAATTCTTAGTGCACAACAAAATAAGATGGTTCTTTTATTGGAGCAGTTCGGGTTGAATCGTTTCATTCCCCTATTTTTAGAACAAGAGGTGAGTCCACTTGCAAAGGGATGTGCATCTCACTATAAATGAGAATTGGCCAGCATTTGCATTTATATATCTATTCGATCATTTCATTTGTTGTTTCAGGTTGATGCGGAGCTCTTTTTAATGCTTAATGACGAGGATTTGTTAGAGTTGGGAATAACCAATAAGCTAGATCGCATAATACTGTTGGAAATAATTATGTCGTTAATCAATATCGGGCATCCAATTAATTATGATGTCAACTTTTAAAAGTGTTTTAGATAATGATGTATTTATTGTGTCTCCTTGTGTAATGTAGGGCATCCAATTAATTATGATGTGAACTTTTAAAAGTGTTTTATATAATGATGTATTTATTGTGTCTCCAATAATGATGTTTGATACATTTTTCGTGAAAACCTGTCACTATTTCACATTTTTTGTTACAAGCCTTTCGGTCTATGTACTGAACCTGTTGATCGTTAACCTGTTTATGATATCAAAATTGTCGAATCAAATTTTGTTACCAAGGTAACTGCGGTTCCTAGGCAACTGTAATCTAAGTTCTTTATATATATTCTTTCCTTGTCAAATGTCAGCCTGCTACTATTTGCCAATTTCTGACAAGTAAGCTGTTTGACAGGAATTTTATACAAAATACTCTGCAGGATGTGGTGGGGATATAGTCAGCCTTTAGACATTCAAGAGGAATTAGTAACGGAAGACAATTCTGTCACCGAACCTTTACAAGTATTGTTAATAGGTGCAAGTGACGCAAGACATGTCATAAAAACAGTGGCTTCTTTACATAAACATAAAGATAGACATATAAAATTTCATGTTATCGAACCAACTTTGGAACAAGTAGCTAGGTCTATTCTATTGCTCGGTACTTCCTTGGACGAAACGTTAGGTAAGTCATGATTATTTACATAACAGTAGTGCCCATTGAAGAATTAATTTTACTGTACAAAATGTAGGTCTGCAAGAAGGAGCCCGGTGTTTTTTAGAATTCTTGGGAAATATTCTTTTAAAGCCAGCCTCCGCAAGGAATTTAGTGAATCAATGTACAAGGTTAATAAACATTGTGTGCAATAGTGCCGATTGCCCTTGGATGAGCTTGGAGAAACTGAGACATCGGGACAGGGACAATTTAGAATGGATATTCAAGTAGGTATCGTTGGTGAGTCTAGAATAGTATTGTAAAATGCTAATTTGTTAATGCATACAGATTTTGGCGGAGAGCAGTCTGCGAAGGAATACCTATTCTTGATTATTGGGATCGAAGAGTGAGAAAATCACTGGGCGCACGTTACGACTATAAAGATGGAGTGTTCGATTGGGATTTTCACATGATTAAGAAACCGAGAGAAATTTCCAATTTAACACACTATGAATACAAGTATGAGTTCCACTTATTGTTAAAATCACATTTTCTGAACATTTTAAAGGAGTATTAATTGTTTATTAGACTTTGGAGAAGTAATGGCGTAGCATTCACATGGTTGGAAGGAGAACCTGTAAGGGGGAATCCCACACTTCTGAGTAACATAACATCGGAGGGAAATGGATTTATACACAACGCTTATTTAGGCGACATTGTAAATGGGCCATACTACACGTGGGCTAACAGCACCAGCAGCAGTAATAAGTATAGTTGACACGTTAACTCTAAGTATTAACTTCTGCTCATTCAGAAAATTATACCTTACATAGAACGTTTACTTAGAAAGCTCCGAGCGTCTGACTTTGCGGAACAAGAAATCATGAGCGCCATCCATGAAATAAGGTTCAAAAAACCTATCTCCGAAGAATTACTGAGAGCTCACAGAGATCCGTCTCTGGTGGCCAGCACTATAGTAACAGAAATCCCACATAGTGAAATTCAACAAGAACCTTGGTTTTTCAAGGGAGAGCGTAATTCCGAAGCACCTCGTTGGACGGAAATCTCAAATATTGAAGTACTATTGTTTCCATTTAATAAATCTATAAAAAATATACTCGAATATACCTTGAAGGTAGTTGTACAACAAGTCCTTGTATTTCATAAATCAATTAAAGAATGTGTACTTCCAGGTAATATTTCACCCACCCTGCCTTATGAATAACCTCAAAAATAGAGGAGAACTTCAAGATAAATTTTCTCTCGTCTGGGTGGCGCATAACATGACGAGGCATGTATCACATCTTGCACCTTTGCTCAAGACGGATGGAATCATGCTCGTAGAGTCACGCAAGTATTTGGTGGAATTGCGTAAGGAGGATCTGGAAAGTTTTGCCGAAGCATTGAAGAAGGACGCACAGGAAGCGGGATTGCGACATCTGGAAGAAATAAACGATGAAAAGGAGGAATACTTTAGATTTATCAAAAGTTGAACTTACTTCGTTCCTAGTTTCAGAACTTGTAATTCCATCGAAAGATATGTAGCACTGCCGTCGATCCGTCAGTATTCAACAATTACAGAGCTCGAGTTACGAATATTATTCCGTGTACGGCTTATTCTTGGCGTCCTTTGACAAATGACAAAAGCATTGCAATCATTCTTTATCAGAGAACCGTTATCGGTAACGAGTTGACTGTTTGAATTGATTTAAACGATTCGGTAGTTCCCGCCAGTCGCGCAGATAGCGCTGTCGGCGCTGCGACGGAGCTTCTGGAAGGAACGTGTCGCGGCGCACCTGGGAGCACCCCGGGCGCCCGCGAGTAGCAAATGGTGGACTGTGGCGGACGGACCTGTCCGGAACTGTCATCCTCGTTTTATTAACATCAGGTACTCTAATTTTTCGTAATCCTTCAAGACCTCTCTTCGACTAACCTCCTTTGAGCGTCCCTTACCGATGTCGGGCCGCGGCCTCCCCGAAAGACCTCCCGGTACCGGGCACATTGCTTTTCCGTTACGTAAAATTATTGCACCAGTTAAAAATAGTCACGTCGCCGAATTTGCGCACGTTTGTCGGGATTCTCCAAGAAATCGAGGGGGACGGCCTAGGTCTGCGTCGTATTTTCCTCGATCGATACTCGGCGGTTCCGTGTCAGGGCGGCCTGTCGGAATTTAACCTCATTCTTCGGTTATTGCGCGCAGCTCGCATATGTATACAAGGACAGTTGTGTAATACTGGCAGAAAGATATTTTAGATATAGTGTATTTCGGTTAGACCCTCGCCTTTTTTTATCGCCGAAATGATTCTCTACAATCCTTCACCGCTTGTTTTCAGATCAGGAGTTAGGGCCTCGTTGTCTTTGGAATGGATGTCACATGACATTGACATGTATCGTTCTTGGAAATCAAGGCTAATACTTTCTCGTTGAAACGGTCTAATATTTCCATTAAAATTTCTCGGTTTACTCGAATTCGAAGGAAGCCGATTGAATATGAAATTCTACCGAATCGTTTTTTCGGCCTGCTGTCTATACTTCAATTCATTTCTATGTTGTACGGAGTAAATAGAAATTAAACGAGTGCAGTATGGTAGCCACAAAATCAATGTAAAGTGAAATTAAACGTCTTATATATAGTTCTTTCTTAGACACCTGGATCAGGCCCACGGAGGTGGAATTTTGGCACTGAAACCGATGCCGTGTGACCTTGACATCTCTTAAAATATAATGTAGATCCACCTGACGTTTAGCAGCTACCTTGAGTTAAATTCAAGAGTATTAACGTAGCGACGTTTCATCCATACTCCTTTTCACGTTAGAACTGTAAAAGATAAATATTGAATTAACGATCAGAAAATTTATGCAAATTAATGCGAAGCAATACGTAGATCTATTCGTTCAGATTTTCTTTAGGCATCCAGAAGAAAAGTACAGATTGTTATGACATCAAGAAGTTTTTTTATGCCATTCATCTAATTACTGTAAAGGAACGTCATCATTATGTGACGTTCCAAAGGTAAAATAGTGTCAACAGCCAAGTCATGCTGATTGCCCTTAGGAATACTGTACGACATAAATGTCACAATGTTAAGGAAAAACTATATATATTCAGTTAACAAGGAAAGAGACGAGGGTCAATCGGAATGCCCAATCGATGAAGTGAAAGTGATTTCGAGGCCTCGCGATTTGTTGTATTATTCGCGCCTATTGAGCCAAATAAAACTATTGAACATGATATGGAGTTTCACAGTGTACGAGAAAGTTGCAACCTTGATGATTTCTAGAAATAAAAAGGTGTATACCAATGTGCGATATGCCTTCCAAAGTCAACATCCAATTGGTCCCAGAGTGTATTAAGTGCAATCATTATTCATAAAATGCCTTGCTTATGTTTGAAATTAATTGGAGAATATTAACGAGATTCGCAGTATCTGCAATAATGCACATACTGCAAATCTCGTGGACGATTTGATGCAACATCAAGCAAAGGGGGAAATGTTATGACGAGAGGACTAGGGGACAAGTGTAATTCGTTGATTACTCATCTTCAACCCAGACGAATAACGTTATCCTCCTATTGTAGTCTGGTCTCGACTGGTTTAATGATAATGCATTCTGTGACCTCGAACTCGCTCGGTAGCGTTTCCTTCATTCTTAGAATTCCTGTTTCCTCGATATATATAACTAGCTTGAGTGAATTTCGTAAATGTTTTTACTTGAACACTGATTGCAATTTATATATTAGCATAAAATGTGTACGATTAAAAATCTTTTAATGAAAGAATGTATTTCTTATAAGTTTAACCTCTCGGGCTTGTGAACTCAGACGGATGTATCACATTTTTACCTTTGCACATGAATTGACGTTTTCTACAGACTTGTGTTAAAATTGACTCGGATTGATTTGCATTTAAAGTGTTGAGGAAATGTACACATTAGGTTATGTCACGTAAGAAGACGTAGTGGTACCTCGAAGGCAATCAGCTGACAGTTTATAAAAAGACAGACTCCCACGTCAGCAAGTGTGAACCTGTTAAGATTATGTTACGTGTAGTGCAATTCTTTTGACCACGTCAGTTGGAATAATGTTTCTTGTGACGGTTCAGGTATATATTAACTAGGTATATAGTCATCGATTAAGTTCCTATCCAAGTGGTTAATATTATACATTTGTACACTAATGTTTTGTTTACAGAGAAAGAGTTGCTCAAACGTCAAAATCACGAAAGAGGTCCAAAGTATGAATTTCGTTAGCCAATGTGGAAGTCTTCAATAAGTTCTTTTATTTTTTTTTCCTTTTTTCTTCTTTCTTTTATCAGTCGCCACTAGTGAAGTTCAAAGTCAACGTAAACTACCTTCCATGTTAATTGCGCACTTTTGTATCGGTAACACAATTTGACGCCTTAATTGGTTAAATATGTGGAAACGTGTTGGACATTGAAACGACAATTTGCCGGTAATTACTGCAATTATTGCAAACATTAAGACAGCCACGAAAAAGGAGATACGTTTCTATGGCTAAATTAACGTCGCTTGGTCGGTTAGATCAATCGATGTCAACGTGTATTTATTTTCAATGTTGGCACTCGAGTCTGTATTGTGCAATTTAGTCCAACGGTATTCGGTCCGTTTATCCAATTTTTTCATAATCGGTCGTATTTACTGTTCGACAATACTAATAGTAGCGATATTACTTACTATTTTTTTTAATCCCATTGGCGAATGATTATGTAACGTAATCTATACAAAGCACGTAACGTTTACATTCGACGAGTGACATGGACTACTTAGCGGTGCTTCTTTAGACTTTTTTCTTCATTGACGATTCCTTGAGATTACACCGCTGCACCGACATTGCTAATAAGATTGGATTATCGATAAAATAACGCTCTCTGCAAATGATAAGATTCGTCGGTGGTGCAGTTTGAGTTCGACTAAGACACGCTTCACGGGAAAAGTTAAGGTTATATGAAAGGGTAATTTTATATATATATATTTATAAAACTTTTCTTCAAACTGGATGCACAGAATATATAGAATGACCCTTTCATAAGACCTTAAGATGTATAATAAATAACATAGCATATGAATCGTAATCTTGGAATTCTCTTTGCAGGGCAACATGATTAGGGCAAGGACAGTGTTTGGTTCGCTCGCCCCCTTGGCTCCGCAATTCTGTGGGGCCGAGAGGTTTGCCTCCTGGTTGGTGCGAGGCCATCCTTTGACCAGGACCAGTCAAGTGATGGTCAGCGTCCCGGTGCGCAAATACAACAGTCCTGTAGCGACCGAGCCCTTCCTCAATGGCAGTTCCAGCTCCTACGTCGAAGAAATGTACAACGCCTGGCTGCAAGACCCACACAGTGTCCACGTGGTTAGTATACTGAGAGTCCTAATTTAAACAATAACATTGAATGGGATTTTTCAACAAAAATATTCCTTCCGTTACCCCAGGCCAGAACCAAGATGACGGAGTCGACTCATATTTTAGTAATTATATAATATTATAATTTTAGATAATGGTTATCCTTTTCTGTTCTTCATTCCAGTCATGGGATTCCTTCTTCCGCAATAGTACTGCCGGTGCTGCTCCGGGCCTTGCATACCAGGCGCCACCATCGCTCGCTCCCAGCTACAACCAGGTTCCGTTGGGCTCGCTGTTGCCCCTTGGAGGTGGCTCTCAGCTCAGCCAGATGCCGATCAGCGAGAAGATTATCGATGATCATCTCGCTGTTCAGGCTATCATTCGATCCTACCAGGTATGGACGCGATAGCCCCGGTTACGCGACGCCTGATTAGATTCTCAGCTAGATCTCGGAGAGCGAGGGACGAGCCTCTCTCTCTCTCTCTCTACCAAAGACGGATAAATGGAATGGAACGAATTTGCGCACACTGTCTTGACACTTGTCTTTACTTATTTAGTTATCTAGTTATCCACCCACTTATCGGTGTCTACACTTCCGTCCATTCGCTCTACCCCCGTTGACCCTGTGCAGTGGTTACCGTTCAATTGTAAAAGGAAATATGTTTTATATCACTGAAATAATTTATGCTCGAGTAAGGACGGGACGTCCCCATTTGGTTCGCGCACCGCCTAGGTGGTTTTTCAAAGATGAGAATGTAAAGTCGTGCATGTCTGTATGCTATTTTGGAGGTTAGGTACGATTATTCAGGTATGTGTAGTGGAAACGCCACACGGCACCTCCCAGGTTTGCAACTCGCTCTCTCGAAGCCCATGAATTCAGTTAACAGATTTATTTCTTATTAAGTAGCTCTTCTTAATCTTTGCGGGTATGGGAAATTATTCAAACGAGGGTTTGGAGTAATTCCTAGTCTTTCGGTTATTATACGGTTTGTTATTCTTGTAAGTCTAGTGGCATGTTTTTAACTACACGTACATATTTATACGTACATTTATGCATATACCGTAATCAGTCTCTACGTTGTGCATGAAACAGGTTATAATTCTTTTTTTTTTCCTTTTCTTTAATGCCCATAAACGTTGTCATTGTTGTCTGTTAGGGACCTATCGTGCTTATTTCGAAACGCGTTCATGGTCCATATTCGAAGCGAAATACGCACTTACGGATTACTCACGTCTATTGGACGAGCGGAGATTGGGAAATTGATATTTCTGGTACGAGGAAAAAGAA
This sequence comes from Orussus abietinus, assembly GCF_000612105.2. Taxonomy (NCBI): domain Eukaryota; kingdom Metazoa; phylum Arthropoda; class Insecta; order Hymenoptera; family Orussidae; genus Orussus; species Orussus abietinus. The sequence continues at coordinate 622,041 of NW_019394714.1, forward strand.
ACGTTTCCGATTTAGCTCGTGTTCCTTTTTACGCGTTTCTCCTTGACATCGGGGTGGAGTTGATTCGGTTAAATATAGAGGAAAGTTCTGCGAATGTCGGATGAGACTTTTAAACCAGGAAATATAGCCGATACTCGTTGACATTGACTTTTCTTTTTTTAATGATTATCTGTCGAGTGATCGAATTTTGCACGATAGGCCACGCTTCGTGCAATTAAATCATTGCATAATTACTGCGTCTTCTGTCTCAAGCATGTCTTACCGTTACAGACACTTTCACAACGGATTCGTTGTCATCTCGCAGTTTGCATAGCATCGGGCACTAGGACACTTCTAACATCCTCGACGGATAACAGAATCTAACGTTGCGACTCGAGGAATTGCGCACCAGGAGCGACATCTGCCGTCTCGCCGAGGAGAGAACGGGAAGATGCCCGACTAGGACCCTCGACGGTGTTAAATAACTTTGGCGGAAGATATGAATTATTTCCTCGAGCTTAAGGTGACACGAAAGTGCCATCCGAAGGGCCTCGTTAATGACTTTCCTCCGAATTGGGTGGGCCGAGTAGTTTTAAATTTGTACCGCATAAATGCAGAGACCCGAAGGAAGGTCCCGATGCCCATGAAATTTCCGTTTTTGTAAAGAGAATTAAAAAATGTCCATGAACAAAATTAAAAAAAGAGACTCACGGGTATCGCGACCTTCCTTGGGGCTTTTACGTTCACGTGGAAAATTTTAAAACGGTTCGATACACCCAGTGGGGAGAAAGGTTTCACGGACGGTCGATTCCATTTTCGTATCGCCTTAATGGGATCGTTAAGGGCCATCTTCGAGGCGCAACGTTTGAGCCCCGTCGAGGCGGTGGTTATCTATTTCTTATTTAACCATTCCTTTTGTCAGATGGTACCGGGAAATGGTAACGGCACTTAACATCCGGTTTCTCATGGCTTGTCGTGTTACCATTTCCCTGAGGATCTAAAGCAATCGGAAGGAAGCGTTCGCGCGTCACGAGGAGAGTTACAGGTGCTAAGTAAACGGTGTTGCTTCGTCGGACCTGAAAGTCTAATCCCTAAGTGTTAAGGCGTCCGGAGATCGCCTGTTGGTATTGGCACACTTTTGGCCAATTTATTTATGTTCTTTCCCCGGCACCGCCGTTTACCTAGCGAACTCTAGCATGTAGTGGCCACGTTGTATGGTCGGCAAGAAATACCGAAGGATATGCAATTGACTAAGCGGGTTCTCTGTGGGGCTGTCCATTGGAAAATAGGCACGAGGTCACTTAGTCGCTGACTTGGACCCACTGGGTATCATGCAAACAGACCAGATACATACACATTACGCAGCCCGCAAGGGGGCTCCTGAGCGTGTCCTGCGGCAATACATGCTTGGTAAGGCTTTCACTCAATCATCTCTCCTAATTTTTCATCTCCTTTTTTTTTTTCTCGACAGTCGCTGGGAAAGAACCTGCCGTTTGGAAAAGCTGGGTTCTACTTTAATAAAGAAAAATCTCAGTGGACCTTCTAAGGAGAGTCCGGGTACTCGGTCGAGGATCTTTCCCATCGCCGTTCTCTCTCTCATCTCTCATCCCTTGATTTTTGGCCAAAGTGCGAAAGTCTCCGCGAGATGTTCTCTCCGGTTGGGATGCGTTCAGCTGAACTGTGTTTTTAATCATGCGTAGAGGAAAAAGATATTGATACGAGATGGAGGGGTCTCTTGCACTTGGGCTGAATGTTCTTGCATGGCGGAGTAAAGGTGCGAGTTGATAGTTTTTGGTAGAATCATTTTTTTTTTCTTTCTTTCTTTTTTCTTCCTTTATGGAAAACGATGATATCCACCGTTATTCTTGTTCTTCACAGGAAACGAGGAGGAGTCGAAGTGCTCGCGCACCTTTACTCCAACGTCCATTGACTTGACGTCGTGAATCGTGATTCTCAAGTCTCGGATGATGACCTGTAAAAGCGTCTTGACATTTTCTGGCTACTCGGGGCGGCTTAAATCATCCGACATTGCCAAGTATCACTCCGGCCAATTAGTTTGAATATTCTGGTGATGACTTGGCGAGACCAGATCCATCCGGATGATCCGGTTCCCTCGATTAAGAATTCACTCTGGATCCTTGGGACACGTTTAGACGCCTAAGATCATCTGAATAGTTGAAAACAATCCCTGAATAAAGGACATAAAAAATAATGCGTACAGTACCGCTCGTGCGTTTCGAGACAATTAGGTAAATTCAACCCGCGAATAGGTGTAATTGAATTTTTAATCCTGGCAAACTCGTCATTATTTGGCAAATTAATGAATGGAAATCTGGGAAATGTATTTACGGTAGAGTGGGACAGGGTTTGAATTTTTTTTCTAGGCCGTGAGGATATGATTTGAGCGGTACTGTAGGTACCAATTAAGCCAGGCTTTAAACGAGCGCAACTGGGAACCACGATTCATGATCTTGATTATGATACTGTATTTACGTAACGAGATACACCGAGACTCGGTTACACGATCACAATTGCCGCGATTTTCCGAAATCTGGGCGAATTCGAGGTACAAAGGTGCGCCCGATGTACGTCCGACGATGAGGCCACCTGTACAGGTGCATGCCGGTGGCAATTGAAAGTCATTAAACGCTTGTAATACCGAATTGTCGAGTCAATGAGACAAAAGACTGGTCTCGAATGTCTCTGTAAAGGGATTGAACTGTTCCCTCAGGTTGAATCATTGATATTGTTTTTCCGCCGCGTGATAACCAGGGTAATGAGAGTAATTGCAGGTAAACTCGCTGGGGAAAAAAATCGAGAATTCGCCTCATTTGCACGAATCCTCGTCGAAAGGGACTCATTAATTTGCGAACAGGGCCTAAGAAGGAAAGAAAAATAGAATATCGTTGAAAATTCCTGTATTGATATCCTTCGATCATCCGTGCAATTTAATTCATTAATAATAGCGAGTAAAAATAGTTTCGTTCATTGATTAATTTACGGGTGTCTTGTTCAGCGATTATCTTGTAAATGTTCAGGATGTATTATGTATATTAGTCGCATTTCGATCTGCTCCTTGTTCGCAAATTCTGTATGTGCTTTTTTTTTTTTTACGTTTCAAGGGAATGTAACTTGTAAAATTCATCTTCCAAGGTAAGAGCAAGTGCACGTAATCGTGATTTCCCGTCTTTCGAGCCCTGCACGTTTTTCGTTACTGTTTACGCTTCCTCCTGGCTGGATTTCCTTTATTTCCTTCTCTTACTCGTTGCACGTCCACACGAATTAACGAAACTCGTATTGAAAATTCGCCCACGACTAATTCGTCTCGACTTATCGCTTTTTAATTGTGACTTATCGGGAGGTGTTTGGTGGTTCTCGCCTGATATTTAAATGTGTCGATGTTAAACCCCGCGCGAGTTACCCTCGCTGTGTGCGTATATCGATGTTAATTAATAATTAATATATCCGTGTATTATGCATATCCTGCGACGATTTTACGCGATTCCTGTCGGGCTGTCTCGCGGATATTCCGAGGACAGTTCCTTAACTTATGACTAGAGGGAAAATAGAAATCGTAACGATCCGAACGAACGGGCTCGTAACTCGACGTCGATCGTTGTACCTCTCGTCCGGACTTCGATTTAGATTTTAATCCATTTATCAACTCTATATCGATGAGTTACGCACCTTGAAGAGAGATCAAATTATCTGAGACATTGTGCGCTCGTTAGTTTTTCCGAAACTTTGTCCTTTCATTTTTAATTTATAATTTTATGTATCATGGCGCCACTCGAGAGTTCGATGATATTTTTACGTGATTTCTTGGTCGCGCTTTTTAATATAATTTAATGAGACTTGGTGTTCTTTTTTATATATATATATAGTTTTAGGGTGGGTTTTTTTCTATGGGAATTTTTTTAACGAGGGTGTTCGACGACCGTCGAGTTTTGGGCCCGTTCAAAGGAACGACCCCGGCCCCTCGGGGCTTTTAACAAAAGGTCTAGTCCGTGGCATTGAATTGACAGATTCGTGGACACCATATCGCGAAATTGGACCCTCTTGGCATCAGCAGCGCTGATCTTGACGATAAGCATCCTCAAGAGTTGCTCTATTCCCATTACTCATTCGGTAAGCCCCAATAAAACGAGCGCGTCTTTCTCTACTCGAAGGCACGCCCTCTTAACACTTACACTATTAATTACTCCTAAATAGATTCCTTTACTTTATTTCTCTCTCTCGTTAAAATTAAGGTAAGCCGGGTCGACGTGCGAGTTCTCCTCCCCGCCGATTCGCCGTTTATCTCTGGATTTTCCCTTTTCTTTGTCTCTCTTTTTTTTTCCTTTTAGGATGACGAGAAGCCTGCCAGCGGATTTGCAAGGGGGTCTATTTCGTAACGTGAGCCTGGTGAAAATGCTAAAAGGGAGCATTTTCATATAAGGGTTAATTTTCAACTCTTTGTCGTGAGATATAAATTCAAACGGAGTGGTGGTCGGTGACGGTTCTCGCGTCTCGCATTTTCACTCGGAGGGCTCGAGACCTGGTGAACGATCTCACTTCTCGCACTTTCACCGGGAGTAATAAAATCGACCCCTGGGGGTCGATTAAATATCCCGACTACGAGCAGGATATCGACGATCGATTCTATTCGAAGGACCTTTGATAATCCTCCGACGGGCTTTTCGTCCTCTTGGTGTGCGTATGGCAGCGGACTTCGATAATTCGACGTATGATTTGCTCGACGACCTCCTCGTACGGGAGGGCCGCCATTTTCTTTTTCTTTTAGATTTAGGGCTTTCATTTCACGGTCTCACTCGTAGGCACCAACGGTCACATCGAGAGATTTCAGTTCAAGTTTAATTGGTGTCCACAGGGAAAAGATCCCGGACCACTTATTCGCAAGATCTACAATTTCGGGTAGCAGTCCTTACGAAAAGTATGTAAGCAAAAGTTCTAAGAACGATCTCTACTCCCGGGATTGACTCGGTACACTTGTGGTGGACGTTTCAGGGCGCACTGGTTTTCAGTTTGTTTGTTTCTTTTTTTTTTTTTCCTTTTTCCCCGGCTGTCAATTGTCCTGGGGAGCAATCAGGTGCTTGGGAAAGGCTGCGAGCTCGGGAAAGCAGAAGACACGCTTTTGGGGGTTACTCGGTCCAGGAACTTGCTGATATCGCTCACCCACGGTTCACGGATGACATCCACGAGAATCGAGCTACTGCACCGATAAATGATAAATTTATTATTACCAAAGAGATGTAACGACGTTTTCTAATGGTTTTTCTTTTTGTACCCTTTCCCTTGAGCGAACCTCCTTGGCTTTAGTCGTGTCGTCTTTGAGTTTTCTCTTTGTTCCCTCCTGAGTTTTTGCTTGGCAGCCCCTGTGAAGATTTTTCCTTTTCTCGTGTTATCGTTGGAAATGTTGAATAACCGTGCAAGTGTCGGCTCAATGACTAAAAGAGACCATGTCTGATCTCACCCCATCCCGCGTCGGTACCAAAATCCAGGGAATATGATTTTTTTTTTTACGTCGTGCATGGGAGAGACTCGGACTCTCAGGTGCCTCCATCGTAAGGACCTCATCGGGCCACATTGTACGGAAAATGGAAATCGATATTTCGCCCTCGGTTAACGTAATTTGTTAATGTCCGCTAGGTGCCATCGGTGCATCCCGTACTTCTTTAACACCATTCAGAATTTTATTTCCGCGAGTACCCCGGAAATAATGTCATCACCCCCCAGGAGGTTGTGGTTGCACAAGGCAGATTAAAATCGCGTCTAAAGAGGGAGAATTTTTTCCCGCCGGTGATTTAAAGTCGAGGTACATTTATCCTCCGCAACTTATTCCACGAAATATCCATAGAACATCTGTATTTAATTACAATTAAATCGGAGTACTCGAAGACGTGATTCTTCCTCTTGAGACGCGCCAAAGGTCCAGTTCCAATAGCCAATTTTTATTCTCACATCTACTTAACCAATTAATCCGATAAATTATCACGTGACGGTAGTACACTTAAATTGGCGTGTAATTAAAAAATGGGGATGTATAAAAAAATCAACTGCTTTTCTTTCTTTATGAAGATACAGCTAATCGTTCGTCGGAACTAACAGAAAGATGGCTGTTGATGTAAGGGGTCGACATTGAAAATATTAATTATGGAACTGGACCTTTAATGACATTTAACAGTCATGGAGGAAGTGACGTCCATGGTGCTTGGCACTCGCCGGTCCTACCCATTGATTCGAGGTGACCAGTAATTATGCGCGAGATGTGTAATTCTGCTTAATCGAACAGAGGAAACGGACATGGATCGCGTATTCAAATTGCCGTCGACCACATTTATCGGCGGTAAGGAGAAGTCCCTGCCCCTTCGAGAGATCCTGAAGAGGCTGGAGTCTGCATATTGCGGACACATCGGGGTCGAGTTCATGTTCATCAATTCCCTGGAGCAGTGCAACTGGATACGTCAGAAAATGGAGACGCCAGGCATCATGGAGATGACCAACGACGAGAAGAGGCTGATACTGGCGAGGTTGACCAGAGCCACGGGGTAATTTTCCGATTTCTTCTAGAGATATCGATTAAGGGCCTCCCTGGTTTGAATATACGTTTCGTGTACTCTGGGAGACATCAATGCCCTCCCATCCTGCACAGGCGATGCCGTATCTGCAGGAGAGGCATTCATGTCTTCCATTGTACACTGGGAGACATCAATGCCCTCCCAACCTGCACAGGCGATGCCGTATCTGCAGGAGAGACATTCATGTCTTCCATTGTACACTGGGAGACATCAATGCCCTCCCATCCTGCACAGGCGATGCCCTATCTGCAGGAGAGGCATTCATGTCCGCTATTCTATACTGGGAGACATCAATGCCCTCCCAACCTGCACAGGCGATGTCGTATCTGCAGGGGAGGCATTCATGTCCGCCATTGTACATGAAAGTTTCTATATACAAAGTACATGAATTGTGTATTGTAATATACACAAGCGACTCTTTTTCAAGAGTCAAAGAAAGAAATATACTCACCGGGTTTCGAAAACTAGAGAGGCCTCTTACACGTCGCATGAGCCTATTTTTTTAAATTCTGCGGGATTTATTTTTCAGCTTCGAGGCGTTCCTGGCGCGAAAGTGGTCCTCGGAGAAGAGGTTCGGCCTGGAGGGCTGCGAGATCCTTATCCCCGCGATGAAGCAGGTCATCGACAAATCGACGGAGCTTGGGGTGGAGTCCGTCGTCATGGGGATGCCTCATCGAGGTCGCCTCAACGTCCTGGCGAACGTTTGCCGCAAGCCTCTTAGTCAGATCTTCACCCAGTTCGCCGCCCTGGAAGCCGCCGACGATGTCAGTGCCCTTTAGAAATGCCGCCTCGATAATCGCTGGAATTTCTATTAAGATGTGATTCGTTTAACAGGGATCGGGCGACGTCAAGTATCATCTGGGAACGTACATCGAGCGTCTGAACCGCGTCACCAACAAGAACATCCGGTTGGCCGTAGTCGCCAATCCGTCTCATCTGGAAGCCGTTGATCCGGTTGTTCAGGGGAAGACTCGGGCCGAACAATTCTACCGCGGTGATGGCGAGGGCAAGAAGGCAAGTCAATGGTCCACTCGCTCCTCCACCTGCAGGAAACCGAGTGAGATCTAAATCGCCCTAAGATAGAAGCTTTCGAAGGCCATGTCAATGTTCCCCAGGTTATGTCCATCCTTCTGCACGGCGACGCCGCGTTCTGCGGCCAAGGCATCGTCTTCGAGACCATGCACCTCTCGGACCTTCCTGACTATACCACCCACGGGACCGTGCACATCGTCGTCAACAACCAAATCGGCTTCACCACTGACCCCAGACACTCTCGATCTTCGCCATACTGTACAGGTGAGCCTATAGAACGATTAGAATTATAATTAAATTTAGAACGGCGCTCTTCGAGGTCGACGTTTCACCTTTCCGTTTCCTTCCCCGCAGACGTGGCTCGGGTGGTGAACGCGCCCATCTTCCACGTGAACTCGGACGACCCTGAAGCGGTGATGCACGTCTGCAAGGTCGCGGCCGAGTGGAGGGCCACCTTCCACAAGGACGTGGTGATCGACATCGTGTCGTATCGGCGCAACGGGCACAACGAGATCGACGAGCCGATGTTCACGCAGCCTCTGATGTACCGAAAGATCAAGAAAATTCCTCCAGGTCTGGATCTGTACGGCTCGAAGCTGATCAAGGAAGGCGTGGTCACCCAGGAGGAAGTGAAGGTGCGGAAGTGTCTTAACTATCTTAATTAACCTCCGAGGTTGGAAATCTAGGATAAATCAAGGTTACGCAAGAATTACCATAACTTACTGGTAGTCCCCATCTTCAGACTATCTTCAGGTTCTCCGGTTTCCTGTTTTAGGACGTCAAGGAGAAGTACGAGAAGATCTGCGAGGAGGCGTACTCGAATGCCAAGCAGGAGACTCACATCAAGTACAAGGACTGGCTGGACTCGCCCTGGTCGGGCTTCTTCGAGGGGAAGGACCCTCTCAAGGTCTCGCCGACTGGGATCAAAGAGGACACCCTGGTGCACATTGGAAAGAAATTCTCCTCTCCGCCACCGAACGCTGCTGAATTTGTTATTCACAAAGGTACGTACCTCAGCTCGCGGTTTGATTTTCTTTAATATCCTCTTCGTTTACATTATGTGACTCTCTTCCTTTTTCAGGTATCGAGCGCATCCTGAAGGCCCGAATGGAGATGATCGAGGCTCGAACCGTCGACTGGGCCTTGGGGGAAGCGATGGCCTTCGGGTCTCTCCTCAAGGAAGGCATCCATGTCAGGCTGTCGGGTCAGGACGTCGAGAGAGGCACCTTCTCGCACAGACACCACGTTCTTCATCATCAGACCGTCGACAAGGCCACCTACAGACCTCTTTGTTACCTCTACCCTGACCAAGCACCGTACACCGTCTGCAACAGCTCCCTCTCCGAATTCGGCGTCCTCGGTGAGGACTTGGATTCTAATCCTATCTCAGAATTATTTAATGCACATCATCCCTTACCCGAGTTTAACTTAACGTTTACTTATTCCGCCGTTAATTAAACATTTCATCAGTGCGGTTGCGACGCTCGGTTTAACATATCTCAACGGGGAGTAGGTGCAACCAGTTGGTACTTTTCTATGGGAAAGGGGGCGTAGAGTTTGCCATGCCGGGGTATCTTTAATGGAGGTCACTGATATCACTCGACCGCTTCTTCAGGGTTCGAGCTCGGCTATTCCATGACGAATCCCAACGCGCTGGTTTGCTGGGAGGCCCAGTTCGGGGATTTCAACAACACCGCGCAGTGCATCATCGACCAGTTCATCAGCAGCGGACAGGCGAAGTGGGTCCGTCAGTCGGGTCTCGTGATGCTTCAGCCTCATGGTCTGGAAGGAATGGTACGTCGCGTCTAATTACTACCGTATACCTTGAAGAGGGGAACCAAAAAGAGCGGCGATAACGTGTCCAAACCATCCACAGGGACCGGAGCACTCCAGCGCCCGACTCGAGCGGTTCCTTCAGATGTGCGCCGACGACCCCGACTACTTCCCACCCGAGAGCGAGGAGTTCGCGGTGCGCCAGCTGCACGACATCAACTGGATAGTCGCCAACTGCAGCACCCCGGCGAACTACTTCCACATCCTGCGCCGGCAGATCGCCCTGCCGTTCCGCAAACCGCTGATCCTGATGACCCCCAAGTCTCTCCTCCGCCACCCCGAAGCCAGGTCCAGCTTCGACCTGATGACGGAGGACACTCAGTTCCTCAGGGTCATCTCCGACGACGGCCCGGCCTCGCAGAACCCCAACAAGGTCAAGAGGGTGATCTTCTGCTCGGGCAAGGTCTACTACGACCTGAAGAAGTCCCGGGGAGAGCGAGGCCTGGACGATTCCGTCGTGATCTCGAGAATGGAACAGGTCCGTCCAGTCGCGTGGATGCGGTGCTTTAAGGCGATGCGAAAGTAGCTTAAGAGGGGTCACCTTTGTGACACTTTTCTCCGACCTGGGTGCACCGAGTCGCTTCAAACTTGACAACGTGAATACGTAGACTATAAGGAACGTCCGGCCACCCATGAGATTTCAATTTTTTCTCTCTTTGTTAATCTGTTTATGTAGTCAAGTTGCAAACGACTCGGTGCACCTAGTTATGCGTGTCGATTTTTTCGTGCAGCTTCTGTGCTTGTCTTTCCTAACCGCCTGTGTTGTACTTCCTCGCAGATCTCGCCGTTCCCCTACGACCTCGTCAAGAAGGAAGTTGCCAAGTATCCGAACGCTGAGCTCGCTTGGTCACAAGAGGAGCACAAGAATCAAGGAGCTTGGACTTATGTCCAGCCGAGATTCCACACCGCTCTCAATGGGACGCGCAGCGTCGCGTAAGTTGAACGCAAAGGAATGCTTATAGAAGCGAAAGAGATTTCTTCCCGCATTTTAATCTCGCCGCACGCTTATGCCTTTGCCATTTACGTACTGTTCCACATGGCCCATCTTTTTAATTTCTTCACGTTGACGGTGACATCGTGGGCCGGCTTTCTTGCGCAAGGCCGGTGGACCTGTCGCGAGCAGACAATCGTTAGATCGTCTACCTGTAAGCCGTAGTTTCCTCTTCTCTCGGTAAAGTAAAAATTTGGGCCATGTTGCAGTAACGATGGCGAGGCGAGTTCTCGCGTTTCCACCGGAGGGTGGTTCGGTAGCTGGCTCTCCTCGTCGAAAACCACCGAGTCGAGCGTTTCGGTACCACGACCGGAAGACCCTAAGGCTCGCGATAAGAGAACAGTGAGGTAATAGACATTATTCCTGTGCGTAGCTTAAAAAGATTGACGTCACAGCTCCAGCCGACAGGTCGCACGAAAATCCTCCAATTAAGGGGCCACGAAGCTTTTCGACAAACTGGATGCGGCAGATCGCCTGAAATTCCACATGATAATTTCATTTCTTTTTAATATTTCCCGTGGAGGTAGAGTCTCGAGCCAAGTACACTTCTGAGGCGAGAAACTCAGCGTCGAGGGCTGAGAGATACACTTTAATTGTACGCGTCTTGCTTATGACTCACCCTCTGTTGGGACGAGGAAATATCTAGCGAAAGTGTACGATGGTTAAACAATTATATTGGCATTAGATTGACTAAGAAAATTCTTTCTGCTTTCAGGTACTGTGGACGACCGACCGCTGCCTCGCCCGCCACGGGAAGCAAGATGCAACACCTCAAAGAACTGAAACAGTTGCTGGACGACTCTTTTAACGTTTAATCCGCCGTACTACCTGCGTAGCGTACAATTTTATTTATTTCCCCTCCGCACTAGATTTGTTACACCGATCGTCTTGCTCTATAAATACCGGAAGGTGGAGAAAGAAAAAAGAACCACTCCATGAAAGCGATTGCTCATTTCGACCCGCTAGTACTCGTGCACATATTCCGAATAACTTTCGACTCGTGCAAGCCAAATTTCTCTCCCTCTCGCCTGGTCGGAAATGCGTATTCCTTTATTTTTTTTTTGATATATATATATATATTTAATTTTCCTGGAGACTTAGCTCTTAGTTATCGATCAAGTATTCTGCGAGCGCTCGCGACCGATCTCGGAAATTGGGAATTACTTTTTCTTTTTCTTTTTTCAATGGACATTTCGTTTCCTTTATATGTATATATATATGTGTGTGTATATTGGACATTGAATCCCCATTTTTCTCTTTTTAATACCTAAAACGGACTCAATCGACGCTCGCCCGGTTGTATATTTAATTCCCGCGATTTCCAGTTTTAAATCGGAGGAAGGAAAGTTGGATTTTGCGACGAGTCGCCCTCAGTCACGTGCAAATATAGTGTTTAATTCCTCCTGTCGATAAGCCGCGCTCGCAAGATGTAAAGAATTAATGTTAAAGTATTATTTTTAACTTATACTCTGTGTAATATGCTTGCGTGGCAGGCGAGTGTTTAACGTGCGACTGGAGTTGGCTTCGGGATCTTCTTCGGAGGCTCTTCGAGAGGCCCCACTGGTAAAGAGGCTACTTATTTGCGTTAACTAAATTATTTCAACCTGTAACACGAAGAAGGGTGCCAGCCATTTAGACTTTTCGCCCTTTAAAGGGGGTCGGTACATTGTGAAATGCCTTTCTATCGAGGCATACTTAAAAGAGATCGATCGGTCATCGGAAACGTTTGCTTACGGAGCTGTCAAAACTTACTTTACGGAGACCTTGATGTATAACTTGTTACCAAACGTTTATAAATGGCGGACTTGTCGAGTCTGGAAATTTGTACTGGATTGTTCAAAGCGTAAAACCATTTTTCTATCTTAAATCTTAACCTCAAATGTGACAGCCTCCGAAGGAAAGATATCTCCTGTCTTTTTTCTTTTTTCGTTGAAGTGAACGTCACAATCTACTAACTCTCTTAATGTTGACGGAGAGTCAAGTGTTTGGCAGGATGTTGTCTGCTGACGAGGTTGAACTCACCGTAACGTCTTGTTACTCTCCGATGCCTCTGTGAACAGCCTCCAAGGATGAACTCTGAGCTGACTTAAAACGAAGGATGAGAGCGCTATACAAAAATAGTGATATATATATAAATGAATAAATATATAAATAAATAAATATATACATCTATGAATAAGAATCATAACAAGGAATCGGAATCGAGAAAGGTTGTTTCACTGTGGACGTAGTCTGTCGAAGAACAGTACGTGGATATCCCTGAAAGGAAAATGTTTATCGGAGGGAAGGGTGTCACTGTTTATTTAATTTTTCGACAGCAGAGGGTTCGGCGTTTCTGGCTGAACGTTTGCAGGCAATATTAGCGGTAGCTTAAAGCATTTAATTTCCACAATTTAACGTGGCACCAAATGAGGAAACGTTATGTCATCTTATTTATTCTAAACTTATCCAGTTTCATGATCTTTAATTCAACACAGACTGCACTGTTTTCTGCGTTTACAGTCCACGACACTAATCCACCGTGTTATTCCACTCGTCTTTTTGCGTTATTACTCGCTTAATAACGACAAATCAAGCCTCGCGCGTGTGAATGATACTAGGCGAGAAGTCAGATTGAAAGTTCATTACGATAGTGTAAATTTAGTCAAGAAATCGGTATTAAACCTCAGGTTGTAACATCTGTTATGTAATTAAACTGTGCCTGTAACCAGTGACTCGAGTCGTTTTACCTTCTGTTAGCAAGTTCACTTCCTAACCTAAATATTTCCCAGCATGTCAATTTTATATCGTTGCACAATGGGTGTTCGTTACAATAGATACCACTAAAAATGGATCGATGGACAAGGGATTCACTAACTTTCGGGCACCGATCTCAAGAATAAACGACACGCCTCTTAAACATAATTAACAGTATATTTCGAAAATGTCGTGGCACTGTAGGTCTTAAAAGTGAAACCCAGCGTTCGATGAAATCTCGTTTTTCGTTATATCGTTAGAAGCATCCCGAATTAGACTACAGGTTCTCGCAGTTTCACAAATTTCAGCGCGCCCAAAAATCACTTTGCGCAGTCCCCCTGCTTGCGTATAATTAAATAATATCCATAAGTAAGCTTACGTTAAGTTCAGTTCAAATTGGTAAGGTGTATTAGTAATCGGTTTGGCCAAGCACACTGTACATAATCCTCTTGAAGCTGTTGCTCTGGTGGATTTTCTCGCCATCGTCGTCGAGGACGTTTATCTAAAATTGGGGAAGAGACATTTTTATTCATTGCTTGATGTGGTGTATCAGGTGTTGCGTGCGTTTCTTCGAGTGTTTTCCAGTCCCTAGTCGCTACCGATCGGATGAATTATATCAATTACAAAGGCAGAAAATGAAACGACACAGTTTTTACGTTACAACTGGAGAATACTCGACACAATTGTTTGGCTGTAAGCACGTGTGTTTAGAATTACACAAATCAGACGTACAATTGGCGAGCAAACTTTAATATCCGTTGACGCGATCCTTAACGAAAGGGAGAGGGAAGGGGCGCCTATAATTTCCACCCTTAATCAGAGAAACGATTATCAATTAATGATTCATCATGCTCCTCTTTTCAAGGGTTAAAAAAATACTACGTAACCCCTTTTACTAAAAACAACGTATCAATTCTGTACATATGAATCATGCTCGATTGTGCACAAGCCACGTTAAATACAATTGTATGAAAAAACTCGTGCTGATCTGAATACATGTCACGAGTACTTACGTATGCTGCTCCAGGATTCCTGGCAGCGGACGGTGGACCCTGTAAAAAAAAATTGGAAGTGCCTTCATTTCTGTTTTATATCATCGATTTCACTCGGTATTGACTAAATAAAAAAATTCAAATTACCCTGTTATGGTTCGCCTTGTGTGGCGAGAAGACCCCTGTGCGAGCTGGCTGCTTCACCTCTTGAACGTAATCCCCCAGGGCCTCTTCTTGTAAAGCCTTATAGGCCTCGCTCTTGCTTGGGTCGTACTTCACCGGCTTCTTGGAGCTAAGTATTTCGTTCACCAGACTTTTAATGCACGCAATCTCATGTGCCGTTAAAGTCTTTTTGTTACTTGACTGTCCTCTGTTAACCAAGCGCCCAAGCTTGTTTCCGTTCTGGCAGGCAGCCGAAGCCAGTAGCAACGTGCCTCGTCTCGCAAGTTATAATCAAGCATTGGCATAAGTGTTTAAGCAGCGTTAAGTGTTAGGTTAGGTTAGATGCTAGCATTAAATAACAATAAATACTAAGTATTACGTGTCAAGTGGTACGTACGTTACTAAGCTCGTGTCATGCAGTTAAGTCCATTGTTTATCTTGCTTCTTTTAACTCTAATTCTCCCATTTTCCTCGATTTTAGGAGCAGGAGCGATCGCTAACGGAGGAAGCCGCTAATCGCTAGGGGGAGGAAAAAAAAGATGGCGGCGACAACGACGCGCAAAGGCAGCCCAACGATTCACCGTTTTGCCGTATTCTTGGCTCGAGCTTCGACCTATTTTTGCATTTTTATGCCCGAGGGAATTTTGGTATCCCGGGAGACTACGTTTCCGCCTTTTTTCCCGATTTTACCGGGTAAAAGAGCGTAAAATGCCGCGATGGACGAAGCGAGGACGCGCGCAAGATGGCGGCGATTTTCGAGACCTCGCCAAGGTCTTCGGGTATTTCGAAAGATTTCTGAGAATATCTGGGCACGATTCGCGGCTTCAAATATTAGAAATAACTGTCCCGTGTATCTTGCGAGACGCTTCACGGGGTAATTCGCGGTTTCAGATACAGAGGGGAACGAAATACCAGAATTCGACGACTCCGAGGGGGAGGGTGGAGGGTAAGAACCGAACAACCTATTCGCATTTAGACGATCTTCGAGCGATTAAATGACGTTCTAACGGAGAACTGGATATCAATGTGGAGTCGAAAACAGTCGAAAATGTCCGGCGAGTTTCGAAATTGACCTCGACGCCTGTCCAGCGACGCCCACGTACGTCTGGATGACATTGACGATCGTATTACAATGCTATTATTAAATATTTACGGGCGTGAATTAGGCGACGATACCGGGCAGGATCCGCCAAAGCCACGGAAATCGATATCGAAATATGTCGGAATCGAAGTGGACTTTTCAATTCTAACCTATTAAAGCCGTTTTACCGAGACGTTCCGAAGTGTCCCAAACTTGAGGATCATAAATCCCGGGGATATTCGCTCGCGATTCTGGGTCAGATTTGTAACTAAAGTCGTTTTCGCGGTTGCCAGGCAAGATGTTGCGGTACAATTTCGAAACCGTCCCGGAGACCTAACCTCGTCGCGATTTAATTCGGCTTATTGAATTGCGGCCACACGTTCTTCGAGGTACCCGCTTTGGCCTGCTCTCTCATCGCCCTCGCCTGCTCTTCTATCTGTTGTCTCTGTTTCAGGAAGGAAAAGTCTATGAAAATGCTGCAAAACAAACAGAGCAACGATCAGGAACCCTCGTCTGTGTAGTAACCGAACGTGAACATGTGGTTCGGGGACTTTGGAAGATCTTCGTTATCACGTGCAACGCGACGGTACCCTTTACATCCCTCCAAGTCTTTAAGTTGTTCTTCATTTATGGAAGTTAATTGTTTTTTAATTTTAGTAGTAGCACTCGGCGAAAGCCAGCTCTAGTACGGGCCAAGGACCAATTCCACAGTGGGCTCCGAGTCTCAAAAGTTAACCAAGACGAAGGATTCCAGGAGTCAGAACTTCCAAACTTTGTTCATACATCGTCAATTAATTCCTCGATACAGTGAATTGTGATATGAGGGTGATTTAGTGATTAATCGGTTTGCATGGAGGTGACGACCCGGAACCAACTGCGGGCTTGGTGAAAATGGTAATCGGCAAGTGTTCTAGTGCAAGCTCTAGTGACGTGGCAGCTTTCTAATGTCTCTTTTTTCGTTTCTAGCTGGTTATCACTATCGGTGCATCTCTCCGGAGTCTTAGGGAGCAGCCTACTTACGGGACGGCCGAGGTTTGACATTTAATCGTGTCCGCGATATTTTGCTCGGAGTAGAGGCCGATCGGAGAATTGAATTGCTTGTGGACGACCTGTTGAACAGAACGAAGGGAAAGCCGGCAAGTTACTTCAAGACTGTACGCGAAGAACGAAGCGTGAGATTATTCCGCAGAATTAGTTGTTTTATTAAACGTGAGTCGGCGTCACACAGCTCTTGTGATCTGGCAAGTGGAAGTACGGTGCAGTGCTAGGACCGGTAGAAGAAGAAGCCGCACTTGTTCTCGGCGTTATTATTGATTATCCTGCGAGTTACGGCGATGCTCTACGGGGAATTTACGATGAACGGAACGAGTCCAGGGCGTTCCTTGGAAGGCTGCGACTGTCCCGTCCGGAATTCCGACTTCTCGGATAAATGCGTTAGGGAGATAAATCCGCGAAAGGCGGACCGAATTCTAAGCGGAAGCGATTGATAGGAAGTTTGGTCAAACCTTTGGAACTTCGTTCGGTCCCAAGACGCGCTGAAGTACCGATTCCGCCACCTGGTCAGACGTTTTACAAAATGTTTACACGTTAATTCCATTGCGCTAAGTACGGACCTATGCCAACGTGATTGCGTTCGACTGATTAGCGAATAACTTAAGGGGGCCAGTAGGTTGTGAAATGCGTTTAGAATTGTCATCGACAGATCGAAAACCCCCTTAAGGGGATGTGAAAGTGGCATCCGAAGAGTCAATCGTTCACAAAACTGTTCTTCCAACTGGGTGCGCTGAATCGTTTCAAACTGTACAACATAATTGTGGAGGATATAAAGAAGGTCCTGGCACTCATGAGAGTTTCATGAACAAATACTCTTTGACGCCCCTTTCCCATCACCTTAAGCTACTCCGACGAATCAATTCCGCGGCGATAAACCCGTAGCATTACGGTCTCTGTAATTTCTCTTTACATACTTTTTGCTTCATGGCAACCTCCGGATGTGCCACCTCGTAATGATGAGGAGCTGCCCGAATCATCGGGTTTGGGTGGTGGCGAAGGTAGCACTCGCCGATCGGTGCGTCCTTCTTGACTTTTGCTCCAGGCAAAACCAGAGGAGTCGTTCGATATGGCTGTAAATGCGAAAGATAATGACACCCTCGAGTCGGGTCGCTCTTTTCAATTCTTCATGATTTTCCGCGAGGAGATCGTTATATCATTATTAGAAAATTCTTGTCTTCTAGATTTCCCCGAAGTCTGGTCGGCGAGTCTATTGACGTCTCGAGCAGCGATGGCCAGGCTGTCGGAACGACCTACCGGCGTTTTATTTTGGTATCCATTGCGAGGGCGAACGGTACGTTATATCGAGACCACGAGAGATTGATTAACGCGTCCCGGCATCGTCTAATGCACTCTCGTTACCCTAAAAATATTCCCTTCAATCGATCCTCGAAGTATTTTGTATAATTAACTCCAAGGGACTCGATATATCCGTCAAATCGTTTCCCTCGTGAAATCGCCAAAGAGGTTTTCCAAGATGGCGGCCATCTCGGATTCGCTCTTGGAGCGACGAAATACTTTTACATTCATTAGCGTACCCCGGTATTTTCTAATGCACTCTCGTTACCCTACAAATATTCCCTTCAACCGATCCTGGAAGTATTTCGTGCAATTCATCCCAAGGGACTCGATATATCCGCTGAATCGTTCTCTTTCTGAAGTGGTCGAAGGATTTTCTAACATGGCGGCCATCTTGGATTCGGTCTTGGAGCGACGAAAGACCTTTAGGTATATGTCAGTGAGATTCTCCTCGCTCGTGGGCGGCTAAATCTCTCGAACCCTTCGTCGGCGTTTATTAATTCTTTAGAGCCGCGTAATGCACTGTCGATATTTTTAGCGTCCGGGCGAAAACCGGAAATGTCACCTCCCGTCCGTTCCGCGTATAGATTTTTTGGCCCCTGCGAAAGCGGAGCGAGCAGGTGAATTTAAAATCTTTTGGCTCGAGGTCGCGAGGCGTACAATGAGAAAATTACATAAACCTCGGTAGCGGGTAAAAAGCTTGGCAGGGAATCACTCGTTATGTCACCACGCCAGATTTTGCGGAGGAAAATATCCTCGAAGAGGAAACGGGAAGAACGTCGAGCCCGAATGTCGAGGTTCCTATTGACTAGCCTTTCAAGGGCCCTGGCCAGGTGTCATTTTTGAGCCCCTTATATCGTCAAGGGAGGATATTAATAAAACTAGTTAAACGAATGATCGTTCTTTAGCTATGTCGATAACGATACCGCTGGATGAACCATCCATAATATTCTGATTTTTATTCCCTGAATTTAATTCTGGGATTTTAATCGTTAGATTTTAACTCTATCATTTTTATCGGCCAGTCTTTATTCTCTGATTTTAATTGTGTCATTTTTGTGTATTTCTGAGGTACTCGAAGACGAGGCTGGAAACCCAACAACGTCGTCATCTTCTCTCGGCTTTTCCGCCAGGGAAAATTTTTTTCCCCTGAATCGAGTGGACGTGAATCATCAAAAGGAAAGTGATTATCAACAAAAGAGAGAGAGAGAGGAATAACGATCAAAGCCGAAGTCTCAGCTCAGAGGGATCAAAGCTCTCGCCAGGATTTTCCTGCGAATTCGCTTAGCGAAGAACAGCTCGTCGAAGAGGCGAGGGTTATGTTTATTTCAGGCGGATCGGGAATAAGCGTCACTTCTGTAAAAACTATAATTATTCAACGCCCTCGTATTTTTGTCCCGCGACTCGCAGAATCGCGCATAACCGAACTTCCTCCTGGAAGCATTGCGAAGTCGAGGTAGAGAACCGTTTAAAAATTTCGATCTCGTTCAGTTAAGATTTCCCACTAGAGCCTCGAAATCCTCGGATAGTTTCTATCGAATCTAGGCTTAAAAAACGTCAGAATGTAACTATATTAATTTTATACAAGTTAGACCCAAAAATCCTGAAGCTACTCGAGGATGAAAAAGGTATCTCACTTCTTGCGCTGAAAGACGTATATTATATATAAGTTTTAAATAGCCAAAATACATGTTTTATATGCAATCGTTAAATGGCTGAAACATGTACGATTTATGTCATGCAAATTTCCAGAAGACGTCTTTCGACGCCGAAAGTGAGGTAAGAGTTCGGACGTAACTCTTGACTTGCGTTTAGGAGGCTTACACGAGGTGAAGGTTTCCGACCTGGGGAAAGGACGTTTCCTGGCATTTTTTTTTCATTTCCCCAGCTCCTCGTCGCCATTAGAAATGGGTCAGGAACGTCGCGTTACACGTTAACCACGGTATACCCTGAAAATAGACGAAGGCCCCGGCTGGCAAAAATAACGCGCACTCGTGTTTGCTGGTCCGGCCAGGACGCGATATCCAGCGGATTTTTCGAAGGCCTCCCCTTTCCTCGAGGGCCCCCAAAATTGCCAGCGATGCGGCGAAACCGCAGCGGGATTCTAGATGCGTCAAAAGAGGCTTCAAACCCCGAGCACGAAAACCGAGCTATTAGGGGAACGCTGGACCGTGGCCTAGGTCAGGGTCAAGATCGGTCGAGATGGTTCCGAGATTTTCGAATTTCCTTTAGAGCGACTTCTGAATCCATCAATCAAAGAAGACGGTTCTTGAAATTTAAATCCAAGTGTCACTGACATTCCCAGCAGGAATATATAGGGTCCGTAAATTTAAGTACTTCATTAATGTACCTGCGAAGGAAGTACAGCGAAGGGGCTATGTAAATGGGGCAAATTGTGCAAACAGTGAAAAATTGTCGCGATGAGGAAAATCGGTCTTAGAATTATAATTAGTGCAAATGGAGCAAGATCAAGTCTAAGAATGATATTACTCGTCCCTAGTCCTAAGGACGACCCTGAAGAGAAATTAGCGATAAATCTCTTCGGTTCGAAGTTTCTCGGAAAATCCCGGATTTTCTTCAGCTAATCATCTGGTTTTATTCCAGGAAACGACCTGATCGTACCCAGTAGACGGCAGCTTCCTCTTCCTTCGTGGGATGGTCCACCGTGTACCGGTAGGAGGTCGTGTAGGCCGGCATCCTCGAAGACCAAGGAGGACCTCTTGGAATTAAAGGATTCACCTCCTCTTCGGGAAATGGAGGAGGGACTCTTTCCTGGCTCTTCAGGGCCTTCTTTCGACGAGGAACCACCTTCGAGTCTCTCGGGGTGCGTATAAAGTCGGGATTTCGTTCGAAGGATTCAAGGACTCCTTTTTTACCAGGATCTCCACCTAGCAAGGGAACTCCTCTTCGAGGGTCTTCTTCGAGGGAACTGTCTTTCGAGAACCGTGCGACTCGGCAACGCGCTCGACTGCCACTAGCTGCGGCGATTCCGGACCGACTCGCTCGCCCCGGCCGCAACTCCTCCGTTTTCGACACGTCGAATTTCAGGGTGACCACCCAACGCGTCACGGCGTCGCCTCTTTTACGTCAGGGTCTTACTGGCCGCGGCGGCTGTCATACAGGCCGCGGCGAAGGTAGAAAAATAAGCGATACGACGCATACATGCAGATCATTTAATCTTCCACTTATCTTTTTTAGATCAAATATTAACAAGAGCGAGAGATCACCGGGACGATTTGAAGAGAGGAAGAGCGAAGCTCCCTGCACGAAAATCGAAGGGTATCAGAATACGCGAGTTCGATGCAAAGGCAATATTTATAGAATCGCGGGATTTCCGGCTTCGAGCCGAGCCAAGGAAAATATTCACACAACGTAAGGGGAATAACGACCTAATGATTTTATCTTGCCTCCCAAATCAGACCGATTTCATTAAATCCCATTGTTAATCTCGGCTGTTGATCCTTAGAGCTCTAATTTCGATTCGGTGGTAATTAAGTTTACGATTGCAGGAATTACCGAGTCGGCTGGGTCTTCCTCGATATCCGGAAGCTGCTGAATTATTCCCGATGAACAATCAACAGCTGGGAAGATGATCTGTCCAATGATGAGCTCCACCCAAGGAACGAACAGCCGATGGACCTCGCGTGATAATTTTCACCGGTTCTACGAGATCAGTAGGAAGACCAGAGCTCACAAATGGGATTTTTTAGTCGAAAGCCGCCGCTCCAGGAATATGAGAAACTACCCTCTGGAGGGGAAACGAAGGCCGTAAAAATGGCACTTTAAATGACACTTTGTATGACACTTTGAACGACACTTTGCACCGACGAATTGACGTTACTCTAGCACCGATTGGCCGGAATGGCGGTCGAGGGTTCTATACTTAGAAGGGCCTGGCTCTTTCGCTCCGAAATCCCGTCGAGGCTGCCGCTCGTCAATCCGCGACTTTCCGGTTACAAGAATTAACGCTTTAATCGTGATTACCTAGATTTTACGGCGATAGGGTTAAGGAGCGCCTAACGAGGTCCCGGTTCATTAGGAGAAATTAAACAATCGGGGTTTGATTAGGATAAATTAAACAATCGGATTATTCCCAATATTTACCTGCGATAGGTAGTGCCTTTCCTCCCGAACTTCGTCAAGGTGTTGATGAGGTAACTCGAGGGTGTGCGGAGAATGCGAGACGTACTCCTCGATCGGTGGAGTTGGCGGAATCGGACTTTTCGGCAGCTCTTTTGGATAACCCGATTTCTGGAGCTTCTGCCTGTTAAATGATAACAGATTACGCTTCGCTGAATTCCTTCAACTCCCGAATTCGAGTTCCTCATCGTGAAAGAGCTGAAGAAGAGTGGAAGAGCGACCATCTCGGGGCCGCCACGTGCGTCTCAATCCGTAGCAAATATATATATATATATAATTTATTCTTTGCATTATTTTAAGTATCACTATACTCATATTTCTCCCCGTTGTCCAGTTTGTTCTTTCCTGCGCTTGTATCGAAATTTTTGTCATGGTTCTAATTTTTTCATTCATTGAATACGACGCTACGGATTTATTTCCAACACGTGGCGGTCCCGAAAAGAAATTGCGTTATGATGTTTTCGAATTGCCTTTGCGATCAAGCATTGCGAGACGTGCGATTAGGCATAATTCCGCAGCGGCTTTCCCTCTTTTTCCATATTTTACCCACAAGTATGAAATCGAGTTTCATTTCTCATTCTCATTAAGCGCTCTGCATTTTTTTTAGGAGGATTTCGAAGTGATTAATTAAGCAGAGATGCTTAGTGGAATTTCAGATTCCCCGTAAGATTAATTTAACTCGAGAAGGGTAAAATGTTGCAAGCGCGGTGCAGGGGATTCTTGTGATTTCTTTTTTTCTCCGTTTCTTATTTTCTTTTGACAAACTGTAAACCGCAGTCCTCTCGCTAATGATCGACCGGACAACCGGATGCGACGATGATGCATGATCGCAGGATGGATTTTCTCTCGACGGCTCAGACCTTTCGACGATAAGTCTTACAGACTCAGAGTTTTGGAGGAGGTTTTGGGCGTCCACGTGCCTCACGTCTCGCACGTCGTACTCGTCAATTTTCTTGATCACGTCACCCTTCTGCAGATTCTCGTTCTCGGACTGAAACAACCGAGGAAAAACGTGAAATCCTTTGGCAAGGCCGGAATTAATTATTTAGGCGATCTAAATGTTCCTTGATAAAGTGCGGCATTATGTGGAACATCATTATCGTATTATGTAAAACGAGCTCGGGCGACGTTTGCTAAATGCGTTGCTGGCATTAAGACAGGCTTCGATCGCCGGACTTTTGCCAGGTTTTTACCCCTCGTTAGAAAAGTTAGATACCGGAAATTGTTTAAATAATACCCTGGCGTCTTACCAGATACCGTACTTCGCCCCTCGTCGCCTCGATTTTTTAAAATCAGTTTCCTCCTCATTTTTCAATTCACAATCTGGCGTTTATGTACAAGAATGTACTCTTAAGGTGATATGAAAGAGACATTCCATATCTATAAATCCAGAAAAATATTTCAGAGAAGCTGGAAGATTATTAATATTTTCAGGTTTTTATGTATAGAATGACTCTTTCGTATCGCCTTAAATTGTCTGATATTTGCGAGGGAAGTCTCTTGGATTTTTACACGTTTGTCATGTCAGGCGAATCGTGATTTAAGTCCCTTCGATCTTGAAGCGAATCATTGTATTTTTCTACCGATCGATAGTGATCGATCGATCTTCTACTCACTCGGGTGACGATGATCGGAGTGCCTAGATCGGCTCCGCCGGCGATACTGATGCCCCAGGGTTCGTACCTGGAGGTTCTTTTCAACTTGACCACCAGGGTCTGCTTCCTCGTCATCCTCGAATGCTGATCGATCGAGGATCGATCGATCCGTACTAGAGCCCCTTGCCGTCAACTACTGTGTCTTGACTAGTATGCTTTGACTTTGACAGGCCTAACCCGACCAGGCTCGTTGCCCAACCAGTAAAGCGTTCTACCATTTTGGCCTCATTTCGAATTGGCATACGCCTTGTATTGTTCTGGCTCGACCTGCATTCATTTCTCTGGTATTTATGTCTATAGAAGGCCTAAGGCGACGCGAAAAGGGGTTTTTCATATTTTTTACCACCACTCCGAACTTTCGGAAATCCTGCTTAATTATCATTCTAGCGGTTTTGAATTTCCACGTTCCTTGAAAAATTAGTTATTCATATTTTTACCACCACCCGGCATAATTTCTCATTCACCTTTACTTCCAAAGTTCATCCGAACTTTCGGAAATCCTGCTTAATTATTTTAGACTGGAAACTAACGAGCCTGGTCGCGTATTTCTTCCGATATTCGCCTATAAAAATCTCCGATGCCATTAATTTTATTTTCATTTTTATTTCAATTATGACTTTATCTTTGATTTTAACTTCACATGACCGATGGAATTATTCGCTGTTCTTTTTTACTCTTCGCTTCGGCAGTTTATCGCGTTATCGTCATCCGTTGCCTTTGGGTCGACTCGTAAATAATAATGATAATTTTTTAATTCAAAGAAACTGCAAATTCTGGATAATCTCGGGTATCTTTGTCATTTATTCCTCGATGCACTTACGTAAGTCTCGTAATAGGTGCCGATGGTGAACTTGAGGGCCATTTTCTGGGAGGGATGAGATTTGACAAATTTCTTTTTCCGGCTTCCGGGTTGCCCAATCGATCTGCGACGTGTCGATCCAATTACTCGGGCTGCACCTTGATTAATGAGTTTAAATCGAGGGTTTGATAGAGGGGAGAGAGAAAGAGGCATCTCCCTTTGGGCACCTAAATTAGCAACCTATGGCGCGAAAGGTTAATCGATTCCGGCCATTGGATCGATCCCCTGATTTAATTTCCCCCGACAGGAAAATTCCCTCTTCGTGGAAAATTAAAACGGCAGATTTAGGAAAAAAGAAATTCAACCAACGAGGCGAAGAATTTCAAGAAACTCGATAGAAATCCCCCGTGCGACAAATTGATATACAACGCTTAGTTTAAACAATATTTTCGGAGTGTCTTTATGAAATAACGTGTAAAAATAGAGATCTAGAGTAATAAGCGTTAGTTTTTAGGAATATTCCTCGGTTATCGCTCTGCCGATCACCATTCTTCGGATTTCGCTGGTGCCTGCTCCGATCTCGTAAAGTTTTGCGTCCCTGAGGAATCTTCCTGTTGGGTAATCGTTAATGTATCCATTTCCACCTGAAAGCGACATTTTTAATGATTATTTATCCTCTAAACGGTTTATCCATTAATCGCGTTTACCCAAAATTTGAATCGCATCCAGAGCGACTTTTGTCGCGTTTTCCGCAGAATATAAAATGACGGAGGCGCAGTCTTTGCGATTTGCATGTCCGGCGTCGCAAGCTCTTGCCACTGAGTACAAGTAACTTCTGCTGGCATTTAAACTGGTGTACATGTCCGCAAGTTTGGCCTGAAGACAAAATATTAACTACAATATGATAAAAGGCCTTAGATTAAAAAAGCGAGATACCTGTATCAGCTGGAACTCGGCAATGCGTTTTCCAAATTGTTTTCTTTCATGAGCGTACTCGAAGGAAACGTCACAGCAAGCTTGCATAATTCTGAAAGGAAATTTGAGTAACTACCCTGGTAGAAAGAAAAGTTCATAAAATTGAATTGCGCCGAGCTGATCGCAATTTTTAATAAGCGACTGTCTCGTGGCGGAGACAATTCAGGAACTACTTTTACAGCGAATTTTAATTTCTAAGATCATTGCACAATGTGAATAATTAATTTCATTTTCTCTCTTACCCTAAAGGACCACCGGCAAGAACGAGTCTCTCCAAATCGAGGCCACTGAAAAGAACGTAGACGCCTTTATTCACCTGGCCCAAGACGTTGGAAACTGATAACAGAGGTTGAACATCTTGAAGAGTTAAGACTAATCAGGGAATTTTCCTCCCCACTGAGCGAAAAGTATTTTTTAAAAAATTCCAGAACTCCAATAGACATTTTCCTACTTGAAGGCAATTTGTACGTAACATCATTTCTTTTTTTTACAGGTTCATTTCCGCGCGATAGAAAATCCTGCTCTTCGTGAAAGATACATCTTTCGCCCAGCGTGGAGTAAGTCTTTTTTTTTTTTCTTCACCAGGAACATGGCAGTCCTCGAAAATTAATTCCCCGGTGCTGGAGCCACGCATGCCAAGTTTGTCGAGCTTTTGCCCGATGCCGAACCCTTTCGTGCCCTTTTCTACGAGGAAAGCTGTAATTCCATGTTGCGCCTTGGCAGCATCCGGATCCGTCTTGGCGTAGACAATGAAGATGTCGGCAGTGGCAGCGTTGGTGATCCAAAATTTGCTCCCATTCAAGACATAATAATCTCCGCTTCTCTTCGCCGAAAGCTTCATGGAGACGACGTCGGATCCAGACCCTGACTCCGACATCGCCAAAGCTCCGACATGCTCCCCGGTACATAACTAAGGGACATGAAATAGTAAAATCATACAATTGTTAAAATGTAAAATCCCAAACCCTAAAATCGTAGCTACACTGAGAAAAAAAAATTAGTTGACTGAAACTTTGTTGCTTAAATCATATACATATATATATATAATTGCAAGGAACAATTATTTCTCTCAAGAAGGAAAATTATATCGTTGATTTAAACGAATCTTGTTTACTGTTCAAGCAACATATCAAGCCTAGCACTGCTTCGATCCGTTTCATATATTTTCCTTTTAATACTTTTGATTACATAGGTAATATTTTATTCTTACAGACGGCGACTTTCCTTCGTTTATTATTTATGGACCTTACTTTCGGCAAGTACTTGTGCTTCTGCTCTTCAGTGCCGTTCCTGTGGATCTGATTTACGCAAAGATTAGAATGGGCACCATAACTGAGACCGATCGCACCGGAAGCTCTGCTTATCTCCTCCATAAGAATGACATGGTCCAGAAAAGTCCCTCCACTTCCTCCGTATTCAGGCTTGACAGTGATTCCCAGGGCTCCTAATTCGCCCAAATCCCTCCAGAAAGGCTGCGAATATTTAATTTCACATCACTAATAATCGCATGAATTAATAATAATTTTTATACCATTTTCAGAACCACGAGTTACCCTCAGCTCGTCGAAGAAGTCCTTCCTGTCCAATTCGGCGGCCTTGGGGGCCAATTTTTTCTGCGCGACGTTGAAGACCGATCTACGTAACTGAAGACCAGAAATGTTTAATTTTTAGGCGCAACTATTTTTTCTTTTTTTCTCTTAGAGAATATTTAAGAATAAGGAACATAATTTTGAAGACTGACAGACCTCCTTTTGCTCCTCCGTGAGTCCGCAGACATTTTCATTGATCGGGTAATATTGCGAGGAAAGTCTAAGGTTGCATTTTGTAAAACTTTTCACGAGACTTCCTAGTCTCAACCCGCGATTCATGACACGCGACATTGTTCCTTGAGGAGTTTCACAACACTAAGGAGCGTTATCACTACGTATCAAAGTGTAGGTCGTATTATGATAATGTCTACTCAGTGGTGTTCATTCAAACCGATAGTAAGTTTGGAGTATCTTTTAAGAAGCAGTGTCCGATTAACGGAGAAAATCTATTCCGATCGACGAAAGCGATCAGCTGTGTCGGCTTCTCGCGTTTAATTAAAAATCCGTTTAATACGATGGGACTATTATACGAGATAACCGACTCCGCTGAAACGTCAGAAATATCCAATAATGCCTGCGATAGTTATCTCCCTTCGTTATATAGCTTCCTTTAAATTCAAATAGCAGGGAATCTCATTAGCTCGGAGCAACGTGTACGTTTAGATTAATAACCCGAAGTCGTTGGTGGCAGTGACCTATAAGATGCTATTAATGGAATCTATTGTCGGTTCGTCGTTGCGATCTTTTAATATTAGTATTGGACCGCTAACAACGGGTCACTGAATTCACTTTCGAAAGACCTCGCTGTGGATCGGGGTGACAATGACACGGTTACTTAACTCGTACTTCGTATCTCTAGTTTTCGGTTAACTGTAAGTTTAATGCCCATTTAATAGTCTTGGAAATAGTCGACAAGGTGAGTGAAGTATATTAAATATATGTTTCCTTATATTTAGGGCATGTATCGTTTTATTTCTGATGTCCGCTTTATGCTATGTGCGATTTAAATTTTCCCGGCAAGATGGCGGTCTGGTCACGTGATCACCGATAGGTGAGTTCGCAATCTATGTTTTCGCGCTTTGTGCTTCGCGTCCACGTGTATGCTTTGCACCTGATTGTATTTATGTGAATTTGCATAAACGTCGACCGAAAGTGCGAAAATCAGGCTTATAAACTATGATATATGGTTTTTTTCAGAAATAATAACTAAGTTTAAACATGGGGGAGATGAAAGTGAACGATTTAGAGGATTTCAAGGCTGACCAAAAGTACCGTAAAGTGGTAAAATATATACAAGTGAGTAGAGGTTATGTTTGGTAAGTTTAGCATAAGTACGAAAAATTTGAACGAAATTAAAGGTAATATTTGTTTAGAATAAATGGAAGCTCGTCCCAGCATTTCTGAAAGGCAGAGGACTTGTCAAGCAACACATCGACTCGTTTAATTATTTCATCAACGTTGAGATTAAAAAAATTGTTAAAGCCAACGAGAAAGTGATTAGCGACGCAGATCCATTATTTTATGTGAAGTGAGTTATTTAATAGCATCATGTTATGATGTATTTTCAATTAGGAAATATATGCTTCTAAGTTGCATAATTCAAATTCTGTAATAGTTGTTTTTTTTCTTCAGGTATTTAAATGTGTACATTGGTTCTCCGGATGTTGAGGAAAGTTTCAATGTAACTCGTTCCACCACACCGCACGAATGTCGCTTAAGAGATTTAAATTATTCTGCTCCGATTACAGTAGACATAGAATATACTAGGGGTCATCAACGTATTATTAGAAATAACTTATTAATCGGAAGGTATATAATACAGAGTACAAAACGAAATGTATGTGAAAATTCTAAAGTATAAAATATACTACATGAAATTTTTTCTACCAGGATGCCGATAATGCTTAGAAGTTCTAATTGTGTTTTGACTGGAAAATCGCATTTCGAGCTGGCAAAGATGAACGAATGCCCACACGATCCAGGTGGTTACTTTGTTGTAAATGGTCAAGAGAAAGTAATTCTCATTCAAGAACAGTTGTTGAGAAATAGAGTTATTTTGGAAGATGACAGTAAGGGATGTATCATCGCTTCCTGTAACAGTTCAACGCATGAACGAAAGACTAAAACTAACGTAGTAGGTAGAGCTGGGAAATATTACCTGAGGCATAATATCTTCCAAGATGTAAGCGTTTGTTTTTTACTTGGCACTTATTTATTTTTTATCTGTATTATACTTCCATCATTACCTTTAGGATATTCCAATAACTCTACTATTTAAAGCCATGGGTATTGTAAGCGATCAAGAAATAATGCAGCTCATCGGAACCGAAGAGGAATTTATGAAAAAATTCTTACCTACGTTAGAAGAATGTCATGTATTGTGCGTTTTTACTCAAAATCAAGCATTAAGGTAATTTGTTTTTCAATCATATTTCTGGGTCTGACAATGACGAATTAAAATTTCTCTCTTGAATTTTAAGGTACCTAAGTAACAAACGGAAACAAAAAAGATTTACAGTAGCCAAGTCAAGTGTTATCGACGAAATGAAGGACACTCTAGCTTCCAACATTTTGTCACACGTTCCAGTAAGTATACGTGCAACGTTCTGCTCTTCACTTCACTCTTAGTCTAGGCTGTCCAGCTGCATGTGAATTTGTGCAGGTTGTTGACTGTAATTTCAAAATGAAAGCCACTTACATCGCACTAATGATCAGAAGAGTCATGCAAGTCCAGCGTGATGGAAAATTGGTGGACGATAGGGATTACTATGGGAACAAACGACTGGAATTAGCTGGATCTCTTCTTTCGCTGATGTTCGAAGACTTATTCAAAAGATTTAACTGGGAGGTAACTGTAATTATTTACTCTAATTTCAGGTTCTTGAAGAGAATTATTTACGCAAGTTTTATTTCTACAGTTGAAGCAGATTGCAGATAAGAATATACCAAAGATAAAGGCAGCTCAATTTGATATCGTTAAACACATGAGGCAAGATCAAATCACCAATGGATTAGCATTCGCCATATCATCTGTAAATTTTATTATACACATTTCAATATTTATTTCTGTTGTGCATTTATACACGTGATTAATTTTTTTTAAATCTTGGCAGGGTAATTGGACGATAAAACGGTTTAAAATGGAACGTCATGCCGTAACTCAAGTTCTTTCCAGGCTGTCGTTCATCTCTGCTCTTGGTATGATGACTCGAGTCAATTCTCAGTTTGAGAAAACTAGAAAAGTTTCCGGTCCCAGGTCTTTGCAACCTTCACAATGGGGAATGCTGTGCCCCAGTGATACTCCGGAAGGAGAGGTTATCTTCTCGTCTCTTTAATTTAAAAATAAGATACCAATGAAACACGTCTTTATATTTTTAACTCTGATAACAGGGTTGCGGACTGGTTAAAAACTTGGCTCTTATGACACATATTACAACGGAGGTGGAGGAAGAGCCCATTATTAGGTTAGCGTTCAACCTTGGAGTGGAAAATGTCAATATCCTCGGAGGAGAAGAAATTAATAAGAAAGACGTTTATATAGTATTTCTAAACGGCAACATTTTAGGAATTGTTAAGAATTATGTGAGGCTAATCAACGTTTTTCGGATGTTACGTAGAAAAGGACTTATGAGTGGATTTGTCTCTATTTATCCACAACATCAGCATAGGTAAGTTATTAAAGCAGTCCACATAATAGTCACCGCTTTAATACTTTCAATGCCAATGGCAATGTAAGTAATTGTTGTCTGGCAGATGCGTTCAAATTAGTTCTGATGGTGGAAGGCTGTGCCGTCCTTACATTATTGTGAAAAAAGGAGAACCCCTAGTTCAAGCCGAACACATTAAACTGTTGGAACAAGGTGTTAGAACCTTTGAAGATTTTCTACAAGATGGTAAATTACAAATATGTACTTCTTGGCTTAGTTTGAATGAAAGCAATTTTTTTAATTGTGCCTTAAACAAGAACGATGAGCTCTGAAATTAATTGCTATTTGCGACTAAGTGTATCTAAAGCTCGTCTTGTGGCAATATTTGCAGGAATGATCGAGTACTTGGATGTAAACGAAGAAAACGACAGTTTCATAGCATTCAACGAGTCACATATTACTTGGAAGACGACGCACTTGGAGATCGAGCCATTCACCCTGCTCGGAGTGTGTGCTGGTCTGGTACCGTATCCTCACCATAACCAAAGTCCTCGAAACACGTATCAGTGTGCCATGGGAAAACAGGCTATGGGAACGATTGGATATAATCAGAGAAATCGTATCGACACTTTAATGTACAACTTGGTGTATCCACAAGCACCGATGGTGAAGTCGAGGACCATCGAACTCATAAATTTTGACAAACTACCAGCTGGTCAAAATGCAATCGTTGCAGTCATGTCGTACAGTGGTTACGATATCGAAGATGCACTTATCCTGAACAAGGCTTCGATCGATAGAGGTTACGGCAGGTGTCTAGTGTATCGAAATGCCAAATGTATACTGAAGAGATATGCAAATCAAACCTATGATAGAATAATGGGTCCTTTGATCGATTCTACCAACAAGAAGCCTGTCTGGAAGCACGATATTATCGACAGCGATGGAATCGCATCCCCTGGAGAAATGGTTGAAAATAGGAAGGTTATACTGCTACGTCTTCTGTGTTCAATCTCGTCTCCACCTGGTCGCAAAAAATTATCATCGTACTCTATGCTTCCAGGTGATGGTTAATAAATCCATGCCAGCAGCAACTATCAGCCCGGTAAACCCAGGTAATGTGCAAGCTCAGACCGAGTATCGAGAAGTCCCGGTTGTATTTAAAGGTCCTGTACCGGCTTACGTTGAGAAAGTCATGATATCAAGTAATGCCGAGGATGCGTTTTTAATAAAGCTTTTGCTGCGTCAGACTAGAAGGCCAGAAATTGGAGACAAATTTAGTAGCCGGCATGGTCAGAAAGGAGTGACAGGTTAGTTTACGATTTAATTATGAATTTTTTAAGCAACTTGTACCCGATTATGTGAATCTGGCTCTTCCATTATTCTATTCCAGGCCTAATAGTTGAGCAAGAAGACATGCCTTTCAATGATTCGGGTATTTGTCCAGACATGATCATGAATCCTCATGGTTTTCCATCTCGAATGACAGTGGGAAAGCTCATCGAGCTACTTGCTGGCAAGGCTGGCGTCATCAAAGGAGAGTTTCACTATGGAACAGGTTCATTGTTAAAATATATCTCTGCAATGCTTTTTATATTCGATTCGACTTTATCATAACGTAAGATATTTTTCCTTCTGCAGCTTTTGGCGGGTCTAAGGTAGAAGATGTCTGCGAAGAATTAGTGAAGCACGGTTATAACTATCTAGGCAAGGATTGCTTCTATTCAGGTATTACAGGAGAACCATTACAGGCCTACATTTATTCCGGTCCGGTGAGTGGATTTTCAAATCTCTTCTATTTTTCTCTTCTGAAAAAAGGATACGCTAATAGTAATAATTCCTTACAGGTCTATTATCAAAAATTAAAGCACATGGTTCAAGACAAGATGCACGCTCGTGCTCGCGGACCAAGAGCTGTATTAACTAGGCAACCGACGGAAGGTCGATCTAAGGAAGGTGGACTAAGATTGGGTGAAATGGAGCGAGATTGTCTAATTGGTTACGGAGCCAGCATGATGTTGATCGAGAGGTTAATGATATCCAGCGATGCATTCGACGTGGATGTCTGCAACACGTGTGGTCTAATGGCTTACAGTGGATGGTGCCACAGTTGTCGATCCAGTGCCTGCGTGTCAACAATATCCATGCCTTACGCTTGCAAATTACTCTTCCAAGAGCTACAGTCGATGAACATAGTGCCAAGACTGACCCTGAAAAATTACTGCGACTGATTAAAACACCGAACACATTTGTCGAAGACTTTCTTATCCTTCAGACGTCACTATGAATTCTACACGTCTGTCTTGTAAATAGATATACATAAACGATATGCCTAAATAATCCGTAAAATGTGTCCACGCAGTAGAGCAGTATTACCAAAGGGGAAGTTACGCCACCGGTTAGAAATGTAATTTGAAATTTTATTCACGAGAACGTCGTTGCAGGTAGCACCTAGGGATGCTATCGGTGAGAAGGGCACAAGCTATGAAAACGAAAAACCACCACGCATTCCTGCACAACAGTACCAACACACAAAATATATCTATACACGTATATGCTCTTCGGCAGAGAATTCGTCACCCAGTAGTTGGTACACAAGGACAAGCGCAGCTCCTCTTCACCTCTCTTCTCGACATTAAATTACAGTCTACAACTCCAATGACTTACACGGCGTAATATCTCTGTTATACGTTAGTTAAATTGAAATATTACCCGTCTAAATTACGTCTCGTAGACATCTCGGCTGCGACACACATTTCGGAATATACATATTTCTCGCTCCCTCTTCTCAGGTGTTCCTCCTTTCCAAGGAGAACTATCGGTTCGCAATGGTT
Organism: Orussus abietinus; assembly: GCF_000612105.2. Taxonomy (NCBI): domain Eukaryota; kingdom Metazoa; phylum Arthropoda; class Insecta; order Hymenoptera; family Orussidae; genus Orussus; species Orussus abietinus. The sequence goes on from NW_019394714.1 coordinate 655,413, forward strand.
ATATATTAATTCTAGGACGCGGCCTCGTGCACGCAGACTTAACATCGACATCTCCTGAAATCGTTCGCAGATACTTATAGGAATACGGCGAAACGTTTCGGCAAAAGTTACTTTCATAAATTACTTGGTACCCTCGATACATCACGCGAGGTGTAGAACATCTTAAGCGAGGACATTGGAAATATCTTAACACACAGGAACGATTCCACTACGACGTGGATCCCTTTGACCGAAGCAAAAGCGTCCTTCCCTTGTTCCAACGTACTCTGCGAATCATTTCTAAGTTCCACCGTGTTCCGCGGATTACCAAGGCTCTTCGTTCAATGACGGAGACTGAAATTCGTTTAACGAAAAGCCGGAGAGAGGAGCGTTAGAAATAGTTGGCAACGCGAACTACCTAATAATTAACATCGATATTCCACCGTAAAATACAAGACATCTCGAAGACCGCGAGGGCCATTTTGATTAGACCCTAGTTTCTCTCTCATTGATTATTCGCTACCTCCATGGTCGACTTAGCTGCGAGGTTCGTACGCGTGAACCCTCCGAAAATCGCGGCAGGAAACGAGCTTCTCTAGAAGGTGTACAACAGCAAGGGCAACAATGACGAAGACGACGACGGCGACTAAAACCTACCGACGAGAATCGGGACCGGAGTATTCGGAGACAGGAGATTTAAGGTGAGTATACCCAGACCGCGAGGATACGTCCAACGAACGCTTAACGAACGCTTCTTGTTTGATTCCAGATATTCGGTGCAGGGAGAAGATCCTGGCCGATGAACGCGAAGATGTCCTTTTGTACGCGAGGCGTCTCGGAAAGAAAAGCGGCCGAAAGACCCGGAGGCGCCTCTCAGCGACCTCCAGAGCTTTGTTCCCAAAGGTTCGAGGTGCGCCCGTCGCCTCCGTTAAGCGTCGCTTTAAGACGCGGAATTCCGTTGGACGTTCCGCGTAGCGGGAGGACGTAAGCGAGATTTACGATCCGAAGGAACAACGATCAAGTCAGCAGCATGAGCTTCGCCCTGAGGTTGATCCTCTCCTGGAGAGCCGTGGCAAGCTCTCGAGTCAGCTCCTCGCAAACCAGTCGCAGCTCGGCGTTCTTCTCCCTCAGTTCTTGCAGAGTCAGCCTCTCCTCTTCGGCCTCTTCCTTGCCGGTATCGTCTTCCCCGGCCTCTGCGATAGAAAGAAGAAATTTCATTAGGATTAATGTAATAAGGATTAGCATTAATGTAATCGATTACGGCTCCAAGTCGCGTCGAAAGCGGCGGCGGCCGGATACAACATACGAGCGCAATAGTTCTCGAAGATTCCGCGCGCGGCGCTGATGTATGAAAATCGTATTAGAGCGAGGTAAAGAGATCAGGGAAACCTCGGTTCTTACTAGAGGCCGGTTTCCGATAGATGTGGAAAGCCCCGCACGCTCCTGCGAACTGTTGCTGCATCGGCACGATATTTTCCTCCGAGCTTGGAAGGCCGACCGGGTCGTCCTTAGGAGAGAACTGGGAGAAATCCGCGACAAATCCTGGAGTGTCGTTCGCCGACCTTTGACCGTCGCCGCCCTCGCTCCTCTGGCCAACTAGTTTCCTCGGGGAGGTCTGCAAATGAAGAACGATTTAACGAAAACCCCACGAAGTCGGATCGTTGCTTAAACGAGCGAACTCACGATTCCTGGAGACACCCTGGGTGGCACGAGCGGCGGAGCTCCCAGGAAGTTCTGCCCATTTTTTCCTGGAAAATCATTTCCTGGAAGATCTTACTTGTTTATCCATACTTATTTCACCGAGCAGTTTCGCAGCACGCACGAGTAAAAATGTAGATTTTTACCTGCGCAGCAAGTGAAAATGTAGATTTTTACGCGTAAGTGAAAATGTGGAATTTTACGCGCAAGTAAAAATGTGGAATTTTACGCGCAAGTAAAAATGTGGAATTTTACGCGCAAGTGAAAATGTGGAATTTTACGCGCAGCACGCAGCAATCGAAAACGTAGTTTTTCACTTGCAAAGTGAAATCCGACGTACCAAGTTTGTTCAGATCGAGACTGGAGCTCCTGGTGTGAGTTCTGTACGGCCTGGGAGGCGGCGGAGGTGGAGGTTCCTTTTTAGGGGTGACGGAGACGGCGTCCTCGGCGGAGGGCTTCTTGGCCAGGGGCCTCTGCAGAGGTGCCGCAACTCCTAGTTGCAACTGGGCGTCCTCGTCCATGAGGCCAACCGCGTCGGTGCCGACGATGGGGTCTGTGGCCCCCGAGGCGAGAATGGCCGCTTCCGGGGTCAACCTGAGGGGGACCGGATGGAGGATCAAGGGGTCCCTCTCGAGGGCCGACTTCTGGAAGTCGAAGTTGACCGGTTTGGGTCCAGGGCTGGTGAGAGAGCCGCCGTTTCCGGTCGGCGAGTCGACGAACTTGGTCCACTCCTTGCTCTTCTCTCGACCCGGGGATCCAGCCCGGACGACGCTCGTCGTCGACGAGACGGTTGTCGCCGTGGCGGCAGCGACGCTCGTCGTCGGGCAAGTCGTCGTTGCCACAATAACGCTCGCGTTCGTCGTCGCCCCCGAGTTGGAGATCGACGTCGCCGTGCTGGCCGTCGAGCCGGACCCCGAGGATGTCGTGGCGGCGCCCAAGGACGGCCTCTGTGTCGGCAACGGCAGCGACAACGACGGCGGCAAGACGTCCGGCAAGGGCACGTGGTTCCTCCTCAGGACCACCAGGTGCATCGCTATGTAGAACTCCTGCAGACTCAGGGCTCCGTCTCTCGTCACGTCGGCCAGCTGCCAGATGTGACGTAGCTCCGCCACCGGGAGACGCGATTTCTCGAAGAACATCCTCGCGACTGGACCTGCCAGCAGACCCTCCGGGTCTGGCTGCAGCTGGGCAAACTGCGCCGCGTAGTATTCCCTCTGCTCCTCGCTTATTATCCACACCTCCTCCGGTGGAAACCCTGATGACTCTCCGTTACCTTGAATATTGTAGTCGTGTATAGTAAGTGGATATTTAAATTTGTAAAATTAAATAACAGCATTCAAGCTTAGATGTAGAAATAAAAAGGCTCACCTTCCCCGTTCTCGTTGCCGTCGTCGCTGCTGTGACGCTCCGAACTCTCCTCTTCGGTACCCAACAGCTGTCTTTGCTCTTCGTACACCAACAGTCCTTGCCAACCACCGGTTACCGAATCCAGAATCGTTTCCCCGGCCAGGGTCCCTTCTCCTCTCTCCTGTGTCACGCTGTTCGTCGGAGTCGGCGAGTCCGTACTCCCTCCTGTCTCTCTTGGCGACTCGGCTTCGCTTTCGCTTTCGGTTGTACTTTCTGGCACCCGATGCCCAGATCTACCGATTGCCCCTCTGGTCGAGTCAAGATTCCTCCCCCCATCTTCTTCGGTCGACGAAGGCCATGTAAACCTTGGCAGTGCTATTACATCCAGCGCAGCTGTCACCGAATCTTTATATATCTCCAGTCCTGCCTGATGAGCCGCTACGAGTTTAAGAGCTGCGTAAAACTGTTTTCTGCCGAGAATCTTGTTCCCCTTTGCATCCGTGCAGATTTCCAATATCTGTGAATAGAAGGAACAAAATTTTAAGCGTGCCAGAAGTTCAGTCAAAGACTTAATCCAAATAATACAGAAATGGACACGGAAATCGAGATTCCTACCTTAGCTATGATATCACGGGGTAGATTAGCAGAGCGCAAGAGCTCGGCAAGTTTAGTAACAGGAACGGTCTTGCACTCGGCATTCTCGCAACAGTAGATAAAGATGTCTCCATAATACCGGTGTTCCGTCTCCGTCAACTCCAAATTCCCAATCGATATCGAGTCCCAGTCCATATTGGAGGAATGTCTCGGTCAAGCCTGTATCGTTAATTATTCAAGAATTGGCTAATTCATACCATGCCAATCAACTCGTTCTGAATTGAATAGCCTATCCGAGGCAGTATCGGGCGCTGCCACCGATAACTAGCTGCCACACCTGAAAGAACACTAGATACGTTATTCCTCAGTCGTAATATCAATGTTTGATACAGCAATCGAAAGTAGTGTTTGTTAATGTACGCCCCCCGCCAGAGAAAGGGTACTAGACTCCAGTCAATCAAATTTATCGAGAGCGTCGATCGTCTCCGCCTTCTTTACATTACGATTGCTCGAATTTAAGTCGACACGAAACGACATATGGCCTTCCTCGAATTACTGAATTATTACCTGTAAACCAGGCGAGTCATACGGTAGATGAACCGCGATGACAGTTTTCCGACAGCTCCTAATTACACCGAACGTAACCTAACATAATCTAACCTAACCAAACCTGCCCAGTCCATGAATCGTGAAAGTAGAAAGCAAGACAACCATAAAGTAATATAAGTTGCCGATAATACACTAGCGATTCTCGCGAGAAAAACAGAATAATACCTCCATTATGAAAATAACAACCGACCTAAAACTCACGTGTTGGATTTTTCCGCAAGAATACCTAGTATCACAATTGGCTAAACCAGCTGCTAATACACAACGAAATACAAATCACTTTTAAATGGAAATGAAAGCTCATCATGTCCCTTCATTCTCTCATTTATTAATACCAATCCATTCGCTTCTTTCTGCATGCTATTCTCTGAATTTTTTTCGAGTTAATAAGTGTTAAATCCATTTTAGTTATTTTTTTATTACGGGTTATGTTAAAATAGTCCGCCAAGAGGTTAGTTCGCAAAGGGGCGTCTGCAGGCGGAGAGGGCACCAGCGTCGCCTTTTCGGGCTGATACATGGAAAGCAGGCTAAGGAAGCTTGATTTCCAAGGTGGTCGAAGGCGGTGTCGTCTGGTATAGTCTCGGTTGTCCCTGCAGAGGTTCTCGAGGTGGAAGTTTCGAAGGTGGAAGCGGTATCTAGGAGGGTCGGCCCGTCGGTGCCATATGTGTCGGTGCCGTTTCAACGTCGCTCGCCATGTGGGTGAAGCCACAGGAGGTCTTGCTGGCCAATGCTCTCTGGTAAGGTTGCCACTTCCGTGGCAGATTGCGTGTTTACTCCGAGTGTCAAAGACAGCTGACGCGAAACACGCGTTTACGCGTACGAGGGAGAACGGAAGACGAGGAACCCTCGGGTTCCTTTCTCTCCCGACTCCGCTCGTTCACCAGGAAATGCCAGGAAAGGAATTCCTCGCTCAAAACGTTCGCCGTTAATGTTATTTACATTTTTTTATCTCTCCAGGGAATGTCACGATTTTCCTCGCAGGTCGCCGATCACAATCCTGCCCAGAATTAGAGGACGAAGCAGAAATCTCTCCCCGTTAGGTTAATCGTGCTCTACGAGGCCCTACGTCCACTTTCATTTTACTCCGTTTGCTTTCCATACTATCTCCTAGGAGAGCGATTTGTTTTAACCATCTGGAGGTCGAATCCGTTCTTGACCCAAACATGGGACATTGGATTCTCAGTATCGTTCATTTGCTGTCTCGGTTGTCGATGCAGTGCGATTTATGAGAGCTCGATAAGCCTAGTGGACGTTTATACAAAGTTGATGATTTTTATGACACCCCCAAGAGCTGGTAAATAATAATATGCAAGGGACGAGTATACTTGCCTCTCGATAAGGGTTACAAGGATTTACGATGCTGCGGTATCGCGACTCACTAATTAATGGTGGCAATGATAACGCGGGAGATTCTTTTAAAAATACAGATTCTTGTACACGCAAGACATTTTAGTGATTCCTCTGAGAGGAGAAAGTCGTTGCGCAAACATGAATTCATCACCAACTCGCGTGTGTCCTAAAAGTCAAAATCAGCTATAAGTGTTAACAGTCTATATGTTCAATTGTAAGGGTGACCGAGCAGGCAACGGTATACTTCGTCCTTCAGCGACGCAAGGGCCATGGCAAGGCAAAGGGACTCACTTCGATACTCGTAGGGACTTTGGACAGTGTCTTCGACACGAAGCCACCACCCTTTAGGATACTTCACCAGACACCTTCATCGGAGGTCTACTGGGGTAAGCTTCCCAGGGAGTAGATTTCAAGGAAACGAGTCATAGTAAAGACTCGTTTCTGGTCGGAATAGGGGCGAACGTGCTCGTGTAGCTTAAGTAGCTGTGATAGCGACACAATAACTGATAGCAGTCCGCTAAACAAATACCAGCTGCATGTACTGCATAGAGTCACGATAAGTCTCCTTTGACCTTTATCAGTTTGAGAATTTTAACCAATTTGCATCAAGGATGCATTTACCTATGAAGAGGAATACAAGATATAACTTCCAATTTTTATTCACAGTGGTGGCCTGCTCTCTGACATACAAGGAGATTCTGCAGGACTGGAAATGGCTGCACGCCAATTTAATGGACACCCTGAAGTCCTTCGACACAGAGGAGGAAATCACAGAGTTCGTGTGTTGCAAGATCCAGTCCATCATAGCCAACAACGTTCCGGACTGTCAAATCGAGGGTACGTCTGAGAAATGATCTCAACGATTCACCAGCAGAACCATCCTCTACATTTCCCACCTTTTTCAGAGGAGAACACGCAGTCCTTCAAAGCGGTGTCCTTCAAGTTCCACCAACTGTTTAATGTGCCGAAGGACGATAAGCTGGTTAATTATTATTCCTGCAGGTGATCCTCGATAATTTAACATTTCCGTCGAAAGTAGAATCGTCTTTATAATTTAATCACGTGTAATTGTTCACCGAAGAAATTTTTCGACATGTGTCACTAAGAACGGTCATCCTCCGATTGCAGTTACTGGAAGTCAAAATTCCCTCGGCAAGGCTGGCTCTACTTGTCCGTCAACTACATGAGCTTCTATGCATACATCCTGTCTAAGGAGACCAAATTGAGCATAAGGTGGGCAGACATCGTTGAGCTGGATAAAACCAACTCCATTCTATTTCCTGACAGCATTCGAGTTGTAACGAGGGATGGCAAAGAGGTTAGCACTTAACTAATAAATCTGTTTACATCTGGTCTTGATGAGACCATCTCACCGAACTATTCCTGTCAGACTAAAAGACATCATTCTGTCTACCTCCCTTAGCACTATTTTTCGATGTTTCTACACAAATCGGAGACTTTCTCGTTGATGAGCCAATTAACCAACATCGCCATGAAGAGGTGAGACATTAAGGCCTTGTCAGAGGTATCAGTGTTTTCATATCGAAGCATGATAAAAAAATTCCAAGTGTTTTACGTTACGACACGATCGTTTTCAGACTTATCGACGAGAAGAGTGGGTTCAACGAGGACCGAGACTTGTTGAATAAATTAAGGTAAAAACCGGTAGCTGCTGCGTAGCAAAGACAATGTCGTTATCGGTGAGTGAGATCGATGTGAATATTCTAGCAAAAACGTGCCTAAGAAACCATCGTTCCTGAAGAGGGATCTGGACGCACGAGCTCATTCCGAGGTCTATCGATTGCAGTTCAGGTTGCCGGCATGTGAGAAATTGGATGGCAGCATCGATGCCACCCTCTGGACGCCGTATGACAAGAGGAACGTCTGGGGGAAGATATTCCTTTCACAGAATTATATGTGCTTTGAGAGCAGGGTAAGAAAATTTCTTCATCGAAGGGGAATTAAGTGTCAGCTCTAGGGCTTCGATTTAGGTTAAGCAGCTGGTTGGTTTGGTCATTCCGCTGAGAGAAGTCAGTATGGTCGAGAGAGGTGAAAACAAATTCTCCAATACTGCTGTCGACAAGTCTATCCTGGTGACGGCTGCGAGGAGCTCGTTCCTCTTCGCTCAGATACACGACAGGGACTTCGTCGTGCAGAAGATCTCCGAACTCTTGTCCATGGTCCAGGCAAAGACAATATCGATGTAAGTTCCAATCTAACCTCAACGCCATGCATCTATCCTCCTGGGAAAGGTTTCTAGAGTCATGCTCTGCACCCCTCAGCCCAGAACACATCAGTGACTGCGAAGAAGCCACGCCTTCTGGTAGCTGGACTCCGCAGCCTCCATTGATGACACTTTTCAAGGCACCGCTGAGTCCAGAGGCATCGGCTCAACAGGCAGCGAAGGAGAAACAGTGGGAACTACACTTCGCTGAGTATGGACGTGGGGTCACCATCTACAGAACTACGGAGACGGCGAAGCTGGTCATTCAGGGTATACCTCAGACTCTGCGGGGAGAAGTCTGGCTAACCTTTTCAGGTAACCTTAAATATTTTGAATACATAACTAATTATTTCAAAGGGCCCTAGATTTTTATTCTGAGATTGTCATAGGTGCTCTCAACGAAATGGCCATGAATCCAGGCCTATACAGATCTCTAGTGGAGCAGTCTCTTGGCAAGCCGTGCCAAGCTAACGAGGAGATAGAAAGGGACTTGCATCGATCCCTTCCGGAACATCCTGCTTTTCAGTCTGACACCGGTATCAGTGCCCTTCGGAGGGTTCTCTCAGCCTATGCGTGGAGGAACCCCCAAATTGGTAAGACGAAGTGATTTATCGTTGATCAAAGACATTGTATTGATGTTTTTTTGCTTCGATGAAGATGAAGATCAATCGACACTTGCCATTTCAGGGTACTGTCAGGCGATGAATATTGTCACTTCGGTTCTTCTGATCTACTGCTCGGAAGAGGCTGCGTTCTGGCAGTTGTGCAATGTCTGCGAATCTCTACTACCAGATTATTACGACCGGAGAGTAGTTGGTGCCTTGGTCGACCAAGGTCTTCTCGAAGAATTGGTTGCCGAACACTTACCTGCCCTGCACGTTAGATTACATGAATTAGGTCTTATTAGCGTAATCTCTCTGTCTTGGTTCCTGACCATTTTTCTGAGCGTCATGCCGACGAGCAGCGCCGTGAACATCATGGACTGCTTCTTCTACGACGGTGCAAAGGTCATATTTCAGGTGAACACATACTGTCTATAATTGTCACGTTATAAGTTAGTCTCGATTGACAAGTTAAAATTCCCTGGAGCGCTGACGATTTTTTTTAGCTACGTCCGACCATGTTAAAATTGATAACTACACATTTTTCTAATTTTTTGTATTGTTACACGCTTTGTTAGATTGCACTGATGATCTTGGAATGGAACCAGGAGAAATTGTTAAATTGTCGTGACGACGGAGAAGCGATGCAGCTGTTGACAGATTACCTCGGTGGGGTGTTCAACGATGAAGGACTTGTGTTACCTAAATTAATTGACAGTGCGACGCCCAACAGGGTAAGCTAAATCCGAGGATATGTATGGAAATTCCAAGTGTTACTCAAAATTAATGGAATTATTTTATATAGAGTATTTCTGTACAAACCTTGATATACGAAGCGTACTCGAGGTATGGTTTTCTCACCATTGGAGGTATTGAAAGACTTCGACTGAAGCACAGACTCAGAGTGGTTCAAAGCCTGGAAGAGGGCATTGAAAAGAGTATAATAAGACATGTCGTCACCGACAAGTATATGACAGCGGAAGAACTGCAGGTAATTAATCCATTGGCATTCTCAGAGTTTTGTAATAAATTCCAAATTCAAACGTACTTCTTGAACAAGAGCGATCGATGAAAGTTCAGTTCATGTTGACAGTTGAAATTGAGGTTAGAACTTGGAATTTGTCATGAAACTTGAAGCATTGACTACAGAGAGTATTATCTCCGGTGAAGCTACTATGAATTCAATGCGTAGGATTTACTAAGTCTAGTCAGGGAGGAACTGATGAGTCAACGGAAGTCAGAACCTGATCGTTATGACCCCACGCAACAACCTTACGAAGCCTACAAGGTGGACTTTGAACTCTTCCGAATACTATTTGGAGGATTGTCACCATGGGGGAAATGTTCCCAAGCTGAGTCTCTGGCAGCAAGATTATTTCGCGTGAGTTTCAACAATAACTGTTAAGATTTATGATTTACCACTTGAAGCGTAGCGACAAGGGAACACTTTTTTCAAACTAAGTCACACCAATGATTTTTCTGTGTCAGTTGATGGATCGTAATCGAGACGGCTTACTAAACTTCCGAGAAGTGGTTCAGGCCATTGGAATGACTGCTACGGCAGACCTCACTCAACGGCTGAAGCTTCTGTACACTTTGCATCTACCGCCTCTTCTTACTCCAGTCGACTTTGAATCTCCAACCCATTCTGGTGAACATTCGGACTCCACGAACAATTTTACTACAAATTAAATGCAGAATAATCAGACCGAACATTTCCCAGATGGTGCCGAAGTGGCAGCAGAGGCCACCGATTTCTTCGACAGCATGGAACAAAGTCTGGGATCCCTTGAAATACCAATCAGCACTGCGGAGGAGCCCACCGCAGGAACTTTATCGCGTTCGACGAGCCTCAACAGTCAAGCCGGTGAAACATCTTGGGAAACTCAAAGCATGGGAAGCCTCCGTTCCATGTTAGCTTCGAGGGACAGTCCGCTGGATCTGAAGGTCGTGCCAAAAATGTCTCAGCGGCATTTCATAGCTCTCTGGAAGACCCTCTACGATATGTTTCCAGCACAGCCCGAAGAGCAAGAAACTTATCACTGCATCGCTTCGATAGGTGCCAAGAAATTCTCACTTCACGGACACTTATTTTCAAATTCACTAACTGGATCCTCTTTCAGGCACCCTGCTGCTTCAACTGGGCGACGTTGGCAAGAAATTCTCCGTAGACCGAGAGGAATCCGATGACAGCCTGTTGGTTGCAGCATCGGCAGCTCAGCAAGTTGCTCCTGTCATCGAAAGGGTACTTCTACTTTCCTGTATTCAACGAACATCGTTATCATTTATTTGGATAAGCTAGTTTGTCAAGGCTAACACTAAATAATGCCTTTGCAGTCTCCTGATCGCAATGGCAATCCTTCCAGTGGCCCTTCATCGACAGATCCTGACTGGTCGATAACTGTCGAACAATTTCTGGCATCGGCACTGACTGGCTCCCAGATAGTTGACTTCTTCAGCAGGCGAGTGGACATCCGTGAGGCGATAGCTACCCTTAGGAATCGGAGGTTTAACCGAGTTCACTCCTTATCTGACACTCCTGTCATAAATGTTTGACAAGGGAGAATTGACACCTGCGAGACCGCGGTGTGACCAACAATTAGCAAACGTTAAGAATTTCCAGTGCAATGTTGTAACTTATCGGTCCCTTGGGTATGTCGACATCGATTCGAATGGACATCCTTGATGTTCGCATGCATCGATGACAGAATTCTTCCTCGTGTATGGATACAATGCCTCGCGGTAATTGAATAATAATCGCCCTCAAGATAAGCGATATATACATATAGTCCTAAAACATTTTGCAGAAGCTCGGAACTGAGCGGATTAATAATGAACGGATTTGTAATCGTAGGTGTCGTCCAAGCTAATAGTACTGTTCCTGCTTTAAAGTATCTGTTAGGTTTTATGTATCGATCGACAGATTACAGAGGGTCACCGGTATGATCATCTGCGGTTCATGATTTACATGGTAGGGTTCATTTAGAACGTGTTACAGTGCTACTAGCTTTTGGAACGTGGAAAGCATACTCGCTTAGAAGGGAAGACCGATTAAAATTGGCCTAATGTGAGTATAAGCCAGACATGTTTTTCACATGTAGTAGATATCGAGATGAAAATATAATTAAATTAGTTAATATGCCACGCTTCCTCTTTGGGCGATTTTCTCGCCAATGAATACTCAGGGTAATCGATTTAATTGCCGATCTTATGGGTGATGTACGACGTGTGAGATCTAATTCACACTAAATGTTTCCCCCCCGAGTCGTGCTGTCCAACCTTTGACTTCTCTACTTTTAAAATGAAGCAATTGGACGGTAATTTAAAAGGGAAGCGCAGGCATTTCTTAGCGGATTAGCTTGCTGAGAATGAGACGAAGACATATCTTCTGAAGTACGTGTCAGGAAAAGAAATTTTAACAGATGGGTTCAATCTTTCTTTTATTTTCCGTCAACGCGCCACTTTTGTAGATAAGTCTGATTTTCAGTAGGTCCTAAGTTAAGGCAAAGATTTGAAAAAGATGAATAGGAAGAAAAAAATCGAAGCATTTCAACTAACGATGAAGTGCTTGAAATATTATCGTAGGATTATGTTAAGGATATTTGTAATTTCCCCACACATATTGCATAGAGCAAGGTTTACAGAATTATGTTCTAATATTTGATGTGGATTTTTAAGGGTTCGCACTTTTTTGTACATAACTTCCTATCGTTAAAATAAATTCAAAGTTGATTTATTTACTACATTAACGGCATAATTTGTTTCTATTATTGTTCATGAAGGATTTAACAATTTATTTTTCAAATAAATATCGAGAGCACTATTTGAGTGAGATTATTGAATTTACAAAAATAAGACATTCGAAGATCTTCCTTGACAGAAGCCACGTTACAAAAATATAATTGTCAAACTTTGGCATAAATATACTTTGAAATGAACGATGATGAAAATTTACATTGTAATGTAATTTTTGTGCCATGAATGAATTCAAGCTATAAAGGAATCTACTTTAAGTACCAAGTACAATGTAAGCAAAGGATAAAACTTAAAGATATGCAATTCGTTAGATCATACGCACCGTTGTAATTCTATGAATATATAATTGTGAATAATCTTTATTTTTATATCAATGGTCTTTACGGCGGGTATTTTGTGAATGGTATAATTAGATAAAAGAAACGATCTGTTATAGTTGGACAGTTCCCATCATGTATTATATGTGTACATATGCTTTATCGTTCGTATAGCATATATCCTACATGTACCAAATGTATAATAAAAGTCACTCGAATCGCTTCTGTCATCAAGCATCGACCACTTACTGCTAAAATTGCAGTCAATTAATAATTGTAGACGACTTTCATCCCTTTTGTCATTTATTCATGGAATAACGATAGAAAACAAAGGATCTAAATTAATAGTTCTTCGTCAAGATCTCATCCTTCTTTGCGAGACGAACCAAGCAATCGTCGGACTCACCCTGAAATAAATAATTCAAGGTTTTAGATATCCATATTCCAGTCGCTTAACTCAACGCATTTGTCTCTTCTCGATCTTCCAACGCAAATCATCCTGCTAACATGATCTCTAACGTTAAGTCACTTACCATCCTACGAATGTCTCCACAGATGGCATACATCTTATAGGTATCCGTCATGCGTCCAGTCTGTGGATCTACATCTGCTAGCGATAACTGAATAGAAGCATGATCTTTCGCATGAATGATGCGATTACTCGCAGAGCTGCAATTTAAATGAATAAGAGAATAAATAACAATAAAAAATGACCTCAAAAGCGCCATACAAAAACCGTCAGAATTACATTGCATTACCCTATTTTATACAACTAAGTACTTGGAAAAATTGGGTAAAAATCTTAAAAAAAAAAAAAAACGGCACGAAGCACGTGCACTCACTCACCATTTCCTGGGGCAGTACAGATCAACGAACTCGCCAGTGTCGTTTTCCATGGCTGTGGTCTGAAACGAGATGAACGATTTACAACAATCTCAGCCTCCTAGCCTCGCATACCCTCGATTATTTAAACAATTCCTCACTAATTTCTGACAGGGAAATTCCACGTGACGCGCCGCAAAACTCAGTAAAACCGGAAGGAAGAATCCAATATGGCGGCGCGACAACCGTTCGAGACTCTCGAATCGCGATTCGAGTAATCGAGCGAGGTAGCGCGCTCGGCGGACGCTTTGAGAACTACGGCTTAACTAGGTCTCGAAGCGAGGCAACGCGGCGGGCAGTCGGGTGCCAGGAGCCGCCGAGGGAGTACCTGGAGGACCGGGACGAGGAGGAGACCCGTTCATCCTCCGTGGTGAGATCGCGCGGGCGGACCGGTCGCATTTCGCGACCTGAGACGGGACAGATCGGCCGCGACGCATAGGTCAGTGCCAGGGCGAGCTGCGATCGCGTCCCGAATTCGCGGCCGCTCGACAGCGCGCTTCCCTGCTATGCATCGCGCTGCACTGTGATGCGTCGCGGTGCACCGGCCGTGACTCCGTCGCGGCCGATCCTCGCCGATCGGTGAGCGTGTCCGTTTCCGCGCAGCGACCGAATCGCATCATGTCTATGAAGGTAGGCAGATGTAATCCCGTCGCGAGTTTTCCGGGCTCTATCGGAGCGTCGACTCCATTGCGCTCGACTCGCCTCGAGATCGACCGTTTTCCCAGCCAGAGGGTCGATTTCGAGACGGGGACGACTACCCCATTATCCATGGGGCGGAAATTCCGGCAGGTCGATGGCGCGATTCGCCACCCACGTGGGAGTGACAGGACCTACCGCAAACGTCGGACGCGTCACGTGCTCGTTACGTCGCGACGCGTCATGGGGTACATTCGAAGAGCCCGAATTAAACCGGTCACGTGGTACTACCCAGACCTAACGTCAAACTGACGCGCCACGTGCTCGACTCGTCACGTCGTTGACGTAGGTCCGCACAAAAAACATCTTTGAAGTAAAAAAAAAAACTGCGAAAAAATGTATTTGACTCGAAACTCCACCGAATTTTGTTAATAGATCATTCAGTGGTACTGACGCATTACAAACGTCAAACTTACACAGAGGACGGTGGCCACGTGTCCGTCACGTCGGAGCCTGACGTATGTCCGCTTAACGTAGTTCTGTCTAATTCTAGCTCGATTACGTAAATTGTAGTCACCGTGGGAAAACGAGCGCTTGTTGGAGAGTCGAGCGAGCGTTTTATCGTTACCTAGTGTCTGGCGGGCTATTTATTAATTCGACGTAACGTTTTTCCTGGATTTCCCTCGCTTGAATTCGTCAACTTCGTACCGGAATACGAAGCTGGTTCCTCCTAATTGGCCGGAGTCACTCCTAAAACCGGAATCGATATTCAAAAGGTTAAATTAAACGGGAATCCCCGCGCCCAGATTTATTCTCGGCATTGACGTGGTCCTAATTATGCCGGGAACGAGTTCCTCGTAATTACGATTCCCTGGTTGCCGGTCGACTAAACTAAACCCACATTGTAACCAGGGATTAACTCGTTAAGGCGGTACATCAAAGTGGCGTTAGAAATTTTATACATTATATTTTTTCTTCATTGCAGAAGGAATCCCCGTGGGACGTTGAGCTCCACCTGGCGGCGGCGCGAGGAGACGCCAGGCGTCTTAGGCTCCTCTTGGACTCGGGACGCGTCCACGTGGACTGCAAGGACAAGGTTGGTTTCTCTCTTCCGATGAAGCCTTGATGGCCAACCTTAAGGCGATACGAAAGGGTCTTTCTATATGCCTTCTAACGCGGTGTACATTAACCCCTTAACTTGTGCCCTCGAGATAATTCGAGCGTCGTTGTATTTTATGCTACTATAATTTTTCATCCTCGAATATAATCGAGAATTTTATTTTTTTTCCCAAGACAATGTTGTAGTGTTTTTTTTTATTTGTGCGTTAAGGGGTTAAATGGGTACTCTTCTTTCAGGATGGAACGACGCCGCTCATCCTGGCCGCCGCCGGGGGTCACGTCGAGGCCGTCAACGAACTTCTTCAGCAAGGAGCTGATCCTGCTGCCAAGAGGCTGGTGAGTCGAGATCCCAGGACACGAATTACTCACTCTCGGGTGCTCACTTTTAGCCCCTTGCCGCAATTAAGTTTGCACGAATCGGGGAGTGCTAAAATCCCCGACAAACGGATCTCCAACGACGCTAATTGACCGACCAATTAGTCCCTGTTAGGAAGGGCGGGATTGGTGAAATCTCCCGACGAAGTCCTTGGAGGAGAGATATGAATTACTAAAAGGCGTCTGGAAGCTTCTACGTTAATATTGTAACAAGTGTTTCGCCTTGGACGAGCGTTTTAACGAGGACGCGACTTTTCCCTGCAACCGATCGTTACGTAGAAACGAGTCGACGTCGTTCTAGAAACCGAAGATACACACACACACCCACACACACGTGCGCGACACTCGAGGGGACAGTGAAGACCGGAGAAACAACCGCAAGTAGTTTTACAGTCGCTGCCAACCGAGCTGAAAGGTTTAGAATTTCTGCGGTTTCCACCAGACATCGCGTGTCTCCTTTATGAACTTGCGAATTCGCCCTAGTCGAATATCTCCCGCATTTTAAGGGAAAGAGAAGAAGAAAAAAAGAGAGAATGCAAATCTACCCGACCCATCCCACTCGTGGGTGACTTTTTTTATTTTTATTATAACACTCGAAATCGGGTGAAAATTGCAAAACGAAATTAGTGGGAAAATTTCTTTATATATGCCTTGAAAATTTTGTATGTATAAAAGAAATGAAATTTCATGAGTTTCGGAAGCTACAATTAGGGTCTCCATGTTCACGATGTAAGGGGAAAACACGGTGAAAATTTTGTATATAAAAAAGAAATGAAATTTCATGAGTTTCGGAAGCTACAATTAGGGTCTCCATGTTCACGATGTAAGGGGAAAACACGGTGAAAATTTTGTATATAAAAAAGAAATGAAATTTCATGAGTTTCGGAAGCTACAATTAGGGTCTCCATGTTCACGGTGTAAGGTGTGAAACGATTCGGGGAAGAGTTTCATGAAAGATTGACTTTTCGGATGCCGCTTTCATATCCCTATAAGTTCCGTCTTTTTGTTCGATTCAGGCGGAAATATGTCGCGTCGATGTGGGGACTGCATGAAAGCGCTTATTAAAAACTGGCGCACTTCCGTTCTACCTAGGACAACGACCCATCGATGTCGCAACAAAGTCGGGTCGTGGCACTCGGTTTAATCCGAGGCAAGGGAATTGCGAGACCGCTCGATATGCACTTTCTTAAAGCGTACTTTTGTAGTTGTAGTACTGTAGATACACGGTGCCCTGCCGTCGACTTTTATCAGGGGATTCATTGATTGTCATAAATCCTAGATGCCGATCACGTAGGGAGGAACGATTAGAGCGAGGGTAACCGATGTTAATTATGCGTCAGGTGGGTAACTGCACTCCTGTGCGTGATCACTCCGAAAGGGGTCACCGGAACGAGGCCGATTAATTCAAGGATTAATTCGACGATTTACTCGCAACCGGTGAGAGGATCCATATCCTGCGGGATCTGGAGCGGAAGATCCGCGATTTTCCCTCGATAATGAGATCCGCGTCGATATTTCATATCTCTGGGTAACGAGCCGGGCGATGAAATTTCATATTTACACGAGATGAATTTAATTTTTGCAACCCTCGAGAAGAAAGGAAATTTTCCTGGGCGAAGGGACCTTCGCCCTCATCGTCGCCATCGATCCCGTCGTTCCCCTCCGGGGTCTTCTTTCTCTCCCTCGGGGAAACGGAAAAAGGGAGCGAGAAAGGAGTCGCTCATGAGGAAATGAACCTTGAAGAGGTTTTACCATTTCAGACGGGGACCACTTCCTTGTTCTTCGCCGCCCAGGGCGGGTTCATGGACATCGCGACCCTCCTCCTGGAGCACGGGGCAACGGTGGACTCCTGCAGCGTCGTAAGTAGAAGATAATTATCCTTCACGTCCTGGTAATTCTTTTGCCATCTAGTTGGGCTCTAGATTTAATTCTTTCCTTCTCCAGGACGGAGGCACGCCGCTCTTCGTGGCCTGCCAATACGGCCACCTGGACGTCGTGGAGGGCCTCGTCGAGAGAGGAGGCAACGTCAACGCCCACACCAAGGTTCGGACCCTGGATACCGTGTATTATCGCTAACCTCTGCTAATCGGAATCTTGGAATTACTTTTATACCAAGTATAATTATCCTCCACTGTCCAGGACGGCGCGACGCCGCTGTTCGTCGCGGCGCAAAACGGCCACGTGCGCATCCTGGAGGTCCTCCTGGCCCACGGGGCGAGGGTCGACGCCGTCCGGACGGACGGGGCGACTCCACTTTGGATCGCCTCGCAGATGGGCCACGACCACGTGGCGAGGCGCCTCCTGAAGGCCGGCTGCAGGGTCGACGCCACCAGGCACGTAAGTGTCCCCGTTCTCCGGGAGAATCGCGACGACGCTCTCCTCATCGTTCCTCTTGGTTCCAGGACGGCGCCACTCCCCTCTTCAAGGCTGCTCACAAGGGCCACACCGCCGTCGTCGGGGAGTTGCTCAAGTATCGCCCGTCCTTGGGTATCCTGCCGGTACGTGGAGGTCTCCGGTGAACCAGTAGTTCCTTAGGCGATGCCAAACCCGACGCGGTTTGACTTGATCTTCTCTTTTTATCATTTTACTTACAATCGTTAAATTCCATTTCGATATTCCGCCGCCGTCGCGATGATGGAAGTACACGACTCTCCACTTAGTGGCATCCTTCGTCAGGTTCTTATAGTTTTTCTAATTCTATCCTGACTCTCCCAGAACGGCGAGAGTGCTCTTCACGCTGCCGCGATGATGGGGCACATGACCGTCACCAGGCAGCTCTTGGGTGCCGGAGCTGACCCTCTCCTGGTGAACCAGGAAGGACTCACGTCTCTCCAGCTTGCCATCGGGCACTCGCAGACCCAGGTAGCGAATTACCTGAAGGACAAGCTGAGGGCGAGGACGGCGTCTCGTTAGCGCGCCTCCTGGGTCGGACACTCCCACGTGAAGAGCTCTTCGGCATATCTTGGAACGTCCCATCAATCAGTATTCCGTTCGCGAAAAGGACCACCGAGAACTGTACTAAATACCTTGGGGTGTCCGTCACCGAAACGCGCTTCGATGCTCGAGTAAACGGAAGGACTTGACACCGTTGCCTCGATGACGTTAACACTTTGCATACGATTAACCGTACCGACGTCATCGAGTGCTAACGTTTCTACGGACGGATTTTTTTTTTTTTTCCTTATTTCCTTCAATCGAGTGGGCGTAAGGAAACGGATGGCGATCGTCGATTTATCCCGGCAAGGTGTGCATAACATTAATTAACTTAGTATTAATGTGGCTCGAGAATTGTCTCAATGTTCCGTCGTCGAGTAGTCACTTTAACGTGGAATGGGAATCCTATAAGACTGACCGATCTGCCTTGATAATCGTCCCTGGAGATCTGGAGATCTTCCTCGAGGTCTAGAATTCTTCGCGACTAATTGCGCCTCGCGTTTTACCCCTCGCAATCGAGGATCGGGGGAGGAACCGTGAATTAATTCCGACTCGTTGGAAGGGAGCGAAAGGTTGATACACTCTCAAGTATTCCGTCGGTCTTCCTAACGTGTTATGAGTAACTAAGTGGTATCCGTACACGCTGTTATTGTTGATCGATGAGATATATAAATATTTAATAAACCTCGTAAGAGTATAACAGTATTATCTCTTAAGATATATACAACCTGGCCTGGCCAGCCTACATGCTATGCGAGTAGTCGCCGAACTCTTCCGAAATTAAAATAATTAATGTAAATATACTTTGCCTCGTGCAAGGAATGCTTAAAAAAAAAAAAAAAATTAATCTTCACTCGCCTAGAAACGAGAATTTAGAGCAACAAAACTTTTGGAACGAAGAACGAATCGCTACAAGGCATGCCTGGTGATCAGCTGTTTCTAAATGCACCTCGAATAGACTCTGTGAACGAATTACACTCAGCGACGCTTTATCACAGGATATCACAGATCTGTTAACGCAGTCGTTGGACCTCGAGCACAAAGTCTACGAATTTCCGCTCCTCGGATCCGAAGAATAAAGGTACGTTCGCGCCGCACGGTGATCTTAATGTCGGCCTTGTCGCACAGCTGTCTTAAGTGGCTATTTCCTCTCGTTACATTTCACATGCAAACGATGCACAGCAGAACGGAGACGAAGTCGACGTCCAGACGTCGAGAAGAGCTTCGAAGAAGAGTAGGGTTCCTCGAGTCACATTCCAGAATTTAAAACACACGTGCACCCCCTCGAGTCGATGCAGCAATCGACATTATCAATTATCTCCTATGTACCGATAAGGCTGATAAAGAGCCTCGTCGAGCTTACGTGCCAAACGCGTTTGTTTCCAGTGTCGACGATATCTCCAAACAGTGGAGCTATCATGATTCGGGACCGAATGCCTGATTTATGTGCCGTTAGTATTTCTTCCCACTTTAAAGAAATGTCCACGTGTTATAACACAAGTGTTGGGTTACTTCGCTCCCATCTGGAGGAAAAGTATGGGCGAGATTGACTCGCTAGAACGGAGGAGTTCACTTGTCTCACTGTTAACACTTCACCGGAGGAAATAACAAGGGCTCGTTTTGCGTCTTCCAGAATCAGAGGAATGGCGCCCCGTTGGCAGGGAGGTTCCTGCGAGACGTTTGCATCCACGTCTCGCATAACAAGAAGCTCGACAGGATTCTGAAAGAAGTACGAGGCTGTTTACGATCACCGTTCGATGCACTGGATCACAGGAAAGTGTTAAAGTGTTTAGGTATATTAAAGTTTCACTTGTGTTAACACAGGTCGAAGACATCCGTGCACTGATTCAACTCATCAGCGACAACGTCGTCATCGTCAAGGCTCTGCACAACAATGTCCTCTCGCACACCAACCAAGGTACGTTTAACTGCATTTCGAAGCAATGCAGCTTCTGCGGTAACCACACAATGTTTCAGATATCCAGAACGAGTTGGATACTCGGATGTTCTCCATTTCTCAGACAGCCTTTTGTGTTCACAACAAGCTGAAAGGTAGTCCAACGCAACCGATGGCACTAAACCGCACTTGTCATTTCACTTTCTGAGTAACTATCAATCATGCCCGTTGTTTCTGTCGATCTAACTACACCGTTAATAATTATTCAAACGAATGGGATCACAAGTGACGTCTCGATACCAGCAGTTTAGTGTTGCAAGGGTTTAACACCGCTAGCTGTCATTGCGTCGAAACTTGCTTCGCCACCTCTAAAGTTGTTCTTTCTACAATAGTACTAGCGTCGCCGGATTCCCCTGACGATTCTGGTGTAATCTGTAGCGCAGGCATCTCTTCGCAGTCTTCCTCTTCGCAGCTTTCGGAAGCTCTTTGATCCTGCATGAAAATAGGACTGTGCAGTGATGACATGAAACGGTCTGCCTCCGTGCCAGACTTCGGTGTGCTGTGGCTAGGCCCTGGTTGACAGGGACTCGGAGTTGCCAGGAATCTTTGAAACCCGGAAGGTCCTGGTTGACAGGATCGTTCGCTGCACAGCGATGACCGAGAAGGACTTCTCCACTCCGATATCCCTGGATAAGTCAGAGAGGAGAGCCTGCGAAGCACAATTTTGCAGGTTTTGTCAATATTAATCACCGAAGGACTAGCACTGTTTCTTGACGGCGAGTCCCTGGCAGTAATCGAATTCTCCTCGCCATCCAAAGCCTCCTCGTTGAGCCGCATTTTCTTTCCGTATTTTCTGAAACATTTAAAATCATCATTTCAAAGCTGGATATTTATTTCTACCTTTACTTCTTATAACTTATTTGAATTCACTGCGTTATCGCTAAGCCGATGTCTGCAAGTTAGTCAACTTTAGACCATTCGATCTACGTACTTTGTATCATTGGCAATTTCCTTCTCCAAGTTGGGATACTTGACGAAGAGATGACCCAGTTGCTCTTTATTGTAATCCAAAGCAACTTTGACCAGATATCTTCTGACGTCTGCTAGTAGTGGAGTGTCAAACTTGGCAAGCTTTTTCTTCAGCTTCACCAGAATCGGTAACAAGTTCTTCAGCCCATGATCCTTGATTTTATTAACGACAAGTGAGACTCCTGAGTTCGTGGACGTCAAACTTGCAGGCTCCTCTAACGCCTCGTCTTCACTGTGCTTGTTAAAAGAAGACAGCTGTAAATGTTCGCTGGCAAGGATATACAGCGCATCCTTGAAAACACACTCTCCACCTTTCACTCTGACATTGATAACACTAGTTAGAGTTCCCCCAAGGATTTCATAACTAAGCTTTGCGATCAAATTAAATTTCTGCTCTGGATCGAGATGTTCCAACATGAAGTCATAGATCTTCCATCGTTTGGTTTGGTTCTTCTGTCCTGAGAGGGTAAGCACATGTCTCTCCCGGTCAGTAATGCGTCTGTTGTTAAACAGTCCCTGTGGGCGATAATTGTTGTAATGAAATAAACTCTCGATGAACTGTTGCGACACCAGGGTTTTGTTCTTCGCAAGGAGTCTCTCCCGGACCAGGAAGATGGTTAGCTCTCGGATAGTCTCATCGGTGTCGGAGAGCATGGTTAGGATGTGAAAGAAAAAAGGTCCCTTAACTTTAATAAAATCTTCCAGTAAAAGCTGAATGAAGAGGATCACAATTGTTTCTCGTACCACAGGGTTGGCGTCTTTCATGCAGATACACATATCCGGTAGGTAAGGCTCGACGAGAGCTGTAAACCTGACACAGAGATCCGCTAAAGCCTTCGCAGCGTTCACTTTAATGGCAGGCTCTGTCTTTGAGCTGCCATTGGTGGAATTCCTCATAAGTTGGCCCAGTATCGGCACAATCTCCTTTGCAATCTCAAAGTCTCGCATTGCTTGTTGGCCTAATAGAGCCACGGCAGCTGCTTGCAATTCTTTGACACGTTTTATAGCCTCTGGCAAAGAATCCCACTCCAATAGCAATCCTTGAAGAATAGTAAGTGTCAAAGTAGAGATCGAGCCAGTACCCAGAGTCGAAGAATGGCCAAGAGTGCACAGAGCTTTTAAATAAACACTACCTAACTCTTCGGTCTGTTCCTGTGCACTGAATATTTTCTCAAGGTGAGCCTCCGAACACTTCATGAGCTCCATCGCTCTCCCTTGCACCATCTCTTCTCCGTTCTCAGGATGAAGGTGGCGAATCACTCCGTTCAGAATGTCCAATGACAGACTGATCAACTGGAAACTAACTGTAAATTTTATGAGGCAGTCCCACATGTGAGAGTAAAGTTTCTCCAGAAACTCGTCGTCTAGAGACGACCACGAGTTCCTGAGAACCTCCAGAGTCAGGCACGTCACGAAGCTGTCGCCTTGCATCAATTTCTCATAGTTGGAGAAATGTTCTTTCTTCACTGGAATTTTTTTGTTTTCCGACAGAGCCGCTAGAAGGACCCAGGCAGACACGTCGTTCTGTGTCCCGAAATGGGACTGTATATCGAGGATGACAGAGTCTGCGATATTATTTTGCTGCATCCAGATGTTGCATGCTTTCGACAAATGCTTTCTCATCTTCATGCGAGTGAGTTGGCGAATAATCTTCCAGGGCAAGTTGTTCATAACGTCATCTTTCCTTCTATTACTCTTTGAGACGTGTCGAATTTTGTTCAACACCAGAGATTCCAGAGACTCCAGGACCTTCTCCTGCACTTTCACTTCGATGTCAAAAATCTGGGGCACAACAGAGCGTACCCACTCTTCTGGGAGTTTGCGATGTCCAGGGAATTGCTTGAGTAGCTGCGTCAATGTCTGAATAGCGAACACTCTCACAGCTAGTGACGGGTCCCTACAATGCGAGCCTGTTATAAAAATCGTCCTGTCGAGAATTCCTGGGATCGAACCAGACAAGTTTCGAAGGATCTGTATGGCACTACGCCGTACCAGTGCTCGTTCGTCTTCCACTCGTGACATCAGCATAGAAATAATCGTGTTTGAGCCAGGAAGTGGATTGACGTCTTTAAAAATGGCGCATCTTAATTGTTCCAAAAGTGGCAGTGGAGCCTCTTGATCGGATGTCTTGAATATGTCTTCCATCGTCATGATGCCTGTATTATCGGAAGAATTACTATACTCAGCGATAGTGGCCATGGCTCTTCCACGAACCATACTCGATATATCCACGCAGCGACTTAAAGCAGTTGCGATTAATATCTTTCTTAACTTCATTCTCAGTGCCTCTGAAACTTCTGTCAAGTCGTCACGGTCTTGCAACCTCTCCGTTAAAAATTTGAAAATTATCTCCTGAGCAAATATTCTAAAAGTTACTTTTTTCTGGTGGGCCAAAAGTATTAGGTTTTCCATACCTTCGCACAGCATGCTTTTTCTGCAACAGTTAATTAGCTTAACAATAGTCGCTGCCTGTTTCTGTCTAGGGTCCGATCTTTCTGGACATTGGATCATTAAATGCTGTATCAGCGTCACCAGACCGAGCCTTGCATGCTTCTCATGAGCGAAATGCAGATTCCTCATAAAATGTATCATAGTTTCTCGAACGACGTTGATTGCTTTATACGGTAACTCCGTGTAACTAGATAGGAGATAAGGCAGTACATATTTCGCTATCAGTCTGGTGGTATCTTTAACAGGTCCATGTTTAGAATTGCACAACTCTTCGAGTGCGGCATAGGCATTATACGACAAAGAAGAGATTGAAGCCTCTGTACCGTTGAATTCCGACTCCAAATGATTTTTGTTTGTCTCGAGTTTAGCAATTTCTAACAGAGTCTGAACCGTAATTTCTAAAGAACGAACTTGATCTCGCATGCAGAAAGATTTCAACATTAAAATTAAATCATACATTACACCGTTTAAACCTCGGATAAGCGTTATTTTCTCGGTCTGAGGAAGACTGACCTCCATGTGCTCGTCTTCGTCCTCGGAAAAATCATCCAAGCTAAAAGATTTATCGAGTTTTCTCTCAAACAACATGTCGAACAATTTCAAACTTCCTAATGCTCTCTGGTACAAATTTGGATGAAACACGTTACAGGCATTGCTCCCTGGAACGGTCAATAGTACAAAGTACAGGCTGGTTGCCTTTAGACAATTCTGCCGAGAATCCTCATCTGCCCTGATATTTTGACCACTCTTCAAGATGTATCCTATAACAGGAAGTAAACTCCTTATGTCGACGTTTACCATTAAAAGATCTTGCCAGGAAAACCTTGGTTCCTGTTTTTCCTTCTCGCTGGAACCGATGGCTTCTGACATTTCTTTCTTGACTATGACATACGATTGCTTTAGTAGTTCACCCATGTCTTCGCTGTGTACGTACATCAGGTAGTCACCGGGGATTTCCTCGAACCTCAGGAAGTCTCCGTCCCAGACCGATTGGATCCATCCTGGATCTAAGTCCTCTAATTTAAAGTTCTCAAATATTTGTAAGGGCTCCATTTTCTCTCAACAACCTGTTAACCAACTCGCAACAATATCGGTAAATGTATTTGTTATCGCACTTTCTGTCGATACTGGGTTTGAGTAAACATAACCTCTTCACTCGCGTTTCTGACTCGTGGCTTTTCTTCGTCTCTCTGGGAGATTTTAGTAGACGTATTAGATTATCTAGCATTCGATATAGAGTACGATAATCTTTATCGTGCAATACTTGGCTAAAACGAAGAAGACATCCGAATTTTAAATTAGCGAAGACGCTGAACACTCAATCACGCGCCACGAGCGGCCACCTTGAATAGATTACAACAAAAAGAACTCGTTACAATAGGAGTCATAATGCTCTAGCATAACACTTATCAATATCGATTGGATATTATGAAAGATTGCCGGGCACGCTTAGATTTGAAAAATTACTTATGCAATTTATTGCGATCTTTGTTAGACACCTGTTAAAAATTACTTGACAAATTCATCATAATGAATATTGAGGACGTCATTTATTATGAAAAACCAGGTTTGCTTATTTTTAAGAGACGCTATCATATTTTCGTGCAGATATGGGAAAAGACATCGAGTCTATCGATGAACCGACCATTCAGAGTGCCAGGGAAGGTCCAGCGTACAAGAGAATTAAAATTTTGCAGTACTCGACAATGTCTCGATTGTTTATGGATATTATGCAGGAGTATAACCAATTGTTAATGAGATATCATGACAAGTGTTCATTGCTATTGCAACAACAGCAAATGTTAAGTAAGTCTTATATGTAGTATCAATCCTTCGCTCACATAAATTGTGTATGTAGGAGTATGGGTTAATTCTAGCAAAAAAGAATATTACATATCAAGAGTTAAATGAAATGCTCGATGCGCAGGAAACCAGTCTGTTTGTGGATAATGTAAGTATTATTAGATATGATGTTTCACTAGTATTGTAAATATTTTAATTGAAAATCTATTAACATTTCTCTCCAGATATTACAGGACACCAGAGAAATAAGACAACAGTTGTCGGACATAGGGAACAGACATAAAGATTTATTAAAGGTAGAAAAAAATCTCCAGGAAATTCGAGATCTGTTCTTACAGATGTCAATTATGGTAGACAAACAAGTGAGTATTAGTTGGCAGAATTTGTTTAATACGGTGCATTAAAATTAAAGCTGTAAAATAATACTTGGGAATTTTATTAGGGGCAGCAAATAAATTCTGTTGAGTACTTCGCTGGTGTTGCAACGGATAATGTGGACAATGGACGCTTAGATCTTCAGAAAGCAGAAAAGCTAAGCCAGAAGCACAGAAAGGTGCATATTTGGGATATTTCATATTTCAATATTTACAGTTGCAATGATTGGAAACAATATTAATTTGAATTTCTTTTTCAGAGGAAATGGAAACTGATTATCATATTTTGTATTATAATTATCTTTCTTCTGTTAATTATGAACTTTTTATAATTTCCAATCTGTACCAACATGTGATAAAAAAAAATGTACATACGCATATCTTACAATTATTTTAACAGAGTAAATATATTCGTCCATATTCTTATTTTTTATTTAGCCATTGGCTTTATCGTTATGACGTAACTTAATTAGTATTAGTATTGCTTGCCATACTTGTCGATTTTGCTTTCACGTAGTTTTCAAAATACTTAACAACTCCTTTAGCACTTGGTCTCGTTTTGTAATCTGTGTCAGTGCAAGCAAAAAATATTTCTAGAACGTGTTGATATTCTGGTCCTACTTCCATAGCTGGTAACGGTGGCCGTGTCCCTACAATTGCTACAGTTTCAAATTTGTTCTATGCATTATATTTACGTTATCATAAAATAAACTTACCATACTTTGAACTATAACAATTTTTCAGGCATTCTAAGGTGTCATCCATATCGGTGGCACAACTTTCGTTAGTGGTTTTCGCATCGCTAAATGATGCATCAGAGAAAGAAGCGTCTTCTGTAGAATCATTGTCCGATTCAATGTGTGGTGGTGATAAAGCTATCATTTCCCAGATTACAAGACCATATGCCCACATATCCGCTTTATTCGTTATTGGTCCACATTCTTTAAAAGATGAGGCAAATAAAAATACAGAACCCAAAATTTATGAAATTAACTCGACATTGCACAAACCATTTATTACTTCGGGTGGGCTCCAACACTCAGTACCAATGTAAGTATATTTTCCCTTGGAGGTATCCATTTCTAATGAATCTGTCAAAGGTACCGAAACTCCAAAGTCGCATAACTTCACTACATTACAATTGTCAGAAACCAAGATATTAAAACTTTTTACATCGCCATGCAAAATGTGTGCAGTATGATGTAAATACTCCAAGCCCTTAGCGACTTCGAAGCTGATTTTCAAAATATCGCTTGCAGGAAAAGACCTTTTGTCCGCTTCTACCATTTCCTCTATCAGGTCTCCTATGTAACAAGTTACGTCACGGTAAAAATACCTGTAAGATCGTATTAAAATTTTGCCCATTGCAATTCCACAAACCTAACGACTGATCCAACTTCTCCATCGCAAGGCATAAGTCACCCTTTAATGTATCGCCGATCCCTCTGAAGCCAACAATATTAGGGTGACTTAATTTCCTAAGAATATCTGCTTCCAGTCGAATTCGTTCAGTGTACCTCTTATCGTCCGTTATCTTACGGTTTAGTTTTTTAATTGCCCATGGTGACCGAGCGAACCCAACCTTAGGCGATCGCTCCAAAGTGAAGACGCTGACTCCTGTTAGTGCCAATAGATTGAAAGTGAATATTTATTTAGAAAATAAATAGTCGTCATGGAAGGATAGGTTCATCTTAAATGCCTTTAATTATTAAAGACAGTTTCTAGTCATAGATCGTCGCTTACCACAGCCATAACCTAGATGTTTAAGAAAGGGCGACGGTGGAATGCGAATTGGCGTGTGTGCCTCGGACTTGGGCTCCAACCTCTTACATTTATTCGGCGTTTTGAACGGTTCCATTCTGGGGAATCAACGATTTCGTATTGTATTGTACCGTATCTTTTTGGATTTCGGCCTCTACTGTAGGCTCAGTACCAGTGTAATCAACGATTTTAATTAATCACAATAAAAACAGGAACCCGGCGTCAGTCTTTGTCAACCGTTTTTAAATCAAACCCTGTCGACCGCACAAAAATTACGCGTCTTCTGAAATACCCAATCAGACGACGGCATTAATTTCTCATAAAAATATGCTCATGGGCAGGGTCGCGCCAGAGATGACCGGCCCGGTAAAGAATCGTGATTGGTCGATCCTTTGCCGGTGACGTCGTCCAATCACGGAGTCGGGTCACGGCCGGCGGATCGCCAGTTGCTCCTGATTGCCATAATGGTAAGCCCACCACCGTCAACTGCCGCATGGTATTACCATCATGAATCCGTGAGCCGCGAACGGCAACTGGTAGATGGCACAACCATCGCGAGTGCGCGAGCCCCTACCAGAGTTTATGTAATTTTTTAATTATTGTTGTACTTAGAATTTTTTGGCTTTCCTTTGTATATGCGTGTATACACATCCTTCTATGAAACTGCTAATTCGTTTCACATTAGAAATTAACAGTGTCCCATAGAACTCATCACTTAACGGTATCCAGTGGAATTCATTTTTATTTGTTATTTGTTACACACGAAAGCTAGATGAAGCCTTCCATTAAATTAAAGTAATCCGATCCCATGCGTTAAAAGGTAAGATTGACAACAAGCATGAACTTGTACTAGATTTACTAATGCTTAAGAGGATTAATACTAGTTGTAGAAGACTAACAATTGAGTTTAAATACTTGCGTCGGTAGTTTCAACGAACATTGTCTCATGTATGTACGTTAATAATTTCAGATTGATATTACTGACGTTGAGAGAAATATCATGTACAGGTAGCCAGGGTTAATTTCACAAAAATAAGTAGTTCGAAAGAATAAGCAACTACTGAGATCACTGTTCCAGATGAGTCTAAGAATCGTATCAAAGATTAAATTGAAATATGTGTGCTGTATAGTGATCCTGATTATGGTATTAGATTTCTTTGGAGTGTTTACGCACTTTTTTGAAATTGATTTCAATGAAAATTTCGTCTATCCTTATGAAGGAAACGTACAAAAGTTTGTAGCGGACTTCAGACATAATCGTAAGCCAGATGTCGGTCCAATAAATCAGTATAATTACAGTTATATTCATGAATTAACTAACAAATGTACAGAACCTGAATATTCTAAGTTAAGAATTGTATACATAGTTAAGTCTGCTATTGAACATTTTGACCGCAGGAACGCAATACGAAAATCATGGGGCTTTGAGAAGAGATTTTTTGATGTTCCCTCGAGAACAATCTTTTTGCTGGGTTGTCATCCAAATGACAATGAAATCCAAGAGAAAGTTAACTTGGAGGTTGCAAAGTACAATGACATAGTACAAGCAACTTTCGTTGATACGTATTACAACAACACCATAAAAACAATGATGGGCTTTAAGTGGGCAGTAAAACACTGTAGTAATTCAAAATTTTATATGTTTGTCGACGATGACATATACGTATCTGTAAAAAATGTTTTAAGGTTCGTTAGAAACCCAGTATATTATCCTGATTATTTGAAAGAACCCAAAAAAATGGAAACACGCAAAAGAGAAATTAGAGAATTCAACACCCAAGATTTCACAAATTTGAACAATACGGATATAAATGATAAAAAGATCCAGCAGGAGACATTCAATCTTCACGATATTGACCAAAGAAGAGTTATAGGAAAAGATATAACGGCCAAACAGATATTTGAGTCTAAGCGTCATAAAAGAGGATTTACCGATAAAGAGATATTGGCATCTAAAAACTTGGCAGAAAAATCTAGGCAACAAAGACCAACGAATCTGCAGTTTAAAAGCCAATCAAATTTATTGAACCGTGGATCTCAAATTAATGGGGCACAGGGATCGCTGTTACCAAAGGCTTTAAATAACTCTAACTCGATACAAGTCAGATCGAAAAGGCAGGTTTTTGACTTTGAACTGCCAGAAGACGTTCGGTTGTTTGCAGGGTTCGTTTTTGTCTCTGCTCCACATAGACATAAATCCTCGAAATGGTATGTTTCTTTAAAAGAATATCCTTATCACCAATGGCCTCCTTACGTTACTGCTGGATCGTACATACTTTCTAAAGAGGCTCTTTTAGATATGTACTACACTAGCCTGTATACTCAACACTTCAAATTCGATGATATTTTTCTGGGTCTTGTTGCAAAGAAGGCTGATATCGAGCCGTTCCACTGTGAAGAATTCCATTTTTATAAAAAAGAGTACACAAAATACAGTTACAAGTACGTTATATCCTCCCATGGTTATGGGGATCCAAATGAACTACTGGAAGTATGGAATGAACAGAAAGTATTGGGTAATGCTTAAATATATATTTTTGGAGCGAACATGACCTCGATTCAATTTAATGTGCAATATTTCTCAGCAAACTTGACTATGATTAATGGGGTACAAATTTAAATTTAACCCAAGTCTAAACGACTACTATCCGTATAGTTATATTCTGTTCAACCATTGATTGTTGTATCTAATATTTGTAAGAGATCGTTGAAAAGTACAAAAGCATCAATAAAGTATTTAGTATTCTATTATTTAAGGCAAGTTAGTAATGGAACTGTACATAACTTAATAATCCTGCTGCTGAAGCATTGATCAATAGTGATTTCATGTTACAGTACCTTGCAAAAGTTTATATTAACCCATGCAAGATGACCTTTTCGAGATGTAAAAAATGTAATAATTTGTAAACTGAGATTAGAAGCCAGCTTAAAGAACAAAAATAGCTTGGCGATAAAAATAGTGTATAGTTTAATTATATCTACAGTGGGAAGGTATAAATGATAGTCATTGTTTTTCTCAAGGTATCGTGTTAATACACTGCATAATTCCATATAAAACAGCCAGAGAAAATGGTTACTCGACACGCTGGTATAGGTAGATGTATCCCAATTCCTTAGGTGGATGTTCAGATAACGCTACCTATCGATCAAGATAAATATTTATTATCTGATTTTCCAAAAGGCGAATGTATTTATTTTACTTGCACTTACCTTTTCATCGTTGTAAATAACCCAGTGGTTTTCTTTCAATAGATGACACACGTAATGTCCTACCATAGTAGACGTGCCCATGTGTGAGATAAATCCAGCCAATTTGTATTCTGCAATTGTTCATTTTTAAGAGATACGTTATGGATATTAGGAACAATTTCTTGAGGAATATTTCTCCTTGTACGTTGGGACTTACTGCCGCTTCCATCTCTAAATGGTGGTTCGACGTGTTCTTCTTCGGTGTCCATGGCATTGAGCTCCGATTGATGACTGAATATCCAGTCTGCAGCACGCTCCAAGTTGTTATCCGTTTCTTTGAGAGCCTTAGTAGCTTGTTCTTTTGTAAAACCCATGGCCATCACCATATTCACAGCATCCGGGTTTGGCACAAATGCACTACTATCTGAAAACATATTGCAGACATGACCTCGAAGTAATTAAATTAGACTCAAGAAAGTAGGCAACGCCTGTGACATCAAAATTATAACCTATAACGAATGCTAACAAACCTGTATTGCTACAAATGCCAGGCGGTACAAAACGTTCAGCAAAATCTGAATCCGTAATATGATCCATTAGCCAAGTAGTCGCAGGCTCTAGGCCTCGATTTGCAGTGAAGTACAGAGCTCTTTTGCAAGACTCCAGAGGAAAGCCCATATCCATTAAAAACGCAAGAAGAGCTTTGTTGTATATAGGCGCTGGTACTTCCGAGTCATTTGCTTCTGGTAATAATTCCTCTTCTGGTTTTAGTCCGGTACCACGCAGTGCACTTAAGTCTAGCAAGTCTGGCATATCTACAGACACATCCAACTTCATCGGCTGCCAATCTTCCCTTATGGTGAA
The DNA here is from genome assembly GCF_000612105.2 of Orussus abietinus. NCBI lineage: Eukaryota > Metazoa > Arthropoda > Insecta > Hymenoptera > Orussidae > Orussus > Orussus abietinus. Next base: position 687,203 of record NW_019394714.1, read on the forward strand.
CTTTTTCAAATGAATTAAGATGTAGTCCGGAAAGCTTGCCAGTCTTGTAGTTCTGAAGATAAAATGGAATTTTTAGGTGGGACACCTATTTGTACTTAGACCGGGGAACTTCATGTGGTTTTACTAATGAACTTACTTCAAAGCAGTTGTTTTTTCATTCAGGGCAGTACTGTAGAATTGTTCTATGATCTCTGTTCGACTGAATGCATCTAAGCACGATGCTAGGTTTATACGAGGCCTGACTTTGGCCTCCGTGTCCAGTTTCACACCCCGTGCCTCGGCCTCCTTTATTTTGGCTTCGTATGCAGCAAGTTCGTCCTTAGATATAAATTTATATTTTGTTTAATAAAATTCAGGTACACTTAATATTTATCGTAACGTAGTACCTTATTTACTGCTGCATCCAATGGTATAGGAATAGGCAATGAGTATTCTGGTCGGTAGGTGTATTTAACCTTGTTAGAACCACAACACTGGTATCGTTCTTCCACCTTGAACTTGAAGCATTCCGCCGGATTAGGCCAGTCTCTACTGTTACGCTGTTTAAAGGAATCTCAATGTCAGTACTTGCTCCAGTCGAATTATTTTTCCTACTGGAGTCTCTGTAAATCTGTAATTCTTTAAACTGACAAAATTGACACTGATTTGACAATTAAAAATTACGTGAAAGTTATTACATCCAAGAGGTTAATCACGTGAAGGAAGAACTCGTGCGCGTCTTGCTGCCGATTGGAGGAGAATCCTGGGTGACGTCGGCCAATTAGAGTTTTAAACATTCGGGGAGAAATACCGGGACAACTGTACTCCTTAGAATTTTCCGGTGGTGGTACGGAATATTTCCCAGATAATAAACCAACTCCCAACTTAGCCCTGGAGAAACAAACACATAAGTGTATGCTCACGAATAGAAATTTGTTTTAAATAAACATTTGAGTGAATACGTTGCTTTCGATTTAAATATTCGTTCTACTACTCTTTTGAGGAACTTACATTTGTGCATTGAAGTCGTCGGCAGCATTGTATACACATTTATTAATTATGTCGCTTGCATTGTCAACATACCTAGGACGTAAATATTAACATTAAAAAATTGCCCAACATAATTTCTGTAAAATCTCTACAAGAAATCAGACGTACCTTTTAATAAACTCTGGAATCGTGAAAATCATTTGCATTACGGAATTAAGGTAGCATGAATTTCCAAGATTTGTAAGTCCGGTGTAACCCGGTCCATATATAGGTGTAAGTTTACTTCCTGTCTCTTGAAGTGCGACCCATTCTCCAAATTTTTGATTTAAGTCCAATTCTAATTCTATCATAGATTTCTCAGTCTTTTCCATCTGAGCGATATTAATTCCCCAGTGCATCAAATGACGAGCTAGATAAGGATCTTCGACCATTTCATTTTCAGGATATGAAAATACGTCCGCCCTACCTTCCTTTGTAATTGTACCCAGTTTTACCGCTAAAGGATAGTCAGTGGTTTGGTAATGTTCAATGGCGTGACCATTTCCACCAGTTCCATCAAAGTATTTACGACCGCACAAGATAGATCCATCGGAAAGATTGAGCCACAAGTTATTAGTAATACCGCACCTCTCGCACTTCCAACCACTAGGCGGTATTTTTTTTCCATTATCTAATTGGACAAGAATTTCAGCATATCTAAAAAGAGAAAAAAAAAACATGTACACTTTTTATTAAAACGCGAATATAAAACCAATTGCATTAAATCAGTGCTGATATTCTTCATACGTACTTTGTAATAAATCTAGCCTCGCCATCCCATGTTTCAGCTAAAGCTTCTTTTTCTGCCAATCTGGATGCCGATTCTGCTTCTAATATAGACTTCACGGCGATATTTACCTATTAAAATATTTTATAAACGTAAATTTATATGTAAAAAAAATACATCAGTGAAATAAACCCACCTGTTCCGGTAAATCGCCATTAGGGTAAGTTAGCTCCACTGTAGTAGGTGGAAGAAAGACAATGATTGCATACTCCTCTTCGTAAGTATACTTTTTCTGATTAGGCATAAAACCGCCTGTAATCCCGATGGCCAATTTTGTGACTTTATTAGATTCATCTTGCTGGTCAGTAGGAATCTGTAAATGAATATATAAAGAAATTATCGGTAAACGTTACACAATTTAATCTTTGGTCGCTATCGTTGAGCCAACGTAATACTCACTTCCTTTTTCGTTTGCTTAATACGCAGGTATACAGGATCTTTGGTTTTATTGTAGTAAAGTTCGAGGTATTCTGCCCCGACCCCCAAGAACGTTTTCAAGCTGATAAACAGACCCAAAGGGGATTCCTAAAACAAAATATTTATTCCTCATACCATCATGAACAGCGATGCATCATGACGATGACCGACAAGAATATTAGGAAAACCGCCTACCGGCGTATCGAAACTAAAGATGCACTCGTCCTTGTAAACTTTGTCCCCAGCTTTAGGAACTTCCACTTTGTCCAAATGTTGTCGTAATATCTCCATATTGCACTAGTTCGACGGTAAAGGATAAGGCAAGCCAGAATTGTTTACCACATACTCCGAAAAAACGTAACCGTGATCAGTCGTGACAAGTTAAACCGCTGAATAGCGAACGAGACTAGAAATGCATTTCTCAAAGAAAAAGTGGAACCACTGATGTAGTTCAGTCCTCCACCTAAGATGGCGCCACCTTCCTTTACGCCCACTAGGAAGAACTCTTTGCACTTATAGAAACTTGCATCTACCGTTGCCACGCCCCTATATGCTCTCTCTCTCCCACTTACTAAAAGGTACAGGTAAGCATACAGTTCCGTTCTCTCTCGCTCTACCGACGAAAATCAAAGAGTACCAAGAGGTTACGCCCCATATGTCCGTTGCACTCATGTAGAATATGAATTGTCAGATAACCTGCGCACTCACCTGTAGACCCCTGATCTACGTGGGACATAGTTTCCCCTCATACCTTTCGTTCCCCCCCCCTCGTCCGAAAGAAATAAATGAGGAAATAATTTCCATGAGAGCCTATATATTAATTATTAAAATTCACGAACTTTGAATCAACTTTTTGCCTTGAATATTGGTACGGATATTTTTAATATCTTTAGTATACGGTAATAAAAGAGTCGTATATTTCAGGTAGGCTCGGAGAGTAATCTGCGCAATTGAGGGAGAAACGAGGTTGATTAAAATGTAAGTCACGACGTCTGTTCTCTTCCCTTTGGCCATTAAGAAATTATCGTGCCCTCGGTTCTTCAAGTACTTAGCGGGAAGTCTTCTCCCCCCTTATCCACTCTTTTTAACGTATTTGCAGGGGAGTTCTCGTTATCAGAGTATTCCATTATCGAAACGTCTCGTATACCGACGTTCTTAAGAAATAAACTACGCGTTATCGGGACAGTGGGGCATTCGGAAAATAGAAGCTCCGTCGTAACCCCTGTACCGATGCAATAATTGTTCGGTACACAAGGGACCCCTTGTTACCGCTAACCCGAGCTCCCGAAATTATTCCGAGAATGAAAAGTCTCAGCGCGCCCCCAGGCCGCCCAGTGCGACGCCGCTTCGCGGGCGTTCGGTAATCGGCGCAGAGGGTGCTGCGCGGTCGCGGGGTCGGCTCGATGGGCGGCTCGGAGAATGAGCGGCGGCCCCCTCTCCCCCCTCCCGTACGCCGCCCGGCGTAGTACGCGCGTACCGACTCGCGACCCGGCAGCGCGCAGGCGCGGGGGGCAGGCTCGGCTCGCAGCGGCGTCGGTCAGTACCTCGGAAGACGCCGCGGCGGCGGGCATCGGCGCGTTTCATGGGGTTGGTCCCGAGCGGCGGCGTAACCGTCCCGTGGGCTGACTCCAGGTCCCGGGGATGGCGAGGCCTCCCAGAGGGGGCCTCCTGTGCCTCGCCTGGGTCCTCTGGCTGGCGGCGGGGCCGGCAGGGGCCACCAACGAGAACTGTGAGTATGAAAATCGACGCCAATCTCTCTCCCTCTCTCTCTTTCACCCCGGAAAGAGGGGGAGGCCCCTCGTTCGAATTTCGGCCCCGACGCCAAGCCCCCGTGGTGCTCTCCGCGGAGTAATATTGATCGCCGCGGGCTTACATCGGCGCGCGAGACGGCGAGAGAGAGGGGGTGAGGGGAGGGACCGGGGGAGGGAGAGAGAGGGGCGATCGAGGGCCGTGGCCGCCGACGACGGAGTCCCCTGACTCTCTTCGTCCTCCTCCGAGGGCTGCGCGTCCTTCTGTGAGACAACGATCGGAGGATCGCCTACTTTCCTCTGTCGCGCGCATGCGCGACGCCCACTCGGCCGGCCCGAGGAGAGGTTAGGTCGGCCCTTCGCCCGACCGGAAGGGTGCCCGGCTCTTATCGCTCGACTCTGGTCTATATATGTATATATATATATTTTTTCTTTTTTCTCCCCTTACTTTTTTGTCAGCACCCCCTGGACGATGGGAACACCCCGGAATGTTCTGGGGGGTCTTTGGTCATTTTGCGACGGTAAATGACGCACGTGATCGGTCGCGGGGAGGGGATGAATATTTTCTAACAATTTTTTGGGGATTTCTTTGCTACATGGCTGGGTAGTGTTGGACGGTACCTACTTTTCTAGGAGATTTTGCTTGCTTGGATTGGACGATTTTTCTAACAATTTTTTTTTTTGCTGGGGGAATTCGAAATCTGGGACTTGGCTCAAAGAGAAAGCGGAGGGAAAGTGCGGGTTCCAGCGGAAATCCGAATTTCGTAGGTGGGAATGCGTTTTTAGGATTATTATTCACCAGGAGGATGAAATTTCTCATTCTTTTTTTTTTTTCTTTTTTTTTCTAGCGTTTGGGAATATTTTTAGTATTCATATCAGGGGCAGAGCGAGGACGAGGTTAACGGACGGTATGGATAATCGGGGAATACTTGACATGGGGAAAATAGTCGTTCCGAGGCTCGCGATAATGTCCCTCGTCGATTAACTAATTAGACCGGTTAACGAGATTACACGCGAAATCCTGCGTCGGGAATATTTCAGGATAACCCTGGTATATATCCCTCTCCCGCGATTAGATCCCTTATCGATAGTGATATTATAATCTGGGGCGAGAAAATTGAACGGGATTGGGGTAGCATTACAGGCGATTGCTCATGGATAATCCGCCATTGTGAAAATAGTAATTGGAGGATCGCGTGAAAATAAATTATTACCCCCTCCGCGTTTCTTTTCCGCTTAATTATAAAATAAGACTAGACTTGGCCTGTCCTGATCTCGCAGTATAATAATTGAGGTGTTCATTATGAAATTGGAGTTTGGGAAGTCGGTTAGGATATTTATTGGGAAATTTAATTGTTCGTTAAATTTGATACGTCCAGAGTGGACGACACGCTGTCCGTGTTAATATCGTTATTCCTTTTGCTTTTATTATTCCAGACCAGATGAGTAATATTTGCAAGAATCACTTCTTGCTAGACGTATACCGGAAAATATATGGAGCAGTCCTCACGTCGCAAAACGAGAGGAATCTCGACTGTGCCATCACGTTTCAGACGCACAGCATCCTTCAGCGCTTCATGCTCAGATTCGATCGACTTCAGCTCGACTGTAATGATCATCTCTACATATACGATGGAGCACATGCAGTCGGCAGTTACAAGGTATACCTGATTTACGGACTCACGTTTTTACGAGGGCCCTCCCCGTACTATTACCATTTTAATTACGGACGGAGGTGCAATCGAGAAGGAGATACGAAGTAGGTGAGAAATTTAACCGGAATCGTAATCTCTAGGTGTAGACGAATTGCATGCCCTGCAATTGACGAGGTGTGAACCTGGATTTATTTTTTAATAGAGAAGGGCCCGTTGAAAAACGGAGGGATTACTGCTCTCTAATCTTACTCTCGATGTATGACGATGTACGACGGTTGTACCGATTGATATTGATTTTTATTAGTTATTTAAAATACCGTGGACGAGAGGACGGAGGGAAGGACCTATTGTCTATTGATATTTTCAATGTTATAATATAATCATTTCAAATATATAGGTCTATTGATACTTTTTATCTTGTCAATTGGTGTGTCGGGTAATCGACGTTTTCAATTCGTGTACGTTTAATTGGAGAAAATGTGGACAAGGAGAGAGTGACTTTGCTGGTTACTTTTATATCTCACGGGTTGTTATTAATCCTGTTATTAAGGATCCTCTCTTTTATTTTCAGGCGGACCTCTCTTGCAGGAACACCAAACAGAGTGTCGGGGCTATTTACACGCGCACTAATTTCGTAACGTTAAAATATGTTACGGACGCCTGGGGCACGGACTCTAATGGTTTCCGCCTCGTGATAACCGCCATCAAGGATACGAGTAAATATAAATAAAATCTCTTTGTATGGGAATAAGTAGATTTAAAGTTTTTAGCCAATTTGCGGGGTACTCTGCCGGGAGTCCTTTTTGAGGCGAACTCGGAGTAGTACCAACTATGCTATGTACTCGCGTTTCATCTGCCTCTGAATGTTCTATTTATTAGTTTCATTTTATTATTTTATTATTAAACATGTATTTGGCCGATCTTCTCCCGGGTCTCATCATCCTAGGGGCTTATGTATTGTCGAAGAGCCGGCATCTAGTTACAGGAATGATTTCATTGTGAAATGTAGGTTTATCTTTAATTCCAGGACACTCCTGTAATGATTTTCGGTGCACCCTGAAGGAATTTTGCATAAACACTGCGCTAATTTGCGACGGCGTTAATCATTGCGGGGATGGCTCAGACGAGGCTGCATCCACGCTATGTGCAAGTGAGTACTTATGAGGATTTTTGCAACAATTTTTTTTATCGACTATTTTGAAGGGTCATATGAAATCAAAGGCAATCGGCAGAGAAAAAGAATGAAAACGCGTTCACTGATTTCAAAGTGAATTGGAGTCCCTTATGTGATTTTATTTCGATTGTTATTTGCAATTTCAGACACGGAGGCGTCGACGATTTTGGGGATGGACATGACATGGTTCGCGGTGGCTCTGGTCTTCCTGGTCCTCAGTTTGGCCGGTCTCGTAGCTGCTGGGATTTTGTGCTTCTGCAGACAACACGGGACAAGTCCCAGACATCTCCATAACACCCACGACCAGACTCATCCTCCTGTCAGCTATCCCTGTGAGTAACGACCCGAAGTCTTATCTATTTAATGCCAACAAAAGCCGACAAATTCATTTTTCATCCACGATAGGCAGGACTCGAGTTTCACTTGTGTACACGGACAATTGCAAATTCACCTTGACGATGAATTATTTTCGGGGGCCATTGTTCTCGCCGAGTTGCGAAAGTCAGACTATATTTTCATATTTTCTCGATGACTTTTAATGATCTTCGTCCTTGTTGGATGAGAATATGAAAGGGGAAAAAAACTGAGATTTCGATATTTTACAACCGTTTGCCGATTCCGCACTATTTTTTGACGTTTGTCCACGTAGATGAGGGAAAATGAAGAGGGAAAAAAAAAATGAGATGTTCATATTTTACAAACGTTTGCCGATTTTTCGAAGGGTAGGTTTGGTACTGGGCCAGTTTTGGGGAATCGACGACAATGAGGTCCAACCTCGATTTGGTTCAACATTCCTACACGAGCACGCGGAACATCGATACGTGCAATGAATCCATTGTTTCGGATACACTGTCATTGTCAGCTGGCATGAAGAGAAAGCCGAGCTCGCTCGTGACTTCCGTGTATTATCGTTGATTCACTGGGTGGACGTGTAACTTTTCCGTTTCGTCAAAACCCTACCCCGTTTAATATGTATCTTATCCGAGGACGTAACGAGATATTCGTTTATCCTGTCAATTGTAAATGCAAAATTTAATTGCGCCTCTCGTTAGCGGATAAAGTCGCGGCATTAGTTTTACCTTTTTCCTCGTGATCGAGCCAGGCGTTAATTAGGATTTTGTTCTCGATATTTAAGCGCAAAATGACATGGAAATTATAATCGATTTAATTAATCATTTATTTTCATTCGTACTGTTAAGATCTGATCATTTATTTCCTCCCGTGGATTTGTGTATCTGAATTTTTTTGTGGCTCTTCAAGCCTGTTCTTTCATTTCCATCGTGCCTTGGGATTACACTTTTCAATTACGAGTTAACGTAATGCCGGGTCGGAAGAGACGTCGCTTTCAGCAATCTTTACCTAGAATCCCCGTTTTCTCTTATTTCCTTTCCGTTTATTTTCGCGGTAAGTCACTTTATCATCGTGGCCAAACATTCGTCGAAGTTAAAGCTTAATAGGTTCCCCAGGCCCCTTCCCTTCTTCTCTCCGACCAATCGTTCTACGCAGAGGTAAACTCGGTCATATCGTTCCCATCTTCAAACCACATTTTGCTTTTAAAGTGCGCAGACCGCGGTCAGCATTGTTCTTGTCTCTCCTGGTGATCTCTACGTGTCGCTACAAAATACCGGGAGCGAAAAGCTAAAAGACGAATCAGTGATTGAATTAAAAATATTTATTATCGGACCGTCGGGGACGGTTTGAGCGATTATTAAGATTATTTTATTAGGGGGACCTTGACTGTGCATTTGTGCATCCGAGCCGCTGCATATTATCTCGGGCACGATAATACGATAAGCGAGTGTATTTACCGAGGACTGAATTGATGTCACTCGAGAAAGGATTTTGTTCGTCGACTCGATTGCGACGACAGTGTTGACCGATACGCGTCCGATGTTCGACGGAATTGACACTTTGTTGTGAAAAGTGAGGGTAATTTTCTTTCTCAAGGACAGTTTATCCTTTACGAAGCCCTGTCGACATACGGGCGAAATTCCTCTGACCGTGCGGGCAATATTGGACCAAACGCCGGGCGCTTTTAGTGGGTTAAGGTGCGCATGTTTAAAAATCTGCAATAAACGGGATTTTATAATCACGCCGGTGGCGATTATTCGTCACCTCGTGTTGATAAAGAAGAGGACCGTGGAGAGATTTCAGGATTATTTTCGGAAAAATTGCGAGGAGTAAGGAGGAGTGCGGAGTGAAGTGGTGGTCGTCACTTCGTGGGTACCGTGAAGGGATCTTAGTCTTTTTCACTTCCGCGGCTTAATTCGCTGTAAAGAAATCGAAGTGGTCCTTGAAGATTAGTGGTCCAGAAGATCAGAAGTCTTTTCAAGCCGTCGACGATGACGGGGATAGCCGTAGGACGTCGATTTCCTGCATGGATCGCCACCCTCTTCTTGATCAGCTGGACAGGATCCTCCGCCGAGATGATCGGCGGCAACCTGATCGTCGCCGGGAACGTGGGGTCCAACTCTACGAGGGATTTTTTCCTGGGGCCTTGCCTGGTGAACACGGAACGAGGGTGTCCAGACGAGGAGGTGACCTTCTTTCTGTTCACCAGAAGGAACCTGGACGAGTCCCAGCGGATCAACGTCACGGACTCCTGGTCCAACCTGAGGGAGACCAATTTCAACCCTTCACACCCGACTAAGATCATCATCCACGGGTACAATTCCGACATGTATCTTGACACTTTGGTCGACATCAGGAACGAGTACTTGAAGAATTCCGAGTTCAATGTAGTAGCCGTCGATTGGCATCGGCTGGCAACGGCTCCGTGCTATCCAACCGCGGTGCACAATGTTCCCCACGTGGGGCAGTGCGTGGCACAGCTGATAAACCGTATCAGGGACACCGGCGCCAAGGATATACACGCGATAGGGTTCAGTCTAGGTGCCCACGTGCCTGCCTTTTCGGCAAACGTCTTGCGGCCGTACAAACTCTTCAGGATCACCGGGTTGGACCCGGCCATGCCGCTCTTCGTCACCGTCAACAACGACGAGAAACTCGACGCAGGCGACGCCAGGTTCGTCGACGTCTTCCACACGAATGCCTTCATCCAGGGAAAGGTCGAACCTAGTGGACACATTGATTTCTACATGAATGGAGGCGTCAATCAGCCCGGATGCTGGGAACATAGGAACCCCTTCGGGTGTAATCACCATCGAGCTGCCGTTTATTTCGCGGAGTCCATCAACAGCGATCTTGGCTTTTGGGGATGGCCTTGTCCTGGCTTCTTGGCTTACCTTTTGGGCCTCTGTCCTCCAAGGTTCCCGGCTGTCCTGGCTGGAGATAGGGTCAATAGGAATTATAGAGGGTTTCATCTCGTCAAGACCAAGGGACACCCTCCGTATGCCGAGGGCATCTTTGATACCGATTTGATGGACCTGCCTCGTTGATTTGGATGTGTCTAGAGATGTTATCAATGGACTCGTTGATTTGGATGGGTCAAGAGAAGTCATCAATGGACTCGTTGATTTGGATGGGTCAAGAGAAGTCATCAATGGACTCGTTGATTTGGATGTATCAAGAGATGTTATCAATGGACTGCGTCTTGGCGAGATCATGCTTCAAGGGAATTCTTATCAATGACCTGGTGGACCTGCAGAAGTTGATCTTGATGATCGCTGGTTGACGACTGGGTTTTTCGATTTTTCGAATTCCTCAGGAGGAGGAAGGAAACATTCGGATGGAGGGATGATTTTTTTTCCGACGTGTCGCTGAGAAAATATCAGTTTTATAATTATTCGCCTACGGAAATGGTACCAATGACGGTACTTTTCATTCTTAATGGCTGGATACTTTCCTGGATATACTGTGAATAAATCGTATAAGGGCTAGGTCAGGGTTCGAGTGGCATTTAATGGCTGTTAATTAGTTCTAGGCCGCGGGTATGAACAATGGTCCCCTTGTTACAGACATTGCAGGAAATCCTGCATAGAGACAGTGAACGTGGAATGACTTGGCGACGAGTTCTTGTAATTGTTATCCAATTTATATTCTCATTGCACTATCATATGCTGTAGCATCAAGAAATTATATTATTAAATTCCTAATTTTCGTCCGCATTCAAGTCTTCACGTTAAATTTGTAACATCAGGGCAGCTCTGGACTTGAATTAAACAATGAATCGCAGGTGGTTGAAATTGGCGGAAATTGGCCTTGTCTTTTTTCTTTTTTTTTTTTGTGAACGACAATCCTTTCAGGGAATTATTAAGAATTGCGAGTGACGAAAAGGGGGACATCAATGAGTCGTTGCTTGAAAGGAAAGGGAAACTCTCCTTTCTCTCTCGAGTGGTTGCTTCGCATTCAATCGACTGTTCCCTTTTAGCATTCGTTCTACATATAACTTCCGGCCAATCGGATTTGTATGCTCCGCATTAATGGTCCGATTTCGCTTCGCTGATTTACCCGCAACAAGTAGTGAAATAAATATCCGGGAAATAAGTGCTCACCTTTCACGCCCGAAAATGGTATCAGAGCATTTCGGAGCATTTTATTGCGGGGTGGGTGCTCCAAGTTCTGCATCCGATTATCGAGTAATAATTAATAATAGCGCTAAATCTGTGTACACGGTCCTCGGATTCGAAATCCCGCCATTATTCACGCGTTTCTCGAGACAATCGTGATCTTCGTGATCCTCCTCGCGAAGTGGAACGCGCACTTCAGCTTCGACTTGGAGAACATCGCCGAGGGAGGTGCTTCCTCGGGCACCTCCACTAGGAACTGTTCATATCGACGAGATCCCTGCCCATTTTGCCGGATTCCTCGTCGACGTCGACGTCGACGCTGAAGACCCTCCTCCTCGAGGACGGTCTTTACCCCTTCCGGATCTCGCGATCAGATCCGAAGTCGTGGCTGGGTGCCGATGAAGGGTTGAATCCTCCTCTCCCTTTAAAAGAACCTTCTCGGGTACCTTCCTCGGAATATCTCCAACTAGCACGTTCCTAACTCCAACCTCGAAATGACAACGTTCTAACTTCAATACTCAAAGTTCAATATCCGAAGTTCAACATCCTAAACTACAGGGGCAGAAGTTCAACATCGGAACTCTCACCCCCGAAGTCCAACGTCCAAATTTCAACCTCCCAACCACGACATCGGAACTTCAACATCGGGGGACTCGATGCTTCATTTAGGGAGAAAATTCAAAGTAGCATTATAAATAAATATACGTGTATACAAATTGTAAATTAATATTTGGAGTTAATATTAGCTAATTCCGAGTGATATCAATATTTCTTTGCCTTGATAAAAGTGATCTGCCGGTCGATTTTCAAGGGTCATATTTGTTGGTCGATTTTCAAGGGTCATAATTGTTGGTCGATTTTCAAGCCCATAATTGTTGACCAATTTTCAAGCACATAATTGTTGACCAATTTTCAAGGTTTTTGTCCTTCGTCGAGGGGAGTGAAGTTTCAGGGTAGGGACTTATTATTTTTTTTTCCCTCTCACTTGGCCGCGTTTCAGTGCAACAAATGTACGGATCGAACGGAGCGAGCGCCGGGATGCCCCTGGGCATGACCAACCTGAAGACGAGCCTAGGGACCGGGACTTTGGGCCCCATGGGACCCACGGTGGGGGGCATCACGGGGGCCACAACCCTTCCTCGGCCGGGAAACTTGCTGCACCCTGCGGGCCTCAGGCACGGGCACAGCGTGGCACGGGTCCGCCTCTACTGCCAGGCAAAGTGAGGAGCCACGGCTCGGACAGGTTCGTCTCTCTTTCATCTTGAACATTTTCGCGAATCTCCATCCCCTGTCCAGACGGGAGGGTGAAGAGGGAAAATAAAGGAGAAAGGAAACGGGAGGAGAGGGCGGAACGAGCTGGGCTAAAGGGAGATTTAAAAATGGCTCGGCTTGAAATGACGTTGAAAATTGTTGGGATATTTAAAAATGGCTTGGCTTGAAATGACATTGAAAATGGTTGGATATTTAAAAATGGATCAGCTTGAAATGATTGGATATTTAAAAATGGCTGGGGTAAAGAGATGATATTTAAAGATAATTAAGCAACGAGGGTAAATTATCGAGGTGTGTTGCCAGGGTGAAACTGTCGGATTGCAAATGGGTGGGTGGAGGAGGAGATAATCGCAAATTCGCGTGCTCGAACAACATGAAGCGCGTTACCGGGAAAAATTGCACGTACTTCCAGAACACGTGGACGTGGGAATTGGCAACGAGGTTGCGCTATTTCGTACCGCAGGGTAAAGAAGTTCTTATCAGGAATTTTTTCACTTTCCTTGCAGTGACATCTCCTCCAGCCAGAAAGACGAGTGGTTCGTGTAGGTGAGTTATACCACGTGTCCCCCGAGATAGCGGAAAATTCCTGGCTTTAAGGGTAAACAATCAGGGTATTTATTTTTCCTCCTATCTCTAAGTGGGTATTTAAATTCAACTGCATTAAATTCGAGGGAATTTTCTCGAGGATCGGCGTCGATTATCGTGACCGATTAGGGGTGACTGATAAGTCCATGCTTTCAGAGGCAGGCCCGGACCAGAGCCCGCAGGGTGATAAGAAGGCGGTGGTGCCCTCACCGCTGAAATTCGGCGACACCGGGTTGCAGACCGTCTCGATGACCGTGTCGCCATTTTTCCAAAGGACCGTCGAGAGGAAGTTGGAAGCGACCGAGAGCGAGAGACGACCCGGACATATTGAAATCCCCCCAGCAGGGAGGCAGCGAGGAGGGAGCCCGGACTCCGACCCTGAAGTCGAACCACGAAGTGCCTCGAGCACGGGGAGCACCGAGGACGGGATATCCGGAATCTCGAAGGATCAGCGACGCCGTCGACTCGTCTCTCGAGTAATCAGTGCACGGATCGATAAGGTCTGCGGGAGATACTCGAGAAGGAGCGCCTTTCCCCCGTCCCCGTGCACCGGCTTCGAGATCGTCATCGCGGGGGGTCGGCGCGATTCGGGACGAGGATTTTCCAAGGCTCGACTTAAGGCGACCAGAAAGGCTCTACGCTCTACTTAAACGAAACCATCCTACAAACAGTACACCGAAAGCCTCCCACCTAAACCCAAAGGCCCCGTAGAAGGTCCCTACGCCCTTAAACTTCAATTTCCCACGGTATCAAGGAATATTTATAAACAAATTTATGGTGGAATTCAATTATCTTGGGTGGAGGAACCTTCTCTAGGGAGTTCCTAAACCGTGTGGTGGTGTTTCAAAGGATTCGAGTTAGGTCCTTCGGAGTAAAGTGTCGCTCAAGGGAGTAGGGTCGGCAGTTTCTAATCGCCTTAAGGCTCGTCCTTCGTCGACTTGTCGTCCTTGTCAGGGATCACCCACGGATGGACATATTACCGGGGATATCGAGGCGTCTTTCTCGACGTATCTCGTCCTGGAACGCGTTTATGTACTTGATTCGTTACGTAGATAGAGTTATGTAAGTCAGGTGTTGTACTTCGTATTAGAGAGACAGGTGGATTTACCTGTCGCGCGAGTTGGCGACTCCTGGAGACGACGGATCCTCGTGTGCGTATGCGTGGGTGTGCGTCTGGGTCTTTCGACCACGCGATTAACCTTTTAGGGGAGCGAATTCGCGAGCTGTTAATTATTGCAGGAACGATATTGCCACGTTCGCGTTTCTAAGCCGTCGGGATTCTTGGTCAGCGATTTTTAACCCCTCGACGCCTGTTACTTTTTCCCACGCCTCGTGTACTTGGCGCGAACCTCTACCGAGTTTCTTCCCTCCTGTCGATTTGTCAGATTTATTTTTCTAATCCATCGTCCCCCTAAATCCAATGCGACTTCTCTTTTTTACTAATCCATAATCCCGGAATACCCGAGAATGTCTCTCTTGCCGCGCACTTCGAATTTATTCAAATCTAGTCAAATCAATTCAAATCAAAAGGCGATACTAAGGTGAGGTTATGTCACCCTTTGGAGAGATAAAGGTGGTTCCTCTGGAAAGCTTTCTCGTGGTTTTGCTGGATTACTCTTTTTTTTTCTAGATTATTTCGTATTTCCACGACGTAGCCCTTGGGGAATAGTAGAGATCGATATATTTTATGCATCCCTAAACGCAGGCGTTGAGGGGACGAAAGTGGAGGTTATCCTCGTAGAGACGAAGAGTAGGTTGTTTAATATTTTTTTTTCCATTCCACTCCGTATATTTCATCCCCTTAAATTGAAGGGAACGGCAGAGGGAAGATGAATAATTAAATCCACGTCAATTAAGCAGCAATCCTTGCTGACAATTTTTTAAAAGGTATCTTTAATGGCGATCATTCCTGATCCCTTTTGTTAGACTTTTATATTATTTTCTACTAGATCGTTTCGGCTCGTCTTAAGTTGCTTGCAGTCAATATTTAATTTTCTTATCGTCAAAGAAGGAATATTGGGCCCTTGCCAAGGAGATTTGGCAAGGAAAGGCTCTTCAAGGTGCTGACCTCAGGAAGGGCCATTTTAATGTCTCGAACTTGAAGAAATCTTAAACGAGCCGAGCCTCTACTTGGCACGACAGGGTCGCAATAATAAATGCAGAGAAACGTGTAAAGATTATTCATATATTTTTTTTCTTCAGACTCTTTGCAGCTTTTATTAAATTCTCCGGGATAATTTTCGGAAATCTTCGGGGAGAAAGAGGAGGGAAACGGCGAAATCATGAAACGCGCGCGCGACAAATTCAGTATTTAGGTCTACTTGTAATATACTTGTATCTACCATTAGCCGTTCAGCTTTGTGCCGTCTTTATAGTTAATGAAAGCGAAAAAAAGTATTATATANAATATATGTAGAGTTATAATAGTGTTCGCGCATGGAAGAGAGCGATGTATCGAGTGAATGGGTTTTCATGAACAAGGGAGCCGATAATTACGGAAGGAGTAATTAATCAATAGAGGATAAGCTGATACGACTCGCCTTGACCGACTAATCGATTCGAAATGATATCTGATGGTTCTTCTTCGGTATATTAATTATACTAAGCGTTACCACTGCCGAGTTACGGTTTACAATTACCACCGCGACAATAGGATCGAAAGACTGGTCTTCGGGGTAGGTCTTCAGGAACGGAGTCCTATCATTTTGTTAATCAAGGTGTAAAAGAGTTTCGACAGTCGAGTCGGGTGAAACGAGAGATTTAAGATTTGGAGCTTAGCATGAATTATTAATTCCAATTTTTCTTTTATTTTTTTTTTTTTTTCTTATTCTTGATTATACTTGGAAAATTCATTTCCTTATCGGAGACCTGCGATGCGGTTTTTATTTCTCTTCGCTCGCGGTCCGGATGTTTTTGTTTATTTTTTTTTTATTTTTTTTCGGTTTCGTCGCTTATCGCTTATCAAGGAGAGGCGAGATTTATTGGTTGGTCTTGAGTCTTGAATGAGAGAATCCATGATAGGGTATGCAGAGTAGAGGAATGTGTATTGTCCAGTACGGTTTTACGTGTTGCTTATGACGGGGGTTGTAATTTGGAAAAAGAAGAAAAAAATGTACGTCGACGTCTTCGGACGACCGACTGTAGTAATTAGGACCTGTAAAGAAACAAGTGGTATAAAATGTTAACGAGGGAAATCCGATGTCTGTAAGTACATTCGGTCACAGAGAAGCTAGCTTTTAAACTGCCATGGGGAGGAAGAGGGCGACAGGGGATGTGGATGTTGCAATTACGCGGATAAGTAAGAATAGGGTTTTAGGAACTGATAATTATTCGTAACATTTATTCCGAGTCCACGTTCTAGTCACGTCTTGCTTTGACATGTATTGTAAAGGGAAAATTAACGGGAGGAGGGAGGACGAAATTCGGCGTAATTCTTGAGAACTCGTAGGACCGTAAGATTATTGCAAAATAAAATAATCGCGTGATTATTGCACGTTTTGTAAGACCGTATTTATACGAGAAAGCATGAGAATGGTACTTTGGATCGTTTATTTCGCTTTGTTTTAGGTAAACATTCTCGGTTTTTTTTTTTTGTAACGTAATATGTATTTTATTTTTGCCACGAAAAATTACATCGTCTTAATGCGAGCTAATGGGAATAGTGAAATCATTAAAATGTGGGATTACGTTTCGCAGGATTCATTGAGACGGTGATATGAATGATGAGAATCAATAAATGACGTGCGAAATGGCACGAATTAAAATTAGCGTAAATTGAAAATCTTGTACAGGTTCAATTTGTGCGCACGTGTGAGGGGGTTTAATTAAGATCACGGTTTGCGTTTCTTGTAATCATTGTTTTTCTGGGAGATTCAAATGAGTCGCGGTATGAATTGTCATTCGATTTTGGGTGATTTCGGGATCCCACTTTTATTTCGCTATCTCTAAAGATCAGATAATATCGTCAATTATTTAGCAATAATAGGGCAAGTTCGAGTCTCATTCAACGAGGATGCTTCTGATTAATTAATGTTTATAAATGCAAATGAATGGATAGGATAAGCGTAGAATTTGTATGGTGTTAATCATTTGAAGTGATTCTTCAATTTGTGTTATTATCGTAAACGCTGTTAGGTCGAATATTTTCGTGCGATATTACCGATCATATGTGCTAAAGGCAAATTTGTAAAGTATAATAAATCTCGCATTTAGTATTAACATTGCACGGCGGTGCGCAATTGGCGATTAACAGTCGAAGACTTTCCTCAAAATTGTCGTGCCTTATTTTCCAGTTATTGACGGTTCATTATTCTAAAATTGTTAATTCTGAGGCACTCTGTTTTTTTTTCATGTTTACTCTACCGAGCAATCTTTCGCTTTTTAATTACACTTCCCGTGTGGCGATTGTTTAAAAGATGTCCTTGTAGGGTTAATCGTAAAATCGGCAGCGAAATGACTCCGTACATTTTATTTTTCTCTCTCTCTCTCATGTGCTGCAACATTTCTCTCTCGAAATTCTTCCCATAGCGTAAATTTAAGAAACAATTGTCATCGAAAATCGAGGAATGCGTTAATCGGTGATCATCCGGGATTTTCGTTGCGCTCTCGTGAAGGTCTTATCGCAAGATATTTAACTGATAATCTATGATAATTGAGTCGAAAACCAAGTGCACAACTCAATGAAGCACAAGAGCAAGAATATTTAAGGCGAACGAGAGTATAACCGGAACAACAAAATTTTTGCCTTCTGGCCTTCTCCATCGAGTACTGTATGGATTTTTAATTTCTTCAGCCCAATACTTCTCGTATCCAATATTTTCATTAAATTAATATCGAGAAATATATTAAGAGTTCTGAGGTCTCTTGGACAAAGGGGGAAGATTTAAACATTTTTCACGAACCCCTTCGACGTAGTTCGGCGAAAAGTTGACGAACTTTTCTCTCATCACCGATGCAATTGACACGTGAGAAAAAACATCGACATATCCGAAAATCGCCAATTTTCCAGAATGCATATCGAGCCCGTACATGTCATTGCTGTTTCCTTTAGGTCGTAAGAATAGGAAAAATGAAAAATGGGAGAAAAGTCATAACAAGAGATATGACCCATTGTTAATTTAAGTCGCTCGTTCAGTGACCAAGCGTTCCCTTCAAACTGGATAAAAAGAAAAGAAAAGAAATCGAAATGCAACCCTGCGAATGCAAATGTCAAAAAGAGCAAAGAAGTATTTCGTTAATTCGAAGATGCATTACTTGATCGAAATGACCTGGAATAAATATTTAATTGAGTTGATAAATTTATTTGAGTTGATTCGAGTCACTTGAATTTACGGAATATTTCTTCGCTGATTTTTTAGGGAATCGTACCTTCGGTTAAATGAATCTCTTTTTTGCTTTTCTTGATGCGACGAAGACAGGAATTTTCCTTCGACATAGGTAGATTAATCGGCGTGTTAATGATTAGGTAGAAAAAAGAAGAAAAAAAATGAACAATGTCAGGATCATTGTCACTCGCTTTCGGCGATGATCAACTCGTCTCAAGACACTTCGTCGAGTCTAATGAGACTGTCATTAAGGACGTCATTTTCACTCCGGTCGCGAAATCGAAATCTGGGCCGATGGTCCACGCTTCCTAAGCTTATCATCAAGCAATATTGACGCGATACCTTGAAGACCTCATTTTCTGAGGTCATTGTAAACGTTTAACTACACTACGATATCGGTACTATTAAGTGGACGTTCTATGCTCGTTTCATCAGGTCTGTGTTAAGAGAAAGACGCGACGACTGGTTAATTAAATCGGGAGAAGGGACAACAAAGTAATTAGAAATTTTTCAAGTCAAGATCATTAGCGACATCTTGTCGCGATCACAATGAATGGATTACATTCCGATAATTGCTCGCTAAAAACCGAGTGAGATAAAAAATTGTCACTCTCGTGACTTTAGAGAGAAAGAAAATACGAAATTCTTATGTCTACCGACACATCGCCGCAGTTTTTCACCCAAAATTAATTTTTATCTGACATTCAATGTTGATTTCCGGCATCGTAAACTTTTCGGCGAGTAGGGTACTTTGAATGTAACAAATGGAAAAATAGATTGTCAACCCTTGATGGGGTGAAACTAGAGGAGGAAATTCTTGGCAAGGTTTCGGTATTTTTATTTTACAGTTTTATATTATTCAGGATATTAGCTTAGGCTTTGTTTTGTTATTTATTAACGCAGAGGGTGTAGACGTGAAACCTGGTTGAGGTGGAAATTGAATAAATCGCATTAACTTACGAAACTCGAGGTCAAACTTGATGAGCGGAGCATGGAGCACGACGTAACAATAAGAAATGGAAAACGATACAATAATTTTCATACTGTTTTTACTTTTATTACTACTGTTACATATGATTGTAATATCGACCCTACAGTGTGCTAGACATTGAGACGCATTAACACGTGAAATACGAATACCTAACATGCATGTGTACTCTTAGTTAACTAAAATTAGTCGTCGAGAAGTCTCTTCGAGGACGAAATACCTAAAAGTAGTGACGATAAAGAAGGACTCATCGAGCGAGGTTGCGAATTAGCGGGAATTTGCAGGCGCGGCGATCTCTCGTAGAAATAAAATAAAAAAAAAATAGAGAGAGGGGAAATAGAAACCGTGAAAAATTGCCACGGCTCCCTGAAAGGACAGGCTTTCAGGATTAATGAAATTCGGGCCTTTCCGGGGAACCTAGTCATCCCTAAAAATTCGAGCGAGGGTGCGACTTAGCGCGAATTCCCAGACGCGGCGATCCCTCGTAGAAATATAATTAAAAAATAGAGAAACGGGGGATAGAAACCGGGAAAAATTGCCACGGCTCCTTGAAAGGACAGGCTTTCAGGATTAATGAAATTCGGGCCTTTCCGGGGAACCTAGTCATCCCTAAAAATTCGAGCGAGGGTGCGACTTAGCGCGAATTCCCAGGCGCGGCGATCCCTCGTAGAAATGTAATAAAAAATAGAGAAAGGGGAGATAGAAACCGGGAAAAATTGCAACGGGTTCTTGAAAGGATAGGTTTTCAGGATTAATGAAATTCGGGCCTTTCCGGGGAACCTAGTCATCCCTAAAAATTCGAGAAAAATGTGCATCGGGGATCGACGGGCGTGCAATGGCGTCTTGGAGTGGGCGCGTATGACCAAACTATATTACTCGGTAAAGCGATATACATCCTGCGAAATTCGATAACTCGATTCGATCTCAACGAGGAGAGAGAGCTCGGTGTAAGGTAACGTCATCGTAGGTGATATCTCACTTAGCTTAAAATCAACTGATCCTTGCATTTCGGGGCCGAGTGCAAAGAGAACGATGCAAAAATGGCGCCCCTACAAAATATGCACATCCCCGATTATATCCTATATCACAACGATGGATCCTAATCAATTGTTACAATTCTCCACGCAATAACCAGTGGTCTAACTAAAAGTTAAAACAAAAGGTAAAATAATAAGAATTTATCCCTCATTTTTGTTGAATTTAAATAACAACAAAGTGGCGTTAGATTTTTTCAGACAAAAAGAAAAAAGTCACTTGGATTGTTGTTTTCACAAGTAAAGTTTCGGACAGTGCCTTTTGACTGGATAAGACACGGATTTATCGGTCATTCGTGTGTTTATTTGTTAATAATTAATTTCCTGACGTGTCTCGTGATTATTGCGGAATTTGGATTATGAAGCCGCCATTTTTCTTCCCATTTCGAGTTGCCCCGAATTTCCTGAAATTTAACGAGTGTCGGAAAATGTACGAGTGATTTTAATAAAGGCTTCAGGAGGGGAAATGACGTTTTATCGAGAAGGAACGACATTTTATCCTTGCATCGTTCTCATTGTTATTCGGAGCGCGTTGGAAGGATGATCTCCTGTGGTTCCTCCATGGAACCGGACAAGTTAACTTGTTTCATATTTGTACTTTATGTTTAGACGTGATAGACTAGGATCAACGAGAATCGGCGTGATTCGAAGTTGTAAACCGTGCTGTCATCCGGCATCTCGAATAGCGCTACAATTACGGCTGCACAATATAAAGAAATTTACGTTTCACGAGGTTGGTCCTTCTTTCAAGATATCCCCGACCTCTGGTTCTCAGATTTTATCTCCTCCCTCGTTTCAAATTAACTATCACAACTTTCTTAATCCTTTGGTCATTAAGAGCGCCTAAAGGCGGCCGACGTTTGGTCCAATGTCGCCTGCACGGTCATAGGAATTTCGCCCGTATGTCGAAATGGCTCCGCGTTCAAAGGGTTAATGAAGATAATATTTTCTCGATATCTGGGGTGGAAATTATCTGTACATTTTTTTCTCGATCGATGGTTTCAAGTGCGGTATATTATACATAGGTGTCTGCCCTGTCGAGTGATACGTTATCACGACCGGTAAAGGCGATCTCGGCTTTTTCATCCTCGGGATGATATATTCGTGATACTCTTCGGGCAAGTAGCGATACTCGTCTGCCATCTGCTGAAGAAATCGCGAAACTCGGGAAGATAAGGTTAAAAAGGTAAAGGTGAAGATTACGATTAGAGACTAATTCTTCGGATCGTATTAAGTGCAACATTGGGAATAAGAAATGAATACAAGCCCCATTAATACTTTCAACATCCGAGGATAACATTATCGGTGAGGTATAATTTTTCTTTTATTTTTATATTTCTAATTTCGGTTTTGAGACCCTTGAAATGAATTTCTCTCCTGCCGAGAAGCATTTAGATTGCCTCTCGACCAATCAGCTGATGCGCTTCGAATATCGGCATTACTTCACGTATATTCGTGGAAAAGCGGGTAATTGGTTAATTTAGACAATGATCTTATTTTTTGCTCGTAGAAGATGGCCAGGTGGGTTCGCGACTTCCTGGAAAACCGTATTTCTGGGGGGCAAATGAGTCGTCAGGTGGGACGAGGTAGGGTCAGGTAAGATGAAGAAGGATCTACCTGTCTCGCCAAGGGGTAGGTGGGACCAGGTCGTGGGGGTCCGAGTCGGGGTGGGAGTCGGTCGAGATCTCTCGGCCTCGACGCACTCGAGGCCGAGGACTGGATTTAGTTTGCTCGCGGCGTTTACATCGGGCGTTGGTGCCGGGCTTTCTACGACCGAGGCTTTCCGAGACCCGCCACGAGGGTTACCACCAAACGGGGCGACCTGGTCCCCTTTGATGGCGAATTCTTAGGGTGTTCTTCAAGGCGATCGCTCGCCTCCTGCGCACCAAACGGGGCGAATTGTTCTAAAAAAGGTGGCAGAAATCCTGGGGACTGATCGAGGCGTTTTTCAGGGTACTCTTCAAGGCTCCTGCGCACCAAACGGGGCGAATTGTTCCAAAAAAGGTGGCAGAAATCCTGGGGACTGATCGAGGCGTTTTTCAGGGTACTCTTCAAGGCTCCTACGTAACAAACGGGGCGAATCGTTGGAAAAAAAGGTGGCAGAAATCCTGGGGACTGATCGAGGTACACTTCAAGGCTCCTACGCAACAAATGGGGTGACTTGGTACACTTTGATGGCGAATTCTTCCAAGAAAGGCCGCAGAAATCCTGGGAACTGATCAAGCAACGCGTTCAAGCTCTTCTTCGAGGTCTTCCGCAGGATACTCTTCAGGATACTCTTCGAGGCAATCGCTCGCCACCTACGCACGCTGTCGAGGCCTCTGACATTTCCCGGTGACCACCAACCAAAGGACCTTTTGTTTCCCCGAGGAACTGGCTCGTAAATCGACTTCTTCGAGGGAAGCAAGCCCGATACGGAATGGACCCAACTGAAGCAGGCTAAGGTCATCGGCCAAGCTCTTCCACGAGTGAATCCGCAGAATGCGAGGCTCACTTCTGGAGAACGCCGCAAACTCTGCCAGAAGGAAGGAAGGACCTGCAGGAAGAGCCCTATTTTCCCCCATAGTCGTTCAAAATCAGTCGGGAAAAATCCCTATTTTTCTCCAAAACCACCGTGAAGATTGACCTATCCTGGAGATTTATCCCGATGGGATCCGCAGACTCTCCCAGTGGGTCCTGATGAGACCAAGGACTATTTACATCTCTCGTGGCGTGTCTCGCGATAAGTTATCCTCCTTTTTTCGCGAGTTTCATCTTCGGTCGGTCTCGCTCTAGTGATCAGTGGTGGATTTAGTGATCTTGAATTCGGTTTTCCGAGTCTGGGCTTGCGCCCGGACGGAGAGTCCTTCGTGGTTCGTCGGCATGGTGTAACGAATCGCTTGGATTTCGGTAAAAGAAGAGTGCTGAGAGTTCTTCGGGTCGCTATGGCGGACATCCCGGTTCTCGGCGTCTTCATTAAGCCAAGAGTGCAGCTGCGACTTCTCGCTCTGGCCCTTTTGCTTCTGCCGGATTCCGAGGTGGTCCGAGCGGCGCGCAGCTTCAAGCACGGTGAATACCCAGACCAATGTACCACCCCTAACATCGTTACCTAATACAGGATATTTTTGATAAAAATTCACCGCTTTCCTTATCAAACTTGGAGTCGAAAAGTCCCTCACGATTTTTTCTCTACCGTGCATAGTTTACCTGGAAAAAATTATCGAAAAGTACCTATTCAACGGCGTCGACTAGCTGAACGCGCGGTAGACTGTTTAGCGGTTTTTCGATTGTTACAGGTTAACTATGCATCCTAGGGGAAAATGGTACAGGACTTTTCGACTCCTCGTCGAAAATTGAGCGGAAAACTCTTATATGGTTTTTTTCTGCATTGCGTGGTTTGCCCGCAAAACAGGCTGCCGAGGTGAGCTTTCAGGCTCCGATGCTTCTGAGACTATAATGGCTAATTATGGGCACCGCAATGGTCTCAGAGTGCCTCGCCTTTTCCCCTTAACGATTATCCCATGGCTGTCATGGCAAATCGGCGAAATAGGTGCTACCTTATCTCCGGTTCCCAGTCGAGCAAATAGGTGCTTTCGCAATCGTAGATACAGGATTTTCCGTTTAAAGCATTTCTTGGTCTTTAATTTCCTGCAATCCGTTTTGGCAACCATCGGTCCCGGTTTATTCTTCGGATTTTTCTTTTCTTTTTTTTTTCCCCGGTGCAAGTCAATTAGGTACAATTTCTTCGCCGAGGTTTCGGTTCTTATTGGCTTGGCAGAATGTTCTTTGAAAAATGATTCGTCCCGAAAGGCTCATCTTCAAATCTTGGGGATGATGGACGACGGCGAAGAGTCGTGGTAAATCACTCCCGAGGCTTTATGAACCTGTTTCAGATTAACTGGATAAACCTTGTTTGGTTAAACGCCCCGTCAATGTGGGTGATTGATTTCGTCCAGTTCGCGAAATAACTTCATACCTCTGATGGGATTGGAAATGTGCCTTATCTGATATGGATCTGTTCAGCTCCGCTTGGACTCGAGTAGCTCGAGAGTCGAATGAAATTTCCTGACAGCGATTACAAATTAATATCCCGAAGAGAAATCCCGAAAAAATTAATCCGACTAAGTTGCCAGACCTTCGTAAAAGCATGCTCTTTAATTCTGTAAAACATTAACTCCATAGAAATTCCCTCGACAGAGTTATAAATATTTTAACAAGGGCAATCAAAGGTTTTCTCTCTCTCAAAAAAAAAAAAAAAAAAATTATATCAATACTCGTACACATGAGTTTCGGTAGGATGAATGAAAATTTCTCATTTATTTAACGCGGCGTGGCATTACTTATCAAGGTGTAAATGAATTCTGGAGAGGCGTATTTCACCGAACTCGTAAAAAAATCCTTTGTATCCCTCCCCTAATTGACGGGAATTTTAAGCCCCACGTGGACAGGTCCACGAATGAAATCATGAATGAATCAACAGGTGGAATCGGTAATCCCGGAAATATTAGCATAAAAGATAAATCATTGGCCGAGGGAGAATTTCGGTGTAAAAAAATCATGGGATTTACTCCACCGCTCGTAGACATCAAGAGTGCTTTTAAACGGTACAAGAAAACAGTCTTGCGCGATATTTATGCATATATTACCTCACCGGATACGGTCGGATCGATCTCGATTATTAATAACAATTAACCCGTTGCATCATCGATCCCCTAACACGTAATCGGGCCCTTTACCCCTGATCGTAGTTCGATCTGCTCTGCATTCGAAACCGATCGGTCGATGGCGTTTATCGATAACGCGGGAGGGGCGTCGATACGTCGATCTCGAAATTATCCGAGATAAGGATCGATACCCGATCATCGACCAGTTCTCGAAAGCGGTTCGATGACGATGGAAACTGCCTAGGACTAGTCATTACATCGATATCGGAGCTAATTGCACGCCTCTCGTATCCGCAATTTCAATCCGCCATGGACGTCCTTCCTGCTTACCTAGGAAGACATCTTTTTATCCTCCGACCCCATGATAATTCTATTTCAGAATAAATTAAAAATTAAATACACCATTTAAAGGTGATACTGTGCTGGACTATTTAAAGATGATTCTATTTTTTAATGAATTTACAAATTTAATACCATGGACGTCCTTCCTGCTTACCTAGGAAGACATCTTTTTATCCACCTACCCCATGATATTTCTATTTCAGAATAAATTTAAAATTGAATACACCGTTTAAAGGTCATACTACTCTGTACTATTTAAAGATGATTATATTTTTAAATGAATTTGGAAATTTAATACCATGGACGTCCTTCCTGCTTACCTAGGAAGACATCTTTTTACCCACCTACCCCATGATAATTCTATTTCAGAATAAATTTAAAATTGAATACACCGTTTAAAGGTCATACTTCTCTGTACTATTTAAAGATGATTCTATTTTTAAATGAATTTACAAATTTAATACTCCACTTTTCTGCGTGTCGCGGGTAATTATGGGAGTGGCGCCTATTTCGTAATTTTTCCCAGGGCGATGGGCACGCAAAGGGTTAAATTTGAAGCCTTCGGGGTGGCAAGGAGGCAGGGAGAAAGATGAAGAAAAAGTCGAGGAGGATAGGTGGGTTTAAGAAGTCGTGCGTGGTCTCGCTCGGTCCAGTATAAATAGCCGTGCACCGCCATGTTTGCCGGCGAAGCTTACTGCGACATCCCGCCGAGGGAGAAATACAGAAAGAGAGTCGGAGAAGAGGGACAGAGCCACTCGATCTCTCTCAAAGAGGTCTTTCTCTCTCTGTTAGCGAATAACATGTACCATGGATCCACCCCCGCGCGACCATGCGCGACATTTCTCCAGAGGGGTGGTTTTCATAACCTAGAAATGTCCAGTGGATCTTAATCCCCAAATTCAAGGAACAAGTGCAAGACTAGTATTTTTTATCAGGGGTGGATTTACCCGACCTAATGATTTCTAGTAGAAAATTTTAGGGGTAAGAAAAATGAAAAACCAAAATCAGGACCACCTTAGTCAAGACGATGATGAGATACCCTTCGTAAGGGGTAGTTTTCACGACTACCTCAGTCAAGACGACCGTAGACATTTTCCTTCGAGAGTGATTATCAATTCTTTCTCGAGTACGAACTTTTTCGGCAATAATTTCAATTTCTTCGCATTTCCCGAAAATGGCGAGGCGTAAAACGCGCATCTCGGACCCGGCGCGGGTGAATCGCATCCCTCGGGAGAGCCGACGTCGAAATGGCCGCTGGCGAGACAGCTGGTCGCTTAAATCCGGCATAAAAATAACGTAACATTATTTTAAGAGGCCGCTCCCAAGGAACCAGCCCGTAAATGCGAGGAGCCTCGCCAGAGTCTCCATCTTGAAAAGACACCTCTGGTCCCTACCCTCAAAATTCGGCCCCAATGAAAAAAGCAAAATTATCACAACCCTCGAATGTCCATATCTGAGATTCTATATTTTATCCCACCCCTCAGATGCATAAGGAAGTCCCTTGCAATTATTCTTCGGGATTTATCCCAGCATTAGGTTACGACATTTCCGGGGAATGAAATCTGCACCAAATCTATTCAATGAATAGATGCCCCTCGGCTTGAATCTCGGGCTTTCATTGATAAATTATTAGGCGTTTACACGCGGGATATAGCTCACAATTATGACTGGAAAGCGAGCTCGGCTTTATATCGCCATAAACGATTGACGTAAGATAGGGTTGGGCGAAACGAGAATTAATGCCAAGTTGCCAGAGCTCTTTCCATTGTGACCGGGGAATATCTGAAAGACCACAATTGACGTCCCCGCAATTGGCTCTTACGTCTTGTTCATCGAGATTTCAAGGGGAAATTATGGGAAAAGGACGCATCGGCTCGCACTTGTTCATTACCTGGCACAACAGATAACACGCTTTTCCCGCGAAAAGATCAAAACCACCGTAATGATAAGGTACGAACGTTTTCATTAAAATCCTCTAACGTTCCTCGGCAAGGATGTTGGTTTTTACTATGTCTGACTTGCCGGTATGCCGACTTCCGTTATGGTCAACATGCATCCACTTAACATTCCGAAGAGCAAGTACCAGCTAGAATGCAACTGCACCTTATCGTGCAGATTTCCTCCGATACGAAAAATCAACGAAATAATCAACAATTTTCCCCATTTCGCCAATCGTCCCTTGCACTGGAAAATCACCGCCAGACTATTCAAAATTCATGTTCGTTCATATTAAAAAAAAAAATCATGCTCCAATCTCGTCACATTTAAAATCCATGTTCCAATTTCCCTATTTCGCCAATCGTCCCTTGCACTGGAAAATCACCGCCAGACTATTTAAAATTCATGCTTGATCATATTTAAAAAAAAATCATGCTCCAATCTTTTCATATTTAAAATCCATGCTCCAATTTCGCCATGTTCGAAATTCATGCTCCAATTTGGTCATGTTTAAAATTCATGCTCCAGCTTAATTTTCAAAATTCATGTTCCGGCGTCATGTTTAAAATTCATGAAAGTCCGCGGAATAAGGATGAAAAAAATGGGGAATTAATGAAGCGTTTAATACGAATCGACTAGAAGCGAAGGAGGGGAGAATCGGTACCAAGGAAATCGCATTAAGCCCGTCTCTTGGAAGGGGGATAACACGAAAGAGAACAGGGCCGAGAGCATTGGCCGATCTCGATAACGCAGCATCCTCGCAAGAGGCAATCGTTCGGGCACGCCCACGCATGATCGATCGCCCCGAGAATTCCAAAGCTCCCTTTTATTTGCCGACATTGAAAGCACATGCCAACTAAGGAAGGAAAACACGAACGGCATCGCGTTATCAGCCCCGTGACAACGTTAAGGAGAAAATGCCGACACAGAGATAGCAACCCCCAAGAGCAACGACTACTCCATTAAGGATTTATTTATTTATTTACGCGCAATCTATGCAAAAGGAAAACAAGAAGAAACAGCTGTCTGAAATTTTCCATCACTCCTTGCAAAATGACAAATGCGATTTGATAATAATTTCTCACTATTTAGGTGATTTTTATAAATTTCCAGGATTAAAGTCCAGAATTTCCTGGGTGGTAACCCCTTGATATCGTGTTAACAATTTTTAAAGTAGACGCTCAGGGCAATCCCGGGTGAAAATGTCGAGAACCAGAGCTGAAGAAGAAACGACCGAGCAAAGGGAAAAGAAGAACGGGCCAAGAGCAAGGACAAGAACGGGAAAGACCGAACGTCGAGAAAAAGCTGCCGGAGATAATTCCCGGCGCTGAAACTCGAGCTGTTAACCGGCTGTTAGTTGGCTCGTAAACGCGTTGCCGATCGAACGGAAAAGATCGGAGAACGACGCTGCAAAATTGTCGACATTTACATTTAAGGGTGGAACTCGAGGGAGGAAGGAGATAGGAGAAAGAACGACGACCCCGAGACGTCGCTTGAAGAAATTAATCGGCGAGAAATTGGCACCGTCTAAAAGAGACATTCAATAAATGGACGTATCCTGAAAAAATGCAGAAAAGTTTACGTACGACTCGTTTAATTATTCCCTTAAACCATTAAATGTGAAGGGAAAAGATTTCAAACGCTCTAATCGCCTTAGGAGGATCAACGCTATAGATCTCTCGCTCGGAAATGCATTTGGTTCGAAACTCTGCCGACTTTCTTGATTCTCTTAAGGGACGGATCGATATCTCCGGGATGATTTTTTTTTCTCTCTTTTTTTTTTTTAATTTAGAGGAAAAGTCAGGACACGGTTCGCCGCTAAATATAAAGCGGGAAGACTCGGCGGGTGTCATTCGTGGAGCGAGGTGGCGTCCCTTCGGGGTCTTCTTCTTGGTGTGTCACCGACGTCCGAAGCTCGGGCTAATGTCGAGGGATTCTCGGTAATACGGTGAAGGACCACGGAAATAGACCTCGGTATAAATATCGGCCTCGGGGCCGCACACGTGATCCTCCGATAGGTCGATCCGAAGGACTAGGTTTTTTAAAAAAATCCCGAGGATCTTCGAGACATCCTAGGGAATTTCTTATCCGCCCTTCCCCCGGATCGATCCTTCCACGTGGAGATCCGCCGAAAATCCTGACAATTTTACATAGCGTGAGTTCATTAAAAAAATTAAATGGATTACGTTCTAGGACTTGGCACCGTGTTGGGAATTAATCCCTTAAATTTAATGAAAAAGGAAATAAAGGAACCTTTATGTCGTCGCCCTTCCCGATCGATACTTCCGAGGGATTAATTTCTTTTTTTAATCTCTTATCATTCTTGACAACTTATCTGCTTGAAATTCCATTTAATGTGGGAACGAACAACAAAGATTCAGTGATCTTGCCCCTCTCGGACGGTAATGACCTCTTGGGATAAATACTCCATTGACGTTGTTAGATTACTCCGGAATGATCTATTAACTCGCTTCGCCAAAGAAAGAAGGCCTTCTTATCGTTTCCCATTGTTACGCACTTATTGTACGGTAATCGTGTGCTCTTATCATATTAAATCCCTGACAGGCTTTCCGTTCTTTATGTAGATTATTCATTGCTTATGCAGATTACCGATTTAAAAGGTCCAGCTGTAAAAACGCCATTTATTCCCCTCTTCGGTGATAAAAAGGTCCGGGTGGGTAATAATTTAAGCGCGATATGATTATCCCCGGTTTTTCGATTGGCACCTGCTCACTCTCTCGGAAGGCCGTAAAATCTCATTTGAATGTCAATTACCTGGTAGCCGTGGTTAAACTAACAAACTCATTCCCAGAATGAATGGCAAGTAACCCCGAAAGAGAGAGAAACCTCGCCGAAGATAAATTTCCATGGATAATAAATAAATATCTTCATCGGCCGTACTTTTTCCTTACTTTCTGCCTCAATCTATCCCGTCGATTTGATTACACCTTTACGAGACATTTCAATAACTCAATATATTTTTTATTAATGCTCCGAATTTTTTTTATTAACCATGGAACCATTTTCTCTTTTTATTTCCTGTAGAATCGATGCCGGGGGCTTTTCGTCGTTAATAAGTAAATAAATATATTTTACGCGTGTACCATTTTGCTCATTTTCTGCCTCAATTTATCTCGTCGATTTTATATATATTTTTTTAATAACTCTCTCATCGATACTCCGAATTGTTTTATTAAGCAGGAAGTCCTGTTTTCAGGTTTTTATTTCCTGTAGAATCCATGCAGTTCTTTCGGTTTTTTTTGTTGTTGTTAATTTCTGCAAATGCATCCAGCAGTGCACGAGGCCCGTGCACCTCGTTCGCTGCAGTTAAACATGGAGCCCTTTTTTCAGGTTTTTATTTCCTGTAGAATCGATGCAGTTCTTTCGGTTTTTTTTGTTGTTGTTAATTTCTGCAAAGGGGAATGCATCCAGCAGTGCACGAGGCCCTTGCACCTCGTTCGCTGCAGTGGACGAAGTCGCCTTCCGGAGTCGAAGAGGGCGTCCCTTCTCCCGATGCAACTATGCACCCTGTAATCGGACGCATCCGCCGATAATGACTGGCGGTTCGTTCGAGAAAGGCGGTTCCTTCGCACTTTATGCGCTTTGCGAAGCCTTCGAGAAAATATCCTCGTGCAATTTCTCCTCCCGATGATCGATCGCTCGCCGATTCGGTATAATCTTATGCACATTTCTCCAAGATATTAATAATTTTCTCCTCATTCATTTCTAATGCCTAATTGCACGGTGCATACGCATGGATGGTTAAGTCTCTGAGAGAAGAAAAGGAATTAATTCCTTTTCTCTTTCGCGCTCGGGATTTTGGAGGCACTATTCTCATGGGAATAGATTTATTTCAGAGATTTATCGATACCTTTCTTATGATAGACGGAGCTTCTCTATTCCGAGAATGAACTTCGGTGTTGGGAGGGAAATATAAGTGTCGGTAAACCCCGTTCATCCCTGGCCCCGGTTATATTCAGTACGTAAACATAAATAGCGTGACTAACCGGGGGAGGAATGGCGAACGAGAAGTGCTCGAAAATATTGACTCGGGGGAAAAAACTCCCGGCTGGAAGTCGTGGATTTATTTTCCCTCCCCTTCAGGGTGAGCAGTATGTTAAACCGATGCTTACTCAACGTTCTGGAATTACTTTGGATTTTATTTCCCGGCCTAACACGAGATAGCAGAAGTTCTTCAAATCTTCAAGATGGCGGACTAACTCGGCTGGGAATTTCGGATGGGTTTTTATCCTCTACCCGGTTTTTCCAGACAGGTAATAAAAATCACAGAATGGCTTTCCGCATTGTAGTTGATGCTCCGATACTTTTTCGAAATGAATTTCCAGCGGGAAGCGGGAAATATAGGGAATAAAATCGGAGTCGGGATGAGGAGGTTTCCAAGATGGCGGGAATTAGTTAGACCGTTTGTTGGGTATAAGAGGCGAGGTTAAGGAGCGCCGATAAGGGACGCTCGGCTCTCGGGTGACAAGAGTGACGTCTGAAAGGGACGCGAGAGTCGTGCTTTTACCAGAGATACAAGATGGTCGGCCCTTTGTGTCGGGCTTGTACAATTAAAATAGCCGAAGAAACGCGGAGAAACGGACACCGGGGAGGACGAGGTAGACGAGGGAAACGCAGATCGGGAGGACCTACTCGGAGCCTGGAAAGTGATTCCTCCTTCTGTTTCCTTTGCCGCACGTCAATTTAATTTATCGCCTGTGGAAGGAGCCGTACAAGTTGTCGTTTCGTCTTCGAGGGACTTATTCTTCTTCATCGAAACGAGGGAAAGTCGCAATTTCGCGCTCCTCGTCGCGAACGAGATTAACGTCAACAAGTTATTACCGTAAGGAGTACTTAAAGGGCACTCATAATTTTTTTTTTTTAATTGGATCGAAGTCACGTATTTCATTTTTTTTTTTTAATTTTTTTCCTTTCGGGAGATCAGGGAGGAATTCGCGATACGAGTCATGAAAGGCATGTACCACTTTTATTTAACGGCGAATTCGCGGAATGACGGGCATCGCGGCCAAAGCCATGTAACGCTCTTATTTTACGGCCAGGTAGTTGTACAGTGACACTCGTGTACGGATGTACGGTGTTACAGTGCCCCATGAAACGGCATGTTCGAGCTATTCGAGCGGCGAGTTCACAAGGAAGTAAATTATTGCCGAGAGAACCGCGATAGGATAGCCGCCGCCATGCAGAGCCGCGTTTATAAGGAGAAACGCTCGGAATTGAAATATCCCCCCTTAAAAAGAGTACCTCACGATGAAATTGCGACCCAGAGAAGAAGTACCGACCTCCTGCAGCAGTCCAGCAAATTGCAAAATGCCGACAAGACTCTTAAAAAAAAAAGAGACGTTCCAAAGGTGAAGAGCAATTCCCAAAAAATCTGAGCGAAACGAAAAGTGAAACGGCATTTCACAGCCGATCGTCATATATTAGTGCGTCGATATCGAGGCAATTCCCGTGTATGCTTTTTTTATTGAAGCTCCAGCGATAGTAACACTCATTGTCAGGGTTAATTTTTCGTCGTGTCTTAATGATCACTTTCTTTTACTTCGCTTTATCGGTCTCTTCCTTTCATCCCAGACGCTGGAGGGTCACGAACTCGTTGAATGAATCACGGGGAATTATAAATAACGATTCCCGATACCGCCTGGTATGGGCTTGTCCCTCTGAAAGGCAGATTTCTCCCAGCTGTCCGCTGACAAAGTGCAGCGAGGCTTTCGCCAGCCTTGGAGGGAATAAAAAAGGAGACCACTCGCGTTTCTTTCCGCTGAGCCGTCGAGCTCGGAAGCGGGCCCGATAAAAAGGTGGAAGGATAAAGACAAAAAAGAAAGAGGAGACAACGGGGACGTTTTTAAAAAATCTCCGTCCCAGGGGACGCCTTATCCCCCTCGACGTAAATCTATCAGGCCTGGGAAAGTGAAAAGTGGGTAAGAGAAAAAATATTAGACAAAACCTTTCTCCCGTAGAGCTGGGCCCTCGAAAGTTTCCTCTCGACTCTTCGGTTCGCATTCCTCGGTCCCAGGATTTCCCGAAGTGTCCCTTTTCCTTTGAGCCGAGCAATACCTGTCCTACGACAAGTGGTTCCCTGTGATAGTCGGCTCCTAGAAGGACTTTTATGGCCTGGTGCTCCTCGGCTCGTTTTGTCGAGCCGACAAGTGCATCCACCTCCAACGAGTCCACCTTTGAAAGTGCCGAACCCATCCAAACGGTCTTCCACCAGCTGAGATAATGGCTTTCCGGGTTACGAAATCGCTGCCACTCTAAGAAACGCGGTAACTTCCTCCTTGACACACATTTCTTACACCCTACGTCCAAGATGCATTCGGTGCATTTCCACGTATGCCGATGCACTCCAACGCCCACTCTGATGCACCCCCCCAATTACCGGAAAGAAGTTTAACATCCATCTATATGCTCCTTCCATATACCCTGATGCATCTCGACGTCCGCTTTGATGCACTTTTTATGCACTATCAGTCGCCGGTGACATGTAGATACGTAATAAAAAATGAAATTAGGAATCGACGAGGCGCATCCATTCCCTTTGATGTCTACCTTTGATAGTATCTAATCTGAGGAATAATTCATGGGGTTACGAAATTCCCGAGAGCTGTACCTTTTCTACCTTCTCTGTACTCCGAAAGAAAAAAGAGTAGAAAAAAAAAACGTTCGTCGACCCAGGAAAATTTTTTTTCCCGTGACTTGTCACTGTTATGTGGCATTGTCTCGCAATTAAAATCGAAGAGAAGCGTGGGCTTGTTGCAGGATTGAATTTGCATACTCACGCACCGAGGTCGCAGGAGCAGGTGGTGTGTACGCGGCGATACGCATGCGCAGTCGGTCGTTGCGTACGCACGATACCCACGTGGTATCGGCTCCATTGATGATTTTCATTCACATGGCGTTTCTACGAGCATTCGCGACACCTCCTTCATGGAGGCGGGTCATGCGCAAGGAGTGCGTTCGTGTAATTTACGAGTACGTACATTAGACGGTCATGCGATCGCGTATTTTCGAGTACCCAGGAAGACGGCGAGAAATTACGATAAAAGGGTTAAAAAAAGTATTAAATTCGGAAAGAACAGAATTGAAACTATTGTGGATTACTGCGAGGGTATGTCGAAATCAATTCATATTTGTACAGACTGAAAGGTTCTCGCTATCTAAACACGGATTTTTCAAATGGACCTTTCACTCCGTTCGGTCGTAACTAATGAGCTTTTAGGCTAATTATCGCTCGAGTGCGAAGCAAGTACCTACTTGGAATGCGTGTGTACATACATACCGGTGTACTACCTGTTCACGAGTACTTACGGTGGCTTAACGGAGTCATTAAAGTGCACTTCTGTGCTGGGAAGTCATTTCACAAGGAATTTTTCCGGTTTAATAATTATTACCGTAATTTAATCATGGCGAGGATGTAACGCCGGAGTCTTATTGGGTGCTCTCATTATTTTTTTTTCCAATGCAAATTTATGAAATCATTCAGTAAGATAAATATACAGAAATTAATTAAAAAGGAAGGGATGGAGGGACGTGACATTTTCATGGTTTTTAACGGGCTGGTCGATGACTTTCGAAAATGTTTATTGTGAAGCAATCCACGTGCGTAATTCCTGTAACGAGCCGTAACGAACCTTTCCAATAAGGAGGCTCATTTTTCTGGATGACCAGGATTGGAGATGGTCGAGCAACGTCCGCTGATCAGTCAAGTGACTCGGTGATCTTTTTGACAGCGTAAATGGGGTCTAATGACATTCACTGACCATAAGCGTCGAGATTTCCGGATTTCCTTTTTCGTTTCTGTCCACTACCCGAAGCGAACCCATAACAAGCTGAGAAGCTTTACAAAGGATTTTTTGCCATTATCCAAGATAACGTCATAAAGCATGTATTATCCAGAAATGATTTTCTGAAATACTATTTCGGGTGAAAATTGATAATATAGAATATATCATTCTGAGGGAAAAAAAAAGGAGGAGTCGCACGCGCCTCTTGTAAGGCGAGCGCGTCGTGTGGGGTCCCTAGGGACAGAGGGGTCCCTAGGGTGGCCGGGACTCGTCGATCCCGATGGGACTCCCTTAATGGTGTCCCGTGACCATGGTCATGACCGAAAACTCCTCGTTATTTATGGGGACCCCCTGAATTAAC
The DNA here is from genome assembly GCF_000612105.2 of Orussus abietinus. Classification (NCBI taxonomy): domain Eukaryota; kingdom Metazoa; phylum Arthropoda; class Insecta; order Hymenoptera; family Orussidae; genus Orussus; species Orussus abietinus. Next base: position 722,750 of record NW_019394714.1, read on the forward strand.
GGAAGGGCCTGGGCTCCTCGAGGAGCTCTTCGTTAAACGAATTTCGATTTTATCCGCCGGTCCAGCCGGAGAGATATCGACCTTATTAGTTGCCCCATCGATCGTTGGATCGATTCCGGAGGAAAAAATAAAACACGTGGAAAGATAGATTGAAATTCCTCGGGGTAGTTTCGATCTTGAATAAGGATAACCTCTGACTGAAGAGAAAAAAAGAAAATACGACCCTGACGAGACCTTATCGACCTTATCAAATCGTTGGATCGATTTTCCAGGGGAAATAAAAAAATGTGGAAAGACAGATTGAATATTCCTCCGGGGTAGTTACCCCGTCAATTTTTTAGGAGGAATAAAAAGCGAAGAAAAATAGATTAATAATTCCTCCGGGGCAGTTACGACCCTGAAGAGGGATAACTGGTGGTCTAGGTCTTGGGCATCGATCATTGGGCCGAAAATTAATGATAATCCCGAACGGTCTGGCTCGATAAATTGCTTCGACCCTACTTTGGTCATGATTTATAACAATTGGCGGGGGATGCGTAGGGCGGAAAGTCTGCCAGGAAGCTTGTCTTTTAACATCGGGGAGTCATCGGGGGGTCATCGGGGTCGGTCATTGTCAATGGCAAGGCAATTGGCAATTTTCACCGGTCTGGCCAGCTTTATCGAGGGTCTCCTCCGCTTTCCGAGAGCCGGAGATATTCACGCTCTCGACAACGAAGTGTCTGACGAGTCTCGGTTATTTCTGTCTTCGCGTCAGTCACACCGACCGACTCCACATCCGAGAAGCCGAAACCCGGGTTTATTTAGAATAGGACCGACCACGAGGATCGAACGTGGTCAATGAAGTGATTTCGCTAAGAAACGGCCTCGTTAAAGTTTAAGTTAAGGCGGGCCGAAAGCCCGAAAATCGGTCCATTCGATTGACCCACACTTTTCTTTAAGGGTGGCCCATAAAAAAGATACGGTCATCCATCATTGTACGCTCGCCGTAAGGGTGATTATACAATAGGTAGAATTTTTGCATCGACTCGGGACTTTAGCCTATTTTTCTTGTTTACTTTTGGAGTATGGAAAATTTAAGGGCTCATCCGGCGAATTGTGTGGTCGAATCGAAAGGGGTTATTGGGGTAAGGGAAGTTCGTAAGGAGCTTATCAGGGCGAGCGGGCATGGTATCGGGACTCTACTTCCTCGTTTCATGGAGTTTTATGAAGGACGAGCAGATCGCACTCCATGGTGGGAATGATTAATTCTCTCGGCGATCGGTTCGCTACGCCCTTTACTTTCCTTTCTGGAGGCGAGGCTCTTGCCGGCGCTGCCATCTATGGAACGGAACAGCGGATGGGACCGAGTTATTTCCGTCGTCATCCGTCACAACGGGTTACTCGAGTCTCGAGTCGGCGGAGATTCGAGACTCGAGGCCAGACACAATAGCCCTGGTTGTTCCGAGGAGAGTCGTGGTCGGGTCGAGTTTGAATCGAGTCGGTCGAGTTTGAATCGAGTCGGTCGAATTTGAATCGAGTTGGATCGAATCGAGTCAAAGTTTGGACTGAGTTCGTTTCTGGGTTACTACAAGTGGAGGTGACATCGAGTTTGGAATGGATCGGGTTCGAGTCGAGTTTTAATTCGAACCAAATTCTGCCGAGTTAAAATCGAATTATTATAAAATCGACTCGGGTCGAGTTTGAATCGAGTCGGTCGAATTATAATCGACTCGGGTCGAGTTTGAATCGAGTCGGTCGAGTTTGAGTCGAGTCAGTCGAATTTGAATTAAGTCGGTCGACTTTGAATCGAGTTGGATCGAATCGAGTCAAAGTTTGGACTGAGTTCGTTTCTGGGTTACTACAAGTGGAGGTGACATCGAGTTTGGAATGGATCGGGTTCAAGTCGAGTTTGAATTCGAACCAAATTCTGCCGAGTTAAAATCGAATCAAATCGAATTTAAGTCGAACCGAGTCGAGGCAAATACTTCCAAGTTAAGATCAAGCCAAATCGAATTTAAGTCGAACCGAGTCGAGGCAAATACTTCCAAGTTAAGATCAAGCCAAATCGAATTTAAGTCGAACCGAGTCGAGGCAAATTCTGCCGAGTTAAAATCGAATCAAGTCGAACTTGAGTCGAACCGAGTCAAGAAAAATTCAAGTCGAGTTTCGAATGAATTTAAGGTGAATTCGAGGCAAGTCTCAACATAATTCCAGTAAAATTCGAGTCGAATTTCACCCGAGTTAAATTTGAGTCTGGCAGAGTCAAGTTCGAGCTCGACTCGATTCCCAAGCAAATTGGATCCGCTTCTGGAATCGCGGTTGTTCTTGAAACGAGAAACCCTGTGCGTGGCTCCGGGATAAACGAGGCGAGATTTCTCCTCCGGTCCTTCCTCGTTCTCTTTCTGGAAAAGCCCTTAACTTCGCCACGTTTCGACTCGCGACCCCGACCGAATCGTGAGTCTTGTATAAACAGTTCTTCTGGCCTCCGAGTGAGCATTTCTTCCCCAGAAAACCTCTACTTAACTCTACAGCTCGACATTCGAAGCATAGAATCCGCTCATTCGACAAATTTAGGAACTCCGACATCCTCCGTCAATTTCTTGATTAACCCTTTGAGGGTCAAGTCCATATGACGTATGGGCGAATTTCATCAGGGCGTGCAAGCGATATTGGACCAATCGTCGGACGCACTTACGGGTCCTTAGCGCTCAAAGGGTTAAACTAGTATAACAGCGTCCCAATAATTATGAAACATAAAATTTATATCCGAACTCCTGGTTTAGAAAACGATGCTTCATTTCGTATAGTATTGATGCGAAAAGGGTACTTAAGAGATCGTTTTTTTTATTTCTTTCTCAGGTCAGCCAGGCCCTCTTGGAACGAAGAGCTCGAAGAGTGGCGGCCTTTTCCCTCCCGTCTTCAACGTCGCTGCCAAAGCGGAAATTACGTCGAATGCTACCTGCGGCCAAGACGGGCCGGAAACATTCTGCAAACCCTCGGAGTCCTCTAGATGTGCCGTATGCGACACCAGGAGTCCTGATCCTGGGAAAAGACACGGCATCGTCAACGTCCTCGACTCTGGCCCAGGAAGATGGTGGCAAAGTCCGACCCTGGCCAAAGGAGATCGATACGAATACGTCACGATAATCCTCGACCTGAAACAGGTACGCGTTTAATTATCACTTCTTAATTAAAAGGATAATTACTCGACTCGAACTGTCTAGAATAAATAGGGCGCAATATTTCCTCTCTATTATCTGGAATCATGAGAATTCGAGTCAAGTACATTATTCTCGGATTTGGCAAAAGATGTCTTCGGTTCAATGAATGTTGTTTTTTTTTGCCCCTTCAAAATGGCCAGGATTTTGCTCTAACTGTCTAGAATAAATAGGAAGCAATATTTACTCTTTATTATCTGGAATTATGAGAATTCGAGTCAAGTACATTATTCTCGGATTTGACAAAAGATGTTTTCGGTTCAATTAATGTTTTTTTTTTTCGCCTTCAAAATGGCCAGGATTTAGCTCGATCCTAGGAGAGGAAGATCGAGATAAATCCCTATCATTATCTCGGGGATCTTTGATCGAGTAGTTTTCCTGGGAGATCGAGATTCACTCGCAACCAGATTGGCCCTCGGGTTTTCTGTCTCGTCCTGGCGCTCCTTTTTCGGCATTATCGGGATCGTGGCAGGGGACCCTTTTTCAAGGGGCCGGCGACTACTATGCTCCCATTACGAGGCCCCTTAAAAAGGGGCCGGTCTCTCGTTAAAGCGTTAAGGCACCGCCGGCAATTTGTAGGAGCGTCCAGGTTGTGTTCCCGTCCGCCACACGCCGGCGAAATTCCTGGAAAGGATCAAAAAGAGTCCTCGTCGCTCTGCCGGCCTCGGTCGATCGCCTCGTCCTTCTCTTCTCCTCTCTTCCCGGCATTTCTCCTCGCGGATCCTCTCGGACGAAACGAGAGAGGCATAAATCGAACTCCGAGAGGAGAGGATGGAAACTCGGACCGACCCCGAAGAGGCGCCTCGAAGACCTCCGAGTTAACTTTAACGATCCGAGCCACCGATTATCCTGGGACGTTTCGGGATATCCTGGATCGCTTCTAAGTGTTTTCCCGTGTATCGCCGTAATTCATCCAGGGATCCTTCGAACTTCCTTCTTCGTGCAAGACGTGACGAATCAAGGAAGGGTTGCATCCTTTCCTCGAGGAGGGATTTCCTTCCTCCGTAGGGCAGGACTCGATTGACCCCGTCCTTTTCCTTGCATCGTCCTTGCTAGGTCGAATTTTTTTTTTCAACGATCTTTAATGGCCTTATTGCGCTGTTAATTATTATTTAATTAAAATAAATTATTTAATTAAAATAATAAATTATTAATTAATTAAATTGTTATTAACGTCGGTTGTGGAGAAATATTGTCCTTGGCCTCGCCGGTTTAGCCAATTTGGGGTGTCGAGCATTCGACAATGGAACCAGGAACGTGCGGGGTCCTCGGGTGAGGGGATTTCGGAGCTCTTCTGGCCCTTCTTCCGAAAACCTAGGCGTGAAAGGACCACGAAATGCCTCTTCAAGGGTCGATTCCGAATCCTCATTGTCCCTAGATTAACGAGTCGAGAGTCCTTCCGCAGGATCCCCCTCACGACTGCGACCTCGTGAAAAGTCCTTCGAAGGGCTGATGATGAATCATCCGAATAACGAAACGAGAAATAAAGCCAGCAAACGATTCGAATAACCAACGTTGAACTCGAATTATTCGAATCTTTACCAGATTAAAAAAATCCTATTATAAATTGAATATCATGGAAAAATATACTCGACGAATCACATTTTTTATATATTTTAATTCCTGGATAATTTCGGGAAGAGAGGAATAATAGTAAGAAACGACTCTTTGATGTTTCCCTAAAATGTGAAGTTTCCTGAAAATATTTCAGGAGATCGAATTAATCCATCGATCGATCGGTCGGCGTCGATCCTCCCGGTAATTGACTTTTTCTCGCCTCCGAGTCGTTCCTTGCGGAACTCGACGAATTTAACTGGTCGTAATTTAATTCCCACGGTCAGTGGCGATAATGAGAGAGCGGTGGGCCTCTTGGTCGGGTTTTTGCTGGGACCTATCCCGGAGTGTTGCGCTCCCGCGGGATTCTGGCCCTCTTTCTTTTCCTCCTTCAACGAGCGCTTTCCGCCGCGACGTCTCGCTTCTTCCGAGGAGGTTCTTCGAGTCGTGAATTATTGTCTCGGGCAGGCCCTTTGTGCGCGTCCCGCTCCTTGGGCCTCCTTATTAAGACGTTTCGAGTTCTATGGGGATCCCTTTATCCCCTGATTTTCATTTCCCCTCCTTGACTCGCCGTTTTCGCCGAGTATCACGTAAGAGATCTGCCGAGGTGTCGATCGATTTTCTATACACAATTTTCAACATTCCAGATATATTTTCAATAATTCTGGAATAAATTTAGAAACGCCAGATTCCTTGAAAAGTTGCAAACTTTGCAACGAGAACGTATAGCGTCTGAAAGGAAGGTCCTGACACCCATGAAATTTCATTTTTAATAAAAAATTCAGAAAATACCTATAAACAAAATGTTTAAATAATTGAAGTTTCATGGGTGTCAGGACGTTCCTTATGGCTTTACGTTTACATTGTAAAGCTTGGAACGATTTACTGGACCTAGGTCGGAAAAGGGTTTCATAAACGGAACCCCTTTGTCGCCACTCTCAGGTCCCCTTATCATATTTTATTCGGTTATCATATTTCGGGTTAAACGAAGAAAATTCATGGGGAAAGATTCCTTCAATGGGAGCAGATCTCCGAGTTTCATACCAGTCGTAATGGTTTTTAAGAGATGGAAGTGCAGAATTGCAGCCCCTCTTATCAAGGCGAAGGAGAGAGTAACTTCGTTAAGGTTCCCCTCGTTACGAGTTTGCCGAGCAATTTCGATCTAGGGGTTATTAATGAGGAAATAACCCCGGAATGTCAACTTAGCGTAGAAATATCGACATCGGTATTTAATCGATTTAATGATTACTCACTTGATGACATTTGCGGATGGCCTGCACACCCGATGCCTAGAGTACTCGATAGAGAAATTGTACAAATTGTGCAAATAATTCCCCCGTGGGTTATCTTTGGTTACAACTTCGTCTGCTTGTTTTCTTGTCTTCTCCTCTTATCATCTTCGTTCGTCCCCTGGGGTCTCAGTCCTCTCACAGCTGGGTGGTCGTCTTCGGTGTAACTCTTTCTCGACATGTCTCGTAACTCCTCCTGGGTCATACTTTTTCTTCGCACACCTTCCACCTCGTTTCGAGCCTACACGTTAATTCCCGGGTTTGTCAACCCCTTCGTAATTCCCGCCCTCGGGGCTGCCGTGGGATCCCTGATTATACACGGTGATAATGGCAGACACCAACAGGTGGTACTCGATAACGGTGATAAAGAACGAATAAAAAAAGGGGGGAATCGGATGCTCGATAATTCCTACCGCCAAAGCGGCCGCGTATTCCGGAGAGTTTAATGCGACAAATTGTCGTTAACAATCCCCGCACCGAGGGAAAAAAATAAGAATCCCATCCTGAGCCTGAGAAAAATATTTATTTAATTAGTTGGATACCAAGGAGATTTATTTCCTCGCTTAAAAGAATTACCTTACTTAAATTGAAATAAAATTCCATGCAACGTTTCTTCGAGGATCGCGACAATTTGTCTGAGCTTATTTGAGGGGAAATTTTTCGAATTAAGAAAATATTTTCTTGGTGCATTGCATTTTTTTTTTTTTCTTCCGATGGCCTTTGGGAAAATTCAATGTATGGTCGATTGGGAAATAATCGAGTCCTTTATGGGGCAAACTTCGTATCGCGAACAGATCTCACGTCGTTTGCCTCGTATCGAGCCGAGAGATCTTGGCGCGCGACACCGGGGATGCACCTTTGTATGCACCTCGCACGGGTGCAAGGCGCGCTGCACTTTGGGCTTTTTCGCGGTGCACGTGACGTGCAATTTGTGCCTGGATCTCCGAGCAAACCCCGAGTGCATTCCCCAGGCCGAAAACCGGTTGCCCTTAGATTATAAAAATTTTTTATTACTTCCCATTCCCGACAAAAGCGGCGAGGTGGCGTTTGTCGTGCATTCATTTGGTCGCTTCTCTCTTCACGTCCAAATTAGAAAAAAAAAAAAAAAAGAGTAATTCTGGCCCCACTTCTAAATTCCCACGTTAAGGTAGTCCCTTGATACAATTGATATACAAAATGATACACAATAATATTAATTAATATACGCGAAGAAACTCCTTTCGTCTCAAGATATTCGAGTCTCTATCCGCGTACCGTTTAAAGTGTTAATAAATTAATAAAAGGGAAATTAGACATATCCACCGAGAAGAAAAATTTGCCATAAAGTGTCGTTAAAGGTGGTGGATTATCGATTATCGATAATTCGTCCTCGAGGAAGCGAGAAAAGGTGTGCAGGGGTCGAAGAGGGATGTTTAAATCGGGAGTACTCTTCGCTTGTTACCGATTATGGAGCCGGCCAGGGTGGAGGAGCATTGTTCCTAGGACCGGGGGAAGGTAAATCCCGGAGGATAAGGGTAATTGTACCGAGAAAAGGAGGTCCTCGGGAGGAAAGGGGAGGAAAGGAGAGAGAAAAGGAAGAGAGGCAGGGACCACCGTGTCGGTTGCTCCACTTAGTTCGTTAAGATTCCCACGAAGCTGAGATTCGCCGGTTAAGGTAATAGCATGGGACACGGCACTTGTTTAACTAGGGCCCAGGGCACCGCTAATAAATTGCCATTGCACTATCTGCTCGGCCATAAATGGCGAGTCGGCGAGAGAATTTACGCGGACGTCTGGGCCCGCCTCCAGCAAGAGTAAGAGCAGAGTAAGAGCCTCATTGCACCGAAATTGCATCACGACTGCATCCGCGGGTTCTTTTCGGCCAATTTCCGAGGCTCCACCTAAAACCGGTTGAATTGTTAACCGAAGGAGATATACATATAATAAAAAAAAAAAAATAAAAAGGCCGATCTCGAGTGCTTTCTTGCAGCCCTCGTTACGTAGGCGCATCTCGGAACACAATGGGCCCTTGTATGTAACGCACGTACACCATCTCGAAACTGCGCTGTAATTGCTCTCCCATTACGCTGGATAGAGCCATCCAGATATGGATCGAGACATTCCCGATATTCCAGAAAATTACCCCGATCGGTGGAGGATCGATAGGGGAAAAAAGGAGAATCGAAGTTAATGCGCCCTCTTCTTCTGGACAATTATCGGAAAATTTCCCCCCTTTTAAATGAAGGATTTGAACATTGGGAGAGGAAGCGTTATCGACTTTTGGTTCATTATCGGATATTCATCATCTTCAGCGCCTAAGGCGCCCCACGTTTGGTCCAATATTGCCTGCACGGTCAGAGGAATTTCGCCCGTATGTCGAAATGGCTCCGTGTTCAAAGGGTTGAGGTCGAAGGGTGATCATTTCTCTTTTTATTCGAGTTCGGGCTCGTGCGGGACAGTTTTTATTTCTTTTGCCGTGGATTTTCTCACGGGTCTCTTTATTATCCATTATCCGTCGCGTCGAAGGGAGAAGGACGAAGGACCGAGAGGGACGGTGGAAGAGGCACAATGGGCTGTGGTAACGGATCCTCGTGAAAGACGAAACTTAGTTGGCGAGTCTCCTCGAAAGGATCAGTACGCGTGTCCTACGCGCTTGCATTATTCCTCATTGTCTGCCCACAAAATGGCGAGGCGAAAAAGGGAAGGCTCGTTCGCACGATAAGTAAGGCGCCTCCACCCACGAGGACCGACGCCACAGGATGTCAGGACGATCCTTTTAATTCCCCCGATCATTTTAATTCCTACGAATTTTAAGACAGGTCCTTGTAATATCGCTTCATTATCTGGGGAAAATTTAATTCCGCCTCTTTAATTGTTAAGAATTTTTATTTTACATAGCCGAAGGTGCAGAAAATAAAATCATGAATCCAGAAGACTCCTTGAATTTTTCTTCGACCTCTTTAAATTGAATTACGAGTGTGCCCTAAATGAAAAGCATATTAAACGGAGATCGTACCTCATATATTGAGAGAAAATAATATTTTAGAAAAAATATTTGGTTTTTTTTTCCCCTCCCAAGCAAGATTATTACGCAATAATTCCCACGTTGGATCTAAGATACACAAATAATTGCCACATTACTAGAGGGGTACGGATATCAGCGAGCTGTCAGGTGCATACGCATTATCCGGTACACGCAAGTAACTATAATTTACCGTGGAATAAATAATCCAGACGGAAAAATATCGCGGGATAATCTGGCAGGTCACTTATCGGGAAAGTGGCGAGATCGATTGAATTTCCGATGAGTTCTGCGGAAATCGAAGCGGTACCGATTGAGAAATGGTGGGTGGGTGGGCGGTAATTCGCGGTAATTCGATTCGCGACACTATCGGGGGGAAGGGGAGTTTTCCTCACGAATCGACTCGCAATTTTCCAATAAACTTACGATCGATATGCGGCCCATTAACGGAGATATCGACGGCCCGATAACCGGCGGGAAAATTGGCCGTAAACGGGGAGAAATAGTTGGGACTCAAGATGGCGGCGTTGTAACGAGACTTATGAAATAAGGACTGTCGCGAGCAATCTAGGCGTTTCATCGAGAAACGTGCATGAAAGTTCACCACGTCTGCACCTCCTTCGCGAATCGTGAGGAGCGAAGGAGGAAAGGAAAAAAGAGAAAAAGGAAAAAAAAGATATCCAGCCGAGGAATTCGCGGAGTTCCGCGGTTGTATTCCGCCATTCTTCCGCCCGTTGTTTCGAGTTCGCTTTCGCCTCGTTTATCGTGCCGCTTTGATCTCTCCTTCCCAAAGGATCAACCTGGATCGAAGCTTGAGATCTCGGAACAGGTTTGCCGGGGATTTTTCCCAAGGCATTTCTGCGATAAATGAGCTTCAAGTGGCCTGGTGGATTTTCTGATCTTTCGGCGATCTTGAGGAGCGAACACTCGAGGATTGCATTTCATGATCTCACCTCCCGGTCAACCTGAACTCTTGATTTTCCCGACTGGAGGTTGACTCCCAACTGAAAAAAAAAATCCCAGGAATAAATAACGAAGGATCAAAAGAAGAGAATTGAGGAACGAGAGATTAATCCTCGGGAGAGTGCTCTCTCGTTTGTTATTAAAAATTGACAACCATCCCGAGGGACCCTTCGGACGGGTTTCGAGTTTCGGTTTCATCTCTCATTATTTATTCGATCACCTCTTGGTCATTAATAATCCCTCCATTGATAGCCTCCCTTGACGTCCTTTTATCCAGGATCATCGACCCGTTGGGACGAAATTAAATTACCTCGGTAGATCCTTCGCGAAGAGATCAGGAGGATTTTTTATTTGACGAAGGAAAAAGGGTGGGAATAAGAGTCCTGGAAAATCCAGCCTGAAAACCGCCCCGAAGGACGATGTCCTACGCCTTTGGCTGAGTCCTGTCTGGTCCAAGTATGGCTCCTCCAGGCTTCCTTACAAACCGCGAGGTTATTTTGTCGTTAAACTCGTATTCACCTGAACAGAAGAGCAACCGGACCGACGAGGTATAAGTGTTATCCTAAAATGTCCTTTTACCCTCGGTCGTCCTGAAGAGGCTCTTCAGGGTATCGGAGGTCCTTCTCTTTAAATGATTTCCTGGCCCCGGCCGAAATCGACGTCGAACAAGTAACCGACATGACGTTCTAAAAATAAGCAGAGAAAAAAATAAATAAATAACAGGCGTACCTGTTAATTGAATTACATAAATAAAGTTTATAATACACCCGGCTGTCGAGTTTCGCGGCATTGCTTCGTAGAAACACCAAAAGACGACGGTAAATTAAATCATTTATTTTTTTATTCGGCGTGTTTGTTCCATATCACACCTCTCAGTGTATTTGTTAATTTATCGAGCGGTTAGGATCACTGCAGGAATAATTTGAAAAATTATTTACAGGTCGTAGGATTTCATACCCTGCGGTACTTTGTGGTCTGGGGATTTTTGACATATCCTATTCTTGTCATATGAAAATGTTAATGCACTAACTTTAACTGCGCGGTCTGGAGAGCCGCGAGACTGGCCATTTATGATCTGAAATTATTTATCCCTCCCTGGGATTTTTTTTTTTTTTTAAAGACGACTCCTGCCGAGGCGCGTCCTTTCTCCAGGTTTCCCCAGAAGTCTCGGGAAGAAGGTCCCCGAAATTAAATCCAGGGAGTAAATTATCCCTAACTGAAGACACTTGTAAACTGACGTTAAACGTGGAAACTAACAAGTCCCCTCTAAACATTTCCACTTATAGTGACTTCCGGTTCCCCAGCTGTCCCCCATAGAGAGACCATAGAGAGACGCCAAGACTACAAACATCCGGAAAAATCCACCCTTGACAAAATACAAAAACCCCTCCGAATATAAATCTCCCCCGAAATAGAAGAATCCTCCCTATCCATAAAACAATTAACACACCCTGAAATTAAAACCATAACCTCGAAACGATAATTTAAATACCCAGGAAATATCCATAGACTCCCAGTTCCAAATTCCCCTTTTTGTAAATTTTTTTTCTTTATTCGAAATTGCAGTTTATAAATCCTATTATCCGAATAGAGAAATTATTTCCATAGTGAAAAAGTGCATCAAGGGTAGCATTCATAGTGTAGCTGGGATTATAAAACTTTTCTCCCACCTCGATTTACGGAATAGTTTGAAACATTACAACGTGAATAATGAGATTACAAGGAAGGTCCTGAAAGTCATGAAATTTCAATTCTTTTCAAATTTTGTTTATAGGCATTTTAAAAATAGTTGATAAAAAATGAAATTTGAGAACGATTTGAGATACCCGATTCGTATAAATGTTTTATGAACGATTAAGCTTTCGGATGCCACTTTCGCATCCCCTTAAGAGGAAGAAATATCGAGCAAGACGGAATATGGGAGGAAGAAGGAGCAGGTAGAGGCAAGAAATCGGAGGCTGTAATTGAAGTTGGGGTCGTAAGGACGAATCGAGGTATCCAGAGAGAATTCCTTAGAAGGAGAGGACCGGTCGCCTTGTATCGCGGACACGCGATCTGTCTTTATGACCGAAAGTGGGCGTCGGCGTCGTAACGATACGTCGAGGAGAGCAGAAAACTCGAAGGGCCGTGATCGTCCTGTTAAACAGGAGTCTGCAAGGATCCTCGGAAGCTGGCTCATGTAGATGGAAGTGCCGTGTAAGGATGCATCGATCAGAGTTTCGTTTAATTCAACGAAGGGTCCAGATGTCTACCGAAAGTAGGATATACGTATGTCCTACGTTGGATATACGTATATGCGACGTGTCGAACGTCTTGTTTAGGTATAAAATTGAATTTTTCGACGGGAACGATGTACTCGCATGTCCCGAACTCCTTTGACAGGTTTAGAGTTAAATCTTTGTACGGCTCCAAAATGACGCCCCCGAGGAGTCGTGGATTTTTTTCAGATGACGTCTTTTTAGAATTTCCGGCCAGGTTCCAAATGCAATTTCGATGAATTATTCCCACTTTTGAGTAACTATTGAACGGGGGATTGGGGATGGACGAGTTTTTTGGCAGGAGTGCAGTGATGCACCTGGTGCATCCGACCTGCAGTCGGGGGTCGAAGAAGGATGCTGCCTGTAAAAATGATATGCGGTTCAGGGATAATCTTGATAGCGAGATGAAGACTAATTGCACGGTCGTTTGTTCCCTCTTTATCGTTCTGGGGAAATAAGTTGCAGCGTGGTGTTCATTGTTGGGGCACGCAAGGTAATCCTATCCTGGCCCACAATCCGGGGTATTGAAATACATCCCGGGGTGTATCTGCGAAATAAGTGTTCTCTTGCAATGCGAATCACCACCGGGATAAAGAGAGAACCCAATGGGAGAATGGATCACGAATCATCGCGTAACAATACGAGCCGGAAGGAAGGTCATGCCCATTTATCCTACTTGGCGTTGTTGCAGGACACCATGCAGTTATGATACACATCCCACATCCATAAGATCTTGTAACCAGAAATGAAGTCTCCCGACACGATTCGCTTAGGGTCCCTAGATGACTCACTAGACTCGAAGAAGGAGCTTTTAAAGCCCTCTGAAAGTGAATAGTGGCGGAAATATGAGACTTGGTTCTGATGAGTAGTGAATAAAAATTCCTCTTTTGGAGGAATTAATTTCAATGGAGGGAACAGTTTTAACACCTGAAAAATCGCGCGTTAAGATATTTCGTTGGTCGATCGGTGGATACATCTTTTAAAAAATGGCATCGCACAAGCTCTTCTTTCACGTCGCCTTAACCTCTGTAAAGTCGGCGCCACGGGGAGCAAGACGCGCTCGGAGTGGAGGAGAGTCCCTCAGCATCCCACAGGACCCCGGCGTGCCTGGAATTAATTGCCCACCAGGAGGGCACTGCAAACACCGCAGGGATCCTCAGAGACAAAACAAACAGGGAATTCCCCCTGTCCCTCCTGGTGACTAACGTTTACTAGAGCACCCTGCGCATCTCCCCCGTGCAGCCTCGGGTCCCTCGGGACTCATTTCAGCCATTTCTCAACCCTTTTACGACGCCCAGGATAAAGCTTAGAATTTCCAGGACTTTCCGGGACATCCCAAGAACCCTTCCTAAAACGACCTCGCGAGATTACACGCGGAATAAAGCTAAGGAGAATTTAAATAACAAGATTCCTCTAGCTCCCCCGGTACTCGAAGTGGGCGCCTCGAGTTCTGAAATATTTTCCAATCCCCCAGGAATGGACAATTCGGCGCTTCCCTCGGGTTCTCCTAGGCAAGTGGTCCTTCCTTTACCTGTTAATAAATTCTTGAGAAGGTGGGGGATTTTTTTATATTTTATTTCGATTTTTATTCCGATGGTCCAGAGGTTAGGAGAGGCCTTGCGGAATCCTCTCCTGGTCTCCCTTTTCTTTTATTCGCCGCACCTTGAAGAGCCGTTGGTACGCGTATAAATAGACGGCGAATCCTCGGGATGGAAGAAAAAACGGGAACGTTGAGCCAGGTCAGGGTAAGATTGGTCCCTGATGTTGCACCGGAATCTTATGCAACCTCGCTATCTAGGATCTTGTCACTGTCGAGACTCTCCAAGTGTCGCTCTCTCCTGCTATTCGTCCATTCTGCCTCTCCTACGTATTTTCTCCTTCTTACCCGGTCAAAGAATACATAATTTACCTCGGTGAGTTCCGTCTTTGCAAGCCCGAGGAGACGTCAACCCCGTTAAGAGAGTCGCATGCTCATCGCGGATCCATTTACGGGATCGTTAAATTTTTTCCACATTTTATTAGATACTTTTTTCTTTTTGCGCTTACGCACTTTCATGATGACTTTTTTTTTTTCCAGGTCTATCAGATTGCCTACGTGATAGTGAAGGCGGCGAATTCGCCCAGACCGGCAGCCTGGATTTTGGAGAGGTCCATCGATGGGGAAATCTTTCTACCATGGCAGTATTATGCACCAAGTGACGAAGAGTGCTGGGGTCGGTACTCGGTGCCACCAGTTGCAGGGAAGCCGGTGTACTTGGATGACACCGAAGTCATCTGTACGAGTTTTTATTCCAAGCCGACCCCCATGGAGAACGGGGAAGTAAGTGCCCCATATAGGGATCGATCACTATATGTAATAATACAATGTATAAAAATGTAAAAGCCCACCTTCAGATATTCCCAATTACCCCAGACAGGGAGATATCGCCTCTCACCAATTCTTCAAATGAATTAAATATTTATAAATCATTTGAAATGATCAAATGAATTTTTATCGATCACTCGGATCTAGGAGATATATTTTCCCCGATATCTTTGAAAGATTGTGCTGTACGAGCAGTTATTAAATAATATCGTCACCGAGCACTGAGCAAGATCCCACCGATTGCCGTTTAATATCGCATACGTGGCTTCCGTTAATAAGGAGCGATGCATCCCGGGGATTAATCCTTCGGTGATCCACGCCAAGATCACTGATGTCCTCTTATTCCTCTTCCTTATCGAAATCGAAATCAGTTCTCCTCGAGATGAGATTTACATCCAGTTTCGTCGGTGTCACCTAAGCTCCCAAGGGATCAAAAGCTCACGGGAATGAGATTCCGATTGGATTCCCTTCTGCAAGGAAATTCCCCGTTGCGGATTCTTTTTTTCTTCGGTATTTCTCATTTCTCCTCTTCGATATGACAATCGGATTGTTTGAGGGAAAAAAATCATTTTTCTCTATTTTTATTATTGGAGGTGTCATGTCGATTTTCAGGGACGCTCGGGTCGCGCTGAAAAAAATCGCCACCCTAACCTCGAATTTAGTAGAAAATCATCTCGAAGATCAAAATGGGGGTCCAAAAGGTATCGATAAAAAATGGGGTCCGGTCCCAAAAATACCCTTACCTCGTTCCAGAGGAGGAATTCCTGGATGGCCCCTTAGGGGTTTCGTTTCCTCGTTAGCGGATTCGCGGAGTGTACTTGGCTCGGTATTTCGCTCATTGGCGCGATATATCAATCGACACGAGATACCAGGCGCCCCTTAACGAGAGGCCAGGATTATTCGGCGGTGCCTTTTTACCGAGGACGAAGCACGTGGACGCGTTTTAATTAGCGGCTCGCGCGAGTTTGAGGAGCCGGTAAATCAGCCAGAGTCCCGAAACGGGAACGGGGATTCGATAAGATCCCACGATCCTCCCTTATCCTTTCCCCCCCCCCCCCTCCGAGGGGGTACAAAGGCGTAAAACTGGAACCCAGGAGTCTCCGGAGTCCCGGGAGTCCCGCGGGAACCGTATAAGGCCGGCTTTCCGTACATGGCCGGAATGTAGGATCGCCGTTTTTGTCATTCCGCCTTCTCCTCCTTGTTTTTCCCTCCTCGTCTTCCCCTGCTCTTCTCTTCGGCCTCGACACGCGTCCGTTTAACGACCTCTGATTACCCGGAGTCTCTCCTCGAGTCCTGAGCTCGTTATCACTCGACCTGACCGAGGATGACACCTTATGAGACCTCCACTATTTCCTCGGGAATCGGTTTAAACGATTTCCTTATGTGGCTTTTGCACCCCGGTATGATTGATAACAATTTGATATGATTGATAACAATTCCAGCTTAATATCCTGAGTGAATGGGTCGGTGATTTCCGGTATTAAAATCGATCATTTCCTCAGTGAACCTCCACCTCTTAAGGTAGTCGATTGAATTTCAGCAGAGTTGCTCTCCCAATTATTCTTTCCTTTTAATGAAATAAAAATAAAAAAAATCCTGAATTAACTTCCTGTATTCCTTAATGGGGAAAATTTATTTATTCCGGGATTTCGAAATGGGGTATTTTTATAAGGACGATTTTTTTTCTTCCCTTGCTTCAGATACACACTCACCTGGTGAACGGTCGTCCTGGGGCGTCTAATCACAGCACGAGGCTTCAGGAATTCACGCAAGCGAGATTCGTCAGACTTCGTTTCCAGGGTCTGAGAAGACGCGGTGAGACGATTGCAGACAAGAGAAGAGCCTTCTATTCGATAAAGGAGATCAACATCGGAGGACATTGTCTCTGTTCTGGCCATGCATCCAGGTGTAGATACAGCGTTCACCATGGGGTAAGTTGGGGCTAAACTAAAAATGTCATGGCCAGAAAATCAATTTCTACCTGCATTAATTCGATTATTCCTATTTATTATTACCGAGTTAATTATTTATTCCCCCATT
The DNA here is from genome assembly GCF_000612105.2 of Orussus abietinus. Lineage (NCBI taxonomy): Eukaryota > Metazoa > Arthropoda > Insecta > Hymenoptera > Orussidae > Orussus > Orussus abietinus. The sequence goes on from NW_019394714.1 coordinate 739,417, forward strand.
TTGCCATCGAAATCAAGGGCATCTACAAAGAACCGCAGAAAAGTGCTCGTTAAGCAACACGTCGTCGTTTGCGTCGATCTAAAATTAAGGAAAACTTTATTCCCTCGTTTTACTGGCCGAGCGATGGATTTTACCGGGGAAATAAATCCGTCGGAAGCACCATAAACATGTCGCACGTTTATCCCATAACATTGCACCGTTTCGTTTACCATGCATCGCTCCGAAAACATGCCCCATAAAGCAGGGTGTGTTTTCTTAAAAAAGTGCTAATTATAAATGAATTATTCGTGTAAATTGAGAGGAAGAGAGTTTGCCCTGAGGTCAAGATTGAATATGCTGTATTTGTATATATATAAAATTATTTATTTATGGCCAGGTTGAAAGACCAAGCCTTATTAGGTCAGAAACTTAGTTCGTTGCAAGCCGAGCAAAGCGGATGCAAATAACTGCATCGGTAAGAGGGAGAGCTCGTACCAAAGAATACAGCGACATTAATTACCATTGTCCTCAACATACTTTCTCTTTATACGGTTTGCCGCAATTGGAGGCCCCACGTGGCTCCCTAAATATGGACATTACCAAGTTAAGAGACCTTATCGAGGTGGTCATATCTCTCGGAAACGATGGGACCGATCGAGGCCATCGAAGGGATCATTGACATTATCAACAGACATTTGCAATTCGGCATGTTCTACGGGCGGAATGTTTAAAGGAATCTTTTGAAATCCTCATGGAATTTTTTCGATAATTGTTTATGTATTAAAATTTGAATAAGGATTTTTTTTCTTTAATGACTCAATCGTTTCACTTTCTTTGACTCGGATGTCGGTACCGATTTTGTCTTTTTTTTTTCTTGAGTTTGTTTGGTTTGAGGTATGTCAATTATTTATTTTTTCTTACCATTTTTGACAAGGATACGCTACTTTTTTTCCTGGAGAGATTTTCAACGTTGACAAGTGAAAATCCCCGGTGAACTTGTTAAGAGAAAATCTTTTGGACGCTCTAGTTGCGGGTGGTCCCTTTAATGACATCGATCTTCAGTGAATCACAATTGCCCTCCATTAACGCCTAAAATTATTTACTGCCGAGATAATGGCCAACGAGTTCACGGAGTAATCAGGTATGGCTCGAGCAATTACTCTTTAGTGCGAGCCGTAATGAACTCGAGTTGTATTTCACGAGGAGACAAGTGACATCGGGTGGAATCATTTGCCTTTGAATTTCGCTTCCACTCGGGCCTCGATTTTTCGACACACCATTACTATAAAAATATAAAAAAATTACGAGAAAAACTCCGAAAGTCGGATTATCAAATTTAAACGGCGGTGAACAATTGACACTTCGATACCGCGAAAAGATGTAAGGATTTCCATTGTGATGGATTTTCAAGGGTGAAAGAATCGTCCCATTTTTTTTTTTTTTTCCGAACGATCGTCCGAACTTCCGTGAAAGCGATCGGCCAAGGAAGTCTGAAATCATTGCAGAAACTGGATAAATAATACCACCGGGCGTATTGTCTGCTCCATTGACGACAATGGAGGACTTCCGTCGGAAATGAGCGCGAATTGAACGGCAAGTATCGCTCGAGATCATTTGTTTCGATGACTTTTGCCGCGGTGCAAGTGCTTTATGATTCGAGTCCCGACACTTGACTCGAGTACAATGACTCACGAGTCATTATTCGAAGAGCATTGTCACCTCGTATAAAAAAAATCAAAATCGACCCTCAAACGTACGCCGTCCATTATCGATATTAATTCCACGGTCGATACCTGGTATCCTGTATTTAATCTTTAAATACCCAATAATTATTAATTATCACAGAAATTCCATGCAACTCATGCAATCGATCAATTTAATGATTAAACATTCGATTTTTTTCTTATCAGCGCATTAAAAGTATCACACATACAATAAAAATGATCGACGCAATCGGTGAAATTATTGATTAAAAATTATTAAGACCCTTGTTTATCGATTTTTTTTTTTTTTTCATAGCACCAAGAATGCGAATGCGAGCGTCACACGTGCGGTGAGAATTGTGATAAGTGCTGCCCCATGTACAATCAAGTCCCATGGAGGCCAGGAACAGCTGGCAGAGGTTTCCACTGCGAAAGGTGCAATTGCAACGGGCATGCAACTTCCTGTCGGTACGATCCGGACGTGGCTGAGAAGAGATTGTCAATGGACATTCGTGGAAGGTACAGAGGCGGCGGTGTATGCTTAAACTGCACTGTAAGTTAATTATTTTCACGTCTCTTGTTGTTTTTTTTTTCCTCACTCTGAATCGCGTAAATTGGGGGCGATAGAATCGACAGCTGACCATTTCCTCGTCGATTGCGTGGATAATCGATTTCAGGAGCATACCGCCGGCATCAATTGCGACAAGTGTCAAGATGGGTATTACAGACCTAATGGAGTGTCGCCACATGCACCGGACCCCTGCGTCCCATGCAACTGCAACTCGCATGGCAGTACCGGTTACTGCACCCCGGACGACTCTTTCACGAAAATGGGAAAGGTGAGACTCTTCGAGATTCTTTTTTTTTTCTTCTTCGAGACGTTTCGATACTTCCTCAAGATTTTTCTCATAAAAAAAAATTTTTTTTCCTCACTTTTTCAAACTCCCGGGATTTTTTTTTACTTCCTGGTAGGACTTTTCGGTGAGACCGGTGATGTCTCGGGTAACAGGTGCCTGCGAATTTTCCAAGATTTTCATTTCAGACATTTTCCAGTTTTCTTTGAATTTTTTTGGGGGATCTTTTAAGAGTTCAGGAATTTTTTGGACTTCTTGGTGAGACCGGTGATGTTTCAGGTAGCAGGTGCCTGCGAATTTTCCAAGATTTTCATTTCAGACATTTTCCAGTTTTCTTTGAATTTTTTTGGGGGATTTTTTAAGAGTTCAGGAATTTTTTGAACTTCTTGGTGAGACCGGTGATGTTTCAGGTAGCAGGTGCCTGCGAGTGCAAGCCTGGCTACTCGGGCTACAAATGCGACCAATGTGCAGCGGGGTATCGCCAGTTCCCGGATTGCATGCCCTGTCCCTGCGATTCCCGAGGGATCCTTCCCTCTCACGACTGCGAGGGGGATTGTCTCTGCAAGGCGAACGTCGCCGGGGAATTTTGCGACCGCTGCAAGCCGGGACATTTTGCATTAACTCGCGACAATCTGGACGGTTGTCTTCCCTGCATCTGTTCCGGTATCACCGGTGCATGTGCATCGGCGAGACTCGTCTACGCGGCGGTAAGTTTCACCTTAAATATACCGAATATTACTAACCATCTGGAAATATAGATTGAAATAATTCGAGATTTATATCGACAACCTGACAGAGCGAGTCCCCTAACCCTAAGTGCATACAAAGTGCACTTTTCAATGCACCACTCCCGTGAATGTATAATCACCGCGTATATATCAGTCTCGACACGACTAGAGCACAATTATCCCCTCGACGACAGCTTTCACCATAATGGGAGGCCATGTCAACCCGATCGGCTCCTGGTTATCATTTTATGGTTATCAGCTGATGACCGCAAGTCCCCTGAAATTCAATTAGTCTAATGCCTGACGTGTTAAAAGTGCGTTAAGGCCTTACAGACATCTCTGGTCAGCTGTATCAACACTGACACAAGTGCATCGATACAATTTCTGAACTTCGACGCCATCTTGAATTTTCTGAAAATTCATTTTATGACCTTTATGCCCATTCTTGCGCTAACTTTGACACCAGCTCGGGGATGGATCTTAAAGTCTCGTAAAGTGCAGTTTCAATTACGCGATCCGACGAATCGGAGCTCGCTGGACCCGTTTCAGATATCTCGGGGCAACTTTTTGAGTTTTCCCTCGAGCTTCTTCTCCCTTTCGACGCGGCGATCTCGACGATCTCTTGACTTGTCGGAATCGAACCCCTTTCTGCCCCGATATGGACGAACACGAGTAGCTGGATGCTCCCAGAAAGGCGCGACGGAGAGGGGCGGTATTGTACCTTGTTCTTATCTCCGCTATTTTGCGACAGAAATTGTTTAATCATTTATCAATCGGCCGGATATCAAAGTAATGGCCATTTTTTCCCTGGGTCATCTTAGTCATTATCCATTTAAAAAATGAAATGTGACGTTTGACATGAGAATCTCAAGATTGCCCAATTAAAAATATAAAAATTATCATCCTGGTCATGAAATTAAATAAATTAGAAATGTGACGTTTCACGTGGGAACCTCGAGATTAATCAGCTGAAAAATATGAAGATTATAATTTTTTACAGGTGTCCACCCTCGACGATTGGATGATAACTGATATGAACGCCACTCGCGCCATTATCCCGACTTTGGATGCCGATGACGGTGGATTGACGATCGCTGCTTACGAGCTGGACTATTCTAGTCCTTTTTGGTTGGCTCCTCCAGTTTATGGGGGAAATCGACTGTCCTCTTATGGGAGCAATCTCACATTCAGCGTAACATGGGTCGTAATGCGTGGGGACACAAGTGGAAAGCCAACAACAGAGGCGAACGTTGTCCTCGTGGTAGGTCAACAATTCCTCCGACATATATTTTTTATTTATATTCAGGATGATCCTTGAGGTGCAGCTTGGATATTAGGACCTCCGATGCAGGATCTTCATCCGTTAAGTGACTAATTATTAATAGTTACTCTGATTTTTCGATTTCAGGGAAACAATGGTATGAGGCTCGCGTACGGAGAGGAACAATACAACGCGCAAATGGCGGAAATCTCTGTGCCATTGTTCGAGGAAGGATGGTATCACGTGAAAAGCGAGGTCGAGGATGTTCCAACGAGACTTAGGAGGACGGAATTTAGGGGAGATCCGGTAACGAGGCTGCAAATGCTGCAAGTACTTGCGGACGTGAAGTACCTCATGATAAGGGCGCAGTACCACTCGGAGCAGATCGAGGGAAGGTGATTAATTTTTCTTCTTTAATTTTAAACTGCCGAGGTATATCCAACGTCGCAGCTAAAAAGGAAACATAATCATTTGCATTGTTTGTACAGCGTGTTATTATTTAAAAATTAATTTCACGGTTAAAGTGGATTTTCATAGGACTTCAATTTTTTTTTTCCGGCCAAACTTTCCGAGTAATAACGATTTTCTTTTCAATTGCAGACTTTTATCGGCAGTTTTGCCAGTCGGGGAGAAAAGCGAGGCGCAGGATAACGAGAGTATGGTGGAGAAATGCGAGTGTCCTGAAGGATATGCAGGACTTTCCTGTGAAAAGTGTTCCTGGGGATATGTTAAGATCGTCACCAACGGGTCTGATCACCAGGATCGACATTTGTGCATGAGATGCAATTGCAACGGGCATTCCGGCACTTGCGATCTAGCCACAGGCGAATGCGGCGTAAGTAATCTCCCTCGGATATTTCCTGAAATAATTCATATTTCGAGATAATAATTTCAATCGCTTTTACCGACTGAGCTGGCTCGCAGATAAGACTATCGAGTGTTGGTAAAGCTCCTCTATTGGCACACCTAGCTCCTGTGCATTACTTCTGTTTTACCATCGGATGGGAATATATATGATAAGGAATTGATTCTTTGTAATCACACCTTCCTCAATTACCAACGTTACCCCCTTTTTCTTGGGTAATTACCCTAGATAATGAATTAATATCGCTGATTATTCAATTTTCCAGAGCTGCGAGCACAACACAACAGGGCCGAATTGCGATCGCTGTGCACCTGGTTATTACGGCGATGCAATTGTCGGTGCACCTAATGACTGCAAGAGATGCGCCTGTCCATTGACACTAGAGTCTAATAACTTCAGTCCTAGATGTCAACTGGACGATTTGTCGAATCTCGAAGGAGGGTACGTCTGTACACAGTGTCCTAAAGGATACACAGGAGACCACTGCGAAAGGTAAAATGATTTAAAATGAATAAAAATGAATAATTAGACCGTATAAAACATCCATTACCTCCATCCTGACCCTAGAACATGAAAATAAAATACAATTGTACCGTACAAACCGTGCAAATCATTATTCTTTCTTATTTCCAGCTGCGATGTCGGATATTTCGGCAGCCCTTCGATTCCTGGAGGTACTTGCAAGGAGTGTCCTTGCAATGGAGGTCCTTGCGAGCAGGACACAGGACGTTGTTTGGAGTGTCGAGGTAATACGGAAGGCTGGAAGTGCGACAAGTGCAAAGAAGCGCATTACGGGGACCCGTTGCAGCAGAACTGCATGCGTAAGTGTTGTAATTCCTGGTTGCATTAAGTTAAACGTTTAAGTGTTTCTTTACATATATGCATGAGAAAACGTTACACTAATTTCTTTCTTTTTTACTTTTAATGCAGCTTGCAACTGCAGCAAGATCGGCAGCAAGTCGATTATCTGCGACCCGGTGACCGGCCAGTGTCAGTGCGGATTACTTTTTACCGGAAGAGATTGTTCTTCTTGTATCGAGGGTTATGGCAATGTCACCGCTGGTTGTCTCGAGTGCGAATGTGGAATCGGCGCCATTGAAGAGGTCTGCGATGCAGTTTCCGGGGAGTGCAAGTGCAACGACGGCGTTTCCGGGTTTCGGTGCGACAGGTGCAACGAGGACCACTATGGACTGTCTCAGGATGGCTGCTTGGGTGAGCCAATGAATTTTGTCAATGGACTTTTGCATGCCACGTTATGATTACCCCGGAATATGAATTTTTATTGTCACAAGTTACATGTTACAAATTATGAGACCCTGATCGGTGGCTCGTCTCTTCAGAGTGGTTCATGAAATTTGGAAAAATTGCTATTTGAACTTTTTTTTTCATTCCGGTACCTTAACCCTTTCAGCGATATGGACCAATAAGTGCGTCCGACGTTTGGTCCAATATCGCTAGGACGTCCTTATGAAATTCGCCCTTACGCCAAATGGGCTCAGCGATGAAAGGGTTAGGGAGGTGTATGTTGATTCAAGTAGCTCGAGGCTGAAGAAGCTGAAGAAGTTGAAGAATCGGCCTTGTAGATGGTCGTAGACCTGAAGACTGCCATAAATTGCAATCATTCGGCTCCCCAGGGGACAATTCCCGAATGTATCTCATAATTTCCACGGAACAAGCGTCTTATCACCACGTGGTGTCACGCAAAATCGGCCTATCAAAAGAACCGAAAGATTCTTACTTACTCTAAAAATGATTCTTACTCTAAAAATGAAAAGCGGGAAAGCTCGACCTGGAAACTTTTCTTTCGGACACTTAGAGCTGACATTTACGGGTTAATTTTCGATAACGCAATCGGTCAGCTCCGGGGTAATAACCTGGACGTAAAACGACGGATTTATCGGCAGTACGCCGGTATAAAATAATTACTGTAATGTAATAAAATGCGAAAACCCGGGGAAAATTGCCAGTACCGACACTGGGGATTTCAGGCACCCGACAACGAAGTACCGAGTCATATCCGGTAGTTTGCCGGCATTCTTTACGGTTAATATTTATCGCGGCGATAAATTCCGAAAATGACAGAAGGAAGGATCTGCATTCTTGGCATTTAACGCCAGACATTTCGTGCAATCACCTCGTAGCGCTATGCGATGTTACGTGTGCGATAACGAACGAGTAAATAAAGGTACCGAGATGCCGGGTAGTACTTTTAAAATCGGGATGTTAGGTAACAAATGCCGGAGAAATTGCGGGTTACGATGCCCTGTCAATTACGGCTCTCGGTGATAATTCGCGAGGAAAGAGAAAAATCCCTCCACTCGGGCCTGATATCACATATCGGTTCTCTACGAAAAAAAAAAAAAAAAAAAAAAAAAAACATTTAAGGTCTTTGTAAAAAATCCTATATGCGAATTAAGGAAATAGGGGGTGATTAGTAGATGTGGGATAAATGTTTGGTTATAGAATAATGGAAAAAGAGGGGAAATAAATAATACTCCCAGGAGTGGTGCGAGGGAACGAAAGTGCAACTGCAGTGGCCGGTGCATTAAGTATTCATGGTCGGCTTATCGTCCCTCGACTCGGTCGGGAAAAATCGGGACACGCGCTAAAAGCAAGCCCGACCGAGGTTTATGTGACATAATTAATGTAGCGCGATTTTAACGCCCCGTGTTAAACACGAGGCTGGCAGAGTTTAATAAGGCTGTATATTTCGTGCCGAGGGATTATCTCGCGTTTCCCGTTTATTTCGCTCCCGTTTATCCCGCGGCGAGTGCTACTTTTGGATGTGAATGCAACTCTTGGATGCGCGTGCAACTTTTAATGGGAATGCAACTTTTGGATGCGAATGCAACTTTTAATGCGAATGCAATTTTTTGATGTGAATGCAACTTTTCATGCAAATGCAACTTTTAATGCAAATGCAACTCTTGGATGCGAATGCAACTTTTAATGCAAATGCAACTCTTGGATGCGAATGCAACTTTTAATGCAAATGCAACTCTTAGATGCGGATCCAGGAAATAATTCCCACGAAGGACCCCCCGCGCAGATTTCCGGAGTGTTAGGATTTTTCAAATTCCAGAGGGAATTCCAACGAGATCCAGGCCTCGGGTTGCCGATTCCTTCCTCAAGATCGCGATCTGCGCGTTTCTATCCGCCCACGCGAGCGTATTTACGCGAGATTCGCCGCAAATATAAAGACTACCAGGAGGGAAAGGCGACTTGGTCCAGCATCTCGTTAGGTCCCGATCGCGATCGTAAACTGCGAGTGTCCCTTGTGCCTTCTTTTCTCTTATTTCGAGACATGGAAAATCTTCGATCCATTCCTTCTGGTCGATGCCGGATACCGTTCGCGAGATACTCCATTGGAGTACAAAAAATATTAATAACATAAAAAAACCCGAGAAATATGAAATATGCCCCAGGAAAAATGTGAAAAATATGAAATGTGCCCCGTGAAAAAAAAAATATATATATATATGAAAACTGAAAAATCTTCTATACCTCCTCGTATCCCTGAGATATATCGTCTTGGACCACGAAGAGATAGGATTACTCTCAAAGTCTCGCGAGAAAGCGAACTCGTGATCCGGACACCTTTGACGGTCGGTATCATCTTTCCTTGGCTTGCGAAACCGAATCAGGAAACGCCGTGTCTCTTGACGCCTTCGTCGAGGAAAGAGCATCCTAGAAAGACGGTTTCAAGACGGATATAAAGAGACCAAAGACGAATTTATCAGTTGATTTTCCAACACTCGTAATGGGATCTCACAGGTGTTCATTCTTCTTTTGCGTTGGTTTTTTCATTTGTTCGTACCCGGCAAGGATTTATTCACGATCGCGATCAGGTCCTCGATGACGTCCACCGTCATCGGGATGATTTATCGTCTCCTTCCTGATCGGAGGGGCTGGAGGAAGAAGTGCACTTGCAGCTGCACCCTCCGACTGGGAGTGGAAGACTCGATTGCACTCTCGGGATGCAAGAAGGATTCATCTCCGATACGCAGGTGGATACCCACGCGAGAGGTGGGCAGATACCTGCCTAAGGTAAATTTTCATGCCGTTTCCGGAGATTTTCTACCGAGATCCTAGATGTACACTGCCGGACATAAACGTATTCCACCACCTTAAGGGGGTGCCAAAGTGACAGAGTCCCTCGTCGCGAAACTTTTCTCCGAGCTGGGTGTACCGAATCGTTTCAAACTTTACATCGCGAATGTGGAGACTAAAGGAAAGGTTTTGACACCCATGAAATTTCATATTTCATACAAAAAAGTACTTGAATGTATAGTATCAAATTATTTCCGGAAATTCAGGGTTTATGGGTGCCAGGGATTTATTTGGAGATTCATGTTGCACCGTCTGATAAGATTCGGTAGTGCCGGTGATAACTCATTTCTTGGGGTCAACGATGATACCTTCTTGGGTCGCTTTTCTTATCGATCGGACCTCCCGATGATAAACCACTGTTGAGGGCTCGCGAGCGATCATCGCGAGATGATCTCCCGGCTGATAACGGAATCTCCATCCCACTCTCTGGACGATGATAAAGGGTACGAATTATCACCGGGAGAAACGCACCTCTCGGGCCCCTGGAAATATGCCAAATGGAATTTCATGAAATTCCTACCACGAAATGATAGTCTTAAGGGGATGGGAAAATTTGAAACTCGCCGTTCATCTTGGAGTTTAGATGAAGATCATATTTTTGCATCGATCATTCGTCGATTCGAAATCAAAGATAGGTGGTTTTTTTTTAATTTCGATATTTTTTATATACTCGGTACTGTTCATTTTTCCATTTTTCTGCTTATCGGACTCGGTGATTTTCCTTCGCCGTTTCTTCTCTTTATTTTATTCGCTTCTCTTTACTTTCTCCTCTTCTCTCTCTTGCCTAGCTTTCTTGCCTACCCGTGAGAGTCTTCCATCGGCGAAACTCGCGTGGGCGGATCTCGCAACAGGAGTCTGGAAATTTATTTCCATGTATTTGCAATTTGACGACCGTCCGATAGTTTAAGTCCTAAACCGAAAGGGGCCCAGGGAAACGTACGATTTCCACCGGGGAAATTTATCCCCCACATAGACGGGGATTTTTCAATTGAAAATCCTGCCACAGAGTTCGAATCCCGAAGGAGCCTCTGGGTACGTAACTCGCGATGGAATGTTTCACACGGTCGGGAAATAATTGAAAGTGCGAGTAAAATGAAGAAAAGCATAGAATCCAGCTGCACCGAATTGCAAGCTGCAGTTGTATACCCTGGAAAAAATATCCAACCGAAGAAATATTGATTTAATTCCAAGAATCATAATTTCTCTAAAATCACCCCGGATAAATTGAGACGTTTCTCCGGAATTCTCACGGTTTATTTCAGTGAAATAATTAATTTCTGGAATTAACAGAGTATCTTTTTTGGCTCAATCAAGTCTTTTCCCTCGGTTTACCTTTCCGAGGTCCAAACTGTCCGCGCAATGTCTATCATTAATTTCAATTAATTCCCAGAAATTAATTCCAGGAGTTTGGTACGATCGAGATGTCTCATTGAAGGGGGAGAAACGTCATTCTGGATTTTACAGAATTTCAACTGGCGGCGTTAAATGCATCTCGGTGCAACAGGTGGCGACGCGGCAGAGGCGGGGAGATTTCAATTAATTTTATCGCCGGGCTTTATTTTTCACTTATAATTTATCGACGCGGAGGCGCGCGTACCTAGGCATGTTTCAACGATGTTACGATACGTTTTAACGACTTTGCGACGGTTTTCGCCGACACCGTCGGTGCAACAAAATGTGCAACTCGGTTGGCGCCTCTTAATGCCGGACTCGGGTTGTCGCGGGTTGTTTATATTTCCTGAAGCTTCGTTCTCGATGTCATGGCAGCAATTCTCTGCCATACTTTAGAAGCCAATGCCGACATGTTAACAGGTGACACTTAGAGTCTAGGGGATTATTTCGTGTGACAATTTTCTTCCATATTACTGCACCGAAAATGTATAAATTCCTTGATTAATACGCTTTTTGTTATTTAATACGCTTTTACAATTAATTTGGCGAAGAAAAGGTTTCGTTGAGTAGCGCTTTAAATAAAAAAAATTACGATATCGTTATCGAGAAACTTGAAGAAACGCAGAAATTCCGGGTTGTCGTCCTATCGGTGAGAAGGTGAGATCGCTCGGCAGCTCGCCGACAAAGGAAAGGGACGATCGAGCAATAAAGGGCCCCATAAAATGTCCCCGGACTCGGTCGTGCGAGTCCCTGCGCCTTTCGCGAGCCGCTTTCGCGATGTTCGCGAGATGCATATCGAATGCACGAGTGCACTTTGCAAGGGCCTTGCACTCGGGCGCTCCTGGACCAGAACTCGAGTCGCTCGATTATTGTGGATCCGCGGAAAAAAAAAAAAGAAATCACTTAATTTCTTAGTCAACCCGTAAATGTCACCACGAAACCGTGAAAACTCTAAAAAAGGTCCCGATAGAATTAGAATTTATACATAAAAATTAAAAGTCTTCTTACCCATAAATATGAAATTTCACTCAGTGAGATTTCAGAAAAATTTTATAAATGACACCTGGCAATTTTTCGAGTGACATTTTTTTCTTATTGTCAAATTAAGGATGTAGTTGATTTATTCTAAAGAATTTGTTTAGGGGGTCATTAAGGGTATCACTGAATTTACTTAGAGATATCACTGACCACTCGCCAGATCGAGAGGTCGGGAGACAAATGACGAAGGGCGGTCGATCGGTTGTTCGGATCGAGATAATCGAGATTAATCGAGAGTTATGGACCTGCCACGCGAACCTGAAGGATCCGAGAGAAAACGCGATCGCGATCGATCCTCCATCGGAACGATCGACGGTCGAACGCTTCGCGAGGTTTGCGTTCCTTGTGGGAAGCTTTATCACTCCGTCGGTTACTTTGTCAAGTAATTGATTTGTTCCCTTATCGCGCCTCCCTCCGATATCAATTTCCTCTGGTACTTAAAAACCAAGATATAGCGACGGAAGGGAAAAAGAAATCCCCTTATGCCTGGAAATTGCATAAATAGACTTACTCAAATCGTACTTACACGACAAGTACATTTATATGTGCATATGTGACCATTGATACGAGTCTTAAAAATTCCCCGACAAGTACTTACCTCGTAAGAACACTTGCAATACATGTGTGACTGTTCATACGAGCCCCACACACTCACACATACGTCAACCTGTACTTACTTCCCAAGTACTACCTCCCTCGGTGCTCGAGGCGATTTGCATTCGGTGGAATCGAGTGGTCGGTTGTCGCGTTTCATGGAAATTACTCGAGAAAGATAACCGAAAGAACGTCTCTCCTCGAGGTCGAGAAATTCCTCGATCTTATCGACTCCCGTGGAGAGACGTCCGAAGACGTTCGACTCGCGGTTATCACCTGCGATGTTGAACGTGGGAATAATCGCAGATGCGCCACTTCCGAGCTCCGGGATGGGAAGAAATGAAAAGTAAAAAAGGGAATCATTCACTTGCAGGGGATTGCACCGGGTGGAATGCATCGAGACGTGTGTAAAGAGTGTGTAGAAAAATTCCCAGCTGATCGTTGGGCGCCATCTTGGGGGGACTTCAAGATGGCCGCCATCTCGCGTTCACAAGAGTCGTTATTGAGAGTGACTATGGGTAATGCCCGTTTTCGTGCATCGGTACGTTATTTTCGTGGAAGCCAATTTCCTGGACGATCGGGCGACGACGCGAGAAATTAAAGGGCTGGCGAATTAAAAGGCAGAAAAAGACCCAAGTGCGAACAAGAGGGACGTCCACGCTTTCTAGGCTCGATTACAGGAGCGGTACCGGCGATCGCGGCCTCGATGAATTATTGATAACATTCATTAATAATGTATTCCCTGTTGGGAGGATAAATTACGGGGTTGAAGTAAAAGGGACAACCGTCTCTTCCTAGCTTACAAAAGTCCAAGACCTTGTCGTTAAACAATCCTAAGAAATCGGAGGTTTACGCGTCTACGCACAGAAAATTAACAGATATTAAAAATAATTCAGTAATGTTCGTAAATTCACTCTAATTTCATTCGATCTTATTTTATTAATCACAGGGACATTTTCTCGCTCGGTATACCCCGAGGAAAAAAATTCATTTAACCGAGGAGACACTTTGTTAATTCAATTAATTATTTTACTGACTCTTTCTTTTTTTCGGAATTATGGCGATTAATTCCAGTTCATTCCAGTGAAATAATTCCTTGAATTGACGAAATATTTCTTTGGTTTAATGCATTTATTTTTATTTTTTTATTTTTTTTCCGCGTAGACACGTGGACGAGGGTGTCTCTTCACGAGACGAGGTGCAGTCAACGAGATGCACCGGTTCGCTCTGTGTAAAGTGCATCGGCGTGAAGTCCCCGAGATGCAGCGGCTCATCTCTGGGTGGTCCCGGTGCATACGCAGCGCGAACTTGTACCCGATCAATTTCCATACACCGCATTAATTTCCATAAGCCGTTTAGTGTAGGTGGAGGACGCATAATTGTACGCGTTTCCTCGAGTACGCGAATCTGTAGATGTGCAAGTACACGCAAGCCCTCGTTGATTAATGAATCTAAACAAGCACCTACAAAGTGTCCACCTTTTGTATCCATTGTGAGTGATAAGGACGAGATCTCTTATCCGATGACAATTTTAAGTGACAACTTTTTACAATTAAAATGTGTCAAAATTGTTGGTACTCCGGAAAGAAAAATTCCTGTTCGTTGTTTTTTTTTTTTTTTTAATAGGAAAATGTGTGGAAATGTTCTGGTACCCCATGACAATCACATGACACGTACATGACGGATTATCTATTTCATGTACTCTTTCGACACATTTGGCGGAAAATTGTTCTAGGAGTCGAACATGCACCTTCGGTGTGACATACCACGTGTCAACGCGTTCATTCGTGAGAATTACTTGCGAAGGTAATCGTGCACAAGAGTCATCGTGTCAATGGGGAAATGACGTGACATTGAATCGTGTACATGACGCGGATGACCGTGTCAACGGTGCACGCGATCGGCGTCGCACCTCGAATGCACTTGCACTCGAGTGCACCTGAGGGTGACTACGCGTGTTGAAATTGATGAGAAAGTTCAGGTACTTTAAATAACAGGAAAGCAGATTTTTCTCCCTCGTTTTAGACCCCTGAAAATGATACAATTTAAGGGTAAAATTAATTAAAATGATAAATTTGGGGAAACGATTTAAATCAGCGTGCAATTTAGCCAATGCATGAATGACTTTATGAGAAATTTCATTTTTAATAAAGTGTATATCCTTGGTATTAAATATTTCAGCCCAACGCGGCGGAAATATTCGAACTTCAATTGTTGCAATAAATATTTGAGAAGTATTCGTTCGCAAAATTCAAGTTGAAAGTCGATCATTTGAGGAGAAATCGCAGGGGCAACGGCACACGCACCGAGGGGAGGCTTACAAGGGTTCTTACCTGGTGATTATGGCACCATAAACCGCCTATGGGGTTTCCCGATAACGGAAAGTGGGATTTAAGGTCGTGGACTTGCCGCACTCTCCTATAAATATTTGGGTAAAATTGCGAAAAGTGATATTCCTCGGTGCACAATGCCAGTAGCAGGAACAATGGCACGCGTACATACAAAGAAAATGGTACGGGGTTTCGTACCTGTCCACGAAGACACCCTGGACCCTTTAGTACTACTCCTGCCGACAGGAAATGAGTCACTCTTGCATCTGTAAATAAAATATATATTATTTAAATATTTCATTTAACCAGAGGGGGAAATATTAGCAATAAGTGGAAATCAGCAGTTTCTCCAAAAATGGAGATGGCTCGTGCAGGGGAAATGGCACACGTACCGAAAGTAATGGTACGGGGTTCAATACCTGCTCGTTATGACACCCTTAACCTTTTGCGGAGACCCCCCATGGACAGGAAATGGGATTCAGGTGTTACGGCTTATATCGGTGCTCGACAAACGGGATTTATCCAGGGAAATTTGCGGGTTTTCCAAAACGGCGAGGCCAAAAGGATGCACCTGCAGGATGTTCCTTACGTCCAGGATAATGAGAAATCCAGTCTGTTTGGCCGCTAAGGCGATTTAGGGTTGACGTTTCTGTGATCTCTATCTCGTTTTACGAGACCTAAACGAAGCCTTGTAAACGGCGTGAGTCTAGAACTGGAAGTGAAAATTTGCCAATAAATTTCATACCTCCTACTTGGCTCGGTCAAAAAGGATGAAATAATAAAAAAATTGCCAGCTTCACTAGTTTTCATAATTTCTGTATTCTATATAATATTTATACGTATATACATAATTTATATATAATTTAGTTGTGAACGCAAGAACGAATTTTGAATTCCATTTTGTGAGAAATTTTGGAATTTATTATGATCACCGTATATATATATTTTTTTTTTCAAGTGACAAATCGTTCCAGTTTGATTGCATAATTTGTCTCGGTCCTTCGCTTCCTTAACCTCGCAACGGGAGGAGTGGTTTATTATTTTCTCCGGGCTGAGATTCTCCTTTTTCTCAATTTTGGCAGCGGGACGCACCGAGTCGTAATTTCATGGTGGACGCGTTGCTTTTTTAGGGACTTCTTACAGCGTCGGGGAAAATATGAACAACCGAGAAATCAATATTATGGCCGGACCGATTCCCTTCGGACGCGTGCAGCAGGTTGCCGACCCCCAAAGATTGACTCCGATCGATAATCTGATATGCAAATTAGATTCGTACGGTAGACATCGGTTACCTCCAAGAGAGGCCTTAAGCGGCCTCCGCATTGCTAAGCAAATTACCGATCGTTCCACTTGAACTTCATTTTTCGGTATGATCGAAGGCATTGACTTGCACTCTGGACAGTGATCGAGCTGCGTCCAGGTGCATAAAGTCTTACGAACGAATTTAATTACTCGCAATTACGAGATTTCGCGAAATCGAAGTCTCCGAGGTTGCGTCTCAAGCAAGATCACGAGTCTCGAGGAAGCGCTGCGTCTCTTTACTGAAACGTAGCCCTCTGGAATTAATTTCTTCCCTTCATTTGGGATGAAAACCAATGAAAGCCCTCACGAGTA
Source organism: Orussus abietinus (assembly GCF_000612105.2). NCBI lineage: Eukaryota > Metazoa > Arthropoda > Insecta > Hymenoptera > Orussidae > Orussus > Orussus abietinus. The sequence continues at coordinate 755,885 of NW_019394714.1, forward strand.
ACTATAAATCCACTCCACGATCAGCAAATTTATTTTACTCGAATTGTCGACCTTTAATTTTTTTTTGGTCATTCGATACCTCATTTTTCCATAAATTTCATATGTTTATATAGATCGATTAAAATATATCAGCAGGGTTCAAAGCGTCATCTTAGGCGTAGAAGTCGATCTTTCTTGTAAATAAATTGACGATGCATCTTCTTCCGACAGGAAGTATACGGACACCTAGAAGGTGCGCCGGGATATACGAACTACCTCGAAGGTCTTCGATGTATATGTACGGGAAACGTGGCAGGGCAACACATAATGTGGCTCTACATGTTTTATGTATGAGAACGAGATCACTTTGGACCCACCCACTTGCTAAGTACCTCACGATCTAGCTTCGAGTCTTGTCGCGATCATACCGCAACATGCCTTGGACAATGGAGAACAATTCCACGATGTGCCGTTCCAAATCTGGAAATTATTCCTCCTTGCTTCCTAAACCGAGGATCACCCTCTGGAGGACCTAGAAATAATTTACAAATTATCTAACAATTGTTTAGAAATTATTTAGAAATATTTGCGAAGCCTGCGCTCGTCGCACTTTGCATATCAATGTTTCCTCTTTGAGAAATATGTCCTTACTTGCGTTCCCTGTTAGTGCAAGGGCATTGCGCATTAATTTAACTCCTCCAAATTTTGCAATATCAATTCGATATTGTGTATTTAAATTGTATGGGGTTTGGGAACATGTTTAAGGCAGTTTAGTTCATGTCGGCGGAATTGGCGCCGATTTTGAAATACCCCCCTCCAAGATATTTGGGCGGAGTCGGTGGCGGACTTTTCGCGAAAATTTCCCCCACCCTTTTGGAAAAGGGTCCCCTAAATTGGCATAAATGCCTATAGACCTTCCTTTTGGAGATTATTTGTCGATTGTTCCCCTGAGCGTCAAGAGTCGGACCCTTGACACTGTCGGAATAGCACTTCGCCCTCTTGCAAAGTGCAAACACAGAAAATCGCCGACGCTCAGAAAAAATATACAAATTTTCAAGTCGCGTATTCCAAAACTTTCCAAAAATTGTAAAAATGTCCTTGGCCGAAGTGGAGTCATCGACGCTGTTCGACATTAATTACGAGGTAACTTTAAACATTATTTTTCCATTCGTAAATTAAAAACACATTACCGGAATATGATATCGTCGAAATGTGAAAAAAATTCCATGCTATTTTTTTTGTTATATTCTCGATTACTTCTGTCGAGGGGAAATAATTAACTTGATTCTATTTGCACATCTCTTGAATTACAAAATAAAGTTTTAACAATTATTTCTTTTTTATCCAGCTTCTGGCGCTTTTCGACGATAATCTCGGATCGCTTTGCGTCGAACAGTTCGATGAGGGGAATTTTGATTTGTCGGATTTCGAGATCACTCCCAGCCCCGTTAAAAGTTCCAGTACTTCGATAATTGAAAATCCGGAGGTCGTTGAGAGTCCCCCGAGGACGATTTTCGACACCAGCGATGAGATCTTCATCGATTTCGAGTGTCTCGTCAAAGAGTCTCGAGAGTTTGTCTTTGTAAAAAACGATCAGGGTGTAGAAAAATCCCGGGGAAATGGCGGGAACAATGAAGAAGACACGGTTTTCGCCGTTCCGAAAATCTATTCCTGCCTTTACTGCCCGAAAACGTTTTACAGCAGAGTGGCAAGCCGTAAACATCAAGTGCGCCATGTTAAGGATCAATTGCGATGTCCTTATTGCAAGTGCGGAGTAAGATCCCTGGGAGGACTGAGGAGACACTTCAATTATTTCCATTTCCCCTCTAGAAATCTGGTCACGATTTCTGGGCATTGCTAAAATGCAATAAGAAACTGGATCGACGGACATTGTAATTAGATGCACTTATTTTCTTGTACATTTTGTATATTCTGTACATTTGGTGAATTTTGTACATTTTTTTTTTAATTGGCTAATGTCGAATTTAAGGGCTGACGGCGACTCAGCCGATTGAATGTGCAACTTTGACGGATAAGACACGGCGGAAATTATTTTCGAGATGCAACAAATGGAATTGTTGGACAATTAAACATTCTGGAGTTGGGAAGGATTCGAGCCGGAAGAAGGAGCTCGGGGAGAGATTTATTTTTTTAATTGTTACGGGGCGCGGGAAAATTAATGTAATTGTTTTCTGGAACGTGTGCGGCAGTCAGCTTCGTACTTTATGTATAAGTGTTTAGTTTACATATGTGGCTGAGTATATAGGAAGTAATGTAAGGTTTCTGCCTGGAGCGAATTTTGAGTTTCGTGTCCGGTGATTAAAATTCCTGTTACGTGGAAATCGGTGAACTCATGTAACTCGAATGTACTTTAAATTAATCGAGGGTTAACAATCGTATATTTTGTAATGGAATTAAGGAGTTTGACGACTGCCATTGTCGAGCGCACGATTTGTAAAATTATGTGTTTCATATTTTTCTTCATACTCTGTCATGTACTAAGAATTTTCACACTTGAAATATACGTATTGAAAGTCCTTTTCTCTGTAACTTCTCTTCGTGCGACCTGAGAAAATCATTTCTTCGGTCAAAGTACAGAGACTTAAGTCTGAGTCATTTCTGACAATGAGTCATACTTATGACTTTGGCCAGAGGTTCATAAAATTTTTCGGAAATTTCGAACCCTCGTCGCCCGTTTATACGCTCTTACACAATAAACCCGGTATTGAGTAAAATGAGTACACAACATAATGTTCAAAACATGGAAAAATATATTTGTCAAAAGACATCCACTAGTATATCTAAACATCGAATTTCGTTCTCTACCACAAGCCGCATTTATTTAATACAACAGAGAAGCGCAACAAAGGGCCCTAAATGACCAAGTAATTAAATTCGCGTAAACTACCTTTCCATTTCCTTCGGAAGAATTTATTAACAATTTCGATCTTCCAATCACACAATTTGATAATTAACGAAATACAATTTTGTCACTATTCTACACAAGTACGGTCATTGTTAAAACTAGACGGCATGTACGGTACATTTCGCATGTTCATTTTTATCACTGGTAATTACATTCGCAGAAGTGACAAAAGTCATGTAAAAGACAAGATTGGAGCAATAAATTCTAGAAATTTAGTAGAAAATCCGAGGCGCGACGTCTTTTAAGGCGATTTGTCGGGAATAACAAATAGGAAATTTTCAATAAATTATCCTTGACAGGATGCCACGTGCTTCCTCTTCGCGAACCCCGAGAGGAACGTCTTGTCGCAATTGGGGCACTTTACGGAATCGTTACGAATATGCTTGATCATGTGACCTCTGTACACCAGTTTGTGGAAGAATATCTTGTAGCAGATATTGCACTCGAAGATTTGCGGCTTGCAAAACTCGAAGTCGTCCTTATCGTGCTCCTCCTTCTTCCGGGACCTTCGAGGCTCCTCTTCCTTCCTCCTGGGATACAAGCCAAGATAAAGAAGCTGCTCGGGAGGCCTCTCCATCTTCCTCTCGACCTGGACCTCTCGTCTCTCGGGGGTATCCACCTTCGTCCTGAGCCCCTTCGTCGAGATCCTGATTTTCCTGGGTCCGTAGCCGAATTTCTTGCTCCTTTTCACCAAGTACCTCACGGCCACTCGGTACTTCACCTCAGCAAAGTTGATCTCCGGCTCCTTGCTCGACTTCGGAGGTCGATTGCTCTGAAAGAATTAAATAAAAAAAATTAACAATAAGTACCAAGGACTCTCCTAATTAACATTTTCACCATTGCCGAATTTTTCAATCGCGATTTGGATTTATTTCCAGCTCGGTACCGTACGAAGAACTCGGAATATCGGCCCGACGTTTGGTCCATAATCCCATACACGCGCTCGGGAATTTCGCCCTTATTGCAGAGGTGGAGATGAAAGGTCCGTTTTCCAAGTCTCTTAGAAAATCCCGACCGCGGGGGAAATTCAATGTCAGGTGACCGGAAGTATTGTTAGGGACATTTTTAGGACATGGATATGTAATTAAATCTGGTAATTACTTACCAAGCGCGTTCCTCGTACAGACTCCACCCACGACGAACTCATACTTTGAGGCTCACGGGGTTTTAGATGCGATTATGAGTCTTCGATGAAAATCGATCAGCCAGACGGAAAGTTGACTTGGGCGATGAATGAAAATCTCTTTGCTGGTTTCCTTCCGTACTATCGAGGCGACACTCTCGAATTGGTCACCGGTGGTGTTAGGGCTCCCTTTTAAAGGGCCGGTCCCGACCGATTAGCCAATCGGCATGAAATTTGGAAAAACTACCTGCAATTTGCCGGGGACCGGCAAATCGGTTTGCGAATTTCCCCTCCACCCTTTGGCGGCCATTTCCGGCGAAACCGACGCCATGACCTGAGCGAGAATTACCCCAAAAATCGAAATTGAGTACAAGCCTCTGTATTTATTATAAATATATTTTATGAATATAAATCCACTGTAATTAAGATTTTTTTTGCAAATCCAGAAGTCGCGAGAATGTTAATGCATTTCGTAAAATAGGAATTTTGGCAGAAAGAAATTATTCGACCTAACTTATCGAACCTCGAGCTGTGAAACGATGTATCGATATTTATTCTCAGTTCTTTCCAGATAGAAATTTTTAACGCAGTTAACATTTCTGGATGCATCGACCAAATGAAAGAGTATAAAGGCATGAAATATGAAATTCTTAACATTAATTTTAAAAACCGAATTTCCACGCGTTCGGGAAATTTTTGCTCAGCGAAAAATGGCGAGGATAAATAAATTCCAATATTATTAATAGGAGGAACTGAAATATTCAGTGGTCTAATTTAACCGATTCTTTGAAGAACAATGTGAGGCATTTTCTGGTAACTTGCGGTACAGCAGGTTGGAGTACCGAGAATTTTATTACCGAGGACCACTTACGGGTACTTGGGTCGATCGGGTTAAGGGGATTAACAGGTGAGGCATGCACCTAGTCACCGTACCAGTCGGTCAATAATTACTGTCGGTGACCTTAATCATCAGAAACCATATTTCCGATAGATAATTGTCCAAAGCTGAACAGGTATTACTGCAAGTCCCGACAATTCCGAAAACTGCACTCGTATAAACCGAGAATAAATATTTATTGCACCGCACGTGGCGGTACTCTTAACCGTAAACCAGATTCTGGAATCGAAATGAATAAATAAATTCACATTCCAACGTGTATGTCCTCGAAATATCGAAATTTCAAAATTGAACATCATATATAACTCATAGAAACAGGAATGAAATATACGATATTCATAATTCCGGAATTTATGAATTTTTCTATCAACGGCGTAAGGGATGGCATTCTGAAATAGTTTAATGGATCTCGGTGTATCGATAATTAATAACAACGCATTGAATTTATTTATAATTAGGGAAGTTACCTAAGTGCCTTAATGGTATACAGGGGATGATGTTAATAAAAAATAAAAAATAAAAAATAAGCAAGGAAGGACACGCGAATCCTCGCGACCTTATCCTCGGTTCCTCTTCTTCTTGGATAAGCTGCGTGCTTCTGATTAATTAATCGCAATTAAGGGACCATATCTCTCCGAGGTATTACTCACCTAATTCATGTTCGAACTTCCTGCACGTGCTCTCGGAGGCTCGCCAATTTTTTCACACCGTCCATTTTTCGTCTCATTAATAATCCCCGTGGCGCAGTCGCGCCTATTAATAACGAGGATTTTGCCTCGATTTGTAATTACCGATGATTTACAGAGACGTATTACTCTCCCTTTCCCGGCATCCGGGGAGATCAAAAGGAAACTTCCGAGGAATCGCAGATACAAAATCTCGTTTCCTCCTCTCAATTAATAATTCTCACGGCGTAAATAAATAAACGCGGAAGCACTAATAAACATTGTTTTCTCGTTTCCATATTTAATAATACATTATGATTTATTCATTAAATTGAAATTCACATGCAAACTTAAGTCATTAAAAATTATTAATTCCTCATTAATGATCATCGTCTCCTTGAATTATCGAAACATTGACATTTAGGTGCATTTCATTTTTCGAGAGAAAAATTGACAGAGATCTTTAACTTATGGCATTGATTATTGGGAGAGGTGAAGGACAGATTAACTCGAGAGTCGTTTCTTATCATTACTAATTAAGAGATATCGAGAGAGCGAGAAAGGGTTAAGAGGTGCGACACCCACGCCAAGTGGCGGCTCCATTCCGATTATCTCCGAAGCACGCCCTACGCACCTGAATGCAGTTGCAGTTGCAGTTGCAGTTGCACGCACTCCTCCAACCCACGCAGACCGATGCGAATGCACCGACCGGTAACGAGGTCGGCGAGTACTTTTGCGAGAATTACGGACCGACTGCATGCAAGAGGACAGCTTGCAACGTTGACATTGCAGACTTGCATTTCCTGTGCAAGAGATGCAAAAATTGGGGGGAGAAAAAAAAGAGAGGAAATTCTTCCAAATAACAAAACGAGTTCGTCATAAATCTGGGAGTTTCGTCGCCGACTTCCATTTCGATAATTAAAGATAAATTGCATTAACCTGTAATTGTCCCCGCAATATTGCAAATAAGCAGGAGTACTTTGAATTGATTTAAATACCCAGTCGGATAAAGTGAGGAAAAATTGCAATTTATCGACAAGTCGAGGGGGAAAAAAATTCATTTATGGGAGATTAAGCCTAGAATCGATGCTGGAATAATTTATTCCCGATGAGGGGGATCGATATTTCTGGGGCTGGTCGCGCGTTACGATCTAGAATCGATTATTGTGAATATGAAAAATAAAGAGACGTGCCACCCTCCGCGTTTCGCTTCCCGATCTGCGAAAGACGCGAGAAAGGAAGGCCGAGAAACTTATCATTTTCGTGGGGAACAAAAGCGTCGTCCGATTACACAGTGTTACGTTTAAATTGCCCCAGGGAAATTGGGGTAGGTAATGGCTGCTCGTTTGACTATAACCTGCCGAGAATGCTTCCCTGGAACCCCCGGTGATCCCTCGGGATCGGGATTCCGTGGATGCGAGATCGTGCATCGATTACATGGACGTGTACCATCTTCGCCAAAGTGCATCCTTTGCCTTCAACTCGGACTGATGAAACGCGCAAAATTAAGGAAAAAATTGATTTCAAATCCCCGGATCGAGAATAAAAAAAAAGAAAGAAAGGAAACGATGAAATATGCAGAGACATTCCAGGCGAGATTTAATTTCTAATATATAAATTTTAATACATATATTTTTCATCGTGGACTTGCCGTTGGAAAGAACCTCAGACCGTAGGAGATTCACCTGAGAATTTCTCGGCCTCGTAGAGGGATCTCCATCCTTTCTCTCGATCAGGAGAACGACAGGTTAATGATTTAATTAAATTAACTCGAGTTAGTGGAGAGTCAAGGAAGAATTCCAATTAAATGTCGGAGGAAGTGAATCTACCCGGGGTCCTTCGAGGTGATAATTAATCGGGACTCCCACCGAGGATGAAAATGTCTTCGCAGGATCCTTCCAAAAGGAGCAACCGGGTACATGGTATCCTTACGAGGGGATTAATAAAATGGGCAGACAGCTCCTCGACATCCTCGCGCGATGATACGTTCCGCATGCATAAGGAGGGAAGTTTTGGTCCTTTTTGTTATTATTTTTTTTTTCTTTTTCTTTCCTCGTAACGGGGCCCGAAGTCCTCTTCCAGGCCGAGTACACGTAAGGAACGTGTCTCCCAGCAGAGGCCTCGCCATTAATTTCCGGTTCGTGGCTCGCGGCCCGATCTAGGAACGAGAAGAGGAGACTCGGCACGTAAGGGCGGCCACGTATACCCCGAGATGGATCTCCTTCATGGCAATCACCTCCTGGGTGGTCGGCAGGACCTCCTCGGGCCATCCTGGCTGCCTATGCTCGTATTAAGCCATTTCCCCTCGTCCTTCGAAATCCCGGATCGACAGCGCGGGGAAAACGCGACGATTCCGACGCAAAAGCGACCTCTTGTCGCACGGAGGTCCTATGGACCTCCTACGAGTTTAAACAATAATTTGTCAATATTAATGAGGAGCCTCTCAAGAGGCTCTTAACCCTCTATAATCCTATTTCTTAATTTTTATTTCCACGCCGGGTAAAAAATTATCCAATACTTGAAATTAATAATTTATTTCTTATTTTTTTCTTTCCACGCCGCATAAAAAATTATCCAATACGTGAAATTAATAAGCCTTGTGATGTAATAAAGTGGGATTAATTCGGAGGTACTTTTGCCTAGGGATTTAATTTCCCGAGCATCGGTAACGCCGAGGTCCATTATACCTTTACAGGTCGTTTTATCATCCGTTCCACTTCCATTACCACCGCCCCTTGTACTTGTTACAAGTACAAGGAGTACTTGTAGCTGTACTTGTACGAGATACCAGGTCGTAGTCGGATTCCTGCCAGGAGTAACAACGCCGCGGATAAGTAATCGCGGGTAACGGAGCGAATAATCAATTCCAGGAGTAATGTAAAATTTCGATTTACAGGAGGTAAAAAAGAAAAGGGGTAAACGCCGGTGTTTAAGTAAGGTTAGGGTCGGTCTTGAGGGCTTAATCGTACCCTATAAAATCCCCCTTGATTTCCTCCACGCGAGGGAAGCGCTTAATGGGAGGAAATTTCCCTCCTTAAAAGAGATGATAAATCCCGCTTTATTGCCGAGATCGATAGATCCCGATTTTCGGCTGACCTCACTTTGGGATTCTTATGTCGATCTGCTTCGATCGCTTAATTAGCATGTCTTGCGAAATGTTCATTACGGGAGGGAAAAAAATTATTTATGAAATTATCATACATCGAGAAATAAATTCCTGGGGAAAGGATTTCGGGGGATTTATTGGCAAGGATTGCGCGGATAAACGGAGGCCATTAAACGCAGGATTACGCGGGATATTAAGAGAAGAAGAGGAGGAAGAAAATCAGAAAAAGGCACCGTGAACCCGTTCTCAATGGCCTCGGAGTCGTTCCTCGTCGTTTCGTCTCTTCTCTCTGCCATCTTTAACGCCGAATCGAGACTTCGATCTCTCCGATGTCGAGCCACTTGTTACAGGAGAGAAGAGACCGGGAGATTCTTACGATCCCATCTGAGAGACTCGCAAGGGATGCTGCGGATGTCCCGGTACCACGTCAGATCTGTCGACCCACGTTGACACTTTTTATGTCTCATCCCTGGAGATTGCACCTTGGGCATCATGGACTCATCTCATAAATACCGAGACGAGTGGGCCCTTCAAGACCTTCCCATGTTTGACAGAATCTGACACGAAATAATCGCCGCGATTAAATGATTTCCTGCAATCACTCTGGACTTTTTTCTCGAAATTTTTCTCTCTCGATATTTTCAATTAACTTTTGCAGATCGATCCAAATATCAAAGTGGGCTCTTCAAGATCTTCCCACGTATGACAGAATTTCACAGGAAATTTCGTTCAATTTCATGCAATCACTCGGGATATTTTTGTCGGAATTTCATCCTTTGGATTTTTTCATTATGATTTTTTATCATGACATTGTTTGGAAAAATCGCTCAGCCAGTATTTAACGACTAGGTGAGAACTCTTCTTATCTTCTGCTGGGATGCTTAAATTCCTCAAGACGCGACAATCGACACTGTCGAGATTCTCATCTCGCAGAGTCGAGCGAGAACGAGATCGGGAAGTCGAGATTCGCGTGGCGTCTCTTCAGGACGTTTCCAGCCTCGAAAGGGGTAATCGAAGATCAGAAATGCTCCTGATCGACGACCGGGAAGGAGGATCCTGAATTACGACCCAGCTGTTCAACAGGAATCACGAAACACCTCGGAAAGCACAAGTCCCTCCGATGTTGAAGACAGGCTAAAGATCCCTTTTCCATCGGTCTCATTGTCAGAGTGGTAACAAAAATCCTGGAAAAAAAATTCATAGCTCCACTTGGTGGTGGCTGAGGCTCTCTAAGGATCATCGACTCTGCACCGATGACTCGAAAGTTCATTACGCTATCATTTTGTGCCCTGGTCATGTAACGTGGTAAGAGGTAGACATTAATATTCTCGGCGTATGGTGACCATAAAACTGACCATGCCCACGTGATTGGGCGGCTCCTCATCAGACGGCAAATGACAGTGCCACCTGTGTCATATGAATCTTCCACCCTTTTTTTTTTTTTGATCACTCCGGATGTCGCCACCACGAGACATTTAATATTCAAGGGAAGCTGTGATACCGTTGAAAATGTTTAAATAAAATCCTGCCCACGTGATTGGGCGGCTCCTCATCAGACGGCAAATGACAGTGCCACCTGTCATATGAATCTTCCACCTTTTTTTTTTTTTTNAAATCAGTGCATATTAAATATATTTATTTGTTTTTTTTTTTCTCTCTATCAGTGCGGCACCTCCGAAGTATAACGCTGACGGATGATGAGAGGGAAATTTCATTTGTTAATTCTTAAATTTATGGTTTGCACGGTTAATGGGCATTCGAGTTGGACCAACTCCGACCTTAAGCTCTTCCCGAGTCATAAAGAAGGACAGCAGAAATACAGCTCTGATAAGTGTTCCGCAATTTAAGTTAATAACCGAACTCGATCGGTAAATGCTGGGAAGGCGGGCGATGCTTTTCATTCCGGAATGAAATTAACTCGCGATTGGAAAAACCGATCGCACTATCACGATTCCGAACTTTAAGCCATTACGAAAGTCAATCCATCGTCGATAAATTTTCCCGAGTTCCTCGTTTTTCACGTAACCTATTACAACCGCCTTCCATATTGTACGTTCTCTGGGATGCGCAATTAGCGTACTTATCCGCACTCGGTGCGCTAAATACAGGTCTTGCATGCAACTGCCGGGAAAATTGTTCATTCCACCGTGACGCACTATTTTATTCAAATTTATTACTCTCTGAAACTCTGGATTTTCTTAAGTATTTCCAAAACTCTGTTGCTTGAAATTAACCACCTGCAATAACCTGAGTATTAATTATTGCGAATTTTTAAAATTCATTTCTTCATGAAGTAACGATCGCGCAGAAAATGGAGCCTAGTAATTATTTATTAAAATATATTATCTTATCACTTCACTTTTTTTTTTTTTTTTCGGAGTAACGATTGGGCACAAAATGGCGTCGAGTTAAAGACCGGAAGGCTCTCGGGGATCTCGAAAAGCCTTCCTCTCGGTCTATTTCTTTGGGTGTCTCTTCGGACCGGTTCGGGACTGTTATGGCGGCAAACCAGTTCGAGAGATCTAAACGAGTGAATTCGATCGTGAATCTTCGACGAGCCTCCCTCTTCGTTATATTTTATACGCGAGATTTATATTTATATCGGCTATATTTCCCTCACGCAGGTTTAGCCCATCCTCGAGGCGCACCTGGTCTCCCCGAGCCCACGTACCTGATATCACCTTATCAAACGATTCGCGAGTCGTCACCTCCACCTTGGTAGTACCTACTTCACCACCCACGGGATATCCACCCTTTCGCCACCGCATAAAACCCTTAAATAAATTTTTCTCCACACGTGAAAAAATTCCCTACGGTCCTCCAGATGTATAATCAATCTCAAAGTTAATAACCTCCTTCATATACAATTTTCTCGTTCCCCTGAAAATATTAAAATAAATTCCAACATTGAATCTCACTTGGGATTTTTCTGCCGATCGACATGACTCGAGGAGCAATTCTGAGGTCTCTGTACCTCCTCCGAGGTAATCGACTCTTCTTACCAATTATCAATTGAAGCGTTACCGAGGCAATCGTTGGGAAATTACATCCCCTTGCTCACCCGTCATTTTCTAACAAGCGAGAGAACCAAAACACTCGTAATCAAGACACGACGCGAGTTTCAATCAGGAAGGAAAACCGAGATAAGTAAGAAATTTCAAAATGATAACGAAGGTACTTCCTTAAGGTCTTCACAGTCATGTGTCAAAGTTTTAAATGATTCCTCGCCCCAAATTAAAAAAAAAATAAATATTTTCTTCATATCATCTTAATAATTATCCGTATTTTTTATTCTCCTGCATTTATGTAATATCAATCGCACGCAATTAATTCATGAAATCGTTATCGGGGAGGAAACTCGGCGAAAATAAATGTGCACCTGCGATCGCGCAATCTGTGCATTATTCCAACAATGGCGGCGTAACAAATGCGTAATTAGTAGAGCGCAGGTAATTCGGTACTTCGGTTTCTGGAGAAAAAAATTTTACGAGGCTTGATAACGTGCATTCTAATGAGTACCGCATTGTCCTTAGTTTATTAGCCTAAGGTAGTAATAGAAGGGCTCATTGGAAACATGAATCCACCCTTACCCTTATCAGAACCTGAGAGGAATGATAAAACACGGAAATGAATGAGAGATCGAACAAAAAATGAGGAAAAATGAATGAGCACGTATTGAAATATAATCATAAGTCCTTATCAGATAATCCGATGAAGTCGATTTATTTAATTTATTTCATTGTTTCCCTTTATTTTTCCCATAAATCGGCAATTGTCATTCGTTCTCGCGAAGGGTCGGCGTCTTTGATCTCGAGTTGCACAAGAGTCCTTGTGTCCGTTGCAGATATCAGGAGAGAGATATCCCTTATCAATGTAGGTCTCCTTACCGAGCCGCGCGTGAAAACTAAAGACCTTTTCTGCATAATACATCGTTGCACCGTATTTCTTCCACAATGCATCCTTAGCTGCGTTTCTTGGCGATTCGGGAAGCGGAATTCGGGGTCGGCGGATGTGCAATTAACGCGTGATAAACGCTTATCACGGCCTCGTAAACGCTCGGCGCACCTTCCATTCCACGTTTATCCCCTGGACCAGATCGAGGGGCATTCCCTGACGTATCGCTTTAAATTTCCCTCAGCCCTTGCCGGAAGCAATTACCAAGTGATAAATGTTTACTGCGACCCTCGCTCTTATCACAGGAACCCTTAACCGGGTCTTCGACTTCGCCTAAATCCCCCTAAAAATTGGGCGGATTTCCCCCTACCCAGATGAAATCACAGAAATTAATTTTCCATTAACGAACTTCAATCTTAAGCACCTCACTTTTACAATAAATCCACGCAGGTATATCTCTAACATCGAATTTTTCTTCACAACTCTTCGTATCAGGGTTCCCGACTTTGAATTTCCCGCAACTCGCGCCGCCATTTTCTTCACACCGAAACAATCTGCAGTTTCGCTAAATTAAATTAAAAAATCAAGATATCCCAGTTTTTGGAATATTTTCACGGATGTAAATGTTTAAATTTACCTTCTGCAACGTTTAGATTGTATTTCTGGATTGTTGCAGATTTTGCCAGAGCTCGGGATGAGAGGATTTTAGTTTTCGCGGAATGGCGATTGATCGGGGATGAAAAGTGTTTTATGGCGGCCGCGGAGATATGGTAATTCGGTGTGGGAAAGTCTTGGTGGCATTTCGTATGCAAAATGAATAATTTCAGTCCCACCGGTCTCCGGGCGGATTAAAGTTCGATCGATGGCGATCGATTCTCTTCGCCGGGTAGAGGCTTTCACAATGGCGGTGCTTCTCTCGATCGACAGAGTCGTTTGTTCTTGGCGAACGCTGACACGTCGTTTTCAGCTCCCTACCGTTTATCCTTTGTCGGCTTCCTCGTAGTTTTCACTCGTTGATGGGCATTTCGTTACTCCTTATCGTCCTGCGTTTCCTGCATCGATTCACGTGGAATAATCGATCAATCGGAGGAAGAGGTCAATAAAAAAGTGAGGTCGAGCCACTCCTTTAATGCAAGGTCGATCAATCGCGTTATCGATCATCCTCCTTTGAGTTCAATAATTAATTTCCAATCAATAAAGTTATTCTTGAAATTAAGAAAATATCTCTTTGGTGCTTGAATTGCTTTTTATCAGTGTCCGATATCAATGTTCCTTATTATTCCAGAAATTTTTATGAAATTGCATAACGAGGTGGTTATTAAAAATTCACTTAAAATCATATTCAGAAGGAAGGTTCATCTAAAAGGTGGAGTAAAGGGTGGGTTGAGGTTAGGAGAAAATGGGGAGTTCGAAGGGAAAGGGTGGAAATTAAAATCCTCAATTCTCCGGGTGGAGGGGAGAATTTTGCGGAGTGACCGATAAGGTAAACGAGAGAGGTTCGGCACGGGCATGGAAGGTCGGAAGATGAATCTGGAGAGAAAGAGTGGGAGGATGAAGGGACAGGAGAGAGGGCAACTGGAGCTAATGGTAATGGTAGCAGGCCAGTGTCTCTCGCGTCGCGGTTCGCGCCGGAGCGGTCTCCGATCGTCCTCTCGAAGGTCCTGGTGAACCGGTGAACACTTTGAGGAGTTTTCAAAATCACTCGACGTTCGACAGGATTTCTTGAGAGAATTTAAAAAATCCCGAATTAATAGAGGGTCGATTTTAGAATCAATTGGTTCGTGTCGAAGAGTTCACCCTCTTGAAGGTCCTGGTGAACCGGTGAACACCTTGAGGAGTTTTCAAGATCACTCTACGTTCGACAGGATTTTTTGAGAGAATTTTAAAAATCCCGAATTAATAGAGGCTCGATTTTAAAATTAATCGGTTCGCGTCGAGGAGTTCACCCACTTGTAGGTCCTGGTGAACCGGTGAACACTGAGGAGTTTTCAAGATCACTCGGTGTTCGAGATTTTTTACCTAAAAAACCCTGAGGAGCGACTCGTGAATAAGCCGAAACCGCACTCGGCGATCGGCTCCTCTTCAAGGTGGAAACTTCATTCAGGAATCTTCAGGGTCACTCGAGTTCAACGGGATTCATTATGCAGCCACGAGAATATCGGAAATTCCACCGAGACTGCGTGGCGACTGGTGAATAAATTCGCGGTTAACCCTTCTCTTCGTGGTCTACGTGAACCACATGAATACTTCATTGAGAGGTCTTCAAGGCTCCTCTAATTCTACAAAATTCAACAATGAGCGATTAATTCGAAAATGAGGCTTGAAGAATAAGAATATTTAAATTCGAAGGTTATCGAAGGATACTTAAGTTCACTGATCGCCCATTTCATGGTCCACGTGAACCGGATGAACATTTCATTGAGAGGTCTTCAAGGCCAGCCGGGTTCGACGAGAGAATACAGGAAATCCAAACGAGACTGCGTGGCGACTGAAGGATCGATCGCCTCCATTTTATTCCGTATATTTATTACAATCCATAACTAGAAAAAAATAAATAGAATTTTCCTAAGCCCTTTAGAAAAATAAAATATAAAGCGACTACGAGATGAATGAAATCTGTCGAGTCGATGTCAAGGAATAATCGAGGACAACCTGATGAGAGTGTTAGGGATTAAAAAAAAATAATAATAAATGAGAGTCGAGATAATAATTAATTTATGAATATTTCCTTTGGAGGTGCGGGATTGGAAGGGCAGAAGTGGAATTAAAGATGGAGGGTTGAGTTGAGGGTGATTTATGAGGAAGGTGTATTTTTGATAACCGCGGAGAAGGGCAGAGGGGAAGAGATGCCGCCTAGGTGGAGGGACCGGTGATAACACGGGCGGGCACTGATATGGGGTAGAAATGTGCCCGAGAAGGTCGTTGTGGGTCCAGGGCATTTTGGCCCTCGCGGTGGTGTCCCTTGTTCTCCAATTTGTGCCCACGAACACTTCCGGGGAGAGGAGGCACGGCTCGGCGGAAGTGACACCGACGATCGGAAGTGAAATCAAGTGGAGGCCAACTGATAAGACGCGAGGCGGTTTGATAAGGGACAGCGGAGGTGGGATCCGCCGACTCCCCGGGAACTCCGCCGACTGGGAATCAAAGGACTCGAAAAACTCCAAGGATCCGAAGACCTCGAGGAGGAAGTCGAAGAGGACCCCGAAGAGCACGATCGAGAACTCGAAGGATCGAAACGGTCCCAAGGACAAGTTCGAAGTCAACGACCTCCAGGTCGGCACCCTGAAGAGCAGGTGGAGGAAGGGTCTCCCAGAAGCGACCCGGGGAAGAAACGGAAGAGGAACTCGGAAGTGGCCCTCCTCGGATGCCGCCGAGGTCGGCCGACCTCTACAGGGTCCGTGGGAAGGGTCGAAGGTAGACCAGACCCCAGAGGTCGAGGTCCCGGTGAAACAAGTCAGGAAAAGAGTGGAAGAACTCAGGATCCAAACCAAAGGACCCGAGGTCGATCCGAAAGTCTCGAAAATCCGGGACCCCATCGAGTCGAAAATCGCCATAGGACTCTTCAAGGACCTCAAATCTGTCCCATCGGACCTTAAGACCTCCACAGGGACGGGGAAATCCGTCCCTGGAGAAGAGCAGAGCCCAGGGAGCGATCCCCTAACCAAGGGTCCAAAACCTGAAGGGGTCCCGATCTCTTGGAACTCTTCGACCTCCTCCACCCTGAAGAGTTCGATATCGAATTTAACCAAAGTCGATCCTGAGAAGATGAAGAGAAACCTCGAGGAAGAGCTGACAAGCCCATTAGAGGACGAGACCATTTTCCCGATTCGAGGTGCAAGAGAGGTGGAGGGACCTCGAGGAAAAATCAGAAACTGGAGCTCTGCAGCATCCTCTTCGGGTCTGGACCAAAGTCGTCCCAGGGGCTCTCGGGGGTCTCTGGGGATCGATCGGTCGCGATCGATCGCCGATCAGAGATCGATCGCTGGTCCTCGGTCGATCGACGGCGACCCTCGGGATCTCTTCGGGTCCAGGAGCAGAAGATACACTTATTATGCTCATCCGGTCACTCCCATGGCTTACGTCCATATCCAGCCTCCGTTTTCGGTTTCTCCTCTGCCGGACCGGAAGTGCGTGAGATGTATGCTCGTCTACAAGCCGTGTCCCCGACCGCAACCAAGAATAGTCGGACAGACCTACAAGTACCGAGAACCGGCCTCAAAGTGGCGTGGTCTCAAGTACGGTAAGTGAAACTCAGTGCCCGACTTGTCGGTACTTATTTCACCCCTGGTATTAATTTCTCTTAATTTTTATTACCCTATAAAATAATTATTGCCACGATCAGAGTGGCTTTATTCCATCTCCGATGCCATGTTAACCAAGGAAATCGTAACGCCAGAATTAATTAATTACTAGTCAGGTACTCAATGTCGAGATATTAATATAAACGTCAAACTCAACCTGATAAAGGCGCATAATAATTTTAAAATATATATTATATTTTTTCCTTGAAGATTAATTGCAGCCTAATTTTTTTATCCAGAGCTATTTCTTATTTTCAAGTTAAGCGTTTGGTAAGTGGAGCAAAAAGGGCGACCGAGGGTATTTGTATTTACGCATCCACTCGCGATTAGCAATTGCAGATTGTCCCGCGGAAGGTCTAAAAATAACCCGGTATCGACATGTATATGTATGTATGTATCTACGCGCATGTAGATCACGAGTACATACTCTCCGTACGCGTGCGTCAACTCTCGATGGCATTGCGTGTACGCACAATGAGACATCTGTTCGCCCCTTCAAGGCAAGACGCACTCGATGAAAGGAGTCGTCAATGAATATCCGATTACCCTGTCGATAAGTTGTCAATATGGTGTCAATCAATGTCAGGGAAATTAAATGAATTTCAAACACCGTGAAATAATATTCAACATTTACGCAGGTGCAATTATGCGCGATGCACTTTTGGGGACGCTTTCGCATGTAAAAATGTCTTACCGTCATATCGAGGGCGATAATCACTATTGATTGGGCGTTTAATTAATTACCTGGCTCCTGCCTCGTCATACCAGAGGCGGAAAAAAAAATATCCGAACACCTTCTCGAGAATGTGGCGGGAACGTAATGGAGGGGCGCGTCCACTCTCGAACAATGCGGAAGCGATCCAGAGACAATTAGAGGAACCGATTGCGATCGATCGATCAATTTGGCGAACCGGATCGATTCGAAGGGCCGAGGACCAATACTGCCAATGGAGGGATTTTTTAATCGGTGAAAAATTCCCAGATCTAATCGCTAAGAGATCTAAGAATTAAAAAATTCGAAAATTAATTCCCTAGGATTTTTATCCGCAATTCAATCTATCATTTAATTGGATTTAATTGATCAGTTTGATTTATCGAGATTTCGGGAGCGAAGGAAATTATTGTGACTTCCCGACGGAGATTAGAAATCGGAGATTCCGGGGATTTTCAGGACCGTTTTTGCGAGAGGCCTTACGGGTTATTAAAAAGCAAACCACGCGGAGGGCTCGCGTTAAATTCCGTTTCTTTCGGGCGGAGAAAAGTGCGGTTTACAAGGGTGCCCCTTTATACGGCGGTTCCTCTCTCGGGCGGAGGGATAAGTGCAGGAGACACGCGCGATAACAGTAATTTACAACGCGCGACGCAACACCCTCCGGCCCTGACTTCTTCCTCTTCCTCTTCGTCTACCGAGCCTCCTTTATTCCAGCTTACATTTCGCCTCATAATTCATCTCGCGACCCTCGACTCACCTACGCTTTCCGCTTTTGCGCTTCTTTCAAAATCCGACTCGAGCCTTTATCCGCAATTCGATTAAATAAAATATTCCCTAAATAATATCTAACTTCGAGGGGTTATTTTGAGAATACAAAAACAAAATTGCAGATAAATCCTGCCGTTTGGATGGATTTTTTTTTTAATTTTTTTTCACACGCGTATGTAGGAAATATTAATTTCTGGATAAGCGACGAAGTGGATGCACTTTTCCTTTTATGTGCAATCTCCGCCCGGATTGGAACGCTGCACCTGCATCTATATTCCGGACTCAATCGAAAACCCGTCTCGTATCTTTCGGATTCGATGTGAAAATTCTCACGGGCATTAACTATGCAAGGCGTAAGGGTGTGCCGAAAGAAAAAAAGGAAGGAAAAGAAAAAATATCAAGAGACTTTTAGAGCGACGTCCATTAGTGCATTGCAACGCGATGCGACTGCTTGCAATGCGCCACGCGAACTCCGGGCTGCCTGGTGGCTGATATAATAATTAATAATGCATGCTGCACATGCAGTGATACGTACTTTCGATCGGTAATAAGTGCACGGTGCGGGAATATAAATCCTCCACCTGGAGGAGTCTTCCAGGAAATTCTCTTTTAATTCAGGGGCCAGATGGGAATAAATTTTTCACATTTTTAGGCATCCATGGAATCAATGGCGATTAATTCTTTTTTTTTTTTTCTTCATACAAATTTCCATATTATTTGCACAATTGCACGGTGTGTATGTGTAATTTCACGGGGGACATGTACAATTGCGGGGCGCACGTGTAGAATTGCATGGCGTGCACGTAGAATTGCGTGGCATACATGTATTATTGCGTGGCGCACATGCACAATTGCATGGCGTACATGCACAAGTGGCATGATGCAGAAGCGGCGTCCTTTGAGCTTGCCCTATCTCGTAATATTGCCTCATGTCCGCTCCACTCACGCGAACTTCCTTCCTGTCATGGAATCGTATCGATGCGTCCTATCCTTCTCCTCTTTCGTTCCTCACCCACGTGCTCGTCCTTCGCCCATCCCCGGCTATCCGCCTATCACTGATAAGCACTTTTCCTGTCCTCCGAGCTATCTCCGCAGGTGTTCCTGCACATTTTTCCTTTATCAATCCCGGAATTAATTTCCACATCAGCTGTAGAACCACGGAAGGTTAAACATACGTCGGCCAAATTTTTGCAATTCCTAATGCTACGTCAATTATTTAATTATTCACATCCTTCAATCATGGATTTTTTTTTTACCTCTTTGGATCAGGGAACGATTTCGGATGAGACGATATCACGCTCCGGAATTCAGGTGCACTTGGCAGAATTAAATTCCTCCCCAGGAACTCGATTGCAACCTACAATGCACTTTTGATTTGCATTTCCAATCCCACCGGGGGGACTCTACAATTAATCACTCCCGATTTCTAAGGACGTAATTGCACCCTATCTGTCCCTGCATTCTCGCATTGCATTACATCCTCGAGATTCCGCACTTTTGCGTAATCCTTTTCCCCCGACCTCCCCCTGCGGTGCATCTCTCTTTCGAGTCTCCAAACCTGTTCCAAATGTCGTCACCAACCTCAGGGGACATGTTCCTTGCACAGGTGTACCTTCGCCGTATGTAAAGTCCGTCACGAGATGCACCGCCGTGCGAATTAATAAGAGGAGCAACGATTATCTCTCCGCGGGGCATCCACCTATCCCTCCTGATATCATATCATCCCCCCTCGTACTTCGTTCCATCTCTATTTCCCCGTGGAACAGGGAAAAAGCGTACTTCACTTGGAAAAATGAAATGCATCCCACAAAGAAAAAAAAAATGCTTATCACTAGTGTCACTAAAATGATAAAAAATTCCCCCGATATCGTGTCACCCCCTCGTGTCTAATTTGACCCCTCTTTTACCGTGAATAATATACTTTATTAATATTTAATATGTTAACGCATATTCCGATTTTTTTTTTCTCATTTTTGCAAGACGCGTAAATGACTAATTTTTTGATAACGCCATCGATAAGTGTTAATGATACCTAATAATTGCTTTTGAATCGAGAGTTTCATTTTGAGGGGCGATAAGGATTTAAAAAAATTTTTTATCTTATTTAGAGGGTGTGGGGAGTAATGTCTAATCTGGAATAAGTACACGTGGAATTGAGACGCGGCAATTACTTGGACGAGAAAAGGGATCGCTTCTGGGAATGGGGCCATTTTGAGTGGTAATCGGGCAATGCGTCTTGCAGGCGACGAGGACACGTTGGTTGTATGTACAGTTGTCTCGCATGAGTGCGGCAATTAGGTATTTACGTACGAGTACCGAGGGGATGCGCGTTAAATGTGCGCCTTCGTCTTCTGGATCGGTGAAATTTATGCGGTAGCTTCCATGTTTAATAAGGTCCCGGAATAACGGAGGAAAGGTCGCTCTTCCATAATCTGCATATCCCAGGGTCATGTACATTTATTTCCTTACTGGTAATTGTTTATTTGGGGACATTGCAGGCGGTAACTCGAGTGGCGAGGATTAATCGACGATACAGAAGATGGAACTGGGGACGGTTGAATAATAAGAAAAATTTATTAGAGACACTTGAACGGGGATTTAACTACGGGGAGCGGAAGTGGCGATAGTTGAGCAACTAAATGTTGATAATAAATATTGCGGGCAACCATTGAGACATGTTTTATGTCATGAATTAAAAGATAAAGCTCGAGCGGGGAATTATTTTTTTACTATCAATGGTGCGACCGAATTTACACGCGAATGGCTTAAAAACTGCATCTGGAGATGCAACGAAAGTGCAGCAAAGTAATGCGGATGCATCCCTTCCCTCCTTCCTGCGATCTCGTGTTTCGGAGCCAAAGGTCGATCTCTCGAACGGGAGATTCGAGATCGATCCGATTAAATAGCGCATTCCCTGGGACAATGAGACGACATTTTAGCCCTCTCGCGATAGCGAGTTGCATTCTCTTTGGATGCATTTTCGCCTACGAATAATGCAATTGATTCTCGATCGGAATGCACCGCGACATTGTACTCGAACGAGTAAATCCTCCTAACCGTGGAATTTTAAGGGAATATTTAATTTATTTGAAAACGAGGATATTTACATTCCGACCCCACCTAACAATTACGGGGCTTGAATCGAAATCAATTAACGGGCATTGTATTAATATCTGAAGTTGATTCTCATCATCCGGCGGCTCTCCGGAATTGAATAATTAATATGTATTGGTATATAATTGATACTGTTACCGAGTGGCGTAAAAATTATGCGTTTACTTTACGTCCGGCCACTTTTTACTACCTCCGGTGGACGAATTTTAATCGAATAAGTTATTAAATCCGCTTGCGAAATTTCATATCGGCCATACTTTCGTGCAAGAAGCCCATCAATCAACGTGTCCGGCCCACGCGGTCGACATTAATTGCATTCTCGGTCATACTGCATTAATTAATATTAATATCGACACCCACGTGGGATGGCTTTCTATTCACCTTGAATCTCGAAAACACCCTGAAAAGGAAAAACGATTCCACCAGTTCGGCAGAAAAATTTCCCATGCCGTTAAAAAATCAAAATCCCGTCAAATTATTCATCATTAAACAATTTCTAAAGAGAAGTAAATCGAAATTACTGTCGAAAGTAGCGTTGAAATTCTGCATCGGAAAGAAGAGAGTATCATTGAAATTATCATCGAGTCCTTAAAATGTGGCATTGTATTTAATCAGGTAATTTTGATGTCGTATCGTTATTAATTTTTAATAATAATCTTGAAAAACGAGTTGAGAATATTTTCTTTAAACCTTTCCAGACTCCCGTGAGACCTTTCATTCCGTATAAAGTGTGGTTTACGGTTTCAAGGATCGTGTAAAGAAAATAATGGAGTTTTAGAACGGCGAGCCGAGTACTCGAGAGCAAGGGGGAACCTAAGTACATATCGCGTGCTAATGAAATTAAAAAAAAATTTTACGATACCCAGGTTTTGTTTGCTCCTTACACACACCTCGATTAGAGGCTCTCGGATGATTGGCTCGCACTACGTACGCCCGTTATCCAATAATAACGCGTACGCTCGAGTGCGCTGAAAATATTCAATTATGTACGGTAACACTGTATGTAACCACGTCTTGCAAGCCGTGAGCATACAGGATGTACTCCAATATGCGTTATTTCATCTTACCGATTGAAAACCCCGAGTTAATAGCGAATTATTCCCGCCGATAATACGATAAGCTCGGCACTGATAACGAATTAAAACCTGGAAATTAATCTCCGATATCGAGAATAAAAATCAGGGGTCTTTTTGAAAAAGTCGGCGATAATTATTCGTTAATTCGGGGCGACTTCAATTTAATGTGGAGATTTTATAGATAATTATCGTTAAGGAGACCTTCTTATCAGAGGAGGATAAGGTTACTCTAATTATCAGGATCTTCAACGTCACGGGACACCAAGGACGTGGATGCGTGATATTTTACGGTATCACTAGTCAGGATAAGAGGTGTTTTGTAAACATTAAAGAAACCATGGTGAAAGTGCATATAAACGTTGAGAGAAAAAAGAAATGTATTAACAATCTAAGGAGTTCGGAGTGGGGAAGGTCAGGGTGACAAAGACTCCGAAAAAGTAGCGGGATAAAATTCGGGATTATTTCCGGGGAATTTTATTGTCGAATTTTCATGGAAGATTTATTGAAAAATAGATAGTCACATTTCTAAGGTCTTCTCACGGTGTCATCTTTAAGGGGAGAGGAATCGGAACGAGTGCCGGAAAGAGCGGAGATCGCTCACGGTTTGTCGAGTTTGCCGGACGGCAGCCGAGCCGGCGATTACGATTACGATTACGTTACCGGACCAGCCGAGGTTTATGCTGACACTTGGTATAATTTATCGCACGCGATGTAACAGTTTCAGAACTCAGCCGTGACCTGACGAAGCCGATGCGCTTCGGAGGAATTAAAAAAAAAAAAAAAACCGCAGCCCGATCGATCGATCGACTCGAGAAATGATTTAATTACCTCCGCTGGTATGAAAAAATAATTGACATATGAAATTATGCCGCCTGACGAGGGAATTTTATTTCATTTGATCTAGTGAAATGCCGACTGAGAATTATTCATAATGATCGGGGAGCTCGGTAGAGTTTCGCCCCAAGTGCATGCAGACACCTAAATGCGTTTCTCTGTACCTTGGAAGGTTCGTGGGGATTTTATTAGTGGTCTGGATTTTCTTTTATCGGGATAAGGAGAGTCCCTAGGGATCGGTTTAGATCCCTGGAGAAACCTGGGAGAATGATGCCGCACGAGGCATCAAACGGCGGGGCGACCGCAAGAAAGCGAATCACCCCGGAGGTTGCTCGTAACCCGGGGCTGACAAGGGACCCGGGAACCCTCGATACGTCGTGTAAAAGCGTAATCCGACACGAGAAGTCGTTTCCAGGTCTAAAGTTACCAGGAATTAGAGAGAAACAAAAATCTCGACCACAAGGTGCAGCGCGACGACGTAGAGAGTGCTCCGAGAGAAACCGCGGTCGCGCGGAGAGGGCTCAGCCTGCTGCAACGGAGGCTCCTAGGTCTTGTTCTCAATTTCGAAGAACCTATTAAAATGATCACTGGACACTTGGCACATCGTTAAAAATTGTTATACAATTTCGGAAAATTTATAAACATTTTTTGGGGGGTTCAGCGTACTGCAGCGTGGGCCCAGCCTGCTGCAACGGGGGCTCAGCCTACTGCAACGGAGGCTCCTAGGTCTTATTTTCAATTTCAAACAGCCTATTAAAATGGTCACTGGACAGTTTGCAAAAATAATCACAGATTTCGGTGAATTTATCAATATTGTTTATAAGTCACAGAATTCGGCAGGACGATGGGAATACCCACGAAACGTATCTTAATTCCTGAAATAAAATTCACGCTAATACGACGGAAAATTTCTAATGGCAATTTAGATACATGTTTGTACGTGATTTGCTTTTGAAAAGTGGACGTACTAAACGGTGCAAGGATTTGAGCACCTGATCGAGAAAAGTGCAGTTTCGCGGTGCACAGGTTAAACTCGAGAGAGTAATGTCGAGAGTCGCATAGGTGCACCTGCGTGCACGGGATTAGAGAAGGCGTTAGAACGGTCATTCGCAACGCCCAATAAATCCGGATTGATCCTTGAATTGGATCCTTAAAGGACCTGCGTCCTCGGACGAGGTCTCGGGGACTTAAGGCCCCGGACCTTAATGCGCCCCGAGCACGCGATCCTCGTCGGATATAATTTCGCGTCGTCCCAGATGAACGCTCGAGTCTTGAATTAATACCGGCTTTATTTATTGCATTTTGCAGTACAGCCCCTCCGATCTTCCCGTTTCCCCCTAAGAACTCCACCTCGTTAATGACGGCCAGGAAAAAGGTCGACCTTATGACGATTCAATCGATTTCACGATATTTACGGAAGCGTACAATTTATTGCGAATTTACCGGATTCATTGAATTACCGGGATTTACAGATTTGCACAATTTATTAGCCACCGAATGATTGGATATTTATCGGAGGGGTATTGATACAGATATCGGAATTTTTATTGAATTTATCAGGTAACAACAAACGGGAGATATTTAATAGATGATTTATTAAGGGGGCATGAAAGTGGCATCTGATGAATCGGTCGCGAGACTTTTAGAAAAATTGGTTTAGAGATGTTTTAAAAAATTGTTTGTGTTTCTTATATTTTTTTTTGTATATACTTTTTTTTTAATATTCGAGTAAGAGACCTGGGGAAAAAGTGAGACGATAAGGGCGAGCGAGAGGACGGGAGGGAAATGACGAAGAGAGGTTTCAGAAGGAACGGCGGAAGGGGAGAGGAAGACGACGAAGGGGAAGCGATTACTTCGAGAAGTCGAACTCGCTTTGTCGGTTCTCGATTTCAAGGCTCGATTTGCGCCGGCGAGCGCAATTATAAGCTCGCCTCATTTTTTTTTTTTTCTTTACCCCTCTTTCGCGTTTTTTTTCCCCCGCCCTTTTCACGCCCTATCGTTATCATTACCGGCACGGAGGGGCGTGAATTACCTCGCGAATTACTTTGCGAGCCGAAAGGGAAACCGGGAACCACCGAAATCAGTAAAGCGAAGAAGTGCACCCTCGAATTACGAGGCTCGGTAATTGTAGCGCAATTGCGGAGCCGCACATCGGTTTCGAAAAGTACCCGCCGATCTTCTGGGATCCTTACTAAAAATCCGAAAATTAAATCCTGACGTGTATACACGATTTCATAAATGTACAATGTCGTTTGATAAATTCATGGTGAAAATGACGAATCGATGGGTGCCGAGTAAAGCGAAGAAGTGCAATGTCGTTTTATATATTAATGGTAAAAATGACCAATCGATGGGTATCGAGTAAAGTGGACGGATTGATCGATGCATCCCGAATTCTAATATCGATTTCCGATTTAGACGGAATTCCAATATCCGTTTGGTCGGCGGGTATCGATTATTAATTATTTACGAGGGAAGTCCCTGGAGTAACGCGTGTTTCGCCACGGGTACGTTCGTAACTCTTAACGCGAGCAATCTGCTCGAATCATTATTGCTAGAACGTTAATTGGGAACGGGTTCGCGTATCGATTCCATCGATATTATGTTAATGGCCCGCCGATTAGTTTAATAAACGATACCCCACGACGTGATAACGCCCTGCACCTCCGGCCTGCAGCGCCGTTTAACTTCCAGCCGGATAAACGATAGTTACCCTAATTAAATCTCCTTTAATCGTAGGAAATATTCCATACTTCCAGAGTGGCTCTGAGAAACGCGAAACGCGATTCGCTAGATCACTCGTTGATATTTATAATTAGTTAATCGTGGAAACAGCACAAAAAGAGAAAATCAGGAGAGAGGAAAAAAAGACCTCCTTTCCGTAAAACCTTAAAATTTATAAATATATAATAATACAACATTTTGCGGTGAATCATGTTTCAATCATGTAATGACAATTTTGTTAAATGGTTTTTTTTTTTTATATTTATTGATCCTGTAGAATGCGTGATTTCTGTATATTTTCCACGTTTCCCGGTTAAGTCGTATCTCTTATCGGTCTCCTTATATCAAACGGTAGTGCGATCGGCAAGTGACAATAAATCGATAATACTTCCCAGAAAACGTGACCTCGCGTAATGTCTAATTATTCGGACATCATCGATTTTTGGAAATTCCAATTTTCAGATTTTTCAAATAATCCCTCGAGGGCTGTTTCTCGTTTCCTCTTGCGTTTTCACGCCCGGTTAAACACGACTTTACGGCTAATTTCTCCTCGGTACACGTAAATACGCCCACGAACGAGCACTTTCTCGTAAAGTACACCAAGAGGCCGACGAAAGTTCACACAGGATGCCGGCATGCAGAATTGACAAGACGAGATTGATAAAAATAAAAAAAAAAAGAAGAAAAAGAAAACCTCCCGAAAATTCTCCACCGAGTCGAGCCGAATTTCCTTTAAAAAATATCCGATAGTAATTATTTAACAATCACTCGATAATATCTCCTCGACACGAGATGACTCCACGTGAATCTAGAAGCTCGATAAGAGCGTTATCGGAGAATTTTCATAATAAAAAGAAAATATAAGGGAGGCCTATTTTATTTTTTTTACTCGCGTCCTAAGGCTACTCGACTCAGGAGGTCGGCAATTATGATAATATCCAGGAGATTCCGTTGATACCGGTAATGACGATAATGACAGTAATGAGGATAAGGTAAACACACAAGGGAACTTAGTGATTATGACGCGTTCTCGTTATCACGTACCGTGACGATTAATATGCGAATCTCAGACCGAAAGAAAGTGTCCATCGAACTGGAGAAATATTTTCTTAAAATTCAGGAAATAATAATTTCCCTGGAATAATATATATTTCCTTGGTTGGGTGAATTTTTATTTTCTCGGTGCGGAGTCTAGTTTAGTCCTGGATCAATATTTCGGGCTGGGGAATCATTTTTCTGGAGGTTCTCGAAGAGGTCCCCGAAGAGTCGCGTGCTATACACCCGCGAGTGTTTCTCGGGTAATTTACGCACTCTCTTTCCTTTTAACCCGGCTATCTTTACGATTGGATTTTACGACCGAGCTGGATAGCCGATGTGAGTGTCCGGGACACTTGACGTCCCGAGGGAAGAAGGGAAATGGCCATTTCGCGCGTAATCCTGGAGTAAATCGCAAAATCGAGTGGACGCACTCGGCGGCCATCTTGCAAGAACATTTCCTCCCTTTTAACCAATTTTGTATTAAATCTCCAAACCCTTGTAAATACCCAATTCGGTAGCAAAGGCTTGACAACTGATTAGCCAAAGGCAGGAGATTCATTTTCGTAGCTTACGTCATGTCTCACCTTGAACAATCCCACAGGAACGAAACGCTGATCCGCTCTGGCAAACGCTGACGTCAGGAGTCATTAAAAGATCCCTCCTGAAGTCAATGGCACTGTTTAAAAGCGTTCCCAGACCTAAACTGTTAAACCAGGTTATTTATTGACACTCTGGATTAATCTCCACGTGTCTAAAGATTTAAAATAGTCACCGATAAGAGGAGAATAAAAAGAGCTCTAGGAGGGTTGCTCAGAAAATGGAGGTCTCATCTGCATATATTGTTAAAAATAAATACACGCTGCCTTTGATAATTATTAGGGGAGGAATTCAGTGTACGTGATTGTCGATATAAATCCAGCGTAAAATGTGATTTTAATTTATGGGAAATTATTAAAGGGAATTTTCTTTCGGCGGTTTGTAATTGTTTATGGTAGCTGAAGCTGCTGAGATGTTTCTTATCACGCCTGTGAATTATCTTTCCGCTTGTGCCGATCATCTCTAGGCTTCGTAACTAGGCAATAAGTCATTTCAGAGGATAGGTTGCATCTCGCCTCGAAATAAATCGGTCTCCCTGTGTTGCTGTTCGCGAACACGTTGGCCAGGGTAAAAAGGTACTTCCGAGGGATCGCAACACGCGAGGGCTCCTTAAAACGTCTCGAAGGTATCCTTAAGATGCTCTCTCATCGCATTACCGTGCACAAAGGCTCCTTTTCATAGTCTTAAGACTTGGAGAAGAGGGCCGCAAAAAGGCGCTGCGTGTGGGGTAGGCAAGTGCAGGGGCAGTTAACGAGGGAATAAAAGTACCGGGAAGAAAACGAGGAAATAATCCCGACAAATTGCCGTGGAAAATTATCCGCTTGTTAATTACGAGTTTCCCCGGCGGGACTCTGCTCCTGATTTACTGGATGAGATTTAATCATTTCGGAAAGTCCCTACACAAGGAGCTCGTTCCCGTAAAACCTGGAAGAGGGGTTGAAAAAAAGAGAATGACCATTTCGAGGGATCTTTCAATTTTTTTATCCGACTTTCAATTTCATTATCCTCTCTTCTTCCCACTTTCATATCGCCTTAACGTTCTTCTCGCGTCATTTTTCCGTAAAACCTGAAAGAGTGACTGAACAAAAAAAATGGCCATTTCGAGGAATCTTTCAATTTTTTAATCCGACTTTCAATTTCATTATCCTCTCTTCTTCCCACTTTCATATCGCCTTAACGCTCTTCACGAGTCATTTTTCCGTAAAACCTGAAAGAGTGACTGGAAAAAAAATGGCCATTTCGAGGAATCTTTCAATTGTTTAATCCGACTTTCAATTTTTTTTATCCAACTTTCAATTTCATTATCCTCTCTTCTTCCCACTTTTATATCCCCTTAACGTTCTTCCCGAATGATGACACGCGATTATCAGAGATTGCTCCTGCGACAGGTGCAGCATCCCTTGAGATGATAACTAGGGGTAATAATTGGGGGGAGCGTTTTACTCGGAAACGTTTCAGTTGTAGGAAGTCTTTCTGCATTCTGGTTAGTCCTTCTGGTTGAACGAACGTTGAATTATGTTGATTGGCGATGAAGTAATATAAGCCGGGCACATCGGGACGGAGATAATCGCGTATCGACGTAATTGATCACGGAGAAGGATGACATACGGAGGACAGGTGACATGATTGCAACTGCAGTAATTACGCGGCTCGTTTACATCCCCCTTCCATTAGCTGTTATTAACCGCACTGTAATTGCGCGTCTTACTCTGGAAATCCGGGGAAAAAGTGCGTCGATGGTTAATCGATGAATTAGCAACCAATCGGTGAAATTCGAGATCGATCGATCCAATATCTTGATAAAAAAAAAATGTCACCGTAATTAAAGTTCCGTCATTGATCTTTTTAATAATTTTCCAAAAATCGATAGGTCACAATTCTTGAGATTTTCATTTATTTCAGATTTTTACCATCTCGTGAGGAGAACGAAAGAGTGGAAGAAATATATTTTTTTAGGAGGGATTAATTGTTGTTTATTTTTTTCCAATCGATATTTCTAGTCAATCGCCATTCATAAGGCCGAATAAACTTCTTCAAAGCCTTCCTCTCTGCCATGTAGACGGGTTTATATAAATGAACCCGTAAATCCTGTAAATGCATCGGGTGCACTTGAGCGCGATGCAATTGCACTCGGTGCAATGGCGCCTGGAAGGATTAAAATGCACTGAGGATCTTTGTGTTGAGACGATCGAGCGAATCGATACCGATCGTTCCCTCGAATTGATCCCATCCTGTCGAGGATGCACCGATGCACCCAATTGCACCGAATCGGAGAATGAAAATAATCCCACGCTCCGTAAACAGTCGATCCTCTCATAATGGGCCGCTCTCTCGGATTTAAATTTCCACGGTATTTCAATTACCCCGTATTATAATTTCTGCTTCGTCTTCAAGGTCTTGGGACGCTTCTCTTTGTCATTTGACACGAGGGGGGAATTTTCATTATGTCGGGACAATTTGACATCATTTTTTAACAGGCCGAACGGCGTCGCGTAAATCAAGGAAAGGAGGCGCGAAAGTGCATGTGCTTTATGGCGCTGGTTTATTCGAACTCGGAATGCAAATTTTTTAATTCGATAAAGATATGCGTTCCGCTCGATCAGAACTGAAAACACGAGGCCCTTGCTCTATGTGAACCGATTGCTCGTAAATCTCTGTGTTCGGTGAAATCATGCGACCCGGCATAAATTCGGGAATGCATTTTTACAAACCCCCGACATTGCATTTATCTTGATAACGAGTCGTAATTAGAATTCCGACAAAATTTAACCGGCGATGTCAAACGACGTATGAATTTTT
Source organism: Orussus abietinus (assembly GCF_000612105.2). Lineage (NCBI taxonomy): Eukaryota > Metazoa > Arthropoda > Insecta > Hymenoptera > Orussidae > Orussus > Orussus abietinus. Next base: position 786,439 of record NW_019394714.1, read on the forward strand.
TACATACATCGGATGTAAAGAATTAATGTATTAATGTACTAATGAACGTATATAAAAATCCGACACCGAGATAAAGGATTTCATTGAACCGCGGAAATGTATTCCTTTGAACGGTGGCAATTATTTCAATGGAATAAATTGAAATAAATTGGAATAAATTGGAGTAAATTGCAAATGTCAGTTTTCTCGCGGGATGATTCTAAGATTGAATCCAGGGAAGAGCAGGGGTGAATTTTTACAGGACGATGTGGCTCGGTAAAAGTACTCCTTCAAAGTACTTCCGGCTTCGGCTCGCGTGCTGATAACCAAACGAGGAAGACTGGTTTCCTCGCCTATTTCGCGTTTCTCCAGCCACACCATGTAATTCCCATTTACTGGCCAAGTAAACCACCAGATATCTCAGGCAGGATGCCCCAGGATCGCAGGAATCGTCCTGGACCCATAAATGCATAGAAAGTCCTGCACCGAGGCTGAAAACCTGAAAATCCTGCAAGAAAGGATCGCCAAAGAGTACTCACGAGTACTTGGGTAAAAAAAATTAATATCTAAAACTCGTGAATAAAACAATTACCACGGCATGCCATGGAAAGATTAAATAAATAATGCCGAAGGGTCCTGCGTCATTTTCAGGACGCAGTTGTGACATTAATTAATATGGGGTAGAAAAAAGAAATTCTTCCCTGTAAATTAATTACTCAGAGAGTACATATGCTAAACATACTAAACATACTCGGATGATTCATAACTGCATCTAGTGGAGCACTTAAGCGCAACTAGTCTTGCACTATAATTCCTTTGACGTGCCGCTCGTTGTGCAATTCAAGGATTATTTGTCTGACGTACCGCTCGTTAAACAATTAATTAACCTCTCGACAGGGCCTTCGATGGGATTTTAATAATATTTCTCCCTATGCGTGAATATATCCAGGGTGTGGGATGTCGACGTAGAAATTAATTACTACAATTACCGTGTAATGTGCGCCCACGTGCTCTGGAGGGGGACGCTGCAATTACATAGATATGCAACAAAGTGCAGAATTCCATTCGGTTAGTATTTTTTCTATCGATAATAAATGACGTAAATATGCATTATCCCCTCATGGGGAATGATTGGAATTTATTCCGTACTTAAAATAATTAAATGCGGTTTGTCCCCCCGTTTCCATAACCGTCACTCATTGTGCATAACAGAACATTGCCCTGAAATAACTATGACCGGATTCAAAGTCCGGGGTTTGTAACTAGAATATCCAAGCTCCGCCTCGTTGCTTAGAAAGTTTGCGTACCGCCCAAAGGGGAAAGTCTAATGGAGGATCATTATCCTACGAGACATTGCGCGCACCTAGCGACATTACACCGTCGATAACGTTCTGAAATTCCATAGGATTTAAATATAAAAAAAATTCCCACTGGCCTTTATTACATATTAATCGGTGTAATTCTTGTCTGCATCGGCATTAATTAAGATTTCAATCGGGGTTCATTTCTTGTACAATGGAATTGCTTTACTTGTATCGCGTATCTACGTACGTCGGACTTACTTTTGAGACCGTCCGCGCCTCTTTCACCTGTATCCACATTATCCCTCTGTACATCAGGTGCACCGGTGTTAATTACATGTTGATCGGCGTTATTTCCGCGTGCGTCGGCGTTACTTTGATGTCCGTCGATGTTACTTCGGCTTGTATCGGCAGCTGCTCCAAGGAAACCCGAAAGGCATTTAATCGGCCTCGAAACGATCCCACAAAGAGGCCCGACAGATCGGCCCTCGGTATCACCTCGTTAAACATTCTGCTCACTTACTTTACGTCCTTACACCGTTTTCAGGTGCGATCGTAATTTCCTCTCTTTACAAGTCTTGCCCGAGCAGCGCTAAGTCCTTCTTGTCCTGCGCCGCGAAATTTACTCCTTCCTCCCGGGCTCACATGGGTTTCCCTCGGACGAGTTAATTAACATTAACATTAAAATCAACGAGGGGATTACCCTGAAACACTGATTATGCCGTCTTAGAGTTGGAAGAGTCCGACATATTTTTCAAATGGATGGAAAATTAAAATCGCTCGTCTGATTTATTTTCTCTAGGACAAATTAATTAAAATTGACATTATAATTAAAGAGAGGATTTTTCAAATGGATGGAAAATTAAAATCGCTCGTCTGATTTATTTTCTCTAAGGCGAATTAATTAAAATCGACGTTAAAATAAAGGAGAAGATCCCGAAATTTTTTTTTTTCAAATAGATGAAAATTAAAATGGCTCGTCTTTGGTTTTTATTTAGTCGCCTCTCTTCGCCTCCTTGCTCCTCTTCGAGGTCTCCCGAGAAGATCGTAATAGCGTGCAATTTACCGACCGATAAATCGATAAGTGGCCAGGTATCACTTACTGCGTAATGCTACCTTCGAAATGGCTAAGCGACGTTTCGTTTATAGACGGCTAGATTGAGGGCTTCTACTGCATGTTGCATTCTGCAGTACTGCACCTATTCAATAAAATACCACTGACGTGCATCGTACATTTTCTTCGAGTACTTCTGAGCCGTCAAATGCGTTTCGATGAATTGTCAAATATTAGAGAAACATTTTCTCCCCGCTAATTACGGAAATGATAATTTCGGCCGACCAATTATTGACTAGACTACTTGCACGGTGCACTTCAGAGCAATTGCAGTGGTACTCCCTTAAGGATTAATGCGAGCGAGATTAATATAAAAATTGAAGGACCCTCGCTTTACGCCTCATTACGCGTACGCGTGAGATCGGTAATGCAAATGACAAGTGTATCGATTATTTTCATGTACACGGTAATTGCGATGTCAAAATGTGGGAGTTAAAGGGCGTCACATTAACCGATGTCGAATGAGAAGCCCTGTGATAACAAATTAGCAATGATTTGCCACGCCGCTGGCGATAATTAAGCCACCGCTACATTTGCTCCAAATGACCGAGCATGTCCAAGAATTGAGGACTCGTTGCCAATTAGTTAATTAGAGATCACATGTCCGGCTGTTTGTTTCGCATCGATCAATCGAGACGAACCTCGATTCGTCGGTGACGAAATTGGGGCTCCGTCATTGACGTCATTAAAATTGATAAAAAGCTTATCAATCCCATCCGAGCCGAATATGCAAAATTCTATTTGATCGATTGATTGATAATTATTAAATATTTCGGAAATTCATACGAGTGTCCGGAAAAATCGGGAGAAAAAGACGCCGTGCACGGGGATGCATATTTTTTTTTTATTTCTTTTTTCTTCGGGGAAATTAATTTTTATTAAAATTCTTTCCTTGAGATAGGGATAGGATTTAATTGCAGTTTCAGTAGCAAGTGACACGGCATTACCGGTTCCAGGGTTTGATTAAAATGCACTTTCGCACGTGCTACCGTCCGATGACACGGCGATAGGGCTGCAGCGTTGCAGCACTGCAGCTGCAGATCGGTGCACCAGACAAGTCGGACTGCAGCGGCATACATCGTCTAATAGGCACATGCCAACAATCGCTAATCTACCCTGCCCTAACCGCAATAATCGCATTCTCTATCGGAACAACTATATCCTGCATATTATTCCAGCCATGCGCGATATTCCCCGGAGAGAACTCAATCTCCCCCCGACATTGAATAATTAAACAAAGTGTAATTAATCTCCCATAATTAGTGACAAGGTGTAATTATTTCCAAGTCAATTTCCCGTAAAACACGAACTATGGAAAATAAGTGGTAGTTAGAGTATCCTTTAATTGTTGCACATTTAAGGATGCATTTCCGGATGCAGCATGACTTAAAAGAAAAGTCTGATTTAATCTTTCACATTAAGATTCAATTTATTTACCCACTGTTAATCATTTGTCAGGTGAGATTATTTCGTTCAGTTGAATGACGTGATGAGCTACGTCTTAAAAATCATTTTTAACGGGTTTATATATGTAGTCATGAAATGAGTGGAACACACATGTTGCTGTTATACGATCGGAAAGGCGCGATCGATTTGATCAGTGGTAATCGATTTGCATAATGCGGATTAAGCCGCGCAAAGGAGACAGTGACGCGTCTCGTTGACTGTAAATTATTGTCATTAATTATCATCATTAAGAAGAACGGTAATCCGATGATCCTGTTTCCCGGCTGTCGGACGAGTTCCAGGACCCTGAAGGATAATCCGCGGATTTACTTAGACAGTTCACGCACGAGTCGCATAATCAAAGATCATCGATGACCTCGTGTCTGGCCCTAATTTGAATACAATGGGACCGTCGCGCCGATCACGTTGCCAATTGACAAATGCAATGACATAGAAAAGGACGAAATTTAGTATTCGGTCTGACAAGTTCTCCGAAGACGAGTCCTTGAGGCTGGATGACTGTTCACGATCGGAAAATGTCCTGCCGCCTAATATTTAATTTTTCACCCGTCTTTAATAAACCGAACCCACGCAGGAAATGTCACTTATCAGGACCTAAGGTGATAACACGCGATGCATTTTTTTTTTCTAGGCTGTCGCTGCAACGTCGTTGGATCGACGTCCACTGCATGTGACATCATAACAGGTCAATGTCAATGCAAACCCCATGTGATTGGCAGATCATGTGACCAGTGCAAGGTAAGGACCTCGTGATAACGAGCCCCACTGATTAACAATGTGAAATAATTATTAAGAAAAATATGCGTTATGTACGGAGTCATTAAAGGGTTTCTTTAGCTTAGGATCATGTGTCCATTTCGTGGTTAATTTACTCGGGAGATATTTGTTTTGTCAAAGGTCAGTTACTGGGGCATGGCGACAGGTGCAGGATGCGCCCCTTGCGGATGCGACTCGATGGGATCCTTCAACTCTTCCTGTAGGGATGACACCGGACATTGTTATTGCAAACCCGGCGTGGGTGGACCTCGATGCGATGACTGTCTGCCAGGATATTACGGATTCTCCGAGAAAGGATGTCAATGTGAGTCATGCTCTCGATAGCAGGTCGTGGGATGACAGCTCGGAATAAATGACGTCCTCGAAGGACTTTAAATCAATCTGGAAGCCCTTTCAAAGCTTGTCCCTTGACAGGAAGAAGAAAAAGGAGGGAGGAATAAATTAAACCCAGGGATATAAACATACAAAGACGGATGATAATGGACGTGACCCTTAAAACCCTTAAAATCACCGATAACTTCTTATCCTATTTCAACCTTCTCTCATTCATGATGATGATCATGGTCCGTAGTTAATTAATCGAATTGAAAAAGATTCTGCTCATAAATTGGAATTAAAGGGAAGGAAAAAAGAAATTAATGGGGGTCCTTGGCACTCCTCTTCTAGAGGCGCGATCTGGTAACATTGACACGATTAACATTAACATTAACGTCGTCAGGGATTAAATTAACCGTGTTAGAGCTCATAGCTCGTAACTAGTTGACGATGATATTGATTCCCATGATTGTTTATGGGAAAGGAGGAGCCATCTCTGTAGAAGTTATGTCCTTATGGGGGAATTTCTCATGGTCTGAGCGGTCCATCGAGTCGGTCTCGAGGATTTGCATAAAGTACGTCCAGTCAGGTGACATAAAGTACGTCGCAAGGATGGGACGTCTGTTTACTTCGTCCTTTGGAGGAGCTGCAGGAAGCCGAAGGAGTCGTTCGGTCGGAGGTCTTAAACGACACTCGCAACCGGCCGGGATGCCTCGTGCACGGGATTTGCATAATCGCCGTTTAAGGTGCATTTCCAGGGGCGAATTAACGCAAGCTAGAAACGCTTTACGACGAGCAGCTGTTGCAAGTCGTTAAGTAATATCAATATTTACGAGGCGCAAAGTGGATCGCCCTAGCTTCGGATTTCCCCTAGAAAAGTCCTCTTTTCCTCCGGCTCGCTCCAATCCGCGATCGTTTGCCTTATCAAGGAACGACGGCCTACTGATACCGTCTAAATGGAATATAACAATTAAACTCACTTATAACATAATATAACAATTAAGTCACTTTTCAAAGGCACTTATTTTTTTTTTCTCATGAACAAATGTCCATTAAATTAATTTTTGCAATTTTTTTTTTTCGGTCTTATCTAGGGCAAATTAAACTCGAGGGGTTTTTATGAGCGAGCCCTGAATTTATGGCATTTATCATTCTCTCCGGAGCAGGAATTAATTATGTTAAAAAAATTGTTGCAATGATTTTACAGTGTGCGACATTTGCGACCGTCCAGGACACATTTGCGACCCCGACACTGGACGTTGCATCTGCCCTGCCCTGACTTTTGGAGAACATTGCGATCGTTGCAGACCAGGGTCCTACGACCTGGTACCAGGTTTAGGATGCAAGCCCTGCAGCTGCAGCCCAGGGTCCACCAGGCCTCATTGCGACGCCTATGGCCAATGCCCCTGCAGGGATGGGTTCGAGGGACTCAGGTGCGACAGGTGCAGCAGGGGGTACTACGGCTACCCTAGGTGCAGGCCCTGCAGCTGCAGCATCCTTGGCACTCGCCAATGCCAAGACGGAATCTGCAGTTGCGACGAAAATGGCCAATGTCCCTGCAAGGTACTCACCGAACAACCGAAGCCCTTTTCCTTTTTTACAAATAGTCCACATGCTATCACGGTGCACCATGCCAAGGATTCGATAAGGGATTTCCCTCCAGTCGTGATTAATTTTTTTTTTTATTCCACTCGCAGGAGAATGCAATCAGCAGGCAGTGCAATCAATGCAAAGAGGGGACTTTCGGCCTGGCTGCAGAAAATCCAAAAGGATGCACCGAGTGCTTCTGCTTCGGGAGGTCAACTCTCTGTCATCAAGCTGGACTGACCTGGGGTCAACGGAGACTGTCACGTCCGAGAGTCCTGGCGGTCAATGATTCGATCAATGACGTAGTCGTAAGTCTCCTCAAAAAGCACTTGCCTATAAAAATTGGGGAATAAAGTGGAAGATTTAAACGATACCACGAAAAACTCTCAGGTGACGAACTACGGTTCCTCGATGACGTTCTCCTCCCTTAACGGAGGATTAAACGTGACGAACGGATTGTCGGTCATTCCTGGGACCGAAGGCGATGTCACGCTGTCATCTAATTTGTACTACAATTACCCCCTATATTGGCAGCTGCCAATCTCCTTCCTGGGGGACAAGGTAAGGATTATATTTTTTACGCGGTACCCCCTTTTACATTTAACAGATTAAGGATCTTTCGATCCCATAGGTCGTTTCTTATGGCGGTTTTCTGAGATTCTCGACCAAGACCGAAGGTGGCGAGCCGTTGCACTCCAGTTCGCGGTATCCCCTCGTGCAGCTGCAGGGTAACAAGATCATCCTGGAGTACTACCTGCACCTGCCAGTTACCAACGACCACTACGAGATCAGGTGAAGAGTCGGTGCGAGCTTCGGATCGACTTTTGCCCTGCAAGGCCAACTAAACCATGGGTTTGCTTCCAGGTTGCACGAGTCCTTGTGGCAGGTGCACAATCGGCCCGATTACAAGGTGTCCAGAGAGCAGCTCATGGTGGCCTTGCAGAATGTGCAGCACATCCTGCTGAAGGCGTCCGATCACTCGGAATTCCAGAAAATCACGTGAGCGATTTCCCCATTTTCAAGGAAATCCTCCTAAGTGCCGGGAAATGTATCATCAAACATAATTCACTGAAATCCATGCCCGGAAAAAAAAAATTAACTCCCCTTTATGGTGTTTTCATTTAAGACCATACATTCCCTTAATTCGGGGATTTTCTTTAAATGTAATTGCTTTTTCTATTTTTTTTTTTTTTTTTCCTTTGAAACTGCAGAATATCTAGTACGGATAATTTGATCGAACGTTTAATTTTTTTTTTTCATTTATTTTTTCGAGCATCTCTCGAGCCTGGCATCGATATATCGAGAGTGATTACGCAGACGGGAAAATTTGTGAACGTTTTTCCAGGCTTTTAGAGGCCTCTTTGGATGCTGCGGTCCTGACACCCACGCACTCGCCCCCGCTGGCCACGGGGATCGAGATTTGCGAGTGCCCTCCGGAATACAATAGCACTTCCTGTCAAGATCCCAGTTTAGGTTACTATAGGTGGTACAACAATAGCACCGCGACTTCCACTATCATCATCGAGCTCGTCGGGGAGGCGAGGCGATGCCAGTGCAACGGCAGATCGGAGATCTGCGACAGAGAAACTGGACACTGTCTGGTGAGGATAAGTCATCGGAGTCATAAATTAAATATGTTATAATGTGAAAAAAATTATATAAAAAAAAAACAATTGAAAACCATGAAATCCCACGAGCGTCACTCTTGGCACTCTAGCCTCCACATTTGCATTGCGACACTTCAAACGATTCGGTGCCACTTCGGTACCCTTGAAGTCTTTCATGAACCGGCAGGAAGAATTGCAATGTGAGCTTTTTTTCAGAATTGCCGAAAAAATTCAGCAGGGGCGCGTTGCGAGGTCTGCGCGGAGAGCTTTTATGGGGATCCCGATTTCGAGGGCTGCAGACCTTGTCCTTGTCCCCAGGCTGATAAGAGGTTCTCCAAGACGTGCGTGGTGAACTCTGACACGGAAGCCATTTGTCACTGCAAACCAGGTAAACGAGATGATGTCAATTTCAATTTTTTTCTATTTTTTTTTTAATTATTATTACAGCATAAATACGAAATTTGCATTTGCGTCGACAGGTTACATCGGGGACTTTTGCGAAAGATGCGAGTTCGGTTATTATGGGAAACCGGACTTGCCGGGGGGAGTTTGCGTGCCATGCAACTGCAATCCAGCTGGAAGTACTGGGGACGAATGTGACGAATTTACTGGACAATGCACCTGCAGGGATGGATCCACTGGGAGGGATTGCTCCGAGTGCACTGCACCTCGACATGCATTTATCAATGACGTCTGCACGTGTAGGTACAATTGCTCGTCGGCAAAGCGTGATATACCGGAACCTGAAGGAGATAGTTCTCCCCTTGTTATCACTCTTAATCAATTCTGCAACTGGTCCTGGAATTAATTACCGCTGTTGCACCTTAGCGTGCAACGACAACTGCACGGGGATCCTCTTGGACGACTTGGAGCTGCTCTCATTGACACTTGCTGAGGAGACCACGCACATTTCTGGGGGGTATGTTCCTCCACCCTGGGAAGAACTTGACTTTGTCGACTCCAATGCCACGATGCTCCACGAGGAGGTAGAGGCTGATAAGAAAGTCAGGCAAAGGCTGAGGAACGTACCGAGGTACGAATACAGCAGGATGCTGAAGAACGCTGAAGGACTCCTCAGGAGTGTAAGCTTGGATTTGATAAATCTTCGAAATTTCGATAAAGGACCTCAGGAGTTCATATCAGGGATTCATTTTTTCAGGTGAAAGATCAGGTGGATCGGGCTGAGGTCTGGAAGTCCAGGACCGAGGTGTGCAAGAATAATGGCTTCGAGACGCTTTTAGAAACCTCCACCCTGAAGAAGAAGCTGCAGGGTGTGGAATTGTCGTTTTTTCTTCGGTTATACAAGACCGTGTTATTTTTTTACACTAGGTCGAAATTACAGGGCATTGATGAATATTAATTACCATATTTTCCTCTCAGATACGGTGTCGGAGCTCTTCAGGTACGGCGACGGCGATCGGAAAGTCGAAATTCAAAAAGCTCTCAAGGAGGCCAGGAGGACTTTGAATGGATTGAAGATCGTAGACTTTTCGGATAAGTCTCGAGAGATCCAACGCGTTTTGGAGTAAGCCTAGAAAATGCATAAAAAGCTCATAAAAATTCATAAAAAAGCTCCTAATTTGCCAGGGAGTTTATAGTAATTGTGAATTTTTTTTTTTTCCCCAGCGACGCCGTGGAATATATCGATTGGTTGAACTCTCGATACGATCCGCGAGAGTCCCTTGCAAAAACCAAGAAAATCGCGGAAATTCTCTCCGATAAGGTGAAGGACTTGAGGACAATCCTGGAGGACACCATGGAGACATTGTTCACCTACGACGGATTCTACAAGGAAATTAACAGGACCTTAGACGACCTCAAGTATCACCGGAATAAAATAACTGGCTTGAATTACGATATCCTGGAATCGATAAACGAGGGTGATAAGTTAATCAACGATGCGAGAAAATCCATACTCGACAGCGAGAAGAATTTTCAGGTATCCTCGATAAGGCCGGAAAAATTCAGGAAAAAATAGGGTATCGAATATGAATTTTTTTTATCGTATTTCAGAGCATTCCTAAATTGCGAAGTAGATTGATCAACGGGACGGAAGACTTGAATGTTAAGGAAGAGATTTTATACAGACTTAATTACGAGTACGAGGAGAAATATGTACTCCCTGCTGTAGAGCACGCTCAAAATCTCTCGAATTACGCCGATCAATATGTCGGGTATGAATGAATTTTTATCCCTTCAAATATTAACCATTATCCATGCGGTTTTACATAATTAAGACGATTGTTTGTAGTTTATTCACGGCGACGAGGAACGAGGCGGCGAATCCTTTGAAGGCGAGTCATGCATATCAAACAATTGTTGACACATTAATGGTCGCGTTAAATGCCGGGAAAGCTGCGAAGGAGATAACCGATGACGTTCATGATAAGGTTTGTAAAATTATAAAAATTGCAAAAAAAAATCTGGGCAATGGATATGGAATTGTAGTTTTTTTCTCTGAACTTTCATTGTACGAATAGTGGAAATGAAAGTACTTGAAGTCTGAAGGTACCGAAAAGTGGCTTAAAAAAATTGCGAAAATTTCGTTTAAGGTCTTCCCGGGTGGATTTCGAGAGAGGTCACTGCTGGACAGTGCAAAAGACATGTTCAAGACGTCTAACGAGCAATTGGAGAGGGCAATGCGACATGATCGACCAGTGATTACGGCAAGAGATCAGCTGGAGAGGCAAAAACAGGGGGTTGCAAATTTGAAAAACACCCTTAACAGTACGGGGATCAAGGACAACGAGATAAACATTAAATTAAGGGAGTTGAAGAACGAGAGCAAGAGGGGTAATTGCCGTACACTTAGGAGATTACTTAAGCTCGCTCAGAAATACCCGACAATTATTTATTAACTGTCGAAATTTATTTCCGCCCTCAGTGCAAGATAATTTGCATACGATTTCGGCGGGTAACGAAGAAGTCCTGGGATCGATTCACCGTTCGGAAATTCTGATAGAGGATCTTAATCAAGGAGTGTCCAACGTCTTGAAACCAAAGCTGAACGATTTGAAACGAGAAGGGGACTCGAAGATCAGCCTCGCCACTGAGAAGTGTATGGAAATTAATTTAGAATAATTATTAGTTAAGTTTTTGAGGTAGGTACAATAATGGCTCTTTCAGTGGCAGATGCGCAGAGTGACATTAAAAAAGCAGATGCCAAATTGACAAGCTTGACCCACGCAGCGATGACACGTCAAGCCGAGTTCGACAAATGGAACGACACCTTGGCGAGGAAATTGCAAAACCTTAAGAATAAAATCGCAGAGGCGCGGAACACCGCCGATGGGGTAATTAACAATTAGGGGGATGCCTTTTCGAAAGGATAAAAAATTACATATTTTTTCCTTCGGTCTTTTCAGATCAGGATTTCATTGAAATCAGTGTATGGCAAAAAGTGCGTAAGGTCTTACAGACCGACCGCATTGCAGCCATCCACGACAACGACCATTGTCATGACATTTGCCATTGACAAGCACCACAGAGAGGGGGTGCTCTTCTACTTGCCGAGTAGCATGAACGTAAGGAATTCCGAAATTTCAAATCCCTCCTTACATTTTCTCTCCTCCCCTATTTAGTAAAGTAAAAGTGAAGAGAGAGATTAAATCTGGGATAAGAGGAGCCAGGAGAAATTATTATATAATATTGGTAAGGGGGATAAGGTTCAATCTTCCGGTAATTTTTAGGACGATTTCGTGGCGTTGGAAATGGTCAATCGAAAAATCAGATTCGTGTGGAACGTGGGTGGAGGTACCGGTGTTATCACCCACCCAGAAGTGATAGAGTCAGGTGGGATCGAAGAAGACAATTTCTGGTACCGAGTCGAGGCGGAAAGGTGAAATTAAATATGATTCCTTAATAAGGGATTATGTCATCCCTTGCGTTACTTAAACCTTGCAATCATATCCCCAGGACCATGTATGTAGGCAAATTGAGTGTCAGGAAGCAGCTCTCCACTTCCGGGCGATATCTCCCCGCTATCAACGCAACGAGCTCCGATTATGGCAGATTGGACGTGACAATGACCGACAGAGTTTGGCTAGGTGGGATCCCGGAATCTCAAAGAAGGCCGATGGAACTAATTGCCAGCAATGGGCTTCCCGTTTGCGTCCATCAAGTGATTTTAGATGGGAAGCCATTTGGGCTTTGGAACTTCGTCACCACCGCGCCGGACATGGCGTGTGAGGCGTGCATGGAAGGGTAATATTAAATTAATAAAAATTCCACACCTGGACGAAACGGACCAGACTTCATAATTCTTATTAATTTAATATCTCACTAAACCGCCTGTAGAAAAATTCATCCCCTTAATGCCCATCCTAAGACCTGGTTATTAATTGTAACAATCCAATCTCCCCGTTTCCAGGGTGGAGGATGCCAGAGATGACATCGCTTACAGTTTTAATGGAGAAGGTTACGCGGTTAGAAGCAGAGTATCTTCCGGTCCTTACAACAAATACACATTTGGAGTCTCCATCAGTTTCAGGACCTTCGACGAAAACGCCCTCCTCTTCCTGGCGATCAATCAAGAGAACGTACGCGTGGATATCTATTTATTAATTTTTTTATTTATCCCCGAGCTTCCTCATCCCTAGATTTTCCTCGGGTCGTTTAGAGCATTGGCAGAATTTACAATATTTATTAACGAGGTTTCCTCCCAACAGAGTCAACATATCATGATTTTCCTCCGGGAAGGAAGAGTCATCCTGCATGTCGGGTATGGAGGGAACGTCAGCATGGAGATGTCCTCCACCCAGAAGTACAACAATGGGAACTGGACAAAAGTCGATGCCTTCAGGCAGTACCAACTCCGGAAGAACATTGAAAAGTGCAGTCTGAGCGTGAATGGCGAGGTGGACAAGAAAATAGGAGCTCCGACACCTCAGCCGAAAAATGAAGACATTCCTGATTTAGCGCAAGCGAAGTATTACATAGGTGGAGTGCCTCCCAGTTTTCACGCGGAAAAACTGCTTCTTCCCTCCCAGATTTCTTTCCTTGGTTGCATGTCGAACATCATCATCCAAGAGGGTTACGACCCCATGGCTGAACAGTATTACGGGGTGGAGCCGAGTTGTGGGAACAGAGTGAGTAGTAGAATAAAAATAAATTACTAATCAGCTGATATCCAATCTCAATGCGATGTAAAAAACAAAGTAACCCTCGGTCTATATATGAGATCCCTCCAAATCGCGTCTATCGAATCCCTTGAAACTTTTTCCACGTGGATATGAAAGCCCAAGGGAGGTCTCGAGGCCCATACATTTAATGGTTTTTTATTCATTTGATCGTGGATATTTTTTTTTTTAATTTTTTACGCCGCGGGAAGAAGGTCGGAAAAGCGGTGGGAGAGGGTCACGCTCTTCAGGGTCGGAAGAATTGAAAAGTGGAAGGTTAATCCTTTGAAATCTTATCAACAGGCCTTGAAGATTGTCGGATTTTATGGGGATGGGTACTTGGAGCACCGTGCTTTTACCTTGAAGAAGATATCCTCGGCTATCAGCTTCTCCTTCAGGACTATGCAGAGTGACGCCATGCTCCTTTTGTCCACCTTCCAGGGACAGGAAGAGAGACTGACCAATATGCAGACATCGGAGGGAGACTCGATTGTAATTGCACTACCGAATTAAGATTTTGATAAGGTGGAGTTTGAATGGTATCAACACTTATTGGATTTTACAGAAGGACAGCTACTACTCCGTGGCCGTTGTCAATGGACAAGTTCAGGTGCGCATTAATTCGGGAAGAGGTGAACTTATGATCCGGAGTAATAGTACTTTCAATGACGGGAAGTACCACTCGGTGTTGGTGCTGAAGAAGAGAAAAGACGTGGAACTGAGGATCGATGACGCTTATCAGAGCAGTGGGAGATTGCCAACAGGAGCGGCTATCAGAGCCCCGGAATCAAATGGTGGACTCTTTTTTGGGGGATTGCCAGCATTGATAAATAATACAAACATGATAGGGACCACCGTTCCCTTGTACGGTGCGATCAAGGACGCTATCTTTAACGACGAGTAAGTGTAAAAATAAAATAAATTAACATTAATTAATATCAAACATCAGGATTCGATCGCACCGTTCTCCTTCAAAGGAGGATATATGAATTAATATTCATATACATTGAATCCCAGTTCTTGAAATGTACTTCCTTGGGTCAATTATATATTTTATTACCGTGGATTGTTTAAATAAAAAAATTTATTTTCTCAGGGTCTTGAGGTTCGACGAGGCCACCGCATTCGATCATGCTCTGATCGGTCGATCAGGACCTAGGTTGGGCAAGGACCCTCCAACCTACGTCCCTTCTGCATCCTTATCAAGAGGTATGTCAACCCAGCCGGAAGGATGTCAAAAAGTGCCATATTACTCTCTGGAACCCGGAGCTCTAAAATTCGGTGATAAGCCGCAGAGTCATACGCAACTGTACCTGAACTTCAAGAAATTCTGGGAGAAGAAGTACGTGATCGAGTTCGACTTCCGGACTTACTACCCGAACGGGTTGCTGTTCATCACTCCGGTATGCCAAATCGAGTTATCAGACTTTGGTGATAAGGATATTATATGGTATCGGGACCTTGATCCGATTCGATGAATTTATTAAGGGCCTGAGACTGAAGCAATACCTGATGGTGGTGATCCGCGATGGGCAGCTCTCCCTCTTGGTGAAGAGCAAGCAGAAGAAGGAGATATTATTCAAAACCCCCTGCAACGACGGGAACTGGCACCACGTGGTGATAAGCCACGACGAGAGGAAGCTGACATTGGTGGTTGACACCCAGACCCCTAGGACTATCAAAGTTCCGAGGAAAATCGGCTTGGCGTCCATGATGTACATCGGTGGCCTCCCCGAAAGTGGTACTCCACTTCCGGACCAGGTTGTCGCCAAATTGGACACCCTGAAGGGCTGCATCAGAGGCCTCAGAGTCAACGGCAACATCTACGACATGGTTGGCTCTACAAGCAGAGCCTACAATGTCGGACAATGCTTCCCAAGTGTCGAAAGTGGAGCTTACTTCCAGGATGACGCTTACGCGATATACAGTAATTTCTCCTGGGCGCAGTTTTGCCAATTTTAATCGTACAAGATAATTTCTCCAGGTACAGTTTGGCTTTCCCTTTTCAGAGAAGAACTTCGAACTGGGAGCCGTCCTGGAACTTCAACTTGAGTTCAGGACTTCCGAACTGTCGGGGGTTTTGCTCTCCGTAACCGCGCCTGGAGGCACTCCTTCGTTGGCATTAGAGCTGAACAATGGCAAAGTCATAATGTCTGGTGACCTGGGCGACAATAATCCCCTGTATGTTGAGCAACATTTCTCGAGTCCTTATGCCATATGCGACAACCGGTGGCACAGGATACAGGCGGTCTATAACGACGAAGAGTTGACTCTGAAGGTGGACGAGCTGGAC
The DNA here is from genome assembly GCF_000612105.2 of Orussus abietinus. Lineage (NCBI taxonomy): Eukaryota > Metazoa > Arthropoda > Insecta > Hymenoptera > Orussidae > Orussus > Orussus abietinus. Next base: position 801,996 of record NW_019394714.1, read on the forward strand.
CAGAAATTTGGACTTCCTGCCAATGTCAATTACCATTTCATGGGCTCTACTGGATCGAGTCCTTTGTACATCGGTGGACTGCCAGGTGAACGATAAGAAACTTCAATCGACCTACTTTGTTCGGTTAAGTTTCGCGTTTCTTACAAATTTCCTTACCGGAACTCTTTACCGCAAGTTAAGGCTAAAGATTCTCAAGTGACACTGGTCATCTTTATTCTTACCGTCGACTACTGACCTTCCCCTTTATCATTTAATATTACCACAATTTACGGGATCTTCTTTTCATTAGTGACGTTGAGAATAATTGTTAATAATTTTACATCGCAGCCTCCGTTCCCAAGGGAACATTGCTCAGTCGGGACCATTTCAACGGGTGCATTCGGAACGTCATGATGGGAGGCGAAAGGCGGGATTGGACGGACATGGCCGAATTGCACAATATTCATCTTAGCTCGTGCCCCGTGCAATAAAAATCCTCGATCGGTGCAATTTGTGCAACATCGCCACCTCCAAAGACCCCATGATCGAGTGGAAGTGGAACTCCTATACGTGGAAAAGAGCGGGAGTTTCCCCGCACCTCGGATTCCGTAAATCCTTAAGGCGATGCGAAAGTGGCATCTCAGGATGCAATTTTGAACGTACACAAAATTCAAGAAATATCTATAAACAAATTTCATGTCAAGGCCTACGTGTTCAAGTTGTTCAGTTTGAAACGATTCGGTACACCTGGTCTGGAGATAGGTATTGTAAAAAAGACCTCTTTGACGGCACTTTCGCATAAGCCCTTAAGGCATAAGGCGTTAACAATTAAGACTTAACAAAGCCAAAAGATGCTAGACCGAGCGTGCGGAAAATCCGGCGCTCGGCACGAGGTCAGAAACGTCTGGAATCGTTAACAATTGTCCCGGGAATGAATTTGAGAAACAATGGACGAAGGGGTTAATGTGAAATCCAGGAACTCTACCGAGTTCCTAATCTAGCCTTCGACATCGCGCATCTAATAGTCATTCCATCGAGATCGCATTTAATCCGTACCGACCAGAAACGAGTATATTAATTGCTCTCGCAATGATTATTACCACGGTCCAAAAAAGTCCCTGTCGATTAATGACAGATCACCGAATAGTTCATGAAAGCATGTCTGTACAGATAAACGTACTCGTGTGAGCGTTGACATTCTACGTATGTAAGTAGCGAGATCACTGCCATATAGAGTAATTACGATAATTATCGCCCGCCATAAGTCAGACTCTGTAGATCAGTATTTAACGTTATTAATTTATTACATGATAATATAATGAAGAGCGAAGATTTCTAGCGAGGCGGGACTACCTTTTGTACTTTTATAGCGGAAAGTCTAGAGTATATGTTAATGTATATGTCGCAACGACCCTGTCAATTGTTCTCGTTGCAACGACGATAAGGCATTGACATGTCTAATCACTTTAACGAGACATCCATGCGAACGTAGACAAAGACGCCTCATGCTGGATAATTAGTATTTATAATTGTTCTTAATTAATATTTCACCACGAAATGTAATATATTTTAATTGAATCAATTAACAATAAGTATTGAGACCGCCTCATTAATAATTACGTAACAAGTACGAAGAGCGTTGTTATTTGCCATTTCCTAATCATCGATGGCTGAATATCTTCGTTGGATAATTTATTTAAAAAGAAAATCATTACCCGATGATTTATTTTCCTGAAAGTGATTAATGAAATTGAAATTAATTTAAATGGACGGGTCATTCTATTCATCATTCTCGAGCATATGCAAGTCGAGAGTAAGTGTACCGAAATGGTTATTTATTAAATGCATAATGCATCTAGTTTCTAGGAGGTAAACACGAGGATTCTCTCGCAATTGGTGGTACGCTCGAAAATACAATGATTCGTGATAAGGCCCCATTCTCGAATCGCATATTAATTTTCAATCGATTCGAGGATACAGCCCAGACCACCGACGATGCAATTTCACCGGAAATTGATCCCCATCTCGATAATTTCGGTGGATCGTATAAAAAGGATTGCACATGTCTACTTCCCTCCCTTAACAAATTTCCGCGAAGGCACTTTTAAGGCCCTCCTTCGAGACATTTGCAATAAAAGCGAAGCTCCCGATTAAGTTCCCCGACATTAAAAAAGCTACAATCTCCTCTTTCTCGTCGCGAGGCTGCCATGACAGATTCAACGATCGTTTAAAAAAATTCCATATGTACAAAGGAGCTTCCTACAATTTAAACATCGAGTTCTACGAATATAAGTTTACGTCGACGATACGAAAAAAAAAAAGAAAAACAAACAGTATTACATAATATTAGGTCCTCATCCGACCCGATGCTTTTGATCGGTGACCTCGATTAAGAGTCGGGAATTCGATCGTTTAAGGGGATTAACAGTTTATAAATGACATTCTTATCAAAGTGGACTTAAATCTCTCCTACTTTCTAAACCCACGATAACCATTTTTTTCCTTCCCATTTTCCCGGAATTATTCACGCGTTAATAAATGAATCAGAAATTTCCAGCCTCGAGAGTCCGCCATTTTGAAACGCTTCTTTTTCTCCTTTCATATCATAAGGTCTACTTGATATATGAGATTAAAGAAATACAGTCGTGTAAATATTTCCTACGCCTTTCCATCCGCTTTTATGATCACTTTGATTCGTAATCTATTAACCCCCTTAAGTATGAATTAAGAATTAATTTAAATAAATGGACTTGTCGCACCCCCGGCCGAGTACGCCGAAGGACGCACATTCAATTTCATATCCTCGCCTTCAATTTCACCCTCCTGTGAGCTCCGTCGTCCTCACTTTCCATAACTCGAGGTGCCATCCGTGTCTGTATAATTGTCAATTCCTAATTACCTGATTAATCGATCGATCGCCGATAATAATTCGGCGTACTCGGTCATCAGAGAAAAATTCCCGCCGCGTCTAATTCTTCGGGAAACGCTTTGAGTCGCGGTCGGGAAATGATTAACTTATCGCTAATCGGGTCTCGAGGGGTGGAATTTCGCCTCATTCGTGGGTGTCCACCTCGTTATCAATTCGGCTGCTTCTGATTCCCGTTTTCCCCGTCCAGGGATAAATATCAGGACAAGCTTGGCACGTCTTCATGTACCGCACTCCACTCTTGTGCCACAGATTGCACACCTTCGCGTTATTGCACTTTTTCGGCCTATCCTGTAAAACGTATCAGCCGAAGATTAAATAAAATCGTTAATTAAAATGTCCACGTAGTAAATAACAATTAGGGGACCGGGGATGACATCGAGATGATAAGAAAAAAAAAAATTATATATACATATCACGCCGTTATTACGAGACTCTTACCGCATAATTGCATCCAAATGGCTCGAAATTCCCCATGAGAGACAACGGGGTGGGGTTTCTCACCCATTGGAGAGCTTGCCAGTTTGTCACGACCCAGACATCGTCCATGGCGACGATGGTGTCCAGGAAGGAGATGAAACCTTCCTTATGGTGTGGCTGAGTGAACCACGCGGCGTGGTAGAACAGACCGAAGGGTGCCCTGGAATAAATCCCCATTAATCGGTAATTCCATATTCAGGGTCCCTGAGGATAATTTCCCCATGGGGAGATTTGTTCTAGCAACCTGTTGGTCGTATAGTGCCTCTCGAAATTCTTGATAAGCATTTTATAGACCCCATCAGGGGTCGGGGGGTTGCTGCAAGCATCACCCATGGAGCACCTTCCACCGTTCAAGTCCTGCCACATCACCATGGGCACTTCCCATAGTCCTGGGTACGACCTGGTCGGACATGGGGGGATCATGCAGTCGTGGAAGAGCTTGTAATCCAAGGTGTATGGCCAGCTCGGGGGTCGATTCTCGTAAATCGGCATCGATGAGTCGTAGGTGAAGTTCGTATCCCATAGCATCTTGAACATGTTGTTGCCTCCCACCTGGGAGTAATTAATAAAACATCTTCAATAATTCTGGCTCATCGATAGAGACGTTTCGTTAGTAGGATTGCTGAATAGCATGGTACCCTCCCACGTGGAAAATCACCACCCACTTAGGACTCAATCTCGCCCCAATTTTTTTTTCTAACTTCTTTAAAATTCACATAAAATCTTATTCCGCACAGAATGTTCGGAATATCGGAATTGATTGGTTGACATTTTTTTTTCTGCATTTTAGACTTCACTTACCGAGAGGAACGGAGCTCTCATCCCTCTGACGTCTTCCAATTTGACGCCACCATAAGCCGAGAGAATTTCTCGTTGACCAGCCACCTCGCGAGCCCATTTCCTTTGCGAAAATTGCTCACCGAAACTGTGCCTAGTGGTGGAGGCAAAAATCGATCAATCGAAGGTGGGCCATATTAATAATTGATTGGAAATATATTTCTTTCGAGTACTGCGCCGAAAATGCGAAAGCAAACGATTGATCTACCGAGCTAGTGCTTCTATCTTCACTACGTATGATCCGGATAAATATTAATATTTCCTGCTGATATCTTTCTGCGGAGAACGATTTGCTTGTTCGCAAAAGAAATAAAAAAAAGAAAAAGATACGAAACGGAATTCACGTGGCACTCCAGATATGGCGAGTTCCTTGAAAGTGGGGGTCGTCTTTAATTTCTCGAAATGATTTATCAGGTAAGAGGTCATTCAATTACGAGGGAATTTCAAGAGTATCAGATCTTTTTTCAAGTTTCATCGTTTTTTCCGGGATTTAGAACGACGCCTACTTTTGGAAAACGTGTAGAAAGAGGGGCCGTGGGATTCCCAATGATTTCGCTGTTAAACAAATTCCCGGACTAGAGGGGATTTTTTAACCACATTAAAAGCAGCTGAGAGGTGGAATGGAAATAAATATTTAAGGAGTGTCATGATCTGAACGTTGCTTCGATGACTCAAGCGATGATCCCAGAAGAGAAAAGCCGGTCGAGAACCCGGGAAAAAATGAACAATGGCCGGTCGATAATTCCCTGATTTATTGAATGTAATCGATCCTAGACAAGTCACAGTTGACTTGAAGTGAGTTCCGCGTTGGTGAAAGCCGACTACCTTTTTCCCTTTTTTTTTGTTTTCCTTTTTCCCCCCCATGAACTCCCACATAGGCATGATCGAAAGCAAGAAAATGTGCCGGCAAAAGCTGTCTCGCAATTTATTCCGCATTATTTGTTCAGTGAGTGTGGACCGTTCGAGTGTAAATTTATAAATATATAAAATTATAAATTTATAAATTTATACGCCTATGAATGTATAAATTCGCGGCCTCTCTTCCGATCTGTCGTACGTTTAATTTCCAATTATTCGTCAATTCTTGTCAAGTCTAATGACGTACTTAGACTAGTACTTACGAGACCGTATGGGAGGCAATTTCATGACCGGAGGCGTACAGATTTTGGACCTGGCTGTAGTCGGTCCATTCGTGGGAAACGTAGAAAGTCGCAGAGATAGGACATCCGTTCGGGTTTTTTCTGCCCTTCTCGAAAAGGTCCGAATAAAGACCCTTGTTTAGGTCATTGACGGAATCATCGAACGTCAGGAGGACGATTTGTGGGATCTCCTCCGGCAAGTAGTCACCTGCTCGGGAATATATTTTTTTTTTTTTCCGTTTTTCCGGGATTTTCAGGAGTCGGGATTTTCGTCCAATTTCGTTTCGTCAAGTATTGTTTTTCAACATTTTCCGTCCGTTTAGGTTTTTTTTTTTGTTATCGCGTCATTTCATGGTTCATGATTCGGGAAGGTGACGGTGAGCATTTTGTCACGTTTCAGCATTCGTCATGATTTTTGCGGGAATTTGTGGAAAGAAAGACGGGGGAGAGAGAAAATGAAATCTTGTTAGTGTACAGCGTTAATGATAAGAGATAGTGCTCTGCACCGAGGAATTTTCTTGCATTAACTGCGCCAAGAGGATGCAATGTTAATGCAATTTAATGTTCCTCTCGGTGCAGCACCTGTCTGCTTAATGTCACCCGACTGCAGATTAATTGTATGCAATGATCGATTTTTAGAAATCAGAAAATTGGGTGCATTAAGGAGACAGGTGGAGTAAAAAGTCACCCATAAAGAGGGCCTCGTTTTCGATAGGAAATCATTTTTTTCAAGACCGGAAGCCTGGATCTCTTTGCTGTCCTATGTCGATTATGATTCCAGATTTATTATCTACTTTTTTTTTTTTTCAAAAATATATATCGGGCATTCTAAGGACTTCCTTTCGAAACGAGACGCGAAAGAATCGGTTAAACGCTCCTGAAGGATATGTGCAATGAGAGAGACCCAAATGCATCGAGTAACAGGACCAATGACCTCGCTTAAAATTAATGACACGCATGACTTCTGGCACGACAGTGATTTCCTTTCTCTGCGAACATTTTTCTATCCTGCACGCGAGTTCTTTACCTCTTTACCCGACTAACTCCCAACCGCTAGTGCATTTACCAAGGGAATAAATTCCAAAATTCCGCGCAATCGACGTAAAGATAACTTCCTCTCGGTACGATTAATTGCACGAAACGTCAAGACGTAAGGAATATATCTCGACCCCGGAAAACAGTAAAATCAATTTGCTGCACCCATAATCGACAAGCATGGGGCCACAAACGCGACCGAAGGAAATAAATTAAAAAAAATTAGAAACAACAGACAAATCCGAGAATAACATTTTTTTCTTCAATCCTCAGTTCATTGCATAAATTATAAAAAATTAAAAGGCGTTTTATTGAATTATTGAGAACGGTTTTGAATTTTTTTTTCGGAAGGTGTCGTTGGGACTCGGCAGCGTTTCGAGCCAAGTACTATTGAGGGAGGCTCGATCGCGATGTCTTTACTTCGGTAACTCCTTACGCTTGCGGTTGTGCAAGAAATCGTTCATGTCATTGCGGTTGCTTTTGGGTTTAGAGATTCGATTTGGCTCTCGCATCTTCTTCCTGTGTTGGTGACTTACGACACGGTGTGGGAGGCCATTTCGTGGCCGTCCGCGTAGAGGTTTTGCACCTGGCTATAATCGGTCCACTCGTGCGAGACATAAAACGTTGCAGTGATCGGACATCCGTTCGGATTCCTCCGGCCTTTTTCGAACAAGTCCGTGTACAATTCTTTGTTAAGATCGTTCACGGCATCGTCAAACGTCAGCAGAACGATCTGCGGCGTCTCCTCGGCAGTAACGCCACCTACGATTAGCAAGAAACTCAACATTTCGATCGAACCAATCGAGATTAATCAATGAGAATGATCTTAGCGCCACCTACGATTTGCAAGAAACATTTCGATCGAACCAATCGAGATTAATCAATGAGAATGATCTTACCGCCTCCTACGATCTTGCAAGAAATTCAACATTTCGATCGAACCAATCGAGATTAATCAATGACAATGATCTTACCGCCTCCTACGATTTTGCAAGAAATTAAACATTTCGATCGAACCAATCGAGGTTAATCGATGACAATAATATTAACCAACTGATTGGTGACAATTAAGGACCTCGCTGTACTCGAAAATACGCTCAGAAAAAAAAAAGTGTCATTAAACCAAGGAAATATTTTCATAATTCAAAGAATAATCATTTCACTGGAATACAGTCGAATAAATTGGATAGATTTTTCTTTGGAATAAATCTGCGCCGATTTTTATCAAGCAGCCTGGTGCAAGGAATTGGTGATAAAAATCACTGTAATTCGTGGATGAAGATGTAGAAAATAACTAATAGGAAATAATCACTTGTAGTATGTAGTATATAGGGTCAACGAAAAGGGAGACGCGGAGTCGTTTCTACTTACAGTACACGACCGAGGTTATTAACGACCGTACGGATCTGTTTCACTTTCGAACGTCCTGCACATAACGAGTATGTAACGTTAGAATCGGAGAAAGTCCTGCTACTAAATCGATCGTTAAAATCAACATTCGGAACGCGATCGGTGCCCCAGGACAATTGCATCACCGTGGTGCGTCGATATTCAATCGAGACCGGCCGCCATTTTGGAAGTCGATTCCCCAGCGTCCTTAAGACTCCATTAAACTCGAAAATTCCCCTAAATATTCCAAAAAAAATACGACAAGCAGCCAAAAATGAGATACCTCACGACCTTAGAACAATTGTTACCGGGATTCTTATCGGCTATTGATTACCGATCGATCCGTATCGAGAGAACACTAAGTAGATATTCGGTCCACTTTCTCCGAGGTTGCTTTTCGGAGAAACGTTTAAGGAATGTAGATCATATCCGGCATAATGATGCACAGTACTGCTAATATATTCCGGGACAGTGCCTCGTGACTATGTGAAAATGCCGGAGCGCGTTTTATCGACTTTTCATTAATTTATTAATTTATTCAATAATCTCTTTCAACGACTCATTTTTTTTTTCTTGAGAATTTGGAATTCCAGAAAGTGTCCCGGACTATACGAATCGATCTAAAGATTAATCAGACTTGCGACCCTGGAATTAAATTGGCAGGGATTAATCTATCCTCAGGAGCGTCGACCCGTCGATATCCGGCAAATATCGGATATTTATAATATATATAAATATATATATGAATTATTAAGAACTCGAAAATGTGTGGTGAAATTTATGCGCGTGTTATCAGACACAATACCTGGGATATCAGAACCGCCGCAATTGCAGTCTGGAAGCAGACACACGTCTTTGCGACATTTCGCAGCTGGCTTATCAACCTGCGGAGTTGGATAAATTGGAGCTGGTCTAGTTGGTGGGAATCTGTAGATATCGACGAATTCCTGCGCCTTAGATACGATTTCGGTGGAGGGTTTCAAAGTTGGCCGCAAGCGTCTGAAAAATGGACACAATGATTATTAAAAATTATGAAAAAAATTCACAAGTACACTTTCACAGCGATGAATTATTGCCGATCGTTCGATATATATATATTTTTTCTTTTTTCTTTTAAGTGCCTATTTCGAGCGATCCGGTTCTAAGTCAAGTACCGAGACTCCGCTCGGTAATTCTTCGACTATGTAAGAAAAATAATTATACTTACGGCGGAGCCGTGCCGCGGTTAACTTGCGGTCGTCCTCGACTGCAAAAGGAATGAAAGACACGTTAGCTTCGTTGCTCGCCTTACCGGAAATAAAATATTAACGTGTCCGATTTATTCAACTCGGGTGAAAGCACTAAGAAAGTGAAATTCCAGTTTAGGAGGTTGCGAGAAGAGGAGACCACCCTAATTGAACATTTTCATCTCACTTAATACCTGCAATTGTTAGCTACCCTCGTGATTTTTCAATCTTCATTAACGTTTAAAAAATATATATACCCCGGGGAATTTAAATCATACCTGGTAACACTTATGGCATATTGTCTGGCAGTCGTGATTGGCAATTGGGTGGTTGTTGTCAAAGGTACAAATGTGTCAACAATGGCATTAGGTGTCGTTGCGTGAATCACTGGATGGCTCAGCCCGTTCGTCCTGGAAAATAAACGTCTTCGTTATTTTAAAAATATTTAACATTAAATAATTATTCTCGGTCCCTAATGTGAAAGATATAATTCACCTCAGCGATTGCTGGCCGTCGTTTAATCTGAACTTGTTCTTATTAAGTTGAGCCTGAAATAAAAAATGTCAAGGGATTTCAATGAATAAAAGGGTCTTTAATCGATGGGATTGATAAGTCTCAATTGACGGGCTGCACCTGATTGTCGTAGATGTCGTAGTCTTGAACAGTGACGTCATGGTTAACATTGTACTTATCGGCGTCGTTTACGGCAACTTTTTTCGGCTTTTGCGTGTATTGCTTCGAGTTTGTCGTAACCTCGGTTATTCTGACATTGTGCTGTTGCGGTTGTTGCTGCACGGGGACTGAATGATTTACGGTGTACTGATTGTAATCTGAAACTGAATAATAATCACATACGCAAGCAGCTAAAGGCAATTAAGATCGTCGGGGTGAATTAATAATTTCACCGCGACTCTCTGAAATTTCATGTGAATCTCTCCTCTTTAGGGAAAAGATCTATTCCTTTCGGCGCAACAATTGAGCCGTCAGTTAAAATCAGTCCTCGACAATGATAGTGATAAGTACTCGAAACCGGAGTACAGAGATTATCTCTGATTTATGGTGGACGATAAATGGCCGGTTGGATTTTTCCTGTCTTCTGTAAGACCGGAATTCTATTCTGCATAATGCACCTTAGAGACTCTAATTGCGAGCCCTGCAGCCGATGATATCGGATGCATATCGTTAGTCACAGTCGATGAAGGCCCCGCAGACTCTTTAACGAGATCCCTAATGATTAGCGTCATTACATTTAACACTTAAGCCATCTCGAAAGCGAGGAAGTTTCTTTGGCACCATGCCCTCCTTACAGAGGAGGTACAACGAAATTCCACCTGTCCTAATCAGATAGGGAAATTTGAAATTTGAAATTCATTTCCGAGTTACGGTCTGCTTACGAATCTCCACTCCCATTGGATTTTTTTAAACAAGAGAAACCCGACAATCGTTTCCTCCATTTCGAATTTCGATTATTCCTCCCCGAAGAAATTCAAATTTCCCGCGGGAAATTACGACGACGTTCGGGAGTCGTTTCTTTTCCCTTTCTTATTTTTTTTTTTAATTTAATTGGGAATAATCATTCAATGTCTACCTACCATCGTCCTTGTAAATGGACACGTCGTCGTCGTAGATCGTGTAATAAGGGTAACTTTGATCGGCGTCGTTGTAATAAGACTTTGAAATAACCGGAGGTGCAGTCGAGGCGGTCGTTTTGGCAATTCGCGGCGTCTCCGTGGAAACGCTCCTGAAAAACAATTAAAAGGGGAGAAAATTTATCGTTAAGAGTATATTAAACGGATATGAAATAAATATATCTTCGAGGGGATATAAATGTATGTCACCTGTAATGAGACTCGGCTTGCGCTCGAGAACTGCCCACGCTGTCCTTGTCTCTTTCCTGGAATACAAAAATCACTGTAAATAATATTTAACGCTAATCGGGACGCAGGAACATGAACGAACTACCTGGAACTGAAAATCCCCCCGGAAAATCCGAAGGAATAATTATTTATTAATCCCTAGCTTTCGAGATTGCAATTTAAACCGAAAATTCAGACACGCTGGTAATCTACATTCAACCCACGTGCCGTCCCTCTTTACATCTCATGAAACTTTCAATTATGCAAGATCACATAATTGTTATCCTTTTGCAACACTTTCGATCCGTGAAGACCGACCGTCGTCCTTCGCGGAGTCGCATTAATCTTCACCCATGTAATCGTATTTCATCCTGAAATCCATTTCATCCACTTTACCCTTCACGCCATTTTCTCGTCCCTCAAGAGCGAAAACGAATGTTATAATAATTTTAACACTGATCCAACCTCATGTTTTACCACCTTGGACATGTAAAAAGGGACGTACGTGTAAACTTCAGATTATGATAATAGAATTAATATTCATTACCGATATGATGTTCCTTCGCAGACCATCGCGATCTCGTTGCACCTGTCCGATAGTGGAGGGCTGTCCTCGATAAACTCGTTGCTGACGATCGTTTTCAACTTCCGATGCTGGACCGTATTCGTCATCGGCATAAGTTCGTTGATGATGTTGACGTTGACGAAGTTGCCTTTCCGTCACCGTTGAAACTGGAGGTGAAGAAGAGCTGACAGGAATTTGTTGTCTCTGAGCAGGTCTGGCCTGATGTTGCTGAGGTTGCTGCTGTTGCTGATGATGCTGTTGGATCGTCTCGACTTTGGTTGCCCTGGAATAGAAATCATTAAAAGGATGGTTTCCGGTCGATTAAAGAAAATCTTCAAGTGTTCTCGTAACCAGGATTTAATAATTCGATTGTTAATTATGTAATTCCGACTGCGTAATGCCTCTTCCTTTTCTATTTCTCGTTAGACTAATTTCCATATGTCTCAGGGGAACAATGTTTATGGGTGTTAAAGGACGGAATTTTTTCCTGAGAGTTCCAAACTCAGTATAGAAAGCCGCTTAGAAAGCGCAGGCTTAAAGCGTTCCCTGCGATTCGAAGACTTCTCTTTTCGGCACTTTTGTCATGTGACTGACAAAAGCGTAATGCAAGGACGTCGGAGAGAATGAAGAGACAAAAAGAGCCGGCTATAAGTGGTCATTGGGAAACTAAGGAGAGCGATTGCGACTCGCTAACAACAGTGTCAATGATCCTCCGTGATTACTGTCTCCGATGATTGCTCCATTTACACTTTACGTAATGTCAGAGTCAATCGAAACGAAATCCGGAGCTCGGAGGGAAATTGACCAAAGTGACAACTGCCGAAAAAAAAAAAAAGAAACCTGGAAACCAGCGGATAAAAATGCGCATTCGACATTCGGGGGTGGGTATTTCATGGTAAGATGAAAGATGTACCGAAATTAATGACCCTCGAGGGGAAGGAATAACAAAATAAATGTCGTCAGTATTTCTCTGCTTATTTCTCAACAATTCTGGAATTACGCGAGACTTGCCTAAACTATGAAATCACTATACTTCTGGCGAAAGCGAGGAATGCCACGTGTGTTGATTACGTGATAGGAGAAGTCACTTTGCAGTTCGTCCCATCATCGAGTCAGTTAAATGTCATCACTGGGCATCGGATGCGACGTCATTACGCAAATCACCCGCCGAGTTAAATTATTGCATTTCGTAATACCGGAGTGATTGAATAATTTCTAAATTGTAATAACATTAATACCGTTAGAATGGTACTTTACTGATATCCTTTTATAGTATTACGCATTAAATGCTGAATTTCTCGTAATAAACGTAACATATCGCAATTGGATAAAAATTGTCAGTATTAAATTTCCATAAATATATATTTTTTTAATCGCCCTGAAAAAAATGAATCTCGAATGTTTCCGAATTTTTTAGAGCTTGCCGGTCCATTTTTTAAACGGGAACTATTAAAACAGGACCACCTCTGGGAAACAATTGCACAGGATGAAATGTGATTGAAAGTACCGAAGGATCGAGTTCCCTTTCCCACACCCATAAAACCGTGAAGAGCGATTAGAATCGAATCACGAGAGCTGAATTTACGACTCAACACCCAGCAGGGAAATTCTGAAGAATCGGCTGGATTCCTCAATCCATGGTACAAAGAGGGATTGTTGGAAACGAGCCAGGAACGAAATCGAAAGTTGAAATTCCACGAGGTAAAGTTAACTATCGAATCCCGAGAGTTCAATTAACCTCGCGTTAAAAGTAGGCTACCAGGTTGTGAAATCATTTAATCAGTGGGCTTAAAAATTTCCAATTTTTTCCTGGCATCTTCCATACGATCCCAGGAGAACGATAAGTGCTTACAGGATAATCCAGAAAATGAATAATTAAATTCACCTTTCAAGTAGGGGATCCTCTTCAGCTTCTTTAGCTGCATTTCCTCGCTCCAAACATCCCACGTTTCGGGGCCAATCGCAAGTCTGCAATTCGTGACTGGAAAATGAAAAACATTTTTTATTATATATTCACCGCTACTCCGAAATGTTCTTCTCTGTTGTGAATTAATTCCCAACGATTAAGTGTCAATTGAGTAAATTAAAAAAAAAAATTGGGGGTACAGAGAATAGTCGGGAAACGCTTTTGCAGACATTTCGAGCGGCCTTAACCGCCCACGTGAGAACCAGTCTTAAGCCCCGATAGATCGATAGATCGCGATCGATAGTCGGCTCGATGCCTCTTTACGTTTAACCGAGGCGTGGCTGATTTTTTTTTTTTTCCCAAGGATTTACCTCATGGATAGCCATTTACCATGCACGCGAGACATGTACTCCGGCGTCCCATTTTACAACACTTAGGTTAACTCGGCCATTGTTACATCGTACAGAAAACATTCCTTCGATCCTTTCCCTATCGAAAAGGCCTCCCTTGTTATCCCACGACACTCTTTTTAGAATTTCCGGAAGAATGGCGGAAACGAGTCCTCCAATAAACTTCACTTCTGCCCATCACATGGAATTTCGCAATTCCTCCGATTCTCCATGATAAAAAATTCCAAACACAAGGATTCGCATCATTTAATCCCGACTTTGAATTTTCAATGCCGACTTAAGTAATGTCAGTCCATTATAAAAATTCTTAATACTCGCATTCGCATCAATTAACCGTGATTGTTAACGTTCAATGTCAATTGTAACGGGGTCGACGCTAAATTGACAATCATTCGTTTCTTCGCGGGCAAACTAATTCTTTACTCGATCCCGGTTGCTTAACTCGATCTTGCTCGAAAACGAGGATAGATCACGTCAGGGAGAAGGATCGTGCCAGGAATGACGAGCTGCACGCGCCGAACAGGTGGGACGATTATGCAAATCCCGGCGATCGATGATTCATCGAGTCCGATCGGTCGATCGGCTTCTTCTTTCTTTCCCTTTCTTTTCCTCAAAGGACCCGAAGCCTCCGGAGTGAAATTCATGCAAACCTTCCCGATAGTCACTCGGTCATGAATAATGCACCGACTCGCCCAACGAGAGCACAGAGACCTCCTCAGACTTCCGGAAGACTTTCGACGGTCGCTGAACAGCTGATCGACACGTGGCCGCCACTCGGTCGCTGTCATTGGGACTTTAAGCATTTTTAATTGATATTTCATTGATTAATTTTTTTTCTCTGCTTATGTGTACTAACCTGTACATGAGTCCTCCTGTGCAGGACTCGAGGAGGGCTCCTCCGAATACGCATACATAATATTGCGTGCAATCACGAGGATGAGGATAATACCCGAATTCTTCAGGACATTCGAATTCCAGTCCGGCTTCGTTCCTGCTAGCTCGAGCACTCCTTCCAGGATTTCTCTGGCAGCCTGCAATAATAAATTAATAATCCATAATTAATAACGGAGCCTATCAAACGTTATTTATTTATTTTTTTTATTTAATTAGTGTCACCCACCATTATAAATAAATTATAAATCATTTACAGCCCGAAATATATTTTCCCTCCTTCCGTTCGATCTAAACCGGCCAACTTAAAATAATAAAGAATTTTCATGATCATCGTTATGAAATAATTTCCGGTATAAACATTTATTTCGACATATACAGCGATCTCTGGAGAAACACTTGCTCGGGAAAAAGTGCCGATCTAAAGGTGTTAATTTCCCGTTAAATCGACCATTAACGATCCGTGGCGAAATTAATCAGCTGCAAAACGCGACGAGAGGTAATTACCCGGCGATCGGTAAACCCCCATTTATGAAGGTACTAGAAATGCAATTTACTTCCGTGGAAAAAGTGCTTCCGATTGCACGTAAAGGTATTCACGCAATTACAATTTCCATGTAAACGAGGAATTTCATAAAGTTGTGTCACGATATCGTATTAATAAATACATTTAATAACCGTACTATGAAATCACGATATTTGTCGCTTATCAATTTTTATTTCCGATTTATTTCCCTTGCTCGTCGAATCTCTCCAGAGGTGATGATAATTTGAAAAATTAAGGTAATTGCGTATGTCGAATATTAAAAGTTTTACAGGGAATTCATAGAGCCCCTAATTGACGAGGGATTTTCGAAAAAAATCCCGGAAAATAATTGCTCACCCTGAAGCGTTCAACCTCTTCGTAAAGGCAGTTTAACAGCAGCTAGATAATACTCACTTTGGTAAGGAAAAATGCTTTTCCTTCTGGCCGGCGCTTTATGCAAAGTAGCTGCCTCGCCTATTACATCGCGTCTTAAATTACGCCGGTGCAGCCTACTCGAGGTATCGTTAACCGTGAATACTCATAAAAAACGATACAAAGGGAGCAATTACCATCAGCTGGCAGATTCACGACAGCTCATACTCGCAAAACGAAAAAAGGAAAAAAAAAGAAAATGAATTGTGGAGAATTCTCGCCGTTGCGCCACAAAGAGCACTTTCAATGGCCCCAAAGTGCAGTGAATAAATTCACGTCGACGAGGAAATAAAATTCATTTTCACGGTTTGTTTTTTATAATTATTGTTTTATACGTGCTTGGGGATATATTAGGAACACGTGAGAGCTCGTGTTTACTTATCAGGCCGTGAGTGACGGAAAGGAAAGTACGGAGAAAAAGCGAAATTGCCACGCGGCGAGTTAAATCGTCTCGGCATATTTCCCTAAGTACCTGCTAAGTACAATTGGAAAGGACACATATTGATGGCGTAATCACGTGTAAATGTTTATCGGCTATCATGTGGAAAACCTCGAAGATCGACCTATCGGCCGATTTCTTTGTAGCTCTTCAAGGCATTCGAGAGATCGAGGAGTTATGTAATTCTCATTACCGGATGAGCAACTCCGTAATACCGAACTTGATGAGTTCATTTGCATTACGCATCCTGCTCGAACCTTTCCCAGGATGAAAAAGTTCCCGAGGAGATCTAATGAGGGGGTGCAAATAAATCTCCGACGGGAGCTAATCAGAAATCTACGGAGATACGATTTAATAATAAATAAATCGAGCAAATGGAGGAGACAAAACTAGAGCCTTATCAAATATTTTTAATAACAAAGCAATGTTTAAATAAGTGCGATGAATTATTTTAGAGTGGGCTGGGTGGTAGAGGGCTCTTGAGAAAAAAATTCGACAAGATATTTATTAACGATACAGAGCGACTTCGGCGATGAAAGTGAAAGTGGCGATAAAGATTCCAATAAAAAGTACCACAAAAGCGACATACAAATGCCCGATCCGCAGAACATTCGGAGGTTTCGGCAGGACCTTTTCCCGGTACTTGCCGAAGTGCTCAATGTAAATTTTTTCCGACAACCCGGCTTCCAAAATGGCCTCCAATACCCAGCTGAGATTGGTGACCCATGGAACCCTCCTAGGAACGGTGAACTTGTAATAGAAATAAATAATCGGTTCAGGAATAATATAAAATTGCCTGGTCTCGGAGTTCTTCAGGTTCAGGGAGACCGTGGGTCCCCTAGACTTGGCCAGGGCGAAGTCCTCGCCATCGAGGATGCTCGTCAATTTCCGAGGTACATCCTTTACATCGATGACGTGGAACCTACCAAGGATATCCCTACCTAGGGAAGAGTCGTCCAGGAGGAAGTAATCCCTGGCAAAAAGTTTCCCCCCGAAGGGGGTGCTGGAATTGAGGAGTTCCCTCAGGCCCTTTATCGGCCTCTCCACCCTGGGGACGGTCAGACACCCAACGAGGATCCCCTGATAAGCATTCGTTATCACCATGGAATAGACCACCCAGAGGGACATCAGGACCCTCAGAGCCCTGGTTCTCGGCAATCTCCCGGATACTCCGAAAAACGTCGACCAGGCCAGAAGAGGAGTCAGCTGATCGTCCTCCATGGCCGCCACCGTACAGAGGATGACCACCAGGGTCATGGTCACCAGCCTCCAAACGGCTCCTGAAAACGGCACCAAGGCGTTCTTCCAGACCGCCACTAGTCCTGGCCTTTTCATTATGAAATTGTAGTTCTCGCTGAAAAATATGAAGGTGTCCTCCGTGATCTTCGAGTCGGAGATGAATATCGCCTGGGGCATCACGTGGACCTCCCTGTTCTTCAGCATCCTCTTGTGCTCCTCCACCCTGGTCGACTCAGGGGCAGTCTCGTTACTCTCCACGACGATCTCGGTGGAGAAATTCAGGGCCCTACTTGCCATGTAAAAAATGTCAGCGATGAACCCTGTCCACCTTACGACGCCGTTTTCCATCTTCTTGGAGAAGAACTCCGGCGTCGTCTGGCAGCACACTTTTAGGGGACAGTTGTAAAGATTTTGGAATTTCTTTCGGAAGAGCGACTTCTCGCTCCAGTCCGTCACCTGGTACACCTGTGTGTTGTTGCACCTGGCAGGGGTGAAGGGCATGTATGAGTATATTTCTATGTTCTTGAAGAGGTCGCAGACGATCAGCACCGCGTTCGTCGCCATCACAGACCAAAGATCGTCCAAGATGGCGAATGCCACTTTTGGGATGTTCCGTCGCTCTAGACACTTAGTGAAGCAGATCACGTAGTGCATTCTTATGTTAAATATGGAGAAGTCCAGCCTCTTCAGGAAATCCACCTCGTCGGTGAAGAAGAAGTAATGCTCGTACATGCTGATCGCGTTTTCGGACAGGAGCACGTCGTACAATTCCGGGTCCAGCGTCTTCAGGAACGCCTCCTTCAACCCTTCGTTTATGTCATTTATTTCCCCGTAATTCTGCAATTCTCCGTAGAAATCCCGAAATCTTTCTCTCGGCCCCGAATTTGGAAAGCTCCCAGGCTCCAAATTTTGGATGTATCCCGAGAAGAGGTTTATGAGCAGAGGAATTAATTGCATTTCCGATGCACCTGTCTCCAGGTTATGACTGAAAGTTCCTTTCTGATCCGATAAGAATTATTCCATGTGCATCCCTGCAGGATGCAATCAATGGAATCCCATTTCCTGATGTAAATGTTTAATGATAACGTGGTATCTTGGGTAATCGAATATATTGACTGGAGTTAAGTGATCGATTCGTTGGGAATATTGCGTGTTTATTTATTTTTTTTCTTTTCTGCTCTCGCGGGTAATAATTCAGGACATTTTTTTTTAGATCGATATCATCGAATTAAAGGATCGACAGTGATCAGGGGCTCTCACTTTCCTTGGGCAAAACCGGAACGTCATCAAGATCGATGATCGATCATCGAATCCCGACTTTAAGGTCGTCGAGTGAAAGGGAACGTTGAAAAAAGACATTTCACCTTGAGTACGATTTTGTTATTACCAATCGTCGATCATGGGAGAAAAATCAATACTTTATTTATATTTAACGCACTGTCCCAAAGTATATGAGCGATGGTATATATATAGATTTCTTAGAGAAAAAAAATGATTTATTGGAGTCAGAGGAAAAGAGCAGGAAAGTGTCTCGAAAAGGTCTGTAAAAAAAAATATGTTAATGTTAATTTCACTATCAACTGGTCGACCCTGTTTCGCGACCGGCTAAAAGACAGTCCGAAGATGTGCGGTTGATTTCTTCCTCTGGCATTCTTTCGGAAATAAATGGAAATAACAGGCGAAATGGAAAGGACAATGGCGATAAATTCTCGCGAGAAAGGAGTCGAGGACGTGACGGTCCTCGAGGTCTCTCAGTTTTCGAAAGAACTTCATTTAGCCTTGGCAATTACCAGGACTTCTGATAGAACTCAAAGAAAAGGAATCCCCGCCATTTTGGAGCTCCTCGGAATTACCGGATAGAGAAAATTCAAAAAATCGACTTTTCCTTCCTCCGAATTTACAGGCAGGACTACGACGTGAGCACCTCGAAGGATGCAGCTCAGATTATCCTAATAATCGTAAATCACGTCCAGACTCGAATGTAATGATTCTTATTAATGCATTTACAGATTTACAGCTCGACCCCTCGGGCCTCGTAAAGTTCATAATCCTTTGATAATTCCTCGGGGCAAGTAAAAATTCTAATTTCATAAATATTCCACCTCAAGTTTCTCGAGTTTATCCCGCAATTATGTAGGATTTTTTCGGATCTTTTATTAACGGATCAGGATGCAGAAAAATGCAGGTGCATCCGATCGCAGCGAATCCTTGGATAATTCCTCGGGGAAATTGAAAAAAAAAAAAATCTAATTTCATAAATATTCCACCTCAAGTTTCTCGAGTTTATCCCGCAATTACGTAGGATTTAATTTTTTTTTCGGTTCTTCACTGACAATACAGGATGCAGAAAAATGCAGGTGCATCCGATCGCAGCGAAGGTCGCACCTGGAGGTAACGATTCGAAACTCCCTCTACGAAGGCGTTATCAATTTAAATACCTCGAGGTGGAGAGGGAGAAAAAGAGCTGCGAGAGAGGAGAAAGGAAAATAAATACAGCGAAGGCAAACCGGATAAAGTTGAACCTAACCTAGGGTGGCGCCGACGCCATAATGCACTCGGATGCAGGTTCCTTGCAACCAAGGCTCCGTTATTTACCTTGCAAATACCTCAGAGGGCAGAGACTCATCCCTCCCTCTCCCAGTACCAAGGAAGGAATTTCTAAAGCATTCGATCCCCCCAAGAATTTATTAAACATGTCCTGCGACATTTTTCCGGCATAATCCTGAAGCGCAAAACGTCGAAATAAACCCTCGTCCTTTTCCTATCATTTTAAAATGTTTAAAGTGTTCTTCTTTCCTTTTCTTTTCTTTAAGATTGCATTGAGCAATGGGGCAAGGGTCCAGTCCGCATCTGGCACGAAAAGGAAGAAATATCCTGCCCGTCCAGACGGGCGTGGAAAGAGGAACTTACGAAGTCGAGAGAAGTGAAAGTCATGCGAACGAGGGAGAGAGAGAGAGAGTCAAGGGATAAAAGAGTCGACGAGTGAATGAGTGAAAGTGAGGTGGAATACCGAAGCGAGGCTTTGAAACTGGAGCACGACTTGCATAATGTCGGCCAGTCCGAGCACTCCGTAAAACCCGCGTGCACACCTACACAGCAAAATGCAGTTTCGCCCTGCAAAATCATTTTCCGATCGGTTTCTTTTCCCCCTCGATATCGGGACATTTTTCTCGCTTTTTATTCAACCGAGCTGTCGATGCAAATCGCAATGTCCGAAAGATCAACTCACGGGTAAACGAATATTACTCCTTCCTCCGGCAATAATGAAAGAGCGTAATGCACCTTGAGAGGGCATACCCGCGAGAGTGACGTATTAATTGCCCGATTTTTTAAATTTAATACCCGAATAATTGCAGCTGGCTAATTTTCAGCATTTGAGTAGTTACGTTTTAATCGTCCAATTTTTTTATATATCTTTATGAAGCGAATAACTTCCTCCGGCAATAATGAAAGAGCGTAATGCACCTTGAGAGGGCATACCCGCGAGAGTGACGTATTAATTGCCCGATTTTTTTTATTAATACCCGAATAATTGCAGTTGGCTAATTTTCAGTATTTGAGTAGTTACGTTTTAATCGTCCAATTTTTTTATATATCTTTATGAAACGAATAATTCCGGGAGCGAAATTTTGAGGATTGGAAAGCAGCATGTAAATTTCCACCTCATCCGATTCTATGTTCAGGGCACTTCGGCTAAATTGTAGGAAGTGCAAGAGATATTCAAATCTCCCATGATTTAGAGTAACCGGGAGATCGCTTTCTTTCCGTGCATTCTTAACAATGCCTGGGTAATCACACCCCGTATCAAATGTCTTTTCTCTCATATCACCCAAAGGTACCGATATCGAAAATCAACTATTTAATTTATCGGCAATTTATGCCTACAAACGTGGGACCAGGAAAATTAATTATAAAATTCAGCACGTACGGAGCAATCACTCTCGGTGCGCAACCTTGTACTGACAAATTCAGCAATGTCAGCAATTGACTTATTATGCCATTATTCTCGGACAGTTCTATTGGCGTGGTCAGTTTTCTCGAGTTAAGCTGCACCGTTTACGAAATATTTATGCGTAAAGCCTACTTAGGTGTACAAACAAGCGTAATGACAGGTGCTCGAAATAGCGTTGCGACAGGTCCACCTGAAAATTCAGGTGCATTTGCGCGTTGTATGCACTTTACCTTGGCACATACTTCGGTTCCTTGTACCAAGGTTTGCAGTTGGGAAAAAAAAATCCATTTAAACGTTGCAAATAGATATCTTGCAAGCACGCACACGGGGGAGCAATTGCCACTTTTGTCCTCCTATTTCTGTAATTGTTCGAGTGTCAGATCGGGAGGTCGTAAAACCGAACTCGGTCATGAACAGGGAATAAAAAAGAAAATAACGACAGTGACTCGAATTACCGGGGCGATTGGCAGGAATTAGCATAACCGACGAGAATGTATAGCTCGTTGCACCGTGTACCAACGGGTTGACAATTGAAACAGTACTTCGTAAAACAAATCCGTAACTTGTCCGTCGCCTTGACAAAATCATCTTCTAATTATTCCAATCTTCCGTGACGATTATTAATATGACAAGACGATGCGAAATGTCTGAATAATTCAATGTTAGG
Organism: Orussus abietinus; assembly: GCF_000612105.2. NCBI lineage: Eukaryota > Metazoa > Arthropoda > Insecta > Hymenoptera > Orussidae > Orussus > Orussus abietinus. The sequence continues at coordinate 823,890 of NW_019394714.1, forward strand.
TGATAAGTCGATTGAGTAACGATCGCGCAATCGTTCGATCCCTTGATCAGAGTGCAAAAGCTCCACCATGGCGTCCCAGATTTCTGTCGAGATTTTTCTTCAAGGATTAGTCAAGGGCCGGTGAACATCTTGAGCAACATCTCGCGAACAATCCCCCGTGGGTTATCGTCCCATGTCTCGAAACAAAGTCTAACCCAAATTTGCTTTCGGTATCGGCCAAATCTCCCCGACGTTCGTCAGGGTTGGCGAGCATCTTGAGTAATCCGTGGATTCTCTTCGCATCTTCGACTTCCCCCGAATGTTGCAATTCCGAAGTTGCAACCAAGCCATTGACTAGTCATACAAAATTTCCTCTCGACTATTATTAATATTTACAATAAATCTAAACCCCGATTCGCACGTAACAATATCGAGTCTTTTGCAAGCCTGCGTGCCAAGAGTGAGAAAACTTAATATATATACTAAGAAATATTAAAAATAAAAAATGATCAGGTGACTCACTTTAGAGACGCGAGGTTGATCATTTGACTGGAAGCTTTGAAATGTGGAGGAAGCGTATTATTTTTTTTTTTTTTCATTTTCTCTCAGGGGAAGCGCGAGAGGACGCGCTCTCTTGCGCCATCTTGGATCCGCGGGTATTTCTATCAGGCGAGTCTTTTCACTTTTTAAGGTCGCACCTCCTAATGGTGAACGGCGTTACATCGGCGGAACGTTTGCGTTAGAAGAGCTCGTTAAAGTTCCCGGCCAAGAGGCGGCCTTGATCGACTCCTCTCGGGACAGAAGCCGCGACCCCCCGCGAACTTCGGCGGACTTTCTGCGCAATTTCCGCGGAAACCTCGAGTCGTCCTTTCTTGCGACATCCGGAACTCGCAAGGACGTTTCCACGAGACAAGACGCTTCGCCTTCTAAGGCTCTGCGACGCCTCCGCGAATAGACGAAGTCCATTGACAAAGAGAGCCAATTGACTCTCATAATGCGTACGCGATGCAAATGAGTCTGAGAAAGACGCAGTACCACGCCAAGATCACCGAAAAAATTCTATAACGCGAATATCGAATTTATTGGATTAATGATTTTTTTTTTCGACTTTGCAAATAGGTAAAGTCCATTGACAAAGAGAGCCAATCGACTCCCATAATGCGTACGCGATGCAAATGAGTATGAGAAAGTCGCGCTTCCATGCCAAGATCACCGAAAAAATTTGATAACGCGAATATCGAATTTATTGAATTAATGATTTTTTTTTTCGACTTTGCAAATAGGTAAAGTCCATTGACAAAGAGAGTCAATCGACTCCCATAATGCGTACGCGATGCAAATGAGTATGAGAAAGACGCAGTACCACGCCAAGATCGTCGAAAAATATTCTATAACGCGGATATCGAATTTATTGGATTAATGATTTTTTTTTTCGACTTTGCAAATAGACAAAGTCCATTGACAAAGAGAGCCAATTGACTCTCATAACGCGTACGCGATGCAAATAAGTATGAGAAAGACGCAGTACCACGCCAAGATCACCGAAAAAATTCTATAACGCGAATATCGAATTTATTGGATTAATGATAATTTTTTTTTTCGACTTTTCGTCGCGGACAATTTCTGCATAACTTTTAACAGAAAATCGCCACGATTTACACAATCCTTACAACGGGGAGATAACGAGGCCACCGATTACGGCTACATCTTGCATCTCCCAAGTATCAGACTCCTGGCTTACGTAAATCTGCGTTTACACTTGACATTTACCAAGACTCGTTAATAAATGACAATGCGATGCATTGCGCATGTACTGTCGAAATTTGTCTCGGAAGTTTACAGGCACCGACATTATAAATGTGAGATATTAATTTTTAACGCGATCTCAGACCCGGGATAAATTCCCACGTGGGACAGGGATGGATACGGCGCGGTTTGCTATTATAATAAATATAATAAATATAATAAATGGTTCTCGTGTCCATCAAAATTATGGTAGGCGCAGTTAAGATGCAGCCGACTATTATCTCGATGGAGAAACGCGAGAGCTCGCAAGAGGGGAAGCTAAAGTGGAAACAAAGATCGTTAGGTGCGCCGATCGCGGTTTGCTCGCCGTTTCTGACCTTAAAGTCCTCCGGAAGATCGTGCCGAGATTTATGAACGCGTTACCTTACGTACCTAGAAGTCGCTTCTGCGTGTCCGTGATTTATTACAGGACCGAGATCAAAATCGTTAACGTTGACGAGCAGTCCCTGTGGAGTACACTCTGCTCTCCCGAAAACGCCCGCTCGCGATCGAGCTTTGCAAGTTACAATTAATCGTGACGCATATTTTATTTTTTTTTCACCCGAAAAATTTGTATCAAATGCAGAAAATCCACGTAAGAAATTTCATTAAACCTAAAAAATATACGTAAGAATTTTTTGGATGAAAAACATTTGATCAAGGATCGAGCTTCGTCGCCGTTACTTTCTCCTCTACTCACGGTCGCGATATTTTTTTTTTTTCTAAACTAAGAAAATTTTATAACATTCAAAGAATGTACGTGAGAAATTGTTATTAAATCTAAGGAACACGCGCGTGAATTTTTTGGATCGAGAATGTCTGGTTGAAGAGCGATATTCTAATTAATACGTTACACACCGATCAATAGGCTGTCGAGTTGACCGCCGAGGATCGATCGCTTCGATCCCACGATCTAGGCTTCCGAGATCATCCCATGTCAGGGATCCCTCTCCATTTAATCGAGACCCGTCGACGGCCGACTATTTAGCGATTCGCAACTATCAATTTACCGTCCAGAACAACCAGGCAGGGTATGTACGATCTCGGTAAGGATTTATCACGGCGATCCCACGATATTCCGATAGATCCTCACGATCCCCGGATATCACTTCCCCCCGATCACTCCAAACAGCCGAACCGTCGATTTCGATACCTGGTGCTAAATTCGATCAATTGCTCCGATTTCGATCGACCCCGATCGACGATTCGTCAAGCCTCTCCTTCAAAGCCGACATGAACGTAATTACGATAATTCACGTACTGACTAAAGAAAAAAAAAAATTAAAAACCGCCGCCAAAAAAAAAAGAGCAATAAATACTTCTAAATCTCAATCATGCAAAATCGTAAAAAAAGTAACCATTGATTAAGAAAAAAATAAAATTGAAGGGCCATACATTTCTTACGGACGTCGGGGTTAATTAAGAAAATAGGCATGATATGTATCGACAAGGTGGAATAAAATTAATGCACCGTGTTTGAGAGTGTTAGAAAGGTACGATGTGTGTTTTTAAACCGTGTAGTCGTATAGATCGAGTATCGATACAATTGTTCTTTCATCCGAGTGGTCAGTGGAGAGTCGAATGAGTCGCCTTGACCGAAAAAGGCGCCTCCGCGGAGACTGCACTTTTCCCGTTTGGGCTCGAACCCGCGTTCGAGGTCAATGCATATCGGTAATTTCACGCAATCGGATCGGCCTTAGAGCACCGGACAATGCGATCCCTTCTAAACCTAGTCTAGAAACCGGTATGAAGTCCGCCAAAGTCGGTGGGAATGGAGAGACGGCGCGCCGCGAAGGCTGCTCGGGCGCCCGGCAAGGGAGATAGACGAAGAGAGAGCGATAGGGGTGAGCGCGAGAGGGAGAGAGAGGCGGCATAGGTGGAAGCCGAGAGAGGGACCGACCAGGGTGTGTACCAATCGCCGTATCTAACCTTTGCCGTATCTGGCCTCGTCGGGAGGTGTGGGAGAGAGGTGGGGCACTTATGTATTAGAACAAGCCCGATGTACATGGATTATGGGATTGATAAATAGAGGAGTAAATGCCCGCGATTGTCTAGAACGCAGGGAAAATGTCCGGGGTCTTGAAGTACACGTAACGCGATACCGAAATAAATGTACATTTAAAAAGTGTAAATTGAGAGGAAATTTTTCTTTTATCCTTATTTTTGCAATTTTCGTAGGCTGGCTTATTTTATTTGGTATACGACTTTAATTCCGGGATTATTCCGTCCCTCTGTACGAGTCTGGATTCGTGCCTCTCGTTGAACCTCCACCAAGTGCAACGTACTTTCCCTCTGTTATCCCTGCAGAGTCGCACGCCATGGGAGCTGCCTCGGTACTCGAGGGTACTTTTATATAACGAGTACATAAATCTGACGACGATTGCCTCTGGGCGCGCCTCCTTGGTACGGCTTTTCAGCGTGTACCTCGGGTACCTCCGGATATCAGCGGGTACCTCTAGGTACCTACAGAAGGTACCTAGAGATATACCCTGCTACCTCTGGGTACCTTGCACACTCCCACGCAAATCCTGCAGAAATTGCGGCCCCACCTCCGAGACCCTTCGCGAGTAAACGGCCGGGAGTAACCCGAGAGATTCCTTAATGCTCGACATAAATTGAAAATAAAATTGAGGATCCTTAACAAGACTTATTCGAGGATAAATATGCCGTCCCAAACAAGATAACTCATTTTTTACTCGCCTAAAAAATAATCTAAGGAATAAATTGAATTTCTTTTTTTTTTTTTCTCAAGAGGCGCGGTTGCGTCTTCGACAAGTTCATTAGGGTGCACTTGAGCGCCGCGTCTCTTTACTTTGTCAAGGGCCTGACGGGAATGTAATTGATCATTTCAGAGCATAAGAGAATACAGTCATCAGCACGCGATTCTATGTAAATCAGTCGGAGCAATTACTCCTTTACTCTTTGCTCTCGGTAGGCTGCCACACCTTTTTTTTTCGCGACTCGGCATGTCATCCATAAGTGCTCCACTTAAAAGCGATCTAACGAGCACCTGTTCAAAAGATACCTGCGGTGCCCTCCGCCTTATTCGTATCAGGTGACATATCTCAGTTCACCGTCTCTCTCTCTCTCTTTCTCTCACTCTTCCTCTCAGACCCGAGAGAGCGACGCGATCGATCGATTTTTCCCAATCGGCCGGCGATAATTGGTCCAGCCACAATGATCCCACTTTTTCCGATCGGATCGATAGTAATCGCGTTCCGATCGTGCCGAGAGAGAGAAAGAGAACCCTTTTCCCTCTCATTCCTCCTCCTTGCGCAAATCCCCCCAGACAGTCCCTCAATCGGAATTATTGATTCGACCGAAGTCGATTAACTTTATGTAAAGGTTTGCGTAACATCGAGAGCCGAAATTTCTTCACGTGCCCATTTTCTCGAAATCCCGCGAGAAACCGAAATCCTTGAAAATATCTTCTTCCTCCCACAGTGTGGTGCAACTAGAGTGCTCTAATTATTTTTTTTTTCCGCACTCCCTTCAGTTACCCAAAACTCAGATTTTAATTTCGGTCTAATTTTAATTAACTACGATGAATATTACTCCCTCATTTGATCCCTTCGCCTAATTCCACGTCACCGATAAGGTGGCAGTGCGACCACACACACATCCACACACTACTTTAGGCGAGTACCTACAATTGGCGGAAAATAATCGCAAAAGAAAGTGCCCACGTATCCAATCGGACACCTTGACTTTCCATCGTGCCCGAAGTGCGCAAGTACGCGTACAATTAACCTCCGTGTTGCAATTTCGTTTCTCTGTGTGTGTGTGTGTGCGTCGACTTGCATAACACGGACTGGCCGTTCCTTCTGAAATAGAACGTGTAGCCTGACCCCGCCATTAAAGGTTGGCACAGAAAGTATGAAATGAAACGTTTCATCGCGGCCGTAACGAGACCCACACCGAAATGGGATATTGTTGAAAATGTGTTCGTGAAATGACTCCATCGGTTCTGATTTCTGCGAGTGCGAGTGCCTCGAAAGTTACCTCCCTCCCTGTGGCAAACTGCAATTTCTTTGAGCGGAACAAAAGGGGTAAAAAAAATGGCAAATCCCCCCTAAAAAGAAGAAAAATAGGCGGTTGTGTAAGATGTGTACTTTGCGGGTAAAAGAACCATTGAAAATCCCCGTCGACGTTTACGACGACAGGACAAATTGCCGCACGGACACGAAATGCGGAGTGGAAAAATGTTAAATGCTCGGCAAGGTCATACCGACAGTAAATGTTAATGTACGGTTGCAAACCGTGTGTACCTTTCGCGTAGGAAAGGGAAGAGAGAGAAAAAAAAAATTGCAAATGCCCCGAAAATTTATTACGACAGCAGAAATTGATGTGCAGCCGTTAAACGTGTGGGGAGAAAAATCCTGAAAGCTCAGATCATTTTGACAAAAGCTCGGATAAACACAGTCATTGCCAAATGACGAGAAAAGGAATGATCGTTCTCCTAGAATTCTGCACTTTGGTGCCGTGAAAATTTATTAAGTGAATGAAACAATAAGCGCGACAATGTCTGCACTTTGTGGCGAGGGTTCATCCTTGTCTTCCGTGTTCATTGTTTCTCCTAAACCCGTGATAGTTCATAAAATAGAATAATAAAGGTTCGATCTCGAGGAAGCACATCGCCATCCTCTGATGACGAAACTCGACGCGGTACATCACGCATTAATTAAACCCGCAATTAAAGGTACCCTATGAAAGTACTCGGAGATACTTTCCAAAGTGTCCGTAATAAAGTGCAACGTAACATTAACGCTCGTAACTTGGCCATTAACAAATAGTAATGACAAGGATATTCTCGACGTGTGTGGTCGTAGGTCTAAATGTCGTAATGCCCCTTTCCCACATTGTTAAAACAATGATTATAAATTTCTTACGCTATCACCGAACGAAATTACGCGAAAGTTACAAATCTTACGGGAAGATTTAAATTACCGTGCGATATTTTTTAACGAGTTTGGCATTTCTTTGACGTATAAATTTGGAACGCTGCACCCGATACGTGTTTCATAAATGTGGCAGCCTTTTTTTTTTTTTCTAAACAGTGTACATACTTTTGTACTAATTTTACTATTTGAGTCCTGTATTACCTGGCCTTTCCAAGTACGATACGAGACCTTTTATTCCACGACAAGTTTTACATCGAATTTATCCTTGAAAATATATCCGTGATCGAAACACGATCGGGCCAGTATGCGATATCAGGTAACCGAATCTCGTTCTTAATTATTTTAAGTTGACCAATCCGCCTGAATTTTGCAATCCCAATAGAGGAATTTCTGCGGTTGGCTTTTCATCTCAGTAAAACCGACAGTCATCATTTATACAGATAGAAATAAAAATCCAACAAGAGGGACAGATCTTATCCGGCTACCGAGAGGCATTACGTCAAGTATACCTATCAAGGCGCATAAACAAATCCGCGATAAACCACTTTTTTATTCGGCTGGCATGCCTAATTTTCATTCGCCGGCGAACTTCCTCGTAACTTTTGCGCCATGTTTTATAAGGCAAGGTATATAACGAGTTTTAACGAGTCACTAGACAAGATTTCACGAGTCAGCTTACTCGTTCGTGTCGGAGACGCGGCATTTCGACGTGACCGTAGTCGAGAGATTCGTAGGTAACACTGGGTCGTAGGTCAAGGATAAAGAAAGGTGGGAAATGAATGATTAATTAATAACAGTCGAACCACTCATACAAACACATAAACCGCATACTTATCACTATAAGACAGTAAATAAACCTAGGTAAAATTCGGCAATCCCGCGTCCAGGGAAAGGCAAAAGAGTCAAGGCTGTAACGACAGAGGCGTAACCCACAGTCCGTTCGTGTAGGTACACTTTTACATAAATTACAGACACGAGCATGCGAGTGCAACCTGTACATTCACCAAGGAAAGTAACGACGTGCACTATAGTGATCACATACAAGTACAAGATGCCTCGCGAAAGGAGTATGGCGTGGGCACACGCATATCCGCATCGGAATCTTATGTACGCCTTGGACCGGTATTACGTGAATAATGTATGTCTGCGGCAGTTTGGTACACGGTTAATGATATATTTTACCGTCCACGGGAGATCCGTGTACGGTTAATAATATGTTCCCCTCGGAAGACGGCCATTTTGGCCCTCTGTCATTGAAGCACCATTTTCTGAATTTAAAGATTATTAATAAGAAAATCCTTGTAAGTGTAACTTTAGCAATGAGAGGAATCTAATATTCAACCTATTTCCCAGCTTTCAATGTTTTATGATTAATAAACGACAAAAGGAAAACCAGTCTTATACGGCGCGAGCTTTCTTGTGCAGGCGCCTCCGTTGAAGTCTCCGCTCGACAGTTAAATTCCCGAGAATCTCTCCCGGCGAAATAAAAACCCTGTAACGCTCGCACGCGGGAATTTACATCCAGGGGAACTTAGCTCTGTTCACTGACTCCTTGCACGCGCATCGACTTCGCAAGAAACTTATTTCGTAGTAAAAACTGAAGTTGCGTAGGCGACGAATATCTCTCGGGGGAATACCTTAACGATTGGGCTGCCCGATTAATGCGACCAGAAATGGCGAAGCAATCCTCGCTATTGCTGTCGATACAATAAAAAATTCACGCGAAACATGTGCCTAGCCCATTTCCAAGTGTCCATGCAAATTTCTTATACCTGTGAACGATTTTTTGGCGTGGAGTTTCGGACCAACCGCGTTATCGTCGATTAAATGACAATTAAAAATCAAGCTCTTGAGAAGTTTCTTTCCACCTTTCTTCCTCGAGTTGGATTTCTGGGTGTCGATTTTTTTCGGCGCGACTAAGAAATAATCGTGAGCGAGGGAAAAATTATTAACTGCAGGGGGGCAGATAAGATTGATTAAGACTTTTTACCAAATCCAGCGTACAGGCGGAAGGCAAGAAAAACGAATTACGCAAGAACCCATCGGAAAGGTAAGTCGCTAAATTAGATCACGGGACGCCGAAAGAAAGTATATTATGTACCCGGTTAATAATCTCTCCGCAAGTTACTTTCGCCCCGTTTTGCAATTCAAGAATGAGTAGAATTTTCGAAAGGTCGAATATTTAAGGAACTTTCTCCGACAGGTATTACGCAAGTCTATTGAGCGAGTCGAAATTAATTGAGCAGCTCATTGGTTACCAGCGTGATTACGATATCAGTAACCCGCGATTTAAATTAAATAAAGACTCGATACTCGCGACAACAGAGATGATAATAGAGACATGTTGGAGGTCGATACAAAATGAAATAACCTAAGAGGAAGCCTCAAAAAATTCAATTAATCAGATAAAGAGGTGGGAGAAGAACTTCAATGACTCCGCCATCTTAATCGACGCGGAAAATCGTTGGCCTCTGTTTATAAAAATGAATTACCGCGGTAGGCGAACGTGAAGGGCCATTTTATTTACTTTATTACTTATTCACGTCGCCTTAAGGTAGGCGGACGTAAAAGGCCGAATTTTATTTCCTAATCGAGGGCCTCGCATTCCGGAATCTCCTGGCCATGAGTCCTTTCTCACCGCGTTTAATCTGGGATCAATTAACCCGGACCTTCCCCTCCAAATAAGGACGAACGTTCAACCTTCGCTGTTCACTGAAACTCCTCGAAAATCCGGAAAAAAAAAAGAAAAAAGATACATCAAACCTGCCTGACGTCATTGAGATATTTTCGATGTGCAACGTGGGCGCCATTCTCCGGGAAAAGGACGCAAAAGTACTTCTCTACGGATCCTTCCCACCTATCTCTTAAACCGAGCTTGTAAAACGAGTCATTATCCCGTTATCGACTCTTTTCGTTTCCTTTTCCACGATCCGCATTATTATTCCGGCGAATATTGAACTCCCGTGCGCCCCGACCTCGAATTCGCGGCTCGTTTGATACCGAATTTATGGATGAAAAAAAAATGCTCGCGTAGGAATAAACAAATCAAGGAATCCAGTTAAAGAGATTAGAATTGCGGGAAAACTGTTTCCCGGGAATTTATAACAACGGACTCCGAGGGGAAATATTTGGGGAAAAGGACGAGGAGAAAATGAAGGCCAGGAAAAAAAAATGAATTATGAGTACTACACGTCCTTCTTCGTAAAAGTGCACGAGTGCTCATATCTCATTCGGCGTGTTTTCCGTTTTTCTGCCCCGTTGTTTATTACCGCCGTTGTTTATTGCACGCATGACCCGGAACTTGGGGGAATTTTTCTCCTGGTTTTATTTCCCGAAGGAAGTTTACGGTGACGACCGAACTCGGTATTTCATTTCGGTGCAATTATTCAAATGCACAAAGTTGCATCTAGAGAGTGAAAAATATGGATATAATCTAATCCATAAATTTCTTTAAAAAAAAATCAAGCCCAGAGAAAAACCCAGTGCCCCCCAAAACCCTCGTTGAAATTCCTGAATTTCCTAATAAATCCTTGAAAATAATTACCACATCGGGAATAAAGTCTCTATGTACCCTCGACAAGTGCAGATCTTCCTAAATGCATTCCATATCTTGGCTAAGATTTAAACAAACATTGTTTTTCCTGTATTTTGGAATTAACGACGCGAGCCCGAAGTGCACTCCAAGTTTATATCACCTCACTTGGTTTTTATCATTTTTATCACGGGTAATAAAATCCCATCCCGACGCTCTCCTCGTTTACTCGCGAAGGATCAAATAGGAATTTAATGTCCCTCGTCCAGGAATTGTTATCACATCCCGGGATATCATAGGGAGGCGGGATCATTTTCCGCGCGGAATTCTCCCTCGTAAAGTCTATTCCACACGACGGACATGTACGTCGCCATTACTCCCAACATCCCCGCTGAACATCTGCCTAATGCAATATAATAAGCCGTGACCAGGAGTTTACGCGATTACGTATTTAACTAACCGGTGGTTAGCCAGATAGCGCATCTCCGGGGTCGTTTAACGACTTAGCTTGCTTTTCGTTAATTAGCCACGAAGTGTTCGCGGAATCGCGAAGGACTTTTCTCCCTACACCGAGGAGACTTTTTTTTTTCCCCGCCATCTTTACTTTCCTCTTTCCCATCCGTTGGGATGGGAAAGCGGAAAGTAAATTCGACGGGAAAAAATTATTAATTATCCTATCGAGTATCGTGAGAATTATAACTTAATATTAATCTTTCCCATCCCTTTCGGGATTTTTCGTTCTTCCTCGCGTTCTACGGACATTTTGTCCTTCGGTCGATTTTCCTTCCCTTCAAATTGCAAAATGTGGCGATTGAAAAATTCTGCGCGGAAATCGTCGGACTTTGCTGAATTTATCCTGCAGATCCTGTTACGTCCGAGGGCATTCAGGATATCTTGTCGAAATCGGAGCCGAGAGGGATAATCTTCCTTGAATAAGTATGGTTTCCTTGTTCGGTGTGTAAGGAAAGGGCGCCGATCTTTGCCACGACCACCGAAGTCGATCGCGAGTGGAATGATCGATAATCTGGATAATCACCACGTAGGCCCCCAATTATCAGACCGCGATAGGATTTCAAAAGAGAGGATTACCGGCGGTGTGGAAAATCGCCTCTGGAGATCGAGGAAATTTTGCATCCTATCGAAAATAATTGTACGTCCATTTAAGAATGAATTCCGAATTTCGGAGACGTCTAGTACACAAGGAAATTTTACATCCTATCGAAAATAATTGTAGGTTCGTTTTATGAATAAATTCCGAATTTCGGAGAAGTCGAGGACTCAAGGAAATTTTACATCCTATCGAAAATAATTGTAGGTTCGTTTTATGAATAAATTCCGAATTTCGGAGAAGTCGAGGACTCGTCATGAAAATAATCATTCTCGGCGTGGTAACTCTTGTAATCGAGTTCCCGTGTGCCTTGCGATATTCCCAAGATCTTTTCCTTCTACTGGGGCACGTGCGAAAGTGGCGTAAGTTGGATTTCGCCGCAGAGGAGGGGACGAGGTGAAACCTTGTTTCTCGAGGTAAGACGATTTCGAGGTCCGCCGAGGAGGTGGACGAGTTTTCCTGGTGGGGACCTACGGACGCGACTCTCGTTTCTTTTGATCCTTTCCTCCCAACTTAAGCTCCTTTCGACAAAGATCTTCATTGAGCCATATCGGGAGAAAAAAAAGGGACAGCCAAAATACCAAAAAAATAAAAAATAAAAGAAAAATCGAACCGCCAAAAATAATTAATAATTAATATCTCAGAGAAACCTAGCGAACGGCTCCTGGCTTTCGTCGCCATCCTGCCTATCCTTCTTATTATTGGAACGTCAAAAGAGAACGAATGTCCAGAGAATAAGAAAAGAGGATTCGTTCAACGGCTGACAGCTTTCAGCTCGTCCTTTTAATGAAAATGGAATAGAGACATGCAGCAATGCCGCCATTCTCGGTAGAATCTAATTCCAGGAGGAAGGAGTCTCACGAAATTGTCAATTACTTTCCAAGTTACGCGTCCTTCCATTATTCTTATCAACCGTCTCGGAAATGTCGAGAGGTCCTATATCATAGCGTCCGGGTGAAATTAATTTAAAGGACTCACCCCGTAAGCAATTACCGATAATTATGGGCCCAGGTACAAAATGTCGCGATTCGAAATTACGCAATGTCCTTACGCGTTAGACGCGTGAACAATCCTGAGAATGCGCGATTCAACTCTGATCCCCTCTTCTCAATTAAGTTGCATAATGTCATTGTTCTCGCCGGGGGGAAGAGAATAAAAAATAAGAAATCCCCCAGAGCGGTGAACTATCAAAGTACGATAATCGGCGACGATAATCCATAAAGTAACGCTAAATCGTGCGTAAAGAAGGTTATCCACCTTGCTATGCCGCGCCCGATTTTCCGGCGAATTTTTTCCCCCCCAATTACTCGGCGATAAAATTATAATAATATCATAATAAAATGATTACAAAATTCCTGGCAAGCCATTCCGAGTCCACGCGGCCTTTCCACAGGATTTCACATCGTGCTTCGGTTTTTAGGAGCGGAAAATCAGCACTTGGTCCGACGACCAAGGTGCAGTACCTGATAACAAGGTTGCAAGATATTCTGATAACAGCCTTAAAATCGGAACGTAATAATTGATCATATCGATATCAAGGAGGGCGTTGATGGAAGGAAATCCAGGATTTCATCGGAAAGGCCTCTACATCCTTGGGACAAGGGTTCAAGGATGGGAGGCGCGAAGTGGAAGAAGAAGAAGCAGAAGAAGAGGCACAAAGGACGATGCCGAAGGAAGATAACCGATATCGACACCGTCCGAATGACCCCTCTCCTCGAAGAGCCAACAAGAAGTGCAAACGGGAAAGAAAAAACCCTCTTCAGGGTCTAAGGCCGAATGGTCCCGAGCGCACCTAGGGGAAGGAACCCTGATGACGACCCTGAAGAAGGCAATCAGCGTCTCTTTGCTCCTACCCGATTCCGAGTTTCCTCGGCAAATGCCGATTACGGGCCCTCCAAGACCAGGGGTGAAGAAGATTAGAGTTTCTGATGAACTCGGGGTCATTAACTGGCGAGATGGCCGAGGCAAGGGTCATTCCGAGAGGATCTGAAAAGAAACTAGGAACAATGGAATTGGAAAAAGGAGACTGGAATGAGATAATGGGACCGCAAAGAAAAATCCCCAGGATGGGATATAATGGAGTTGCCTGATTGCACGTCGTGCATCTCGGGAATAATCCTTATCTAAGAAATAGGGAGTGATAGACGCATGACTTCATGACCCCAGATCTTCAGGGAATAACGCCTTAACAATTGCACTCGCGTTACGGTGTGAAAATCGAGGGAATGTTGCACTGAAAAAATAAATAAAAAAAGGAACGACCGGATCAACAATAATTGTCCTGTCGGGTCCAGCGGTTCCTGGAACCAGAATTATTGCCAATCGGGTTACAAAGTACTTGGGCCATGTACACTTGGTTGCATAATTGACCATTTCCCATGCATTGTCAGGATTTTTTTTAAATACCCACCCTACTGGTTCATGCAATTTCAATCGTCGATTAAACTCGATCGCTTACCGTGGTTCCCCGGTGATTGTAACTTACCATCGTTAACAATGACAGTAATGATAGCAGCGAGGCTTGGGAACAATTTTAATAAAGACCACGCGACTTGAATTCAATTTACGAGCCTCGAGGGAACTAGTAGAGAGGAATGCGAGGAATGCCGAAATGCATCGGGGAATGTACGCTGTCGGTACTGTTAATGTTCATGGCAATGTCTGGCGGGTAATTAGGAGACTGGTATGCCGCACTGCAAACGGATTCGATCAATTTCGCGGCGAGGAAAAATTTTTTTTTAGCGAAAAAAGACACTTTTCCGCGACGTCGAGGAAATTACAGCCCCGTGGAAAACTCGAAAAGGGTCGAGTCGGAATTTTCATCCTATCACCCTGATAAGGCGTAATGGGATCTTGTCAGGCAAAGCTGTTCATGAATATTGAAAATTATTAACTCGTGGCAAATTGGCCAAGAAAATGGCCGGGGGAGTTTCGGGGAGGGAAGAATGGATTTTCGGGGGGAAAAAGTCCCCCCTCGAAATCGTAAAGCGGTTGCGCAAGGTAAAATCGTCGGAGCGTTGAAAGGTGTCATAAGAAAATAATAATAGACGTGGAGAGTACCAAGAAAAAGGGCAAATAAGTACGAAAAGAGAAAGCGATAAGGGGAATCGTGACCATTTGTCGGATGACGGTCACGGTGAATTCCCCTAGGAATATCCTAGGATACTGTTTACATCTGCAGAATGCAAAAATATTCGGCCGAGAAATTATTAAAAAGCGTAAAGAGGGTAGATAACATCCTCCGCGCATAAAAATTAAATCCCCCAGGTTTATTGTAATTTTTAGTCCTCCTCTAGTGTCATAAAAAATTCCCAGCCGTGGGGAATTCTTTGTAGAGCTGTAAGGAACTCTTGGCGGATATGTCGATACAACATGTAAGGGGAAAACAAAAAAAAAACTCCAAGAGGAATGCAACAATGACAAAGGGGTGCGACATCGGAGTCGATCGAGCTCCAGATAGAGAGTGCCTTCGATTCTCGCGATTCCCGAGGATAAGCCTTGCGAAATGAAAATAAAACCACCGACAATACAAAGGAGGGACAATATACCGACTGGCCAAGGTAAAAGAACAAGAATAAAAATACGGAGGGAGAAAAAAAAATTACAAGATATCCTGGGAAAATTAAAATGCAGGGCGCACGATCTAAGAGGCAGATCAAGAAAATAATCTAAAAATCATTTAGTAACAACCCCCACCCGCTCCTAAATTTTCGAAAGCCTTCCTAGCTTCCTTATGTCTCTATAAAAAAATTGCAAAAGAACCGTGAAAAATTCTGTAATCGAAAAAAAAATTCGCGGAGAGTCGGGAAGGGTAAGGCGTGAAATGGCGAGCATGAGAGAATAACCAAAAATAATCTAAAAATCATTTAAAAACAATTTCCACCCGCCCATAAATTTTCGAAAGCCTTCCCCGTGTCCTTGTGTGTCTATAAAAAAATTGCAAAAGAATCGTGAAAAATTCTATAATCGAAAAAAAAAAATCGCGGAGAGTCGGGAAGGGTAAGGCGTGAAATGGCGAGTATGAGAGAGGAGGGGCCGTCATAGCTGGAGGGCAGAGACCCATGCGTTAACTCGAAATGATAACGTCGACCACGACCCCCTCGAGGGGCTTTATGCCCCGTCGGAGCGCGAAGGGACAAATTATCTCCCCGTCGATAAATTAACCCGGACGGCTCGACGGATTATCGTCGCACTTGGCGCGAGACTCTGCACCCGCCGGCCACACCTGACCAAGAGAGAGAGGCGGAGAAACAGGATCTGGTTCCGCGAGGCCGGAGGATTTGAATACTCGTTACACGGACCGAGCACGAGGCCCGAAGGAGCTCGTTGCGTCAAGATTTCGTAAAAAGGCTCCTTTCCACGGAAACCCACTCACTGCAAAACGGGCGGCGTGCCCATGGGCACGGATTGGTCCGACAATGCCCTAAAGGTCCTGGAGACGTCATATGAATTTTCTCCCTACTTTTCAATGATTAATAAAAATAATTGAAGAGGACTCCCTCATAGAAATATCGTGAAAAGGCTCTTTTTTTTTTTTTTTTTTTGCGGAAATCCACCCATCGCGAAAAGGGCGGTGTGCCCATGGGCCCATCCGACAATAAGCCCTAGGGGTCCTGGAGACGACATATCTAATTTTTTTTCTACTTATCACTGATAAGAAAAATTTTTTTTCAGGAACTGAGGGAGGATTTTGCAGGCATATCCTATAATTTTTAGGTCCATGGGAAGAAGGACCAGGTTCCTTGCATGGGCGATGGGCACCCAGGGGCACTTGAGCTAATTTCCGCGTGTGCCAGTTATCCAGTCTACCGAGTGTTACGTAAACCGATATTTTCGCCGACATTTACTCGGGGCACCCGAGTTACCGGTAACTGGCAAAAGGAATAAAGGAAAAGGAACGGAAGATCGATCATGGCGTCCCGTGAGCACCGAGAAGCCACCTGCAAATCTCCCGACCCCCTGCACATGTTCTTTCTTTCCGCCTTGAATTTTAATGTTTCCTCTCTCGAGAGAGAGATCAATAGTCGCCACTTTGTAATTAGCATCACGGAGATCGCCGGCATCGTTAGGGTAATTGGCTCGCTGAGTGAAAAGAGCAAAATGGCCGCTCGGTGAAATTTCTAAAATCGAACCGCGGCTCGATTTTTAAGCCGGTCCCCCCGTTACAGCCATAAATCTCCGTCAGGGTAAAACATATCTCGATAAAAACAATCTCGAGGCCATCGACCCATCGCGAGGAAGAACTTCACTTCCGCTTTCATTTGGAATATCTCCCTCGCCGAAAGAGGCGCAGGAAAGAAATTCAAAAGAGAGGCCCACCCGTTTCTTGCCTAAGTAAAAACCTCCCTCGTTAATACGTGCCGACACGATTCGACGAAAATAATTAATTTAATAAATGTCACGACTTGATAAGTGCCGTCTAATGGCTGCACGACTGCAACATTGTTTCCGGTGGGTCGACGACCATTAATATCGGGACCATGAAGACATATCGATTATGATGACCGTGCCAAAAGTCATTGACAGCTTTGAAATGTGTGAAGAAAAAAAATAAATGCGTAAAAAAAAATATGGGGAAAAAAGGGTGTATAAAAAAAATTCCTAGACCACGATCCCTCCGAGATGACGTCAACTCCATATAAGAGATCCTCTCTGAGAGCACCTGACATTATATCTCTCGACCAGAGAGAGACCTCTCTTCTCGCAATTCCCACATTCACCAGGGCGCGGAAAGGTCGAGTCGTCGAAACTAAAAGTCGTCCTGGCAGTGGCGACCGAAAGGCGAAACCGCGGTTTCGGGGGAAAAAAAAAATAAAAAAGAGAAAAAAGAAATTCCAACAGGACCAAACAAAGCGATTCACCCTGATTTGTTCCTGATCCTGCGATCGACAAAAGCTAGATTTCGCCGGCAATCGGCCCGACCAGCTCTCTCCTCTCCGTTTCGAAAAGGCGGTCGATCGGCTCGGACGAGAGAGCCCGACCGAGTAGAGAATATTAAGTGAAATGAAATAAAATAGAAGCCCTCCGCCACCCTCGAAGGATATCTCAAAATTGAAGGAAGAAGCACAGAGATCCCCCGAAAATTCAAGTCGACGGAAAAAGTCTCTCAACCCTCCCTCTGCCCGACCCCCCGAAACGTATCCCAATAAAAGTAGCATCGCTCCCACGCATTGAAATCCCTCAGAAATCTCCCGTCGAAGTCCGACATTCCCCATCGTAAAAAAATTCCCAAGTCCTTGTATAAATAAAAAAAAATTAACATCCCAGAAGAAGAGATTCGTCGGAAGTGCATCCCGCTTTAAATCCCGAGCAAGTGCACCGCTCTTGGGTACATCTTGAAATATAAAAAAAAAAAAAAAGGAACCAGAGCAAAATAAATGATAAAAATCGCGGTACTTAAATCTGAATATAATTCACTGACCGGTCCTGGCGACGACGGCCAGCAGAAGAAGGACTCCGCTGACGATCATCATGACTCTGTCGTAGCAGCTCTCTCCGTCCGATGACTTCGATTTCCTATCTCAGGTCGCTCTCGTCGCCGTCGTCCCCTGGCGTCGAGTTGGAGGTCGCAGCGACCGGTCTCATGCGAGTAGGCACCCCGAAAGCTTCCCAGCGATCTTGGCTTAGGTAGGGGTCGAAGGACCTGGGGCCTCCTGGCAGCGGGTGCCCCCGATCAGCTGATCGCGAATTCGGCCGCAGCGGAGTGCACGCAGCAGCCTCCGGTATGCCGTTCAGAGAGCCGTCCACGTCGCAAAACGTACACTACGGTCACGAGGAGAGAAAGGCGACTGGGTACGCGAGGCGTGCTCGATACCTCCTGTCTTCATGGCATGGTCACCTTTCTAGCAAACCCGCCAACAAAGAAGGGAGTGTTAACTATACGGCCAGTACGGTTGAGTTTTCCACCACCATCGGGTCCTACGGTGGAGGGGAACTTGGTCCGGTACCTAGATCTTGCTATCCCTGATGTTATTTGGGTCCTTCGCATAAGTACCTTGATACATTTGCTGTTGTTATCTGGGTCCTGCACAGGAGTCGCTGGTACCATGGTCTCGGTACACTTGCCGATGTTATATGGATCCTTTGCAGGAGTCGCTGGTACTTGACATCCTTGCTACTGCTGTTTGGATTCTGTACAGAAGTCGTCGGTATCCGATATCCTTACTCCTGGTGCCTTGATCCCTGCGTCGCTTTTTCTTGCTGGTACCTGAGCTCTGGTACCGTTCTTGGTTAACGCCATTGCTGGTACCGTTCTTGGTTAACGCCATTGCTGGTACCGTTCATAGTTAACCCCATTGCTGGTACCGTTCTTAATTACCGCCACTGCGGTACCGTTCCCAGTTAACGCCATTGCTGGTACCGTTCTTAATTACCGCCACTGCTGGTACCGTTCTCAGTTACCGCCGGAAGGGTGAAGGGCTTTTCGAGGGGACCCAAAACGGGAGACCTCGAAAAACCACGGCTAATTAACTCCCAGGAATGACAGGCACTAACGGGAATTGAATTGGAATTGGAATCGAAAGTGAGTCCGATCCGCTTCTACGGTGGATCGGAATTTACAAAACGACCACTACCATGTGATACCGGTTACGTGACAAAATTTGCGCCACCGGTGCGCCGCTTCCACCTCCAATCTCCCTCCACCATACCGAACTTAACCCTCCGGATTTAATATTTCCAAGTCCATAGAAAAATGGATCCACCTTGAAACCTGAACGTTACCACTATCCACGACCAACCCGTCCACATAACTTCGAGGACTCTTAATAAAATTAAATCTTTATCAATCTGGTTCGCAGATTCCCACTCAAAGGATTCAGATCAATTTATATAAAATCCCTTGATTGGAGGTAAACATTTTATACGCTACGGTAAGAAAAAAAAAGAAAAACCACTTCAGACGCTTTCCCACGCAACGAGGGCCGGTCTCTCTCGATTCATAATTAAGGCGCATCTTGTCTGCCTCATTTCCACCGTCCAGTCCTTAATGATATCCTTTTCTCATTTTAGAAGCCGCCGATATTGGCCTCGTCATCGCTCATGGGAACCAGAG
This sequence comes from Orussus abietinus, assembly GCF_000612105.2. Classification (NCBI taxonomy): domain Eukaryota; kingdom Metazoa; phylum Arthropoda; class Insecta; order Hymenoptera; family Orussidae; genus Orussus; species Orussus abietinus. The sequence goes on from NW_019394714.1 coordinate 843,248, forward strand.
TCCCAGGCATTGTAAAAGGATATCCTGCAAAGGGATCCCGAGAGCTCGCTCTTTCTTGCGGCCCGATAGATTCGTTCCTGTTACCGGCCCGAGTTGTTCGCGTTACCACGTGTATTACGTGCTAAGTATTAACCTTTCTTTTCACCTTGATCACACGAATACCTGGCCGGCGCTCGCCGTCTCTGCGAGGGGAATGCGAGAGAAGTGATATTTTCGATTTTCTCACAGGAATCCAGGATATGCCGTTACGACACCTCGTCATTAATCTATCTGCCGGAGTAATCAATGAATTGCCAAAGAATAGCGCCGTACAATCGTCCCCAATATTTACGTAATCGCTCGTTACCGTGCCCCGACTCTAACGCGGATGTTACACTTCCCGGTCAGATGTTGCGCAGATGCTTTCAAACGAAATGGGCTCTATCGGCTGCACCTAGATCGCAGTATGCATCTGCAAATGCAGATCGGATGTTCCCATAATGAGGATTACCGACTTAAATCTAAAGAGCGACTTAAGGGGAGGCGAAAGACCGCCAACCGATGTACACAAGATGTACCGAGTCGCTGAGACCTCCCGTGAAATTTACATTTCTTTTCCTTCTCAATTTTCCTCCATACATTTTTGTAAGAAAATTACATTTCATCGGTGTAGGTACCTTCCTTGCGGCCTTTATGATCAGGCTTTAAATTTTTATGCGATTTGGTACCACCGGTTAGGAGAAAAGTTACACGATAGAACCCACGGACGCCACTTTCGCATCCCCTTAAGACTATATTCCGGGAGTGCCTTCTGGCTACATAAAATGGCAAGACATTTCCCCGTCTGCTCTGTATTAGTTTCCTATCAGTTTCTCATATCCATTGTGATTCCCTTTCTGGCCGCTTAAGCGTTACAATTGCAAGTCTTACCGCTTAATAGCGGCCATTAGGCACCTCGGTAGAAAGGTCAGAAACCGATTAATTGGTCTATTCATTATTGGTAATGACGTTCCGATTAGTAGACCGTTCATTATTGCTCGGTAGGCAGCAATCTGGACATTCCGCTGTTCATTCTTATTTGCGATAGTGCCTTTTTATCGCTTTATATTAAATTCCGCCTTAAGCGGCCATTTAACCGGGAAACCGTTTAAGAATCTTATTAAAAAGAAATTAAGAGCGCAAGACGTAACATACAGAGTATTACGTTAACAATGTTAATAAATTGGAGAGTAACGAGAGTATAAGCAACGATCGCCCGAGCTCCAGAAAAATGGAAGATTGTTCGCCGCCACCTTTCCATATTCTTCCAATTTTCTTAATGGTGGCGCAGACTTCAAGAAGGGGTTTTTGATAACGCACGCAAGTTATAGATAAGGACGATTGGTCTTTCGTTATCCAGCTAACCGGCAACGCTCGTTTTACTGTATTTGTATATCTGCGGCTGCAATGGCGAACAGAATAAGAGACCACTTTGCGGTCTCCGTCTGTCAACCGCAGATATAATGAGCGTCCACCAAAAACAAGCATCGATAGTTTCTTCTTTACCTCGTGCCTTCGGAAAATCGCAAGCGGCCGGTAACACGAGGAATTTCATAATCCTCGATTTCATAATTTCGCTAAAAGAATGTCAATAACGGCAATCTTGCTTTCATTTCTGGGCCGTCCATTATTTAACAACGCCAGGATCACTAAGCGGCGTTAAATTCCCCATGACAAATTAAAAAGGAAAAATCCCTTACGTCGATTTCATACTCTCAAAAAATCACATCTCGCGGACACCGGTTCCATGCCTCCGCGAGATGAGGACAGGATGAAAGAAAAAAATGAAAACTAGAAGAAGACCCCAAAAGGGTAGTCTTTGCGGCGAGGGGGTATTCCCCCAGGAAATCATTTTAACGCTTAAAGTGATATGGAAATCAGTTGGAAATCCTAAGCAGACATCACTGCATTGAGTTTCACCAGTTACGCAGTCGGATTATTTATTGTATGAAATCGGACAATCGGCTCAGAAAGATGGAAATGATTTTCCCTGATTTCCAAGTGAAATGGCCCCTCGGTTGCGGACAGAAATCGGTTCCTTCCGCAAAGGAGGCTGCCTTGAGTATCCCCGAGCAGAGTAGACAAGTCTGTCCGGGAGTGGATAGAAAAACGTAATAAACCCGGTCACAAGAGCGGCTACGGTTCTTGTGAAACAATTGGCTGCACATTCGTGGGCACGTATACGTCCCGCTAACGAAGTGGCGGTGTAGCAATCACCGGGACAGAACATATCGTAACTATAACGAAACGATTCCCGGACAGACTCGGATCCGCCTCCGCTCGCCTGGCAATAATAATCGCCGACCCTGAAAGCCAGCTATCCCTGTCTTATCGTGGTAGATCGAGCTGGGGTCCCAGGAACCATGATGGAAGAAAAGGCGATACTTCTTGCGTGGCTTTCACAAGAGACGCCGAGTCCCTGCGGCGTGGGACGAGACCTGGCCAGCGAAAACGTGGCTCCTGGTACCCCATACCTCGATTACAATTTTACAACAATCGCGAAAAGACCCCTCCAAGAAGGACTCTTCAGGGTCTCCCTCGCGGCGTCTTCCGGCACAGCTTCCAAAAAATGGCGTCTTCGGCTCCTTCTTTAAGGCGATCAGCTGGTCCCCGCTCTTCCTCTTCTTCCCTGGAAACGCAAAGATCTGATTATCGAGCCTCCCACAATTTCGCCACCCCTTAAGAGTTCTTTATCTCTACCTTTCTTCGCCTCTCCGCGGGACCGGAACTTCCTGCGAGTCCGCCTCTAAATGCGTTAATTATCCAGTTCTATACCGAGACCCTATCTGGAGATAAGACCTGAGATGATTACAGAGCGGAGGTACCGAACGGCGCGGTCTGTCAAATAATTTTGCATTTATTAATACCTATGAAACGACGTTTATGTACAGAAATCTCACGTGTCACGGCGGACTCGTCGGTCGACGGAGAGCAACCTCGGTTCCCCAAGAACCCGGGTAATACACAGATTCCTAGAGACAAGCGATTGCCCTAAATTTCTACAATTTGTACAGTCACAGATCGAGTAAATCGAGATATCCCCTCGGACAAGACGAATCGATACAAACGCGTTACACTTGCGACCTACCCTACCACGAGTCCTTAAAAACATTTTAAAAAGCCTTTAAAATTTATTTTAAAAACCTGTCATGAGAGTACACCGGTCGACGTAAATATACATATATATTTTTTATATATATATATTTATATAATAGTGTATAAAACAATGCGATAGAATCTCGCGAAAAAATATCTCTCCATATCCGCCAGCGATTGTGACAATAGCCTCTATCCTCTCCGCGATCAAACGATCCTCGACAATGATCCTAATAACTGAAGGGCAGATCGCCGATCCTCGAATTTACCATATCTCCGTTCGCGCCTTAATCGTTAAATAATCGCTAATAAAATATTGTATACAATCCTAATTGCTAACTAATTCAATTTGCCTATACTTCTTCCGTAGATTGCTCACGGGATCCTTGAACAGAACCGGGTCCAGTCTCAGGTTTGATCGCAACAGAGGCATGTAGCCGAAAACGGCGACGAAGGTGTTCATGCAGGTCTGCCGCTGAACGAAATGATCCGGATCGTTCCAGGGAGATCTGGATAAAAGATAAGATCCCCATTAGACGGTGGAATTGAAAAGAAGTTAACAAGCCGAAGGTAAACTCCTTATTCAGGGTCCTACCTAATTCCAGCCACGGAGGTGTCCTTGTAGAGCTTTCTCTGGGTCACCTTGATGGGGGGTCGGCGAGTGACATGGCTCACCAGGAAATTCATAAGTATGTCCTCGCAGTTCTGCGACTGCTCGACCGTCTTATGAAGGGTCGAGCTGAGTAATTCGGTGTAAAGGGTGTTGTAATAGCGATGATAAAAGGCGGCCCCAGTAAGGACGATGCTATAGTCGTTCGTCCACTTGCTGGTGTAGCCCCAGGATCGCTGTAACGATAGGAAAGGTTGATCGGACCCCTCCATAAGTCACGATAGTCTACCAAAAATAACAGGTGCCATCGGCAAGTACCTTCGAGTCGTCCCAATAATGAGACCTAGCAGGATACCCGACAATTCGGTCGGGAAAGGAGCGCCAGACGGTGAAGGCAAAGTCGATCTCGTCGGTGTTCAAGGTGGCGTCCTCGTCTAACGATAAAATGGCACTAGTTTTGATTAGAGGATGGGGATAGAAACGATGAGAGATCCCCTCGGCAGCGATAACGTGGATCGACGCCTTGATTCCCTGCCATCGAGGCCTCCTTGGTAGCGGAATGTCCGAGTTCCACATTAAGATTATCTGAAAGTAGAAGTCAATTTGCTAACGACCTTGATTACCGGGCTTATCAGGGGTTTATCCGCACCGACCGAAGGGAGGGGTTCTACTCTCGTCGGTAAAACAGGGAAACGCCTGGCAACGGACGCCGTTCCGCGTCTGTATACGGAACGAGTGCGAGTAAATAAAGATGCGGAAAAATGGGAGCTTAGAAAAACCCCTCGTAGATAGCGCCCATGTGTTCTCTCTCACCTTATCTAAATATTTACTCTTGGCGAGGCTCCTTAGGAGGCGATAGAGCACGGCGGTGGAGCCCAACTGCGAGTAGATGATCGCCGTGAACGCGTTTCCAGGATTACCGTTGGTGAACGGCAATTCCTGCTGACTGTCCGCGAACTGCGGCAAGATCACCAGGGCCCCAGGATTCGTGTTCCAAACGATGCCCTCCCGCCTCCCTTCCCGAGGGATCCGTTCGCGAATGTTCTGACAAAATATTGGACGGTCAAAACGGATAGATACAATTATTTAAAAATATCTAGCGAAAGGAAGGGCTCACCTCGAATACTGTGAATATGATTTTCTCAATCGAAGAGAAGTATCGCTCCCACAGGAATTGCGTCTGCTGCCGTAACTTCAGGATCCTCGTGTCAGGAACCGACCTTACGATGTCTGGGATCTGGAAATTAGGAAAGAGTTTAAGCACGGGTTGGACGTCTTCGGGACCGATTACACGTAAAGGGACTGACTTGGAGCAAAAGCCTTTCGTCCGAGAATATCACCGCTTGTTTCCAGTCGATGCGTTCGTGAAATGGAAGAGCCCATCCGTTACTTAGGATGACTGGTATGCACCCAGCACGTAATGCCTCCAGGAACCTAAAGCTGCCGAGTCTTCGTCCTCGTGGGACCAGACAGAACGTCGAGTTCATCAGCAAAATTTCGTAGTCGTACCTGGAAAACAAACCAGTCGCATGAACGATCTCTCCATTAAATTACAACAAATAAATATAATTTAGCGAAAATAGGTAGATTGATAAGTAAATAGAAACGCGACAAAATCTCGACGCTCGCCGCAACAGGTGGACGGTACGCCACCAAGAGAGGATATAATTAACCCACGTATCGACCATCCCCATACGGCGGCATGGCAAACTTTTTCTAACGCCGTTCATTATTTTTACCCTAGCCAAGGTTATCGTTAACACCTTATCGATATCGGTTTTCTCAAGCGGAAGCATTAACGGGACGAGCGCCGAGCCCCGTCTATATTAAATAAAAGGTGTTGGCCCTTCTTCTCTTCTACCAGAGGCGCAATGAATTAGATACGTAAGGGCTAAATTCCCGTAACCGGTCACGCGACAATGGGTCAAACGGTGGGCGAAACTCCACGTGATGATCATCCAGGAGGGTTGCTCGTGATCATCAGAGGGAAGGGCTTGACCTGGACATCACCCAGGACACTCACGTGTCGTACTCCTGGTTGTCCTGCTGGCAGTGTTCGTCCTGGAACTCCCTCCAGGCCTTGCCGTGTCGGCAGGTGGTGACGAAGACGAGGTCCTTCCCGTTGTGCAGGTGATACAACGCGTTCCTGGTCTCGGACCCGATGCCGTGTACGTATCTCTTCCCCTTGAAGGCCGCGACGTACTTCTTGTTGTTCGGGAAATTATTCTCGGGCGCCTGGCCGGGTTCGCCGCCCCTCTCGGGGTGTTGCTTCCCGAAGAGGGGGATGGAAACGTCGAAGTTCGGCCTGAGCTTGAAGACGGACATGCTCGCCTTGGCGAGCATAGCGTAGCCCAGGTCGAAGGCCAGGGCCTCCTCCGCGTAATCCGGCCAGGTCCCGGAATAAAGGTTGAAGACCAGGTGGTTCCTGCCGTTGTTCCAGTGGGGCAGACGCAGCAGCTTCGAGGGCAGGTTGTGAACGAACTCGGCGGAGAGCGGGTCCCTGTCCAGGGTATCCAGGGCCAGCACGAGGATGCACGCCCGGGCGGGGTCGGAGGTGTAGTATCTCGACTCGGTGATCACGTTGAGTATCTTCTGGTAGAGCGGGCTGATCGCGTCCTCGACCGGATACACGTAAACCGTGAATCCCTGTTTACACCTGGCAAAGTCGAAGCAGGTCTCCATGCGGCATTGCCTGCCGTTCCGGGGCGACCCCGCGCCCTGGCGGACGCTCGTCCTCGGCTCCTCCTCGAGGAACTCCTCCCTCGGCTCGACGTATGAGGGCAGTCGCTCCTGGAGTAGCCGCTTCTTTCCCGTCCACTTCTCGCTTTTTAACCGGTAACCGCCGAAGTAGCAGTAGCCCAGGAACGCGCAGGTCACGAACAGCAGCAGGTACCGCTTCTTGGCCTGCATCCTCGCTAACGAGCACCGCCTCCGCGCTCATGCATCCCCTCCGGACTCTCCAGGACAGCTTCCACCTGGACTGGCCATCTCCCCGGCCTCAGGGCAGCGAGAACTCACCCTTCCTCGACGACGACGACCCGTTACGACGCTGCCGGCTCCATCGCCCGATGACGTTCCTGCAACAAGGGACTCTCTTACTTATGCGGAACTCTATGACCGATCGCGCCATATCGCCGCCCAGGGACGGACGTCGCGGGTTCCTTTTCGCGGGTTCTCCGCCTTTTCGATCCAAACAAAAAGACACTTCGCTCTATTTCGGGCCAGGACCAGATGCTGGCCATGGACTCTACCACTCCGATGCTGGGGATACCCATTCGGAAGGGTTCGGGGCAATCAGGGATACGATAGGTGCCACGTTGGGTTTTAAACACCCTCTTCCTTTTCTTGGGATACGTCTAATGTCTGTTGACGGACTCCTCTTCGTATTCTATTTTTAAGTTCTGTACTAGGGAAAAATAATCAAAGCCCGTGAGGAAATAACACAACTGTCGGTTCAGCATTTTTTATCGAGCTTTGGTTTGGTCGGGTTCAATGTGTAATGCAAGTTCTTATCGTGGTCACTTGTAATCGCGATGCTACGTCACTGGATTTATCCGGGCAGTTGCACGGTTCGCTCTTGTACTCCTGGTCGCGATATCTCGAGGACTGCTCGAGTGCTCCATCGCAGGTTCTTGAAATTATCTCTCGATCCTCTTCAGGGGTACAAAAAAAGTACATGCAATTCGGTCTACGAGTGGGGAGATAAGCTCGAGGTATTACACAATCTGTAAATCACAGTGGATTTCAATTATAGAACCGAATGACAAATTTCTCTATTAGTTAAATTAATTTGATCGATTTCTTAATAAAAGACATACTGCCCTTTGTTTTAAAAAGTGTCAAGAAAACATAAAGCCATGGGATTTAAAATTACATACCAAAAATAAATTATTATACTATTTGGAAATCGTATAGCAGGTGCTCTGTTCGGTTACTAGAAATGTAAAAATGTTCAATAAAAAAAACTAAGGAAGAATTTTATCAAATGGAGTAACGAACAACCCATAGTAGTACTACCCACTTTTGATAAGGGACCGTCAGAGAAGAAGGCGTGCAAAAGATAAGGAATTGCACACAATAGCAGAAAAAATTCATTCTATGGCTGAGAAGGAGCATACCTCGGAGTAAATTGAAGACAGCTCAGCACTTCCTGAATGAAGTGCAAGGATAGCATATCTTTCGACTCGATCTGCTCGTACATGATGCCGCCAAGTCCTGGCTACGTGGTACCGTCCGCATCGTATGCAGAGACAGGAGTCGTCTGGTAACTTAGTAATCTCCCTGATATAAAATCTATCTTCGAGTATTGCTTCAGTCAAGTCGTAACATCTATCACGATCTTAAAGCTAGTTGATAGTATTGCATTGAAATGTAAGAGCGGGGAACTAGCATTGGTTGCCTGATTGGTATAAGAACTAGGACTGATTTGGTTGACTACCAAATGGTCTTTGGCGAAGCGACGGTCATGTCAGGGATTCACCTATCGCACTTAACGCGCTGATACTGGCGACGAGTCATTTTGATTAACTCAAGAAACCGAAGTGCGAAATCATCGGACCGCGCGGCGAAACTTTGAGGTTAGTCGCGACGACAAGCGGACGCCTTCTTGCCGGCAGCATCACGGAAGCGCGCATTTTCCCCCTGAATCGCCTCGCACTCGCGAAATCGATGGAAAAACGCCTCCTCCGAGCGCGAAATCATTGCACGCACCGTATCAAATAATTGGCTTTTTAAATGCAGAACGGCAAGGAGAGATGAGTTGGGAGATTGCTCACGGGCAGGGTCGCGCGATCGCATCCTGTGCTGCCCTCTGGTTTCGTACGTTAGCTATCACCATTTTTTGCCCCCTATTTGCGAATAAAATAAATAAGGTAAGGAAAGAGTAAAGTCAAAGAGGGCGCCACGAGTATTCTTCCCATACCATCAAAAGCCGCATGGTATTACCATCACGAGTACGTGATACCAACGGCGACTGGTAGATGGCACCGCCATCCCGAGTGCGCGAGCCCCTACCAGAAATTGACATAATTTTTAAATATTTCTTCGTAGTACTACAAGTGTATCCTGCTAATTTTTAATAGATATGATATTTAAGTTATAGAGTTACCAATAAATGTGCACGATTGTGAACTTACTAATTTGAGAACGGAGGAATATGTTTCGCTGTTTCCTTTAAGTGATATCCTTACTCTTCGAACGACACTGTACCTACTGAAATGGAAAATGTCTTTCCAAAGCTGGTTAGATATTAAAAAATTTGTACCTTGACCAGCGAGACCTTCTGTTGTATTCAGATATAATGAACATAGAAACACATTCGTTATACCTATGCAGACATCCATTCGTTTTTTGCCATCCTCACTCTCGTGGAGTTTGCACCCTTTCCATCTAATTCCTTGCACAATAATTCTAGGCAATAACAACTTCATAATGACTTGGCAAACTTATGCAGCGATGACTAAATATCGGTCCTAGGCACATATTCCAGGTGCTTGACATAGAATTCTTGCGAGGATAGCAGTTAACTTTTGCCACTCACTATTAATATCTATTTATAAACTCTGAATAACTTCAAACCTAATTTTACATAACTTAGTACTTTCCATGGATAATATTACAAAAATTTCATTTTAATGAAATGGAAATCACATTTCAGACTATATTGTCCTTTTGTAAATCCATTACATTAGTAAATTTGAACAATTAGATGTAATGCAAAATATTACTTTATATTGTTATATAGACGAACATAAATAACTTATGATATATAAGAAACTTCTAAGTACAAAACAATATTTTCTAGACTATGTATATTCAAACTCGTTATTCCTCAAAATTAGATTTGTCTTTGGTGTCCTCTTCCTCGGTGTTGAAGCTCTCGCTTTCTTCGTTACTTTCTGAACTAGCGTTAATTTCATTACTTTCTGAACTAGTGTTAATGTCATCACTTTGCAAGATATTTGTGTCAGTACTGCCTGCAGAGAACTTTGGTCCATCCAATAATTTGTCACCGTCCCAAATCTTTAATTTAGTCGATCGTTTCCCACGCTTATTCCTCTTTCTATTGTCAGCCTGTATTTCAATTACGTTACCTCTAACAACGGGCCATTCTCGTTGTTTCTGTAAATATTCCATCGCCACTATGGGATCTTCCATTTTGATGAATGCGGCTCTACAATTAATTTTGAAAATAGTACAGAAGAGCTACAAATTATCATTACTATGTACATTTTATTAATAATAATTACCTTGTGTTTCTGCCGCTTGCGCTTAGCATAGAAACTGACGTACTCCCAGGGAATGCTCCCATAATTTCCTGCCGTTTAGTCCCCAACTTTATATTTGTTAGAAACAACCTGAAATTAAGTAACAGAAACGACTTAAAATAAATCTCTACTTTTACATACTAATTTTATTTAAAGTCAACTTACACTTTCGATCGTTTTACTTCTGGCTCAGGTTTAGGAATGACAATTTTTTTCTTCGGTATGTTTATTAATTCGGCATGTTTTGCCTTTGGCGTCGTCACAATGATAGGCTTCCCGTCAACGGTTTTACTTTTCACTAGCTTCATGTTTTTGATTTTGTCCTCAAATGTCGGGAATACAATGTAACAATCTCTGGCGGAATGTCGCTTCAGCCTGACCTTATAGTCACCAACAAATAATTCCCTGATTTCTTGTTCATTTCGAATAGTGCGTGGCAAACGAACGTAAAGTGATCTCCTACGCTCCTCTGCATCTCTATGTACAGGTTTCTTCATCATCTTTCTGAACAAACGGGAATTGAAAATACCAGATTAATTGAAAGTTCAAACAGATAACAGTTCCTTTAACACAAATATACAACTTAACAGAAAAATTCGAAAAGCACCTTGCAAACGTGTCGACAAATACCAGGAATATCAGGTTCTGCTACTTTCTGATGTCATGTAGATTGGAATTCTTAAGGAAAATGTGTGGCTACTGAATTAACGGAAGTGGCGCCATCTTTGGATGGAATCGATGCAATGAGTTTCAGTAGTCTCGCCTTTTCGTAGCGACATAACCTTCTAATCCCAGCTGAACCCGTGACTGTTAATTCGAGAAGAAGTCGAGATCCCAGATTTCTACCTAGAGTTCGGTAAAATTAGGAAAAATGATTCGTCCGCTTTCGTTGCTTCGGACAACCGTCCGCAAATATTCAACACCACCGCCAGGATTCAAGAAAACCGTTTATGAGGCTGTGGGAATGCCTGAACCCAACCGTGAGTTTGATTTCGATACTGAATTAAATGCATCCAGAGTACGTTCGAGCACCATGCAAAACTACGCATTAATTCTACCATTCGAAAATCTGTCATTTGTTTCATTTCTACCTCATGTATTTTTGTTTCTCAGTTAATAACAATACCGTTTAACACAAGTACGGATCCTTTTAAAAATTCCTCCCTTTTTACACGGGAATTATGTAACGCGTTTTCTTCCAGCAAAACTGGTTACGCTTTGGAAGGGACTAACGTTCTTCGTAGCCGGGCCAGCATTGGTACTTGTAATGATCAATGCGTACATGGAAGAAAAGAAAGAGCATGGAAAGAGACCTGAATTTATTCCATACGAACACTTAAGGATTCGAAACAAAGTACGTAGTATTCATATTTCGCAGGGAGATCACGATACATTTTCATATTTGGCGATCTAAACTTTCTATCACATGTTCTTCTTATGCAGCCTTTCCCATGGGGTGATGGAAATCACACTCTCTTCCATAATCCCAAAATGAATGCTCTGCCTACTGGTTATGAAGAAGACTTGTAAGACACGTGGTTTTCAAATAGTCACTACAACATTATCGGTTGTAGTAGCAGCCTCTGTAACCATTGTCAATCTACACAAAAGCCTGTACATTATTTATAACTATAAGGAAATAAATCTGGTCATAAAATAAATTCAGTTGTGTGACACCATCCGTATGTTTTTAAAACTTGCAAAAATGCATTCCAGGTTCTTGTTCTACTTTTTGTCATTTAAATATATGAATTACAAGGCACCAGTTCTTAACTGAGTTATGTTATGGGAACAAAAGAGGAAAACCAGGTTTTCATCAATTGTAGAGGAATGATTAAATAAAACAGTAGGTACAAAATCGAAAACTCTCTTATTTAAATTGTATTATGCGTTATTAACACTTATGCTAACAATAGAAACATCACAGAAACATTGCTGTTTGTAATAAAAGCTTTTATAAAGAGATGAGGGTAATAACATTTATATAATCATTTTTTAGAAAAGCTACAACGAACAATATATTAAACAGTAGTCATGGGAAAATTATCAGGATGAGGAACTTGTGGAAAATGTATCAGAAGAGTTGTGATTACTTTGGGATGCTTCATCAGTGTGCATGACACCTGCAGCCGGTACGCAAATATAGTGGTGTTCTTTGTTCCAGTGTTGTATTTGACACTCTACTGAACAATATGGAGCTTTATAACACACACCGCAAACAACCTTCCCTCTCTCGTTACAGTATAAGCAGAGCTTCTGGTTTTCATCATCCGCATCATTTTGTTCTGTTTGGGCATCGAGTACTTCTTCCGTTTCTCCTTCGCTAGGCATATTTTCTTCCATTCGTTTATCACACTCTTTATTCTTTGAATTCCGCTCATTTGACTCATGTACCAGATTCAATGGCTCTTCCTGCTCCACAATTTCCTGACATCGTGTATCTTCCTCTTGTCCTTGTTCTGCTTTATCGTGCTCCACTATCTCTTCTTGCTGCTTTTCATTATGTTTGCTCTCATCCTGTTTCTTCTGCTTGCCTCGGTTTCTATCTTCTTGTTCCCATTCATCTTGGACTACATCCTCTTGCTGCTGACTTTTTTCATCCCCATCTTCCTGATCCTGCGTCTTTCTATCTCCACCATCACTCTTATCTGCGTTCTCTTGCTCCTGTAATCTGTTTTGGTCTGACCTCTCTTCTGTTCGGGTACCATTCCGCTCATCGTTAACTTGTTCATTATCTTGCACTACCGATACACTCGGACAGTCTTTTCCTCTCCCTTCCGGGATTCTTATCCTATTGAATTTATCTAGCTTTAAATTATCGACTACTTCTGAAAACTCTCCCGATTCACCTACTTTATAAAATTGATCTTCAGGTATAGACCGAACATCTAAAATACTAGGCACTTCTATGGATTGCGATGCCTTATTAAATAAACTGTTTGCTTGTTCGGAGACCTCTCTGGGTTTAAGCGTCACTAAAACAGAATCATGTGATACCTTACGCTCAAAGATAACTTCAATCTCCGAAGGATCATTGATCTCTCTAAGGCACTCTGGATGCTGCTCCTGTGGCAGCACCATTGGCTCAGGCACTGACTCAGGTACTTGTTTCGATACTAAACTCGGCAGTCTTTGCGGAACTTGCTTTGGTACTTGCTTTGACGTTAACTCCTGTGTTTCCTTCAATACTGATGTAGGCACCGATTTGTTTGTATTGCTACATCCAGTTGCTACATCATTTACCACTTGCTCCAAACAGCTTAACAAAGACCTTTCTTGACAGGAACTCTCCATTTCCTGTTGCACCAGATTCACTCTCTTCCCCTCGACATTACCATTTAAATCGTTGAATTGTCTCTTTTTCTTGGCAGACTCAATGACGCTTCCCTTCTGCATTTTGTTTAGCTTCCCTTGTTGCTCTCTGCGAGACCTTTGCTGCGATTGCTGCTGCACCTTTTCTATTTCCCTATACAGCCTTTCCGACGTCTTCCATATTTCCCTGTAGGCCAGTATCTGTTGGTTTAGTATGATCTTCTGTAATTCAGTAAATATCACTGGAGAGTTTATTAGAACTTGGTACGTTGCGGGACTCTCTCTTGCGTTAACACCTTGCGTTTTCTTCATCGAATCAGACTGAGTACTAATACCACTTTCCCTTGTGTCAGCATTTTGCATAGAAGAAACACATTGCACTCTAGAAGCACCTTCTGTACCGAAATGGACTTTTTCATATGGAGGTGGAGGTGAAGGTTTATTTGACACCTGGCTATAGTGAGACATTTCTATAAACTCATTCATTGTTAATGGAATTAATCTAGCCTGTTTTAGCCTGTTGTTCACGGATGTCAAAGTATACTGTAGTAGGTAAGTATTATCCACCGTGCCTATCAGTGTCGCTAGTTGCATCAAGTAACCATTCAAAGTTTTGCAACTGGTGTACAAGTCTTGATATGTTTGAAACATTTCATTATTGTGCGGGTTCTGCACAGAGAGTGCTTTGAGGATCCTTTGCTTCTGTGCTCGTTGCCTGATGTCGATGATGTTGACAAGAATTTTCTCCATTAAGGCATCTTCCCTCTCTCTATCGAGAGTTTGTTGCTCTACTGAATTATTTACGTGATGTTGAAGAACAGATTGCTGCTGATTGAAGTTAAGATTGTGAGACACTTGTGGTTGACGGTGATACGTAGCAACGTTATGAATATTTTGTTGCAGGGATGGTTTTATTGCACTACTGGAAGAAGATTGATGAGCGGTTGGTATGGATGTTTGCAAACACTGGACAGACGGAGGAACTGCTTGTCGCATGGATGTGGCAGGTAAAGTATTCGGTGTTTGCTGCTTAACATTGAGAGGAGCTTCTTGGTGCGAGGTCAAGACAAATTGTCCATGTGCGCTTCCTTGTGAAATTAATTGTGCACCAGGTGCACCAGATGCACTGGATGCACTGGATGCTTGAACGTTGGGATTGTATGATACCGACGAAGTAGAAGCCTGTTGACTATAATTCATTGTAGGATTCTGAGTCTTCATGTTAGATGTAATGAGAGAATTGATCACTTCCACCATTGTTGGATAATTCATGATTGATGAGATAGCCTGTGTTAGACCACTATCCTTGTTAGTCACAGAAACTGATTGTTGCACGTTAGGGTTATAAGAGGCAGTGAACGATGCTTGCAGTTGCTGAGAATTGGTACATGTATTCGACAACACATCTTGAGGTCCAGCCACTGTACAAGGCATCTGTGAAGTAAAAACCTGAGCCCTCATGCTTGTATCACATGAACTAGCTGTAAACTGTCGACTCATGTTCTGATTTAAAGTTTCAGGGCTACAGGAGTTTTCTGAAATAGAAGGCATCGGGGTAGGAGCCCACCTAGAACCAAGCTCCCTTGGATGAAGTACCCGCAGCCGAGGCAGTGCAACTGACTGAGCGAACTGCTCTGGGGCAGTTTCCTTATTTGCAGCATGCTCTATGGACAAATCCTTGTTAACAGTACTGGACTCGGTAACTATCTCATTTGAAGTACTTATACTGGGACCTTCTACATTCGACGAATTTTTTTTATTTGTTCTTTGATTCGTAGTATCCTTATTAAGTTCCCCGGCATTCTGAAGATTTTCTTCCAAGTCTTTCTCTGTCTGTTCTACTTTGATTTCCTGCTTAATGGAGATTGTTTTGTCAATATCTTTATCAGCATTTTTCAGCTCTAAAGCAACTGAATCTTTCGATATTGAAGTATTTGAGGGTTCAGTGGTTGATTTATCTTGACTAGGTACAGCTTTGCTTACAGTTTGTTCAATGGCCGCTTTAGTCCTTAAATTGCTATGAATTTGGACATTAATCATGTCATTGGTTAACTTATCTTGACTAGACACTGATAAGTTTGATTTAATAGATGCATCATTTGTCGATACTTTTGAGGTACCTAATGCTCCTTCGTTGATTCCTGACTGCTTCGATTCCTGGATACTGAGCACGTTTCCATTAAGGGTGAATTTACATCCATCGTTCATGTCCATGTTGAGAAGTTGATATAAATCCTGTTGCGCTGCTGAATCAATTAGAGTAGAATTATTGGAATTTTTTGAGGCAACCTTTGGAATCTGTGCTGGTTTGGTAACTGTAGTAGATACTATTTTTGGAGTTTCAACGTTTTTGTCAATGTCATCGCTACAGGCTGGGGAATTTGGGTCGGCATCGGAAGGACTGTCGAAATCCATTATTAATGAACCTGACTGATCAAGATCATCCTTCTCCTGTGGCATAGATGAATCAGGTGCTTGCCTTGGAGTTGAACACCGTTCTATTGACTGACGATTTAGTCTAATTACACTTCTAGTGTTTCCAGTTTCATTATTTACTTTATTTTGATGCGGCTGGATTTCCACATCACTGGAGCACGTACTACTGTCAGGTAGAACCCGAGGAGTTGGACACTTTTCCAAATCCATATCTTTTTCTTTCATGTTATTCTCTACCAAAGGATCGATCCTGTCACTGTCAAGACTAGGAGACTCGATGCCTACTCTATTATTCTTTTGTGCTGACGAAAGTATTGCAACTGGACTAATTTTCTCATTTTGGTGCACCGTTGGCAAACTTAAAGGTTCAAGTGAAACTCTACATTTAATATCTTCTTTCGTCGAATCAGGTGATATTTTTCTTTTTTTATATTTGTCTTCAGATGGCAATCCATGTTTTGGTACCATTTTCACAGAATCATGCACAGACATGTACTTCTTTTTCGATACATAACGATCTACTTTACTTTCTTCGTCATCATCGCTTGACGTCATGTCACCAAAGAGTTGACGATATTTTTCGTGTCTTCTTCTTCTCTTTTGTGCTTTTATTTCACCTTGTTTGCCTTCTTCAATTTTTTTATGTTTGATGCCAAAATACTTTCCTTCTTTTTTGTAATCCTCCTTTTGTGTATTTGTTTTAAGATCATCAAAATTTTCCTTTCTTGGCTCTTCCACTTTGCTCTGACATAGAAAAGAAGTTTCCTTGCTGCTTCCTGTGCTACCTCGCTGTGGAGAAATGTTTTTCGAGTCCTTTTCTGGAATTCTCTCCTTGGGCTGAGTTCTTTCTTCAACTACATTCTTCAATCCTTCATCAGATACTCTGCATTTACTAGAAACAGTGATCCTGATAATATTGGCAGGTCTTTTAGAATGAGTTATCAATTCTCTGTCATGTGAACTTTTCTTCAGTCTCTTTTCTCTATTTCCTTCTCGTTTCCTGACTTTTTCATCAGGTACCCTTAAAATACTGGAAGATATGACTGTCAAAGCACTTGTGGCTTCTGTAGGAAATAGCGTTGTTTCTTCTGTACTCAAGTGTCTTTTGAGCTTATCCCTACTTTTATCTTGCTCAATTAACTTGTACTTTGATATCCTATCGTCGTTCCCCAAACTTCTTTGAGTTTTCTCCTTTGCCATTTTCGCGAGGTGCTTGTAAGATATCTCATTACCCGGTGAACCAACTTCCGGGACGCTCGAGTCAGCTTTACGTACTTCGGCGCTAGATTTGGCATAAGATTGTCTCTGTACCTCGACAGTACGAGTCCTTTCATTAAGAGATTGTTTTCTCCTATCAACTTGTGCAACGCAGCTATTTAGATGTACCCATGGCCCGTCATCTAACTCCGGCATCGAATGCACTTTCTTCGACGCCAACTCTTGCTGTTCCTTTCTCATAGATCCACTACTCTTTTCGCATTCGCCAATCCTGTCACGTCCATCGGTGTTATCGTGTTTCCTGTACTCGCTGCTACAGTGGTTCTCGTTGCTCCCACAGTCCGTGCTCTTCTCGGATCCATTCCTCTTATCACGTCCATCTCTCTTGCGATAGTGGTGTAAATTGATCCTGTCGCTCCTGTGTGACTTCCTGTCATCCGTGGCAGACAACTTCCTGTCCTCTCGAGACACCTGACATCTGCAAGCAATTAAAAACGTGTAAATCCCAAGTCCTAAAACTATTGACCATACATTTTCTACCTTCAGTCGTAAGTTATTTAAATTTTCCCCGACGTAACACAAATTTTCTTAAAACCCGAGCTCAACTAATCACAGTAAAAAAAGAGTTTCACGCAACCCACGATTATCGCAACGCCCCTAACCTGAACAATCTTCCCCCGTTCCGTTTCCGCTTAATAATCTACTCTGCGGAAACGGCGCTATCGCAATGCAACTCTTAATAAAAAAAAAATAAAAAACTTGCAAAGCTATTTCCCTCGCTACATGTTTACAAAGCCGCCAAAAATATGCGCACGTGCCTGCGCAGTAGTTACCTGCGCGAAGTCGTCCTCCATAGGTCTGCGCACAAGTGGTCGGCCGACGCGGGCTTTTTGAAAGCGTGTCTCTTCCATCCGCAGTCGGCGAATACGCCGAGCGGCACGCGACCAGTCGTGGAATACATAAATGAAGTTTACAGACCGCCACGAGAGGACGAAACCCGCGACGGTGAACTTCGATCAACGAACCACCTCGTACTGCGGCCGAGGAGCGAAAAGATCAGCAGAAAAACGAAAAGGCTCGCGAACGTCCAAGAAGTGGGGAGGGGCCCGTCGAAGGGCTTGCGATTGGCCGGGTCGGTGGGGCTACACGAGTGCGTCCCCGAGAGTTTATGACTTCCCGGAACCGCGGGTAATACTAAGCCTACTCGAGAGACCCTAAGCGACACGTGATCCACGCGAGTAAGAGAGAGACGGAGAAACAGAGGTCCACCAGTTTGTTTCTCTCGGGTTCGCTCGGTCGAAGAATCCGTCTCTGTCTTCGATTCAAGGCGAGGTTAGAATCCCCTCGACGCTCATAAATTCCGAACTACTCGAACCGGATCGAGCCCTAGTCTCGTTTTTCTTCGGCTTTTTGAAAGGATTTTTTTTTTCTTTACCATAAACTAGGGCATTGGGTTTACCCTGAGTTGGGTGTAGGTATAATGAGTCATATAATATACGCACATTCCAACGCATAATACGTCTGTAATTTTATACGCATGTTACTCATCATGGTAAACTACGTAGTTTGTTACGTAATACACGTGGATAAACCTCGAAAATCGCTAAATTACCAGACCCTGGTCTTACCCCTGTATCGCGGAGAGGGGACGTCGTTCCAACACCACCCGTGGTCTGCACATCAGTTGCAGCAGCCCTCGGTGGACGTCGGCCTTGTCGAGGCCCAGCTTCTCCAGGTTGTTCTTCAGCTAAAACATAAACATGAGATGAGGGATACCGGACTTGGTTCCTCGCTTAATGACATGCTCGTAAAGAGAACGTGACCATTCAGGAAGGACGGGCATTTAGCGATAAGGACCCTGGGACTGATAAACCGCTTTATAGCCGACACCGCCCTGGTCTGCACCCTTCAGGCCTTATCGCTGATTCGGCACCTAAATATATATAAGTAACCTTTCCCAAGTTTATTGCTCCTGGACGAAAAAGGGTCCTCGAGGACATCCTCAGAAGAAATATGTGTATTTTTGTACAAACGGTCTTCGGTCTAGCCTTTCCAATATGGCGGCTCTTTTTGCCGTCTGATTTTAATTTCACGTTTTCTACAAGCTTCCACGGATGGACTTCCGACTTTTTACCTCTACGGAATTGACGCGCCGTTTAAACGAGATATGGCTTTTGGGGACTGCCATAACCTCTGCCCTGTTACTTATATAGTAATTAATATAAATGGCATGATTTTAATTTGGGAAGCACCTTTTGGAGAAGAACGGCGCGCGGGATGCGCGGCTCTGCCTGCCGGAGCCATTCTTTCAGGGCGAAATTGTCTAGCCTCGGAGCCGCGTCGTTCGCCGCGAGCATCCTCTCGTCATAATTGCCGACAACCGAAAGACAAAACCAATGCCGTCAGCCCGCGAGATTCCCTTACGCTCGCGTCGGCCAATCAGCGAGCCGCAAGGGTGACGGCGCGTCGTGATTGGCTGCCGCCCGTATCGATCCTAAATCGACCCTAGATCGACCTCCGATTTGTTCGCGGGAATCTGCGTAAATCCGCGCAATCGAACTGCAGCCGTCGATCGTTCGTCGCCAGAATTAACACTGCAGAAATGACGCGTTCGGGCCGATGGATCTTTTTTCCACGACAAGTTAGGTTAGGCTTGCAAAGTGCATCGAATGATACTTTCGATTGCGACGATGCGATCGACGGTTTCCGAGGCACTCGATGGCCGTTGGCAAGGCACTCCTCAATATTGTCTCCACGGCGAGACGGTCATGACAATGAGCGTCTAAACAAATACGTGAAACGCGGGCGCGCAACTTACGCGCGCTATGACCACGTGAAACCGTCACGACCAGTCAGCAGTCACGACTGATCTAAAAGGAGACTCCGACTCGAGGCGTCGAGGGGGTCGCGTGATGTCACACTGCAAAGAACGTTGCCGATTGGTCCGGTCTTCACCCCTACTTTGAGGAATTTTATTTTTAAATTCATTCTTGAATTGCGCCATAAATCGCGAAATAGCACCAACGGGCTCGTCGCTCCTAGTGGGAAGAGTGAAATTTAATACGGTAGGAGATTTTTTCTTATTTCTTATACTTTTAAAGATGGCGCCCATTCGCGCGATAGCAGCGACGGCTCGTATTCTCGCGTTGGGTTGTCTAGTTGCGTCCCAGGGGTTGTGGAGAGAGAGACCGCCCGGGAGACCCGCATGTCGCGCGCGCATCGCGGCGTTCCTCTCGCACTCGTGTTTCAAGTGGGTGCGAGAAGGACAGCGCGGTAACTCGGCAGGTCACGTGATGGACCTAATGATGCAGGCAAGTGAAGCGGATAGATAACGTCGCTTCACCGAGGAGAGGAGGGAAGAAGAGAATCACATGCCGGAAAAACCGAGTAAGAGGAAGACAACCGTAGGTCATGATTGCTCCATTTTGAAAACATACCGAATAGATGGAAATGTTTAACGGTAACCAATGGGAACAATAAAAGGTTTGCCGGCATTCACAACTAGAAGGTATAATAGTACTATTAAGAAAATTTGGCTATTGTTAATGCCAGCTCCCGTTATAAAATTGTTTCAAGGCCATAAATTCGGACGAAGCAACTTTTAGTTCAATTTTCAAAACCGTTATTTTATTGCTCATTCAGATGTTTCCATCCTTTTCGAACAGGGTATTTCCCGCGTTTTAGCGCTACCCCTATTTCGGAAGTTAAGAGGCCACTGGCGGGACGAATGCGCCTGTAATTCAAATCGCCTTGTCAGCATTGACAGCATGAGAAGACCACCGGCGTTGAGAAACCTCGGCGCATTAGGTAGAATTACATCCGGCAAGCAGAAATTTGCCGACGAACAGTTCAAGTAGCTATATCCTGTCCACGGTAATCTACTGAGAATATCGCAACGTTTCCGATTAATGAACTCTGCCCTCCGTAGGTATTAGCTTGCGGTGCAAAGGCATCAGTCTTGCGGAGACTGCAGATGCCTAGCCACAGCCAGTAATAAGAACGGAATTTTCAGCATAAACAGCGCATCGGGTTTCAGCCGTACTTATGACTGACATGACGATTGGAAAGCAGGACCACGTCTCAAGGCGTATCAGCGCTAGAAGATGTAAAGGGTTTGAGGATGTTTACAAAATCTCTGTGGTCTTCAGAATCCATTCCTAAATGTTTACGTGTCGATCCGTTTTTCTAGCGTACGCTTAGTTTACAGAGGATACGACATACTGCGCCCCACGATGTTGACATGGATCTTGGCAGTTGCCACTAACACGAACACCATGCCTGGGGAGACCATCGAGGCCTTTATTTAATGCCTGCACGAGAGTGCAGTTCCTGGGTAGCTGTATCTGCTTAAGTTTATCAACTTACTCCCAAGAGCTTAGACGGTTTGTGGTTTTCTTTTCTACTCAGACACCGGATATCCGGAGGAAGGAGAAAATAATTGATTCTCAACCGGCAGTTGTGGCAGATCAAATCCCCTGGTTTCAGCGAGGGGCTTTTCTTCGCAAGGGCGAGAGACACGGACCGCAAGTTACCATCCACGACCGGATGGTCAGTGCGGTTCCCCGGGTTGCAACAATGTTTACCGACCGTAGCCATCCTATCAAGGTGGCGAACAGCTCGAGACTGAAGCATCGGTACGGAATTTGACATTGTCATGTGGCTGACCTACCTTCTGAGCTTTTCATTCGTCGCGGGGTGCAAATCAACCCCACTCTTCGTGGACTTTCGCATATGCTTGAATTTTTAATTCTAAAGGATAACCACCTGGTGCCAAGTTACAGCGGACATAAATTCATGTGCAAGTAATTAACGGCTATGCTACATACATTGAAGCCAGGCCCAGAGATAACCGAAAAGCCGGTGATAATCGATTTTTTTTGCACGATCGGCGCGTGCAGATTGCTCTTAACATGAGAGAGTTGTTCACTCACCTGCCGTTCATTCCGGATATTGTCAGGTCCACCTGCAACGCAATTATTCGGATCAGGTCAAGCAATGAGGCAATACGTATTAAGTATTGAACTCCGGTGCATTAATTTTGTCATACGCACCGATAAGATTTGCCTTTTTCCTTTTAGCGGTGCAAACTCTCCTCCTTCGCGGCATCGTCCTCGCCCTGGCCAATTAAACGGCTGGTGTCCTGAAAATTAATTTATTCAATTCGCACCTGGGATGATAACAGGTTCCAGGGTTTTTCTGTGTTCTTTTTTTGGAATCACCTGCACCTCGCGTTTATTTTGCGAAATTTAAATTTACGTTCTTTCGCCGAATCGTGCCTTTGGATATCGCATGCATAATGTTCGGAAGTTACAGTCATCATTTGTCTGAATGTCACATCGAAATTGGAGTTTGATACGCACTGATGGATGCGGAAGGCAGGTTATAAGGCTAATGAAGTTCGGTCGCAGAAAATATTCTGACTGGCAGAAAAAGAGTGGATATTATGCAAAGCTCGAGAGGCTCGACTACTCAACATGTCGCAGGAGCGCAGTCCCTTAAAATATTTAATAGGTAAAAATGAAATACGCGATTGCATACTGTCCAGCACATGAAAACGCTAACCTCGATAGCTCATTAAATCAATTAAATTTCAATTGATTAGCTGGAGCTTTCGGAGGAGTCTGCACGGTGTTAAGTGGACATCCTTTAGACACGATCAAAGTTAGGATACAAACGAGGCCGGAAGAATACAAAGGCACGGTAGACGCAGTGCAGAAGATTCTCACGAGAGAAGGACCTCTGGGACTGTACAAGGTACAAATTACAGCTACAGTAATACGTATAAAATAGGTACGTGTAATTAAATTTCTGTCGGAGGGTTCTTCAACTCTTCCTTGAAGACTCTTGTCAGGACTTAGTTCCTCCTACAGCCGATTGGTCGGCGTCCACCGGGAGCCACGACAGACATCTCAGCCACGGCTTTCCTTCACTCCACTTTATCGCTACAGCTGCGAAATTAGAACTTCACTTATTAATCGAAGTTCTGGACGTGGCAGAGTTTAAAGCAGGACTGAGGAGCTCTTCACGCAGTACTTACTGGTCGAGGAACCTGAACCGACTGGGTCGACTCGGTGGCGTTAATGATACCTGACCAGTGGGGAATTCCGGGTGCAAAATTCGGGATTTATTGTATTCCGGAAAGGCGTCCGGTTCTGGCGCCGTCCAGGGGGTTCGCGGAAATTCCGAAGGGCCGCACCGAGACCCTGGTCGCATACCTGCGGGGATAATTCCCATAATTGACCATTATGCATGCATTCAATATGTCCTACCATAACGATTCGAGTATAGCTTGAAAATTGCATTTACAGGGCATGAGTGCACCGTTGCTGTCGATCGTCCCCATGTTTTCGATAACCTTCTTGGGGTTCGGATTTGGCAAGAAACTTGTCAGCAAGCCGGATCAGGAGGTCCTCACGAGGCCGCAGCTCGTCCTCGCAGGCATGTTCAGTGGGGCCTGTACGACCGTGATTACGGTGCCAGGGGAGCGAATTAAATGTCTCCTGCAGGTGCAGGTATGCCAGGAGGATTCCGATAAAGGAGGGAGGACGTATCGGTAACCGGGATTTCTTTTTAACGCCTCAAGGCTGTCGACTCCAGGAAGTATACCGGCTTTGCGGACTGCGCCGTCAAGCTGTGGAAAGAGGGTGGAATTCGGAACTTCTACGTCGGGACCTGCGCCACTCTGTTAAGGGACGTCCCCGCCACCGGCGTATACTTTTTCACCTATGAAACCATCGGCGAATTTCTCGCCAGGACTTACGGAGAGGTAGGATCAAACGAGGACTTCGGTAGTCCTCTTCCTCTGGTTCGCTTTTCCAAAACGGGCGCTTCGCTGTCCAGACACGCGATCGGCCCACGTGTTCAACACTTGTTCCTTCGGGATGGGTCTGGTCATGGCCAGTGAAATCGACATTTTTCCTACCCCAAATAAATGTCGACCTCCCGTAGAGCCAGACGTCTCCGGGCGCCCTCTCGACATTTCTTTGCAGTGGACTTAAAATCCTGATATTTCGGTACAATGACGTTTCCCATGAATTATTTTTTTTCCCTGTTTTTTGTTAAAAGGCGGCGATGTGGCAGCCTTTGGTAGCCGGTGGTTGCGCCGGGATCATGAACTGGGTGGTCGGGATGCCGGCCGATGTAATGAAGTCTCGTTTGCAGACCGCACCTCTCGGGACGTACCCTCGAGGGGTTCGATCTCTTTTCCCAGAGCTGGTGCGACAAGAGGGTCTCCTGGTAATGTATCGGGGAGTAGGCCCGGTGATGATCCGGGCGTTCCCTGCTAACGCGGCCTGTTTCGTCGGCCTGGAGACAGCCATGAAGTTCCTCGACGCGTTCCTGCCTTGGCTGTGATTATCGTCACCTTCAACTGGAATATTAGAAACTTTTCAGGGCGGTGGTAAGTGCAACCCATCCACACGGTTAAAAACCAACTACCGACGAGGACTAACGTGTCTTACTTTGAAGGCTTTGCAGAAAAATGGCGGAAAAAGGTCTGTCCAGAAAATGTGGCACCCGGACTGTGCATTTAGGGGCAATAAAAATGTCGAACACGGAGAAGACTGTTTAACAGATGTCAAGGCAAGCCATCAACGTACCGAGTGTCCTCGGTGGTGCGTTTTCCCCAGGCGTTATGAAAACCAATAATCGGAGGTGTACACTTACCTGAGTACAAGAGCACTCTTACATGCATCTGAATCGCTCCAGAATGTTCATCGATAAATACCCTTTATTCAAACAAAGTAACATTGATGCTCACTTAAAGCATACC
This sequence comes from Orussus abietinus, assembly GCF_000612105.2. Lineage (NCBI taxonomy): Eukaryota > Metazoa > Arthropoda > Insecta > Hymenoptera > Orussidae > Orussus > Orussus abietinus. The sequence goes on from NW_019394714.1 coordinate 867,975, forward strand.
TTACGAACTTATACAGTGTACTCGATTATCGGCAACAATACAGCAGTAACGCTGGAAACAAAAAAATTAACGGTAATGTCGACAGCGTAACCGGCAATGACAAGAGCAATAATAATGACTCGGAGTGACGACGAGACCCGTGATGACGGCGATAACACAACACAAGTGATAACATTATCAAGATCAGTCATGATACCGTTCGACTATCGCTACCTTTAGTTTATTATTACTCTCAGTACACGGTGCTGATTAAATTAGAATTCACGGTAACCATCTTCTGCCTTGGGTTCCTCGTTAATTGAGAGATCCTCGTTCTACACCCTTTATATACATTTTATCACGCTCTAGTAGCCGTGGTAAAAGTCACTCGCGGTGGACGCGCGTGTAGAACGACATGTCTTTAGCGAGCGTTCAACTCACCGTCCATTTTCCATCGACCGTCCGCAGTTTTCGCTTCTTCTCTCTTCCATCTTCTTCGGCGCCCGGATTAGCGGGATTTGGTCGTCCCCGCCAACTCTCCGGACGTCCTGACTAGAATCTCGCCGAAGAAGCGGTTGCGCACCGCCCGACGTCGCCGGTGCCCTCGGAATAGCCACGAAGACGGCGATTAATTCACTAACTAATCGATAAAAATATACGGGAACTCCTCGACCGCCATCTTGGATCCATCGAACGCGTCACGGTTCTACGTTCTCTCATTCTGATTTCTTTAGATTTCTTTCATACATTCGACGCTTCGATCCATCCAAGAATCGAGGTCGAGAATTAACAAGGTAGAAACGTTAAATGGGCTCGCCAATTCCTCGGCGGTGTGCCTCGGTTAATCCGCCATTTTGGCTCGTTGTAATTAATCGTCAACGCAAACAATAAGACCTGCACGAGAGTGCGCGTCGGCTCGAATGGAACAGGGATTTTAGCGGCCACTCGGCCAAAGTAAAGCCCCGAAAACTAGAAAACACTTAACTCGAAGGTCGAATAATAACACGAGTACCTACGGACGCCATGCCTCCCCTTCGATGGGCAGTTTTACATTTTTCTCTTCTCTTCGCGCGCACCGCGGGAAAGGGACGCGATCGTCCGCCATTTTGACGTCCCTTTAGCGAGGGCCGCGACAATGGCCTCTCGCCGATTCTCACAATATTTCTGGAATTGGCAGAATCCATCCCGAGCGGAGTCTAGGTCGCGTTTCTCCCAGTGCTCGGGTTTCCCATTCGCCCAGGAAACGGCCCGATGGATGCGCAAATATCGCCGGTTTTTATCCTTATCTAAGGAGCTTTTTCCTTTTTAATCCTTATCTACCCTCGTTCCGCCATTTTGCTTAGCCCTATTCGAAATGGAAATTCGACGAGTATTCTCGCCTCGAGTGAATCCGTTACCGCTCGAGGATGATAATGAATTCGATATAATACACGACAGCTACAGTGATAACCCGGTCGGGAGCCGCGCTCGCGGTAATCAGACGAAGACAAAATGGCGGCCGCGCCTCGCCACCGGATTCCTCGTCACTCTTGTAGATACATATATGTATACGTATATACAGCCTATGAACAAACGTTTCCTCGGGTGCACCTCGTCTCGGTATACCGATTTACCATTAATCCTAGTCTCCGTAATGATAGAAGTAGTAGCGGTGGTAGCAATAATGGTAACAATAATAACGATGATGACGATGAGATGACGGTAATAATAATCGGCGGTGGTAGAGTAGTCTAGTACGATACGAGGAGTAGTAGTAATAGAGACGGTAGCAATAATAGCGATAGCAATAGCAGCGGTGGAGGCGTCGATACTAGCGGCGACCGCTTCGGGGGTAGTCCCTAATTATAATGGTAACAGTAACGGTGATAACAGTTATCGCAGCAAGAGCTCCAATGTCCGATATACAACTAAGCTAGACCCCTTTTTTACACCGATGAAAATCACCTCGTTGTCGATATACCTATGTCGCGCGTACCGTAATATATAAATGACTTATCGGCTAGGGTATGTACAAGTGCGCTCTCCTCTATGTACAGGCACCAAGTCCCTCCCGGTGGGATATTCCGCGGACGTTCCGCATCGCCTGCGGATCGTCCGGTTGCTTTTCTAATCTTAATCTTCGTCGTGGATCCTCCAGGACACTCGAGGGTTCTCGGCGAACGCGAGCGCCGGGTCCCGGTCGCGGTACCGGCGACCTCGACCACCAGGACGAGGTCGAAGGACCTTCATCCTTATCAGTAGGCCGCGGATGAGTCCCGCTGGTCGATGAGCGAGCATTAAGGGTACTCTCAGATGGGCGTGGGTAGGACGGTGAAGTCCTGGAGGGCGGTCTTCACCGTCTCGTAGATCGGCCGGTTGCTCTCGTCGGCGCAGTAACCGTCGGCCGTGCAGAGGGTCTGCAGTTTCGTCAGGTAGCTGTCGAAGTTCTCGTGGCCAATCTTCTCCTGGGGACCGCCAGGCACGCTCGGTATTCGCACGTGCTCCAGCAGGGAGAACATGTTCTCGCGCAGCGACTGGTAGTACTCGTTCAGGTTGTTATTCCGGTGCGCTATGGCGGAGGTCTCCTAGAAATTAACGATTAATATCATGTATCGAATCGCACCGTAACAGCGAGAATAACTCCGTAGAGTTTTGAGATAAATGTATTTTTTAGCGAGAAATTTGTATTTGGATCCGAGGTCTTCAGCTTGGATGGACACCAAGAGGAATTGGAGGGAGCGACTTTACCGACATGGGGAACGCACCTTGTCACCCTGCTTGAGCTGGTTCTCCATGGCGGTGATATTGGACTTGAGGCGCAGGACCTGAGACTCGACGCGGGCGTTCTCTCTCTGTAGTTCCGTGATCTCGGCCTCGAGTGTGTAGAGATCCTCGCCCTGGGCCTGACCGGCGGACCCGTTACCGCTCGGTCCACCAGGGCCTGCTCCTATCGCTCCACCCTGAGTCGCCGGACCACCGGCGTCCACCCCTGGGGGAACGACAAATTCTGTTCAGAGGGCCGTCGAGGACCTTAAAAGCGAGGGAGGGTTTCTCTGCCGAAATTCACAACCCTAGACATAGTTCGCTAGCAGATCTCGAAACGAACATGACCGAGCGAAAGTGGAAACATTGTGGAACCGAATCGCCAGTTTTGCCTTCCGTCGTAGGATGGCGCCACCAGGTTCAAAAGGTTTCCACGTTTGAAAGGAATGGTGAACTTTCATGAATGATTCATGGAAACCGATCGCGCCGTCCGCTGCGGCGTTATCCTCCGTTATCGAGAGACGCGCCATCGAGATTTATTATTATGAAAGTGATAACTTGCGTATTTGCGGCGTCACCTGTAAATAGAAAGGCTCGATAAAACCCGGACATACTATGAATTTCGACAGATTTTCCCTTGTAAACGTTAGGCCATAGAATAGCGGTAAACCTCGGTCCTTCCATCTATCGGATTTGCATCGAACTTCAAGCAACATTCACCAGGGAACTACGAGCTCCTAAGTGTCGACCGAGCCCCGGAATATATCGACGGTCGGTAACGCGACCATTTACAGAAGCATAACTGGCTGCTGCAGAACGGGACGGGAGATACCGAGGCGGACAACTCAAGGGAACTAAACGAATGGTCGGGCAGATACAGAGAAAGTGAGAGGCAGAGTCAGAGAAAAGGTGCAAGAAATGGAAAGTCTTAATTCGAGACGGCAGCTAGCGGGAAGAGTGATCGGGGATCGGTTAATAATCTATTTCCTCGCGAGTCAGCGATCGGTACCCGCGTAACCTCTAACATGCCGAATTTCGACGTGTGCTATTCAAGGAGAGAGAGAAAGAGAGAGAGAGAAAGAGAGAGGAAGGGATGCCGAGTTTACTAGTAACCGACACGTCAAGTGACCGGTCGCCAGCAAGTTAGTAAGTACATCGCGGCCACCTCCGGAGTTCATCTTTACCGGTCCGGGGATGAGGTTGGCTACGGTGTTGCCGGCCCCACCGCTAGATGGCGCCACCGTTCGCGCGCGACCGCGAAACGAAGCTCCCTCGACTCCCGGATCGCGAAGTGACCTATTATCGAAGATCGGCCGATAAAAAATCAGGTAATAGATCCAAGCTTTGCGATTATAGAAATTCCTTATCGTACTTACGCATTTGCTAAGGACCAGGCGGCGGTCGGTTCATACCAGGGATCGAAAACCGCAGCGTCCTGTGATTTATTTTCAGGCTAACCGAGATCGTTATGCCGACGATGATGCCGACTTTCGCTAGGCTTCGGTCGGACCAGGAAACCCGGTCGCGGCAAAAGTCGGCGCCTTTCCGACGCGGTTTCAACCCCTGGTTTGCACTACACGAGGCAGGGATGAAAATGGAGTTTGGGAGTTTGCGTGAGGTGCCATCATACCAGATGTAGACAACGGAGGGTGACCCTGAGTGTTGGCGTGCCTTCGACGGTTCGGTCGAAGCTAGCTATCGAGACGTTAACGTGGTGAGATCTTTCGAGACATTCCAACCGACAAGACCAACGAATTACGCGACGCGGGTGCCAACACTCGGACGTCGTTTTGTAAGACACTCGTGGATCTGTATGTAACATCGAAAACACATAGAACAAGTGGCGAGTACGTCAGTCCCTTACCTTCAAAAGTAAATGTTCTCCTCAAAGCTCAGGAAAGGAGCTGATCATGATCCCAGAATAAATCAGAATAGATTATTGTTCATCATAATGGCGATTCAATTCGTTTTGTCTTTTAGGGTTGTTTCTTGCACACAAGGGCGCTTTGCAGGGAGCGCTCGACGGGACCGAGGGAGTTCTTTCGGAGAGAGAAAAAGAGAGAGAGAGATAGAAGAAAGAAAAAGGAAGACGGAGAGCCCTTGCGTTACGTACAGGTGTCTTGCTGTAATAATTAATGGGTTGACCGCCGTCAAGTTTGGCCTGGACCAGACCTCGACCGTTGAACGTGGGACTTTTGAGTGTTACATGGGATCGACGTCTAGAGCACGTTTAAGGTTATGTTAAAAGACATCGAAAGATAAGGTAAACCTTTGAATCTTTACGTTGAAAATATTGAAAACTCCCGGCCAGGTGCACACCGGACTTCATCAGTGGTCAACCCCTCTTGCTTTTCGATGTCCGATGTCAATATTAACCGACGTGTCATGACGATCTGTCATTCCACAGGCTCGTCGTTGTGTCGCACTAAACGCGGCTAGTTATCGCAGCCAACGCCAGGGGACACCTGTACCAACCGAGTGCTGGAGAAAACGACAGCTCGGACAAGGAAAAACCTTGGCGAAGGGAGGAGGAGGAAACGCAAACAGAGTGGAAGAGAAGAAAAAGAGAGAAAAACATAGAGAGAGAGAAAGAGAACGGAAGAGGCCAGACGGGAATCAAAGTCTAAAGTCGAAAGACAGAGAGAAGTTGTAACAGGGGGAGAAACGGAAACAAAGAGAAAGAGAGAGGTTGACCTCATTGGTATGACAGCACATCATTGCGTGGAGAGCAGAGCAGAGCATAGCACAGCACAAGGTCTGATTACAAGGTCAAATATGCACAAATCTGCAAATAAAGTTACGATATCGCGCGCTCTAACATAATATCTACGCCTAGTACTAATATATCCAAGGCTGACTCGCAAATAGCGCTCGCAAGTTGCACTCGTGCCACGTAAACCGTGTACCTATATCCATATAATCACAAGGCTCAATCTTTGAAACCAGGGGATCCCGGACCAAGGGCCACCAGGACACGTCAAAGGACCCAAACTTGGTCCACGACTCACGGCCAGCGCTTTTGGAAAAATCAAGCCGCCGAATCTTCACCCGACCGTCCATTGGAAAAATATTCCCCTTAAGGGGATGTGAAAGTGCTCCCAAAGAATTCTCGTTCACGAAACTTTTACTCCAAACTGGGTGTACCGGGTCGATTCAAACTTTACAACGTGAAAGTGAAGGCTATAAGGAGCATCCTGACACCCATGGAAATTTCAACATTTTTTTTTTTTTTAATTTTATAGACATTTTTCAAATATTTCGTTAAAGTGAAATTTCATGAGCGTCAGGACCTTCCTTGTAGCCTTCATACTCGCGTTGTAAAGTTTGTATCGGTACACCCAGTTTGGAGAAAAGATTCATGAACGATTCAGCTTAAGGATGCCACTATGTCACATCCCCTTAACGGGACGAAAAGACTTTCGATGATATCGATAAGGACCTAGTGGTCATTAGATGGATGCAAACCGGCACGTCGTTCATCCGGCATCCTCCGGTGGAGGTGCATCGGGGTTGGACCCAGTCATCGAGGTCGCCCTTCCCGTTTTCCAAGTCGCCGTTCCAATTAACGGGCCAAACCGGCGCGCGTCGAATTTCCGGAGAAAATGGTCGCCGCGATAAGGGCGCCCCGGTGCATCGATATGGACTCGCTGGTTGCACGAGAGCGGAGGAGTAGGCGTCCCGGCGCGCAGACGCGAGTGGGCGACTCTCCGGGTTGCCGGATTGGCCGAGGGGGTGGAAAATAAGCGAAAACGAAGGAGCGTACCTGCCCATCGAGACTTCTGCGCCGTCTCTGCGGGAACGATTATCGCGGCCGAATCGATCATTCATTGGATGCACCCCCCCGGGCGGGGGCTGCACTTGGCGCACCACGAAAGAAACGGGGAACGGAAGAGGAAAAAGCGCCGCCCAGCTGCGGCGGAAACGTGGAAGAGACTCCCGGAGAACGACATGGCGACGGCGGCGAGCAGGAGGCACGACTTCCAAGGGGGAACTCGGACCCACCCCGTGTACAGGGATATAGGTAGACGTACGAGCGTAAAGGGAGGATTACTCGGTATGCCCTCACCGGTGATTCCTTTGCTGTACATGCCCGACATGTCGTCGAACTTCGGCTTCTTGACGGCGTGTCCCGCGATGGGACACCCGGAAAGGGACCTGTGGGTCGAGAAGGACCCGTTTATGTGGCCCACCCCGTCGCACCCTGGCGTTGGACAACTGACACCCTCGAACTTCATCGCCGTTGCTGCCGCCACGGCCGCTTTGTGCTGCTCCACCGTCCCGCCCGACTCCAGGACGCGCATCTTGTTCCGGTTGGCGATGGGGCACCCGGAAGCGCTGCAAACACCGAACACGTAGTTTATCGCCGGCCCCGGGGACCCGCTAGTATTTTTTTCCCCACCCGATCGCGGGTCTGGGAGCTTCCATGTCGCCGTTGCGGGTCGTCGACGGAACCCCCTTGGCGATAGAATTTTTATGCCGTGTATCGTCACAGCCATGGGGCTGGGTTCTTGTTCCAGGGGTTCCGTCGACGCCGGGATTTATTAGGGGGATTTTATTTTTTCGAGGTTTGCGCATTTTTTTTTTTTTTATTGAACTAGCGAAGTGGCATCGCTTCTGCCGGCGACGGTGGTCATTGATAAGCCGAACACCTGTTAACGCCGAAGATCGTCTTACCTGCGGTGCGACAGAAACTTCCCGGTCGCGTGTCCCGATCCGTCGCAACCTGGAATTGGACACCTGCCGCCCAAACCACCGTCATTTATCCATCCACACGGAGTAAGCGTGAAACGAGGGTAAACCGCCGTACATTAGTTCGATCGGTCGAAGGTGGCCCTAGGAGGTGATCGGTCGCACTTGGAACTGGTCGAGGGAAACGTTCCGGTCGCTATTTTGCGCCATTTCTTTCTTATCAATGTCTCTGGAACGCTTTCCATTGATCCGCGCTTTTGCGCGAATCAAGAAACTCGGTAGAGTTTCGAGCCAAATACATTTTTTAGCGAGAAACAGCGACGGGAGACGGAATGAATCTACGGGAATTTATTGACAGTCTTTTTGACATCACGTCGTGGCACTGGAGACTAGTTTAAAAATGCAAAGAAGAAACTTCCACCCTCGGAAGATCTCATCGAGAGATAATTATTTCACTAAAACTGGATTAAATTGTATGGAACGTTACCTCGGAATTATGACGATTTATTGATGCTTGTCGGAGTGAGATAATTATTCTTTGGAGTGAAAAAATATTTAAGAACTTTCATTTCTCCCGAGGTACAACGAGGCGACGTCGTTGTTGTTAACAGTTTCGCGTCGACATTTTTTCAACGTCTTCCGTCGACCTGACCCTTTTGCACCCTTTGGGAATTTACAGGAAACTACCGAGTATATTTCCGACATCCACGAGGAAAACTTGAGTAATTCGGGACCAACCTCAGCGGCTCGGAGTCCTGGCCATCCCTGGGTTTGCTCTTCGGCTTGTTCGCCCTGGGACACCCGGAGAGACTTCGATGCGAGGAGTAGTTGCCGGTGACGTGGCCAGACCCATCGCACCCTGGTGTGGGACACTTCAGCTCCTGAGAGTGGGCCTGGATCTGGGAGCGATCCGCCCTTGGACACCCTGACAAGCTGTGAACCAAACGGGACGGGTCCGACTGTAAGAACGAGCGTCCAAAAAGTCCGCCATGACAGTCCTCTGCGGCTCTTCCAGGCGAGTCGTTCGTATCCGGAATTAGATTAATTATTAATAACCCCATTGTACCCTCTCCAGGATAATTTCGACGTTACAATAAGCGGGGAGAACTCGAGAATGGACATTGGCAACGGGTACACGGAAATTTGAAAATGGCGGAGCGACCTATTTCGAAGAACCTACCGAGCGTCCCGCGAGGAGAGGCGATGCAAACTGTCATGGCGCCGAGCAAGCACCTCGGGGGTGTCAAAATGGCACGTCAATATCTCGCATGCACCTGTTGCGACGTTGCCAGGGAATCGCAACGAGGTCCATTTATTGATAATAAACGGAGCCCTCTGCAAAGTCCCGCTCTTGTCCGCCCGCGGGCCTTTTTCCTCGGGGATCGCCGGCATTGAAATCACCGCGTCGGCGTCCCTTTAAACCCCGCCGCCCAAAACGCCGGCTGTGAACTCGAGTTGGAAATCATTCCCGGGCGTTCCGAAAGCGCAAACCGATCGTCTCCCGAGCTGGGATTAAAGCAATCGATACCAAATGCTCAAGGATCGATTCCCTCTGCGCGAAAAAAAGCCGGCGAACGAGGAAATGGACGAGGCCCTGGACTCCGGTCGAGACCAGCGATCGAGGCTTCGTTTTATAAAATGATAAAATTCCCTACGACAAGGACGATCGTTCTGGGGATCTCTACCGAGGTCCAGGAACCAATAGGCCAATTCTGTAGGACGTAGCTAATTAAATAGACAATGTTAAACTCTTTCTACGGAGTGACGGTAACGAGTGTCGGACGCGACGCATTGCGGGATCTTGCGATCGAAAATAGGAATGTTTACCGGAATTTTTAACGTAGAAATGGAGCGACACCTCGACGCGTCGACTGCTGGGATAGTTTAGAATTATTTAGATTAAATGGTTATGTAATAATTAGATGCAGAATTTCTGACAGTCGACGGGTCGAGGGGCTCCTTCTTAAGTGCCGTCCGGCGTTGAGGAGGAGGTCCGCCATCTTGAATTCGCGATCGATCTCCCTTTCCTTGGATTCCAGGCTCGGTCCCGGTTACAGAATAGGCCTACAGGCGAGTAAAGGAGGAACGAGTAGATAAACGAAGTGGCATGCAAGTGGCAACGCCGTGTTCCATTTGGATCCCTCGCGAGATGTCGCTCGTGCACTCCGAGACGAGACTCAGGAGCGAGAGAGGAAAGTTCCCGAACCGTTGCGGCCCGCAACGGTCCCGACTCTCCAAGAACACCGAAAGGGAGGAACGGGGAAGACACTCACACCTGACCCCAGTGAAACCCGCCGATTGCCAATTGACGCATTCTCGTTGGATCACCGAGACGCCGTCCAACCGGGGCGCCAGATTCAACACTCGAGGGATGAAGAAATCTCGATGCCGCCTTAATTTAAGGGGGTGCTAAAGTGATATCCGGGCCAATCGCGCAGGCTTTCTCCAAACTTAGCGTACCGAGTCGTTTGAAGCTTTGCAACGTGAACATAGAGGCTACGGGGATTTTCCTGAGGAAATATTAAAAACCTTCAGAAATTAATGACACTCGGGGAACTCCTTATGGCGTATTTATATCCACGCTGTAAGGATTGAAACGATTCGGCGCAGACCTCCGGCGATGCTTTCGTATCGCCTTAAGGATTGTCGCGATCCTTTCGATAGGAGCGTTTAGGTGTAATTGTATGAAATGAATTTCATATTCACGCTGTAAGGTTTGAAACGATTGGGCGCAGACCTTCGGCGATGCTTTTGTATCGCTTTAAGGATTGTCGCGACCCTTTCTATTGGAGCGTTTAGGTGTAATTGTATGAAATGAAACGTTAGGAGTCTTTTCATCTCGAGGGTCGAATCTGTGAACCTGGTTGGCCGGCCTCGCGAGTCGGGCTCGCCCCGGAGGGCGGAAAGTCGGGATATCGATAACGCAGAGGCGGACGCGAGGGCCACTCTTTTCGCCCCCCGTAGCTTTTCCGGAAGTCGTTAAGACGGTCTCTGTCCTGACATGGTCATCGCTCGGTGTCCGGTTCGCTACGAAGCTGCCCACTCGAGGCTGGCGAGGGCACCGTCGAGTTCGCGATATCTCTCTCTCGCGGTGCCCTTTTCCTAGGGGTCGGGTATCGGTAGGAGGGTCATTCAACATGGACTGATCTACACACCTGACACAATCGTAATAACGTAGGCGCGGGTCAGTGTAGAGACACAGAGGGACCAATAATAAAAGGGGACAAGGAGGCGCATGCGCACCGTGCGTAACAATGAATTTCTGCAAATTCGGGCCCCGATTCTTATGGAACGATAATTAACGTTCGGATGGGTATTGAGAAAGAGAGAGATATACACGGGGAAGGGCGACACTTATCGTTAGCACCTTGAGGAAAAAAGAAGATCCCTAGAACCAGAGAATAATACCTTCGAGACAAAGAATAACGTTTCGCATCGAGTTAACGCGAATGAGTCGTGACCATTCCGGAGGAAGGTCGGGCATAATTAATATTCGGCTTTCGGTCGAGTCGAGTAATTATTCTTTGAATTAGCTGTTATTGGCACCGATCAGGGATATATTTGCTCTGGCTCGGTGAATTTCTTTTTTCACCCCAGGACTCGGAGAAGTAGAGGAGGAGGGGTGCGTGCAGGGGTGCGTGCGTGCGTGTCCATGTCGATGTCGATCGTGTCGCAGTGCCTTGCCTTCTGTGGGTAGCGTAGTTCCCCGAGACATGACCCATGCCATCGCAGGAAGACGTGGGACACTGAATCAGCTCCTTGCCGTCGCGGCCACGAGGGGCGGGCCGGGCCACGAAATTCAAAGATTGCCGCCTCGCGTTCATACTGCACCGACACATCAATTATGAGATCTCGGAGCCCGAGTCTAGGGCCGATTATTGGCGACGAGCGCGAAAAGGACCTGCGGGTTTCCCTGATTTCGGATATGGCCGCGAAGCTCCTGGAGAGGAGAGGAAGGAAGTCGTAGAACCAGGAAGGACCTGACGTTAGAACCTCACCTAAGGACCTTGCGTTAGAACATTTCACGAGGACCTTATGTAAGGAATCTTTCGTAAGGACCTTGCGAAAGGACTTTGGAACGTTTCATGAGGACCTTATGTACGGAATCATTCGTAAGGACTTTAGATAAGGAATGTTTCAATTTGCGTAAGGATCTCGTGGAAAAACTGTAAGCGCCAACCTCAGGGCGGAATTGACGCGGTGCAACCGCCAGGTGCGGCCCTCGGGAGTCGGGGTGGCGGAGGAAGAGCGGGCGAAGGAGCGGAGAGCACTCGGGTGGGATCGGCTGGAGTGTTCCGCCTTCTCGTAGGTGTACCAGGAGCACGGCTATGAGGAACCTCGATGGCCCTTGAGTGGCCACGATATTGCTGGGAATCCTGCGCCGGGTCTGGCCGGGTCTGGCCGGGTCCGGCCGGGTCGGGCCGGGTCGGGTCGAGACTTGAGTGCAATCACGCCGCCAGCGCGTAGGCACGCGGCTATAGACCGCGTTTACGGCCGTCTAACCACTTCTACCTCCCAACCTCTCGGAACTCTCGACTTTTCCGACCGGCCGAATTCGTACTCCGACCCCCGTCCCGTCGAGACCGGGAGTTAAGACAAGGACCAATATGGCCCCCATAAGAGAACGCCATACACCGGACAAAACCCGAGCTCGAGAACCTTTTCCAAAGCGAGTCCCATTTCGGCTAAACATTCGTGACGTTTTCGGATCAACATTTGTGACGTTTTCGGCTCAACATTCGTGACGTTTTCGGATCAACATTCGTGACGTTTTCGGATCAACATTCGTGACGTTTTCGGATCAACATTTGTGACGTTTTCGGCTCAACATTTAAGACATTTCCTGCAAAACGTCCGACGCGTTTCGACGGCGACCCGGCGCGATCGGGAGGAGGCTCGAAATTTTCGAGAGGTTAAGGCAGGCGCGCAAGGGAGCGTGGCAGTTTCCCAGAGGCCTCGCCGAGGTGTTCCGGGTTCTAACCCCGGCGGGACGGGTCTCGCCCCATAATCCAGTGCGGTGGCAACTGATTATATCCCAACCTCCTCTAACCTTATCCTCCCTCGGCAATCCGCCCCGCTTCGCCTCCGCCTGCACCGCCGAGCTTTACGTCAATTAGAATAAGGTTGGCACTTTCGCTACGAAGAGTAATTACTTTAATTAACAAAATGGAGGCGGGCGAGCGCTCTCTCGCCGCCTCCGTCGAAGCGGCCTCCGATCCGCGATCGTCCTCCCCCGTAGGGGGAGGCCAGCCTCTCGCGTTCTATGGGAACTTGGCCAATTACGCGGAAACGCCCTTAAGGGTTTGCGGAATTTCCTTTTTTTTTTTCTTTGCGGAGAGCCCGCGCACTCGCACCTGCCTGGGGAACGGATACGGTGGGGGGCGTACCTGTCGTCCTTGCTCGACGGCTTGTCCAGGGTGCCGATGGTGTGTTGAGGGGGCGGCATGCTGTAGCACGGCGCCGGGGTGTATCCTGCGGGGATTTGGTACCCGGAGGTGACGGGGCCCCCGGGGTAAGTCGCCCCGCAGTTGTAGCCCGCGGTCGGATATGGGGTGTACGTGTTGGCCGGGTATTCCGCCTGGACGCCCGCCATCCCATACCCAGGGTGAGGGCTCATGGGGCCGTAACCTGTGGACAGAGGCGATGTGCTCTACGGTCGCTCCTTCCCATGGAACGACTCTTTAACGTGGAACCCTTTAACGCGACTTGTCAACCTCGGGGTCGAACTCCTACCCCGAGAAAAAGAAAAAAAAATTCAACCACCCAAAGAAATATTTTATTCATTCCAAGGATAATTCTTTCACTTGGACCAACTCAAACTGCCCCTCATACCGAGGAAGCGCTGTGTCCAATTTATTTCAGTTCCATGCTACTCTCGTTTTCGCCGACCTGGACGAGTTCCTCGCTACCCTGGGCGATTCGGCTCGGAATAAGTCGAGCCGGGGGCGACCGCCCCCGGCCCCACTTCGGTCGGGGTCGACCGCGGCGGCGCGTCGGCGATGTATTCGAATGTTTCAATTTCAATAACTACTCCCCGGCGTCGACGGGGGACAATACCGGCGTACTGCGACTGCGGAACTTTTGCCTCGTGTACGCGAAATATTGATAATTAACAATGGCGCCGTCCCGCACGGGACGCGTCGGGCGGACAATCGGAGGGACGAGGAAGGAGAGACCCCCCGGAAGAAGGGAGGGAGAGAGACAGAGAGAGGGTGCGGAGCAAGGGGAGCCAAAGAGACGCGGTTGACCGTCTACAGATATTACATCCACTGGGTGGAAACGGGAGAGAAGATCCTATTTAACCGCCCCTAAATTAACGTTCACTAATCTTCCTTGGTTATCAAAATTATCAACGAGGTAAATTCATGACATTTCTTTGAACCACCCCCAAGTGACGTTTACCAATATTTGTCAATTTTTAAAACGACTTATGGGGAAAATTCAACATTTCTTTCAAGCATCCCCAAATTCACGTATACCAATTTTCATGCAATGGGGTGAATTCCAGGTTTACATTTGCTTCAGGGGGAAATTTTAATTCTCGCCTCTTCTTTCATTTTTTTTTTCAGGTTGTAAAATCGGAAGCGAGGTTATTCCTCGGAATGTTATTTTTTTTTTCAATGAACCTAGGGGCGAGTATCAAGGCAGAGGGTCGAACGAGAGGGGTGGAGGGATAGGTGGGAGATGGATATAGGTGGGCAGATAGGTAGGTGCCTATTACGGGGGTCGTGTCCCGTTCGGGTGAATTTTTATTCGGGGGTTGTAACCGAGCCTGGCCCCCGGGGCATCGAGCTCTTTGTTCTATTTCACCCCCGGCTCTTGGCCGCCCTCTCTCTCGCTCTCGCTCGCGGTCGCCGTTCTCCCTCTTCCTCTCTTGGCACATCGCGGGAAGCGTGTTACGTTTCGCCGGCGCTAAAACGTCAACCTGCCGATGTATGGACGGGTTTTCATTTTCGGCCGGTGTCTCGTCAAATTGATCACGCGAAAGACCCCAAAACTCGACGCGAAACCACCCAGGAGACCCGCGGGAATCTGAACTCCCCGGAAATTTAAGGTGGTGCGGAAGTGGGGACGCAGAGCTCTCGTTTATGAAATTTTCCTCCAAACTGGGTGTACCGAATTATTTCAAACCTTACACCATGAACACATAGACTGTAAGGAAGGTCCTGACGCCTTTGAAATTTTAATTTTTAGAAAATTTCCTTATAGGTGTTTTCAACATTTTTTAATAACAAATGAAATTTCCCGAGTTCCGGGACCTTCTTTATGTTCTCCGTATCCACGTTGCAAAGTTTCAACCGATTCGGTGCACCCATCTCGGAGAAAAGCTTCATAAGGGAGGTTTGTTTGACGCCACTTGCCCATCGCCTTAACCCTTTACTAGTAAAATGAAGGGAATAAATCTGATAAAATTGCAAAAAGTAGGGTTAATAAATAAAGATAGAAGTAGATGTCTCAAGGTATCCCCCGGCGTTGTCCGCTCTCCATAAACCCCATAACCCGGGGAGTTACGAGACCCGCGGCTCGGGCCTCCAGGGTGGCAGGGGAAGAGGTCGCGAGTCGGCAGCCTACAGATCATCGTAATCGTCGTTCCAAAGGCAAGGGCTTTCTATCGTGGCCATATCTCACCGGTGGGATCTCGGTAGGCGTCCATATAGTGGGAGCCCCCGCTGTCGGGGGTGCTCTCGCGACTGTACGCCGCGGCGTGCACCCCAGGAGGCGGGAACCCTGGGACGGGCCTGATGCCAGGACCTCCGCTGAAGTTGACCGGTTCGTTCGCCGTGGAGAAGTCGACGGGTTCCGTCTGTTCCTCGATGGGCCTGGGGGCAGAGAACCCTGGACCGACCGGGACGGCCACCGCAACGGCCTCTCCGTGGCCGCCCGAGTACTGAGGGCTGGGGGCTCCACTGCAACGAGAGCAGAAAAAAAGAAAAAAAAAAACAAACCTCGTTAATCCTATAGAAATAGATATTAGATAAAAGCAGAAATTGCTTGATAACAGGTTTCAAGCAAAATTAGCACACTGATAACAATCCGCGGGAATTTGCATAGGATTTTATGCACCTCGTGACCGAAGTTTCGCGTATATAAAAAATTGTTAAATGGAAGAATTATATATTGGAGATTGTGTAAATGCAGATATTGGGGCGGGTGTAATTTAATTCAAGGTGATATCACGGTGTAGTTCCGATTAACTCGGATGCCGAGGGCGATATCACTGAGACAGGGTAATTTTCCTGCAATTTATTGGGGTGTCGTGTGATAACTCACCTGTGGAGCCTGTTGACGCTGAGGTCCAAGGTCTGGCCCTGCGGACTGGGAACCTGGGGACTGGCCGTGAGATGCGGACTGGCCGCAGCTTGAGGACTACCACCGACGGTCTGCCCTCCACCGTACTGAGGACTAAGACTGTTGGAGCCATACGGTGGTGCCTGGTGCCGGCGAAAAACAAAGGGAACCTGTTATCTGGGAATCCATCACTTTAGAGCGACCCCTACGTCCTTACGGGTCTCACCTGTGGACTGGTGGACGTCACGCTGGACGTGGACAGGTCCATGACGGACCCCCCTGGGGAGGTCGGCGGGCCCCCTGGTTTCTGCATCTGCTGCACCTGGGCCACCGTGACGCATTTCACTGCAACGGGGAGAGAAGGCGTTCAAATGATGGTACCGCAAGATCATCGGTTCCAGATGACGTTATCAAGGTGGAGAAAGCGGAATAAGTACCATCCTCCGACTTCATCATCCCGGCAGCGGAGGCGGCGGCCATGGCCATCTGATGCTGCTGGGCAGCAGCGGCCGCAGCGGCGGCAGCGGCGGCCTCCTGGTGATAGACCCTCTCCTGCTCCTCGGGGGTCATCCCTGCCTGGCCCAGGTAGTACATGTTGGCCCTGGAGTGCAGCTGCTGCTGCGTCTGGGGCTGCAATGGGGTGCAGGGCTGGGCGTCGTACCTATCATAGGCGGCAGCGGTGCCAGGGTCGTAAGGTCGGTGGTTGGTGGCGCTGACCACGGCGCTCTCGTACCCCCTGGTGGCGGCGATCTCGTTGGAGTAGGTGACTACGGGTCTGGCGATGTTGGCAGCGGCAGGGTGCATGTACGCCCTGGCATGTTCGCTGGATCTGTGGTGGTAGAGGTCCTCGGCGGAGGTGTTGGTCGTGGTGGCGGCCGCGACGGCGGCAGAGGTGGCGGCGATGGCCGCGGCCGCCATCATCGCCGAGGACTCGTAGGGCGACCTCTGGGGCATCTGGTGGGACATCCTGGTGTCCTCCACCATGGGCATGGGGTAGGCCACCGTGGGCTGCATGGGCAGGACGTGGTGCGCCGGGTGCTGGCTCGGGTGGTGGATGGAACCCCCTATGGACCTGGACCCCATCGTGTCCAGGGAGGACACCGACGAGGAGTTCGAGTCCTGGTTCAAGTACGAGTCGTAGGTCTGTCTGATCGACGAGGGTGGTGGCGGGGGTGGCGGGGAATTCACGCGGCAAGAAGAGGCGTCTTCCGACTTGGGGACCAACAACTCGGAGGATTGACTCCTGCCGGGTAGGGAGGTGCAGCAGGTGCCCCCTGTTCCTGGATTCCCTGCGGACGTCGCGGCAGGCTCGGCCTTCGGGACCAATTTACTTCCTCTTGGACTCTCTTCGGAGGTCTTCTGCGGCTTCGAAGCGATCGCTGCGGCCGCTTTCGTCGCCGCGTAGTAGTCGTACGACGGCGATGCCACTGGTTTCGCCTCTTGGCTACTGTACTGAGGGTACACCTTGGACTCCATCGAAGACGGGAGGAGACTCGTGCTGATGTACTCCGGCGGGATGCCCGACACTATCGAAAAGACCGGCGGATGCTGATCAGACCCCCGATATCTACATACTAACCGGATAGCCGATACCCCACAAAAGACGATTCGAGGCGACCCCCGCGTCCCTAGTTACGGGCGTGTCAACTAACGTCGCGGCACTCGCGCATCTGTCAAAACCACGTGTCCTTAAACTCCCGACACGAGGTGTCAAATTAATTTCCCGGAAGAAGGTAATCGTCATTTCAATTGTAATTGAACAAGCTGGGGTGCCTTGAAGCCCTCTGCAGAGAATAAATAGCCATCAGCTGTCCAGTTGGTATATAGATCAGTGGCCAGACCCTACTTCCGCACTCCGTGGGGGCGAACGCATGCGAGTCGCTTGCATCACGGGACTCCTAGTTGTCTCCTGGCGGGTCCAGGACCCTCCTAACCCCCCATGAGCCTTTTTGGGGACCCGGAAGTGGGCCTTACCTTGCGCCTTGTGACGGGCCTCGCGGGCGGCCTGCTTATTGGCCGCTGCGATGGGGCATCCGGACAAACTCCTGTGAGTGTTGCGATTGGAGCTGACATGGCCGCGGCCGTTGCAACCAGGCGTCGGGCATTTCAAAATAGTCTCATGCATCGCCAGAACTGCGAGAACCCAGACGGACGAGGTTACAGACACGTCGACACACACGCGCACACGTACACAGCGCGGAATCGCGAGGACCTGTCGAACGGCGACGGCGGGATCTGCGGCCGAGACGCGGACGTTCACATAAACGGCCGACTCGAAGACGAGGACGCGGATCGAGGCGGGTAGAGAGAACACAAGGAGAGAGAGAGAGAGAGAGAGAGAAAAATCAAAAGACAGAGTCTCGAGACCTTCCGCGGGAGACCGCGAGATCCCCGCGACCGCGGGAGCCGAGGGTCGTCGCCGAGGGAGGCGAGGACCCCGAAGACGACCTCCCACCCAGCTCCACCGGGTCGGTTCCCGTGGGACGAGCCGGCACTCCCCTGGTACACGCAGAAACACTCGACACATCGAAACAAACCTCGATGTTAACCTACATGAGACTTTTTTTCTGCATGTACCCTAAAAGACGACAGAACGTAAAGGGTCGGGTCATTTCCGGATTTTCCTACATTTTCCTCCGGTGACGTGTCCCCCGTGAAAGTGTACCCTAAGTCCCGGGTCCATGGCCGATTGATAAGAGAATGGGTTCGATCGGCCCTTTAATGATATCAGTGTTGGAGTCGCCTAACCGCGCCGATCCGTCGCCGGGGTGCGGCCTTTCCGTGCCGGGAACCGGAAATCGTCGCCTCGTGTGTCCTCCCTTCCTTCCGCGGTTCCGACGTGTGCGCATGCCGGGTCTCCGCCCGTCGGGGTCTCTAGTTCTCTCGCCCCGGCCGAGTCAGGTGTGGGCGAAAAGTGGCTACTAACGGACTACGGAAACTTAAGGTGGAACCAAGAGAAATAAAGCTCTCTACCCCGCAAACCAAAAAGCACAGAGGTGAAAAGGGAGACCCTCGCTCCGCGACGTGCACCGGCCTCGACCGGAAGCTACCATGAAGATATCGGCGGTCTACCAGACGGAAAACGCCCTCGCCACAGCCTCCCGTCCCCTTCCGTCTCCCCGCTTCCGGTCCCACCGGCGGGACCGGAAGTGGCGTTTATTTCACATCAGGAGCCGTCACTGGCAGACCTTAGGACGACAGGTGCGGAGCCGGTGACGAGGACGCGGCGAGCGCGCGAGGACGAGGAAACGCGACGGAATTCCCGTCTGACGGTCTGCGGCGATTCTCTCGCAGGGATTTCCAACCACCCCGAGAAAAAAAAAAAAATTTCCCATTTAACCATTGAACGGTAACAAGCAAATGTATACTTCCTTTTAATACAAAGTATAATTTATTTACTGGAATGAACATTTGCATTTATCTTTTCTCTTTTTTTTAGTTTCCTCCGTTTCCTCGCGATCGCCGACTCGCTTCGCGGTAAAAAATAGGCAACTCTACGGTGTAAGAAGATCGATGGGTGGCGATACTCACTCTCTGGTGTCAGCTTATCCTTCCGTGGGCACCCTGATAGGCTGTGGACAGAAAGAGAGAGGGATGGCTCAGGTGAGAGGTACCCTGCAGGGGGCATCTCGAAAGTACCACCCAACCCTGGGGTGGAAAATCGGGATCGCGTTCCGATCGGTACCCAGCCTCGATGGAGATTAATTCCGGTGCCGGGTGCAATGCAGGGGATCGGAGATAATCTCCGTCGAGCTGGTAGATGGGCACACAATTGTCGATAATTGCTCACCTGCGGTGGTGCGAGTACAGTCCGGTCACGTGACCCTGCCCGGAGCAACCAGGAGTCGGGCACTTGTTGCCTTCTGCAACAAATCAAAGCGCAATCCTCGAGGTTAGTCCCGACCTTCCCTAACTGGATCGCCTTGCCATAGGTACAGGTGCGAGACAGGTGGAGGTCTTTGATATAGATACCAGGGTATCGATAAACCGTGGGGAGATATCGATACACCATAAAGGTGGGTCGCGAGGTCGAACTAACCCCACAGGGTAATTTTCACATCGAAGGGAGGTACCACCCCCCTTAAGGTGATACGAAAGGGTCATTCTATATATGAAACGTGAAAATATTGATAAGACTTTGCATTAATCGGGATGCACCGAATCATTTGAAACCACAGCACGTGATTATGGAGGTCCTGAGAAAAAACCTGGTCTTCGTGAAATGTCACTTAAAAAAAATATATATATCGATTCTTGGTTCTAGTCAGGGTTAAATAGGAAAGTTCGGCATGAAGAAATGAAATTTCATGAGCACCGGGTTTTTCCTTAGGGCTTTCGCAATCACGTGTTAATGTTTCCAGTGATAAGGTGTACTCAGCTTGGGGATAAGTTTTATCCATATTTTTATGTTATGTGTAGAATAACCAAGTCTTGGTGCGGCGGGGGAGATTTTTTATACCCTGAACCGTCGATCGCGAGGTCGGAGGTCCTCGGAGGAGGTCGAAATCCCAAGGCGTTCGATCCGGGCAAATAATTCCGGCGATTAAGCCCGAATTAAGACCGGCCTGTACGTGATCGGCGATCGACCCCTCTGGGGTGGACTCGCGTAGGTAAGTCCGTCACGTGTTAAAGGACGAGGAGGCCTGCCAGGAGGGCTTTCGGACGGTCCCGCACTTTTCGAAACTTCGTCGCGAGCTAATCCCCATGATCCCGGCCTCGGTGGCGAAACTTCATCACGCCGTCATTTCGCGTCTCCGGGAGGATATCCGATCCTCGATCCCCGCGCTTATACGCCCCCCTCTTCTGATCCTGGACCAGAAATTGGATCGCGACACGTGACGTCATTAGCGGCATGCTTTATTTAGAGCGCGGTCCCGCGATCGGAGGTCCTGGGGCAAGATGGGAGGTCCTGGTCCAGGATGAGAGGCCGGCAATCGGTCCCCTTCCAGGAGGTCCTTCCACCTCTTAGGAACTCTTTGTTGGACTCCTCGATGACCCGGTCGAGGGCCTCGTCCTCGGTGTCTCTTAACGATCCGCCTATTCTCCGCAAACCACTCTTCGGCTTCTCAAAACGGGCACGGAGAAGGTAATGGGTTCGGTCAACAAAACGCAGAAGCGTTCTCGTGCCGGTCCCTTGAATGGAGTTGTAACGAGCCGGACGTTTCTTCCTTTTTCCAGGGTCGAGGGGAACGGAGGGAGTCGGACATTCCCGTAGAAGAGGAGAGGGTCGAACCGATCGCGCCACTTCTCTTCGGGGTCACCGGGGGGAACATCTCGAGTACAGGTATTTATAAAAAAAATTAATCGACTCCTGGGGAGAATGAAAAAAAATTCACCGCGCATAATTAGAGGGGAAATTGTGAAAATTAGTAACGGTGGGAAATATATGTAGAGGAGGGACGCGAAGGTGAGAGGCAGGTGATAACGAGGAGGCTGAGGTGTTCCTCCGCGTGTAAGAGGGTGATCGGGATACTCTTCCAGGTCCTGGTCCTGGAAAGGGTCCGGGAAAGGGTCGAGGGTCGCCGTCCTGGACCTTTATACGAGCCCGCGCGGAAAGCGGCGTAAAATTGAGTTACAGGGTAGTTTATTTTTTTATTAGCGCCGATTCGCTCCCGGTGACGGCCGCGCTGGGGTGGGTTTTGCGGCCGGCGGATTTTCCGATAGCGGCTTTATAGCGTGTCAACACGCTCCTCCGAAGGGCCGCACGCGATCGCCAGCCATCGTAGCTGCCGCACAAAATCAAACGATACCTCCTACTCCACCCTACTGCCCTCCACCCTTTTCCCGTAACCCGATGCCCACGAGATGAGCTTCATTTCCGGAGGAACGACATCTCCTCGTTCTTCCACTATCGGGAGCACCCCCAAAAAGATAGGGTAAGGGTTCAGATGACCATCACACTTGAACTCCTCCCTATTGAATTTAATCATAAGAATTGTATTGCAGAATTTAATTACAAAAATTAGCCGGAAGAAATTCAAGAGCCACGTGGTCAAGATCTCGAAGCCACTAGAGGATCGCTTTGACTCGAGCATTTTCCCCATTTCGGGCAGCGGGATTGAATTTTTCAAACATCCCCCTCTGCAGGAAACGTTAAGGGGATAATGAGGAAAGACGAGGGACGTTGGGCGCGCCGCTAATAAGGTAGATCAGCGGCGGAAGGGATGCTAGTCACGTTTCCACCGGCTGTCAGCTGCGGCTTATACGTATGACGTGGTATCAACCCCAAATTTCCCCTAGCCAGACACGGCGTGTCACCGCGGCCCTAAGATCGCGAAATGCAATCGAGACTCCGACTGTCACTCGGGACTTTAAGGGATCCTCTCCCCCCTGTTTTTTCTTCCCCCAGCCGTCCACTCCCCGTCTCGTAATCGTCGGTTTATCGACCATCGAATATCGCCAGAAATGGGTCCGATATTTTTTTTCCCCCGCTTAAAATCTGGAGTAAAAACCTGGACGTCACCATTTGAGTGATCACCCCTCGTCCTGTAATTACTGAATTTTCCGCGTGTCCTAAAATCGTCGCGAGACTTTTTTTTTCTTTTTAATTCCCTGATCGAAGTTACGGATCGATCGGCCGCGAGAACTGGAGTAAAAAGTGGGAAGCTCTCCTCGCGATCGTTTGGTTCTAGTTCAGGTGTATCGAACTCCCAGAACGCGGAGTAACGTTCGGTGATAAGGACAGCGGGACAAGGACACCCCGATGACTCAGTATAAGTCACGATGGTCCGGAGGAACGGAACGGTTATTGCCGGAGAAGACTTGGAAATAACTCCGGGGTAGAGACCTTGATTTCACCATTTGAGTCATCACCCCTCGGTTCGTAATTATTGATTTTCCGCGCTGTCCTAACTCCCCTAACTTTATAGAGGGTGAGATCGGCCGGGAGAGAGCGAGACGCTGCCGCGCGGGCGAGGAAGACGGAGACACGTTGACGGAAAGGGGGAAACTCAAAGAGGGATGTAGGAGGGACCGAAACGCGTTTTGTCCGCCAGGGGTGGTGGCAAACGAAGAGTCGGACATTCGACAGGTGCAATTGGATCCGGCGAAGCGATAAAGCGGAAAGAATCGAAGAAGTCCACGAACGGCATGAAAATCATGAGAACCATGAAAACCATGGAAACCATGAAGTTTTCGAGAGGCTCACCTCTGCCCAGGCTGGAGGGGGACATGGACATGCCGGGTCTGTCGGCATCGAAGGTCCTGTCGGATAGCTTCAAAACCGCGTCCTGCTGTCCATTGGTGGCGGTGGTGGTAGAGACATCGCCAACGGCAACGGGGCTGGTGGAGGCGATGGTGGTGGTAGCGGCCGGGGTGACGCTGGTAGCGGTGGCCGTGGTCATGGTCATGGGGGTGCCGGTAGTACCGGCGGGTCCAGGGTTAGCATTGGTCCCGGGGTTGTTATTCCTGGGCGGGTTGGAGGCCCCAGGAGGACCGGGATCGGTCTTCCCAGCAGTGGTCTGGCCAGTAGCGGAGGTGGTCCCTATCGCGCCGCTGCTGCTGCTGCTGACGGCGGCGACGCTGACGACGCCCTCCCTGGCGATGTCCTGGATGGCGCTGGCGGCCCTGGAGCCGATGCCCGCAGGCTGCAGGATGGTGTACTGCTTGGAGGACGTGGCGTCGGGGCTGGCGACGGAGGGAATGCCAGTAGGTGGGGTCTTTGCAGCGGAAGTGGGGTTGGGGGTCTCCCTGGGTACCTGGATCTCTTCCTTGGGGGACTTGAGCGGCAGCAGGGAGATGGTGGAGACGTGCTTGTCTTCTGGGGATGGAGGGATACCAGGGACGGGCTGGGGCGCGGGCATGGTGGGACCTGGACCCGGGGTCGGGAAGCCCACGAAGGTCGCCGCGGCGGGGTAGGGCCCCATGGGGGGTATGGGGCCGGAAGTGGCTCCGGTGGGTCGACAGGTGGCCTTGGAGTGGTCGGAGCCTCCCGGTGGGCGGAAGGCCGAGGCTGTGGAGAACGGTGAGCCCACGGTGGAGGTCGTAGAGGGGGAACCGGATGACTTCGGGGCCCCCTCCGAGTACTGCCTCTGGTAGCTGGAGTACAGGTGCGCTTGGTGGTGGTGGTGGTGATGCGGTGGGTGGTGGTGCTGCTGCTGCCTCCCTTGGGGGGAGGAGCCCTTGGAGCTTCTTTCCCTGTCCCTTCCGTCGGGCCTGTCTCGGTCACCCTCCTCCTTGTCGGCGGTGGGGTCCGACATGTCGATCTCCAGCTCGTTGGACGAGTCGTCCACCAGCTCGTTGAAGTCCGGCGGGTCGTAGCGGGAGTACTTCTCGGAGGAGCGGTTCTGATGGTCGCCGACGACCACCCGGTCAACCCTGTCCTTCCCCAATGATCTTCCCGGACCCCCTGGTCGCATCTTGCCCGACTCACCCTGGAGTGGCCCGCAGTCGTCGGTTTTCAATTGCGCGTCCAGGTCCTTCTTGGTCTTGCTCGAGTGCAGCTGCAGCTGCTGCAACTGCTGCGTCCTGAGGCGGTCCTGTTGGCCCCGGAGGGTGATGACGTCCTTTAGGGAGCACCCCGCCTCGGTGCTGGCCGTCGACGAGCTGGACACCGAGGATGGCGACAGCTTCGGACTCTCCTTCTTCTCCTCGAAGAGGTTCTCGAAGTTTGACTCGTACTTGTCCTCGTCCGAGCTGCCCCTCTGGTAGAACGACCCCCTGGGGCCCGGCCAGCTCCCGGAAAGGCTCTTCAGTGCCGCCTCCGTCTCCCTTATCAGCGTCTCGTCGTCCTCCGGGTCATCGCAGTTCTTGCTCGACTTCCTCGCCGGGCTACCCGAGTTCCCCGAGGCGAAGACCCTCTTCTTCTGAGGCAGCGACATGTTCTTCGTCGGGTCCAGCTCCATCGACTTCCGGATGTCATCCTCCCGGAAGTTTTTCCGGCGCCTCTTTGCCGCGGCGTCAGCCGTCTCCATCTCCTGGGGGATGCCCTGGGGGATACCTTGCGCCTTCTTGCTCCCGCTCAGTGCAGGCTGCTGGGGCTGTTGCTGCTGCTTCGGCTTCTGCAGACTCGCTTCCGCCTCGAGCTTCCGCTTTTTGAGATGCGCCATCGCATTCTGCCCCCCGGGCACGCTGGTCAGTTCGACCCTGGAACACAAAAATCCCAGAGTCAGCAACCCCTTCCGGACCAGGCGCCCTCCTTCGGCCCTCTTCGGGGTTACCGAAACTACCTGAGAGCGTCTCGACGGCTGATCGCCTCTCCTCGTATCATCGATCACTCGACGTTCTATCGCGATACCGGGGAGACTTCGGCCTCCTCTTCGAGGTCCTGCGGACCCTCGGAGGACCCTAGAGACCCGGACGCACGAGTGCACTATCGGCCGAGGCGGTTTACGAGAATTCACTCATGGGGTGGCCCTTCGTCGCCCTTCTTGGTCCCGGTGCTCTTCTCCGGGTCGACTCGGCCAGGCTCCGGTTATTGGGTCGGAGTCCGACCTGCACGATCGGAATCGATGGGCGGGGGACGGGCCGAGGGGGTGGGAACGGGTGGAACGGAAACGCTGCGGAAGGTGGAGGGGTGGAATCGCGCTCGCGCACCAACGACCCGCGAATTCGCGCCCAGGGTGGACATATATCTGCCCTCCCGGCCTCCACGAGGGACAGGGTGTCCTTCTCGAAGGGGTGCTCGCGAGCTACTGTGCTATGTCTACCTAACCCCGAGTTGGGGTAGTCGGGGGTATGGCGAACCCCACTGGAGGGGTGCCACGCTTGCGCGAGCGTCGCGATTCTGCTTCGCCACGGAAAGGTGGGGGCGGGTTCTGTACACTGTCCACCCCCGCCGGTGCACGACTCCTGGCTACGCCAACCCCTCTACTCGCCCACCCCACCCCCTGGCGGAGGTCCGGGCTCTCCGGCCAAGGAAGGCGGCAGCCCTGGGTGCGCACCCCCCAGCCCTGCGACGGTTTCGCTCCCTTATTCTTCCTGGGGAAATTGAAAATGTACTTGGCGCCCGACTCTACCGAGCTTTCGACTCGTCCTCGACCTCTGTCCATGGAAATACGTGCGTGGCCCTGCACGCGCACCTGTGACGGTTTACTCCCTTATTCTTCCAGGGGAGGCATCGAGCACGTACTTGGCGCCGGACTCTACCGATCTCTATTCCCCCAGCTTTCCTGAAACTTCAAACTTGGATCCAGCAAAACGAGCCTGCATTTGTAAATGATTCCGATGATCGCCCTCGCATCGTCTCATCTTATCGAATCTCGTCTAATTTGGATTCTTTTTTTTTTTTTCTTTTTTGAGGTTACTTTTAGAGATACTAGCTAAATCCACCCCATATCGGGAACGTCGCCGAATCGCGGCCCTCGAGATATATATCCAAGGACCTTTTTCGTTGCGCCGGACAACTATAAGAAATTAATCGAGATATCGAGTCTGGAAGCGACGGAGTCCTTATTAATCGATCTTTATAGAGATCACGGGGGCGTATCGCGAGGATCGGTCCCGGCAGAGGAAGGGCGCAGTGGGTAATTGATGAAACGACCTTCGCATCGACAGCTCCGGTGTCAAATTAATGGCCTTCCACCCCATAATACTCGATTCCGCCGTCCCGCGGAACTCGACACCGTTTTCAACCCTCGGCGGACCTAGAGCCTTCCGGATTGTCCGCATTTGCCGTTGCGGCGGATCAACGTTATCCGCAAGAGGCGGAAAAAAAGGAATCAAGGTGTCAAAGGATCACGATCCCCGTCCAGGATTTTCAATTCCACCTTTCCTGAGATTTAGAAAGAAAAAAAATCCTTTCCTTGAAATTTTCAAAATATTCCCAAGCCGCAGTATGGGAATATTTTACGCCCCTCCACGTTTCGCCCCGCGTTGGATTTTGCGAGTCCTGGAAGCGAGGTGTCCTCGGAAATTCTGAAAATTCCCTAGGAACGTCCTAGGGTCCCGAGGCGCTCCTCCGGCCTGGTCGGCTAATTCCACTAGGGTATTTTTGCGCGCCTAGTTTCCGTCGTTAAACCGGCTACTCGGGGGTCGGTGTTTGGGGTCGTTAGCGGCATTCGGTAGGGCTGAAGTTCACCCTCGGCCGGCAGGAGCCTCGTAAGTGGCGGTAGCCCCGATAGGAGTCGACAACTCGAATTAGATAAACCAAGCAGGCTTCGAGTCCTGGAGGAGAAGAGGGATCAGCGTCAGCGCTTAGAGCCGCGCTCGGAGGGATCTCTGGGAGAGCCTTCCCTTAAACCTTAAACCTTAAACCTTAAACCTTAAACCTTAAACCTTAAACCTCCTCAGACCACGGAGCCGGGAGTTTCGAGCAGCGAACTGGGGTGGTCGGAGGAGGGCGTCAAAATCGAAAGTTAAATCGCAGGCCAGCGGTTCGAGCTCAGGGTGTTATCAGCTCCTCTTCGCGGGGGGTCCGCGACTCTGAAGAAATCCGTGAAAATTCCAGCATCTACTGATCGTCCCAACGAATCCAGGACACGAGAAGTCCGAGCCTCCCTCTTCCAGGATTTATTCTTAGCGATTTTCGGGCTGACTAAGGGGGTGGATCGGCGATCGTCGTTAGGGGTTAACGCCGGCGACCGCGGTCCTCGGCGTTAACGCCGATATTTCGGGCGGTACCCTTCGCAGAAATCCCCCGGCTTAACCGCTAAGAGCTGTGATCCGCCGGCGGTTTATCTAATTGGAATTGTCGACCGCTCGAAGATTCGAAGGGAAGGCCAGGGCCGAGGGTGCCGAAGCGGAGGGAATAACTTCGGGCTATCTCGCGGAGCACGCAGCGTCGGAGGAGCCTCTTTAGACTTTAGTGACGTGACGTCGCGTCTAATGCTCTAATCCCCAGGGTGGAGGCGCCTTCGGGTCGCTCCTCCGGGAACATAGCCCGGAGAAGCGGTAGCTAATTACTCCCCTCTTCGATTTTTAGAACTCGAGTCGAATTAATCCGACCGAGCTGTCCTTTTCTTAACCCTTCATCGGCCGTTATCACCTACGCGTGGATACAGTGGATGTCCTGTCAGGGTCCAGCTTGCGCCCTGGTGCCGAAAATCCTGCACTCGACGGAGTCGAACCTAGAGGGTGCGAAGGAGCTCGTACGTCTTTTTCTCGCCGAGAGAGGGTGGAGTGAAATAATTTAGGGGGTGCTTCGCTGCTGGATAATGGGACTCGGCTAATGTACTTCCCCTGGAGAGACATCCTGGACGATTCCGACGATCCGTCCACGTCGTGATTCACCGGGTGGACACTCGACCCCTTGTTCATCTTGGACCTGCTTTACGTATTCCCCGTCCGGGCGCTTGGAATCGGTCTTCGTTCGGGCGAGGAAGATGGAGAATTGGCCCTGGAGGGAGGGATCTCGATCTGCTGGACCAGGCGTTATTATTAGCCGTCGCCAATTTCGGGACAAGCTTGCTCCAACTGCCTGGAAAATATGGCAGGACGGGAAAGGCGGAATTAGCGAGATCGTCCCCGGATGCGCATTTCCGCATCGTTAAGGGCCAACGTTCCCTGCCCGATCTCGGGGCCAATCCAATTTGTTAAGTAAAGCACGCGGGATTTATTTAATTCATCCCAGTCTGTCGCGAGCGGAGTGGAACGTCGGGGAGGTCCTTGGATAAAATCCTTCCTTCGTCCTCAGGGTCGGGAATATTCCCAGAAGAGACCTCCTCCTTGGTCCGGCCCGGAACCGTCCGGCTGCCGGACGATGTCTTAAACCAATCGAATTCCAATAAAATATTTAACGCGACTCGGGGGAGGATCCTTTAAGTGGCTCTGCTGCGTCCGAACCCCCGAAGAAGCTTCTTATGTCGCGATCACATATTTAAGTGGCTCTCCGGGTCCCCTTGGAGACACTCGCCCGTTTTTTACGGTCTGCTCTCGGGAATCCAACGTCGAGTGTCCAGTTTTCACTTTTTTTTTCGGACCGAATTTCGGACTTGGTCCTAATCGAATTGCACTTTATCGATAAAATTGCCTTCTGTTGGGATCGAAACCAAGATGCATTCTTAATTTTTCAATCGATAAGATTTTTTAATCAGCCTGATAAAAATACCCATGTCATTTTACGAAGTCATAGGTATGTAGGAATGTAGGCGAATTCCCATTGATTTTTATCAGTGCAATCAGATTTTCCATCGACCATGCTTTTCATCGATTATATTTTTCGATCGATCCACCAGATTACAGGTCGTAATTATTTTTGCACTCCCAGGCACCAGCAAGTCCATATAAGGTCGCCACCAGCCCGAAGAAACTTAGGAGCCCCTCGAAGTCGCGACATCCCTGAATTAGGAGGTGGTGCGCAGGAAGAGGGCCCTTAACTGCGGGTTAGGGCATTCCCTTCGGCAGCTCTTAGCGTATAAGGCAATGCGTCACTTCGGCCGGGTCCGGGTGGCGTAATTAAAGAGAGCGCAGAACAGCATGACGCCTCCGGGTTTTCGGGGGTGTATAAGGCGCGGCCCTGCGAGCTAAGGGATGTGCCCCGCCAGGGGATACTGGGCGTCCCTAAGCGGCACATATTTTCATATAACAAAACCATCTGCGTGCCGCGCATAACAAATCTCGCCTGATTTATGGCGGCCCGAAAGCCGCGAACCTGGTCCAGCACCCGCTCTCTCTCAGCCTCCGGATCGTTACGGAAAAAAAAAAAAAAAGAAAATTCCTATAAGCCCTCCAAGGCGTAAAGGATACAAGGAAAACATTCCAGCACCCCCTGCAAGGCCTAAACAAGAGGAGAAACAATAAAAAAACAACGGGAGGAAAATTCGAGATAAACAAGATCAGCTGATTTAACCACGAGGAAAGGAGACGGGAGGTGGACGAGACGTCCCTTCGGGAGAGCTAATCTGTGACGTGATTAAAAAAGGGGGTGGTATAAGGGAGGGCAGAGGTTTCAGGAGCACGTTTGACGGACCCTGGGCCTCCCTTCGTGGGGGGTGGAAGGGCAGTCGAGGGTAAGAAGGGACCGACGAGGACCGAGTCGGATCAATAGCGTCACGGTGACAAGTAAGAGCACGCGTGCCCTGCGTTTGCTCGTAACGTGCCCCTCGTATGCTCTTATCGGGTCGTGAAAGACTTGGGCGTCGAAGTGTTCTCTTTTCTAAATGGCGAAGGAAGTCGACTCCTCGACTGCACTCGGTCATCGTTCACCCCGAAGGGGTGTCAAAAGACTTCGGGGGGAGTTTCGTCGATTCGTGGGGGGTCCTCGGAGGTGGCGGAAAGGTCTTTCCGCGCATCGAGTGAGAAGGGTCTGGCGGCAGTTTGTTACAGAAGCAGTTGTAACGGAAGGGCACGTACCGAGTAACGTGATTACAAATATATCATAACCTCCACCTCCGACGCCTTTCCTGGAGGACCTCTTCCAGCGTGGAGGCCCTGGCACGCGATACACGTGCGCGGCCTGTCGATGCGGCCTCGTCGCCGCAAATCACGGCGGGACCTCCGCGGCGGAAGGCCCGCAGGTCTTGGGTCCCCATGGGACTTCGGATTTCCGAAAAGGGATGGCTTCTTGGGAAGGTTCACATGTGAAGCAGATGAAAATATGGAGATTAGGTGGATCCTGGACCTGGGGCATCCCTCCACCCTCCACCCGTTCCACTGTCGAGTGATCCTGGAATTTTCTGCGGATGTACCCGGGCAGAATCCATTGCACCAGGCACCTCTCCCCGGAGATATTCCGGAATCCGTGGAAACTCCATATACCGACAAGACGGAACGGGGAGTTCCCCGAGATACCTCGGAATGTTTTACAGCTCATTAGGCAACAAGGTGTTGTTGCAGAGTGAATTATATCGAGATACCGTGAAGACAAATGGCCAAGTCGCGGGGTAATCCCGGGCTTTTATTGGCGAGCTCGCAATCGCGGCGCCTCCGCGCGGGTTCGACGCGCCGCAATTATTCCGGAGGTACGGGAACGCGGGAATGCGAGAGCTCTCCAGGACCCGTGGAGGTGTCCTGCGGAGGTCCTCGGGAGAGACCGCCGAATTAAAACGAGAAAATCCCTCGGCCGATAGTTACGCGGAATCCTGGCGGAAAAGTTCCGCGACGCCCTCCCTTCCGGCCCTGCATAACCGCACCTTTCGGTCCTGCATTCCCTCTTATGGTGCCCCTGGCCTGGAAAAGGAAGGGGTGGACATTTTCCACGGTTGATACGTTTTTTCGAATTTAGTTCCTGCAAAGAATCCTTCCGTTTTTGGGTTTCATTGTTCTTCCTACGGCGATGGGGATTCTCTCGCGGGGGTACCGGAAGTACCTCGGGGGCGGGAAAGTATCCCAGGGGAGAAGGCCCTGGCGTAGACGTCGAAGGGTGGCCAGGGAGTGGTGCACATACTTAGGAAACCGCACATCCGGTGGCCACCCTGCTGCAGGCCCTGGTATGCCTGTCCCGTCCAGCAAGATTAATACGGTCAGCGTGTTTCTTGGCATATTTCGGATACTTGCGAGGTTAATTACTTTCCGGCACATTGTTGGTGTTCCGGGGCAGGCATCCGGTCCGACAGCGTTTAAAATACCTGGCCAGGTGGGCGGGGGCGCCTTTGGGGAGAACGGAGTCCTTGATAAGGACCCTTGATAAGAGGAGCTAGGAAAAGAGGGCTAGTTCGAACGTACCCCCAAATTCACCTGATATTGAGGTAGGTCGGAAATTTCGTCTTAAAAAAGGGGTGTCAAAAGACGTACCCCCAAATTCACCCGGTATTGAGGTAGGTCAGAAATTTCGTCCTGAAAAAGGACGTTCGTCGCCGAATAACCAGGAGCTCCTCAGGGTGTTTCCGATCGGGAAACCTTGAAAAGTCCTCGGGAGGTCCAAAAGCGCAATTCCCTACGGGTATTTCGGAGGTTCCAACCCCCGGAAGGGCGTCCGGGGCGGGTCGTCCGATCTAGCCCTTTCTTGTCGGCGCCACGCGTCGCCATTGAAAACCCTCCACCCTCGCAGTGCTTTTTAGGGAGTACCGACCTAATGCATCGAAAGCCCGTATCTTCGCTTCGGGGGTGGCGTCCTCTCGCGTTATTGCGCCTCCGGGTGGTGCGCCCCGGCATATGGGAGGCAAGCTTGTCCCGATCCCTCTTGCACTCATGTATTTATGCATTCGAGCCCCCCTGGCCCGGGTGTGCGCGTCCACCCCCGCGAGAGCGCGAATAGGCGTCGAGCCAAAATCCAGAGGCCACTTACAGAGGGATGCAAAAATCAGGGGGAATAATTAGAAGAAGTTACAGACATCGACCCCGAAGATCGCCATTAGTCACCCTCGCCTGAGAAAATTCAGGCGCCGGATCTTAAGTTTCTCTTAGCCCCATGGATGCACCTTGCAATTCACCCCTGGAGAAGAGAGTCCTGCAGGAGGCTCTTCCGAAGGGGTTCGCGGGCCGGACGTCCAAGGGGACGTCCAGGGTCGACCGGGCCGGCGTCCGGACGCAATCGGCGGGTTGATTTAGAGCCCGACATGCATTTTAAAGCCCGGCTCAATGGCCCTATTTGCACAGGGGAGAGATAAAAATTCAGTATATCGGCCAATAAACTAGCCGGGCGCATCCTGGGGCGCGCTCGTTCGGATGCGATCGCCTATTTCCTTACGGCGACCGTGGCGACCGGGTCCAGTCCTGGTTCCCTCAAACGGGTATTTATTACCCCTCCATATTTATTGCCCAGCCTCCAAGGCGGTGGCCAGAAATCCGTCGCGTCGGCCCCGTCTGGTGCGTTGACGAAAATCCGCCCACCTCGCTTCCGGGTGGAGACGCGTCCTCCTCTGGACCCGCTTGTCCCGGGTGAATCCTTGCAGGACTCGAGAGAACGCGCCTTTCAACCCCCCCGGCTTTTAGGACTCTCCCTCCGCCCACCAATAAATCCCTATCACCATCGACCAGGTACCGCCCCGCTCCGGTAAATCATAAAGTAAGTGAAACCGAATTGAATCCAACGAGTAAATATGGCCTCGGAGAATAAATAAGAGGAGGTCCTGGACGAAGGATGTACCCTATGGCGTATTCGAACGTCTCCTCCTTTCCCCTATTTCCCACCCTATAAGTCCACCCGACTCTACCTCCAATTACCCCCGAAAAAAAATTCCATCGAACCAGGGAATTATTTTGATAATACAAAAAACGTTCATTCCACTCAAATGGTCTTTAATAATTACCCCGAAACGTTTCTTCGGAATATTTTTTTTTCAAAGAAGTAGACCCTTGATTATGCGAATTTTTTGCCTTTTCGTCACGTGGACGGTGACGTTAATTAATTGAAAGGTGGAATATGAATATACATGTGTGAATTTATTAATCAGGACTTCGCGTAGGGACACCTCCACCGAAATGGACATATCTCGAGCCGAGCCCGATATCCTGGGGACTTCTTCCAGCGTTAATCGTCGGCAAGGACTCGGCGATAGATCATGGCAGGGTAGTCCCGGTCCTGGGGCGCCTCCCCGCGATGCTTTATTAGTGCTCCCAGGCAAGTGGGTGGTTCGGGGGGTGGAAACCAGGGGACCCGCGTCAATGGGAACTCGCCTATTTACTCGACGTAGGATGGCGGCGAGGGCGAGGACGGTAGAGGGTGGCCGGTGGGTGGGAGAGGACGAGGGCGCCCCTCTGCGAGGCCGAACATGAATTAAAGTTTTAATTTCTCTAAATCACTGCTCGCCCCCGGGCGCTTTCCACCAGACGGTCCGTTACTTATGGCTCTTGCTCCTTTGGACGGCTCTCTCTTACGGGCCTGCGATCTCACGATTTTACGACCCCACGACCCCGCGACCCCGCGATCGCTCACGAAACTTCTAACCTAACTCCTTCCAAGGTCCTCCCGCACCTCGACATTCGGGTACGACAAGGTCTCTCGTCGGATTTTGGAAAAAAAGAGCCAGAATTTGGAAAAATTACCTTCTCATCATGATCCCCCACCTGGGCTGTACTTACCTTATCTCGCGTTTTTCTACATTTAAGACGCGTATCGGCCAGAATAAAGTCTCAAGAGGATGTGAAGGCCTCACATAAAATTTCACTGTTTAATACAAAATTAAAAAAATACCCATAAAAAAATTTTTAAACAATTGAAATTTCGACATACTCAGTTCAGAGGAAAGTTTCATAAACGAGTGCCCTGCGTGGCCACTTTGACATCACCTTAAGTCAGGTTCCCCCGGTCGTGGGATTTGGATAAAATAAGTGAAAGAGAGCTCGTAAGGAATAGAAGGGATGGAAAAGTAGGTGGAGAGAGTGGCGGCGAGAGGGTTGTTCATTTAAAATCATGATTCCCGCCCGGGCGGTATTAACGTTAGGTGCCAGCCGGGTCGGGCCAGGCGGCACACAAGAACTCCCCTCCTCGCGCCGGTGACATATTGTTCCCATTCCGGTGGCGGGTAAAGCAGGACGGGGTAAAAAAAAAAAGCGCGCATAAATATCGCCGCACCTCGAGCCCTAGCGGTCGGCGTCGTAAGAACGCGGAGGGCTGTTGTGACTAATTTGTCTGAGTGGCTTTTTGGTGCCGTTCTCGGGATACGCTGGGATAAGAGGGGAACCAGGTTCCCTTCCGCAGGGTATCCCGGAATATCCGGCGCCTAGACGGTCAGGTTAAATCGTACTTACAGGGTGACGGGTTCTTCGGGGCTGGACGGCGACGTCAAGAGCTGTCCCGAGGGTGGGCGTCGCGAGGTTCCCGGAGATCTGCCCCGGTCGTCCTGCTGAAACAAACGCCATCCTGTAGGGACCTTTTCCAGGACCTCGGGGGGAGAGGCCTCGCCTCTCCTTTTTACACCGTCGATTTAACGCGACGTTTGCGTTCTCTCGATGCAACAGGTAGGAGCCTACCTGCGTTCCGCGAGCGGTGAGTTCACGCCGCTCGGCGGGATGCCAGTCGTTCGTCGGATTTGCCGGCATCCCGTTTTCAAAGGGGGGAAACGGGGAGCCGATATCGGGATTAACGCATCGCTACGTCGATATCCGTCCCGAGCTGGCACTCCGGAGTCACCCTGGCGGAAAAAACGCCCCGGTTTTCCCGCCTCTCCCCCTTATACGGGAACCCGTAAAATCTAGCCGCATGCACGGCCGCCTTTTAATCGCCGCTCCTTGCTAGTTTGCTTTTACGCTCCCCTGGAATTCCCAGAGCCAGGGGTAGCCGAAAGGATTAAGTACTTATATTGGAAATGATTTATCGCGATCGCGGGGAGAATCGTTGCGGCAAGTTTTAACGGCCAGAATGCAAAGCGGAGAAGCCACGGTTTATGGCCCCGTGGCGGGCCTATAATGGCACCGGCGAGCAAAATTATGGAAATCGAGACCACCGGAGAAGCAGGGAGGCTATTACTGCAAGGGTCTTCGCGAAAACTGGGATTTCAATTTTTTCTTTTTTCTTTTTTTTCCTAGCCATTCTATGTACTTCTACCGGCGAAACTTGTCATTTTTTCATTATCGAGACGCGATTCCGTCTACGTCAAGTCCGCCTCGAAATGGCAATTTCTCCTACACGTCAAGAACAGCCGCAGTATAATCCGGCGCCGCACTTGCGGTGCTCAGACAGTGGTAATAGGCAGTAACTGGGCAGACGTCCTAAATCTGACGTCGATCGAATTTTCCTCGGCAGGGTGGTAATCCCGTAGGAGCGATTAAGACCCACTAAGCGATGAAAATGACCCTAGAGATTCAGGGGAATTTCTAAAAATCGGGAATTATCTCGTCCGTCCCCGAAGTCGATTTTCACTTCTTCCCTCCAGGAGGCGGAGGGGCGAAGATAGAAGCTCGCTTCCCTCTCCAGAGGCAAAGTCGACGACTGGTTGGGCGCCAATCGATCCCCACTTCCACAGCGATAAGAGTCGGCCAGGGATGAGAGTTATAACTGAATTATTCAGCGCGGAGAAAAATGGCCCGGACATATTGGGAAGAAAAACACGAGCATGGGCCGCGATAAGGAAAACAAGGGTTAACGAGGGACAACATTCGCCCCCCTGATAATTTCCACTTCCCCGAGGTCCGCGGGTAAACTTTCGGCGGACCTCGAGATGGAAGTCGGTCCAGGAAAGAGGACTCCAGACTCCGCGATATGGGAGGGGGAGGCGTGCAAGTAGCAGCGATTTAATCGCACTCGGATCGCCGTCCCGTCGACGAATTCCCCAGGGTTCGGTTCCTCTCCTCTGGGAGCGCCCTCGCGCAAACCAATCCGCCCTCCCCTGGATGGTCCTCCTTTTTTCCCTCTTCTCCCTCAAACGGCCCCTTTCCGGGTGCACGGCTGATTAAACGCGCAACTACGTAACGCAACGCAAATACACCCGGAGGGCGCCTCTCGATTCCACCTTTCGCGGCCCTCTTTGAATCCGGTCACTCGAGGGGGATGTTTATCGAAGCCTCGTCGCCGTCTCGTCGCGATGGACGTCCCTCCGATTTTATCGGAATTATTTACCTCGGCCCGGGTATCAGGAATCCGAGGAAGGACGCGGACGGAACCCGGGGGCGCGAGTAATGGACCGACCCGCGTGGAGATGCGTGGAGGTGCATCGAGACAAGGGAGGAAACGAGCACTTGTCAATTGAGCGCGTCCCGGAGGGAGCAGGCGGGGGTGGTCTACCTTTAATCAAGGAAAAATGTAATATAAGCCGAAAACTAGTCAAGCCTCGCCATGGGGTTCCCGCGGGCCTCGGCTGCGAGGGTGACTCCTCCCCAACCCCTGGTAACCTCGCCGACCGCGGGGGAGAAACAAAGGAAGTTATCGCGCCGGAATTTTTTCCGACCGCCGAGACGACGGAATGCAAATCACGCCCTTGCCGAGGGATTTGTTAAGATCGCAGGATCCAGGGAAAGGAAATCTGGATCTGGAGATTCTGGGGGGTGCCACGGAAGGAGCGATCCTCCCGTCGACGCACGTCGTATTCGATATAGAAATTTCGCCATAAGTGAATTTTAAAAAGTTCCTCGTATATGTATAAATATTTTCCCTCCCGTGGGAGGACGCGCGAAGTCTTATTTAAATTACGGTAATTGTTAGTGAATTTTACAGGCGTTGAGATTGAAATTAATATTGGTCGGGATTTCATGGGGGATGAAGCTATGCGACGTAGGATCGACGTTAGATCGACGTTGGATCGACGGATTTGACTTCTCCCTCGTTCCAGGACCCTCTTTCCGGAACCGGGACGGCAGCGATCGCCATTGTCGAATTAATACGGAATTTAGTATTGTCCGTCTTGCGGTTAACGTCCTGTCCGGCCGCACAGTAAGCGACCATTACTCCTGTCTGAGCACCGACGCCGGCAGACCGTTCGCTGGCCGAACTACTGCTTGCGCTTAGGATGCCACTCGCACCTGCCCCCCGACGAGAGAAGGCACCAGGACCTCCAGGACGACCGTCGATGCACCTTGGAAGTCCCTCTTTACCCTCTCCAAGGTCCTTCCGGCTCCGGGGCACCATATGGTAAAATCGAGGGGTTTCGGAAGGGAGGAAAAGGTGACGGAGGTCGAGGGAGGAGGCGCCTCGGAGGCGTCGATGGCGTGACAGATTGCTCGCAGTATTTTCCACCACATACATCATCGGCGCCGCCAACCCTTGGTTCCACCTCGGCGCCCCCCGGCGTCGTCTCTCTTAATTGGCATCGGTACCCAACGGCCTGCGGAAAATTTCCTCGGAACGGGACCCGCCACGAGGGGTGGGGCGATCACCCCACGCCTGCCAGGATTTCATCTTCCCTGACGGTGGTCCAGTCCCGAGGCTCCTCAAAATCCAAAATGAACCGCAAGATGAAATTATATTTTTTTCCCCCTCGAAAAAAAATGTTTAATAATTTAATCGAACCCTTTTGGAGCAGATGGAGATTCTTAATCCACCCCTAAATTTATGGGGGATCATTTTTTTACCGACTCGAGGAGTATTTTTATTATTATCTCCTAGGTTTAAATTCCAGGGTCGCGATAGGGCCTCGGTTTATCGCGGAGGTGACTATCCGCAGACGCCGATCACCTGCGGTGGATCTCGAGGACAAAGAGAGGCGCAGGGCGTAGGTGGTCGTAAAGGGAGGATTTTCGCTGACGGTAAGGTGTACCTCCTGGCGCAAGGAGGCGAAGAGGCCGGCGGGTATGTGCCAACCTCCTCATCCAGGGAGCCAGGATTAAGGCGATAGTGGGTGCAACGGGCTTGATAGTGGGGCCGCGGCAAGTACCTCGCTACCCTGGCGCCCCATTATCTTAACAAATCTAATCTCGCGGTGGGTGTTTATAAATGTCTTGTTTTCCAGGCAAATGGCGCGAGAGAGAAGGGGTGCACGAGCAGGGCGAGGAAGGGAGACCGACCTCTTTCCAGGGCCCTCTCTTCGCCTCGTTGCGAGGCGTCTCTCGGAAGGAGCCGGAGGAGAAACCTCGGCGGCATTCCCAAATCCTGCAGGACCTTTCGAGGACGCCTTCCGAAGAATTCCCCGGTGAGAAACTGAAGATTTCGCGGTCAGACTGAATTTTCGCGTCGATATGGTGGATGCGTGGAGTCCTGGAGAGGGGCGCAGGATCCAGGATTCTCAGGGTGGACGCGCCCAAGAACATCCCTGGCAAGACTCGTTCGGCGAGGCGGCGTTATTACGGTCGGGGGCGAGAACCCCACCGCAGAACTAGAGGGCGTAATCCCTTAAGAGCAATAATAAGAATCCTTGCCCCGTTGGTGCCGGATTCCGCGGGAATAAGAGGCGACGAAGAAGCGGCGCGGTAACTTAATTCGCCCCCTCCCCGGGGAGGGTGCACGTATCCCGGGCTATTGCGTCCATTCCCTGCAAGTGCCGTCATTTTTCCAGGAGGCCCCTCCACCAATTTGATAACATTAACGGAGAACGAGGGCACTCGGAACGAATTGGGAGGCCGTCTACGGGGTCGGCGGCGGAGGCAGCCGCGCAGGGAAAGGGGTGGCGCGATAACGAAGCCGATTCGGAATTTGAATGGGGATTAATAATTCAGGGAAGTTGCATACATGCATGGCTAATGGCCCGGCGGTGCCGGCGGGGAATAAGAAGCGCCTGGGCAGGTAATAAAAAAACTGTCACGTAGGAGCGTCGCCGACGAGGAGCGAGACGCCGCCGGGAGGGGCGAAGAAGGGAAAGAATACTGATTCATTATTCAATCTGGGTCGAGTGATTAGCATGCGCCGGTGGCGGCGCTGCCGGCGTCGTTGGATCCTTCTAAATAATGTAACGCGCGGCGCCGCGACGCTCCTCTCCTGGGCGAAATTTCAAGAGGTGCGGGAGGTCGGACCCACGTCTATTCCTGCGGATTCCCGAATTTTTGCGCTTCCTGGAGCCGCGGAAAATCCGGAATCCGAGGGACTTTAATCTCTGGGAGTTTTCCCTCGACCGGGGGACCCGAGGGGGTCTTCAGGGGCGTCTTGGGGGGCGTCTTCGAGATCGTTAAGCTCCACGGTCACGCGTTCCGGACCCTGCTGCGGATCCCCGGTGGCAGGTCTCCCCTCCGGCTCGGCGGCCGGTCGAAGAATAAAACATTTTTAATATAATTAAGTGGAAATCTCGGGGTTTCTCGTCCCCAGCCTCGTCGCCGGCGGTCTCGGGGCTGGATGTAAGAAGGGTTGTATTCAGACTGCCTCGGGGGCATGTTAATGCACTCCGAGATCTTAGCACTTACACTCCAACACGCCCAGCCCGGGACGTCCTTTCCACCCCGACCATTTTCTCTTTCTCTTAAACTACCCCAACCGTGCTCGAGCGCCTCCAGAGGGCTTTCACGGACGACGCCTTAAATCCGGATCTCCTCGTCCCGCCCCCTCCGCCCCGACCTCGTTCCCGCAGAAAGGCTGAGCGAGAATCGCGAGGAATGCAGAGAGACCCGCCCCCGAGGAGAGACTCCTTCGGGAGAGAGTCGCCCCCGCCCCCGAATCGAGCTCTCGGTCTGGACCGATTGAAAAATCGCAGCCCGCCAACGAATGGACCCTCTCGCTTAATTAACACCGGGAACTTTGTCCCGACCGGCGACTCAATGCCCGGGCCCAGGGATCCTTTCATCCCCGGATCCCGAAGGCGCAGCGCGCGAAGTCTTCGACAGGAGACCGCCTCCTCTTCTAGGCAGAGGAGTTTTCCCCGGAGTGAAAGGATGCGAGATATCGAAATGCGTTCACCATGGGCCGACTTTTCGGGAGGTTCGACCCGGGGAATCCACTGGAAATCCTCCGTTTCGCCTTTAAGGAGCCTCCCTTCCTCCCTGGAGGGAGCGACCCCGTGCTTACGCACGAGCGAGCCACTCTCGAGGAGGCTCGGGGCGCTCCGCGGGTCCTGGCTCAGGACGAGGGGGGCCAAGGGACGAAGGAGAGCCCCGGGAGCCGGCGAGTGAGCTTCGGAAAGAAATCTTAATTAACGAAGCCATTGTTCGTGCTCCGGGAACCGCCGAGAGGGAGACTCGCGAGGACGAGGCGCGCATTTCTGCGGTCCGTCTTGCCGGGCGAGAAAGGCCGGGAAGGGGTGGATGGCTTCATCCGGGAATTTGGAATTTTTCTTCGACGGAAAATCGCGTTTCCGCCCCCATTTCCAGAGATGGGTCTCCGGGGATTCGGACGAGACGTTCGTCGAGCCGTCGCGACGCACAAAGCCCTTGATACAATAGATGGACAAGGAAAAGGACACCTCGATCCGCGAACAAAAAATTTTTTTCTGCCCCGTGGACAGGAAGTGGCGTTCCAGAGACGTTTTAGCCGGCTCTTTGGGGTTTCCGGGGTGGTCTTCGGGGATTCGGGCGAGGTGTTCGTCCGGTCGTCGGTCGGTCGAGCCGACCGCGACGTACACGCCGAGTGCAGCGCACAAAGCCCTTGATGGATGGGCAGCCACGGGGCTGCGGCGCGGCCGGTGCGAGTGACCACCTGTTGAAGGGATCGACCCTCTACGCACCTGTTCACGCACGCGAGCTGGCCCCGAATGTACCTCTCTCTCTGCCCCGTCCATGAAATTCGAATCTTCGAGCCTCCTCCTCCACCCAGAAAACGAAGGCCGCCATCGGAGGACGACTAATGGTCGGTCGAAACGAGCCCCGCCATCGAGAGTCTTTTTCCACCCCCGACTTTTTCCACCCTGCCCGCCGACGAGGACGGTTTATTCTCATCTCCGCCGCGATCGCTTCATTTATATCTCCCCGGCATTCGAACGAAT
Organism: Orussus abietinus; assembly: GCF_000612105.2. Lineage (NCBI taxonomy): Eukaryota > Metazoa > Arthropoda > Insecta > Hymenoptera > Orussidae > Orussus > Orussus abietinus. The sequence continues at coordinate 908,705 of NW_019394714.1, forward strand.
TCGGACACTCCGGTGAATGGAGTGCCGGATGCTGGGACATCCTCGACCGGACGTCTCCGGGTCTACTGGAGGTCGTTTGTCCCCTCCTGGATGTCGATACTCCATTAGGATCGGCCTGTGGGACTCTTAGGGAAATCCTCTGTGCAATGATCGATGACGGTCCCGAGACGATAGCACCCTCTCCGGAGGTCAGCAAGCCAAGGAGGGGGCGAAGCTTATTAGCAAGCTCAGACCGTGCCGTCGATTAGGCATTCCGATTCGACGATAACCTCGACCTGGAGTATCCAACCGTCTTGTCGTCGCCCGGGAAGACGAAGGTCTTCGCCGTGAGGTGCCAGGTGGTGCAAAGTGCTGCGAGCTCCTGCGAGCTGCTGCGAGCTCCTCGAAGCCCTTCGACATCCTGCCAGCTCCCCTTCGGCATCGATTTTGCCCCCCTTTTTTCCTGGTCGGGTGGACTCCTCGACTTCGAATTTCCCCAAGAAGTCGAGGGAAGTTCCTGCAGACATTCAAACCCGTCGATCGGCATTTTCAGCCGACACCCCCGTCGCTCTCTTGGCGGCCTTTTTCTCGGCGTTGCCCTTTCGCTCGGAGTCACTTTCGAGTTTCGACTTTCCGGGAAAAGCACGAGGGGCCCAACGAGGTTTTCCAACTTTTCGTCAGCCATCCGGCTTAGAGAGGTCTCGCTAATGACAGTCGAGCCCTCTCGACTCCTGTTAGCGAAACCGCAGCCACTCGAGTCGCCTGCATCCGATGGCAACTTCGCCCCATTAATTGGTGCGCTACTTCTTTCCCGGCTTTCCGATTGCCCGACCCCGACCTGGGAATTCGTTCCCCGGGGTAATCATTTTCATCGAGCCCCAGAAATATTTAAAACCACCCCAAAGAAACGTTTCGTAAATCCTAGGAATTATCCGACTCGGATAAACTGGAAGAAATTGGGTGCAAACTACTGCTAATGACGTTCCAGGTGACGCGACGTTAAAGCTAATAAAATAAAAAAATCGGGCCCAACGTTCCTCCGGAATGACAATTTATATCAGTTTACCCGAGTGAAATAATCTCTTTGGATCATCGAGATATTCGATATTTATATGGATATTTTGTCAGAATACCACATAGTGGGGATACGTCCATAGGCTCGAATGGCGCCCTGGAACAGGAGTCGTGCTCGAATCGATTACATAAAAGGGCTATGTAAAAATTATGGAAATGCCGTCTACGAGTGAACGGGGAGCAGGCCAGGTTACAATTAGGCGACCGGAGCCAATTCAATATCGAGGGCCATTCGGGGGAATATTCAACAGGAAAGTATTAAACGCCGAGCCGACCGTCTCTGTCTCCCCTTCTGGGTCTGTTTGAACGGTCCTAGGGTTGCGTTTCCAAATTCCCCCATTGTATGGATATTAAATCCCGGCCAATGAATGCGATCACGGTGGCCAGGACATGGGTTAGGAGGAAGGATGGACGCGGATCCCACGATCGGGAAGAAAATAGAACCCGAAGAGAGGAAAGAAATAAAAAAAATAAAAATGGCAAAGTGAGTCAATTCGTCCGCCAGGGCAGAAATTCGGGCCGGTACCGAGTAGGCTCGGGTACATCCCTTGAAGAGCGCCTCCCCGGGCTTAAAGCATCGATGGAATTACCGACGGGTAATGAGTTTAGCCGAGGGATAGAGACGAGAGCCAGCCTCCCTCTTCTTCTTCTGCTCCGACTCTCGCTTAGGCGTCTCATCCCGTCGTGAAAGGTGGCCGAAGGAGGCGACATTTATTCGATCATTCAAATTATCTCGATATCTGGCGGCTACAAAAAAGACCCCGGTCCCAGTAGAATTTTTCACCCCGAAGAGCGGCACGACATTAAAAACGGCCAATAAATCCCTGAAGCGATCAGGAACATCTTGTTCCGGTCTTGGGCTCCTCATCTACATATGCTCTCGTCAGGGTCTCCTCTCGCGCTTTGTTTCCGACTGGGGTCCCGATTACGGATGCAAAAGTGGGCATTCATATTCAAAATTTTATATCCCGCCCTAGTGGCTAATTTATTCGAGTTCGATCCCAGGGAGTCGGTGGCTTCCCGCCCCCGGATGATCTCCCTCGATTCCGTTCCTTTCTTCCTTCTTCGGGGTGGTCTTCGGGGGGTGCATCGGCGGCCGGCGAAAACCGCCTAATCCGTCCATTAGCACGTCCGTCTCTGGAGTTTCCTCGCAAAACAGTAGGGAAGCTCGTCGAAAATTCAGGAGCCCGTTTCACCGTCCACCTCCGCCCGGGCGATCCTCCCCGGATGACCGGGAGCGACGTCCTCCCGGCGGGCGTAATCGCATTATCCTTGGCGCAACTTGTCTATGCATAAGCATAATACCGAGAGCCTGGGCTCGAGATCCTAGCCAGGATCCGAGGGGCGATATATTTCACGTGGTCTGGCTCGGCAACGCCGTCACCTCCGCCACCTCCAGGGCTCTTGCAGCCCTCGCGGGTCCTCCGCCTCCTCCACCTCTACCACCAGCTCCACCTCGAGCAGGGTTCCTGGACCGCGGAAACCGTAGCCACCAGGCCAGCCAACCCGCGGCTTAATCGTCGTAATTGAATTAACCAGCAATTCTGACTATTTACAAGGACATTCCCCACCTAGAAGACGTCCAGACGTTGGGCTCCCGGAACCACCCCTTTCAGGGAGATCTCGTAGGGGGAGGCCGGAGAGGGAGACCTCGAAGAAGGTGCGGCGACTGTCGGCGAGACCGAGAAGAGGACCTCAGGGGGTGGCGGGTGGCATCCCTTTGCGCCTCTTCGGCACGCATCAGAAGTCGTACTTCATTAAGTCGGTAACACTTCTTCCCCCGCGGGTTAGAGGGAGAGAAGTGGTAAGATTAATTGCATTCCGAGGGGGGTGGCGGCGTATTTTAAAGGAAACCGCCCTGGCGGAGGACCGACTCGAGTGAGATTCCTCCGATGGGCGGGGGAAGACAGCGCCTAAGGCCTTGTTGTATTTATCATATAATTACCATAATAGAGCGCGATCCCCCGGCGACCGCGACCGCAAATTGGAAACTCTTGAATAAATTTTAGACGGTGGTGCGCGCACTCGCGACAGACTCAGGAATTTCGGCCCGATCGAGATCGACATTCTGGGGATATCACGGAATTCCGGAAGGGTCTGGCCAGGAAGGGGTTCCCAGGGGGCGAGCACCCCGAGGGATGAATTCGTATCGACGGGTCCTCGGGATCGCGGACCATTTTCAAGGCCTCATCTCGAGTCGTTTGTGTCTCTTCCGGGGGTCGGGGGTGACCACCCCCGACTTGGCGAGTCGAGAGTGTCCCACCCCTTCTTGGGGAGGGAGCCCTCGCGGGGTCGTAACCACCCCAATGACCGGTGTGCATCTCGGCGGAAAGATATTGCAGCTAAACAGTCGGTTCTTTGATCCACCCCCCCACGGGGGTCGTTTCGATGGATAATTAACGTTAAAGGTTAATTCCGAGCGACGCGAGATTTCGAGTCGACCCTAGGGTCAATTTCTAAGGACTGGTTTGAGCCCCCCTCGAACCTCCCCACCTGGAATTCGAGGGAAAGTAAGTCCCAGGGGGAGGGAGGGCGCCAACTACCCCTTTAAAAAATGGCCACCCCAAGATAGGTCCTTCCAACCTCAAAATCCATCCTGCGGCGGGCCGGGTCCCGCGTAAAAACGTATAAATTCCGCTTAAATAATTATATTTGCATATTCATTGAAAAGTAAATATTTAATACCCGGTCCGGCAGGGCCGAAAGGGGTGGCGAGGCGACGCGTAACGTATACGCCCTTAGGTCCGGCGCAGGGAGGGCGCGTAACAGGGGTGAGCGAGACCGGAAATTTTAGCTTAATTTTACTTAACTATGGCGTCGAGCCCGCCGCCACCCCCGACAAGTGTTATTTTTGTAATTCCAAGCGGGAGGCTAATGAGGGTCGGACGTGAGCCTTCCGACCAGCGAAAGAGTGTTTGCCGGCCGAGTGGGCAGCACGGGGGGGTGAAAACCAGGAAAGCAGGGAAAAACAGGGAAAACAGGGGGTGGGTCCGCGTCCCGCAGGAATCGCGCCCTCCCAGCTCTCAAGAAACCCCGGATAAGGTACATGGGATCCCCCACACCGTCTAACACCGTCCTTAAGGGGGTTCAATAGGTACGTCAGGTGCGGAGGAAACCACCCCTAACTCGAGGAGGCTAAAATTCCGTCCGCGACGTAGTAACTAAAATTTGTTTGAATTCCAAGCCCACCCCCTTTGGCTTCCAGCTGAGCATACACCATAAGTACGAGGCAGGGGGTGGTCGCCGATTAAAGGGAGGAAATATACAGGGGGGGTGGAAAATCGAGCCAGGACTGGTTATGACCACGAGGACGACGTGTCGCGTTATCCCGGGATCGTTATCACGGGAGAGATATCGTTATCGAGGGTAGGGGGTAGATAAAAGACGGAGATACAGAGGTACGCGAAAGAGAGGGACGGGCGGGAGGGGGCGAGAAGAGTACACGGGGTCTGCATATTACATCGATCACGCTTCGACGGTAAGGGTGGCTCGGGGATGATGCCGCCTATTACCCGCTACAACACCTGAGCCGAGGCCACCCCCGGAGTGTAGGGGAGGCTCGCACGCACTCCGCCGCGGCCAAATTGCGCGCTCGTATTATCCGCCTAAATTATTCCCGCTAACCGGGGAAAACAAAAATAACACCCCTCGCGCCCCTGGCGGTTTCCCGCGTCCCCTCCCCCCGAGGTGGTGACCGTGGTCGCGGGGAAAATCGCCCGGAAAAGCGCCCCGGGATGGCCGAATTACTCGCGCGAACGACCGCTCCTCCTCCGGGGGAGGAAGGGGTGCACCCCCTGCGACGATGCGTTCATTAACCAACCCCGCAATTTTTCCCCCGAGAAGCACCCTCTCCTGAGCATCGACACCGGCCTGGGTTTCCCACCCCCGGGGTGGTCCACCCCTCGATAAAAGATGGATGCGGTCCGCGTCCGGTGGCCGATCGCTCTCGGAGCTGACGCGCCGAAGACGAAGCGCACCCTTGGCGCCTCCACCCATTTCCACCTACCCTCCGCCATGGGTGAACCCCGTCCACCAGGGGAAACAATGCTCGGTCTTAAATTCACCTGGCCAGGACGACTTCCCAAATTGGCATTTATTATTTCTCCGAGGGTAAGGGGTGTCTCGGGGGGCGCGGGTTATTTCTCGATGTCAAATAAAGCAATTAGCACGTGCCCTGACCAGGGTCCCGAGGTTCCCGGCCGAGTAATCTCGGGGCCGTCCCCGGCGTGTGCGACATCTTCATCAGAAGGACCGCCACCCCCGGGCCAGTAGGTGGGGGCGGTCGCGTGACGCCCTCCCGCCCCCCGAGACGAGGGAGGGCCGGCCACCGGAGGGCGCCGCTTCCAAGGGAAATTTCACAAAGGCTGACCCGCTCGTAATGAACGTTATATAACCCTTTTAATGCTTTACGCCTCTTAGATTTTTCAGAGCCCCCCAATCCCCCCGGAGGGGTGGCGGCGCTGGGACCTCCCAGTCGCTCCGGGCCAGGTAATTATGTAGCGGACGTAAATTAAGCTTGTTTAGATTGGAATTTTTATTAAGACCCTTCAAGAGGAACCGGCCGACAAAATGGCCCCGCTCTCTTCCTCGAAGGAGTTCCCGGAGACCGCCAACCGGACGCACCCCTTCGGAAGACCCTCGCTTCCGCCCCGACGCCGACGGCGAGATACGCAACCACCCAGTGGTAACTAAAGGTTAAACTTGATCGTACTTTACGATTCCGACCTCGCCCTTTCTCCGCACCCTCCGCGGCCGCCACCCTCCGCGGCCGCCACCCTCCGATGGACCGCTGCTTTTATTTCCCAGGAACCGCCTCGGAGGACCTCGAAAAATACACCCTCCGTTCTCTCGCGAGTTCTTTAAATTCCCCATTTTAATCTTAACCCGTTGCTCCCCGGCGAATCTAGGGATAAATCCCGACGACGGGTTTTACAAAACCGACCCATAGTGCGTTAAGTACTCCGTATTATTTTTTTCGACAATTTTAATTACCGCCTATCTGGACTTGCGACCGCATTTCAGGTTATGTTCGATCACCGACGCGGAGGATACACGTGGATGCCTGGGATGCCGAAAGGCAATTGGCCGAGCATAATCGCGGTTTCCTCGCCGCTGACCATGTCGCGCCCATCTCGGGGTTTAATTGGAATTCCTGCGCAAAAACAATGTTTGTAAACCAATACCTACTTCGGAGTCCAGCTTCTCGAGGGGTGGGGTACCTTGGGTGACGCGATCATTCCTTCGGGCGTCTTCTCGAAGACGCATTAAATTACGCACTTTCTCCGCTACGGCGAGCTATCCGAACGGTGAAACTGCTTTCGCCCGAAGGCGCAGCTAACTTCGCACTGCGCGTGCGCCGGAGCGAGCGCGGGGAACTTCTCCGGAGTTTAATCCGCCCGGGCGGGCAACCGGGCGTGAATCTCGGTGATTTGTCGCGAATCGAAAGCGCTCTTTCCTCCGAATCCAGGAATCCCTCGAAAATCGACATTTTCCAAGATGGCGCCGGGACGAGTCACGGCGACGTATCGAAATTCGATGGGCGACGTCGAGTAATTCCAGCTATCTCCCTCTCTCTCCGTTTTCTCTCGATTAGGCTTTTGGCCGTCATTAAAAGTTTATAAAGAAGCCGAGGTACGAGCTCGGCCGGGAATGGGAGGGGTGGCGGGGGGAGGGAAGAGAGGAGACTTCTAGCAAGTTTTCTCATGTGCAATGCATAATGAGGGGAAGCAGACGGCGCAAAGGGCCTACAAATGAGACGCCGTTCTACGTCTACGCGTTACCGCGTACTTGTACTTTGCTGAGAGATTCAGATTCACCCCCCTGGGGGTGGTCGGGGTTAGGGGTTGTATCTCTTTCCCGTTCCTTCGGCATTTTTAGACGATCCAATCGGAGCGACTCGTCGTTCACCTCGCGTTCGAGAATTCCACGGTTTAAACGATCTCGGCTGCATCGAGGGCGGTTTTTCATTTTTATCTTAATTACCAATTTATTTCACCCTGATTTTTGGAAATTATGAAATCGGGGTACTTACTTTGTTCATCATCTGGCAGGCCAAGTCCCGCCTCGCGGGGTAGGAGTCTGGAAGAAAAAGAAAAGTGAGGTTAAGCGCCGGTCGAAGGGCTCCGGGGTGATTTCCTCGCGGGGGTGGATTTTCAGTTTCGGGGAAAACGGTAATCTTCGCGGGGCTCTTTGACCCTTTCCCAGTTCGCTCCCCTTTCTGCCCATTGCTCGCCCCTTTCCTCCCCGGGCTTGCAACCCCTTAGCTCAGCTCGCCATCGAATTCCCGTAATCTAATGAATGGTCCAACCCCAAAATTCTCCCGGTCCACCCTTGGCCCCGTACGTGGGGCGCGATCGACTCGCACACCGTGAAGCGTCCCCTGGAGCTATGATCGATACTTTTTTAAAAAATACCCCTGAGAGTTTTGGAAAATTATGAAAATAATATCGGCGTCTGCACAAGAGTATCAAGGCCATTCTCGTGATCCGGAAACCTCTCGGAGGCCCGGCATTGTGCCGCTTCTTGAAAACGCAAGCTGAATACCGCACGACTGGGGTGATTAATTATTTTGACGTTATCGGCCCGAGTCGATTCCTCCCCCGACGACGAGGTCCCTCCTCGATCTTAAAGACCCGCCGCGATTCGTTTGCCGCCGGCGGAATTTCTCATTAGACCACGGGAGAATGCTAGGGACTTTCATTTTCTTTAGGGCGTCGGCGCCCGCCCGACATTTCCCCAGATTTTTCAAGGGGGGGCAGCCGAAATGCGATCGGGGTGAAACCGTGTAGAAATTAACCCCACCCCCCCGATGCTCTTTTCGGGACTCGGAGAACAGAGGGGCTATTTCCTCTCCCCCTATCTAGTCTCCACCCTCTGAATTTCCCCGCAACCTGTTCCCCATTATCGGTTCCGCAAATGTCATTGAACGAAAAAAAAAAAAAAAAAGAAAAGTTCCCCAGAATAATCCCGATTTAACCTTTAATTAATTCAAAGGATAATTACTTCACTCAAATTGGAATAGATTGCGACGGTTTATCGGGATGACAATTGATTTGAGGTTTTCCCTTTCGAGAGAAATCATCATTCTTCGGATGAAAAAAAAATGTTTTCTGGGTCAGTGAATTTCTTTTTCTCAGCACGTGGATCGGCCTGCATCCTTATCAGGTGATTCTTATCATGTCGCGGCGGGAACGTAGGAAAAATTGGCGCCCTCGCGCTCATTCTTTCGCTCGCTCGCACGTACTCGCTCGTTCGGTACCAAAGTTGGGAATAATGTTTCGGACACGACGTTCGTCCGACTCGCCAGCCCTCGGCCCCTTACGCGTGTCCGCCACAGATTCAGACTCCTAATTAAGACGAGGGTGCGAGAGGGGCGCCGGGGTTCCGGGGGATGGAAGGTTCGTGCGAGACGGGGTGGTTCCGGGGCTTTCGGAGCAAGGGGCACCTAACCTCCGCACGCCGGAGGGGTAAGCCAAGGCAAAGGGGGTAAGGAATATTGATCACGGGACCACGGCTGGAGAGACCCGGGTGCAACCACTGGCCGCACTCGAGCGACCGAGTCGACCGCGACCGGAGCCAAACCGCCGACGGTGATAAGACCAATCGGTCGAGTCGACCCCGATTCTGCGATCGACCGATCGAACGTAAGAAGTCGGGGTCCGATTAGACGATCGAGATGGATCGTTTCGACGAAGACCTTTTAAATCCCCCAGGAAGTCCCCGGGTCGAGGAAACGTAACCCTGGGTTGACCGGGAAATTCCGAGTCGGCTGGAATATTGGATAATGTTCATTTAGGACTTCTACCCACCCCCTGCGATCACTCCCGAGGAAGTCTACGTATTTTCGGGGGATTTGGATTTTTCTTTTCTTTCTTCAGGAGATTCCTCGAGTGATAAGAAGTTGGCGTGTCGCCTCTCGGGAGCAATTTGACATCGATCCCCGTTTCCGCGTACCTTGAAGTGGAATTCGGTACCCGGTGGGGAACGGTCTGTACAGCTCGGGTCGATTGATAAGCACCCAGTGATTAGGGTCCTTGCAATGTCGAGATGATAAAGCGTGCGCGTCTATCAGGAATTAGAAGATCACCAAGGGAGAAATGCGGGGGAAAAGTCGACGGTTTGAATATTCCGAGTCGAGAGAGGAAGAGGGAGGTTCCTAGGGGGAGGGAAGTCGATCGCTGTATAAATTCCACACGAGAGGCGCCCTTTGTGTCGCTTCGACCCTTAGAGGTCCCCCTGGGGGAAGTGCATCCCAAGGTAACCCGGGCTCGATTCGGCCTCTTCCAGGGACCGAGTTATCCCGAGGTTCCTGAGGTTTTCGCCAGCCAAACGTCACCCTACTTCCCTGCCGGTTCGTCCAGGGTGAGAGGGTGAATCGGTTTCAGCGTTCGCTTTTTCGGCTGGTGGCAAAAATCCCTAGGGCGGGTTTTCCCCAGACTGGTGGACTCGATGGTTTCCCATGCACATGCAGGTAATCCCACCCCAGGAAGCGCAGGTCGGAGCTCTCTCGGTCCCAGGGACCGTTTTGTAATTTTCCGGGGTCGACCGCCCCCGGCGGCGCCGCATCGGAACCGGAAGAGACCTCATTGTCCTCGGACAGCCCCCGCCCTCCCCCGGACGGTATCGACAGTGGAGGTCGCGATACGCTCGGCTCCGCCAACTCAAACTTTGATACGGTTTCCTAAATAACCAAGGCGACCGATACCGCAGGCCGATACCGTCTGCGCCTCCACCTCCGACCCCCGGATTGCACCGCGAAGGGGACCACCTTCGGAGCATATTGAAAGCCCTTGCCCCACCCCCAACGTCCACCCAGGTGGGTCCCCCCATGGAAAGCGTCGAATGCGCCTGTCGTTTCGTAACTCCTCGCCCTCGACTTTGACCGGCATTATCCGGTCGGTCCGACCATGGCTGCCCATAAAGGCGACCCACCGTCAACTCCGCCATGACAGGGCAATCTGGTCCCGGGTGAAGCCGGACGAAGCGGCCGGACTTTTGCACCGGCTCCTTGGAAGCTTCCTAGGGCTTCGTCCGGTGCGCCCTCGTTATTACCGCTCATTGTTTCTTGTAATTGGCACCTGTTCAGGTGCGGGGTCCGGCCCTCCTCTGGAAGAGTTCCGGAAGAGGTTAAGAGGGTTTCCGCGTAGATCCTCCAGGACTCGGGGCTCCCAGGACTCGGATCCTGCGGCCGAAGGTGCCACTCCTCTATCCCCCGGCCAGCTGTTTGTCCGCTAATTAGAAGCTAACAACAGAAACTAAACTTGGCAAGTTTAAAGAAGTTTCCTGCGAGCCGAAGCCCTCCCCCCCTATTTCCCTCCCCCCGACAACGGTCGAGAGCGGCCGGCGTTAATTACTAATTAATTGTTTCGCGTGTTTGACTTTTAAATGGGCAAGTTAAACAGCGCGTGAGAGCCTTGGACTGCCGGAGAGGGCAGCGCGGGGTGGGCCACCCCCTCTTCACGTACGATTACCGTGCAAATGGTATGACTGCGGTTAACGAGGTTAGGACGCCCGTCCTCGGGAGCGAGAGGGGGTGCCAACCCCTTTTGGAAAGAAACGTGAGAGCCATCGCCTGGACCTCATACCCTGGGAAAGATTTCTGAATAAATTACCGGGAATTGTGAATTATTACCATGGGAATTTTTACGGATTTTGGGGAGAGAGGGGTTGAAAGGGGTTGGGACGGAAGGTCCAGGGGGCGTCGAATTCTGGGGTCGGATCCTAACTCTTTACAGGCTATCAGGGAACGATAAAGTGGCTCCAGTGTCGGTGATAAGCACATCCCGCTCCCTGTCCCGGTACTGTCCTCGGAACAACCCCCTACCCCTTGCACGGGGACGAACTCCCCGAAGTGCGTCTTCCTGCAAATCGTTTTACCTCAATCTTCCTGCCACCCCTCCGTGGGATCCCCGCGAAAGTGGCGACCCCCCCCCCCTATAATCGGAGCTCAAATAAAAAGAGTAATACCTGATAAAACATCCCATTTGTCTAACGACCGTTTTTTCTCTTCCACCCCCGGAAGGAGATCGTCGAGTCTTCAGGTGGCGCGATAATGTTAATTAATCCAGACGTCTAACATCGAGGGGGGTCGTCTGGTGGCCGGAAGCTAAGGGTGAAAAGTCGCGCCCCGGGGAGGGGGCAACCATCCCCCTTGATTCTACGCTTTTTAATAAATACCGCCGTTAATGATAATTACGAGACATTTTGGAAACGGATCCCTACCTCGGGCCTCCCCCTCGGGAATGCCGTATTTGCTGCGCCCTATCGCTATCTACAACCGCGTAAAGAACACGGAGAATGATATACGCGGTAATAACAGGCACGGGGTGGGCGGCCCGGTTGTAAGGGTAGGTGAATACACGTAATGCCCATAATGCACGAGCTCGGTCTTTCCGTCATTTTGGCGAGGGCTTTATTGCCGGAAAAAGTGGTCGGCCGGAAGCCGAAATATGCGCGCTCCGGAAGGCCCGAGCCACCCCGTGCGGTTCCGGGCCGACCACCCCTGCGACCCCCCGCGAAGCGCAGGTGAGTCTCTAAAAATCGATCCGCGGAATATCCTAGGGAAAACCATCGTTACCGGGGATATCGATAAACGGGAAAGTCGGATTTCTTTTTATGCCGAATCGCGAATAGGGAAATCCAACGAAATCCAAGAAATCAATTGTTTCGGGGATATATCGATTTACGGGGAAGTCCGATTTCCAGCAGGTGAAACGAGTGGAAGGGGTGCTTTTGGGGGGCTCTCCGGGGGTCCTCCGCCCTACGAGACCCAGGGGTCGCGGAAATGAATGCGGAATAATCGGGAAACGGGTCGGACAAATCGACGTCTGTTATCGACGGGGGTTATCGGGGGCGACGAGACGCGCTTCGTCGCGGCGCGGGGGCGGGCAAATCGGTGTCTTAACGGCGGGTGACAATTTCACGGGTCGCGCGCGTCAGCGCTGCTCCGGAGGCGAGAGTAGAGTCCGGGCCGTTAATTGCCGCCTGTCAGGGCCACGCGGTGACACGGCCCACCCGAGGGATTGCCTCTCGGGGCTGATAACGCCCGCGGCCAGGGAAGTCTGCCCCCCAGGAGAAAACAATCGAAATAACCAAATGGAGATGTCCATCCGGCACCCCTGCCGGGGGAAGGCACCCACCGGCGGCGACCCTGGCGACGAGAGGTGCCAAAGGTACCCGATGACCCTACGGACCTCCACCCCCAGGGTATCCGGTGATAACCAAACGAAGACGGCCCGTCGATAATGAGCTGTTCTGATAATCTGGAATAAGTTGAGATACAAAGAAGTGGAATCGAGGACCCGAAGGACCCTCCCGTGTAAGGCTACCGTTCCCCGTAGGACGCGTTCCTGGTTTCGTTTCCTGGTGGTTCCGTCATGGGGTTTCAATATTTCAGCGCCCAGGGCATGGGTAATGAGCGGGTCGTTGGTTAAGAGGGGTGGACTTGGAAAAACGGTCGATATGCTGTCTGGGCATCGGTGGCGACCTCGAAGATGGTGTCCTCGGTTCTTTCGCTTCCTGATGGAGAGAGGAGAGGGCGTCCACTAGTTGTCTGGGAACCGCTCCCCCGGGTGGCGGGGCGGAAGAATCGCGAAAGGGTGGTCGATGACGCAATTTGCGGACTGGCAGGTATTTATCCCGCCCTGCGGGGGGGCTGGTGGGTGGCTGGAGGTGCGCGACGACGCTAAGAGCATTAAAGAGACGCTTTCCGGCGACACTTAGGTTTTCCTCGCCACCCGGAGATTCACGGCCTATCGGCTTAGCACTTGGCGGGAGGTCCCAACCCCCGGATCCCACCCCTCGCTTCCTCCGGATCCTCTCCTCGTACCCGGAAGCTGCGCCTTCCTCTTCGGCTGCTGGCCTCTTCGAGCCCTACTTCAGGACGCCGGAAGATGTTCCAGGAGCTCCGGATCCCGGAAGACGTTCTCGATCTTCGGGCCGCGGGTCCTCTTAGCGATCTCCAAGTTTGATTTGCATATCACCCCGGCACGTGATTACGGGGGAGGACGCGATGCCCGTCAAATTTCATTTTTTCGAAGAAAAAGTTTGACACGTGCAAAGTTAACCCTTCGTGACACATTGAGTCGGATATTCTTAACGCGGTTCATTTTTCGATCTTGATGGTTTCTCTTCGGGATTTTATTTTCTATCGTCCTCTTTCTTCGGATTTTCACGTTTCGGGAGATTTTCGGATGTCGCGGGATATATCCGGTCCAGGTCCTTCCGGACCAGAAACCGGGAGGGGTTTAACGATCGACATTAGGGCGGACCCCCGAAATGGAGGGTCCTCTCGTCGTCGCCGGGAGTCCCGGGTCTCCCCCGGGAGCTCCCCTCGTCCTATCTCCCGGCGTGGAGACGGAGTTGCTCGGATTAGAAATTCATTTGAATATTTCCAGAGGCCGGAGACGACGCCGACGCCCGGGCGCCGCCCTGGGAGTTGCGGGACCGCCGGCGTCGAGCTTTCTCGCCTTCCTCGGCTTCCTCTTCTCGCGGCTCCCACCCGGGGAGGACAAAGCTCCCTCTCGGAAGCCTCCTTCGCGCCCTCCCCGCCCGCGGAAAATTCTCGCGCCTGAATAGCAATTGGGCTAACTAAGCCGGTTATTACGACAATTGCGCGGCGCATTAATTTGCGGATCCCCCCGGCCAGCTGACAAAATGCGCGCCCGGTAAATTATCACGAATCCTGGCGTGTACCCCGTCGTCCTGCGACCCCCAAAACAGCTGATCGAGATCCACCGAAACCGCGCAAAAATTATGAACCGCTTTTTTTTTTTTTCAAATTATTCTTTACTCAAATTAAGGGGACGGGAAAGTGGCCTCCACTTTCGCGATGTACAATTTAGAATAACGATTCGGTGCGTCCAGTTCGTAGGAAAGGGTTTGGCACGACTTTAAGGGCTTTCGAGACTTCCGATCGAAAGGTGGTTATTCGACCCTGCAAAAAATCGCTGGCTTGGCGGGATTAATTCCGCACATCCCGAAACGAGATGAACACTTAACCCGTGGGGGACATCGGAGGGGGTCGATTTTGCGGGCGATATCTCGCGAGAAATCGCGAATCCCGGGTCTCCTTTCGGTGGGGCCGATAAATCAGAGGTTTTCTGCCCCGAGACACGAGCCGCGGCCATTGGCGATCACCCGGGTGGAAATATCGGAAGCGGCGAATATCGCTCTTTCTCGTTGGAGGGATCGTCACTTTCCACCCCCCTGGGTTAGGGGGTGGTCCCCGTGGCAGGCCCTGGTACCTGGTATCTAATGAAATGCATCGAGCACATCCAGACACCTCGGGGTCGTGGGGGGTGCGTCCTCGATCTCCATGGGAAGGGGTGCGGGGGGAGAAGAAGCGAACAAGCCGGAAACTCGCGTCATGTGCGGCGGACGCGACGGGCGAATTAACAACTCACGCGTCATATCTCGCATTATTATCCGATATCGAGGTATATATCAAACACCTCGCTCCGCGCGGGGGAGACCTAACCTAAACCCGGGTGCGAGCACGCATGCGTGCTCGCGCCCGGCGAAGCATCGCTAACGAGGGGGCTCTACGGGTGCGAGTGGGAGAGAGAGGGAGAGACCCGGCTCGCGGGAGTGCGAGGGAGATGGAGCTAATCGATGCCGACTCGACGTCGCGAGAGAGGACACCTTCCACTCGCTCGCGCAATTCGCTGGTCGTTAAGGACGCTAATTCCGACCTAAGAATTAGAGACGGTCGTACACGGCAGTGGGTATTAATAAATCCGGATATCCTGGGTTTATCCCAGACTCGAGGAATTCGAAAATTTGACCGAGAGTCAAATAAGTTGCTGGAAAGTCCCCGGAGATGTTTTTCGTAATTTCCCCCCGGCTGCCCTCCCCCGAGTCGCGGCAATTGTTGCCCTCCGGAGGAGAGCCTCCACCCTCGGGATGTCGAAGCGGGAGGAAAAATTAACAAGAGCCTCGGCTTGTCCGGGCCCCGCCGGGGAATGGAAGGAAAATTGAAGAAATAATCAACTTTTCAACGTCCCCGGCGGACCTGCCTCCCCCTCGACAGGGGGAGGGAAAGATGTTGAGCGACGATCTTCCGCCAGACGCTTTCCCAAGACTTTTCCTTTATCCCAGCCCCTCGAGGAAAACGACTCTAAGGTCGCACCTAGGGTTTGCGATCGACTTTTGAGATTGGACAAATTTTTGAGAAAATCCCGGGGGGGTGGGCAAGCCCCCAGGGTGGCGGGGGGAGGCATGACCGCGGGCGCCGTCGAAATTGCTCGCGCTGAAAAGGGTTGATTAGGGGCTCGGTGTAAGGGTCGAACGTCAGGTTGGGGGTCGACAGGGGCCCCGGAGGTGCCCCCCCCCCCCGTCCTCTCGCCCTAGGAACCTCCGAACCTCCGAACCGATGCCAGAGGATGATCGATCGCCCTGCTAATTGGATGATCGATGACTCGAGTTTATCAGCGGCGTACTCGTCGTGTCCGCGGGAGAACGCCTCCATCGGCGCGAGGAACACGACTCCGTTCCTTCGTCCCTCTGTTCCTCCGTTCCTCCACCGTAGACAAGGTCGGGTTAGGGGTGCAACGCGTCCGGGTTAATATTCTTCGAGGGGCCTCCTGCACTGCACCCCTTGACGAGGCCCGATCGATACGGCCTCAATGATCGACCGGCGATCGCTCGAGTCCTGGAAGCCTCGCCAAAGGACACCTCTAGGATTCGCAGGACCCTCCGGAGCAGGGTCCAGGAAACGAGGGCCCACTCACAATGCACGGGCGCCGATGAAATTCCCCGTGTAAATCACGGGGACAATGTCTTAACGTCCCGGTCATGCGACGCCCTCGCAAGATGGCGGCCCACCCCGCGCCCCCGGGGGCGCCTTTTCGGATATTCAAAGGGAAATAAATTAGTGTACCGCGTGACGCGAAAGGCGGGTGCAAACCCTTCCTTGTCCCCGGTATTTACCCCCGGAGTATTACTTGCACCGGGGACGGTATTAAACCCGAGGTCCTTGGATCCTTGGATCCAGGGATCCCTCCCCCTGGAACTCAGACTTTACATTTTCTGCAGAACCTTAGACTCGACTTCCAGTTTTCCTTCTCGCCCTTCTTCCCGTGGGATGCCAGTGTGGGTGTATATGCGTGGGTGTGATAAAGGCGAGGCGATAAGCGGGATAAAACGGGGGCGTCGGGGGTGGGCCGTGCCGAGAGGGCGCGGATAAAAAGTCGCACCCCGGAGAGGGCCCGGGAGGGCACCTCCCGCGGAAAGGAGAAACAAAGATGCCGTCTCGCTCCTCGTTTATGCCATTTAACTTGCAAATCCGCCTGCTGGGACCGCTGATATCCTCCCAGCATGTGTGGAGACCCGAACTCGGCGGAAGTCGGCTCGGGGGAGCGGAAAGGGACGGGGGCACTCCACTTCGGAGGAGAGAAAAGGAAAGGGGGTGATCCTGAAAAATCCGCAGTTAGAAGGTGCCCGAGAAGCTCTCGACGAGTCCTGAAAGGGATGAATCTCCAACCTCCCCAGTGATACCAGGAAAGGGTGCGACACTCTTTTTTTTTTGGCCTTTTTCAAGTACGCGGCGTTAATTGCCTAATCTTTTTGATTTACCGCCGACCCTTTCTTGCGTTTGCCGTTTCTGCACCTCGCGACTACACAAAGGGATGAAAAACTGCACCGCGTTTCCGGGGATAGGAAAACATGGAGATGGAGACGGAGAGCCTCGACTGGGGAAATTTCCGCCGATAAATCCCACGGGATAAATCCCGCCCAAGTCCGCCACCCTTAACCCTTCGAGCTTCCATTATTTTCCCCCGTTTTTTTTTCCTGCCGCGCAACTGTCACCCTGACTTAGGTGACCGGAAGTCCGGCGAAGATCGACGTCGATCTCGCCGAACTATCGACTAGGTATCGCGGGCCCCTCCCGAGAGTCAATTACTCGCGATAATTCGAAGGAGGCAATTTGCCGTCAATTTAAAAGGCCATTTAAATGCATATTTCGGCGGAATTCGCCACGTCGAGGAGGGAAGAGGCTCCTCGAAGGAGCGCGCGTATATTGCACCGGAAGTCGCGGAAGAAGTTAAAAGGTCCCTCGATCTCGAGGCGGCGGGCCCGTTTCTCTTTGCAGGGGGTGTGTACAGGACCGAGGCAATTTTCTACTCGCAAATAGGCTCTCGAGGGAGCGAATAAGTAAATTAGGGCCGGCCGACACGGCGAGGATCCCCCGTCGACGGTTTTTCAGGACCCGCGGCCGGAGGAGATCGAGACGTCACGGCGACAGGGCCTCTTCCTTCGCCTCGAAAGAGGTCCGAGGAGGAGGTCAGGGGTCGGAGGTCGCCTTTGTTTCCCCCGATTTTTAAGCAGGGCCTCCCCGCCGCGAATTATCCTCGGGCGAGACTCTCGGTCTCTCTCCGCCCCCTCTTCCGCCTTGGAACCAGCTCGTAAGTCAAAATAAATGACGAGCGACGAGAGCCTCCCCAAGGGGTCCTTTCCCCGTGGGGATTCCTCGGGAGATTCGGGTAGGAGGAAAAAATTCCGAATCCATACCCTGAAGAGCGCCCCGAAGAGTGCCTTGAAGAGGACCCTGAAGAGCGCCCTGAAGATGTCCAAGGAACTGCAGGACCTCTCGAGCGGCCAGATTCCCCGGGACAGGGAAAAGAAAAATGGCGGCCATATCCTCCTCCTCGCCCGAGGGTCGGGGGGGTCGGAAGGAAATCGGAAGAGGGCGGGGGTCGTATTTGTATCGTTTTGTCGTGGTTCGGCGTCGGCACGCGTATCGTATGGCGGCGCATTATTGCTTTTATGGCCAATAAAGGGAAGGACGCTTCCGCCCCCGAACCGTCCTCGGGGGCGCTTCCACCCACCCCCGCCTCCGGATGACCACCCAGGTTATTTTCCCACGAAACCCTGGCGACCTTCGCCGGGGTGGAGGTGTCGCGATTGGTTTTGCCAGGGAGAGATATAGTCCAGGGACTCCCAGGTCCTGTTAACGGCGGGTCCGAGTGCCCGAGTCCTGCGGGACACCCAGTGGACGAAACAAAGAAAGGAACCCGAGGTGGAGGCTCAACCCCCGAATCAGGGTGTCCTTTTCATGGGAAATTCCCGAGTACTCTTTCCACAGCGATATCCTCCCATCGATACCTATAATTGCTCGAGAGCCAACCCTATTAAAAAATGTCCTTAATTTTCACGCAGAAAATTCCTCCAAAAATTAAGTATGGAATATTTTTAATTACACAGGCGAGTTTGGAATTTCACATTATGTCAGGGGATCGTTTAGAGGAGCTTCCAGGATTAGTTGATATTTTTTCAGCAGAGGGAAGGACTCAACAGGTTTCACCGGGAATAATGCCGAGATCTGCAGGATCGGAATCAGCGATCGAGGGGAGAAAAGGGGGAAAAGGATGCATTCGAGGGGGGTCGTAACTAGGACTCGGGTTTCCGCGGCACTCGGGGGCTAGTTCGGTGCACAAAGGGTCCGGACGCGGGGGTGAAGGGGGGGAATTCGCTAAGAATTCACTTCGAACTTTCGTTTTCCGATGCGAGCCGGCAGGAGGGGGAGGAGGTCCTGGAGATCACAGGGTTTGCATTCAGGCCCTGCGACAACAAATTAAATCGTCCGCGTCTCTTTGGCGCAGCGGGCTAAGGAATCCGGCTTTCTAAGGATCCTCCACCCCCCGGGTCCTAGGTAAGGACTCGGGCATCCTTCCTCGCTCGAGATGACATCCGACGCTGGCGACGAGGACGAGGACGAGCACCTCTTTGTCCTCGGACTGGCAAAGCGGGGCTGTCGGCGAGGAGGAAGGACCCCAGCCCCCCCCCTCAAGGAGAGTCCTTGCGAGGGAACGCATTACCAATTTCGTCCTGCGAGCTCGGCAGGATCTGTCAATCGAATTCCGGCCCGAGAGGCCAATTGCCTCTCCTCGCGTCTCCTCGCTTCTCCTCCAGGACCTCGACGAGAGGCAAGTTAAAGGACGCCGAAAGACCTCGAGAAACCGCCGAGAAAGGTCCCGACTCTTCGACGGCAGGACGTTCGTCCCGATCCTGGGAGCATTATTTGGAGAGAGGGCGCCTGAAAAAGGGCTGCCACCCTCCGGGGATGGCGGGACGACCCCCTGGGGGACTGCCGTTCGGGTCCTTGGAACTCGTCCGTCGCCACTCGAGATCGATCGGCGGGTTAACGATTTAATGATTAATCGAGAAGATTCGCGGAGGACAGCGGGGAATTAACCGGCGCCTTGGAGGACTCCGTAGCGGGGGCAAGAAGGAAAAGGGTGATCCCTTCAGCTCGCGCCGGATAATGGGATCGCGCTCAACCCTCTCCGCCCCTCGCATCCGTTCGCTTCTTTGAACCTTCATTTTCCCATTACGCTTTGTCTCGGACGACTTCCCGTCCGTCCTCGCCCCGGAATTATCCGAGACGAGGCCGTTCGCCGTCTGATCCGTCCAGGACCGCCAGGGGCCAAGGACCCCCCGCGGATCGGTAATCGGCACGTCGTCTTAATTCGTTGCACCTCTCGGCCAGGACCAGGGGAAAAAGGGTCCTTTGATTTATGTCACCCGTGCCGATAAGT
Organism: Orussus abietinus; assembly: GCF_000612105.2. Taxonomy (NCBI): domain Eukaryota; kingdom Metazoa; phylum Arthropoda; class Insecta; order Hymenoptera; family Orussidae; genus Orussus; species Orussus abietinus. The sequence continues at coordinate 928,294 of NW_019394714.1, forward strand.
TAACCGGCCGGGACTGCTCCGATTCCAATAACCATGAATCCATCAGCCGTCAAAACGCAATCTCCACCTGAAAGCAGGTCCCGGGACCGGCATCCCGCCTGTACCACAAATCTCCGGTATCTCCGGCAGTATATCTCGGTCTTGCTAGCAAATGTAAAAGAGCTTTCTTGTCCGAGTCCTGGCCCCCTGGCTCGCGTTCCCCCCCGCCCTGGACCTCCCCCCGAGTCGACTTCGCGATCTCGAATTAATTCACGTTCTCAGGATCCTCCCCAGGATCACGCGAGGACCTCTCTTTCCCTCCCTCCCTCTTTAAGATCCTCGGACTCGAGGGGGTGCAGACTCCGCGGATCCGCAAGATGGCGTCGGGGGGGAGGAAAGTTGGAAACTTTCCCGGCCGTATCTCCGTGGAGACCGGCGTCCAGGATTCCCGGTGGACGTCCTGGATACGAAGGACCAAAGAAACTCCTGGGGACAGGTGCAGATTCCGTCCCGGGTCGAGCTAGAAGGATGCGCCGAAAATTGGGACTATACCCTAACGACGAGAATCTCATTGAACCGAAGAAATAAGTATTCTTTTAATTGAAAGGGGAATTATTTCACTCAAATTGAGGAAATTCGAGCCAACGTTTTTCTTCGAGTGAAATAACTATTCATTCGATTAAGCAAGTATTACTTTTATTCGAATTCTTGAGGGGATGATCACTTTCTGACACGAAGGGTGAGAAGTGGGGCTGCAACGGGGTGGCCTCGATTCGCAGCTATCATTTGACGTAACGAGTAACGATACTACAAAGGAGGGGGAGGAAAACCAGGCTTCGAAATGAGCGATCGCGCGAAACGCGGCCTTTAACGGCGACGATTTGTCAGGTTCTTCGCGCGGCGGCCATCTTGGATCGGCGCGCATCGCGACAAATATAAATAAGGCAATTCGCGTGTCGGATCTAACCTTGGCTTAACGGCTCCGAGTAATCCCGCGGGACGGGTCGCGAATGCCTCGCGGATCCCCCGGGAACGAAGGGCCGCGTTATCGCGATAAATCAGCCTGAGAAATGCCGGCCGATCAGTCAGTCGAGGCGGGCGTCGCGGCGGTCCTGAAATTTTCATCGACCTCTCCACCCTTGCCCGGGGGGGATGGAAGAAAAATAAATCGACCGAGTTCCCGCTAATGTCGCCCGCCCGCCCCCCCCCCACAGGTGGGCGAGGTATTTCCTGTCGTATCCCGGGGATTGTCCGGGAGAGGGCGAAGGGATGAGCGACACCCTCGGAGGCCGATCGATCCCTGGTCAAGAGGCCGATGACGTTTCCTTATTATTTCTCTCTGAGGGGTAAAGAGGCAACGATGGACGACCCCCCCCCTAGACGTCACGGAAAAATATCTCTCTCCGGCCGGAAACTTGTTTAAACTTGGCGTAATCATTTCTCCCCGGAATATCTCGGGTGCACCCCGCGGCCGGCGAGACCCACCCCCGGCGCGCTTATCTCGGCGAATTCTTTCGCCGGTAGATTCCGAAGAGGGGAACCTCCTCCCGGAGGATCCGGGGTTAGATCCAGCTACCCTGGACCAGGAGGACCCCCGAGGAGCTCTTCATCCCCGACCGGATCACCCTGATCGAGCCCCCGATTTATTCCCCAGGAAGGGTTATTCCCGCACCCCAGGTGGGTGGTCCGGGTCACCTGGCTCGCCTGCGTCGCCCTGACACTTAAGAGTCCTTTACGAAACTTCAGGAAGGTACCGAATCGTCTAAAACCCTAAACCCTGTCCACGTAAGCCAAGGGAAAAAATCCCGACGTCCGTGAAATTTCAAAATCCACGAAAAAGTAAAAAAAATGCCCTCGCAAAACGAATTGTTAAAAAGTCGAAATTATAAGATTATCAGGACCTTCCTTACGTCCTTCGTATTCCTGTGATAAGGTTTTGAAGCGATTCGAACCAGTTTGAGGATGTCATTTTACTAGACCCCACTGAGGGGGCATTTTCGCCCCCACTTTCTCGACTGGTCTCATGGAGGTCTTCCACGGGGGCGAGTCCTCGATCCAAGGCCCCCTGCAGGGGGTGCCTTTTTCCATGCCTCCAGTAAATTATCGCCATCTCCCTAGATGGCCGTGCGCGCCCACGCGCGATATCGTTAATAAACCCGGTCCTCCGAGGGAGGTCCCCGTCTCGTCTAATCACCCCCCACCTGTCTGCACCCCCCTCGTCCTCTCCAGCATCACCTGCATATTTGATGCGCGGTGTAAACGGCGACCCGGCGTTGAATAAATACTCCCTCCTCGTGTAATATTGATCGCGGCACTTCGGATTAAAAAAAAGGGGGGAGGGGGCTGTAAAATACGTGGGGGGTCCCAGTCTGCGGGGGTCCGGCGAGGGCACGGGTCGTTAAGAGGCCGAAGAAGGCCCCTCTCCTGCTCTAAGAGAAGCTCGGTCGCTCCGGCCGGCGAGCGCGCGACAAATATGGAATTTGCATATAAATCGGGTACTTCCATCTGTGCCCTCCCCCGATCCATTCGCGTGATACAGAAATGAAGAGCAGAGGGGGTTGGGGGGAGGGAGAGACCAAGAAGAGACTCCCATTTCCTCCGGCGGAAATACTAACCTCCAGATATTATTAATAACCCGAGATGAGATCGAACGCATCGCGCCGGGGGTGGTCGGCGGGGAGGGGGTGGAAGGGAAATCAATCTGCCATCTGTTTGGCGGAGGAGAAGGGAAACCTCCGGGCCGGCACCGAGGAAAGAAGAAGGCGGGCGCATTTAAATTCAATTCCCTATCGCCGTACATACGGGGACGCCTCCGAAGGGTGGGGGTGGGATGGGGCTTTATCGCGTTTGGGACCAATTTGAAAGGTTTGCCGGGTGCGAGATGGAAATCCACCCCAGTACCCGGGTGGTTTGGCTCGACTTTCGCGAAATCGCGAGGCCTCCTGATAAATTCGAGGCCACCCCTCGGGGGGTGGACGCGCAGCGGAAATGCATCTCTCTGCAGCTTGAGGAGACTTGGGGTGGGATAATGGGGAGAAAAAATACGGGGGTTCGGGTACTTGTTGAGCCCTCGATTGAAAGATCAAGGAATGGGGTAGTTGGAAAAGGGGCGCCACCGATACCGCGGGATCGATTAATCGAATCGCCCTTAAGGAGACATTCTCACGGATCGCCTTTCAACCCCCTCGTTCTTCCCCCGGGGGTCGAGGGAAAAGAGCGGCTTTGTAACCGGATACCTCTTAGCCGGTCTAGCATTTTTAATCGGGAAAATAAATCGTTTGATTCGATTATACGGCCGCCCCTGTGCCACCCTTTAGGGGAGGGAAAAATTAAGGCCCTCGCGGAATAAACGAGAGGCAAGCTGTTCCCCTTTGTCGCGGCTTAAGACTCCCGGTGTGTAAGAGGCTTAAATCTTAGGCGCCTTAAATGCCGCGGACCTCGTCTTGTCTCCGACTTTCCGCAAAAACCACCCCCTGAAATTTAGGCGAGACTCGGAGTGCCCTGTCGACGGGGGTTTCGAAATTAGATCCCCTGGAACGGGGGAAGGAGGGGGTGGAAACGGAGCAGCGGTCAGGAGCCCCATGGAAATCGGGAAAATGAAAACAAGGGTGGAACGCTGCGATTTCGCGGTAGCCTTACCTCGAGTACTCGAAGAATCCATTTGATGCATATTTCTCGGGGGGGGTGAATTATGGGAAAAGTTGGGGAGGTTAAAGCAGGGGGAACCGCAAGCGCTTTGATACGAAAAGTGACTGCGAGGGGCGGGGGTAAATTTTAAATACCCCCCGGATCGAGGCTCTCGACTTTTTAGGAAGGCGCTAAAATTAAGGCGCGGTCTTAGGCTGCGAAAACCGCCCTCCGGAGGGGTGGGTCGGCCCGGAGGACGTTTCCCTTATTTTCCTTTTCTTTTTATCGGGTTTCTTCCGAGGGGATGAATATTTAAGGGGGAGCGGACTTAATCTGCGCTCGGGGATTCGCGGCGGGAGGGAGAGGGCGAGTCAGGGGTGGAGAAGGACGAGCGTCGCGAGTAGCCACCCCCGGAGCGATGGCCCTATCCTCTCGCCCTTTTCTTCCTCCTGGAGGGTGGTTCGGTCCAGGTCGATGCGAGGTATCCTTCGAACGGCTCCGTGTAACCGGTGCATGTTATCTAAATATTTTATGACCGTTATCGAGCCCCCTGGGTGCACCCCCCCAGGAGCCAGCCCTCCGATTTGTCATTCCTCGACTCGCGACGTCCTGGCCAGAGACGGGGCCCACCCTCGGGGTGAAATTCCCACCCGAGGAGGGAATTTTTCACCGGCGACCACTTCCGCCCCACGTTAGGGGGTGAAGAGGGGACCCCGGGGTCAGGAGTCACCGCCACCCCTTTAGGGACCGAGTCGGCTTTCCTTCGAACCGGGAGACGCGGCTACCCCCTGGGAGTGGAGTGCTGCCTCCCTTTTTCGAAGAACTACTTTTACCGCAGTTTCGGGAAAACTACCCCAACTACCTGTATTCCCTCCTTGAAGCTCGGGGGTGGAAATATGACTCGTAGTTCCCGGGAAGCGCCGGATTTTCCGAAGATCTCGATGTCAGGGGGTGGGATCGGGCTCGCGAAAAAGTCGAGAATTCGCCGTTCGAGCCCCTCGAGAAGCGGAGCTGATTTCCACCCTCAGCCCTTCCGGCGGGGCGAAATAAACCGGAGGCGGACGCGAAACCGGACCGCGACCCTCTGACACCGGGAGGTTCCGCTTTTCCCTTGCAAATTCCCTCTTTACCACTTCTCCGAAGCCGGGCTCCGTCGGGCCAACCCTCGACCACTCTTTTGTGGGGGTTTGTTTTAGCAAGGACTCACCCCGGCGGGGGGTAGCCGGCTTGCAGCAACCTTTACCGCAACCACCGCCGCCACCGCGAACCTACATGCTTTCCGCCCTTTATTGGTTTTTACCGGCAACACAGTCCGATATTTTTTTATTACTACCAAGCACGTGCTCCCTTTTTCACCCCCCTCCCGCTTTGTTCCCTTAAAAGCGGCTTCTCCGGCGAAGCAGGGGCGCCACGACCGAGCTCTTAAATCCTGCGGTTTCCGCAAACTTACCAACCGCCGGCCGAAATGAGCATTTTTCGAGCCTCCCCTCTCACCCCATGAAACAGCCTCCAGTCAACCCTCTCCATTTTTTTCAAATCCGAAGTCTAACCCTCTTAGAAAATTAATTTTAAATACTAGTCTATCTTTCTTCTTTTCCTCTTAGAAATGAATATTTCCATTTATGTCATTCCGTTATTTGGCTCGAGGCGGTTAATCGTTGGCTCAGGGGGTTGCCTTCCTTGGAAGCTTTAATGCGGCGTATTGCGGGATTCTTGAGCGGTCGAAACGCGCGGCGTAGACGTCGAGCGGAAAGTGGGCGGTGGGTGGCGGAAGAGAAAAGGGAGTTGGCAGTGCCGGGAGTTCCGTCGGACCGCAGTCGTCCGCCAAAGTATTCCCAACAAAGGGCCGCCCCCGCAATTCCGCGGAAAGACGCCCGCGTTTTCCGCCGTCCGGGCTGGAAACCGCCACTCTTTCTCTACCCCGTGGGGCTACTCGCGGCCGCTCGCGTTCCGCTCTCCCCGTTCTTAGCCTCTCGCTCGCTCCGCTTATTAAGCCACCCTCCACCGTCGACGGAATAACGCTGTAACCGAATCGTTTTAAGAACGCTCATTTTCCCACCGATTCGACCCGAGTGGGCTGCGTAGCCGCCATTGTCGCCTCCCCTTAGAAATTAAAGAACCCGCGGGTAAAAATGCCCGGAAATTCCGCCGCCATTCCATTTTCCCGCACCCTCGTGTAAATCGAAATTTCCAAAATTCTGCCAAATTTAATGGCGGACTTCAATTGTCATATTAAGACCCTGAACGCGTTTAATGAGGCGATATCTGCCAATGTGAATTTCGAAATCCTGGGAGATCGAAACCGAGGGGTAAAAGAGAAAAGAAGAAAACCGAGGGAGATACGAAGATTCGAGATTTTAAGGGCGCATCGAGGGGCGCAAACGGGCGAAGCGGCTTTTTAAGGTCGAGGCCAAGAGGCTGGCAGGAAAAAATAGCGGAGCATTAAACGCAAACAAGGGTAGCAATTTCGAAGGGGACTCGAGGAGTCGAGAGGCCAGGAGAGGGCTCGGGAGAAAAAGAGAGCGATCCGCGAAAGGGTCTCCCCCGGAGAGGGTTAAGGGAGAGCCGGGGGTGGGCCGGGTTAAGGGAGGTTAAGAACGCTTTAGAGCCAACCCCGGGGTCGAGCGCAGTCACACGATACTTTTTAATTTAGTAAAAATGCGCATCCAACCCCTCGACTGCCTAGGGACCCGAAATTCTGCGCCCCAGGGTGGCGTCCCACCCCCGGGCGGGGGAGAATCGCGGTAAGTGTAATTGACACGGATTTATCGTCGCGGATTCTTTGCGGATTCCCGCGGCGTTTCCAAAGGGGTGGCGACGCCCGCGAGGGTTTCTTTTCAGGGTGGCCTCTTTCCGATATCGCGGATAAGTAGTCTCGAGACCGGGGGGACTTCCGGGGGTTCGTTACCCCACTCGTCGACATTTTCGGATCGGATCGGGGATGGGGTTAGTCTAAACCGCGACCACCCCCGCAACCCCTCCTCCCGGGACTTGGCATGTTCCCCCGGATATTGGAATTTGTCGCGGTTACTTACTTCGCATTATCTTCCTTGGTCGGCGCTTCGTCGCGAGGTGGCGGATCCTGGCATCCTGGGGAGGAATGCGAGTCGCTTCGATTCCTTAAATTCCTGCCAGGGTTGCCCTGATCTACGTGCACGCCGTGGCGGCTTAGGATGCGCGACGTTCCAAGGAAAGGCCGATGAGATGGAGCGGAAATGGAGCGGACGAAGCGCCATCGGTGTACAGGGTTTACGAGGGAACTTCCCGGCGAAGGGTGGATCGTCGTATCTCAAATTCGGAGCCGAAGTCTCGTCCAATTCGGATCTAGGAAGGATTCCGCCAGGAGGCGAAGGACGTTCCCCGGCGTCCTTGCGTCAGGAGGCGAAATCTACCCCGAGTCGCCGAAGACGCGACAAAGGAATCGACAAAGGGTCGGAACCCCGCACAAAGGTGTGCAACGAAATCAATGATTTACGGAAGAATTTTTACGAGGTTTTGGATTTTTTTCTTTCTTTCTTTTTAATTCAGGAAATGAAGGTCGTTCTCGCGGAAGTCATGGGAGCGGATCCGGGGGCTCGGCGTTTTCTCCGGTTAATAAGAGTTTTCCGTTCGGGGGCACGGCGGTTCCAGATGACGGCGGCCGCGGGAAAACGGCCGGCGGAGGAGGCGAGGTTTCAGGGGCGGAAAATAAACGCGGAGGAAATCTTATCCGAGCTCTTTCTCTCGGGCCGACGGCTCAGCCGTCGTCTCGCTCCATAATTTGATTGTTTTAATTAAATTTCGCCCGGGGAATCGCTTTACGCCAGGCACACTGGCCCGGGTTACAATGCAAACTGTGACGCGCGCCGAATGAATTCGATTCCGCCCGCCGCTCGGAGGAAAAGGCGTCGCGACGCCGCTCCAACTTCCGGCCCCGCTCGGACGTCTTCTTTGCGGCTGCCGATTCTCGCGTTTCCTTCTTACGAGTTCCCTTCTTCGCGATGGACCGATCGGATCCAAGCGGAAGTGACGTCGACATTGATTGACATTTTCACCACCCCTCCACGAGGTTAATTTTCCGCATTTGGGGATAAAAATTCATCGCGTTTCCATTTTTGCATATCCTTCTCGACGGAGCGATTAGATGAAAGCGGAGGTGTCAATTTCGGCGATTGAAATTTTTTTCCACCCCCCGTCTGGTGAAATTTTATCGTTTGCAGATAAAAAGTCCAGATTTCTGCCGAGGATTTTCCATCCCTCGATGCGGCACCTGGTCCGATTCGAAGAATTCTAATTTGCGAGAGTCAAGTCGGGCAGAACCGCGAGGTCTGAATTTTTCATCCCCTATCGGGATAAGCCGAGCGGAAGAAGTGCCCTCCGGGTCTGTCCAACCCCCGGACAAAGACCCGGGGAATCCGACGCCCTCCCCGGTCCTTCAATATTTTCTTTGAAATCACAAAAGCAAAGCCCGATAATGGCCGTGTAATCAGATTAGTCGACAGGAGGTGCGAAGTTTACCGATTCACCCCCTAGAGCGACTGGACCTACCGCAAGGACCAGGATATAAAATGAGAATTTCCGAATGGAATCGATTTCATCCTGGAGAATTGTTGAACGGTAATGGAGGCTCGGAAGGTCCCTACTCCCACAAAGATCGGAGATGGTCGAGCTCTCCAACCCCCTGGAAAATTCAGGACACCCCGTGGGGGGCGACGTTGGTATGCGAGCGAGTCGGCGATCCTCCGGTTTCGGTTAGTTGCCGGGGGCTTACTTAGCCAGTACCTACTTTATACTTTGTTTGGCCCTGATGGCATTAGCCCCCGGGGGTGATTGCCGGCCAGGACTTTCTATCTCTCCCGGTGGCTGCGATGCTGTTAGCACTGGACCACGTGCCTGGAAACCCTGATGGACGTCGCGCACCTATCCGCCCTCTGATCTCGCCCCCGGTTCGCCTCCTGACTTCGAGATCCACCAAGAGGGCCTCAAAAGTACCCCCCTCGGACCCCAGAGCACCCTCGAATCGATCGCTGCCCTTAGAGCGACCAGGAGGGTCTTCGATCGAGATCCCACCCCCTGGCCTAGCCTCCCTCCCGGAGGGGGGCGAAAAAGGGGTGGGTTTTCGCCTCGAAGCGGACCTGAAATATTAAACGCGGCAGGACCCGGGAAAGCTCGCGGCTCTACTTAGAAACGGGATAAAAAAGAAAGAGGCGAAAAGAGAGGGGCAGGGGTTGAAACAGGAGAGGGCGAACCTCGCGGAGGTACGGCAAAGAGGCCTGGCAGCGTTATTGGAAAACGATGATTTACGATAATGGCTTTTTTCCCTCCTTGGGGCCGCAGGGGGCGAACTCCGCGGCGGCCCGAGAGGTCGAAGGTGGGGCGTTAATAACGTTAATTAATATTTCGCGAGAGGTTTGGCGGTCGCCGAGGGACCGGCCGGAGCGTGGCGAGGCAAACTGCCAGCTGGCAACCCCCTTCGGGAGCCGACCAACCCCCAAATATTCGGTTCCAGCTCGAAACCTCGATTTCGACCCACCCCCGCGAGCCCTGACCCGTGGATCCACTCCACCCACGGTCGCGACCTGTCTCACGTGCCGCTTTTCGACCTCCTAAGGGATGCAGAATTTTTTTCCCTTCCCTGAATGTAGGGGGTGAGTTTTATAGACGGGTGTCACCTAGGAGGAGCGCCCTGTAAGTGGCCTTGTTCGAAATCCTGGGAGCATCCGTGATAAACTTTGGATTTTCGGGGATTTAACGGATAACCGGGTGGGTCCTTGGGCGCATCCTGGGGGGCGACGTTATTTTAAACGGTCCTCGTCCGTCGAATGTCAAGCGGCCGGGGGTGGGAATTATTAGTGTTTCCCCTTTTTAATCGAGCAATTCGGAGTCCGCCCCGCGAGCGCGTTATGGGGAGGTCGAGGGGGGCGAAGGTCTTAAAAGTTCGATGACACACTTATTGCTCCGGGCGGGATCTTTTATGGTGAGGGGTGGGTCTCGGACCTCGAAGAGGTTCGGCGGAGGTCAGCCTGCGGATTCCTCCCCATAACCAACCCCCTGCCGACCGGTCGGCGCATTCAAATCCGACGCATCAATATTTTATTGCGCGCCACTCCTCATGTAAATTCCCCGAGATTTTACGACAATGTAATCCTCCCGGCGACGCCTCCCCGTCGGGGCCACCCCCGGGCCGGACGACTCTTCGGGGATGATTTTTATCCCCGGGAGATCTCTCGTTCTCGCCCTCCCCGGAATAAATAAATACAGTGTAGAAACGAGCCGTCGACCGCGAGGGTGGGGGGGGGCCACATAAACCACCCCTTAACGAGGGCGGAATTTCTTCTATTCGTGCCCCTGGAATCATTTCGAAAAGCGTCTCAGGGGTAGTCCGGAGAAGACTCGAGGCGAATTTCCGGCGAAACGAGATCCACCACCTCTGGTCTTCACCCCTGGCGACACCTTAAGGGTGGCCGCGAGGGGGGTGCAGGAGCTTAACGTGTTTTCGAGGCAGAGGCGGAAAGAGGGATGAAATAAAGGGGAGAAGTGGCCAGGGGGTGGTCGGGGGAAGCCGCGTACTATCCCGGGTCGTTGTCTAAGGACAAGTAGCGGCGGGATCGCGGGGAGGGGGTGGTTAACTAAGAGAACGAAGGAGGCAGGGGGAGGGGTGTGACATAAAGGGAGCGCACCGAGCACTGCGTACGAATAACGGAAATTAAGTGTCAACCGAAAGAGCGGAGAGGGTGGGAGGGGTGAGTGAGCGGAAGCACCCCTTCAGCGAGAGGGAGAGCGAGAGGGGCGATGCTCGCGTCCCTCGGAGGGAAAGAGAGGGATGGATACCGAGGGATGCGTAAACCACCCCTCCGGATTAACTCTACGTGCGCGGCAGGCTTAAAACCGCGGACGGCGCCTCGTCTTGGCCTCACCCCTTTTGCGTCTTTTTACGCCCCGGATTCACCCCTCTCGACGGCACTCGTTTATGGGATTTTAACAACGCAACTCGAGGACCATCCCTCGGCGGTTAGGGGTTGCGGCGCGACTGCGGCTCGAGACTTCCCCGACGCGGAATTTCTTGCGGATTTATGAATTCGGCCGGATCGGTTCCTGTAGGTGAGTTCGAAGGGGGTGCTCGGGATATCGTCTCGAGATCGGGGTGGGATCCAGGTCGCGACCCACCCCCGACCCTGACGTCCCCCGGGGGGACTCCGCACATCCCGGGACGGAAACGCGAGGGTGGGCGCGTCCCGCCAAGGGTGGACGTCCGATTGAAACCCATAAGGAACTCCTAAAGGAACTCCCGGATACAGTCCGGGTCGCGATCATATTTCCAGGATCCGCTTCCAGCTGGGGCATCGCGCGATTGGCGGGTCTCGGCCCGGATTACAGCCCCCAAATCGAATGTTTTACGATTACGGCCAGTCGGGATTCTCCGAGGAACCCGGGGACCTCGTCTAGGATTCGCTACGCGTGCAGGAACGCGGATTAGTACGACCACGGGTGGACTTCTTTACGAGAGCTGCCCTCCGTCGTCGTTTTCCGCCCGGCCGGTGCACGGGGGTGCAGGGGTGCAGGGTAACCTCGAGTCGATCGCCCGTGGCTCGAGCCACCCTCTGGGACTGCCCTTCTCCCCGATTGAGTCTGGAAAAATAAAGCCACCTCGCAGGGTGGATCCAGGACCATTCCCTCCCCCGTAAAGAAAAACCGGCGCCGCGGTTTGAGGTTACGGTCTCGTCTTATTAGGCTCGCGAGTAATCGCGGGTCGCGAAACTACCCCCGTAACTCTCCCCATCCCCCGTGAAGACCTCCGGGAAAAATGGAGCCATCGGAAGGAACCCGGGAAAAGGGGAGTTCGCACTTTCGAGTCGCCACCCCCTGGAGGAACCTGAAACGCGAGTCCACCCCCGGTCATTTCCGCCCCATCGGTAAATAGGGTGGCCTCGCGATCCGGGGTCGCGATTTAATATAATTAGGCCTGCGAGTGTCGGCGAAGGAGGCCAGAGAGACCGCCACCCTGTGGAAGGGACCGAGAGGGAGGATTCTTCTTCTTCCCCGAAGCTCCGCGATAATGAGTCACCCACGCGGAGGTGGGGCCGCTTAAGACTCTTCATTTGTATTTTAATTAGTGTCGTTATGCTAATTATGCGCCGCCGCTTCTTGTCCCGCCCTTTTTTCCTCCCCCACCAGGGAGCCCTGCACCCCCTGCGACCCCCCGCGAGCCTTAAGCTTCGAGATCTCGACCAGAGTCTCGATAAGGGGGTGGCTCCTCCCTCTAAGAATTCTCTATTCGATCTTCGGCGCATAGTTCTCGTAAACGCGCACCCTCGAATCCCTTCCTCGTTTCTCGGCAAACACCCCCTTTATCCCCGAGCAACCCCCCTATCCTGGAACTTTTTGTTATAGTCGCGCCAACTTCTTTAATAATGCAACTCTTTATATTCACGGGCGTTTTTTAACATGCGCCGCTCGAGATTAGGCCAGCGGGGAGGGGTGCGGTCGCACCCCTGGACCGGGCACCTCGAGTGTGCTGGCGTTACGATGTTTCTTAATTATTATTATTCCCATTGTCCCGGTGCTGCGCTAAACGCGAGGGGGTGGCCCTCCGCGACAGTAAGACCCGCTCGGCCATGAATTGCTAATCTCGCGTAACTGCGCCGAAGAGAGAGTCGCGCCTTTCCTGGAGCCACTTTGGGCCGCCCTCTTAGTTATTCTTTTTAGCACGCCCGCCAAATTAAGAAACATCGCGGACGCCTAGTCCCGGCCACCTGCGACCCCTCGAGACCGGGGTGGCGAAGGCGACCGCCCGATTAGGGGCTTGAGGCTTATCCACCCCCTTGTTGCCTCGGCCTTTGGACGGGATTTTGCCATTTTTTGCGAACTCTCGCAAATCCATGAGAAATTTTCCGACTCCACATATTTTGCGAATTTTGTGAATCCTTGGGAAATTTAGCGCGGCTGAAAATTTCCACCGAGGAGTGGAAATTTATCCGAGGGAAGGTCGGCGGGATACTTTGATGCTCGAGGACCCCTTCGACCACGAGGAGGACCTCGAGGAGGGCCGATTATGGATTTCTTCGAACGGAGGCCACGTTAAACAGCTTTGATCAATTCGCTCGGCTTAATTCGAAGCTCGGAGGCCCTGGGCCGGGTTACGCGATTTAAAGCTCGATGGGCTGGCTCGAAAAACCTCCCCTAATTAAGCTCCCACGCCCGCGCAAACGTCCTTTGCCTTTTTCGTTCTCCGCCGGCTTTTTCGAGGCCTTTGCCGGCGTTAATCGACTTGCCGCTGAATTCCCAGCCGAGGCACGGGACATCTCCCAGCCCCCATTATCCCGGTAATAAGCCCTAAAGTATGCGCACTCGTAATAACCCCTACGATATTAAATTCTTTGTCTCGTCCCAAGTACCGAGGTCTCCTCCGCTCGAAGGATACAGAACATTCAAAGAATAACTTGACAATTGGCAATCCTCGAATGCGTTTATCGTATGACATGAAAGTATGTAGGAAATTTGCAATGGTTTTTTCATTTCATTTTTTTTTTTTTTTTTTGAAGGGGAGAAGCAATTCATACGAGTTCGGTCCATCGCGCGCGGAATATTCGGGGCAATTTTTCCGGAGATGAAGTCGCCGTCGGCGTCGGCTCCTGTCCTTCGAATAGAATATATTCATGAGCTTTATGTCGATGCCGAGTTTTCCTATAAAGCCGCTCGCCGGCGCATCTCCGGGATGGCTCCGGAGGCTGCGGAAACGCAGGGTGGAGGGACGGTGGAGGTGCCGAGAGAAGACCGATCCATAGTAGGCGAGTTAGCGAAATGTCTTTGCGGTGATTGAGCAAATATTTGGCCGAGAGTGCGAGAGAGAGAGCCCGAGATTCCGAGGGAGGTAAACGTAGCGTGGATCTTCCTAAGGAGAAATCGCGACTCCCGGATTTCTCGACACCGGTTCCCTGGGGACGTCGGTAGGATTTCCCCTGATTTCGGATTCCGGAAACTGACCGGAGAATTCAGGAAGAAATTTCTTAAATGAATTCACCATAAAAAAGGATCTACACAGGTCGGGCCTAAAAGAAGACCTTAACGACCCCTTTGTACATCCATCGAGGGTTGAAAAAAGAAAAATTGATAATAAGGGAAAAGGCGTCGCGACGTCAGGGCCTCTCAGCCAGGAGGCAATTATACAATTAGTTAAAGTATCTCGCGGCGTAACGGGCCATAAAACAAACGCGATTACGGTGGAAACAGCCCTGATAAAGGGGGAGGCCGGTCCACACGTCTCGCGTGGGAACTGGGCGCGATAAATATTTCAAGAAATATTTAACCGCCCCATCCTCCGACTAAATCCGGGGACCGTTTTCTGAGCGGATGAGCGAGACGGGCATCCCCGTGAATTTAGGGGCGATCCGAGGAATCCGGCGATTAAAAAAAGGGTTGCGCCCTCCGAAAGCTGGCGGTCGTTTGCGCCTCGCAAACGGAATTAAGTGTTCCGGCGAGAAAAGCTGGACAACCGTCCTTTCCGGGTAGGGGTAGTTTCAAGGGGCGCGAGGACGCCACCCCTTTCGTATCTCCGTTTACGCCCTCGTGGGGCCGATAAATATTTCAAGAAAAATGCAAAAGCCGGATCGTCGCAGATCCTCTCCTGTCTCGGAAAGTGATATCTGAAGAGGTCGGGGGTGGGTCACGGGGGCGCCGAGAGAAAGATCGATGTCGCCGGATTTGGGGAGCACCCTCCGGGGGCGGAAATGATTTTCGCAAATTCGAGAGCCGGCAAAGGGGGGAGGGAGGGCGAAATTGATTTTCGGTTAGCGGGAAGCACTGGGAGGACGGCCGCTGCATAATGCAGGCGTCGCGACGCCCCCGCGAGTCTCGGGGTGTATCGCGATCGGCGATGACGACTCGGGCACGCGTCCGACGACACGTGTGGCAAAGTGAAAATGCATGGCCGCCTCGCACGTGAGTCGACTCGGAGGGGTGGCAGGAACGGGCTGAAAAGATTCTCATAACTCGACTCGAGCCGAGACTCGCCCCCCGGGTGGGGCCTAATCTCTTTTCGATGCTACTTTGTAAAGCATAAAAAGAAGCGCCCTAAGGGTTATTTGAAGCGTCGCCTAGGACGCGCCGAGACTGCGCGAGCACCCCCACCGGGGGGTGGAGGAACCTCGAGGAGGCAGGGATGCACCCATGCACCGATGCACTCGCCCCCTACGTGAATTCCGAGACGCGTTATCCGAGCGTGTTCCGAGATAACGAAGAGACTCAAGGAGGGGGATGGGATTCGGAAGGGGTAGTTCTTGATGCATCGATGCATTAATTACTAAGTATATTTTCAAAAAGCGTTGCGTCGGGGGATGAAATCTCGAGGATGGGATCGAAAGTCTGGATGCGGAGGAAGGAAGGGGTCGCTGCCCGATAATAATTCCCAGAAGGTGCACCCCACATCGGCGGTACCCTCGTGGGGGGTATATCCTCGGGACGAGGAACTGGCTGCATAAATTAGGCTCGGGAACGTGCAATTATGAATCGGGACGAGAAATACACGGGTGGTTTTCTCCGCACCGGGGATGGCGGCTGGTGCCCCGTGTACGGAGGAGAAGCCGCCCTCCGGAGCACGTGTCACCCCCGGGAGGCTGCGCCTCCAGGACGTCGGGATGTCGCGGAAAAGTTGAAGTAAGCGCAGCTGACGAGTATGCAAATGCAGCCGGAGTTCGTTTCCGCCGCGGAATCCGCGGGAGGAAGTTGGCCCCCCCGAGTCCGCCTCCCGGGTTCCCGAGGTCAGGACCTCCCCTCGCGAGTTTCGGGAAGATCAAAAGGGACTCTCGGCAGGTGACTTTAATCGCGGGATCGAGGGTCCTCGAGGACTTTTAAGGGAAGGAAGGAGGGCCCGTGTGTGCTCGCCGACTCCCAAGAAAGTCCTCCAGGAGTCCCCTTTCCAGGGCGCCGCCACTCGCGGAATCAGTTTGCGGAGCCGACCATCTCCATATGGGATCGAACCATTTAGCGCAAACATTTCTTCCCGGAGGCTTTCAGACCATCTAGAGGGAGGGCGTCTCTTCGCGGCATCTAACTCACAATTTCAATAAAAGCAAAGACACGTACGACCGCCTTCTCTCCCGCTCTCCTCTGCGACTCTTCGACCTCTCGTATCTCTACGAACTTTCGATGGCTTCCATTTGGCGGGAGGAATTTCCCGCGAAATACCGCGGAATGGGAAAACCGGGGCCCCAGGATCCCGATCTGGCCTCGAAAATTCATTTCCTGGGTTTGCCCACTCGAGGGATCGGCGTCCTCATCGATCGGGACGGCCCACCCCCGAAAAGGCGCGTGCTCCCCTAAGAAGCCGAAGGCGGCCCCGCTAAAAGCGAGCCCGATATCTAAATTATCTAAGCGCCCATAGAATGGAATTAGGCAAACACACCTCGCATATAGACAGAGGGTAATATAAGGCTGGCATTCGAGCGGGCCACTCGGCCCATCCACCTTCCACCTAGGACCCGCCGACCCTTAACCTAAGCCGGGACCAGCGGCCAAACATTCGCCTTTGCCCCGGGAAATTGACCCAACCCGACCATCCGACCAGCCGATTAATCGATCCTCGACTCCCCTGGATCCCCCCCAAGAGTAACGAGTACCCCTCTACGTGCATCAAGAGCACCGGTTGGAATTTCGGCCCACTCCACCTCGAGGGCGCCGATATTCCTCGGGAAAATCCGAGCGCGTTCTCATTGAATCGCAGTAAATTTTTTTTTTTCATTCTCTAAGTACTAGTCGATCTGCATCCTCGCGGATGATCTACTTCGGCGCTTCTCCGGAGGGTTATGAAAATTTGGGGTGGATCCACCCTGCGGAATAATTCCGGGAAATTAGCCAGGGTTAGGAGAGAAGACGCCTTCGCGAGAGCACGCGATATGATCTACGGTAACGCTCTCACTGAGCATAATTTAACGCGATACGTAGGGGTTGCGCTAACTTGCTTAGAGCAACCTCAAATAGAACCTGGGGTATGTCGATAATTCCCCGACGAAAATCCACGACAGAAGACGTCGCGACGTCTGTGACGGTCTATCCATAAGTGGTATCCAAAGTGGCTTATCAAGGCTTGTCAATTTTGAAGGTCCTTGCGATCGGGAGGTTGCATTTGTTCTAGCGCTATGATAACAAAAGTAGGATCGAATTTTTTTAAGCTTTAGATCCAGGAAATTCCTGGATCTTTGGTCAAAGCCAGTCTTCAAAGGCCGACGATTATCCCGTCCTCTGGGTCCTCGGCATCGCGACCGAGCAAGAATTAGAGGACCGATGGCTCTATCTCCTGGGAAGCGAGTTCCCATGGGAAAGTCACGGCTTCTAATCCCCGGAAACAGACTTCAGGGTTCGGGGAAGTCGCGGAAATGCCGGAAAGCTTCCAGGGGACGGTGTCGTCTGACTCGGTTGGATCCTCTGGCCTATAATCGCGGGTCTTGATTAGTGGCACGCGCTCGGTGATCATCCCTGTTCTCTAATGCCCATCCGAGTCCCTGGACCACCTCTAGAGCTTCCCCTAGAAGTCTACTACCGGGTGCTGGAAACCCGAAAATCGGATCCTTGAAGTCTCTGATTGATGACAGAAAAAAAATTAATAAGAATTTAATACACACTTTCGAATCAGAGATGTGGTATCGATATCGGAATTAAACCGTGATCGGTACCCGAAGACGAGGTACCAAGGTTTGTCGGACGAAACCGCGATCGGGACCAGAGGGTGAAGTTAGGCAAATGGGCGACGTCTTCGTCGTTTAAGGTCCTGGTCAATGGCTCGGAAGAGAAGGTCCGGAGGTGGGTAAGCAGGTTAGCCCGAAGGAGGTGGCCAGATGGACGGATAGATACCTCCGCCTCCGGAGGGAGGACTGATACAATTAGATGTGATCTTAAGGCCATAACTCAGGGCTAATCTCGGGGTCCGCGGGTCTCCGGCCGCCCTTCCGGCCAAGGCGCGAGTTACTTCATTATTCATCCCCGTTCTGCGGCCCGGTTATCGCGGCCGCCCACTATCGCTGGCCCTGCACCTCCCGAGACCCGAGACCCGAGAAACCGGGACCTCCGGATGCCGAGGGATACCACACCGAGGTACACCCCGATGTATCCGCTCGGAGGGACGCCCAATAGCCCTCCTAATCCTCCCCGATTGCGCGACACCGGTCCAAGATTGCCGACCCTGGTTTCCTTCCAGACCTCGAAGGAGGTCGACCTAGCCTCCTGGGGAACGCCATTCGGCAATAAGAGCCCATCGAAGGAGGGTGGAGGTGCACCGGACGTCCGGAGGGACCTCAAAGACCCCATAAGTGGTGCCACCCATGCACCCATTGGAGGCCCCTCGACCGTGACCTCATCATCCCTCGGCGGAAGGTCTCGGGTATTTTTTAATAAGCCGTAACTCTATCCGCCGTGAAAATGAGGGTCGGTAAAGTCACCCCGCCCCTCTTCCGCGGGTTATTGACTGAGTTCGTTTATGTACTCGCAGTTTACGATCCCACTAAAGTCGCGGGAAGCTCCTCGTGCCACCCGGGTTAAAAATAAGAGATATCCACCCCTCTCGATGACGAGACTCTCCCCCGGACGACACCTGCGAGTTCCCGCCGATTTGGCGGACCCCTTCATCCTGACCAGGAACCCCGAGAAGATAGGGACTCCTCGTGGGCTATCAATTCATTCAGAAATCGGTGAAAATAATTCCCTTCTTCGAGAACCGATTGCCAAATTTTTTTTTCTTTTTTTTTTTTTCTTTCATGGGACGAGCAATAACGTGATATGTGACAAGTGACGTTCGGTCTTAAAAAAATGGCGACAAGTTTTGGGTGATTTTCAACGATTTCCACATATTTCTGCTGGTGATCTCCAGCTGACTTCGGGTATCAAAATCCATCGTTTCCCGAGGAGATGATTATTCCGGTCGTCGTTTAAAGTTTGATTAACGAAATGGCACGACTGAAAATTTGCCAGAATTAATGCGGATCCTTGGATGTCTTGGATAGCGAGGAGGACCTTGCATCTCGAAGCATCGGAACGATTCCACGGATCAGCCACTTGGAAGACATCGCGAAATGGTAGTGGCCATTTAGAAGGTTAATCGCCCGTGCAGGGAGACGATAGAGCTGGGGGCCGTTTAAAGACTCGGAAGATCACGTGGTTATGGCGAGAAATTTGTCGCATCCTCCCCGAGCTTTTGTCCGGATTTGGTCGCGGTTTTTCCCCGGCGTTTGCGATTCCCGAGGCGAGTCCTCTCGCCCCTGCTACGGCCCAGCTCGTATTTACAGAGATAAACCGAGTGGCCCGCTATCTCTAGGCTTACTTTTAATTCCATTAAGTGCCACCCCCCGCGAAGGGAGGACCGAGTCGGAGGTGGCGACCTAACTCTTGGCGCGTCCACCGAGCACCCCTTTCCCAGGACGCTTATCCCCAGATCCGGCCACGATCCTGGTCTGGCAGTAGACCAGAAAAAAATCCAGTAGGGATTTTAATCGACCCCGAGTCGAAGTTTCGATCTCAGGACTTCTAACAGCACCTCTTAGACCTCCGAGGAAAGAAATTGTCACTGAATAAATGAGACAGTGGGCAAAAGAGATCTCGTTTATCTTACGCAGGCTCGAAGGAGGGATGGAATCTCTTATCGAGGCAGACCTGGACCTCGAGAGGGATTCCGGAAGTCGGGTGATCGAGAAAATCCACCTCTTCGGCCTTTCGTCAGGCTCGGGCGTCGCCTTTGGCTCGGCTACCTGTGGCTTCGCCTAGTTTCCTCCGGGAAACAATGGCGCGAATTAGCGCCCCGCGTATCGTATCGTCTGTATCATCAGCAGGGTGTGTCGCTCGGGCAGGGGAGAAACGGCGTACGCGCTTTGTACCATCAAGGTGATTATATTGCCGTTCTCGAGGGCGCAAAGTCTCGCCCGAAGCCGAGGGCCGAGTCGCGCCTCTTGGCATTATGCCGCCTCCGCGCTCAGTCTTTTGTCGCTTTCGGTCGCTAGTCGCGATACCGCGACACCATAGACCCGCGACACCATGGAGTCGAAGGAGGATAAAATCGAAAAAGGACTCTTCGTCGTCGCGCTTTTCCTTATCTCGAGAGGACCGACGCCTTTTGCGCTCCGAGGCGTCCTTGCTCCTCGCTGGGCGGGTATTTTTTATGATATTATTTATGATATTAATTTAGCCCGCCGGTCTGGAGGGAGTTGTAAAGAGGCGGTCTCTTCCGCCTTGATATCATTGTCTGGAGGTGTTGCTCGCCACCGTCGGGAAAGAAAGGACCGTGGAGGGGACCGAGGTGAATAGTGGCCGAGGGTTGTTCCTTGAGGTGTCCTCGGCCCCCGACAACCAAGAACGAGGAGGAGCAACGAGCAAGAATACCCTCGAGATAGGGTGAGATAGCACCGCAGACGCCGTTCGGAAGAACCCCCGGTCCCCTGGAAAATCTGCTACCCCTGAAGAATCCTCCGCCTGCCGTCCTGGAAGCTACGTGGAGGGAATATCCTGAAATATCCCGGAATATCCTGGAACCCCCAGGTCGGGGCAAACGGGACCTCGGGTGTCGTTTAACCCTTTACACCCCTGCTTTTTCTCGGCTAAACCCTGACATCCTGTTTAGGGGTGAGAGAGCGACTTCTTAGGGGGGAAATTAGACCTGGAGATGTTCAAGGTGGGTTTAGAAGCCCGGAGATTTAACGAGGCTCCCCCGAAGAGGAAGTCGCCTTTTTCCGAAGAGAGTGCTCCAAAGCGGAGGACCGGTAATCGGCCGGAAACGACACCCAGGTCTTCCTGTCCCTCTTCGGCACATTTTAATCGCCCCCGGGCAGAGGAGGGGAGGAAATCCAAGGAGATAAGTAATATTTAAAACGGGTCCCTCGTCTTCAAATTACTTTCCGCCGGGTAAGAGGGCGACCGCCAGGGGTGGCGGATAACCCGAGGATAAAAGCACCCCGGAGCTTCGGTTACCGAAACCTCGGAGGTCGTTTTAATCCGGTAATTATGTCACCTTTGGTAGCCTCCCCGGCGGAAAGAGGCGAGCGACGTCATCCCCGAGGAACCCCTGCGGAAACCGCGAGCCGTTCTCCTCGGCGTCGATTTTCCGTGCGGTACTCTTCCCTGCGACGCCGCCATCGACAATGGCCGCGGTCAATAGCATCTCCGTCGTTAATGAAATTATTCGGCCCGGAAAATGATTTCCAAGCCCCAAGGACCGTTCCGTTCGTTCCGCACGCTTGGCACGTGGATCCGCATCCGAAGCGGCGCAGAGGGTGGGTTTGACTCGAGCCAAATCACCCCCGATTCGGCAATAGCGCCGTTTGCCCCCAAAGCCGAGCTAATGCAACCATTAAGGGACGTTCACAGGCCAACGACAACGGCTCGAGGCGAGGCTTTAACTGGTGCGAAATCGCGAGCGTATCGCGCCTCCGATCGCGGCCTCCTAGATTCCTCCGCAATTCCGCCTGCGGAATCCTGCGGATAGTCGGGCATACCTCCCCGAAGGCTCCCGTCGAGGGTCGCGATCGCCGATGTCTTCCTTAACTCTCTCGACTTTAAAGGTGCTTCCCAGTTCTCGTTATCATTTTTTTTTTCTGGAGGACAAAAGATATCGCGACACCTGTCTACTTGGTGGTAGTCTTCATAGTCGACCTTGGTTCTTCCGATTATTTTGTCAAATCCGACTTATAGGTGAAGAGCGAGGTCTTCCGCGGGGTGCAGCGTGGAGGTCCCTGGGGGTCGCCGGGAGTCGAATTGCCGAAAGGCCCGTCCATAGGGCTCAGCCGGCTGCGGTCGGCTGCGAGGTGGTCCGGCTGGTCCGTGGTCTTTGGTGATTAACGAGGAGGTCGAGGACTCGGAGGTTCCGGCACCGAAAGCGCGAGCGCAAATACTCCGAAATTGGGTTTCTCTCGAGCCCGATTGAGCTTTGACATCGGGACTGCGAAGTGGCGCTCGCCGGACCATCACCGGCTCTGAAAAGGGATTCGTTAACCCATCAGGGGTGTCCCGGTCGACCTGGTCGCGTGTTTTATCCCTTCATATCCCAGGGAATTCCTTCAGGATCCTCCCTCGTTATCGGCCGAAACCTGGATATCCACCTCTTGGCCCGATTCCCGTCCTCTCCGGAGCACCTCTCCAGGGCCTCCTCGCTGCACGGGACTTTACCCTGACAGAACGTCGAGTTCCATCGGCGGGAAGTCGGCGGGAAAGATGAGGCTCGTGCGAGCGGACCACTCTATCGGATTAGTCGGTTCCGGAAGAGCCGGCCAATCCGGTAATTCCATCGGACCGAAATCGTTGGCAGGGCCATTAATCGGGCTCGATCCGCGCCATCTTGGCCGGAGGTCGCGCGGCGTCGAGGGGCTCCGCACGGTGGGCTTCCCAAGACCGCGTCCACGCAGTCCCTGCCGGATGCTTCGGACATTCTTTTTTGCGACGGGGATGATTTTTTTTTCTTTTTTTTTTCTAACAAGTTGGTCGAAACTTCCTTTTTTTCGAGGCATTGTTTATTCACTCGCGTATCAGGGGGATTGGGCGAGGCGGGGCGCGTGAATAGAGTTTCCGGTGGAGGTCCGGAGGGGCTCGCAGACTCGCGCTTCCGGTCCAGCGTCCGCCACCCTCCGGCGTCCGGCCGGCACCCTCGTTCGACGCCGCAGCGTCCGCAACGGCCGCCTTTCCAGGGCCGTTTTCAACCTAACCTCTCTCGGGCCCCGAACACCCCGAATGGGGTGGCCACGCCCGTAGAATCGGCCGCGCGTTCGCTAATTAAGATATCGATTCTTATTGTCCGTTCGACGGACGTCGGCGGCGCGTCCCCATTGGCCGCCGACGCCGGCATCGGTATCGACCGAGCGAGATTCGCCCCGAGCTAAGCGAAAACCCGCCTAAAGATGGCCGACGCTTCCACGGCACGACCTCCTCTCTTTAGGTTAGGTTAGGGTAGACCTCGAATTTCCTGGAGATTTTCGATCGTCGGGAGGTTCCTCCCCGTAAATAATGACGAGCAGGAGAGATTTTCTAATTTCTGGGATTTCCACACTTCCGGGAGCTCCACGGGGGAGTCCATGGACAGGTTCAAGGGGGTGGAATAAAAAAGTGCGGATTTCCCTTCGAGCTGGGATTTCAAGGGTCGAGGGGGCGGCGGGGCTTCTCGGAGGTCTCCTTCGGAGGGTGCGGGGATCGTAAAGGATGACCAGGCTTGTCACCTGATAAATATCTTTATGGTCCGAGGCACGCGCCCGGGGTGCCGGATCCACGGAGGAGAGCCAGGTCTGGGAGTAAAAACGAAATGGGGCCGTGGGCTCGGGGGTGCGGAATCAGGTAATTACGGGGATTAATCTTAAGTCCCGTAAAGTCCACCACTTGTGGAGCCTGCTACCCCCTGTCGTCCGGGGTCCGTAGGGGGTGGCCGGATGCTGGGCGTCTCTTTCGGACTATGTGTAAAAAAAATATATATATGAAAATAGCCACCGAACTCACCTGCGCACCTGTGCGGAGGGCGCCAGGGCACTGTTAAGAGGCATTCGCGCTGATAAGTGCATTCGATGTACACGAAGACCTCCTCCACCCGTTCCTTCGACCCGTCTCGTCAGATCTCGGAGGAGAGCAGGACGAATTAATACCAGATATCCGGAAGATCGGAGCCCCTGCGGGGGTTCCGCAGGGGAGGAAATTCGACTCGGCGGGGGTCAAGTCGGCAGTCTGTGCGAAAGTGGCCCACGGTGCTCTCGTCCTTTTTCACGCTCTTTTCCCTCGGTCCCTCCCCCGCGGCACGTCGGCGGTACGTATGTAGAACGTCGAAGCTACAGGTGTCAGCGAGAGCGGTATTTTTCAGCCGGCGGCGAGAGAGAGACCGACCGATGCCGGCCCGTGGGGCCGAGAGAGAGAGGACCGAGGGTGCGTTCCGCCGAGGCCGAGCCGGCACGCACGGTGAATCCGCTAAACGTTCTCGCTCGTGCGTGAAATGCCTCGATATCACTGTTTTATTTCGGCTTGTTCGCTCCCAAAGAGCCGTCCCGTTTCGCCCCCTCTCGCCCACCCTACCTCGACGACCCCTGGACCGGACTCCATCCTCTCGACATCGTCCATGTCGAGTCCATCGTTCAATCTCGACCAAGAGGACCCACGCCAAAATGGCGTCGCCTTGTTCAAAGTACGAATCTCCGAGAAATATTCGACTCCACTCGATGCGACCTTCCCTCGGAGATTACGACGATTTAATTAAATTCCAGTCGAATTATTATTTGAATAAAAAAAATTTTTCCTCGGTTCAATGATTTTTTTTTTTTCATGTGCAGTGTCTTTAATAGGGAACGAGACTATTTTCTCGGCAAAGTTCGTGTTTTAGTCTATTGTTCAACCTCGAACAAGGGGACCGATGCCTCCCGTGGTCGACGTCGAAATGGCGTCGATCGCGAGGTGTCCACGACGTGCCGCTCCAGGGCCGATAAATCGCGCCCAGCGGCTTTAATTGATAATAATTATCATTAGTCCAGGTCCGACTTAGGGGGGAGAGAGGCTCGCACAATGGCAATACTCCTCGGTAATCCTCGGAAGATTAACGAGGGCTGGCTCCCCGGAGCGGCGCGCAGCCCGCAAGACGCCAGGGCGCGCCTTGGTGCGCCTTGCGGTGGCTGCGGCGAGCACCCCTACCTTACCCGCATTAACGCAATTATGAATTTGTCGCGCAGGGATCTGACAATACAAGGTGTCGCCCTCGCGGATGTCTGCCGACGCCTTGCGGCGGCGAGAGGGGCCGGGGCGAACCCACCGCGACGGCGACCCTTAGGAACGGCGCCTAAGAGGGGCACGGATCGTTGCGGCCAGCCGCAGGCGACTGCTGCGCTCTGGCAAACTCTAGGGACCTCCACCACCTTACGGGACCCCATGGGAAACTTACGGGGAAAGTGTCCGATTTTTCTTGGATTTTTTTCTTTAATGAAAATTTCCCTGCGATAACAGCTCCGACGCCCGATATCCCGCGAGGTCCCTTGTCGTCCTCTTCGGGAAGTTCCTCCCCATAACTCATGGTGGATCGAATTATTCCCAGTAATAAATCTGCGGCAGGGCACACCAGAAGGGCACGGATCGTTGCGGCAGGCCGCGGTTTCGCGACGAACTCCGAGGGCGCCCTTCGTCGGCGTCGAAGGCGCCGGGGCGCGAAGCGTCTGGGGAAAATCAATCGACCGCGGCCCAGGGCGGGGGCGACAGCTCGACCACGGCTCCTGGAATATCCCTCCCCCCCGCGGCGCCCTAAATACACGGGGTTTACAGGGGACCACCGGCGAGTGCCTAGTCAGCCCTTAATATCGTAAGAGCCGGACCCGGGCAAACAACCCCTGCGATCCTAACGTAACCTCCGGTGAGCGCGTCCACCCCCTGCGAGGCGTCCCTGCCTTCGTCCTCGTGGCCGGTTCCGACCTATTATCGCTAACTAATAAGGGACCTAATTGAAACGTCGGCTTTCCTAACCTCGGCGACCAGTTCGGCGGTGCACCCTGAAGAGCGTCCGAAGGCACCCCGTTAAGGGGATGGTCTTCAGGGGTCAGTCGTCCGTGAAAACTTTTCCTCGAGTAGGATCCACCGAGTCGTCTCAAACTGTCCAACGTGATCGCGGAGACAATAAGACCGGTGAAATGTCAAGGGTAAAATAATTTGTTTGTAGAAATTTGATTTTTTATGGAAATTAAAATTTCCAGCCTTTTCGCGGAGTAAAGCTCGAAGCGATTCGGCGCTCCTGGTTTAGAGAAAAGTTCGATAAAGCTTCGCCTTAAATCCTACGTTTCCGATTAGGAGTCTGGATATCGATATCGGTTCATTTGAAGATCGATACTCACCAAGACGGCGTCCTTCCGGGGTGACGGGTCTCGCGAGGCCTATCCTGGTCTCCTCGTTACTCTGCCGCGTCTTGCTCAAGTAGAGCTGCAACATAGAGAGGGAGAGATGGAGGAACGTGAGCGATCGAATTTTCTAATAAATATACGAGACGGAATATACGAGATCGATAAGTGGCAGAGTCTACGAGGGAGTCCCGGGCCCCTCGCTCAAGGGTTATCTCCCGAGATGGAAGATCCCTCTACTCGTTTCCTCGGCAGGAAGCGAGTAGACGATCCCGGGGAACAAGAGGCACTCGGTGCAGACAAGCCCTCGCTATCCTGCCCTATCCCGGCCTATCCCAAGCCGCCGTCGGAGTGGATAACAGGCCGAGCGATTTATTCCAAACCTTTATCCCGGCCCCTCGAAATTTATGAAAGAAGACGCCCGTTTAACCGACTCGCTCAGTCATCCCTCACGGCAGGGTGGCGAGCGCCGCCCTTTATTTTATACGTGGGCCGTTATTAAAGAGGATAGAGCTCGCCCTTAGCGCGATCGAGACGTCGAGGTCGGAGGTACTGGGGGTGGCGCAGGGAGGAGGCCCTAGGAGGAGGTGAGACCCGGGTGGACGGAGCTCGTAAATACGTCCTCGAAGATCGCACAAATCGCTCCGTGGAAGTCGATCCCGTCTCCCTGCGACCCTCTCACAAATCGGCGAGCCCTCCCCCGTATCCGGAGATACGAGCAGTCTCGGGACTTCACCCTCCACCCTGTCGCTGCTCCCACCGCACCCCCTCGTCCCATCCAGCCATCTCATCCGCAGACTTATACCCAGGTCCATGCGTATATTCGCGAGGGCCGGTCCAATTTCTCAAACCTGTCCGATCCGTGTCGCATGCAAAATCAATCACGCTCCCCGCACCCCCTCCCGGAACCCGCCAGGAAGTCCGATTCGGCCCTGCGGTGGAGGAGGTGCGGTTCCGCGAGAGGGGGAACCTACGGACTCCCGGTTGACGATCTTCCCAACCGGGGGCAGGATTTCGTTTTTGGTCTTCGGAGGGGAGGAATTAGTCTTCGGGGGTGGGAACGACGTTTCGGGAATCTTCGCGGTGGAGTTCGGTCGGCTTCCCGGGGGCTTCTTCGGGAACGTACCGGAGCCATTGGGAGGCATCGGGAAGCTCTCCAGACGGGTGCCGGACCCGTCTCGGAGCTAAGCCACCCCTGTCCTCGGTCCGGCTCGGCAGCCGTGTCCTCCGGCATCTGACTTGCTGATTTTTGCCCGGGAGTTCGTTCGCGGACCTTGTCCACCGGCGGGCCCCCCGGGCGCCGAAGACGAAGAGCGACGCCCCTCCCGGCGAGGGTGTGAAAAGTTTAGCATACGCATTTTGTACATTGAAATCCCGACACGCTCCGTGTCGAACTTTAAATTGAAATCCCACCCGGCGACGCCGCCGGCTCCTCGCTGCCCTCCGGTCGCAATCGATTATCCTTTACGGACGCGTCGTCTCCGAGGGTCCTCTTATCCTGCCCGAGGAAGGGCTCCTCCGTGTCGGAAACTGCGGACACGGTCACCATTTCGTGGATATCGAGTTCCTCGCACCTCGGGAACCTTGCCTGCCACCTTCCACTCGGGTTGGAACCTTGGAAACCTTCCTGGGCGAGGGATGATTTACAGGATCCTCGGCGGACGTAAATCACCCTTCGAGGGCCTCGCGCGCTGCGCGGCAGTTTCGGCCAACCCCTCCGTCTTCCACTCGTCCTGGTCACATCGACCGTGACTAGGAGGGTTCCATAAAATAGTTACGGCTTGTTTATACACCATGGATGCGGAAGTTGTCGGGTCGTTACTACCCTGGAAGCGGTAAGGGTGCCCCAAGAGTTGCAGCGCGCGAGGCCCCTGCACCTTGCCTCGCGCGATCAGGAGTCGGAGGGAAGGAGGAACCGCGAATCGAAACAAACGTTCCGATAAAAGAGAGCCCTTTGCCGGCTCCTTTGCAGGGTAGGGCTCGAAGGGAGGGACGGAAGAGGGCCGATTTTTAATTAAATAACACTAATCCCGAAACGAACCCTCCGTAGGAAATCTCATCCGCGAGGGTGCGCGGGCGAGGCCCCCCTCGATCCGCCCCCGAGTCGCCTCTCTTTCGGACTTCGAATTGTAATTAACATTTGGTTCTCCCATTAGTGTAATTAAAGTGCCATTCCATAATCTAGGAGGCAGCGGCACCTTATCTTTCAGACTTCAGCCCCATAGCCGAGGGGATGGCGCCGTCGGAGGAGACCCACCCTCCGTTCGAGCCTCCCTTCGACGATAACTCCTTCGAGGGATCGGAGGTAGGGGAGGAAAAAGGAAATCTCACCCTTTACCGGGGGTAGCACGCGTGCTGCACCCCCCGCGATAAAGTATCCCGTAAGAGTACCAAAGCAATCGCGGGGTGACGCGCCCCCGGGGGGGTGGGGGGAGGTTAAAAGAGCCCTCTCGGCCGCCGGCGAGAGGGTGCCTGGCGGAATTCCTCGACGGAGGGGAGGCGCTAAAATAAAGAAGAGCTCTCGCCGAAGATAAGGAAGCTCCGTTGACATTTTCCGGTGGTTGAGTTAATAATGCGCGCGGTACACAGGGGGTGGAGGCGCCGAGGGGTGGGTCGGCAAAGTGCCGCCATAAAGAGGCGCGGATGTGTTTATTCGCGGGAATTTGCCTCTTTTTTTCCGGGGGCCCAGGGCGACCCTCAGCCCCTCTCTCTCTCGCTCTTCCGGCCCGATCTCTGTTGTCCCTCTTTTATCTTATTTCGAGAACGACTCCGGCAGGATTTATGCTCTCCGCTGGGCGCTTCGGGGTGGGGGATATAAAAGTCGCGATACGACCCGATTACGCCGACGGAGAAGGGGTTCCTCTTCGGGAACGGGGGGGCAAAAGGATTAGCCTCGTAGAGACGGAATCCGTGACAAAGGACGCCTCGGGGATGCGCCCGAAATCCCTGCCGCGCCACCCCGGCGGGACACTAATGGCATTTTTATTATTTCTTTGCCCCCGTAATGGGGGTAGTTCGGTCCATTGGACGGCTGACAGGGTCGACAGCTCCCTTCGGTTCTCCCCTGCCCTCCCCACGGTGACCAGCGTGCCGTGAGACTCACCTAGATCGACCTACGTGCTCACGTCCGATCCCATAAACCTCGAGGTGGAACTCCCCTTCGGGCCGATGCCCACTGGTCGGCGACGACGTCCCCCCTCGCGAGACGAAGACCGGGAAGAATTCAAGAAACCCTGACAACGATATAACCCCTTTGTCGATCGTACTCCGAGACCCAACACCCTCTAATCCACCCTTCTTGGAGACGATCGAGATTCTCAATCATAGATCGTCAATTTCTTGATCATCCCCGGGATGAAACGTCATTCTCCGGATTCGCGGGCGAAAGGGCCCACCAGGGCGGCGCATCCTTTGAGGCGGGCCGCCTCCTCGGGCGCAAAGTCGCGACGGGGTACAAAGGCGAAGTTGGTCGGAAGATCCCCCGGGGGAGGCGGGGAGGGTCCGGTAATAATTTCGGGTGAGCTATTACGCGAATGAGCAAGTGCGCCGAGCTACTTAGCGCGGCGGTCGCGCGCGTCGAGGAGCGCCCGCCGGCCGGGTCTTTGATGAACGAGCCGGGCATAAAGCTGAAGTATGGTAAATGCCGCGGTGGCCGGCGTAATATTCCGGCCCGCTTTTAGAATCGCTAATGACTAATGGCACCGAGAGAGGAGCCTTGCGGCCGGGCGTCCACGGTTCACGGATTAGCGTTTCCAGGTTTCGCGGCGCCCTCTCCTCCCCGGAGGAGCGGAAACCGAGACAGAGGCCGGAAGCCAACGCGATCCCTTTGACGGCTCGGATTTCGCGGGGCGAGTTTTCGAGGGCCACCCCGTCCGAAGAGAACTTCTCCGTCGCCTCTGCCGGCCGGAGAAGGGCGCAAAGCCCAGAGACAGGAATTGAAGGCACTTTGATACCGCCCCCTCGCGATATTTCCGAGAGCAAAGCCCTCGACCGCTTTTTACCCGAATGCGGAATCGGGAGTTCGCGTGCGGGACCTTTTTCCACGGTGCCGGGAAAATCGAGCCCGGAGGGTGGAGGAGAATTCCGCGTCCTCCTTGGAGAAGCGCTCGACTTTCCTCGGGTCCCCCTCTTTCTCTCTCCGGGGTAAAAATTGTAATTCCTGGAGCCGGGGAGGACGCCCTCCGCGTCTCCCGGGGGATCCCGCCGGAATCCGGCGGAGTCTGAAAGAAAAACTTGGCGGCACGGCACAAAGGGATCGCGGGACGCCGGCGCGCTCTTAATCCTTTGCTCCCGCGAGGCATTGTTGGCTTCGCCCAGAGGGAGCCGGACTCGGTGTAATTGTCCATCGCGTGATTACCCCCGTCCCCTCCTCCCCGGAATCACTCCGCTCGGGGATGCAGGGTCGAGCAGCGCGTCTGGATCCTTCCAGGACCTCCCAGGACCGATAAAAACCGAGTTGCCTCGATACGGAGTCAATGGCGCGAAAGTATGCGAGGCCCCCCACGACCGGAATTCCATTCCGAGGGATCCGAGTCCCGATTGTTTCGGGACGGTGCCATTCGATATTTTTATTCGCGATGCCTGGAGGCGCGGCGCCGTCTCCGCCGTCGGGGCGACATCCCTCCCCGTCGATCGGGCCTTCCCAGGAGAGCCCGGACCCCGGGATAGTTTCCGCATAGACGATTTCACGCGGTCCGCAGTGAAGAGGAGCTAAGTACGAGGGGAATCCGTTTAGCCGGGATAATGGAAGTAAACGAAGGAAGCGCGAGGAAGGACCCGCCGATCTCGGCGAGTCCCGCGGGACGCGGGTGGATGAAACGGTCATTTATCCTTTTATCGACCCCGGAGGGGAGGTCGCCGATGGGACCTCGATTCCCCCTCCAGAGGCCTCCTCGAGGTCTAATAAGCGCCGAGGCATCGCGATATAAGAGCCCTGCATCGATCGCGGCAGACCTCGAGGACCTCTTCGTCCTGGGGAGGTCGGGGCTCGCTGCGCCGGTGGCTCCTTAAGCACCCCGAAGAGCCGGAACTTTCCTAACGAGGTTTGCCGCTAATCACCGGGAAGAAACCATCGCGTATAATTTGTTTATACCTCCGTGCCCATCGGGGGTCCTGCGACTCGAGTCCTGGGAGTCCTGGACCCGGCGTAACGCGATTTCCGGGACCCTCGAAGACCTCGCGTCAACTCGAGTCGACCTCGATCGGGGAGAGCCGGTCCCGCGAGAAGAGAAAACCTCGGTCCCGGGGGAGAAGCCTCTCGTCGCGACGCCGAGCGCCCCGCCTCTCGCGATCTACATATCAAAAAGGCAATCCGCGGAACTCGCTTATGTAAACTACGTGGGAGGTCACAATGAAAAGAATTTAAATCCCTGCGCTAATAAACCTCCTCTCCGGCGACCCCTCCGGCAAGCCATTCGAGGCTAAGCTCTCTTTAAGCCGAAGATTAAGCGGCAAGGCCCGACGACTTTCCTCGGGTCGAGACCCCGAAGAGGTCCCGGACGAGCCGCGGAAAAATTGCCGAAAATTCGGGCTGCTCCGGACGGTCGATGCCAGCCCTGGGAGGCTGCGATGGAAGGGCTCCTTCATCCCCGGATGAAACGGGCCGAGCCGAAAATCGGAAGCCAAGGGAGGAACGCGGGAAAGGAGCACTCGGCCGGGAGAGCACTCCAGGCTGCGGCCCTCTCCGGTTAATTCGAGTATTCGTCAGGGTGCGCACACGTGCCATTATGCGGTCGAACCTCGTCCCGACGAATCGCCCTGGCGGCCCAACTTGCGCGGCCGGGACGCGGAATTAGTGCGATTTTAATGCGAGGACGAGGAGCTCTCCGGAAAGCCGGATTTAATCGGACTCGTTATCCCCCCTGAAGAGGTCGGCGCTCGCGAAGGGGCAAGGAATTCGTCAAAGGACGGATCATCGGGATCATCGAGATCGTCGCGATCGTGGAGAGGACCCTCCTTCGGCGGTCCAGCCCCTCCCGGCGTCGGTGGCACGCGGCTAATGTCTTTTCTGTGTCGCGCCGCCGTCCCTCGGCGGAAGGAGGGAGGTCCCGACGCATTATCCCATTTCTCGTTGTCCCCGTCCTCTGGCGAATTACGCGGACACTCGTAGGTGGGCGGCGAGTCGCGCCATCCGGACCGCCGGGAAGGATTTCGCCCTCGGCCGGGAAATGGAGCCGGGGAGGTAAGAAGGCCCCGAGGAGTAATCTCGGTTATAACGATTATTTCCACCCTTTCGCGGGGGAAACGGCGGAAACCTGGGGGGAGAACGCTCGATGAATCCGGTTAACGATTCGTCCAGGAGAGGGACCTTCGGGGGAAACGGAGAGATCGGGGATGAAGAATAGAGAGGACCTTCCAGAGGTCCCGGCATCTCCTCGCGGGAGGGTGGCGGGTCGCAGGGGCATCCTCGCTGCAGCGCGAGGTAAGGAGGGTCGCGCAATTTGTCGGCAGCAGGTGCGAGTCCCGGTAGCCTTGGAGTCGTATAAGCCAGGGGGTTGCCTCGCAATTAACTCCATTACCGCCTCGACCTTCCCGGTCGCGTCGCGGCGCGACTTCCTGGAGCGAGTCTAACTACCCGAGGTGCGGCCATTCCGCGCAGGGCCTTTAAGCCCCGGCTTTGGCCGGAGCGGATCCGAGGAGTTGGGAGTTTCGGGGCGGCCTCTCTTCTCGCGGAAAATCCCGCCGGCCCCTCGGGGACGGTGTTCCAGGACTCGCAGGAGAGGCCCTCGGGACCGACCCCGGACCCCCGAGTAACCCCATTGTCCGAGGACCGTTAATTCCCTCGTTAGTTTACGGGTCCGGTCTCCGCCGACCTCCTCATCGCCGGGACGACCTCTTTCGGCGAGGAGGCCGCGCTTCCTCGGGACCCACCTCCCCGACTACGCGGGTAATCCGGCAGTCATTAGTTTACGACTGGAGGACGCGGCGCTAAGCCGCGGCCTGCAGCTTTACTGCGCTTAAACGTTCCCCGGATGCTGCAGGAAGGCGGACGCGCCGGAGGGTGTTTACGAGCCGGTGCTGGATGAATGTCGACGTTAATCGTCGGGGTCGTAACTCGTATCGTAAGGTCCTCCGAGTCTTCTTCGAAGCCGGGACGCCGACCGCGTCGCGTCTTCCGAGGGTGGAGGGACGGCGCGGCGTCGCGTCCTGCGGGACCCCTGGGACGCTTCGCCGGAATCGATTTAAAGTCGAGAGGGCGACGCATCGGGCGGGGTCCGGATGGTCCTTCGTCAGGAATCGCAAGTGACCATCGGCCGAGTCGCCGCGGAAGAGGGGCGGAAGCGAGACGGCCGAGAGGAGGACGGATCGAGGCCTAAGCACGTTCTCACCCTTGGCGCGGCTCGTGAGGACCCTCGGCGGGCCTAACGAGCGGCTTTGTCATCTCTCCGCCACCCGCGCCCTCTCGCTCTCCCGCTCTTCGTCTTCGTCTCTCTTAATAATGGTTTCCAGCGGCAGGACGCGTAAATAGGGCCACCTTGGCGCGGTGCGCGCGGTGCGCGCGGAGCCCCCGCACTCGGCCGCTTTTCCGCCTGCTCCCGGCGGGACTCGTGCGTGCTTACGTGGGCGAACTTCCACGATTTCCCGGGCGAAATCCTCCGCGAAAACCCCCTCGTTAGCCGCGATTATAATGCACGCGACGCGTAGGTACGTCCTTCCCCGGCCCCGCTCCCTGGAGGCCGCAGGGGTGAACTTTATTCCCGACCTAAGTGGCGGATTTAGGGAAAGGACTTTACTCCCTGTCGAAATGAAAAATCAGGGGAGTCCTGGTGGATCTAACCTAGGAAATGGGGATATCATTTTCATCCCCGATGGACGGATGCTTCCTCGTCGGGGTGGATACTTTTTGGCCACCGCCAGGGGGGAAGATTGGGGGATGAAGTACAATAATGGCGGCTCCGTTCAGGCCAAAATCGCTGACCGGGTTCGGCTCGAAGTTTGGTCGATTCGAGAGGAGGTGGGGCAGGGGACTTTAAGATCCGCCGAGGATTAATGGAGGCTCATTTAAATACAAATCTCGTGGCGAGCCGGACGTTACGGGGTAGGCGTAGGGAAGTGACCAAGGGTCGAAGGGTGTTTGCAGTCCGAGTAATGACTCGAGGGAGGATCTCCATCGGGCCGACAGGGTCGTGCGGGCACACCGGAGAATGGCCATGCAAACAAGGCGAAACCCGTCACCCTGACGCACCCCTCGAGACAACCCCTGGTGGACCCTGGACGTCCGAGGATTCTTCCCAACCTCCATCCCGGATGCCCGGAATCGCGTTTCCGCCCCTGTTCCGGGGGTGATTCCCGTCGACTCGGGGAAGGATCGACCGATATCCTGATAAGGGTTGGAGTTTCGTGGAATTTAATATTCCGGTTCGATGTATCGGTGGATGGAGAAAGAGGGTCGGTCAAGGCACTTCCGTTCGTTAGGACCTTTTTCGGGAAGATTGGGGATTTTGCGCGGGGTCTTCATCAGGGTGGACCCTGAAGAGAGTCGCGGGGTGGAGGTCCGACGAGGTTCGCTACCCCTCGAGCGGCCATCGGATTCTTCGGGGTTCTCGCCTCCAACCCCTAAAGGGACGTCTGACATTTTCGGGGATTTTAAAAATAAGCCCCGGGGGCAGGAGCGGTTATTCCGCGGCGGGAGAAAATCCGGAATGTCGCGGCCAGACGGAGGGTGGGATTGCCGCCGAGGAGGGCCTCCGAATTCCTTGGATATCCCGCGTCGTCCACGGGGTGGCTAAATAAATCGACGGGGACGGAACCCCGGGGAAGACGTAACGTCGTGGATTTTCACCCCATTTCGCTGCGACGTCGCTTCCGTTTCACGTTCGTATCACTTTCGCGGGACGTCGCGGCGACGTCGGGGCGTCCAGAACATTCAGGGGTGCATTCGGCATGCAAGGGGTGGCCGACTGGACGGTGCTTTGCATGCAAACGGAAACGCGTTACGTGGACCGACGCCGGGGACCGGCGCTATTTCCGGGGATTAGGACGGACGCCCCCCAAAAAGGGACACCCGCCCCCCGGGAACTCCCGATCCGACCTACCCCTTCCCTTCCAAGGTGTCGCCCGAGACTTTCCCGGGGGCAAACTCGATTCCCGGGAAATCCTCAGGAAATCGGGGTGCCGATTCCGCGGAAAGTGGAGCGGGGAAATCAAATCAAAGTTGGCGGGATCTCCGGTCCCAGGCCCATGGTCGGCGACGACGGCCCCCCTCGGGAGGAGGAGGTGGTCGACGAGAGGGTCCCGGAATCCGCCAAGAGGGTGGCGGGCGCAGGAAGAACGCTCGGCTGCCCGTTCTCGCCGATCAAATCTCCGGAATGGCTCGAGCTCCATTAAACGGGCTCCTACTTTTCCGGGCCCGAGGAGACCACCTCCAACCTCGACGGGCACCTCGACGCTCCCTTCCCCCGGGCACCCTCCACCACGATTCCGGAAGGACCCGGGGTGATATCCATCCAGAAAACCGAGACGGGGAACTCGGTCACCGACGTCGGCGCCGTGACTCCGGCCTATCGAGCGGAAGGGTGGCTCGTCGAAATCTCCCGGCGTCGCCGCCGCGGCGCATCCGCGTTTACCTTTGCGTCTGTCCCGATAACCGGCGAAGTTTGTCCTCTCCCGACTTCCGGACTGGCGAGGGTGAAACGCACCCCGTATCGACAGGGACTCGTCTCCTAATATCCGCGCTTCGTCCTCTCTCGCGCCTCCACCCTGAAATTCGTTCGAGCCGACCAAAGTCGCGGGGGGTGGCGGGGGTGGAACCCCGCAAGAGAGAGAAGAGACCCTTAAGGGGGTCGTAAGAGGACCGTAAAGGCTAAAGGGTGACGTCGAGAGGAGGAGGACTTCTCCGGGCAATCTCATCTCGATCCACCCCTTGCCGCCCAACTTCGGCGATGCACCCCGAATTGCGATACTCGAAGTCTGAAAAAAAAAAACCTCAACTCGGTATAATTCTTAAAACAAAAACCAGGATATTGGTTTTTCGAACGAGGTAAACCCGAGATTTATCGAAAGCCCCACGAGTTCGGGGGTGGCACCGGCGCTCAGGCAATTAGGTCGTTCCTTTAATTACGTACAGGATTAATAACGCATCCTCGAGCGTTCTCTCACCCCCTGGAGGGGTCCTGGGTTCCCGAGATTTAGGGGGCGAAAAGTCTCGGGCCTCGAGGAGGCCCTTCTTAAACGTAGGATCGGAATTGGAGGCCTTCGACGGCTGCCGATGGAGGGTTAATTAATACGGTTTTAAGCGTCGTTCCGGGCGTCGGATCGGTTTTAACGGCGGCGGGAAATCTCGCGGATGACGAGAGGAACGTCGAGGAGGCGATTACCGAGCGTTTGCGGTCCCCAAGAGGCGCGCAACATCCCGCTCGAGATGTCCCAGGAATACGGAAGGTCCCGGCAGGACGAGGGCGCGTAATTATCTCCGGGGGTGGAGGTCGGCGTGCACCCTAAATCCAGGACGCGTCCCGGCGCCGAGAAGGCCGTAGACGTCGGCAGAGACGCGCTCGGTAAACCCAATTTATTTCGTTCCCGGAGGAGAGAAGGCTCCAGGAGAGAGACGGAAACGGAAGAGCCCTTTCAGGGGCGCCAAACGGTGATGCCATCGGCGACTTGTGAACCACTTGTCGCTGTTACGGCCCCATAAATTCCCCGGGCCACGACCGAACGACAAGGCAACGCTCTCACGGTCCCTTAGATCCGTGTTTGGATGCCTACTTACTTACGGTTACCACCCCTAGGACCCGCCCTCTCCGCCCCCGAGCCTAATCGAAATCAAGATTTCCTACAACGACCTCGACCCGCGACGTTTTCGACGACCTCGACATCCCGACTAACGAGGAGATCCATATAGGGCGGCTCGAACCTGCCCTTCGAATCCACTCTTTAGGGTGTCCCGGTGGAGGGCCCTTTATTCGACGTCTATCGGTCGTTCCTGCAGATTCGACCCTGGCGATGGTTTTTTGGGATGGTTTCGTCGCGACGATTTATCGCCACGATTTTATCAGGACGACGTAGTCGCAATATTTTGTCAGGACGGTCTCGTCGCGGCGGCTTGTCGAAATGGTTCGTCGGGAGAGTTTCGCCTCGTCGGAGGTCCTTTCCTCGCGTCTCCCGGTGACGGAAGGGACGGATCGATGGGAATTATCTCCTTATTCCTGGCGGCCATGCGGGCCGACCGGGACGGGAACGGGTTGAACCCTGGGGCGAGGGTGGGCGGACCAGAAACGGTGGGCTTCCTGCATCCGACGTCTCGTCGGGGAATCCAACGTAACGAGATGAGACGAAGTCAGTGGCGTACGACGTCACGGTGGTGGGCGTCCTCGTCGCGGTAGCTGGCTTCCTGGACGGCTTCCGCAGAACGGAGCCCGTCAACAAAGAGCGGCCACCCGTGCCGAAGAGCCCTCCCCAGCATCCCTGGACCAAGTCCTTAATCTCGGAGTCAGAATTTCGATTCTACTCAGGACCGCCAATTGCACTTTTTAAACAGATTTCGCCTTTTAATGGCACTTTTTACCATGCCCTAAGTAGGACGTAAGAGATCGAAAGGAGGGTTTAAAAAAGTGAAAGAGGAGGAATTTATTTGTTAGCTGAAATTTGAGCTCGTCTAGAATCGACTCGCAGGTCCTTCGACCCCAAGGAAAAAAATCCCCGACCTGGGGAATTGTTGCGCCAGGGCGGGAATAACTCGCCGACGTCGGGTGGCGCTATCTCGACGCGTCTCACAAAACGTCAGCGGCAGGGTGTACCTCGGCCGGGGGGTGGCGGGGGTGGGAAGGTGCCTATATAATACGACGGCCCCCATTGAGCGGCGTACTTTGAAAACTTTGGACGTTAAGAGAAAGGGTAGCTGGCTGCCGGGGACGTATTGTAAAGGCTCCGCCCGGTCCCCGGCAATGGCGCAGCCGCCTAGGCTAGCTCCGATTTAAGAGCGAGTAGTCTGGAGAAGAAACCGGGGATTTCGGATTTCGGAGGTTGGAATTACGAGGGGAGGGTGGGACCAGGCCGACGGGAACGGAATGCCTTTCGCCAGTCAAAGACCGCGGGACGGGACGAGGCTCTCGAAGGAGGGCCGACCGCGGGAGGCGGAAAGGTGGAAACCCTGGTTACGCTTAAACCGAACTCCATAAACTCTTATTACCGGCAGTGGAGCCGGTATATTAATGCCGGGGCCACTTTGAGGAACTTTAGAGACGGAAGGGGGAGGTGGATCCAAGGGAACCTGGACCTACCCCCAACGGGGTCCGTGTCGCCTCATGGGGGCATCGAAGGGGTTCCCGGACCTCGGGGGCGAACCTGGGGCAGATCTATGCGCTCGGGGTGGAAACTGAAGGAAAATTCGAGGGCAAACACGGGGTCGACCGGTGACCTCGGCTCCCCGCAAAGAGCGGCTCTCGCTAACGAAGGGCGAGGGGCGAGTAAGGAGCGTACGTGACGGGGCCGGGGCGCGATGAAAGCAAGGCCGCTTTCCACCAAAGGGCAGCAGGTCGCCATTAGAGCGTACTGTTTCCAACTGCTAATAGCCAATTCATGCAGCCGGCCAATCAGCCGCCCCGCGGCCAAGATCCGCGCCTAAACGCGGCCGACCCTGGCGAGACGCCGCGCGGCATCGACGCCAATTTGCGCCTAATGCGCCTCCACAATTAGCGTATTTAACGGCTCTATTTTGCACCCCTCGGCGAACCCAGGGCGCCGTTTCGAGACGTCCAAGGACGTGACCGTCCACGCGGCCCGACCCCTTTCGCTGGACGCTGAATAGAGGCTCATCAGAAGGCCCGCCACCTACGGCCGTAGGTCGGACACGGGGCCCCACCTCCCGACGCCTTCGCGTTCCTCAGGAATCCCCGAAAACCCGGAAGGCTCCGATGGATCCTCCTTTCCTCCCCTACGAGACGATCGGCTCGCATTGTGGGGTGTAATTACTTGGGGACGGGGAATTAAGCACCGACGCAGCCGTCGATCCGTCCGTCGGGATCCGGAGACGAGAAGGCGGCTCCTTTGGACGCACAAAGACGACTGGATCCCGAAATGGATCGCGCCACAAAGCGGCCGTTAAAAGATCGTATCGCGGGATTCCGTCCAGGCTGCACCTCGGGGAAGACCGGGAGGAACTATCGAGGGATCGCCCGGACTCGGGGACTCCGAAATCCGGCCCTTGGAAGTCTCTACTTCTCCCCGAATTTCCAGAGAAAACGGTGGAGGCGGATTATTTTACGAGCCTGCGGTGCCGCGGCATCAGCTGCGTCTTCGAAATCGACCCTCGACGGCGCTTTCGGGTCCAGGGACCAGGAGACCCTCTAATGCGAGTTAATAACGCTCCCCTATTTTTTAGGCGTCGCTACTTTATTTATAAGGAGACACGCACTTGCGCCCTCGCCTTTCATGCTCCGCTGCGGATTCCGGAATGATCCGGCTCTCCTACTGGAGAGGAAAAATAACGCGGGGGACGTCTCCTGAGGCAACTTCCAAAACCTCCAAGTGCCGTTTACGGCCGGACAAAGGACCGGAAGAGAGAGGACAAGAGCGTCAATTATCGCCCAGGGGATGCGAAAGGTACACTCTCCCAGGTCGAATCGAGTTTCTCGCTGGCGAGGCGGCCGAAGTTTCCTGGCGAGGTCCTGGCCTCGAAGAGGACCTCGAAGAACACCTCGAGGTACAATCTGACTCTTCCTGGTCCTTCTCGGAGCGAGACGCGGAGGGGTAATCCGTCGAAAGTCTGAGGATTCGAGTCGTGTCGGCGCAACGCAACCAATTACAATATTTTCCGGGAGAGCGGATCCGGCGTCGCGACGCCGCCTCCGCGGAGAACTCGTCCTCCCATCGGAGGGTATGTAA
Source organism: Orussus abietinus (assembly GCF_000612105.2). Taxonomy (NCBI): domain Eukaryota; kingdom Metazoa; phylum Arthropoda; class Insecta; order Hymenoptera; family Orussidae; genus Orussus; species Orussus abietinus. The sequence continues at coordinate 967,512 of NW_019394714.1, forward strand.
ATTGGAGCGCCGTTCTCGCGCCCGAGACCCATCGAGGCCTTCCCGCCCCCCGCGCCTTGCCATACGGTTTCCGCGGGTTGTATTCTAATTTCGGCTTCGGTTTTGCCCCCGAAAGCTCCGCGTCTGGCTGCACTCCTCCGCTCTTCGGAATCGTTTCCCGACTAATCCCAAGGCTCGCCTCGTCTCGCCCCGTCAGCTGCCATTTTAACGCAGGCAAAATTAAAATTGGGCCTCCATTTGCATCCGGTAATGGAAAAAGAACGCGCCGCCTTTTCCGGATTTATGCCGCCTCGCGGATTCCGCGCCTCGCCCTGGGAGACACCCCGAAGGGAGCGTCTCCGTCAGCCTTCGATCAAGGGCGAGAAGAATATCCCCGGATCCCTTGTTATCCCGAATCGAACATCCCCTTTCGCGATAACCACCCTGTCGATTAAAACCGTTAAGGGCCTTTGCAAATTTCGGGAGATTCGGTATTTCCGCCAGTCGACTTTGCCGGCTCGCGGAAACGGAACTCGATACCTCGGGGGCCGGCATCGGGAAACTGTCGCCGGAGTATCGGCAGCCTCCAAGCGCGATTCGCATGGTTAAATCAACCGGGGTCAACATCTGGAAGTTGGAGGTTGGAAGAACAAGGCGAGAAGTTGGAGCATTGCCTGCCAGCGAGGAAATAATTCACGGTCTTATCGGCGCAAATTGCCCCCCTCGACGACACGTGCAATCGGTCGAGCACGTGGACTCTCAAAGTTTCCTTATCCAAAGAAAAAATATCATTTGACAGAAAAAAAAAAAAGAAAAAATACCCATTATCTCCCAATCGCGCATAATTGCGAGAAACAATTATTTCGTCGAGAAGAAAAATTCCGGTCGATTTAAACGAATTTTGTTTATTCGATCTGACGTTTCCTTGGACGTTATCAGTCGCAGGATTTTTTATCGTGGTTCCTTTGAGTCGCAGAATTTTCGCGGGGGGATTTTCACCGGGGCATGTAGGGTGACCCTCTGGATATCGAGTTCTTCTCGTCCTGGGAGAAGCACCTGGAGCGCAAAGGGTTAATTGGCGCCGTCAGCTCCGAAGGAGAGGCGCAGACTGGTCCATTACGGATTCATCAGGCAGCAACGTCCCTAGGGTGTTCACTCGGCCCGTGTCAAGGTGCACGTATCGAAAGACTGCTGGTGGGGGAATCGGTCTACCGGTGCAGGGACCCATCAGCGAGGAGGTCGAGGACGGGGACGACGCCTCTTCCGAGGGAACCTTCGTCAGCGCGCGATCCCTTTCGCGGATAATGCGCCGGCTGAGACGTTCGAGGCGGGACTTTCGGGAAAATTGGAAGCGCGGCGCTAAGTCAATTCCTCCAGGGTTCCACGGGCGAGGCATTAGTTTAGATTATGGGAGCTCGGCAGCCGGCTGCGGCTTCTCCAACTTGAAACGGTCCCACCTTGGAGCCCTCCACCCTGGCGACCACCGCCTCCGGTGGTTAGGCCGCCCTCGAGACCACCTCGAGCGGTCCTGATTATTTGCCGACTCGTCGACTTCGAGGTCGCCGTCCTCGGCGACGTCCTCGCGACCGCTCGCGCAATCTCCAGGAGATTAAAAAAGGAGGCGGTTAAACGACTCCCCGGAAAATTTTAGGTGAGGAGGGAAACGACCACCAGGGTCCCGAGCGCGTCCTAACCTCGGAGGGGACCTTATCGTCCCGCTATCGCCTAAGCCGTTTACGTCTTGTAAACTCGAAGGGTCAAGGGATGGCCGATCCTATCGAGAAGGGAGGCCAGTGGACCTCCGAGGAACCATAGACACCCCCATCGCGTCTTGGGACGCCTTATCGTCGGATCGCCTTATCGGCTCGACTGCGCTCCGGTGTCGGAAATCCGGAGAAATCGTCATCGAGAAGCCGCGGCTCGCCGCATCCTCTCCGCCATTTGGGCTCCCTCCTCTCGCCGATGCGACGTCTCCTCGTTAACCTGCATGCCATCCCCTCGGTAATGCCCTCGCCCCCAAAGTGCCCGCAAGACGGAATTGCGACGACGCGACCCGCTTTGTCGGAAAATTTCGTTACCTTCCCTAACCCCCGATAGCGCTCGACTTTGGTCTAGATAACAGACGATTGAACGCGAAGCGCGACGTCCCCAAGAATTATCATGAATTTTTCTAACAGGTGGAAATTCTCCCGAACACTTTTCGGAGTGTAGGAAAATTGTCAGAAATTTTCTTGGACGAGGGGAAATCGTGGAAATGATTTTCTAACGATCTTAGGGAATTTCCGAGCCTGCGCGACGACGCTAATCTGGTGGGCCTCGCTTTCGAAGGTGTAATTCGAAGTCTCCGGGGAGACGGGTGGAGGCAGAAGGCGAAGACGCGGGATTCGAAACGGAACCCGATCCGGGGTCGGCGGAGGACCGCTAATAACTTGGCGAGGTCCGCGTCGCGTTTAGAGGACACGTACGAAAGTGGATAAGCAACGAAGTTCATTCGCGGGCTGACGCGGTCGGAATAGGTTATCCGGCGCGGGGACGCGAGTCTGCACGACGCCGGCCCCGAGGAGCGTCGTGGGTTTCGCTCGTACGGGAATGCAATAACGAGTCGGGTCGCCCCCTTAGCGGCACCCGGGCGTCTTGCCCGTAGTTAGCCGGCATTAGTAATCTCCCCGAGGTGTTCTTGAATTCCGTTCCACGCGTGCCGAGGACCGGCACCTGTCTCGCCTCCCGGCCCGAAACTCGAGATTCGGACGACCGCTAGGTCCCTGAAGAAAAAATCGAAGAATTTCCTGGAATTTCCCAAAATTTCCACAAATCCCATCGAGTCTCCTCGATGGAAAATTTCGTTAAATAACATTGGGCCGTGGTCGAGTCTCCCGAAATCCCCGATCTCTAAACTTCTGGGAGCCCGGAGCCCCGAATTCGGCACCCCCGGACCTCCCCCAAGGAAGGCGGGAATTTTACCCGGATCGATGGGTGGCTCCGAAGCCCCGGTCACCCGAGGAGGTTGCCAGGGTGATGCACGGCCGCATCGGCGCAGCCGAATTAACCGTGAACGGCCAATTAACCTCCGCGACCCGTCGACCCGCGGTGACCACTGCGACCCGAATTGTCCGCCGGCCTTCCGGTCGGCTCACCTAATCACCATTAAGGCCTCCACCTGCGGACCTCCGGAGGACCCTGCCCACTAATCGCCGAGAGCCGTTTCCTCGGGGCGGTCGTCTCTAGCCTAGCCCCAGGGTGGCGTTCCTTTGTGTCGGAACGGCCAACAAGGCGGCGGAATGATTTCCTCCGAGTCGATCTCCTAGGACGCCCTCCCCGGTCGGGGCGAGCACCCCCCGGAGGCCCCCTCCAGGAACCGCGGAGGTTTCTTCCCGGGCGTACCACGCGATGGTACATTTTTAATTACTTACATCCACGCAGCTGCATAGCGCGATGACTATAAATCAAGCGGAGCGCCGCCCAGCAAAGTAATTACGGCTTGAATTTTAGATAATGTTGCCGCAAGCACGGCTCCTGGTTCCCCCCCGCCTCGCCCCCGGCCCCAGCTCGATTCCCCGTAAATAAGTACCGCTCGCCACCGCTTCCGCTAATCGCAACCCCCGGCGCGAGTTCGCCCCTTTCGCCGAATATTCCCCCCCGTGGTGGGCAAAAATGGCGTCGCCACGAACCGAAAAGCCGAGACTTCCGGTCCAGCGTCCTTCCCAGGAGTCCCGACGGATGGCTTCCGGTGTTTGCTTCCCCAGGAGCGATCGCCCCCAGGGGAAGAGGTCGTCCGAAGACGGCGGAGACGCGCCGACCGCGAGGGGTGGTTCGGATTGTTTATGTAATTACGTGCCAATTAAGGGCGGATCGGAGGGGCGGCGGTCTCTGGCAGCCCATCGTCTCGTTCCCGCGCTCGAGAAAACCTAAAAAAAAAGAAAAACTCCCTAGGAAAGAGCGGAGTTTAATTAGAAACTCGTTCCTCTCGTGTTCGCAGGGAAGCATGAAGCGCGCCGGCGATCGAGGGGCGGAAAGAGGGGCGTCGGGGGGAGGTCGAGGGGGCCCTTCGGGTATCGCGGGGCGAAGACATAACAATCGGGAATATGATAACACGCGGGACGGATGCTTACCTTCACCTCAGACCTTGAACGCCGGGGCGGGGGCGAACCGGAGCGAGATGAAAGATGACGAGCGAAGGAGCCACGGGGGCGGGGGGCGCTTAATTAGAGTCAGACTTCCGTGGGATGCTGGAGGCCTCCCCGCGCTCCAAACTTCTCTCTTCCTACGGTTTATCCGCGTAAAGTGGCTATCTCGGAATTACCCTCGATATCGCCCACCCCGCGCGGTTTTATCCCGCGGTCCATAGGTGGCGGAAAGAATCCAGGGGATGGAACACGGCAAGAGCGTCTCGGAACCGGGAGGGGGTGGCTCGATTTAAGGGTCCGCGTCGGTTTCGATGGACCCCCGGGGGTCCTTTGAGGGGGGCGTCGCGACGCGGCGCTTCCTTCCGTCTTGCGACGCCGCGGCCAAGATGGCCGCGACTCGGGCGTTTATTTTATCCCCGCTAATCAAGGGACGTATTTGCCTTTTATAATCCTTGGTCGGCTAAGAGGGTAAAATCTGAAAGCTTAGTGGAATCTCCTTTCGGTCGGGCGAATAATCCCGGCCGCCCCCAGGCCCGGGGGCGGCTCCCCCAAGGGGCGCGAGGAGGCGTCTTCGCGAAGGCTCGCGCCAACTTAATGGCTTATTTCAGCCGGTAATATCGCGGCCCTAGCCTGGCGTTCAAATATCGTCGCAATAAATTATCGGCTAGGCGATAGGAGGAGGCCCCTCGTAGACGTCGGGACGCCCCGGCGAAGAATCCACCGCGGGGCCGAATCGATAATTCCGCCCCCGCTCCCGACCGCTAAGCCCGGACTAATTAAAGACTATACGTGTCGTTCCATCTCCACCCCCGGGGGTGACGTCGCCTCCTCGTCCAGGTCGATCGACGGAGGCCCGTTTTCGGAACCCGAGCCGCACTTGGACGCGGCACCGCGACGCCCGCTCCGGGGGGTAAGACGAGCCCGAGGTCCCCCGGTGCACGCGAGATGGAATAATTGATGATCTCGAAGTGTATCGGCGGTTGGACTGCACGAGACCTCGGAAGGACCACCCCCCTCTGCCTGTCTTATCGATAATTCACTCGGCTTGACCCTTCCACCCACCCCCCTCCGCTCTACAGCGCCCTATTTATATGATTAATGGGTTTATAATGACCGCGGCACACGATACGATTTGAGCGGCGCGCCGACGCGGCCGATTTCCCGCAAATTGATAAGCTTACTAGATCGCCCTTATCCGCGCCCTTATCAGCCAGGATCGAGAATCGCGATCGACGTCTCCATCGAGCCGCGCTGAAATCCAGAACCGAAACGCGTATAAAATTTCCGGCGCGATCGAGCCATCGACGTCGGCGCCCGTCATGCAACCCGGGTCCCCCCTCGGCGTCGCGACGCGCCGACTCCACTCGAGCCGGTAATTCGCGGGGCGACATGCGAGTGCCCTTTCGACGACACGACATCTCTCTTCCCCGGTCGCCGATCGACGCCTCCGCCCCATGGACGTCGTCGCTTCGACGAGGATCCCGGAACGCGTACTCTTCCTCCTCGTCCTGGAGGAAGGACGCATCGGGATGGCCACCAAGGCGTAGCCGGGTAAACGTGGGAAATCGCGCGTGCGACGCCCCTCCTTCCTGGCGTCCCTCCGGGGCTCCGCAGTTTCATAATGCATGCGGCCGGGTGCTCGTAGACGCGTACCCGGCGAAATAACACGCATTTGCGGCTAATTTTGCGGCAGCTCTTACAGACCCGGGCGCGACGTCGAGGAGGCGAGGAGACGACCTCCCCGGGACGGTACTTAGCTCGCAATCTCCGCCACGCCTACCTTGCGCAACCTCAGAGATAACCTCTGCCCTGCGCCCTTCCCCCTGACTCCTGCCCCCTCCTAAGGAGCAGCGGTCTCGTTCACACGAGTACTACCCCCGGGTCGCGTTCCGCCCCCGGAAACGGCGCTCCTGCCGAGTGGAATTGCACCCTTCCGAGTGTCCGACTTCCGGCCGATGCGGCGACCCCCCACGACCGTGGGACCCGATCCTCGAGGATATACGGATTTTTTTTTTCACCGTCGGGGTAGGTCGTCGCGGTCGGGGGTGCGGTCGCGAAAGAGCGTTAAAACATCGACATGGGCGAAAGGGTCGAGAAGGGCCGAAAGGGTAGCGGCCGGGTTAACGCTTTTTAAGGGGCACGCTTTCCCCGTGAAAACTCGCCCCGGGTCCGGCGGGCACTCGTTCCGTTTACCTGCAACCTGGCAATTACCTGTAGGGCATAATTGTCATCCCGTACCCTGGCGTGTCCGCCCCCGGTCGGGCCGGGGGCGTCGGGTCACGCGAGGCCGTGCCTGTCGCGGGGGTCCACGCGACCCGGGCCACGCAATACCGAAACAACACCGTCGCGAGCTCGACTCACCTGTATCAGATTTCTAATTACTAATTTAAACCGCCCCTCCGCGAGTCGCGCACTCCTCTCTTTCTCACCCCGTTCCCCCGGCAACTTTCTTTCCCCCGGAACCTCGTCGGCCCGGAAGTCGAGCGCCTCTCGATTCCCCGTTGAGGTCTCGTCGAGAAACGTATATCCGGGCCGGCACTTAGGAGCTATCGCGAAACCAATTGGAATCGATGAATAAACGAGGGAGGGAGCCTGTAGAGGGTAACCGCGAGGAGGCTCGCAGTCGATACCCCTGAAACGTCATCTCGACGTGTCGATTCCGCATATTAAATACACCGGCTTGAGAACCTATGAAAATTCAACCGCGACAAATTCAAATAACACGAAGAACCCGAGAAATTGGATGCGATGATTGCAAGATGATATTCTTTGAATTAACAAAATATTCCTATGGTTCAATGATTTTTTATTTTATTTTATTTTTTTTTTTATGAGGTAACGTAGGACCGATCGACGGTATTTTTAGGGGAAGGAGAGGAATACCTCTAGATCGTGGTTCAGGTTTCGAAGGGCTTGCGTCGATTCCGCGGAGAGAAACGTATATCCGGCCGGCACTTAGGAGCAATCACGAAACCAATTGGAATCGGTAAATAAGCGAAAGGGAGCGGGGTTGCGGAATCGAGTTGATATCCCGCAGATATGTCGTTTCGGCATGCGAAGGTAATCAGACCGCCCTGGAAAGGACGAATATCGTACATGGGAGCTGCAGGTGCTCAGATTTCCAGGGCGTGCTCGAGGCGACGTCGCGGGTCGCGAAATGCGACGCGATAAGTGATTAAACGGTGCCGAATAAACCGTGCGCTTCAAAGGAGCGAAAGGGGGTGAATTTCACCCCCTCCGAGTGCAACCACTAGATTCGAGTCGCATCGATAACGAGTAACCCGCGGATACCCCGATTTTTCGTATGGACGAGAAAAAAAAAGTATTTAACTGGGGATTTCTGAGGGGGAAGCGCGTGGGCAGGTGAGGGCGGCAGGGTATAAAAGGAGGCACCGGACCCGGCTTCGCTCATTTCCCGGGCAGCGCTCGAGGTGCGCGGACCTGCCGAGAGGATCGAAGGTAGGTGCAGCGTTTCCCTTACATGGGACGTATACATGATTTAGGTTAAGTCTAACCGATGTAAGGTCGGAGAACTCGAGGGGGAGGAGACTTTGAGCGATCGAGAGGACGTCGGAGGCAGCTCCCGGGTCGAGCAACAATAGATAGGACCCATCGATGAGATAGGGCGCGGCGTACCTATCGGGCAAAGCGGAACGAGCGAGATAGGTTAGAATATGCCAAGGGGCCTTTCCCACCCTCTGGGCTCTCTGATGTGGTCTGCGGCCCGAGCTTAATAACCCTCGGCTCTCGACCTCGTCAAACAAACGCTCCTAACCTATACGCTCGCCTCTTTGCCTCTGGCCCTGACGACGCCGTCCCTCCTCGGGGAACGACTCCACCCTGAAGAAGGAAGAAAATCCGGGAAATTGGTAAACTCTCGCCGTTTCACCTCGAAATGTGCAAGACTCGCCCTCGTTTCGTATCGGATTATATCGAAGTGCAAGGAGAAGGGGCGAATAAGGGGGTGGCGGAGGGAAGGGTTGCAGGGGTGGCAACGCGAGCATGAAGGAAGCCACCTGAGCGGTGGCTCATCGACTGGTACGGACTAGTACCGATATTACCCTGCACCCACGGCCTCGGTCGAGCATGTAGGCTCGGTACCCACTTCCCTCCGCGATCAATTAATTCCGGACACTAATGCTTTTCTAAAGACACACCCCCGAAGGGCCTCGCCACTCGGCCGATAACCAACTATTCCGAAACCCGTCCGAACCTCCGAATTGCACGTCACGCGATTTCTCCCAGGAATTGGCGGATCCCCTCGCGCCCTCTTCAGGGTCTCTCAATCCCTTTTCCGAAAAGGGTGGAAGGGACCGATTTCGTCTTAACCCCTTCTCAAAGGAAAATTCTAGAAAATTCAACTACGCGATTTTATAGTTTCGGATTATTAAAGAAATTCCGTTATTGAATGTATCGACGTTTTGATATATATATATATAGAATGACCCTTTCGCTTTATCAAAGAGTGAGTGGTTTTCTGAAATCCAAGGGGTTCGGATTTTCAGGTGGAGTGGAAGGGACGTTCTCGTCGGTGGGGTTTGCCTCGTCGGGAAAATTCCCTCCAGGTTGGAGAAAACGGCGGAGGTCGGATAATCCTCCCAGAGACTCGAAACCCTTTCCCGGAGTTATGCGAGGTAACCGCCACCCTGAAGGGACCGACGCAACGTCTGAGGGCGACGAAGCCCCGGATTGGAAGTCCATTTTCGAAAATGCCGCAAGTTGAGTTCCTCCCCTCGGAGCGCGCGTTACGACGTGCCAACCGACACCAGCCGAGGCTCCCACCTCGACCTTATATTACCTCCGCCTCCGCCCTCCACCCTTTTTCCTCCGCCCGGCTCGCACCCTCGCGACTTAATTCCGAAAGCAAAATTAAGTACCTTCCTACCTAACTAACCTGGCTAGGGCAAATACTGCGACTCGGAGAGGCGAGGGCAAAGAGAGCCCCGCGTCTTCGGACCGCTTCTCGGAGTTCCTCGTCGAAACGTGAAATTAGTTACTCGTCAAATTTAATGCTCCCCGGCGTAAGACCTGTCGCGGTTCCTATTTCACCGGGAGATGCCTCCGTAAGGATTTTCCCCGGGAACCTGGACCGTTTCCCGATTCCGGGCCGCGTAGACGCGGAGGAAGGACCCGTGTCAGGTGGAGGGAGGGAAAGGGAATCTAGGAAAATTCGGGAAAATTCGGAGACCATCCCGAGCCGCGGAGCGCTACCGTCGCTCACGATTAGCCACTCCCTCGGGATCCGGTAACCGGGAGGAGACGGGACTCGAGAAAGTAGACGAGGAAAAGCCGGGGAAGCAGCCGTCTACGGGATGACGGCACCTCTTACATGACAGTCTTTGTATTAACTATCAGGTGACTCCCTCCTGCCGCCTTTCTCGCCCGCGCACCTCTGCTCTCCCCGGTTCTCCTCCGGGATAACAAGGACCGGAGATAAGAGGGACGGGGCCGAATTAGCGCTGTCAGGACGAGTGTTAATCTCGTAGGGAACCCGGATGCGGATCTTGCCGAAACCCTTTCCGTCTCCGGCTCGCTTTTCGCCGACCTCCCCTCCACCTTCCGAGCCACCCTCGAGGTTGCGTTTCAACGTGGCAGTTCTCTTTTTACCGGTGGAGGCGCCGATCGAGGTTGCCGAAACCCTTTTCGTCCTTGGCGTGATTTTTCTCGATCTCCCTGGACGCGCTTGTATAATCCATTTTTTTTTTTATTTCCACAGGTGTTAGAAATTGCCGCAGAAGGGGAAGGTGGAGGGGCCGGTCGAGGAGAGGGTTCCTGGTCCTCGGCCATCCTGGAGAGGACCTGCCGCAGGATTCGCTCAGGACTCGGAGCCCTAGGGTAGGGACACCTCATTAATATTTAGACGCGTTTTGAGCGGCGGGCCACCACCGCGACTTTATACATAATTATTCGCCCGAGATTGGCGAGCGCCTTAGACTCGTACCCGTCGACGTCCAAGGCGAGACGACGAGATCGAGGAAAATCATTCCGCCGCGCTGTTCCGAGTGATCAGGGGGCATTCATTTGGTGGCCGGTGATTAACCCTGGGTTCGACTCCCCTGTCGGGGCTAACGAGCCGAGCGATTTCCTGCAGGACCGATTTCGACCGAATTTCCCCCGGAAGGAAGAGAGCCCCTCTTTCTCCGATTTTCTCCCTCTAAACTCGAGAATCCGAAAACGGTCTATGGGGGGGCCAATTTCCTGCAGGATCGATTTCGACCCGTCGGAGGACTAGGCCGAAAGAAACTCCTCCTCTTTTTTTAGCTCCCTCAAAATGCCGAGATCCAGACGGCGACTCGACATTTCCCGGATTGTCGGGGGAGCTTTTCCGGGGGGAGGGAAAAGCTCGCGCACTCTGACTTTTCGCGAGGCTCTTAATCGATTGGCATGAGTTCGAAACTTTGCACCGCCCGACCCTCCCGCGTTTTTCGCGGTGCGGTCGCCGCGGAGGGAAGGAGACGCCGAGAGGCGGAAGAGGAGAAGCGGAGTCTGTAAATTTTCTTACATTTTATGAGCCATCAGAATTTCATAACCTCGAGCCAGTCCGCGTGGTACTTTGCACAGGAAAAGTTTCCGCCGGCTCACGGTTCGCGATTCAAGACTCGCGGATCTCTCTCTCGTTCCTCCTTTCCCTCGTCCTCTCGCTTTCGCCTCTCCCTACGGAAAGGGTGGAGGTGCAGGGTCGATTCGCGAGGGGCGAAGACGCAACCGCGCCCCCAAAGTGGCGGAGGCGAAGATCATAATATCGTTTAAAGAGATGGATAGTAAAAAGACCGTTCTATGCAGCCGCGGCTTTCCATTATTCCGCCTCGTTTACGTCCGGAAGTGTCCACGGAAATTCCGATCGCTGCGGCCCGAAAACCCTATCGGACCTCGATGCAACCAATTGTTTGATTAAATTCAGAAGAAATCTGAGCCGAATAAGTAACGAATCTTTTTTAATTACTGTATCGAACGTCGATACTTCCGATTCTTGGATTAAAGTCAGGGCAAAAGTAAGTCTAGTAAGTACGAGTATGCCGCATTTATTGCATCGAGCTCCGCTCACATTTTCCTTCCAAGGGACTGACGTCTCCGACAGGTGCCCTCCGGATACCTTGCGACGACGGTTCCGCGACGAGCGACAGGTGCACCCGTGCAATTACAGTTCCCGGAGTAAATCGAACCCCCGGAAGGACGAGGAGGTCTTTACATCGACGTGGCTTACTAGCTAGGTCGGTACCTTGGGGAAAAAAAAATAAAAATGTCCAAATCCAAGGATCATGAATCCAAAGTTACCCCCAATCGAGCCTTAATCGAGGTTTAATTAAATTTAGACAGTCGTAAGAATTTAAACTCCATACGTGATAATTTATATCGACGTGTCTTTGACACTCTCTCTACGTGCCAAATGTTTGCGTATCGCCAGTTGCATATTAAGTTTGCCATTTTTAGGGGGGCATTTTTTAACGCCGTAAGAGGAGCGTTGAACGGATGGAGGGGAAATCGACTTGGACCGATTTCGATTCCCACCGATTTCGCACTTGCGACCAGGCGAGGGCATAAATAAGGGTTGCGTGTCGAGCTCGCGTGAGGGTTAAACGGCACCCTGATCCCCGCCTCGCCAGGGTGGAGGACACGCGTGCACGCATCAACGCGAGCAGGGACCCCAATCGGGGATCGACCTGTGGTCCCTCTCCAAGAAAAGGGTGCCTCCACCTCTGGCCCCGAAATTCTGGAAACGACCCCGACGGCCCAATCCGCGGATCTTCGGGAGTCGCGCACCGACCGCGACGTGGCAAAAGCGAGGTCCGACAAAAAGGCAGCCTACGTGGAAGCTTTTTTCTCCGGCGCAAAAATAGCCCGGTAAAAACCGAGGCTCGACTCTTGGAACAACAAACTTCCATCGGGGAATCAGGGGCGAGGACCGACTCGGTGTAAACTTCACTCCGCTCGGGCAAGTTTCGCCGGGAGGTGAATAATGAAAGCTCCGAGGATCGCGAAGTACGAGCCCGAAGTTGGGCCCGGGGAAAATTCGTCGGCAGACGGCTCGATTCCTCCAGGCTGGAAACTTCGGAAGTGCGTGTCCTCCCCTCGTCGACTCTGCCCCTTTCTCGGGATTTCTTCGACTCGACGCAGGGAAACGACCGAGGTCTTTCGAGTCGCGGTTTCCCGTCGGGGGCGGCCGCGGAAAGGGTTTCGACTCTTTTTCCGCGACTTTCCCCCCCACGGGGAAATAACCTCGTGAATAACGGACGTACAGGTGCCCCCGACAAATCCCGGCAACTTCGCAGACCGGCCAACTCGCAACTTCTTCGGCCGGTTCGAACCTAGTGCGAGGTTAGGTCCGCCCGCTACCGGGGACTGCGGGAAAAGTTCGACTCCACCTGGACACCTGGGAGGTCCGTCGAGTTTCGCGTTGGATTCGACCCGGGTCGCGTTTTGCCCGCGTCTGGGGGAGGTTTTTCCGCCAAGCGGTCCCGAAGTCGCGGAGGGTTTCGTCTCGTGGAGGGGCCGTCCAAAGACGCGGCTCCGGACCCTCAGGATGACACGAGTTCTATGGAGGTGCCGAGCCATAATTCCGCGAGCCAATGGCTCGGAAGGCGTCGAATCGTTGGCCTCCAGGTCGAGGCGTCGTTACGAGACGCTTTCTCTCTCCCGAGTCTCCTCACCCCGGGGAATTACGGGTGGAGTCGCGAGGACGCGAGGACGCCATCTTGGAACCCTTGGTCCGGATATACGAGAGGTCGAAACATTTAATTTTTGTCAGGTGTTCATCTGAACAATTCGCGCGTGGGAACCTGGGGGAGACTGGCGCCAGGGCGAGGGGCCGTTCACTTGGAAGTCACTGGAAAACGATACCCATCTTCCAGAGCCGATTGCCTTCGATTTCATATCATAAACAATGCGATCCGATAACAAGTGGCCGTATTGCGACGGTATTTCCGTGATTTCTTCGGATTTCCCCACGACTTCCACGTGACCTCCGTTAAATCCGTGATTTCCCCAGGTGAAGCCTCGCACCAGGGTCTGGAGAACGCGGAATGGAATCTCAGGGTCGGAGGGTCATTTCGGACGAACGCCTCGAAAGAAGAAGAAGAAGAAGATGGACCGACCGGGACGCGGAGGACGGAGAGCGGGTACTTACGGGTGGCGCGCAAGAGGAGTCCCGTCGGCCGCAGCGGAATCCGCAGCTGGTCCCAAGGGGCGTCGCGTTCTCCAGGGTCCGCGGCGTCCGCGACGCCGTGGGATCCGGTGGCTGCGGCGCCGCAGGGGCGAAAACTCGCGCGGAAACGCGTCTCTCTGGCTGAGGCGGAATTTCCACGAAATCCAGCCGTGAGGTAGACTGGGTAACAATCCCTGCTCATGCTGAGAATATCTCGCGGGCACTTGTCTTGGGCAGCCGCCAGGCGGCGGGGGTGGGTCGGTGGGTGGTCAGGGGGCGGTAGGTGAGCCGTGGGTGCGGGGGAGGTGGCGACGGCGATGGAGGCGGCGGAGGCGCCGGTGGGGGTGGTGCTCGTCGAGACGCCGCGGCCCGGGGGTGGCGCGGGCGAAAGAAGGACGGAGGAGAAGGAGAAGATGGAGGCCGGAGGACGCCGAGGAAGAGGAAGAGGAGGCGCAGGAGGAGCAGAGGGAGAGGGAGAGAGAGCAGAGGGCGGAGGCGGCGGAGGTGGGCCGCTGCGTTTCGGCCGCGCTGATTGGACCGCCGCCGACGCGGTCCCATGCCACCCCCGGACCTTCTACCCTCTCCGCGACCTCCTCCGCGTCCTCCTCCACCTCCTCCACCTCCTCCACCTTCTTCTCGCCGACCGGCGCGACCCGCCCCCGGACGTGGACCCCCGCCGCTTCCCTCTTTCCTCCGAGGGCTCCTTTTTTCCTGGGAACAGGTGCCAGGCTCCGAGGAAGCGAGCCCGGACCACCGGGACCCGGATCCATCCCGGAATCCATCCAGGACCCGGGAAAGAGGCGACAAAAACTCCACCCCCCCCGAGTACCATCAATCGCGCCGTTTCACCTGCCCCCGAAAACAAGGATGACCCCGCGAGTGGAATATCGACATCTCCCGCGTTTAAATCAATCCCGATGACCAATCGATCGCCCTGTCTAACCTCGAAATTGCCACGAAAGTGTCGGCTCGAAACGGGACCGAAATAGGGGAAAGAGCGAGAGAGAAACGCGGCATCGCGTCGAACCAAGAGGCGCAAAACGAAGCCAGGTCGGCACAATTAACTCGCCCTTGCGTTTCGCCGCTGGAATAGAGAGCAGAGGAGGGAGCGGAAGAGGGTGAGGGGTGCACCGGAGGGCCGGATTCCTGCACGAAACCACCCTCGCGAGCACGAAAGAGTTCGATCGATCGGGACTCTCGGGGTGCCGAATTTCGGCCGATTACGCGGCCCTCGCGGTAAAGGGGTGAAATGATAAGCGCGAGCGATATCTCCCAAGGGGTGACGATCATTTTTTCGCCCGCTATTTACCCCATGGGGGTAAACGACAGGGTACTGACTGTAAAAATTCGACGACTATCTTGAAGGGTGGTTCGGGGTTGAGCGAGGTCAGGGATCGTTTCAAGATTTTTGAGACCTAATCAAGACGATTGGAGGGGGTGCCCTTAATTCCTCGCTTTTAGTTGCTTGCTTTTAATTTCTCGTGTTTTTATTTCGAGATCCAATTGACCGTTCCATCGTCCGGTCTTCTAGCACAAATCCGTCTTAAGCCGACCAGAGGTTGAGGGAGGTTAGGGACGGGCCTCGCATAATTTCGTTAGGGCCCGGAATCGATATAATCAACGAGCGGCAGGGGGTGGCACGAGGTCGGCGCGTCGCGGGGGTGGTTTAACGCGATTCTTCCTCCCAGCTACCTCCGATCTTCAACCCTTCATGAAAAGGGGACGCGAGTCGCGCGTGGCCCCTGGCCTATCAAACGGTTATCCCTTCGATTTCCGTTCCACCCTGGCGAATATTCCGCGGTTCGGGGGCTGATCCTTCCGACTTCCTCCGCAACCCCTCGGCCCCGTCGCCCCAGCCGAGATTAAGAAACACAAGCCCCTCGGCGTAACGAATCCGAATAAATTCCAGGACCGCGCGAAAGGGTGAAAGTGACGGATTTAAGGGAAGTCGAGCCTGAAACTCCCCCGCCAT
Organism: Orussus abietinus; assembly: GCF_000612105.2. Classification (NCBI taxonomy): domain Eukaryota; kingdom Metazoa; phylum Arthropoda; class Insecta; order Hymenoptera; family Orussidae; genus Orussus; species Orussus abietinus. The sequence goes on from NW_019394714.1 coordinate 982,729, forward strand.
ACCTGAAGAGCCGGGTCGAGCCTCCGGGAAGTCGGTCGGTCGCGATAGGTTCACTTCACAAAATCGAGAGACCCTCCGAGGTCGAATCGAGACGTCTTCGACCCCCCTCGCCCAGGGTGGAGAGTCCTTCCGAGGTCGACGACAACTTCCGCGACGACCTCCAGACAGCGGTCCGATTTTCACTCCCGCGGGAAAGTAGGGGGACCCTCGAGGAGGTTCGCAGGACTCGCCAGGACGAGTTCCCGAGGAAGACGTCGCGGTAGTCCGCGGAAACGCGGAAACGCATGGGCGCGATGTAGCACACCCCGAGACCTAGACGCTACTGAACCAGCCCCATGGCAAACCTTGTTAACGGCAGTCGACAACCAAGTTTAAACTTTGGGTAACAATCCCCTCCTCCTCTCCCTCCCACTCTCCCCTGGCCGCTCTCCGTCTCGCTCCCGCCATTGACTCCCCGAAGAGAGATCGACGCGCGGGAAGATCCCGGAAGTCCTCCCCATTTTTCCCTCCCTATTCATTCTCACTCGAAACCCCCATAATCGAAGGGAACCGATCACCATCGTCAGGCGCGCCGGAAGTCAAGTCCCGAGGAAACCTCCGACGAGGTCCTCCTCGTCGTCGAAGAGGGCCACGAGGTCGCGAAAGGACTCGGGCGAAAGGACCCCTCGTCGGAAGTCGAGGAACCCGAAGAGAGGGAAAGCCAAGTTCACGGGGCAACCTTCGGGAGGCTCCGACAACCTTCGGTTTCCGGGCGTCATCGCGGGTGCAAAACTTGGTAGCCGCGTAACAAGAAAGAAGTAACTATCGTTGGGGCAGACTAGTTTGTTCAATGGCACGGGGGGTGGAGTGGGGGAGGGTCGGGTGGGGAGGAAGTTCTTCGCAAGAACAAGAACAAAGTTCCCGCGACCTCGGCCCCATCCTCCGGGATGCACGCAGCCAAGTTGGGGAAACTTGGCCGGGGGCACCCGAATTCCGGCGCAGGCCTCTTTCGCGCGCCCTGCACCTCGTGGAGGTCCCCGAAGACGGCGTCCCCGGTCCCAGGGAGTAGAGGAGTACTTCCGACCATGGAAGAGGGTATCTACGTCTACGTCCTGGGCAAAGAGAGAAGAGAATTCCGAACTCACCGTTCGGCAGGGCCTGGCTCCCTCGGTCGGCGTCCTCGGCGTCGTCTCCGGGTTCGACGGCAGGCCCTGGCGAGGCGCCGGAGGAGAAGCCGAGATATCGCCGGCTCGGTGTTGGTAAAAGCGAGCTCTAGGAGAGAGAGCCGGTGTTCCCGAGGAGTTAGATTAGAGGAGAGTGGATGCGGCGCTGGCGGATCGTGGTGGTGGTGGTGGTGGCGGCGCGGCGGCAGCGGCGGCGGCGTCGGCGGCGTCGGTCGGCGGCGGTGGTGGTGGTGCTCGACGCGGTCGGTAGTGGTGAGTGTAAAACTTTTCTCGCTTGTGTTTGTACGCACGCATCGACTCTCCTCCCGGACCAGGCGAGGATGGCGGAGCCGGGCGGAGGAAACGACGCGGCGGGAAGGGTGGAGGCAAGGGGGGACGGAGACGCGCTCCCGAGCAAAACGCGCTCTCTCGGTCCACCTCGAGTTATTCCCTCTGGAAAGAGGGAATCCTGCCTGCCAGGAGAGACTCCCGTTTCGCCTGGACGGCGGGAATTATTGCCCGCCGCAGGTGCATCTTTTCCGGGGGCGAGACGGATGGCCGCGGGGGCGGAAGGACGTTTCCCTGGATTCGACGCCGCTCGACGCCGCTCCTCCGTGAATGGAATCCTTGGACGATGGTCCGCACCCCCCGATGGGACGCTCGGGGAACGAGATGGACTATGGAGATGATGCTCTCCCATGGTCGCAGCACGCAGCTTCCGAACGCCGAGTTTAATGCAGATTAAGGACCCGGGGGGCGGGGCCGGGTCCTTTGTAGAACGCGTTTCGTTCGGTATTAGCTGGAAGTAGCTCGTAGAACCGAGGTATTACCTGGAATTACGTCTCAATCTACCGTGGCCGTCGACTAAACTAATATTAAAACTTTTAACGTAGTTAGCGCGGCCCGTGGTTGCTTTACCGTCCGTGAAGCTCCACTCTGTGCGCGCGGCTGCATTGACCGTTACCGGACTTTGATGTGTTTCCCGCGAAAATTCTCCCCCCCGCCCCCGAAGTCATAAATTAGATACCCGCCCGAAGGACGACGCGCAAAGGCACGCCGCTCTGCCGGGGGTGGAAAGCCCCCGGCCCCCTGCGAGTCCTTTCCCGACGAGGGACCTCTCGGAAGAGAGCCCCGAAAAGCTGGGCCGCACCCCTCGGGAACCCTGAAAGTCGTCTTCTGGGGACACGACACCCCACCGGGGGCGGGGGCGGAATCGATCCCAGGAAAGGTAAAGGCGCGAGGAAGCCGGCCGCGATTTTGCGGATTCCGCTCCCGGACCCCGGCCGACTCCATTCCGGATCTATTAAGTGGATTAACTCTCGGCGGAACCGCCGCACCTTCCGGAACCCCCGATCGGTCCTCCGCGTCGACGACGATCCCTCCGAAGACCCACGTCTCGAAATTCCAAACTGATCCTCATTCATTGAAGCTTCGCGAGATATCTTCCGATGCGGAGGAGGGAGAACGCGGAATTCAGTTTTTTAGAGGCGATTTTTTTAGAGACTCTCAAGGGTTGCGGCGACCCGCGGGGTGATAAACGACGCCAGTCGATACGACGTCGTTCGTCATCCTAGCCTCCCTCGGGATGGCCCTCCCTACCTCCTCCTTTTCCCCTGAAATTGGAAATCCCTCGAGAGAAGAGAGAATCTCCTCGAGTGGAATCGTCCGTGTCCGGTCAGACGTGGATTCGTCGTCGGACGTCCTTTCGACGTCCCTTCGACGTCCTCTCGACGTCCTGGACCAGCTCGAGGGATGACGATCAAATGCGTCGCTCCAGAGATATATTCGGGTTTTCATGGATATTTTTGAGGGGGCCTGCAGGTCCTCGCTGCCCCGATTTCCCTCTCGGAGTGACGGAGGAGGTTCGCTTCTCCTGTGGCCACCCCCGTCCCCTTGCCCCGGCCGAGTCGCCGCCACCTCCACCCCCACGGGGCGATCCTAGAGAGCCGCGGCCTTCTCTATCGACCTGCGCCTGCGCCAGCCCCACTCCGGCCTCCGGGGGCGCTCCTCGGCGAAAACTCTCCACGCCCCCCGCGATAGGCTTACTTTCCTTCTACTTTTTCCCCCCCACCCCACCGACCCCCCGGGGGTGGCTCCTTCGATAAACGCGCCGAGGAAATTATGGGAGCCGAGGGACCGCGGATTTCGGATCGCCCGGATTTACCTATTTTTCGATCGAAATTATTTCGACTCTAATCAAAGTCCTCCGGAGGAAATGAAGAGTCCTCGAACCCGATTCTCGAGTTGATAAGAATTTTTTTTATCATGCAGGATTAGATTGGGAAAATTTTTAGAAAATTTCAATGTATACGAAACTGAGGATTTCAAATGCGAGTGATGATCGTATGAACTCGAATGATCATCTCTGGAAGTTCGTCCTAGGACTCCTCGGATCCTCCCCGAGGAAGGGTGACCTGGGGCGAAAGTGAGCGGGTCATCCTCACAGGGCCGATATAAGAAGGCAAACACGAGATACGCTCGTCTCTCTGTAAATACAGGAGTCACGCGTGTCATGTACGAGGGTAAACACGAGGGAGTGGGACATATATCCTGGATATTCGGGGCAGGGTGGAGGCGATAGTCCGGGACATAAATTCATCGGTTTGCCCTCTATCTTTGCCTTGCCCCTTCCAGGATAGCTCTAGGCGTCCGAGGAGTTTGGCTCGCTTCTTCCGGGCGCCGAAGGACTTTCCTCGGCCGCCCCTTGGAGAAGAGGTCCTCGCGAGTTTCGAGAGAGGTCCCGATATCGATTTGCATATGCCGGTGCACGGAGATTAGATCCCCGGAAGGGGTGCACCTCTGGTTTCAGGGGAGGCTCCTCCGATCCGCGTCGAAACCTCGTCCTGCGGCCGGCAGGACGAAGTCTGGAGGGTTTAAAGAGATAAGGAGGCAGCGCCGAATTAAAGTCGAGGAGCGAGGGTCCTTCGACGTCCTGGGGGATGGGCCGAGGGGACGGGGGTGTAGCCGTCCGTTCTCGGGCCGGCGTCGCGATATTAATTGACGCAAGAAATTAGGTTCGCGATCCCTGCGGAATGATTGATCGCGTAATGAGAAATCCCTAATAATGACCTGGTCGTTTCGGCCCGGCCGGAGATAGGGAATCCGCCAGAGGCCGGGGCGAGAGACCGAGAGAGGTATTAAGAAACGACATTAGATTATAATTTATATTAAAATCTGTGCGAGGAGATAAAGAGGAAGACGCGGGGCGCGTCCTCCGGCGAGCAACCCTTCGCCCAGTGGCGTAGTCCTTGGAGCCTTCCCACCCCGAATTCGCCCCCCTTCGGAAGGACTCCCCGAATCGAAATATGAGAGTCGAGCCTTTTCGAAAATTCACAAGTATCCCGGGCCCCTCGGTTGCGGGACTTCCTGGGAGATAGTCCTGACTCGACCTCGAGGATGGGAGGACTTTAGGGGATTTTTTCGCCCCCCTGGGTCCGGGAAGGATCCTGGTCGCAGGACCGTCGGCCGAATCTGGATGCCGGTCGTCGAAAAGTCGGATCTAATTAGAGGCTACGCCGATGTAAAATGATCAAGGGGAAGACCAAGGGACGCTTTATGGCGGGGACCGACGGAGGGGAAGACGTCGAGGGACATCTCGCCGAGGGGCAGGGCGGCGGGTGGCGTATAGTAATGCAAAGATGGGGTAGGGACAGCATGGTTAGGCGTAATGGGGTAGAACGCGGGACTTATTCCGGTTAAGATATTAAAGGAGCGCCGATCGATGTGTCGCCACCGCTCGTAAGGACCCCCCATAACCGCCGGCTTATCCTTACCACTCGACCTCGTTACGCTCCTTACTCGTTTTCTCGCCCTCCCTTGGCACGCGGAACGACCTAGCCGGCCAAGAGCTCCTCGTCCTGGTGGAGTGGAACCGGATGGCAAGGACTTAATTCCTACCAGGGCCAGGATTAAAGATGCAGCGTGGCGGGTATCGGCATCGGGTAGGCCTCTGATAAAATGCATGATTTAGCTCCCTCTTTACCCTCGGGCCCCCTCGACCCTCTTTACTTTCTCTCGGTGCAAGCCGTACTTGCTACATCCGACCGACACGACACGACTCCCATGAATTATAGAGAGCCGGTAAAAGCGAAAGTTTTCGATAGCCGTGGAGTCGAGGTTGCGCCTTCGCCGCGATGCCGATACCGGAGGAAGGGATAGGGCCCGCCCTTTGGGGTACACCACCGCCACCTAATTTAATGAAATGCCGAGCCCGGTTAACCGACTTCTCCTCCTAGGCGAGCCTGTATTCGGGGGTAAATGTTTAGCCAGCCCCCGATCCTCGGCTCGTTGCTTAACGTCCATTAAAATGTATGCCGACGTTTTTGGACGCCGCGCGTCGACCCGACAGCCCGTCGTCCCGACGTTATACCGGAAGCTGCTGCAACTTTCATCCCCGAATCGCCGATCTAGGCGCCTTGTCCCTCTAATTCCGGTCGCCCAAGAGACCCCAGACAAACATTCATATCTCCAGCTGAGACTCCAAGAGACCGCCGTAACTTATCTTCGACGGAGAAACGAAGTCGCCTGATAACAGTGCCCTAGTAAACCTCTACACCCTTATCCGATAATTTCCATGCCACGACAGATTGCAGAAAAATTCCATGGTGAAAAATTTGTTGGGGGTAATTGTACATTTTCTGGTTTTTAGGGTTCCGAATTCTCGGTTTTTTAGGGTGGGAAGGCGTTTGGGCATTCCGGGAGGATCGTCGCGGAATGGACGCGAAATCACGGTCGAGGGTCGAGATTCTACCGGGAAACTCCAGGACGAGCTGGAGGAACGAGACTCGGTCTCCGTCGGCAATCCGGAGGAATTCCCCTCGCGACCACGCGCGCGGACGGCCAAGCAACCCCCGGGGGAAGGGCGGGGGTCCGGTCGTGATTACGGCGCCGTGTATGCAAATGGTCGCACCAATCACACGGAAGAGCGAGTTCGCCGCGACCTGCCGATATCCGGCGCTCCTCGCGGACGTCGCCGGGGAATGCGACGAAGGACGAGGACGTCTCCGGCGAGCCGGAAGGTCCGGACCTCCCGAACTTCCAGGTCCCGGTTTCGGCTCGAATGCCCCAGGTGGACGACGCCTCGAAGGGACGCATCGCAATCCGAGGGCGGACGTCGCGGGGTAAACTCCAGATATGAGACATTAAATGTTAAATACCCGATCCTCTGGTGTCCAAGTAAAATGTTTAATTCTCCCACGTCCTGGTGAAAAGCTCCATCGGTGTGCCAATCTCCGGGGTAGTTCCCGTTATTATGTACATCGGCAAACATTATGCAAATCGGTCCGATCGTCGAAAGCGACCGATAACCTCTCGACGAGAAGAGGGTGGCCCTAGTTAGTGCCGGTATCCGGGTTCTATGAATCGTTAATGCTAATCGGAATCGCCCGGGTCTCCCTCGAGGCCTCTCTCTCGCCCGGCCGTCGACGACGTCTCCTCGTCGGCCGACGACGTGGCTTGATGAATTAGACCCCGCGCCGATAAACGCTTCCCCGATACGAGCAAACTTTCGAGCCCCGTACGTGCCTAGACTCGAGGGTCGGGACCGGATCCCTTTCCCCGGTGGTCGAAAATTTTTTCTCCCGAATTCGGAGCTCCGCGGATTTCCGAAAGCTCCCGGTGTGCCTTATCACCCCCGGAGGAAACGAGCTCCGTCGAAGGCAATACGTTAGGGCGATCAGCGTATCTCGTTATTGCGCGGTGTTTGCCTCCAGCTTGACCCTCCCTCGGATTATGCGCAAACACGATCGGTCCTGGCATTTAAAACTGGCCGCCATTCCGCAAACTAATTAACCGAGCAAATTTAAATCGACTCCCCGCGATTGAGCCCTGAGGTGGAGGGAAGGACTCGCCGATTATGGATAAGGTACCGACCTCCTCTCGGATCGAATTCTTATTTATTCGGTGACCACGCAACCCTCGCTCCGAAATCTCAGGATCGACCCTCGGCTCATCTGGAAGCGCGACATTAAACTTCCCGACCGAATTCGTCGCGATGTATGGGAATAATAACCGCGCGAGGTCGCTTTCCACCCTCCTCGACCACCCCTGGAAGGTGGGACCTCTTCGAGGTAAAAAAGTGAGTCCTAGTTAATACGGACTCAATTTTGATGTTTCCAAAAATGGAGATTCAGCAGGGATTTTCAGGTTCAGGTTCCAAAAATCGCTGCGGAAATGGAGGTTCACCAGGGATTTTCAGGTTCAGGCCGACAGCAATGGTCCTTATCCCGCTTCGAAAAATCGCTCGAAAATGGCCAGTCCTTGCCGTCTCCCGGGCCGACAGGCGGGAATAAACGTCGAATCGACGCAATATCATTTTTTCCCGGTAGGGAGAAAGGTGGCCGGCAGGGTTCAGGGGCGAAAACTGGCCTTTTTTGCGCCCGGGGCGGGCAATACTGACCACCTCAACGCGCGGTCGTCTCGCCGGCAGTGACGGCTAACAAACGGCGAAACGTGGGTCGACAGCGGGCCTCCGAGGGCGGAGAGTCCGCCACCCCCGTCAAATCGAGAATATTTAGCGGACGCTCGCCGAGGGCCCTCCATTGTCCGCCGACGAGTCCGCCGTAAATGAAACCGAATCGAACAGCCGGGAGCAATTTTTTCCGGGCATTCGGTTATTAGTCGCGCTCCCGAAAATCCCCGTAGACGCGGCGAGGCCGCCGCCACCAGCCTCCGGTCCTTCTCCACTTCCGGATCCCGATTTAAAATCCCCGTAAAATTTCTCCCCCGCCCATGGATGGGATAAGGTAGCCACGATAAGACACCATGTATCGGGAATAGTTAAAACATTTTTTTTTAATTTTTTTTTAACGTAGCTTACGTCGCGACGGGGACCCTCTGCTCCGCCGACGAGTCCGCCGTAAATGAAACCGAATCGAACAACCGGGAGAAATTTAAAATCCCCGTAAAACCCCTCCCCCGTCCATGGATTTTCCATCGGCCCGATAAGGAAGCCACGATAAGACACCTCCATGTATCGGGAATAGTTAAAACATTTTTTTTTTAATTTTTTTTTAACGTAGCTTACGTCGCGACGGGGACCCTCTGCTCCGTCCGATCGGCAGCGTTTTGACTGCGATGTTTGCCGCTGCGAGCGAGAATCAATGAAATTTGAGGCGGCGCTTCAAAGGAGCGATCCGCCGTTTTCGCCTCGATGTCAAATAAGGGGGTGCCTCGGATCCCGAGGGAATTCGAACGAGGCACGGGACGCGTAAAGGGGAACTCTTTGTCGGGCCGACGCGAGCGCTTTAACGCGCGCTCGGATGGAACGAGACCTCGCAGGTCGAGGATTCTATTCGAAGGTATTCCTTCGACCTAGGAGGTCGTCATGGAGTCCGGAGGTCCCGGAGGTGACGAGTCCCTAAAGGACTCCGCAGGGCATGGGGTGCGCTCCGTGATAAGGGGACGCTGGCGGATAAGGACTAGGCATTAATCGAGATCCCCGATACCGGCCGACTTTTGCTCGTCGATAACGATCACCGGGGACAATGGGACTGCATCTGGTCGTCGCGACGCTCCGAGACGCCCGATGAGGATAAGGAGCGGTAAATCTCGGAGAGAACTTCGATTTCGAACGATTGATTTCTGGACCAGGAGGACCCTCGAGCTCGATTCCCCAAAGATTCCGATCCCGGGACATAAGTCACGGAGAATTATAACGCGATGTTACGTTAAATTCAAGAAGACAAGGGAAATCTTGAGATTACACCGATTAAATTCAAGAAAAATAATACGCCATACGGCGAATATACATTTCGTGTTTTATACGTTTCCTTCCTCGCGATATCTCCACATAACATTATTCCGCGTTAGGAGGTGCGTAAAAAGTGTGTTAATTTCCATCGATCTTAATCAATGCGGCCCTATCTGAAACGAGGTGTCAAAGTGAAGGCATAAATAATGGCGAATCAAAGCGTGGCATTGCCCTAGGTCGGGACTTTAATTGGAAGTCCGGCAGGTGCGGCCAATCGAGGTTACTTATCGGGAATTGCCGGAACGCCGGTGATAAAACGCGACGCGGAAATTATTTGCGGGGAGGGAGGCGAATTGAAATATCCGCGGTCGAACGTCGAGGATATAACGCGAAGTCGTCGGAGAGGTTAGGTTCATCTCGCGAGGAAGTCCCAATTAACGAGTTCCCACCCCATGGGGGGTCTGGTCCCCTGCGGAAGGGGGTGGAAACTTCCCCCCGAAGCAACCCTATTTTTGCGTTCCCTAATTTCCGGGGCCGCGGTTCCCATTTTCGCGAGCGAGCTCTTCCCCTCCCTTGCCGACATCCTTTGGGTTCTTTCAAAGCTCGGCCACCTTTCCGAGCGATTACCGATTCATCGGCGGCGATCCAATTTAAAGTTCGCCCCGGCTGGAGAGGACCGCCGTTTATTTTCTTTCGGGCCCGGCACTGACCGTTGCAAAAGTTGCATAGAAAAGTTAAACGCGAGCGAGGCGGCCGCGGGGGCGGAAAAGGGCGAGCGAGCGAACGGACGCCTTGATGTGGTTAGCTTGGAGCTACGTTTTAGCGGCGGTTTTGCCTCTCGGACGGAGGCTAAATTGGCAAATATTAAAATTCTTCCGATGAGGAAGGAGCGGCGCGAGCCGACCCTCGACTCCCGTGGCCGGCCGCATTTAAGCTCGCAGCTTTTTGCCTTCCTTTTCGGCCACCCCGCGCACCTTTGCCTCCACCTTCGGCCACTTTCGATTCGCCCATTGTTCTCCAGGTTCGCGATTCGCTCCCCCCGGGGGTGGAGAGCCCCCAAAATCCGAGTGGAACTCGCAGGCGGCCAATTAGCGTGCCCGGCTCGATGGGAAAGATCGGTGGAAATTTCCACCCCGTAATTTTCCGAGGAAACGCTTAGAAAAAAAAAAATGGAAAAAGAAAAAAGAGTCTTATTTTCTCGGCACTCCGGGGGGCTCTTCCGGGTGTTCAAGACGGCGAGAAGATCGGTTAACCGGGCGGGCGGTAAAGAAATTAGCGCCCGGTCAGGTGGGTCGGCGCGTCAAAGGGTTGCCCGGCCATTAACCGGGAGAAGAAAGAGAAATTATAAAGATAATCAGGCGGGAAGTCAATTGGGGCGGAAAACTTGGGTAACGAGCGGGTCCAGGGGAAATTGCGCGCGGAGAGCGAAACCGGAGACGGGGAAAACTTGGAGTCCGGCCACCGGTGGAGGTCGAGGAGGAAGAGGCCCTCGCAGGAGGAATTCGTCCTCCTCCTGGCGAGGATTTCATTTTTCTCCCATCCAGGGGCTCGAGATTTCCCTGCCAGAATTCCCTAGCCCCGGAAAAGAGAACGAGCCGAGAAGTAGCCATTTACGCGCCCGGAGAAGGAGCGACCCCTCGTCCCCTTCGATTCGAGGCCCGGCTTAAACGGTCCCTGCTTAATACGACACGAGAGGCTAATCTTAAAAAATCCCCCTCGAGATAAGCCCGAGGATGACCCGAAGACCCCGAGGTGTCTAATGGCCGGAGCGAGATCCGCCATCCGCGACCCTCGAGCCCGGGAAATTCGAACGAACCGAAAAATCGGAAGAACCGATATCCGTCCTTATCTCCATCGGGAGATAGAAATAAAAATTCAATCTTAAGGAGGAGAATCGTGGGCGTTAAAAAATCCGAATTTCGCAACCGAAGGACTAGGAAGGGACAAAGGGGTCGAAGGAAGCCTAATTCCGGTAAAAAAGCGCGGCCGCTCGGTAATTCGGCGAAACGAGGAAAGTTTCCACGGGGGTCGGGATTTCAGGGCCGAAGGGTGGCGGGCGGGTCCGGCCGGCCGGGCGACACGAGGAATCGCAATATCCCCGTGACCCGTGAACTTCGCCGTCATCTGCGAGAAGTGCTCAAGGAGATATCCGCGAAACAAGTTTTCCTTGCAATTTCCTCGGCGCCGTCCCCGGGGACGCGGCGATCGGCCGGCCGAGGGAAAAGGGCGGCGCGGATGGTGCGGATGGAGCGGACGGGCCGGCCATAATTTCATTAGCCGGCCGCGAGACAAACGAGCGGGCATCGCGAGACGCGCCGGCTGCCGGAAAGATTCCGCCCGGCGGAAATATCGCGGCCGAGAGGGACGACCCGGACGACCCCGCCAGGGCGGGCGGAGGAATCCGCGACGGTCGCCGATCTCGGGGGCTCCGGTTCCTCGCGACGTCCCCGGCCGGAAGTTTCCGCCGCGCCTCCGCCTGTTTGCCGCGGTAATTACCGGCACGCGCTGTCGCAAGAAAAACATTAATATCAAACGGGGAGAGAGGCAGAGAGTCGTCGGGCAAACAGGCCGATCTTAACGGGGAGGCAAGTTTCGAGTCGGCGGCGACCGGCGTAGCGACGCCGCCCACCCTGGCGAAAAGTCGTTGATTTTTTTTTCTCTTTCTCTCTCTCTTTTTTTTTTTCGGCATATTGCGACGCTCGAGAGCCGCCACCCCGGCCCTCGAGCCTCCTCGAGAGGCCCAAGGAGGGTCGGGGCTTTGTCCAATTAAGCGTCCGGCTTTTCGACCGGCGGCTTCGCATATTTCCGTCTGGAGGGCCGCCCGGGCGGGAAAAAGCCCCGGCAGCTCGCGAGGAGCGTCTCGACGGACTTGCTCGCAATTAGCTCAATAATTCCCCGAGGTCGCCGTCGGTCCGACGGCTCGTCACGCGCGGGAGCCCCCTCCGGAGGAGGAGGGCGTCGCGACGCCGGAGACAATTTGCGATCGGAAGGCGCGAGCTTCTTCCTGGCCCCGGCCGATAAGGACCGGATTTCCGCCCACGCGTCGGTCCGGCATTAAAACTCCGCCCCGGACCGGCGTCCTTATCGACGCCGCCACTTCCGACGCGTCCTTCGGGACGGCCCGGTAATGCGACGCGCGTCATCGAACTTGCCCCGAGTGCCAAGTTGGCCGGGTATTAAGCGCATTAGGTACAGTGGTTCCTGACTGGCGAGGGCATCGGTCATTAGCACGGATAGATTCGGAGGTTATTAGCCATTACCGCCATTAGTGGGCCCGAGACAGGAGTCTCGTCTCGAGACTCCTGAAACTTGGACGCGACGCCCCGACCTCCGTCCGATTTCCCGACGCCTCGTTTTTTCGACCTCACGGAGGGAAATTTCCGCTTCCTTCCCTTTCGCGCCCGCGGAAGCGTCCAAGGGCCCTCTCGTTGCCGGGGCGACCGCGTCCTAACCTCCAAACCGGAGGCGACCGGCGTCGCGACGTTCCGGGCCGCCGGGTCGCCTGTTTTTCCTCGATTAATGCGGCTCCCCCGTCCCCGCAAAGTTCGATCCATTTCCGCGGAAGATGTTTGCGGACGGGGAACTTGCCCATCAAATATCGGCCTCCGCGCGGCGTCTCCGCGTCGGGGCGAGCCGCGATGTTTGACGCGTCGCGGGGAGATCCGAGCGGGCTAACCGCGAGGAGTTCCGCAGGGAACTCCGGAGTCCCGGGGCGGCTTCGCGAGGCCGCGATCGACCGGGATTCCTGGACGCCCTCCCCTGGGAATTCGTCATCCCCCGCGGAGTTTGTCCATCGGGCGGAAACGTCGTGACGGTGCGGCTAAATGCCCGGCCATTTCTCTGACAAACGAGAGATGTCACGGGACCCGCGGGGCCGGCCCTCCATATCGCGCCCACGCTTAATCCATTGATTAATCCACTTCGTTTCTGCGTCCTTTATGATTAGTTGCTCCTCCTCCGTCTCCCCGGCCTCTCCCTCTCCCTCTCCCTCGCACTCCGGGCACGCGCTCCCTTCGACCCTTCGCCAATTTTCCTAATCAATTCTTGCGAGGTGCCCGTCGCTTCCGGTCCAGGGACTCCATGTGCCCGCCACCGGAGATTGGTCTCATTCAATAAATCCGATATTACATACGCGGGTATTCTAATAAAAATTCATATAAATCATAGAAGAGACGTTTTTAGATTTTCTTTACGAAAAATCAAATTTAACGTTCCATAAGCTCAGGTCGAAGAATTGTTTCCGCGAACAATTGACCCCCTAGGATACCGCTTTGACATCCCCTAAAATTCTGAAATTAAATTCAATGGTTCAATCCCGGAGGACGAGTACGGGAAATTTAATGTGTCCTTGTGGAAGGGATTCGAAGATTTTTGGGGTGAAATTCGAGAGTCGGAGATAACCTCTCCGGGAGCCGCGGGTGGGCGGGCAAGGGCGAGGCGAGGATAACGAGAATCGAGGACTCCGTTCCGCGTCATCCCGGAGACCAATCCCGATGAAAAATTGAGCAAACCGGGACATAAAACCGCGGCTGGGGGAGGGTACGGACATAACGGCGAAAGCGTGTAAGCGATGGTCGGCCGGTCGCCCGGGCGAAGGTGGACGCGCCTCGGGCGGGCGGGCTCGTAAAGCGCGCATGTGAATAAAATCAGCCCTTAGCGGTCGTTAGATGAAATCGGCGATGAACGCCCGGGGGTGGGCATCTTCGGGCTTTACGGCCGATTCTAATGTGGCCGAATCGAGGATTTAATAATGGACCGAGAGGAGATTTACGAGTGGCCCGAACGACCGCTCGATGCCGATCGGACGCGACTCGCGGGCGTAAAACGCGACTTCCGGAGGAGGGCCGAGAAGATAAAAGCCGTATTTATCACCCTCTCCCGAAATCCAGAGATTTTTCCAGAGACACCCCCTCTTGAAAATCCGTATAAACGTCCCGGACGAATTTAAAATTTTTTATTTTTTTTTTTCACGCTTTCAGACATTGCGTTTCACTTTTTAAACGTAAGGCTAAAAGGCGCGTATACATTGAACGGATCTACCAGAGTGCACGATAGATTTGGCGTGCCACGTCCGAAAGTTCCGATACGTGTACCGTGGATTTATTGCGGTTTTTTTTTTTTGCCCCAAGTGCGGGCACCGGCCCGGCCGTGCGTCTTCCGCCGTCGGTTCCGCGACGCGAGGAGCGCAATTCCGCGGAAGTGTCCCCGTCGTCGTCGGTCTCGTGAATACGTATCGCTTGTTTACCCGGATTTCCTATTTTCGGGGCGATACGTCAATCCGGGTCGACCGCGCCGCGCGGAAAACTCCGCATTTCCGCCTCGCCAGTTTCTGCCCTTTTTCGAGAGCACGTTTCCGACCTCGATCGAGCTCGGCATCGGCTGGTCGGATTTTCCTGATTTTTTTTTTTTTTTCGAGAGAGAGACTGGAGATTTGAACGCTTAACGATCGGCCGACAAAAGTATGGATGGTAAAGAATAATAATTTTTAGAAGTAAAGATTTTTAGCGTTCCGGCGGAGTCCGTCCACCTCGGTTCCTCGGAACGTCAGTCGGCTAGGGGATGGGAAATTTCTCGAAGACTTATCCCAAGCCCGGCGTCCATTTTTCGTGAATTAGGTCCCGCTCTTGGGGCTGCATTTATGTAGTTCCGATGAAAGCGTCCGCGGCCGCAGGAAGCGGATCGTTAGGCGGGATCCCCGCGTAAGCCGCAAAACTCGGAACTCCGAGGATCCCCGCATGAATAAGCCGTTACGTCGCGTTACGGCACCTTGATAAATAGTCCGAGCAGCGGCGACAGCGACGGCGTCGCCCCTCGCCACCCTTAATCGTCGCGGAGGACGGCCGACCTCGAGCGTCTTCCTCGAGCCTCGAAATTCCGATTTTTTTTTCCGCCCGAAAATCCGCCCTGCCGCGGAATTCCCGGAGGGTGAGCGCCGAGAGATATGAAATTCGACGCGGAAAATACGGGAAATGCGGGGAAAACGGTTCGCGGGAGTTTCCGTACTTTATGGTGGGTGGCGTTTCCGCCCGCCCGGGTTTCTCCTCGGTTCTGGCCGGCGAAAATGGACCGCGACTTTAACGGCTCCTTTCCTTCCTCCAGGACGCCCGAAGAGGAAAGTAATCGCCCCGTAACGAATCCGCAAGACTCGCAACGACCGCCGACGTCACCCGTCGATTTCCGTCCCTTTTTCCGCCGGTTTACGGCCGAGCTCCGACCCACGAGGACCCTGTCGCGTATTCCTCGGCAATGCGACTTATAAGTGAGGTTAGGTCGAAATAAGAGGCAGGATTTATCGGGAGTTCCTACGGAATGCAGAATCCGCTCCCTCGGTGCAGCCGACTGATAAATTCCCGCCGGCGGATATTCAGGTAACGGAAGGCTATTACAAGGCGATATCTATCGAAGACGGGCGAGAGGGCCGCCTGGAGAGAAATAAAGAGCGATTGCGTCGGTAAATCAGGGCCCTCCCTCGCGTGGACTCTGCCGCCTCCGACGCGTCTTCTCCGTCGACTCGGTCCAACGGTCTGAGATCACGCCGGGCGCCTTCTCTTCTCTTCTCCCGACGCCTCGCACATACGTATCGCTGCATTAAAGGCCCTCGACACATCATCGTCCTCGGCATAAATCGAGCCGAGCTCTCCCGTTAAAAGAAAACGGTAATAAAGTCATGAAACGTGCATGGCAAGTGTTATTCGGATCCTCCACCCCAAACGCGCGGTACGACAAGTGGCGACAAAAAAACTGGACGTACCGAATCCTTTGAAAATTCCCAACGTGAATATAGAGGCTGTAAGAAAGGTCCCGACACCCGTGAAATTTCCATTTTTTTTTTTATTAATAATTTCTTCATAGACATTTTTGAAAGTTTTGTGTGTTAATTAATTTCCTACAGACTCCACGTTCAGTCGTGGTACGATGTGAAGTCCCTGATTTTGTTAGAGGAAGTGACACTTTTTATGGATTGAAATTTCCGAAACGGAAGCGAGTCTTAGAGACGTCGTGGGGCGATCCGGAAGCGGCAAGGTTCCCCTCTTATCGTCGCGGCACTTCCGGTCCACTAAGCCTCCCCGAGAGCTTGCAGTCGAGTCCCTGTGATCGATAGGGAGCAGCCGATGATTTGATCGGCCGTCTCGCGCCCCTCTGTCTTTTCCCCGCGCCGGAACCGCCGGGACCCATCGGCCGCATCCGGTACTCCGGTCACGTAGCCTTTCGTACGGAGACTCGCGCCGAGACGCGAGCGCGCTCTACATATCGTCCTTTGTGTAAAAAGGACCGGCAAACAGAATTTGAGGTTATTTCGCGAGAATAAGAATGGCCGCGACGAGGCGAGGCGCCTCTCCTTGGACCCGGGGCGACGCTTCGTTGAATAAAAAGAGGTCCAGGGGAATCGAGTGCACCCCTCTAGGGGGATGGTCGGGTCGAAAAAGGGAATCGTTGATTCCAGGTGGGCGACGTAAGGAAATCGACGACTCCTCGGTGGGGTTCGATCGGGGTCGAGGGAGCGATCGAAAGAGACCTCGACTCCCCGGCTCCCCTTCTTGGCGCCTCCTTGGAGGTTAGGTTCCCTCTCTGGGACTCGGTAGTCCGGAATTTCCCAACGTGGAGGCCCTCGCCAGGGTCCGGCGTGGCCTTAGTCGCGCTCGGGGCGTTCGCGGAATATTATTAATTAAAAAGTTTGAGGCAGACAAATGGCCGGGCGGCGTCGCCGACAGCGACGGCGTTTTTCCCTTTAGCTAATTGATACGTCCGCCCGACTCGGCCAACTATTTCGCTCTAGCGGAGGCGAAATCGCCCGTACATTAAATATGCGAGTAATTCGTTACGCGGCGAGCGCACCTACGGAGGAGTGGCCCCCGCCAGTCGGCTGGAATTTATCCTAACGAATTTTCCACCCCCCGGCCCCGAGTAATATACGATAAACATTTCCCTCGGAGCAACTCCGAGTGCCCGGAAAAGGCGACGGGAAATATTTACGCCCGCCACTGGGGGATTCGATTCGACCTCTCGTTTCCTCTTCTTCGAGATCGCTGATCGCTCCTAACCCCACCTTACCTACGATTAATTAATCTTCAAGTAGCGCCATTGCACGCAAAGTAGTGCAACGGGCCTTGAGAAAAAATGGAAAATCCGTCGCGACGTCGATTCGAAGACGCCGATACGTCGGCCGAGGCGTCCCGTCCGCGCGCGAGGAGGATCACTCGCTTCGGCGGGTTTAGTGCGTTGTAAATCGGCGAGGCGGCCGTCGCGGCGCCTGGCGACGCCGATCGATGGAGGATTCCGCGGCGCTTAGTCGGCGTTTAGGCCCGCATATCCCGAGGACCCCCATGCGCTCCTGCATTTGCCTAATAACGCAAACACCGACGCAGTCCAAGGCGCCCCGACGCCTCTCGATCACCGAATCGACCGGAGAGACGCTCTACCCCGAAGACGGGGTCCCAACTTAGAAACTCCTCCAATGAATCTCGAGGTTCCATTTGGACGTCGTAACTTTAAAAAATGTCGGGATCATCCTGCTTCAGACTTCACCGAAATTAATTGACCTCGCGACTGGACGCCGTGGACCGAGGCGAAAGAGGGAAGCAATTAAACGTTCGGCTAATTAGATTTTCCATTCGGAAAATTGGACCTAAGCTTTCGCGTCGTCCAGAGGGTTCCGGGTGGAGGACGCGAGGATTCCCGGGATTTTTCTGATATCATGAGAATAGGTGATAAGGAGTGGGTGTGGAGGGCCTCGCGCGCTGCACCGGGACCAAGAGCGCGGAAAGAAAGACGGTCCTCGGAGGCTCCAGCTCCTGGTCGGGCCAGCTCGTCCTGGCCGGCAGCGAGTCCCTCCTCCGGTCGGCGAACTTTGATATTTCGTAATTCCATTGCTCGCAATTAGGGCCGGTAATTACCATAACCATTAGCGGGCAGGAGCCAGCCAAGGCCGGGCCAGAAACTACCGGGGACACTCGGGACACTCGGGACTCCTGGGATGGCCGGGTGTCCTGGACATAAATAGCGGTGGTCAGGACACGCCGGCCGACCCCAAACTCCCCGGGACGCAATCAGGAAGTTCCTGGGAGGAATGCGACCTCGCCGAATTTCTTAGGCGTCCGAATTAAACTCGTTCCGCCGAGAGTGGACGAGGCCGCCCTCCGAAGACGGGAACGCACCCCTGCCGGACCCGCCCTTCGAAGATGGCCCTTTACGTCCCCCTCCAACCCCCACAGGTGGACGCAGGTGCGGGGAACCCATGACGAACGCCGAAGTCGGGCCGAGTTTATCGACCGTGAAAAGTTTCTCGGCCATCTCGCGCGAAGTACACCGGCAAGAACTCCGGGGGTGAAGAGAGGGTGGAGGGTGGAGGGCCGCGCGGAATCTCGATGGCGGCCGAGGGGCCGGACCTACAAATTGGCCGGCCGATAAATTATCTATAAAACGGTCCAGCGTCCGGTCGGTGAGATAAGGCACCTATCTTGCGGCTGTTATCGATGGCGATTGCTCGATTTATGGAGCCGGCAAAAAGGGCCACGGAGCGCGCGTGCCGATTCGCCCCTCTCCCCATATACCAAGGGAGAGGCTATCTCTCTTACTTTTTATTCTTTTCCTCCCTACCTCCCTCTGCCTCGCCGAATGGTCAAAGTCGTCGCAAACTGACTTTACTACCTGACGAAAAATCGTCGCTCTTCGGGGGAAAAAAAAGACCATTCGGTACGAATGAAATATATATCCTTCGTTCAAGGGATGATTACCCCCCTCAATTATATCGTCGCGATTAGATTTTCAGGTTATTTTCGATCCGGAATCGTTGATAGCGAGTCTCAATTACGTGCATAAATTAATTATAGATTTTGTCGAGAGCGCTTCGGGTGCCGAAGGGATCTCGAATGGCCGAGGGAAGACGAGGCTCGAAGTTGGCGTCTCGGGATCCTCAAGCGTATCCTTTACGCGCGTCCTTAATCCCGAAGGATAGTCTCGCGTGTCGCGGGGGGTCGGATATGCCGAGCGGTTTTCCGGTTCCGCGACGGTTCGGACTGGTTCGGGACGGTTGCGCGCCGTCGAGAAACTCGGGGGTGGAACGGCGCCTGGGACGGACAGCTTCCATTCCGGATTGCAGATCTGCCACCCACACCCTGCAGCTGACCGCGGCTCGTCGCCAAACTTTCTCCCCAGGTTCCTCGGACCGACCACCTCGCAGGTGCACCCGGGGGGTGGTTAGTCTCTTTCTAAAAAACGACGGAAAGGCGGCTGCATCGAAACCGCGCCCCGAGGGCGCGTCCACCCCGAGGAAAAAAGGGAATCCAATTGTTCCGTCCGAGTGACAATTGACTCCTCAAGATATTTCCTTGGAGCAATGAACTTTTTCCCGTTTCTACCGACACCATGGTCCGGGAGTCCGAGCCATGGACGTCCACCAGGATGGCGACCATGGGACCAAAGGACCCTCGACCTCGCTCAAGGGTTCGGTGTCAACAATTTTTACGATCCAGGTTATGGTTTCGTGGCTCGTATATAGAGACCGAGCTCCGAGTCTACGTGTCGAATTTATGAACGATCCGCGGAAGCTTTACGTCCCGAAAACCCGGCGGACGGTGGAGTGAATTTACGAGGATTTCCGTGTAGCTTTCCCCGAAATCGCGAGAGGAGGGAGAGGGAAGAGTCCGTCTTCCGGTCCCCCTGGAGGGCCTCTTCCGTTCCTCCTTGCTCGATTAGCGTTCCGCGAGGCGGCTAATTGCCGGCGCCCGGGCGGGATTAAAAAACGTCCCGATATAAAACCCGGCAAGAATGCCGGCCGCGCCCCGAGACGAGGGAGTCCAAGTAATTAACAACTTTTTCAAGCAGGGGGATAATCCTCGGACGGATTCCCTTCGTTTGACCGAAAGAGTTCTCCCGGCGCTAAGCCGTGACTATTTGGCCGGCGTCCTCGGTGTTTATAATTAAACTTTTTCCCCGCCCCGGCCCCCCCCCACCCATCTTCCGTCTTCGGCGATTCTAATTGTCGGTGATCCGAGGCTCCTCCGGCTCTTCGGCCGAGGGAGATTAGGCGAGTCCCGCGGATCCGGCCCTTAGAATTTCCTCCATTTTTCCTCCCACCTTCTCCGGGCTCTTTCTCTCATTTTCTTCCCGGATATCGACGGACTCGATTCCCCGGAGGTCCCGGCGACAGCTGGCACTCTTCGAAGCGTCGATTCCCTCGTCGGAGTGCGCCAAAGAGCCACCTCGTCGCAAAATCCTCGTCCCCTCTTCCCCTCGGCTGCGCCAGACCAACTAGTTAGAAGTTTGAATACGTAATAGCGCATGCGGACGATTAGACGCTCGGCTGACGCTGCGGTACGAGCCGGGCCAGGGACGGCGGCCGAGAAGGGCCGAGTCCTCCGCCTCTGTTCCTGCGACGCGAAATTTCATCCCAAAGCCGGACCGACCGCGGAGATGAGTTTGCCTCCCCGACCGGGACCCCGATCGACGTCCAGCTCGCATCGATGAGAATCGAATCGATACCGTATGTCAGGACGAGTCTTATCGGAGCAAAGTGTATCGGTACAAGTTGTACCTGTACAAGATATATCGAAACAGCGAATCGCTAACCTCCCACCTATCACCGAGACTGGTATAAAGCACTCACGAGGTAAAGTGAGGTGAAATTCACCTGTAATTAAGGGGACGTGAAAGTGACACCCGAGAGCTCTGCTTTTCCGGGCGCGAACGATGAAAACCGCGGCTACGAGGAAGGGAACCGATGAAATCCCAATTTTTACCATTTCTCCCTAGAAATGGTAAAAATTGGGATTTCACGGATATCCGGACCCTTCTTATGGAGGTCATATTCAAGGAGCGAGGTTCGAAGCGATTCGGCCGATAAAGCTCGGAGAAGAGCTTCATGCGGCCTCTTTGACGGCACTTTCGTCCTTACGATGAAGAGAGGTCCAGGGTGGCGAGTCGATTAATTGATAAAGGTCCATCTCGCGTGTCCTCCGCGACGCGATTCCGAGGAATTCCGGGACTCCCTGGGAGGGGATCCTGGAACTCGAGGAGGGGGAGGGACTCGAAGAAGACACCCCTCGCTGCGGAAGCGAGCAGCGTCGACGAGCGGATCTCTTCCATTGTAGCGGGGCTGTTAATTAGATATCTAGCTTCGCCGCTCAAATTCACCTTACACGCCGGCGCCGGGTCCCATTGTCGGGCGCGTCGCGACGCCGAATGGCCACACCGGCGCGGCAATATCACCCCGGACGTGACGCAAATCCTCGAGGCGGATTCCCGCGGGAGTCCCTCCTCGGGCTCGATTGCCGATTTGTCGCCCGTCCCCCGGAAGAGCCGCGGCTTTTAATTCCCGGCCGGCGGGCGTTAATTGGCACCGAGATCTTTGTCCCTGCCCGGCCATTGTCGCCCTTCGACGGGCGCCGCGCGTTTCGGTTCGCCGCTCGCATTCACCGGGATTAAGGCTGATCCGCGTGAACGCGACCGCGGCCGTAATCGCGGCGGTGCGTGTCTCCATGGGCCTTCCATGGAGGGGAACTCCTAGTGACCAATCGCCGCCCGGGCGGATTCTCACGGGTCGCGAGGTGCATTCGAGGCCGCACAGGTGCGACAGGTGACCCGGAACACCTTTGTCTCCCTCCGCAAGACGAACCGCATCCGCGGTCGAAAGGATCGTTTCGAGGGGGTAGTCCCAAAGTTCGGAAATCTGATTTTTCAAGCCCTCGGTTCTTGACCTATGGCACGACTTGCCATTTTTCTAGGTGATTTTCGTTGGCAATTTTTGTTTCCTGAGCTGGACGACGGCTCGAGGAAACGACACTCGACGGCGCCGGTCCGCGAGGGACCGTCGCGACGCGTCAGTCTCGGTTACGGATCGGCCAACTTCCGAAGGCGATCGATCAATTACGAGTCGCGGCAGTCGCGACGTCGCGGAATAACGGACGGCGCGGCGCCCGCGGAACGCGCCCGGCCCGCTTCTTAATTATTAAATAATCCGGTTAAGAGGCGCGGAGAGGACGCGTGGCGGCTCGGATGCGGTCTTAATCAGCATCCGCGCTGATGCGGCGCGATGCGTAATGAAAATTGATGAGATAATCGGGACCCGGGAGGGTAGCTAATGTGCCGCGGTGCCGGGGGCCGGATTTTCCAAGTCCGAGGGTTTTCGGGCGGGGTGAAAAGGACGAGAGTCCTGCTCCTGGTCCCGAAAGGGCTTCCCGAGGCGCCCCGCGAGCCCTCCGCTCCCTAACGACCGATTCCGCTATGCGGAATCCACTTTTAATTAGCGCAACTTTTATTATTGTCTCTTCTTCGACAATCGCGAGAGCCGCAACTTTCGGGAAACGAGGGCGCCGGCGTCGCGCTTCAGCCGCGCGGAACGAGCGTCGCGGAATTCCGCCAGGATTCGACGGTGCGGTCCCAAGTGCGGAACGAGACGATTCCCGGGGACGTGGACGGAGTCGCTGCGGAACGTCTCCCGGTGACGAGCCTCGGGATCTCCTCGACGAGATCCAGGAAACGCCCACCCTCGATCCTGGAAATCTCGCCCCACTTTCCCGCCTCTCCCTCCGGAGATTCCGCGGCGGGAAGGCCGGGAATTAAATGGAACTTCCGCTTCTCGCAAATCGGGGGGACGCGTCGGATATGTGCGCGTAACGATATGGCCGCTGATAATAAGGACGGAAAGAGTGCGGGGGTGGAACTCCGGTTTTCGGGATATACTCCAGGAGTCGTAAATTCTGACGAGCGTCGCTCTCCCCCCGACGCCCTGCGTCGCGGCGGTTCGTTTGGCGTAATCGCCGAATTGGCCGAATGCGTCGCGGATGGCTCGCCATAAGATTTTACGGACCTAAGCCCGCGTCAAAGGGGTGCTCCCTTAAGGCAGCCGTTTTCCGCAATCGCGCCGATTGCGGGGCGGAATCGCTCGCGACGAGATTGGCCCGGATTTTCGGCGGTCCCGATTCCGTTGCGGAGAAAAGGGAGCCCGGGAAATGAGTCACGAGGACATCGAGGAAGGGAGACATCTTTTGAGATCGAAGAAAATCTCAGCCACCAGAAAATGGCCCCAATTTTTCGGAGTCGCTATTAGTCCAATCAGGAAAAATAAGTAGAAATTTTACTCTCATAGAAAAAATCAATTATATACATTGTTCCCCGAATTACGTAAAATTGCAAAAATTGACGTCGATTTAAACGCATTTCCTTTCCTCGATCCATTTCTTTGAACGTACTTGGTGCAGGGGGCTGTTGCGATATATTGCATATTTCTTAGGGTCAATTAACTATTTTTTTTCTTTTTTTCCAGTGCACCTCCATTTTCGGAAAATCGGACAGGTGGACGAGATAGAAATCGGGGGAAATCTCGCAAAAGGGACGCCAGTCGTTCCGACTCCTCGTCGACGAGGCGAGGGGAGAGAATATCCGAGATGGCCCGGCAATAGGAAACAATAGTCGAGCGGAAAACAAAAAGTTGCTCCCTCTTCTCCTCTCGGCTCCTCCCGGCACCCCTTTCACGTCGCGCGGAGTTCCGCCCCTCCCCTGGCGCGCACGTCCCTTCGGCGAACGTCCTCCGGTGGAGTTCAATTATGAGCTCGGGGCATAAAAGAAATTTCAATATTACTGACAAATTTGAAAAGTTCCATAATTGATTCGTCGCGCGACCGAGGGACGAAGGGCTAGGCCGGCGCCGGAAAACAAAGGACCCGATGAGTCCGATCGACGGGATCGATTCTGAAACGTCCCCGAGATTTCCAGAAGAGGGGTTTCCAGGAGAAAGAGTAACTTCGAGACCTCTTTCTCCCTACCCTCGTGGAGATGATCTCGCCCCCACCAAGAACGCACTTGCCCTGCCCAAAAGAAATTCACCCTCTATCTTGAAAAAAAAAAATCAATCCATTATCACCGAAATATTAAAAAAAAAAAAAACGTTCCATCGTTTATTCCAGTTCATTCTAATGAAATAACAATTCCTTGAATTAACGGAATATTTCTATGGATAAATGAACTTTTTTTCTTCCTCGGCGCACGAGGTGCATAAAATCCCACCGCGTGGATGAGCATCTTCCGCGAGGAAAATCGGGAAATTCTCGAGGACGAAGAGGTGGGCGACGGAGTCCGGAAGAGGACAACACCGGACCTCGTCCCCTGGATTTATCGCGGCAATTACGAGAAGCGTAATCGATGGTCATTAACGTTGCGTTATGGGTCCCCTCCCGGGTTCGCAAGGCATTCCCCTCGTAAATCGGTGAGAGAACGATTTTTACGAGCGGCGTCCGCGAAATCGGCCCTCGTCACGATAAGGGCTCGGCCGAGGGCGGTATCTTGGTTATCGAGGTTCCAATCGAGGATGGGCGAGCGTTCCGGTGCCGTTCCGGCAGCGTCCCGGCGCCGTCACGTGGCTTCGCGGTCCCGCACCGGGGTCTCCGTCGCCGTCGCGACGCCCCGACAGGGTCGTCCCAGGGGTCTTGGCGGACTTTCTTCCACCCGGGAATCCATTCCAGGAGCGGAGAGTATCGTTCGGTCACGTAGGCGGCGCTCTCGTCAGTCACGTATGCATATCTTGGGGGAGACCCGCTGGAAACTACCCTCGCCCGAGCGGGACTCCCGAGGGAGGGACGAGAGCCGGACGTACGTGGTCAACGCGGGCCAAACTGTCGGCAAAGTTACGTAAAATAGTTAGCGACACCCAGCCGGTCTCAGGGCGGAGGGGGAGGAAACGGATGCCGTATCCCCGTCCGTCCGTCGGTCTCCGTCACTGATATATGGCCGGAACGGGGCAGGGACACTCTTCCCAGGGAGATACAGCTGGCACGTGACCGATATGCACGAGATATCCGCGATCCTCGGGGACCCCGATCGGTCCAGGGTGGACGGGAGGAGGAGGCTGGACCCTGGACCAAGGAGGAAAGAACCAGCTCCCGATTTGCCTGGATGGATGGCGCGGAAACTGAAATTTAGGGGTCGAGGGGGAGAGGTACCGAACCGATCGAAGGTGGAGGGAGCGGAGAGAAGAATCGAAGGAAAGGATCGAAGAGAGGGCGAGCACCGAGACGAGAAACTGGAGGAGATGGAGCGAAAACCGAGCTAATTGCCAGTTCGTCCGTACTCGGGCAAGGCATGCTGGTTGCTCTTGCTTGTGTTTCAAGAACGTCCCTCCCTCCGCTCCGGGTTGAACCCACAGACTCGCGGAACGCCTGCGGCGATCCCGGGCACCAACTTGGCCCTGCCAGCCGGCGGAACCGTTTTATTCCATTGACTACAACGGCAAACTTGCTCGGCCGGGCACTACCCGGGTTGCGTCGCCCTCCCTGGGTCCATGCGCGGCCCCGCAGCGGCACCCGCGGAAGCGGGCGAAACGCAACTTCGGCCCGCCACCGGGAAACGGTCCGGGTTGCGCAAGCACCGATCCGCAGGACCGCCTCGGGCTCGAAGGGCCGATCGAGAGTCCCAGGAACGCTCGCGGACGACGCTTCCGCTCCGGAACCCTCGCGGCCAAGGTCGGCGAAACGGGGCACCGGGTCAAGTCCGGGGGATCGGATGAAAAGTTTTCGCGGAGGACCCGTTAAAATATTTTTTACGATACTTGGAGGGATCCCGACTTGAGCGCGGCCGCCGCGTCGGAGGTTACCGACAGTCAAACTCCGCGAGTTCCCCCAAGTTTCGCCATTAGGAGCGGTTAAAACTTTCTTCGAAACACTTTCGTCCGGAGACCGTGAAACGAGGGAACTAAATTCTGAATATTTCCGAGGAGCGATTTATCGCCCCGGCAGAGGCCAATTATCGATTCCGAGTGGACCACTGCCCGACATCCGCTTCCGGCGCCGATCGTCCGACGTGGGCGTCGCGGCGACGCGATATTTCCCTTTGTGTCGATCGGAGTATCGAAAAGCGTGCGACTTAGATTTTCCTCATTTTCCGCGCGACGAGTCGGGATTTTTCCCCGCGACGAGGCGGAATTTTCTTCCTCCCCAAGCGCGACAAGGCACGATTTCCCTTTACCCCTCGCGACGAGTCGCGATTTCCCTTCTTCCCTCGCGACAAAGCCTCGTCGCCGAGCTAATTGTCGGCGATGAACGAAAGGTCCGGCAACTCCGGCCTCGGCACTCTCGACGTCGACACGGCAAGGCACTCAAGCTCGGTCGTCTTTTAACTCGTTGCGGTGCCTCCCAGGCTAAGCCCGTTACCCTCCCCCAGGGACCCACCCTCGCCCCGGGTCAAACATTCGTTGACTCGTTAATTCCCCGATTCGACTCCGAGGAGCCCTTAAATATGCACCCACGACCTACCCTTCTCGCCTCCACTCCAAGGGAGGTTTACAAAATATGTCCCATCTCGACGGAATCGAAAATCCATTCATAGGACGAAAGGACCTAAAATCTCAACGTAACGAAAAATCCATTCATAGGACGAAGAGACCTAAAATCTCGACGTAATAAAAAATCCATTCCTAGGACGACAGAACCTAAAATCTCGACGTAACGAAAAATCCATTCATAGGACGAAGGGACCTAAAATCTCGACGTAACGAAAAATCCATTCATAGGACGAAGGGACCTAAAATCTCGACGTAACGAAAAATCCATTCATAGGACGAAGGGACCTAAAATCTCGACGTAACGAAAAATCCATTCATAGGACGAAGGGACCTAAAATCTCGACGTAACGAAAAATCCATTCATAGGACGAAAGGACCTAACACATTGATGGCAGACCCAGAGAGCGTTATCGAGGACCGACGCGGTGACGAGTGTTCCCCTCCGTTCCCCGGCATCGAGCTGACTCTTCGGACGTTTTCCTCCCTTATCTCGAGCCAGAGGATCGTTCCAACGATCTCGAGGTCGGGCATCTCCTCCGCGTCGAGTCGTATCTCCGAGCAATCCGGTCAAGAGCGAAGCTGGCCGGCATTCCGGGACGTCTTCGCCGCGTCCGTGTACGTAATTCCCGCGGACGGTGGAGCGCGCAACGGGCAAAGTTTCGTTTTATCGCCGCGGGCGCGGGGAAGCGACGATAAAATTGATATCGAGCCGTTATACTTGGTCGATCGGCGAGAGAGAGAAAGAGTGAGGGTCTCCGTCATTCGCCGCACTGACGCTTCTCTCGCGTAATTATTAATATATCGACGAGGGCGCAAAAGGGTTAACCACGGAAGGAGAAGGAAAAGGAAAATGTCAGATTTAAGAAAAATACATAATAAGGGTCAGACATTAAATGGTCGGAAAATTGCGGTACGAGAAGTCGAAGGTGGCGTTCCGAGGTCTCCTGGTTTCGAGTCTTGCGTCTCAGGGCGCCGCGATGAGGGAGATAGCGGTCCGGGTCGAGGGCGCCTACGATGTCTGGATTAAAGGCGCATTAAGACCGCTCGGAAGGGTCCTTAATTAGATCCGGAAAGAAGCAAAGGGTTTTCGCCGAGTTGGCTAACTCGGTTTGCCCGGAGACTCCCGAGCGAAGGACTTCCCTTTGACTCGGCTCCTTCCAGCGATCCGCGGCCAAAGAGACCATCCGGCGAGACCCACCCCCTGGAAACCTCCCCATCCTCCTCCACCCCCGGGAACCGATCGTCGATACGCATGCGTGGGAGTCTATATTAAGACCCCGGTATAAACCTCCGGGTCCCGCGATCGTTCCACGGCATCCCCGGAAAGGGTTGCCGGTCCACCAGGCTGGAGTTCCGCGACTCGAGGAGTACCTAGAGCACGGAGTACGGAGAGGGAGAGAGAGAGGAGAATCTCGAAGAAGGATCCCTCGGCGGAGCCGGGCATCCCGCAAACGAGATATCCGCTCTTCGAGGTGGACGACCGCATCCGCGGAGCGTAGGACGTCCCCTTTTATCGGACAAAGTTCGAGCAATTCGGTTTTATGCGCCTCGGGCTAAATACTCGTAAGGATCGGGACGTATTCGGGAACCGGGAAGGACTCCGGCGTCCTGGACCCGGGGCAGGGGCGGATACGAGCTGCCGTAAGTGATTGGCCAACAAAACCGAGCACCGGGCGAATCTTTATGGGCGGCGCTCCTGTAACGACTGCGACGATGCCACCCTCAACCCCTTCCTCCTTGTCCTGGCCCGGCTAAACGGTCCCGCGGGTCCACTAACTTCGATAAACACTCGCCTGCCGACTTTCGCCGCACCCCCCCGGGCTCCGAAGCCGTCCTAACTGGCCCTTTAATTAGAAAAAGCGCATCCGCGGGGGCGAAATTAAAAACCGCCCCGCAGTCACCCCCCGCGAGTCTGGATATTAGGGGCGAATGCTGCCGTACATCCTCCTGTGAAATACCCGCGAAATGCTCGAAATACTCCCAAGCACCCCGAGACATAGATGGACCGTCGAGGTTATTCCGCGTGTCTCGTTTCCTGACTTCGCCGATGAGTCCTCGAGAGACTCTCAGGTGACGAAGGCGCGCTACGGTCGGCGCGACCCTAAGGAAAAAAAAATTCCTCGGACCGAAGAAATATTTTCTTAACTCAAAGAATAATTATTTTACCCAACCTGAAGCAAATTGTCACAATTCCGAATGTCGCCGAGGTAATGTCTCTTTGGTTCAATGAATTTCTTTTCTTTTTTTTTTTTCTCGGGGATGTCTTGATATGTCGATATATCGATAGTGAACGGCACAGGTGAACGTAGGAGGGCGTGAATATTTTGCTCGCGACCGAGGAGGCGAGGAGAAGACGTCGAGGTCCAGGTCGAGGACGAGGATACGTGGCGCGATCGGAAAGAGCGGGGGGGCGAAGGGGTTCTCCCGGAGGGGGGCTGGGTTCGATATAAAAAGAGGTTCGGAGGCGTATCCGCCGCCCACGCATCTCGCGGGTTTTGGCGGGGCGGTCCCGGGTGCGACGAGGGGAGCCCAATCGGCGCACCGAGACGACGCCGACGCCCACCGGACCCGGAGCGGCTACGAGGAGACGCCGGCTACCGGACCACCGAGTCCGTCCCCGTGCAACGCGCGCACGGCGTCCCGAGGGAGAGGAGACGGTGCACCTCTCCGTCCGCGCCCTTCCTCGAGGACACCCTCCATCTTGAATTTTCTCCACATCTCGACTTTCCCTGGCGGTCCCGGCATCGTTAACCAAAGAGGCGTCCTCGTGTCCTGGAGCACGATCCTCCAAAGGGATCTTACCCCCTTTTTTTTTTCTTCCATGAAAATTTAAAAATCAAGAGACGGTGAGAAAATTCCCGAAGGCGGAAAATTCGATCTTCGATAGAATGAGCGACGCGATCCCAACCCCTCCAGGTCGCAGGTGGAGGTGCGAGGGTCGTCGGCGATCGACCGGCTCCGACTCCCAGGGCATACATCCCGAAGTTCCGGGCCGCGATTCGTCGTTGGCGGAAAGTTGCGTCCGGTAAACAACGAGCGGTTACCCCTTCGATATTCCCGCCACGGTTGCGAGGAAGGTGGAAAAGTGGAGCTCGTAAACCAGACCTAGTTGTACGGCGAAGAGAGGGTGGCGCGAAGAGGGCCGCGGTTTTCAGGGTGTCCTGCACCACCAAAACTTCAAACGAATCGGTGCATCCGATTGAAACAAACAAAAAATGGAAAAATGGAAATAACTTTCAGGAATGATTTGACTCTCTGAACGCCACTTTCTCGTCACCGGGATACCCTTAGATACGTGGAGTCGCGGCTGGAAGGACCTCCAAAACGCGGAATTCTCCTCGCAGGGCGGAGGGAGGGAACGAGGTGGCCGAGGATGACAAACGGAAAACGCCGGGCCGCAGGTCCGGCCCGACAGCGGCCATCGTTCATTATTTTCCGCAACATTTAGCGGCCGCTTCAAACCGTTTCGCACTCCGTTACGCCCGCCGCGGGGGAAACTTCGCCAAGTACGTGCCACGGGACGGAAGGGAGGGACGGGGAAACCGGCCCTTTTTCGCCGCTCGGAAGGTCCTGCCAGGACTGCGAGGGACGTCCTCGCGAGTGTCGTCACCCCCCGACCCAGCCCCAGCAATTAGGACCCTCCCTGTTTCCGCGTCTTGCCGGATCCCGCCGCATCTCGCCGGATCCTGCCGCATCCTGCAGGGTCTCGCGTCGTGGCCGAGTTTTTCCAGACCCAGGACCCCCCCCTCCCGTCCTTCCCCGTTCCTCTCATCCAGACGTGGGGAGGAAGCGGCGAGTCCGAACCTCCCGATTCCCTTCCGGTTCCTCTGGAGAGGGAGGAAAGAGGGTCCTGCGATTCGCGCGGGCAAACAACCGCCAACTTTTCAGAACTCGGCTCTCGTCGCGTCCTCTAATCCCGCTCCTTCCGCCCCCGCCACCCCCCCGGGATCGAACGCGGGGGCGTAGGAGCGTCCTTCTTCGTTCGACGTCCTCCTTTTTGCCCCCGGCACGCCGAACCGTAAGTCGAGAGGAACATCACCTACCCCCGACTGTTTACGGGATTTTCTCAGGGGCCGGCCGCCCCCGGGGGGCCAGGGGGACCCAACTTTTAATCGAATTTATCGCGATGGTATTCATGAGGAAGAGCCAGGACACTCGTACGTCTTTGCAGCATGGGACTCGAAGGATGCGCTCCCGCAGGATGCATCGAAATCCGAAAATTCCATATGAAAATCTATTCTTTTAAACATTGCGTCTACATTAAATGGACCAATTTCTCAAATATTTTCAATGGGGCATTCTCCTCCGACGTGCGGAAAAAAATTCCTTTATTGGAAAAATTCGTTATTCATTGATACGGTCGATATGTATACTGAATCGATCATTGCAAGAAACGATTATTTCGTTGAGATGAAAAATTAATGTGGATTTAATCGAATCTCGTTTTCTCTGTGGATTTTCTTGTCGCGATGCGTATTTCCTTGGTTAACTATTTCCTTGGTTAAGTATTTCCTTGGTTAACAATTTCCTTGGTTAACTATTTTTCTTCATTGTCAGATGCGATTTTGGGTAGGCTCGAAGGGGAGAGGAAAAGTCGAGGAAAATGGGGAGGATCGAAACCGAAACGGGGAGAAAAGGGCCCGCAAACGGTGCGCGACGAAGGAAGTTCTCCGCAAGTCGGGCTGGCCGACATTCCGCGACGCCCGGAAGGGGGCTAATCGGAATTACAAATATTCCCTCTCGTCTCCGAAGGCGAGACCGTAGAGCGCGGTCTAATTCAAATTTCCCGAATTATAATGCACCGGGCTCGGTTTATTCGGTTACGCCTCGGGGCGACGAGACCGATTAAGCCGATTCGCGGTTTAGCTGGATCTCCCGAATTTTCCGGCCTCCCGGAAAACCGGAAAGACTTGTAAAGAGCGACCTGGACTAATTCTTCCTTGATATACCCGCCTCGTCGAAGATTTATCTCGGTGAGTACTGGACATTTCTTGCGCTAGTCCAGGAGGCGGAAATCCCCGAGGAAGATAAAAGTTCTAAGGGAAGAGTGTACGGTGGAATGGAAGGCCTCGAGGTCGGACAATTTTGAGATTAAAGCCTCGGAATAAATCCGAGCGATGGGACGCATCGGCGCTAGGAAGAGGAAGGGCCGCGACTCCATATCCATATCCACGTCGAACTCGCGCCCCTCCTCTTCCCCGTGGAGCCGAAACTTTTCCCCGCGTGTAATTCAATATGAAAACGAGGAGATTCGGAGAAGGAACGGATGTCGTACGTCCTCGTACGAGCCGAGGAGTCTCCTCGGCCGAATTACTTTTCAAACTCGATCGCGATTCGCCGATCGTCCCTGACCTCGCCACCCTGTCTGAGAACTCCCCCCAAATTTCGGGATGTCTATTTCCCCCCCCCCCCCCTCGTCAGAAGGTATTTAGAATTCGGTCGAAAAATATGTCGGTCAAACTCGCCCCGTGGTCGGTTAATTCACTAGGTGCTTCCCGCCCTCGTCCTCGAGGTGGTGGAGGGTCGTTAAGGACCGCCACGAAATCGCCGGTATAATATTAAGCGCCGAGTAAACACTATTTACTACTCCCTAAATAAGTTTAACGACCCCCTTCGCCCGCGGTCCGTTCGTTGACGAGGATGAATAATAAACCGCGACGACTGGTCGAGAGGGACTCCGTCGTTTCGACGCAGCGCGTTTTCTCCCCGGTCTCTAAAGGCCGTATCCGGAGTCCCGGGTGAGAAAAGACGCGAGAGAAAATGAAGGAAGCGCCTAGATGAAATCCTAGAGAGTCCTTTTCCCGCCCTCGATACTCTCTGCGAAAGTGGAATTTCTGGAAAAGCCGAGGAAATTCGGGAATATGGAGAGGAGGTGGGACGCAACGAGTTTCGAGGAAAAGGAAGGAAACCCGGGGAGAGAGGTCCTTCCAGCCCTCGTCCTTCGCAAGGGGTGTTCCCAGGGAATCGACCCGATCGGGACGATCGGTCCTGGGCTGGCAAGGACGAAACATACGAGCGTTAGATTAGTAGGGTCGAACGGAAAGCAGTCTCCTTATGGCACTTAAGGGCCTCCCAGGAACGGCGTTTTCCTCCATCGGTCATCCTGACCGACCCGACTCGTCCTGAGAGTCCAGCCACCCGAATGGAAGGACTCGGAGATTTCCTCTTCCAGGACCCCGCACCAGATGCGGCGGACTTGCATCGTCCCAAAAATAGTCTCTGGATTAAATCGAGCGACCGGGCGTCGTCGATTCGGTGGTCCTTAAGGACTCCGAAAGGACGATAACGAAGGACGAGGAGGCAGTATAATTCGGCAGGAAGGGAGGATCCGAACCTGACGAACGCCTTACGCTCGCCACCTACTCCACCTAGTGGGTCCAACGTAACGGCGACCACCTACGACCTACACCTTGCCGTCTGACCGGCCAGATTTACTGCGCTCTCCTGTAATTATCATCATAAAGTCGACTTTACGAGCGGTAAGGGCCCTCGTAAAGGAATGCTTCATTTCGCCCCTCGGGGCGAGGTCGAACCACCACCTACGCTCCGTCTCCGACCTCCTCCGATGCGCCCGCGCCTCGCCGAATTAAAACTTCCCGAAGGTCGGTCCCTCTTTTTATCGCCCCTCTTCCGAGAGGAAGACGAGCCCCGATTCCCTGAAGAGGACCCCTGGATAACCCAGGGGTTCGGCCCGAAGAACTGGAGCACCTGTCAGAGGGAAGAATTTAGGCTGGAGCCGAAAATTGGCCAAGAGGAAGCAAAGTGGAACTCGCCCGATTCGAGAACCACCCTCGCCCCACGGCATCGGCCGCAACTCCAGGGCGGACGCAGAATTCCCATCCCCTGCCTCGCCCATTGTCGAATTAACGATAAGGCTTTGAGCTCTCTGTGTTTGGTCCCCGACAAATGCTTTAATGCCATTATCGTCATTAGCGGCGGAACCGACGCGGATTACAATACCTAATGAACCGCCGGGCGAGGCAACTTTTCTCCGATCTTTTCTTGGGGCGCGCGCCCCCGGGAAGGGGGGTGGAAGTCGGGGGTCGTTCGCGAGTTCCTGAGAGACGAGTAAAAATAAACAAATCTATTTGTATCGCAAATGGCCACTCTCGGGACTTTGACGAGGAGGGGCTCCACGGAGAAAGAGAGAAAACGGAGGAGGGTGGACCGGACTGGTTAACTGGAATTTGCAATGTTAATTAGAACTCGTCCTTCGCGGATACGAGGGGGTGGACGGAAGTGACAAAGGGGGGGCACGCCTAAGAGGGCGGAAAAAAAAATGCCCAGGGACTGGAAGGACTCCCGAGGCGGAAATGAAATCAAGGATTCGAGGTTCCAGGATCGAGGAGGATCTTCGAAAAGGGGGGCACGCTTCGAGAGGCGAGAAAAAGGGTATTTCGGTGATAAATTACGGTCCCTAGGGCCCGGGAGCGTCGAAGGAGAGCCCGGAGGGGGGTGGCGTCCCACGGGAAAGGGGTTCACGAATGATTTGTGAATATGCAAGGCCGAGGGGGCGAATCGCCTCCGTCAGGACACCGCCGCGGTCAAGATAGCCGCGGCTCCCTGACTGCCTAAAACACGGAAAATATTCGAGTGGACGGCGGCGAATTTATCGTCCCTGCCGGCCCTAAATTTTCCATTATATCGAATCCCGGCCACGGTGGATAAATCTGCCGGAATTTATTTAAATTCCCGCCCGTAGGAATTCGTCGCCCACTTTATAGCTCCTGGTGGAGGCGCCTTTCCGCGCGGGCCCTTAAATTCCCGATTCCCATATGACCCCCTTCTAGTGCTCGAAAAACATGGAAAAAAAAAAAATCACCCTTCACGACATAAAATCGACGATAAGCTCGAATCAACTATTATTGCCGAATATAGTAGAATCTTTTATCTGGGCTCTAAATACATATAATAAATAATATAAACCCCGCTGTCGATCCATAAAATACCTTTTCAATGCTTAATACGCTATACGTTCGATTGATTCCCTCGGCGAAGGTGCAACTCGAGGCGGAAGTCGCAGCTGCGCCGTGAGATGCGTAAAAAACGCATTACGAGTTTTACGCGTTTCCCGGGTTCCGCGCTCGTGCCAGCTAGCGGGGAAAGGCGTCGACGGAACCGGGAAAACTGCATTAATCGGCTCGGCGAGAGGGGCGCCTCGGGAAAGGGTTTTTCTTTCGGTCGTTAATGCCTGCGAGGTGTTAACACCGCGGCGAGGGCCCGAACGCCGCTCCGGTAATAAAGCCCTAAGAATACAGGCCGATCGTAAAATGATAATTACAGCCGTAAAGCTAAGTGATATTGAACTCTCGATGCCGGTAAAAGCGCGGCCTACCGTCTCGGCCGGGGGAGCCAGGTGGGGCCAAGCAGCGAGGCCGCTTCCGGATATTAACCAATTAGTCGGCGGAATGGAAAAAGGCCTGCGGGAAAGAATTTCCAAATGCGCCTTCCCCCTCGACTTTCCTCCAGCCCCTCGCGGAGAGGGGAGGGGCCCACCTCCGAGCTTTCTCGAAGGAAACCGAATACTCGTAATAATAATAACCCTCCCCCGGAGAGGGCTCGATCGAATTCATAAGCAGACCCGCCCGAGTGCGTCGACTGACGAGACCAACGCGAAATGGAGTGCCTTGGCGTGATTAACGCTCGTTTTAGCTCAATTGGGATGTTAACCGCCATTTTGGTGCATCGGACTTACGTTCGAATCTTCGCGCGTCGCTTCGACGCGTTCGCTTTTCTGGGGACGCTGGGCTGGGTTTCGACCTGGATCTTCGTACCCACTTCCACGAATGACACTCGAGACGAACGTGAAAATGTTTTTTTTTATACCAATCTCGCGAAACGGAAGAAAGTATAGGTTTAAACGCGATCGGAGGACTAACGGCTGCCGCACGACCGTGACGATCTCTGCCGCTTAGGAAGCGCTACCGGGTTCCGCCGCGCGAGCACAGATGGCGCCACCGAGAGATACGGGAAAAGTGCGCGCGAGAATATGAAAGAGGGAAAAATTAACGATTAAGGGGTAGATCGAAAAGGAAGAAGAGAATTATATTGCATTATAGGGAAAACATCGCGCTACTTAATGGGAATAAACGTAGCTTGAGTACATTTCGCGATACAAGTTGTGTGTAGAAAAATGACGTGTATCGCGAGGGATGAAACTCCCCCGAAAAAGGAAAAAGAGGGAAGCCAAGCGGCAGAAGTCACACGAGCGCCGTTTAAAAATCCAAAAGAGACCAAGACGCGCGCCCCGGGAAAAGTTGCGACCTCGGCCCGAATGGTAGAATTGCCACGGTGGATCAGGGAAGGGAACTCTATAAAATGCACCCTACCAGGCCAACCCCTTTTCCCGAATAACCGTCATCTTCGGCCTCACGCTACCTCCCTCTCGGGCCCGCACCCGACTACTTTCGTCGCGTCCTCGTCGGGGACGAGCGACCCCTTGGCTACCTCCCCTAGGCCGGGGTGCACCTGTACGTCGGCAAACTTCTCGGCAATTTCGCGCCCTTCGCGCCCCCCGGCGGCCCTCTCGCCCTCCAAATTATTCATCGAGACTCTAGACCCTAACGAGTCCCGTCCGAAACTCGACCGCGCCGTGGGACCAGGGTTGGGACTGGAGCGACGACTCGGCGACCGGATGCTCCAGGGCCAGGCGAACGGGTCCGGATCGGTCCCAACTGGCGCATAATCCACTTTGCGTCCGCGCTAGGGCTAATACGGTAATGCATCGGAATCCGCACTCCCCTCGGCAGGAGGACCTCTTCGAGGAAGGCAGTTCCGCCGCTCGTAAAGCGGGTTTAAGTAATTCCCGATAGAGCGGACCGGAGGTCGGTCCCTGCGTCGAGACTTCCTCGCGGCGACCGCGGACACCGAATTTCGATTCTGACGTCGCGAGGAAGTAGGAACCGGTGGAATACCCAGGACCGGAGAAAAACCCTCCACCCGCGCGGAAGCCGCGCTTCCACCCCAGCCAGACGAAGATCGGGTTTCCGAGAGTTTGCTGGAGTCCCGGTAATAAGACCTTCCGTGATGCCTCCCGCGGGAACGGGATGCATCGGTCGTCGGGCTTCGCTCGGGAAACCGGGATTCTAACCCGGCATCGCATTCGGACCCGTGCGCTGCAGCGAGATTTTAACCTCACATAGTTTTTTAACGCGTGCAGCGACTCAGCGCGCTGCATCTCCAGGTCCTTCATCGGACAGACTCCCTGACGTTTAATCCACCTGAGATAATTTCCGGCATAATCGCGCGCACCGATTGGTTCCAGGATTCGAGGGCGCACAAAGCAGGACGCGCTTCCTGGAGGATGCTTCCTGGAGGACCCTGGCCCGGGAAAGCCGGCCTCGTCGGAAATTGTTCGGCGCTCTTCAAAGCGCGGAGTGGAGACACCCCGGAGGTCTCCTCGAGGGTGGCGGAGAAGACGACCCCCGACACCCCCGGGCCACGCGATCGCAATTCACCCCCTCGGCCCTCGCACCCCGGACAATATTCCCGTGGTAATCTCCGCGGAGTACTTAAGTTAAATACGTTAGGCCGATCCTCGGAGGTTTTTCTTTTGTCTCGGCGCACCTCGGCGTGGCGGTCGCGGCGAGCAATTTATGGCTTTAGAAAAAGGGAACAAGGGGTCGCGCCGAATCCGAGGGAGGCCCTTCGCTCCCTCGGAGGGTCAAACTTCTTGCGAGCCATAAAGAGGATTCCCGGTCATTAGATCGTTTTGTAGAGGTCTTACGTCCTGCCGATCCTGGCGAAACCTGTCCTGGGACACTTTTTGTCCCGGCCACCCTTGGCCCTTCTTCCGTTATTTCGAGTCGTTTCCTTTTAAGAGGATCTCCGCCGTCGGTTCGGTCTCACCTCATCCCTGGTCCAGTTACTATCTTACGTCCCACGGTGAACGACTTCCCTGGGAACCGTGAATTTCCCTCCGAGGTGGAGGAAAAGGAGGTAGACGCCAGCTCATCGCCGGCGTGCATGCCTTCATTTAGCGTTTAGGGTACCTCCGCAATTAAGGCCGGGCTTGCGGAAGATACTGGCTA
The DNA here is from genome assembly GCF_000612105.2 of Orussus abietinus. Taxonomy (NCBI): domain Eukaryota; kingdom Metazoa; phylum Arthropoda; class Insecta; order Hymenoptera; family Orussidae; genus Orussus; species Orussus abietinus. The sequence continues at coordinate 1,019,863 of NW_019394714.1, forward strand.
ATCCCACCTGATATAAGGCAGAGCGGCTGCCTTTTAATCCTCGGGGTTAATACGCGCGGCCCCTCGTCGTCGGCGTAACTCGTGAAAAAAGTATTAATTAAACATTAAGCCGCCGGCTCGACGTGGGAAACAAGCGGAGGCGAGACCTTAAGGGGGCTCCGCGGTGGAACGGAGAAACGACCTTTCCTTGCACTCCTCCTCCGAGGAAATCCCGCCGACCGGGGAGGCGAAACCTCGACCAGAGGTTGGAGTCGAAGAGCGAAGGAAATCCGGAAAAGGAACGAGCGGAATCGCTGGGGGTGGAGGTAAATCCGGGGCACCAGGACGCGAGCGAGCGAGTCGTGATTTCAGGGTGGCCGACCACCATAGATCACCGGCTCGGAGCAATTGAGTTAGGAAGGAAGGAACCAGTTCGGCAAACACTTCCCCCGAAAATTTATGGGTTAAAAAAGTCCGAGAGGGTCCTCCACTTTATCTGTAATGTACCGATCTTGCCTTCCTCGAGGAGCTCCGCGCCGGCTTGCGGACGGGAACGCTCCGCCCTGGCGGACGCGCGACCCGCGCCCATGATTTACGTCGACGTGGCCACTCTTTCGAACCCGCCAACCTATTTCCAGAGCCTCCGTTTAGACGAAATCCACCCGTCGATGCAACGAGATATCGGCCAGGTCGGAGTCGCGTCCCCTTTGCCAGGACAGGATTTATGCCGAGGAGATCCACCGAAGTCTCCTCCTCGGTGGATCTCCGAGGGGGCCTAGAATAAGGGTGCGGAACCCCCCTCGCGTTCGATCCAGGGATCGATTCCGGAGCGGAAAAAACAATCCAGGGTCCATCGATCCACCCCCACGTGGGGTCGTACCCTCCAATTAGGCACCCCCATATCGCTACCCTTCCTCTCGCCTATATCCACCCACATGCTAAAGATGCACTCGCATGTGAACGTCTGCCCCAGGGATCGCTCCTCTGGAGACGGCGAGCCCCCACCATGGCTTTGTCCACCGATCTCGCGGGGGATAAATCTCCGGCGCGGAACTTCCGGAAGATACCCAACCGACCCCTCGGGTTCCTCTGCAGGAAAGCGGTACCCTGAAGAGGACGGAGGTCCGAGAGAAAATTCAGAGACTCGCGGCTCGTCGGATCCCGATCGGGGCCGGGACACCGCACCTCGGGGATTATTTCCTCGAGGGGGGAGGGAAGGGATCTTTGGCGCATCTGTCGGGCAGGATAGCGCGATTACTTATGCTAGCCGCGCCCTCCTCGGCCCGGCTTCGAGCGGCACCCGGAGAGACCGTAGCCGAGGTTAGGGCGGCAAGTTAACGCGAACGTATAAATTAGCGGACATCTTAGCAGGCCGCTTGCAACTTAGTCACGTAGTGGGTTTAAACTTGACAAGAGAGGATTCCGCGCGAAGCCCACCCCCGTCACCTGGTCCTGGGACGATGGGGCCAGGGGACCCCTTCGGGACGCGTCGATTTCCGGATATCCAGATTTCTGGACGTCCCGACTTTCGGATTTCCGCGTCCAACCCGAATTCTCGCGCTACCCTCCGCCCCTCGAAGGAACCCCCTAAGGAGGTACGTCCACCGGCGCGACCCCATGGCCGGATCGCGATAGGGAAGCGACGTTTATCCGGCGTTTTTCCTGGATGATCGCGCGGAGGGGCCGCCCCTCCCCCGGGGGCACCTATCGATCCTCGTAATTCATTCCTCCAGGACGGACAAATCGTTCTTCCTCGATCTCGGCTCCTGGCAGGGAGGCCGGGCGCCACTTTGAGAACTTTCGATTTATGGGACGTCGCCCTCCCGGGGGACGCGGTCGAAAAGGGCGGCGGAGGGTGGAGGGCGGCCCGGGGGTTGCGGTCGGAGCGACAGGGCGCCCGATTAGGTGCACGACGTCCGCGTCCGAGAGGAACCCTCGCGAGGTCTCGTCCACCACCTCTGGACCCCCATCCAGGGTCCAAGATCGCCAACTGCGAATTGAAAAGTCCTCCCAGGAGGCTCGACGTCCCCAAGAAATTCCAAAATGGCGGCTCGACTCCGCGCCCTTCGACTTCCCGGGGAAGGCACCCCCTAACCCGACGCCATCACGGTAATTGCACCGTGGGCGCACCAGTGATTAATGCCGCTTGTTATTAGGACAAGACGCGAAGACGTTCCCAAGATGGGCCCCGTCAAAGGGTTGCTCCCGTCCGGCGACACCATTAGGTGGATTCCTGGGGACAAAAAATCGGCCCGCCCTCCGCCGACGAGCTCGCCCGTCAAATTAACTTCTTTCACCCCCGGAGTGGATTCCGGGAATTCCTGAGACGTCGAAAGGGCCGAATTTTCGAGGGAATCCCTTGATTTTCCCGATGAAAGGAGCGGACGAGGTCCAGGTGGACCTTTAAAATCGTCGCGCGATTCCGGGGGGGTTATTACCCCCCGATAGGTCTCCGGGTGGGACAATGTTTCGTAATAATTAATGAGCGACAGGCCGAATAGATCGAGGCCGCCCTTAGAGGGCTCGCTCGAAAGGGTGAGCTAAGAACGCAGAAGGGCTACCGTCTCGCCGCGCCCGGCACGCGCGGAATGCCTCCTCGACGCGCGTTATTGGCCGCGTTTATCATGCGTCCTCTCCGGGAAAATCTTCGCGGTCATCCTCGGGCCGAAGACGCGGCGGCATTCCACGGCGGAAATGGGGTGGCGCAGAGAATTTTCCCGAATAATTTCCGCGCGGAGACCGGCGGATTAACCAGCGATTTGCGCCGAGGCCGTCCCCTTCCGGCTACCCTGGAGCCGTCCTCGAGGTCGGATTTAATTATGTCTGGAATTCGGCGCTAATTAAGTTCGATCGAACGAATCCGCGTTGCAGGAACCTCGGGGGCCTCGCAAAACAAGGATACCGCGGACATAATGCAAATTAAATCCCCCCACCCCAGACATGGTCGGCTGGGTTTTCTTTCCCGAGGCAATGACGAGTCGCTTCTCCGCGAGGGTGTCGTGGCGGAATCGAAGGAGGTCGCGAAAGTCGATACCCTAACCTCAAAATTCAAGGGAGAGCGACTGCGAGATCCTTACGGGGAGTCTCCCTTTCCCCGCGTTCCGGAATTTTCTTACCGACATCCACGGAATCAATCCAGAGATCGAGTCACACCTCGAAGAGGATCTTCCCACGAGGGGCAGACCTCTAATTTCCATCCGCGGTTGATTTCTCGCCGACACTTTGGGAGGCGCCGATCGCCCCCCCGATTTCCGCAAGGAGGGTTGCCGGCGAAATTCCGCAGGAGACCCGTCGACGGATCGTCTCCTCGAGAATGCGGCGACTCATCGCTCGCCTCGCCTCCTCTAGGGCCAGCCCTCCTTGCCGGGGTATATGCAAATGAGTCGCCGTATTCGGACCTCGCGGGGGGTCGCGCACTTCCGCTCGATGTTTGACTTGGACGGGGATACATATTTCAATCGGCGGCCAAGGGACTCCAGGGGCCAGGACTTGTTTGCCGGTGACCGGGATTCGATATTCATCCAATCACGAGTCGGTGTTTACCCGAGGCCGGAGAGAAATAACCGCAAAGAAATTACGCCGCGGTGCATACCGCGGAGGGAATAAAATCCGAGGCCTCCCCTGGCTGGGATTAAACCGCGACTTCCGGCCTAGAGGATGCCGAAAATCTTGGATGTTTCCTCGACCCTCCGTCGACGGAATCCTTCCAGGGGATGCGGATTTCCCTCCGGGGGCCGCGGATCCGCGGATTCGCGAAGGCGCGGTTTACCCGCGGGCCGGTCGTTAGGCGGGATAAAACACCGTAGAAATTGCGCGATCGAGTAACGGTTTAATTAACTCGCGGGCAATTAACCCCTTCTCCTGGTGCAGTCCGACCTGGGATCGTCTAGGGGTGCAGTCAGGGGTGCAACCCCCGATTTTATCGGCGCTTTTTCCCCGCGGCCAGGTTTTCTCGCGTGCAGGCCAGGAACGCACCTCCCGGAAGCGGTTACTGCCGCGTAGGCGGCCGATTTAACGACGAGTGAATAATTACCGGGGTTTACGGCCTAAACCGGAGGTTTAGCGAGAGCTTCGAGCGCCCGTGCCTAGCAGTCATATTTACGGTCCGATTATGGCAATTTCGGAGCGACCACCCGGGGAAACTGTTGCCGAGGCCCGCCACGTCTAATCGGCTCCCACGCCTAATAGAATCCAATCCTCAAATCGCCGATAAAAACGCGTTACCAAAGGTTACCCAAGTACAACGTCCCCAAGCATCCCCGTCCCTATCAAGGTACCAGCGCCAGGAATGAATTCAAGAACAAGGTCCCCGGTCGACAACTCCATCCCCGTCGAGGTATACGGCCCTGGTGCATGGTGGATGGCCTCTCGCGAGGAGACGCGCGTGCCATCGAGCAATAACGGCCATCTCGACCTGGAAGAAGGGCTCGTTAAAGGGCCCAGGTCGAGTAGACTTCGGGAGGAAAGTCGCCTAGATGGCCCGCCATCGCGGGATTCCAAATTCCGGATTCTTGGGCCTCTTCCAGCCGAGGGGTTCGGAAAGAGTCGCGACCTGATCCTCGACCTCGCGAGGAAGCCAGGGAACCTTCGGGGGAAAAGTCGGCCCTAGGACCCGGGGCGAGTGTTCGGGCGTCGAAGCCCGGCCTCGTGACAAATAGAAGCTTTGTGCCGCGACAATGGGGAGTTTATTTCCGGGCCGGCTGGGGCTACAATGTAGGCACTATACCGTAATTAAATTCCCAAACCCAAGGATTCGGAGGTTAGGTACGGAAAGGGGTGCACGGGTGGCGGGGGTTAAGGCGGGGGGGGCGGTCAAGGGACAAAGGTGGGGAAGGGGCGGACCTTGGCATATTGCATGCTGACCTGTCCGAGCGGCGCCATATTGTTTGCCGTATGTTCCTTCCTTCCTTCCGTCCTCGCCCTTCCGCCACTTCCGGGCCCCTGGGGGGGGCTCCGGGATTCCGGCGTCGATGAGAGGACGGGGGATAAAAGGAGCCAAAGTCCTGGGGATCCTGGAGCTTAGAGGGTCGCGGGCTCGCGCTCGTTAGATTGGCTGCTTGTTAGGCTCCGAGGTGGGATAAGGCGATCCATAATCGAACCTGCTAACCGAGGTATCGCGGGGGGTCTCGCTCTCGAGGGGGGAAAAGAGCCGAAGGGAGAGGACGCGTCTGATCCTTCGGGATGAACCGGCGTTAGGGAAACTTCCCCGACCTCGCGGGCGACATTCCCGCGAAAATCGCGACCCTTTTCCCCCCAGCTCCCGAGATTGATAGGAGTCGCTGGAAGATGAGTCGAAGGTCGGCGGTCCGTTCTCCCCCTCGCCCCCTCCTTCCGCAGCCGCCATCGGATCGGATTTACAGGAGAGGTACGCGTAATTGAATCGATTGCTTAGATAAACGAAGCACCCGGAACCGGCAAGGGGGGAAGGGCAGATGGACAAAGCATTCCTCCGGCAGCGAACGCGAACTACCCCCGACCTCGCCAGGACTCCCCGGCGATTTCCCAATAGCAAACGCCACGACTCCCTGGACCCGAAACTTCGCCGCCGTTTCCTGCGCCACCTGGACCCGGGGTGTTTCGATTGGGACCGCCATTTTGGGGGTCGCCGACGTCACCGTGTTCCTGATTGGACCTGGATCGTAGGAGTCAGGGGTGACGATCAAATCGAGGCCCTCCGTTGGGCCTGGGATTTTTTTTAGGACCACCTTGAGGGCCCTTGGAGGGTGGAGGTTCTTTCTACGTCTTTCTAGGTGGTCAGCTCAAGGGGCTGCGGACCCGACGCGGTCGGGCAACGCGCGGAGCCCCCGGGAGTTGTCGAGCCAGGGGGTGGGTTAAAATGAAAGTTGGAGCCACGGCTTGTCACGGCAAATCCGGCTTGATTAAAACACCGCAGGAGGAGTCCCTTACCCCTTTCTCGCGTCGGCTCCGTCCCGGCCCCTTCTTATTTCGGCCCCCGCGCGGATTCGACGGCGTCGCGGCGCCCCCTTATCGCCCCCTCCTCGCCGACAAACCACCCCTGGCGTTCGCCCCTCGGCCGCGGCCTACGTATAATCTTAATGCAGTCTTACGCGGAGCGGAACGGGGCTATATTTCATTATAACCCCGCAGCCTTTCCGGCCCGGAGAGAACCCTTTCCGGAGAAACCCGAGTGGAAGCCCCGAGTTTGCCAGGAGATATCGAAAGGGAAGCGCGGATCCGCGCCACCCCGGAAAAACGGAAGGAGCGGGTCTAGGACGAGAGGGTGGATCCAGGCGAAGGGATCCTCGGTTCCTCGGCACCGTCTTTGATAACTAAGATATCTAGGTTTTTCGATCTTTACCCGGTGATCCGTCTTGATTACCCTGTAAGCGATTTCATGGCGGGCTGTACGAACCGCCAGCGGAATTTCGAGGGTTGACGATCGATTTCAACGGCCACCGTTGGACCCGTTGTCTCCGGAGATGTGACGGATCCTAGGGGGCAAAGTAAAACCCGGGGTAGATGGGGCGAGTTCCGGTAGTAAGGCCCCTAAGATGCCGGTCCCCGGTAGCCGTGAGCGTCGGTGAGTGGAAACGGTCGCGCGGCGTTACCGTCGAAGGGTGGTCGCCCAAGAGGCGCGGAAGAGGGTTGGGAGCGAGGGAGGGCGAACCGGGGTGTATTTACGACGTTACAATGCCCCACGGGCTAATCCTCGCCCCGAGCCGCTCCGAAAGCTCCTCTCTCTCTCGCCTCTCGATGCGGCACCGGCGTCTTCCGCCCACCCGCCACCCACTTTCCGCCCACCCACCGCCCACTCGCCTCTCCGAGTCCACCCGACGGTATCGATCTTCGACCGCTCGAATTCGAGTCAATTCATCCCCCTGGCCGACCCTGTCCTCCTTTTTCTCCCGATTAAAAATCGAGAGAACGAATTTAATCCTTCGTTCAAAGGAATGGCCCGACCGTTCGATTTTGGCACGGGCCATCGTCTCGGCTCGCCCCGGCCGCGAGGCTCCAGACTTTCTCACCGTAATTGACACAATTTTTATAAACCCCACGAGAGCCCTTCCGAGGGTTACTCTCCTTTTGTGCGTTCACCGACACTTCCCCCGGGCTTCCGCGCGAGAGGGTCTCTCTCTCCGTGGAACGACGATTCCCCTCCTCGCTATGTACGCCCGCTCATTCATAAAACGACCCTCCCTGACTCGACTTGGCTCGACTTGGCTCGACTTGGCTCGATTCGATACCCTACTCGACTTATTTTGGCTCGACTCGATATCATTTTCTGGGGAATCAGGTCTCAAAGGACCCGTCGACCAGGCGGGGAAATCGAAAACTACCCCTTGCTCGACTCGCCCAATCCGACCGGGGAACGCGGCTACATCGGAACAGTCCCGGAAGGGTCGGTCCTCGAAAGCAGAAAAAGGTGTCGTTTCCCTGCGTCTCCCCTCGCTAAGGCTCGCGGTAAGAAGCGGCGACCCTTTCGAGGGCTCGCCGTATGGGAAAAAGGAGTAGCGGATCCCGAGGGTGCGGCACGCGCACGCACAGCCAGAGAGGATGGGGAGGAAAAAGAAGCGGGCGCCCTCGCATCCCGGGGGACCCGTGGGAGGATGCGAGGGTGCCGAGGGCTCGGAGGTGAGTAGTCGAGGCGAGCCAGACCGTAAGTATTAAATAAATCTCTTTAAGCGGATTAGGAGCTCGGCTTTCCGGTATTTTAACACCGCGTTTTCACCTTTAACGCCGGATTAGTCCAGCCCCAAACAGATTCTTCGACTCTCGTCGCCTTGGTAAGAAAAATGGCGCAGACTCGCCGACCTCCGATGGGATTTTCTGACCCCCCCCACAAAAACGTAACCCTACATTCCAGGACAGGAAGACACCCTCGAAAATTCTCAAAAGAGCCCCCTGATTTTTTTACGCAGCCCCGTAGCCCTAGAAATATCGAGGTTTGCGTCCACCCTGGAAATCCCCCAGGTCGCTAAGAAAAATCTATGGGAGAATCTCCGTTCCGTAAAATCTAACGTATAAACCCGGGAAGTACCATCTCCATAAGTATTTCCTCGCGTTTTCCCAATGGCGGGCGTTACTTTCATTAAACCTCCCTTATTCTCCGATCAGGGGGAAGGAAATTCGACGCTTGGAATAAGCGGCGAGAGAGAGAAGGAAAAGGGAGCGATCGGTGGCGCCATCTCTCGAAAACGGCCGCAACCGGATGGCGGGGGCGCAAGGCGCGTCGTTATTGATTACGCCGAAAGTTTGTCGCGCACTTTGCTCTACGTCGTTGTTGTCGGCGTAGACGGCGATGCTGCGTCAGATTTCCGAAACTTTTCGACGGAGCGTCCGACGTCACGAAAGCGCCTTACCGTGGGAGAGAGAGAGAGTTGACACCGGAAAACGATACACTTTTCGCTCGACGCGTCCCCCTACCTCCTCTCGAGATCGCTGCGACAAAGCGGGAAGAAACGCGGGAACATCTTAGACGAGCACCCTCGTATTTAGGACACGAAGAGACGAAACTTTCCCGACGTAGATCATAAAAACCCCTAAGAAAATCCCCCTCAAAATTCGTCTCTACTTCTCGAGAAGAAACACAAGAAAAAAAATCTTCAAAAAAAGTGGAAAACCTAACTAGCCGGGATTTCCCGAAATCGTTCCTAACCTCATTGGGCTCCATCTGGCGGCGGATTTGCACACCAGGTGCCAAAGGCGAAACCTGCGAGCCCTGGCATTCCAGATCGGCGAAGCTAGCCGATAACTCGATAACGATAGGGGGGAAAGGAGTCCGGGAAGAAGCAACGACGAAGGCAAGGAACGGTCCGAGAAATCTCCTTCTCTCTCTCGGAGGACTTTATCTTATTCAGACGCCTCGGTGCCCTCCCTCGTGGCGGAACGTCGCGAGGGGGAATAAGGGGGTGGAAAGGGGGCGGCTCGCCGTCGGCTAAATAGCTAACTTCGCGCAACTATCCCAATAGATTATGATTATTGTGGAGGAAAGCTCTGATTTATGCAATTATCATAAATTTGGCCCCATCCCCGTTCTGCCACCTTCCGTATGCTCAAGGCGCTCTCCTACACCTCCTCCATTCAGGGGATTTCAATGGCAAGGCAAATTATTCGCCGGTAATGCCTGGCTCGGCACGCGAGTAAAAATTCCCCCTCGACCCCTCGGCTCCCCCACGACCCCTGAATCGCCCTTTAGGGAGGCGCCGACGAGATTCCCGGAGGAGAAAATCCCTTTTTCGTTTTTCGATCGAGAGGTCCCGGGGTGGAAGGCAAAAAGCCCCGATTTAACGTCCTTGTCGCGAGTTTTCGACCTTCCGTTAAGTATGGTAGTTGGGGCCATTAACGCCCGCCTCATCCGCGCCGCGTTTCGCATTTTGGATTTGTGTAGCCCTCTGGATACGTCCCGGCTTAACGACGGCGATAAACTCTCCGGCCGGCAATTCCGAGCCGAAGTAAACGCGAGTAACTCTGGTTTCTAATCCTGGGAAGTCCAATCGGGAGTCCCGATCTCCATCTTCCCTGGGCACGCGCTCGATCGCGCCTTCCTTTTCTATCGGAGAAGGACGAACGACAGCGAGGCGCGCCTCTCGCGGCGAAACGGCAGACCTTCTCGCGGAGCTTCGGCGGTCGGTAAGGAAGCTTTCCCCGAGACTCTAACCGAAGGTAAGTTCGAAGCCGAGCACGATTCCTTCTAGGGATAAAATCCATTTCTCAGCTAGAATCCTCCAAGGCTGGACCACGGTTGATACGGAACCTACTGTATCTCCAGGGGAAGATGCACGTGGTGCAGTGGGAGATAAATTCCAACCCGACGCGTACTCGGTTCAAGAGCACCTCCACCAGATGGTGGCACGCAGACTCTGGTCTCCGGTTATCACCCACTTCGCGCTTGGTAACCTCGGGGTATCAGCGACGGGGAATCCTCAGGTCGGTATCTAGGAAGTTACCATCCGTGGTACCGCCTTTTGCCGAAAGGAAGGGGACTTCCGATGTACTCGACGATCCGAGAAAGGAGTCGAGCCGTCCACCTCCAGGGGACCTCCCGGGGGCGGCCTCAACCCCAACCCCGACCTCGTGGCCCGGGACGAGAAGAAGGGAGGGGTTCCCGTTGATCGCGAAACCATCCCACTAAAACTTTCCCAACTTCCCCTCCGCGGGCGCTCGAGAGCCGCCGGGAACTTCGTAACAAAGTTTAAAAATCGTTACTCCCTGCCACGAGAGAGGCGCACCGTCCCGTTCCCCGATCCAACCGGGGAGCCCCTTTGTCCCCGCCGTCCGACTCGTTTCCGCATCCTCCAGAGTGCGACGCGGGAACAACTCCGATTTTCATCCAATTCCCCTCCGGTTTTACAAAAAGCCACCTCTCGTCCTTCCCGATTTTCCTAATAATTCTTCCCCGATTTCCGCTAAAACCCACTTGGTCCTCTCCCACTTCCGACCGATTTTCCTCCGACTTTCGGGCGACTCCAGGACATCGATCCGATTTTCCCCCGACTCGCGGACCACCGTCTCGAGTCGGGAGACCTTCCTCGATTCGCGGGGAAGAACGACGACGGGGGCGGAAATTCGGGCAATATCGAGCGCCATAAAGTCGGCGTTAAGCGCCGGTACGGCTTGCGGTGCAAAAAGATACGCGACTAACGGCTCCGCTCGATCGCCAATACGCCAGTAAAGTTCGAAATGATCTCCCCGGGCCCTTATTACGAGCAATAATAACTACGCCGTGTCCTCGTCTCGTGTTCCGCGGCGTTTAAAATGGTCGATAAACGGCGACTGTGACAAACCGGAGCGTCAGCGTTCTGGCTCCCTTTGGCCGGTCAGTTCCCCGCTTAACGTCCCGCGATCTCGCGCCGATTTTTCCGACCCGCCGACGTCCCCGGCAATTTCCTCCGCTTCCCTTTCGGCTCGACTCCCGGAAAAGCAAATTCAACCTTCCCGTTCGAGGCCACCGGCGCGCGGACAATTGGAAATCTGGGGAAAATCGAGGCATGCCCCCCTCGCGCGGCTTCCTCCACCGCCGAGGTCTCGGAAACGGTTCTGATCGATCCGCGACGAGGAAACAGCGATCCGCAGTGCGCGCAATGCTGCGACGTTTCTTTTGCCCCGATCGCCCGACTCGCGAGGAAGATCCGAGGGACGCCGATCCGATCCATCGAGAGTAAATTCGATCTCTGAGCCGCTGAGACACCATAAACGGCCCAATATCGACATACTGATATACCGATCTTCGGAATCATCGGCCCACCCCGACGGATTTGACTTCCACCCCCCGGAGTAAACGCCCACCAAAGACGCGGACCCGATCGGTAATTAACGGCGGACAAATATTTAACGATCCGACATTTAATCCTCCCAGGGTGGAGGCGCGTCGCGAGCAATATCGAGTCTTTCCTCCGAGGTAAAATCGCCCGGAAGCTGCGTCGGATCAGCGGCCTGCCAAACGATCCCTTATCCCCTGTCGATTGCGTCGCGACGCTCCCCGAACGAGGGCCTCGGTAATCCGGTCTTATTATCCAGCCGTACCCCAGGATAAGAATCGCGCAAACGGAATAACCGGGTTCCGGCAAGTGGACACCCTCTGGGTATCGAGCACCCCGGCACGCGCGGACTAGGGTCGATTTTTCTCGACCCGCGATCAAGAATCGTAAGATCTACGGATCGACCTAGCGTCGATTTTTCTCGACCCACGATCAAGAATCGTAAGATCTATGGATCGACCTAGCGTCGATTTTTCTCGACCCGCGATCAAGAATCGTAAGATCTATGGATCGACCTAGCGTCGATTTTTCTCGACCCGCGATCAAGAATCGTAAGATCTACGGATCGACCTAGCGTCGATTTTTCTCGACCTGCGATCAAGAATCGTAAGATCTATGGATCGACCTAGCGTCGATTTTTCTCGACCCGCGATCAAGAATCGTAAGATCTACGGATCGACCTAGCGTCGATTTTTCTCCACAATGTATGGTGCGTGTGCAACCACCGTAGTTATATAGGGTCGAATGATCATTCTGGATGACTCACTTTTTTCGGAGTTGGATGCAGCACTTGGACCGGCACTCGTCGGGGGGCGACCACGCCGGGGGTTGTTTGCCTCCTGGGGGGCGAATCGCCTCCGTGGCTCGCCGGCAGCTCCAGGAGATGCCGGATGGAATGGTTCTGCCTTGTCCTCTTCGACGCCATTCTGCCGACACAAACGTAACGCGTTCACGACCCGCAAGGAACTCAAACCGTCCCGATACGGCTCCGAAAATCGAGAGGTCGCGAAATTACGCGATAGCACGTCATCCCGAGCCCCGAGACTCACTTCGGTAATTTCAAAGAGTGATAAGAACAAGCGATCCCACCGCGAATTTGCTCCAAGCTTATCAGCTGGTATGACGCTTGAAAAAGCGCTGGCGAATGATCTGTGAAGTGATCTCCGACAAAAGTCCCAATTTGTTTCTTGTGGACGCGTAGAGTTCGTAATTCGGGATTACGGGACGGAACAAAGAGGGACACGCGATTTCCAAGTTCGCCACCGCTTCGGTCCTTCTTTAAAATGGGAGGAAAATCCGGGATCGGGGGTTCTCGGAACGGAACTTTTGCATCTAACTTCCCCACCGGGGGGAGACCGGCGAGGGAAGTTTCCTGGGGGGGGCGAAAACGGGAGCGCGAGGAGGAGGAGGTTCATTTCGACGACGCTAAGGCGCCGCTTTTAGGGGAGGACGTAAGGTGGTAATGCGTCCCTAAAATGTCTGGAATGGAAAAATGTGGAGGATAAATCTCTGGTGGATATGCCGCGGAGCTCGCTTTTGGGCCCCCTTAAGGGAATGCGAAAATGGCATCCGAGGGTCAGTCGTTCGCGACACTTTCCTCCGAACTGTCTAACGAGTCGCTTCAAACGCTTACCACGTTAATATGGACAGGAACAAATATTAAAAAATTGAAATTTCACGAGAGTCGAGACCTTCCTTATGGCCTCCGTATTCAGGGGGTGGAGTTTCAAACGACTCGGTACACCCAGTTCGGAGCAGCTTTATGAATAAGACTTCATGCCACTTTGACGTCACCTTAAGGCGCGTCTCCTTAGGTCACCCCCTTAAGGCGGCTCCTTAAGGTCAGGGACGAGCGTCAAAGTCGGTAACGCGTCTTGGGGTGAGTCGGAATCACAAATGACGACTCGGTGCAAGGAACGTAAGGGCGCGTGCGTCGCATCGAGTACCCGTTCCGGCAAGCCTCTCATCGAGCGTATACAGCACTGTAGTTGGAATCTCTCTCTCTCTCTACTTTCCGATCTTCGGAGCTTTATTCCTTCCCAAGTGGCGCCACATCCGCGCTCCTGGAAACGGCCCCAAAGGAGTCGTTCCCGAGGCAATCGCGAGGAGTAGGCCCCTCCACCCGAAAGATCGGCGTCGCGATCCCATGGAGTCGACAAAAAGGTGTCAATTTACGGACCGATCGGGGTTTAATCGGCGATCGGCACCCAGGAAGCGGAGGGCGTCGCGGTTTCCGAAGCGAAAGCACAGGCTGGATTTTCCCGAATCTCGAAAGCGCGGATTAGAATTCTCGCGATTTCCGGAAAATCTCCAGGTCCACGGGCCCCGGGCGATCTCCGGCCGACTTTAACGCCGAGGCGCTCGAGTAATTTACCGCGACGGAATGAACTTTTCAGTTTTACCGAAGTTCCCGGCCAAGTTAACCGCACGCCATCGTCCTCCCCCGTTCCGTGGGGTTCCGGGGAACGGAACCGAGGACGGTCCGCCCTGCGCGAAAACTTGACTCGGCCAACTTTTTAACTGCGCCAAGTTTCCCAGCAGCCGAGTGCCTCCCCGCGATAGAGCGAGGGGTTGGAGGGGCCCCCCGGACTTTCCGCGATAAATAATTCCACCCCGAGGGAACGGAACGGCGAGTTCGGCTAAAAATACCGGCTAAATGAAATATCACCGGCCCACCTCTGCGAGGAACCGTCCGAGTATTCCGAAATTTCCTCGGACGACCCCGAGCCCCCTTAACGTAGCTGCTCTCTCATACAAATCCCCCTCGGACCCAGAGGAACGTCCAACCCTTTGATTCTCTCTTTCAAACTGTCCCGAGCGTGGAGCCAACAAGTGGACGCGCGGCTTAACGCGTTCCCGGAGAAAATCCGGGCTCGCGTTGGAAATCGACTCCCCGGTCGCTCCTTCGTTATCTCCCGGGGGTGGGAAAAGTTCCTTCCGCCGGGTATGATCCGACCGTCCGGACAAAGCTTCCCAGGAAACCCATCCGAAGTTCGTCGTGTCGAAGTCCGACGGGGGTGGGGACGCATGCGCGGGCCGGGTCCTAAAAAAGCGGGGTGGCGACGCGCTTCGAGGAGTCCCAAAAGCCCGGCAGTGTCCCGGCAATGGCCGACAGGGGTTCGCCAGTCGGCGATCGTCCGTCGACGGGGGAGGGTCGGCCGCCGCGAAGCGCCGCGAGCCCTCCGCCGGAGAGCCCGTCGATCAGCTGACTGGGCGCGAGGCGAGCGAGCGCTCCTTCTCGCTCCCTCTCTCGGCTCGCGGCTCGCTCCCTCGCACTCACGCGGCTCGCACCCTCGCGCGGCCCGCGTCGCGCAGGCCGCTCTCTCCCTCGCTCGCGACACGCTGCCACCGGCCGAGGGATGCAGTCGGCCGAGCGAGGTCCTCGGGGGTGGTCGACCGCGCAGCCCTCCCGATCAACATTCGCATACGATTTTTAAATCCCTACCAATTAAACCACCCCGCCACAATGCGACATTTTTATGCGATTCTATTAATGCGCGAAAGAAAAAAATGTATATACTTCAAGAATAGGAGCCAAGGCTCGGTCGACGTACAGAATGAAAAAGAAAAACCATTATCGAGAAAAGAGAAATCCCGGAACCGAAGAAATATTTCTATAATTCAAGGAATAACGACGTAACTCGACTAGTCCTCAAATAAATCGTCGCGATTCCGTCGAAACGTCCAGTCTATTCCAGACAAATGATTACTCCTTTAATTATGAAAATATTTCCCTGGTTCGATGAGACGTTGATTTTTCCTCGAGGTGACCGACGTATCCCAGGAAAAGATCCCCGGGTTCCCCATAAGGCACTCCCGAGAGAAAATTCGATTTCACCACTCGTCGAACTCTGGAATGAACGTTGCACGGAATTTTCGGACTGGGTGGTAGGAATTCCTTCCGGGTCCCTTGGAGGGTCGAAAGACTCGGAAACGAGGGAATTCTTCGGTCCGGGTATTAAATCGATTGCCATTCTCGACTCGAATCGTATCGTCGCACCTCCTAGGAGCCGTTTATCCCCCCGCCCGGATGCGGAAGCTGCGAATCGGCACTCCGTATATTCGACGATCGCTTCTCCGCGCGTTCGCGATTTCTCTCTCTCTCGAAAAAAAAAAATCCATTTCCGCGTCGAAAAGATCGGCGTATCGAGTCGCGTGACGGTTCCTCGGCGATAATTCGCGACGCAGGGCGTCGGAAGCTCGCCCTCGCGTGGGCCGCGTGCGCCCACGTGGGCAGGCGTGCGCGTGCCGCAAAGTTTCCTCGTTGACTTCGCGCAGGGGCTTTCCGACGTCGGGGACGCCGCGGAACGGCCGCGCGCCCGGTGGAGGGGCTCACCCGGGTGTCGAGGGTAAGGGCACGACGCTGGGGGTGGAGAGGGGTGGGCGAAATAAATATAAAAAAAAAAGAAACAATTTCGAGTCACTCGAACTCGCCGGCAGGAACCGCCGTCGCGGCGGCGCATGATCCAAGATGGCGACGCCCGCGGATTTCCGAAACGATCGCGCCGGCGGCGCGTTTACCAAAGATGCGGACGAGCCGGAAAAATTCAAAGACGATGCCCGAGAAGATCCACCCCGACCTAGGGTCGAATTTCCAGGCGGACTCATCCCCCAAACTGAGAAGAAAAATTCATCGACCCGAAGAAACGTATCTCCGAATATCATGAAAAAATTAATTCTCTTCTCCGTTCCAAGAGCAATTATTTCACTCAAATGAATTCCGTCAATTCCGAATAAACATTACATCCAATCTCCTCGAGTATACCCGAGTGAAATAATTGATTCCTCGAGTCGAGGAAATATTTCCTCGGTTCGATGATACTTCTTCCTCGGTGCCGCACTAATTGCCATTCTAATTAAGTGCCGTCCATACTCCGCTTACGTTAGGACCCCAATTCAATCCCGAGGTTTGAGCAAATCCGAAGGATGGAAGATTAAGAAGAATGCCGAAAGTTCGATCGTTTCCGCGTTTATACGCCCGCCACCGAGAGACCTCGAGTCGCGGTCCACCGCACCATCCGGGCCCGCGGAGGTAGTCGCCTTCCCCGGAGAGGAGTTGCCCCGGACGGATGCTGGAGGGGCATGTCTCAGGGTGCGGAGGAAGAAGGAGCTCGATGCCGGGTCGGTAAGCGCGTCGGCCGAGCCGGGCCGCGTGCCTCGAGCGGAATAAAAGCATCAAGGGGAGTCTCGACCGGTAGCCGTCGCGCTCCTACGGAGCCGCTGGCCCTCGTGGGAGTGAGCTAAGGGAAATCAATATCTCACTAGGTAGAGCGAGAGAGAGGGATAGAGAGAGAGAGAGAACGGCCGCGAAGGAGGGGGCGCGAGCCCCGCGATTACTCGGCCGCGCGCGCGCGGGCTCGACTCGAGCCGTCGCGTGGCGTCGCGTGGCGTCGCGTGGCGTCGCAGGGTCGGAGGGGGATCCGTTACCTAGTCGCGCGCTCGCGACTCCTCCTGGAGGCGACCGGTCGCGGGGGAAGACGGGGACGCCGCGCACCGGAACCAGCCGACGCGGCCGCTTAGCGGCAACTGGCGACGCTCGGCGTCGGCCACGCCGCGCGAAGGCGAGCGAACCCGAGCGGAGACGCTCGAACTCGAGACGGGCGAAAGTTTCGCCCGGCTCGGCGTCGGCGTCGGCGGGCCCCTCCCCCTCACCCCGGGCGACAAGTTTTCCCCAACTTTCGCGAGCCCCCACCGCCCACCGCCGGCCGGACGACGCGAGGCGTCGCGGCGGGCCGCGAGGGCCGATCGGCCGAGCCGCGAGGATCGATCGACGCCGAATCTCGACCCGCGACGCCCGGAAATCGCTCCCGGACGGCCCGAGGCGTCGGGACGCGGCGCCGCGCCGCGCGCTGACCGCCCGACCGGCGTAACAAGTGGACGCGCCGAATTTCCCGGCTCTCCCGGCGAACGATCGATCTTCTCGACGTTTCAAACGATCCCTCGTATCGAATGACGATATATCGCTCGTCTCAAATGCGAATAATCGCGCGGGGGGAACGAGGGGGCGGGGATTTTCGAGAGTTTCGAGGTCGAGATCTCGAAAGCTGGGGTGGCCCTCCGGGAGGAGGAAAGAGCACCGCTCGGTCGATAAACTTTTCTCCCCGACGTCGTAATAACTTCGGGGCTCTCTAAATGCCGGGTATAACCGTAATAAATAGTTGTTGGAAAGTTTCTGGACGCCGCGCCCCCGCCTCCCCATCTTTCCCTATCGCCCGGTCTAGCGCTCCACGACTCTTAAAGATGCCTTTCATTGGGCTCCTGTTGGAATCCGATCGATGCCGCGCTCTCTCGCCTTCTCTCCTTCTCTCCTTCTCTCCGGGGCTTTCGTCGCGACGCCGAGCGTCGCGTCCTCCGGTTCCCGCCCAGTCCCGCGCTTTCCCACCCCCCGGCTCCCGTTTCGTCCCGCTTTCGAGTATCTTCCTTCGGGAAACTTGTAAACCCGCCTCCGTCGGTTGCCACATCCTCGTTGCTACGAGGAGCTCCCCGCCAGTCGAGGGTTAAATCTCGAGATTGGACTCTCCGTTCCTCCCGTTTGATCGTGCCGACTTCTCGAAGACGTCCACGGTTCTCGTTATCAAAACAACCTTCGGGACGTTAACGAAACCCTTCACCGAATCGCTTCAACCCTTACACTACCACTACGTAGGCTGAAATAAAAATCCTCCCCCCTTGAAATTTCATTCCATAAATTTATTTATATATATATACTTGAAAAACTCCTCATAAAAAATTAAATCTCACGGGCGTCGGGACCTCCCTTATACCCTCCACATACACGTGGTAAAGTCCGAAGCGATCTGGCATACTCGATTTGATCCGAAGTTTCATAAACGAGACCACTTTACGCATCCCCTTGAGATAATAATTAAAAAGCGCGAATCACGGAATACGGACCACGGAGAGGGAGGGAGAGGGGACGATCGCCGATAATGGACGATCGGTCCCAAATCTGGGAACGCGCTCGAAGGAGTTCGTAAACCAGCGTAACGGCTTAGGAAAGAAGCGAAACCCCGGCATAAACATCCCGGGAAATTCGGGGCTGCGGCGTCAGCGGGAAAATCCACCCCTCGGGGCCGACCCCCCGCGAATCTACGCGTAACGCTCCGCCGAACGCGCCGAGGCATCGGCATCTCTCCGCGATTTATCGTAGATACCCACCGACGCTATCTGTCGCCGATTCCCGGTCTACGGTCGGCGTGACGGCAGACGAAATCGATTTACCCCGGCCCGATGGACGCGGACGAGTCGAGATCGCGGCAAGATGGCGCGTCGCGCGCCTCCACCGCGCGAGGGGGTGGTTCGAGAGGAGCGATCGCCGAATTTCCTCGTCCGCTCCGGAATAGCCGCGCGACTGGGACACACTGAACGAGCGAAAACCCCTCGTCCCCACATCTGAGGGAATCTGTAATAAACTGTAAAAAAAACATCAACTTTCACCCCGGTTCTTTACACGCCGCGCGAGGCGATAAATGAATGATAAGAGGTGTCCCCGAATCGAGCGGATTTCCGAGGATAACGAGAAACCGCGGCACACCGACATAAACACCTCCATTAATGTACATACTTAATAGCGGGTTATTTCGATGCCGGGATAATTCCAGGTAAATTACATCCCTGCGATATATCACATTCGGCAACTAAGTTGAATCGATGAACGGTTACACCGCGACGTTACGCCTGATTAAATTATAAATTCACTGATACGGTAAATAATGCAATGTTACCTGTATTTCTACATCTTCCATTTTACGCTTTTCTATGCGAACCTTCGTTTATGAGGTGTGTAAAAATGTATGTTAATTCACGTGGATTTTTATCAGTTCAGTGGGTCGTAAGGAAATCGCTCCGAATTTCGAAGTGCACCGGGATTTAGGGTTATTATCGATAATTCACCCTAAGACCCGATAAACCACCCTCGGCCTCCGTGGAAGGGGGTTAAGTGACGCAAGGTTGCACCACGTGTCCGCCCCGAAGAGAGGCTAGAGCCACGTCGACGTTACGTACCGTTCCGGGCTTTACAAGTCGCTTCGTGAAATTTTTATACGATATACGTGTTACCTATGCCAGTGGAGGGCAACGTATGTCTCGGGACGAACGCGTAGAGGATTCACGGTAGTCGTAGTCTATTTGTGAATACAGTCGGTAACAACCCGGGCATACTCACTTTTATGCGAAATTGACCTTAATAGCGGCTCTAAAAGCGAATCCGAGCTTGTACGAACTTAATGGACAGGTGTCGCCATCTTGGACGGTTCCGCGAACCTATTAGCGACTTTTGCAACGAAGGTGCTCGAGATGTCCGATCTCTTGCTCCGTTGATGCCTTCACGGACTAGCAATGGCGTCGTCGGTAAAGAAGAGAGACGCGCTTCCTCTTTGCTCTCTGCGGTGACGCTACGCCACGGCAGGATTTCGAACTACGAGAGAAAGCTGCTTGTCTTTCAAATCAGAGATGAGTTGAGAGATTCACGGGAAGGATCGAGCGACCGCGTCCTGCGCGACCTCCGGTGGAGGATGAGACGGTTAATGCACTTGCAAACACCGCTTACCAAGTATCGCATGATAGATGTCACATTTCATACTTAATTTTAACGTAAATCCGTTTAACAGATAATATTTATATTCTAAATAAAGCGATGAGGGAACGCTTGTGACAATACTCGGTGACATGGACCCGGCGGAGATCGAGTTTTTAGGTGAGAGGCAACTGGTTGAAATAGTGCCGAATTTCAATAACAGCACGATTCACCTGATCTCCGGATCGTTCGGCCCTTTTCGCGCGGGTCTACCTCTAAAAGTCCCGATATGGTTGGCAGTTAGTTTAAAACAGCAGCAAAAGTGCCGGATAATATGCCATGATTGGATGGAGCCGAATAACCTAGAAAACCTCAAAGAAATGGAGAAAGCTTCTAAGTGAGTCGCTTAACTTTTATATATAATTGGTTTTAAGCTTTCTTGTTAAGTGCCGATGACAATCGTTATGTCTTTTCAGGGTTTTCACAAAAATGCCAAGCAACCACTACATGGAAGAAGCTCAACTGCTTCTTAACGCAGCACCCGATGACATTCCAGAGATAGATGATATCAGAACGATGATAAAGGTGTTCAAATCTGTTCAGTTTTGGTAATACGATTTGCTTGGTCAAATATCGATGCTAATATTTACTATTTGTCATTTTTACATTTCTAGGATATATGGGATATACGAACGTCAAAATTGCGTACGTCGATCGATGCCTTTTTGAAATCCGATGGCACGCATGCTCAATTGGATCATCTAACCCTAATGGAGATCAATAGCGTGAGATCGTTACTGCCTCATGCTCTTGACCAAATGCTACGAATACAATTGGTATGTCCTCTTCCATCCCTGCACGTTATTTATTTATATCTCTGTCTTTACTAAAGTCATCGTGTTTTGTTTCAGAGAGACAACCAAGGCAGTTCATCTCAGAACTCGGAGAGTTCACAATAGTTGATTGAAATAGTGCATAATAAATTTTCATTCGCTTATATCACAATCTATATTTATATAACCAGTTTGTATCATAAATGCATCATTCTTTGATATATTCATCGATACCAGGGTTTCATTTTTAATTCCACTTCCCCTAAAAATGTGCAGGGCTTGCAGTATACTCTACCGTATCTTACACACTTTTTGAAAATGTCGGCACTGCAAGGAGGATAAGAATTCAAGAAAATGCTGACGATCTATTAAGATTTATGTAACTTTTTTTTTTTACCTCTGTACTTCGTTTCAAGTGTTACATACAGTCACTAGCATCTCAATCACATTTTCTCGTTATCGATCCCGAGGATATTGGGGAGATGTATTTACACATTGGTATAATTAATAGCAACTTAGTTATCCAAATGTTGCCCACCGTTTAACATCGCTTTTCACAATATTTACATATTACTTATATAGTACACGGCCTTAGTAATCTTTGATTTTTATCTTTAAGTATAAAATGTTTCCTCGACATTTTATCAAAAGAACATACGTATAAGAATTAAATGCATCGTAGGCTGGTAATATCATTCGCAGTGAAGAAATTTCCCTACGTAAACTTTAACTGCCAACCTGCAATCGACGTCGACGGTAACAAGACATAAACGCAGCGACGTCAATTTCTCGGGGTTTTAACCATTAACCAGAATCATTGTTTAAAATATCATGAACACCTACATTGTCTTCGAGGCATGACAATCAAAGGAGTTCATCCAGTTCGATGTGCACGAGTAGAGTCACCTCGCAGTAAAAATAAATTACTAATGCTATAAATATCATCGAAACACAAAGTAGACGTGTCAAAAACATACAGAAGTATGACAAAAACTGTATACTAGTTGCGTGTGATGTATCTATCGTTTGCGCGGTATGAGTTATCCGATTTTATTCACACGTCCTCGCGGACGTCGATGCAACGTCCTAATCGATCTCAGTCCTGTCGTATATATCATCGTTCCTAAGTACTTTCCTCCATTCAGAGTCCAATATTTACACGAGAAATATTTACCGAACCTATCCAAATGGATGCGCGCAGAGCCCGATATTGCCACGATACAAAATATCGCCGCAAAATGTGACGTCATTGCAACAATGTCGCGCGTAAAGCCTGAAAGATGGTCACCTGGCCACGGGGATCTTTCAGAGATACGTGCGCGTTGCGGCATCGGCCATTATACATTCGATAAAGATTCCTTTAATTCACAGAAATAACGTCGGTCGACCCGAGGGGCCGAGCTTAAACCGCGACGATTTTGCTAGGGTCGACCTTGACTCTGATGAACATGGTGTCGTCTTTAACGAAATGTCGTTTCTTGACCATCTCGTGAGACACGAATCTTGGAAAGCCAAAGCCAAGCGAGTCCGGCTCCCGGCTGGGCCTCTGGAAGTTCTTCCACGTGGGGTCGGGTATGAAGCTCTCGACGATGTTGCAGGCTTTCTCGGCCAAGACGGTCTGGTCGAACATGGTGAAGGACACGCTGTGGGAAAAGGGCCAGCGGAGGAGAGCATCGTATTCCCCGGGTAGGATCTTTATGTATATAGAGATGTGACTGCCCTCGCCGGTCCCGTTGCCGTTGAGGAAGACGGACGCCTGGAACAAGGAGTCGCATTTAAATCCCATTCACTTGGATATCGGATAGCGCTAAGGTAGACGTCGGAGGGTCTAACACCCCCGCCATCGAGAAAGAGCTGGGACAAGTACCTGTAACTTATATCCATATTGACTAGTATAAAATGGTGGACTGACGAGTTCCATGCCTTCTTTGGCCTTCGCCTCGGACATCTTGGCGGTGTAGTCCGTGATCTTCCATATCAGCGTGCCCGTGTAATTGAGCGACAGCTTCCCGATAGCGGATTTCAAGCTGGTGATCTGATGCTGCTGCTTGGTCACCACGCTGCACATCAGGCTCAGGTGCATCTTGGCCGACTCCTCGAGATGCTTGTCCAGAGAGAACCTGTTGCCCTGTTGAAACGGGATCATTTAGACGACCTGCCCCGACCACGGCGACCCGAGGGATCCTTATCGAAGGTATCAAGGGGTCGATTGAATACCTTGAAGCGGCAGCCGGCATCCTTGAAGGTGCAGGACAACAGGTGGGTTGTACAGTGGTCCTTGAGGTGGACCTCGAGGTCCTCCCTGGGCAGAACAGCGGTCTCGCAGCGATGCGGACAAGCCACGGGGAACCTTCCGCACTTGGCGTGGTGAGCTCCAAGAGTATCGAAGACGAACTCCTTGCTGCAATAGCGACAGGCCACCAACCTCTTGGCGCATTCCCCCAATTTGTGCTGGCCAAGGTGCCGCCTCTGCACCTTCATGCCGCATTTGTTCTCGCAGTAGAGGGGCTCGTAGCCGCAGGTACCGGTGTGTTTCTGCACAAGAATAAGATAAAAACGCGACGTTTAATACCACGGTAAAAAAAAAATCGGAGATCAAGTGCAGGACCGATATTAAGCCACCGAGCTACTCGCACTAACAGCCCGATAAAACCTCATTACCTCGAGGGTATGACCGGTGAATTCTTTGGCGCAAAAGTCACACCTCGCTCTCCTCTGGGCACAGGTGTACTTCAGGTGGTCCTCCATGAGGACTCTAGGGATCATTGCGCCGCACTTGTTGCTGCAGGGCACCGCATCGTGCTTGCACGTATTCAAGTGTGCCTGGATAACACAGAAACTAATTAAACCTCACCCGCAAAAATATAAATAATAATCGGGAACATTTTATGCCGAATACACGCGTTACCTTAAGTTTCCTCAGCTCGTCGGACCACTTGCAACCGTCTTTATGATGGATGCAGTAAACGATCGATCCCATTATTGCCTTCTCAGCTTCCAAGTCTTGGAAGTTCTGCAACGAGATAATAAGAGTTTAAGAACTTTAGTCCCGCCGGCCAGTCGTAAATACGCGGAAACGGTTCCAGCCGAGGACGGTCGTTCGGGAATCCGGCGATGCAGGAGAGGAAGAAAGGAAGGAAGAAGGGAAAAAAAAAGAAGAAAGAAAATACCGAGTCCACGTTGGGAACGACGCGGGTGGTAAAAGCTCAAGGGCCACGAATAGACGTGGTTAACCCTTTGAGGTCTCACGTCGCCTCCGAGGCGATTTCAGAAACCCTGGACCGCAAAGGGTTAACGCAAAGCGTTAAGGGCACCGCCCGATACATTTCCGATCTCCTAAACCTCGCCTAGCCGAATTATTTAGTAAGTCGCTCGCACGTCATCCTGGTCATCCCCGGGATGATTACGAGTCCGTGTGACGTCAAGGCGAAGTAACGGACACGGAATCTTTGCGCGTTCCACTTTTCTCTCTCTCTCTCGGCGCGGCAAGTGCGACCCGTTGCCGGGCGTCGGGACGCCTCTCCGAGATCTCTCGACTTTTCCCGCACACTCTTGGGTCTCGCCCTCGAAATCTGGGTCCAAACCAAAAATGATAGAGTCGAGTCGACGAACGGCCAGCGAGCGGCACCGAGAGGACCCTCGTGGGAACCGCGAGACCTTGGAGACGTAGGTCAGGAGAATATTAAAAAAATCCAAAAACGCGAATTTATTTTTATTTTTTTAGGAACCCTGACCCAACGCCCCGTTTTTTGGCGAGACGGAGGAGTCAAGGATCGACCCGGGGAACCACCTCGCACCTTGGAACCGAGTTCCGGGCCGCTCGTCATGGAGTTCAACGCTCGCCCCGAGAGCACGCAAGAGTAACTGCCCGCTTGAGCATTTCGCCCCTGGAAATTCACTGGGCCCTTATCGCGATTGCGCGGGCCAGTACGCACGAATGATCCCCTCAAAGTTCTAGGGGACTCGAAACGGTACGAAGTCCCCAGTTTCGAACAATAAGCCCGGCAAACAGCGATAGAGTTCCAGAGACGGATGATTCAGGGCCGACTGGATTCCCGGAGCCGAAAGTCCGGTGTCACTTACACCGTGAATTCTTGAGAATCCTCGAATGCCTCCCATTGTACATCGCCATCTGCATACGCTCCCCAAAAATAATTCCCTTTGAGCCGCCTTGCCCCGACCTCCCCATGTACGAGATATCAAAGGGTAGTCCGGTCAAGAGAGCCTAGATTCTAATGCTAGAAATCATAGGAACTCCCCGATACATCTTCAGGGTTTTTAAATCCGAACGTCACATGTTACCGAATCCCATGAAATAAAAAACAATCGTTTCTGAAAGAAGGACATCGTCCCCGAGCGGATAGCCCCACGTGCGAGAAGGAGTCATCGCGGGACGCGCCTCCACCCGGAACGTGCGGATCGCGTGACGGGAATAATTCCCGTCACCTCCTTCACGGGGTGACGTTTCGATTTCGGCGTGTCAGGGTTTCCCATCCATGGTGCCCCCCTGGTAGCGGTTGATCGTGAAAATCGATCGACGGTGGGCGGCATCCTTCAAAGGCCATTCTCCGTAGAGCGGATTTCGATGCGATCGATACTCTTCCACGCAGTATATATATATATCCAGGTATATGCATTCATTTTACCGTGCAAAAAGCATTTCCAGAGCCGGGGCCGAGAGCGTTCGCCGCAAGATGGCGGCCGGTCGCCTCCGGAGAACGCTCGGAAGCGACCGAGGCCATCCGTTTCGCTGGGTTCCCACGCTTCCGCCGTCGTCTGGCTGGCCTCTCCGCGTCTCTCTCCCTCCCGCGGCCGGGCCACTCGGTCGGTCTCTCTCGCTCCCACTCGGCCCCTCGTTCGCCGCCTCGCCGGGCCGGCTGCGCCCGAGGATACTTTACACGCCGCGCCAACTGCATCTCCGGCGTTGCACCAACTACCGACGCATTGTCACTCCCCTCTGGGCTCCCCCCCGAGCCCAATTAAACCGCGAAGGCGCGTTCGACGACCCGGCATTTTGCATTCCCCGGGAATTACCGATTACCCGAGTCCCCGTAATAAAGAAAAAAAAAAAATTAAAAAGAGGAAAGAACAATAAAAACCGACTACCGGCGAACGTCGACTCCGCAAAGTGTCCTCTCCCGGGAACCGGAACGACCACGAGATCAGAGGTCGGCCGGTTAATCTGTTCTCTCAAATTGTCCCGTTTCCCCCCTCTCCTAGATCCCCTAAAAAATCCCGGGCCTCTTGTCCCAATTTTTAATCACGCCCCGACAGCACGAAACCGCAGAGCGACGGCGCCTCCACCCTCTCGGAAACAAAAGTATTCATTGAACCGAAGAAATAATTATTTGACTCCAAATGAATTCCATTAAACTGGATGCGGCATTTCGTTGTAATTACGACGATTTCTCCGAGTCGACTGATTCCTTACGTAACCAAAATATTTCATTGACTTAATGACATCTATTTTTTTTTTTTTCTCTCTCTCGGTGCAGTGCACCAGTTGACCCGACACCCTCGTCGTCGTCCACGGGGGACGAGGAAGGAACGGCGATACGAACAGGGAAGTGCAAAACCGCGAGATGAGAGCGAGGAGGCCCTGGACTGGCCATAAAACACGGATATACATCGCGTGCCATCTGGCCGCGCGGCCATATTGCCGAATCGCCCCCAAATTGTATTTACACAAAACGAGCCACGAGAGGAGGACGTTTACCGTCCATTGTGCCCCGATGGGGTCGCAACCTCCTGGAGTGTCTCGAGACATCCCCATGGGCCACCATGGGTTCCCCTTAACCGAGGATATCTCCCCCCAAGCCTCCCTTAGCAGTGCACCCCCCGCTGCGGTTTCATGGTCTAATCAATGGCCTCCCCCACGCTTTAGGCAATCGGCACGTGGACGTGTTTGCCACTTCCAGAATTGGTAACAAAAACGCATCACGGTTTTGGTTTCGATTTCGGTTCCGCTTAATAACCGGTTCCGGCCATTTAAAACGGCGACTTAAGCCGGGCAAGGGAGATAAGGAAAAAAAAAAGAGAGAGGAGGGAAGGAAAGAAGAAAAAAAAATAAGAAACGGAATTAATTACGGCGGCTGCGTTTCTTAGAGACAATCGCCGGTCTGGCTGACCCTATCGCCACGGAGCGCCGAAATTGAAGCGAGGTGTACGATGACAGTTTTGCGCTTCTTTCCTCGTTTGTTCGTTTTTTTATTCTTCTCTTCTCCCCTTTATTTCCTTCGTACCAGTTTAACCGGGTCCCGGTAAAACCTCTCGATCGTCTCAAAGGTGAGAACAACAAACTGAAGACAACCCGACTGTACTGGGCAACGGTAGGTCGGGTTCTAAACTAGCGTAATAACCGCCACTGTACCCGCCATTCTTCCTAAACGTGTCTGGATCATCTGCGGACCAGTAGAAAAAAAATCGAGCACCTTCCTCGCCGCGTCCCGACAAATGGAGTTTATCTTTATACGGTGTGCGAAAATTCAATCAAAGCAGTCGGAGGAAGTCCCCCGCCATTGCCGCGACTCGTGTTCCCGTGCCGCGTTGGGGATTGTCAATATAAAAAACAAATTAAATTATTTCTCTTAAATGGAAAACCGATACATAGAATTTTTTAGGCGTGACGGAAGCCCCGGAGAAATTCCAGACTGCCTGACGGTATACACAGGGGTTAGGTCGCAGGGAAAAAAAAAAAGAAAAAAAAAAGGACGAAAGAAAACGACTCTCGATTTTTCTCTTCCCAATGGCCCTAACAGATGTACCCGGTCACGGCCTTTAAATTTCAGCCTCGTCGCATCTGGGGGCCAGATCTCTCTACCGGGCTCGAGATCTTCGGGTAAACGAGTGGCGGAGAGCCCAATCCTTGTCGAGGAAAGTGGGGATCGGAAGTTTGGACGTGTTTACGTGATCGGAGTTTGTCAACAGTCGGCTCGAGAGATAAACCTGGAAAATCGCCCCCAAAGTGAGGGGGCCAGCTGATCGGATTCCCAAAAATGGCCAACACGGACCGATCGACTCGTTTTATAAAGGATAAATAAATATATATATATTTAAAAGGACATCAGAAATGAGAAAAAAAAAACAAAAGGACTAGGCCCGATATATTGTAGACGTGTATGAAACAATGAACAAAAGTGGAAGACCCCGTCGTCGACAGGGTCCAAGAATGGTCGAAAATCGACTGAACGTCCATTCATATCTGGCCCTTATCAAGTCCCTCTCACAAGCCCAAACCTTCCGGTGTGTTAAATATTCCATAATTCAATTAGTCCAATTATTACAGCGCCCAGCCACCGTTACCCGGTGAAGGTCTCACATCCGATCGAGGCCATAAGAATAAAAACTAAAACATTGCCCTAAACAATGGCCGCAACCCTAACAAACGCCATCGTTCTCGCCGCTTGCGGAGCTTTACAACCGCGCCGTTGCAGTTTCTATACATTAAGGTCTCGCGAAACGCTTTAATAAAAGCGCCGGCACTTAAAACTAGGGACAATCGGCAGGGTTTAAAGTATAGGTCACATTGTTACCGAGTGCGTAACACAGAATAAACCCGGAGTACATTGGTTTGCGGTAATAGCGAGTAACCCCGAGTGCCGAAATTACCAACGGCTCGACAGAGAGGAGGGGGCGGAAACGTAAGAAAAACCATGTGCTCATTCTCTGTGGTACAAGATTTTTCCGCGTCCTAACCTCAAATCGCTCATAAAAATCCTCGGGACGGATTCGGGAGTCCCGCGTGGCGTTCTTTCCGGTTCTGCTATGCCGCTCGCTAATTCGGCCTTGCGAAAGACAAATTTCCGGCATGACGTAACCCCTCCTGGAACGCAAGTCGTTCTAAAATCCCAAGGATCGCCTCGACTCTCCGGCCAGGACGACCCTTCGATCGCATAATATCGATAAATCCGTGAAAATCGATCCCTACATTCGCCCGCGGCAATACCTCTCGAAAAAACATCCCAACAATCGCGACGAATAAATTAACGCATTCCCGGGAATTCTCAACCGAGATGAATAATTTTCCCCATCTTTTCCTCTTCCTCCGACAAAGCATTTCATTCGGTACTCTTCGAGGGAATCGAGTAGTCCGCAACTGTTTATAAACAACCCATAAAATCCCTCGCGAAGATTAGGGAAATATTCCGAGAGGTATTCCCGAGGGACGCCTCTCGGTCGAGTTGGAAGGACCTCGGCGAGGATTTCTCGAAAAAGAAAAGGAGAGAAAAAAAATAGTAAAAACGGGCCCGACGTTGCGCGGCTCACCTCGTCGGTGATGATGGGCGCTTTCTCCATGTTGTCGTTGACGGGGCTGGGCGGCGAGGTGGGGCTGGCGCTGGGACTGACGGGAAAGGCCTTGTTCTCCTTGGCGGGCCGCTGGGGCGACACCCTCGCCGGGAAGCTCAGAGTCTTTGTCCACTGCGAGAGACCGCGCACCATCTTCGCGGAGCTCCTGCCACCCAGGGTGAAGCGGGCCCCTCTCGGGTCTCGGGTGTGCCCTCTTCGGCCGGCGCGCCCGGCGCATGCGCCCAGGACCCGGCGGCGTTCGCGGTCTCGCGGCTGCGAGTGTCCTCCGAAACCGCGATCGCGGTACGTTACGAAAGTATACCTCTGCCAATTAATAACGATCGAAGTAACCGACCACTTTGGGGGCGCCCTAGTTTGGAGCGACTGTCGTTTGTTTTCAGGAGAGTTGCGCGGGGCCGCAGGACGACGACCTCACCCAACGGCGTTCCGTGACGGACTGGTCTCGACTGGTCTCGACTCGACCGCGGCGAGAGGTAGCCGAGCCACGAGCTGCGCGCGCCGCCGATTGGCCCGCGCCCGCTCGGCCGGCCTCGGGATTGGTCGGCTCGGCTCCAACGGAAAGAGAGGAAAGGACACAGGTGGAAGACTCGGAGAGGTGACCGCGCGGAGGGAGAGAGAACGACCGATCGGACCGAGACGGCGTTATCGAGCGATGTGGCGCACCCGCCGAGGCTGCCGTGATTCCGGAGCCGATCGGCCCCGCTCCTTGCGATTCCGCTGCGGAAAAATCCTGCCCGACTCTTCCTCCGGTCGCGTATAGAATTTTCGAGAATTTTCGGGATTTCCTATTTTCTTCGGAATTTCTCTCCTGAGGTTATTTCCCTTGGATCTACGCGAGGGAGGTCTCGATCGCGGATCCGGGCCGGTATGCGTATCCGCGAGGACGGGGTCGTGTTGCCAACTGCAGGTTGCCGGGGAAGGAGGAGATTGTCGGGCCTGAATCGAAGTATGCTTCTTGCGTCTTGCCGCACGCGGACAGGATCTAGCCAGCTGCGGCCTTCTTCGACCTTCCCCCCACCTTAGCCGAGCCTTCTGGTCGGTCGCTGCTCGGTCGCGTCCACACCTATACGTGCAGGAGGATGTACACAATGTGACCGGCAACCGGTACCGCCACTCCGATCACCTCGGATCACTCGAAACACGAGGCCCGATCTTTGCATGCTCTCTTTTCCAGATTTTCAAACTCCACTAGAGTCCGTAGAATTTTAGGGTTAACTTTAATCCGAGTTTAATCTCCCCCGATCTTTTCCACGCGTTCAACCCGCAGGTCCGATCGGCGCGATCGCTTCGGTCGGTTGACCTCGGGGCGTTTCAACCTCCCACGACTTTCTTGGACATTCCTAGGGGGACGTTTTTTTTCCCTTCCGTCCTTTCCGTTAATGGATCGCCCACGTGTAAGTCTCTCGCGAATTCGAGGACCGCAAACCCCGCGGCATCTTTTTATCCGGTACCTGGAATCGGCCGGAGGACGTAATTAATAGTGCCGGTTCCCGGCTAGACGATATCCCTCGCATCGATTATACCCTAACCCCCGAGAACGTATATCGACCGCGATAGAAGTCTCGTTGATAACGAACGATCCAAAAATCTCCCTCGATTGCTAATCACCAATTTAATTCAATTTCATTTTCTCAAAGTCGCCACTCAGAGGGTCGGGGGGATTTTTTAATAAATTCGAGAAGGGTCACTTAGCGATCTCCCGGGGTCCTGGAGATGCTTCCGGGACGACGAGGGTCCCGGAACCGATAAGGGATAAGGGATACGAGATAAGTCCTGGCCCGGGCCTCGACGGACAAAGAGAGACTCCGCGTCGTTCTTTCCAGGTGCTCGCCCCTCTGGAATAATATCGAAAAGGTTGCAGCTGCTGTGACAGCTGCGGCCCTCCGCGTCTGGCCCGATTCGAGCACCCTCCTCCCCCGCACCTCCGCCCTCCGACCTGGCCCTTTGTACGATCGATCCACCCGTGGATGCAGGACTTTCGAAAACCAACTGCAGCCCCCGGGATGGGTCCATTGTCCCTTCGGGGCCCATCCCTGGCCCATCTCGCGACTCCTCCCTTAGAGCGTCGTTCGTACCTGCATGTGTCCATAATCGAAAGAGGG
The DNA here is from genome assembly GCF_000612105.2 of Orussus abietinus. Lineage (NCBI taxonomy): Eukaryota > Metazoa > Arthropoda > Insecta > Hymenoptera > Orussidae > Orussus > Orussus abietinus. The sequence continues at coordinate 1,050,818 of NW_019394714.1, forward strand.
TAGAAAATCCCTGAATCATCGTTATCGCCATTGTCCAAAAAATACACAGGACGTCCGCTATCGAATGAGGGTAGAAATTCCCTGAAGGACTCGTTATCGCAATTGTGGGTCAAAATACATGACGGGGGTAGAAAATCACGGATCGATCGTTATTTTGTTTTAAAAAAGAAAAAAAAAGATGCTGAACGAGGGTAGGAAATCAGCGAACGATCGTTATCGGCTATTAGTAGAGCTCGCCATGTTCGCTTCCAGGGGTTAGGAGGCCTTCGGTCGATGGAAGATCGAAGATCGACCGTCTCTCTCTCTCTTCCGACCCTTGGCATCGAACGGGATGGAATTTTTCCTTCGCCGGTCAGCTGCTCCTCGTGTAAGTCCGAACTTCCTGTGCCGCGGGCGCGCATCTGCTCCGACCCTTCGTTTCGGCTCCACCGGGCTCGTCTTTCGCGGCCTCTCTCTTATCCTAACGCCTCTTCGAAGTAGGCCGTAACTCCTGGCGTAAGGTCCCGAATCCGACGCGGAACCCTCGGGAAAATGTGCCGAGAATATCGCCGCGGGAACGGGAGGAAAGTGGAGTAAGATAATGGCGGCGCGTTAACCTGTCGCGACACCTACGAAGCCGCGATCGGTTGAGTAACCGGCCATGGAAACACGTCCGCGCGCCTCTACCTAGAGGGGCGTGCTCGCCTCGGAAAACGGCCAAGTGAAAGGATAGAGACCCGAGTTCATCTCGAACTGGCGAGTCGCAACCTTATCCGCGGGTCTATGCGCGAACGGCGAATCCGAACTCGCTGGAATGTCGCGACTCGGGCCCTAAGAGATGGCTGCTGCACCGCCGGACCCCGGAGCAAATGGGACCGAGCAAGGTGCGTTTCGGAAAAATTCTTGCAGCTGTCACGACAGCTGCCGGCTTCGGCGCTCCAGGTTCGATCTACCGAGCCGAATCGAATCTCACCTCGAACGAGGCGAAGACGCGAAACGGCGGGATCAAATACCCCATGGAACCGATTTTCAACTTCACGGTTTCGCGTACGACTTTCGAATGCTCAACCAATCCCGTGAATCTATTTCTATGAGAAAATAATTCCCGTCGAATAAAAAATCCGAAGGAATTATAATATCATTCTACATAGAGTTATATCCTGTTTCCGCGTCGCTCCTGTACCCATGTCAGGTTTTCCTGGATTTTCATCGACACGAAGACTTCGCGTAAAAAACAGGCTCCAGCAGAGAATCCACCGAAATTAGTAAAACAACTCGGTAATGATATGTAGAGATTACGTAAATCGTTGAAATTACGCGTTACCAGCGGCGGTGATACCATCGAGCATGGGGTTACCGCGTTGGAGAAAGTCGAGGAAGAGGCTCGAGAAGCTACCGATTCTTGAGGCCGAATCGGCCTCACCTCCGACTACTCTAGGAATGCACTTTCCTGAGATTTTCATTATTTTTTGCTCCGTTTACTCATTTTTTTTTCCTCTCTATCTTCTGCGCGGTAAAAAATGGCCGAAGTGCCGCGGCGATCCTTCCGAACGCTCTTAGCGGAATACTTTCACGATGAAATCGTGAAAAGGTGGCGGATCGAGTTGAATTATGATATTGCGCCTTGAGCGCGCATGCGCACGGTCAAGAGCGGATGTAAATGTTTCCGCGTAGCCATTAACGGCCTATTCGTTTCTCCCCCGGGGCGATCGGGAATCGCTGCACCGGCCTCGGCAGAAATAGCGAGAAGAAAGTTGGACCGGACCCTCAGGTTATTTACGTCGGGTTTCTTCACTTCCGGGGAACTTCCTGCGTTTCCGCGCGTTGCAGCGCTAGCGATCGCCGTCCCCATAAACGAAGCTCGATCGGCCTAGATCGATCGAATCACCCTTTAGCTACTAAAGGCGCCCGACGTTTGGTCCAATATCGCCTGCACGGTCAGACGAATTTCGCCCGTATGTCGAAATGGCTCCGTGTTCAAAGGATAACTCGAAAACATCGGTCATGCTCGCGTTCCGAAGGTATAACGCGGGGTCCATTAATATACACGATGTGCCATAGGACGTGACGGGAATTAATTACAGATATCGCGCTAGCGTGACTGGTATGGGAAGTCATCTTTAATTCGCATTGATGCGATGCTAATTCCATTCCGGTAAGAGCGCCTTTTAAGGCCTCGACATAATGTCCAGTCGTCGACATATGCTCGAACTGCCGATGGCGAGGGAAAAGCGTCGGCAATCCCGGGGGCAATAAAAAAAGCTCTTCCACGAAAGCGTGTCCGAAATGATCGGTATTCATGTATTCGGTTACCTCGAATTTTTCGAAGGCCTCGCCATTAATAGTCGCGGGCTAACCGAATGTCAAGGAATCCCCGGTTAAGGGACCGGGTTAAGGCGATACCATCGGTGGGCACTTTCCATTTGATTTTCAAATCGGAACTTCGATGGACCCCGGGGTCACGGGTTGACCAATGATCTCTTTGGGAAAAGGTAAAAAGCGTCGCCAGGAGGTAAATCGACAAATGGGGTCCCAGGTTACTCCACATTTCCAGGGAACGACGAAATGATAGAGGAGCCGAGGAGTCGCCCACTTCCAGGCTAATCTAAGGGGGATGTATAATGGACAATTTTCCTTCCGTTAACAGCGTGTAAATCGTCGAGCGTGTCGGGCTAACAACGGCAGTTCAAAAGGAGCGTCGAAAGGAACAAGGACCGGAAGTCGGCGGGGCCTGGGACCTTGAAAATCCTCGAAATAAGGCACCGTGACGACCTGAGACGCACCTAGTGCCACCTTGGATATATCTTTAATATCTCGAATGATCCTTAATCAAGGATTACCCAACGCGTGATTAAGATCAACCACCCGATTTCGAATTCTCATCGACTATCTTAATCTTCGATTAGCTTAATTTTGCTCGGTGCAAAAAATTTAAATTAATCCCCCGATTTCATGTTACTAATTACAACCTGAGTCCAGTGACATTTTTTTCTCAGTGCAGTACACTCAAGATGAATTGATCACAATTAAGAAATGTCGCACCGATGACGAGAAGAAACTGGAGCACTCACCGTTTCCTGCTCGGCGGGCATTCATCCTAGGAGCGTGGACGAGGCAGGACGTCGAAAGGGCGAATCTTGGGGTCGAAGAAAAACCAGGGGGTGTTACTTCGGTCGGCGGCACCGCCACTTCGTCAGGACTCCTCGCAGGTCGTCGGGGTAACGCCGGTTACCTGGTCACCCAGGTGTCGTGCGCCGCTCGCTCCACGCTCGGCGAGTACTCGACGGAGGAGGCACGACGCACGTCGCGCGCGTACTTAGATAGTTATAAAGGCAGGTGGTACGGTCGACAGGTGAGCGTGGCGGAACACAGGAAGTACCGGAGACGGATAGACGGCGCCGCTCAGGGAAGGGTGGAGGAGCGAGACGTCCTCATGAGAGGCACATTGGGAGCGAGGGAGACCCCGTATGGCCTGGAAGACAGGAAACGGGAGAGAGAGAGAGAGAGACGCGATGGCACGCGTGGACGGGGAGGTCGAGAAAAAAAAAGGACGGCGCGATACGCGGAGCATAGGAGCGAGAAGGACGCTCGAGGGGCCGCCGAAGAAGGGAGGGAGAGAGAGACGCGGCAAGGAGGGCAGGGAGAGAGAAAGAGACGGCGAGCGGGGCGACGCACTCGTGGGTCTCCCTTGCATGGACGAGACATCCTATGGGGTCCTCGTGTGTAGGTGCGGACCGTGTACGCGTTATTATGCCGCTTGCGGCCCGCACCGGAATAGCTACGTCCCTCCACCGGGTATGTACTCCTGGACTCTGGAAAACGCAGGGTCGCAGGAGGTGGCGGCGCACCGATACCATGAAACACCGTGGAGTACGTGAAATCCCATTTTCACCTCTTTTCTAATTTTTTAGCGAATTGATCTCGATCCCAGCGAGCGTCAACGTTGCAGACTGTACGTCGGTGCACTCGAGGGTTACGAATGTCGGGGGAGACGCGCGGAATTATGGCTGGCAAATAAGTTTAATGAAGAGTAAGTCCAAGGCAACTAGGGGGTACTTTCCCTCTTTGCCGTCGTGGCCGCACGACCGTATAACGAGGGCATAGAACGCGGTTAATGAATCTTAACTTGTAGCTTCTATAATGACCTGCCGCTCTCGTTAATTAATCCTTTCGCATCGCGAACTTCGAAATTGCCGAATTTCCTTAGTCGCGTTATGTCCTAACCCGCGCCGTATTTAAATCTTAATGTGGAGTTCAAAGGAACAATTGGTCTAATTGTTAGCCGTAAAATAAGCGTCTAAGCAAGTATATTCCTGCGGCTGTGAGGCGGATTTAATGTCGAATGAAAGCGCGGTCATGCTCGCGTGCGGCGCGGGTATATCGCTGCGGTTTCTCCGCCTAAACAGGCGCACGGGCAGACCCTGATGAAGAGGTTGAAGAGGCTCGTGCGACTCTTGTTTAGATGCACTTTAGAGTCGACGACAGAGGAGAGACGGAGATGATCCAGAGTGTCCAAAGTGAGCCGCCGAGGTCTCTTCAGGATCGACTGGATCTCGGTGGACGTGCCCTCTTCGACTACCGACGTCGGCTCCGACTTCACCACTGCGATCTCCAGCGTCTCTTCGTCTTTCCGAGGTCCCGGAAAATGTACATTTCTCAACATAGAGTGAATCTCCTCCAGAATCTTGGCAAAATTCGGCACCCGCCCGTTCAGGTGCAAGTGCGGAATAATTTCCAGATAGTGGTGCAGCTTCTCCTTGAAGAGGTGCAACTTGTCCGCCTCCGATTTGGCCAGTCCGCCGCGGTCGATTTGTATCTTCGCCGCGGAGGCCAGAATCCGCAGCGTTTCCGCCTCCTCGTCGAAAGGGACTCTCTTTTCGGCGATTCGCAAGATCAGCCCTGGATAGTGATCGGGAACGACTATTATCCCCTTGTCCGATCGGAGGCTGAGGAGGTGCAACAGTGCGGTCAGCAGACTCCTGTCTGGTTTCTTGCCATATCGCCGCTTCTTCGGTCTCCTGTCTAGCTTAGACTTCTTCCACATCCACCGCACCCTTTTCTTCGGGGTTCTAGGGATCTGATAGAGCTTTTCGTAGGGACTCGTCTGGACCGAAGTATCTAAACAAGCGTGAGAGGGTGTAGCCACGATTAAGGGGATGTGAAAGTGGCGTCTGAGGGGCAGCCCTCGATAACAAATTTTAAAATGCGTATAAACAAATCTGTTAATAACTGGATCTTCCTTGTAGCCTCTACGTTCACGTTGTAAAGTTTCAAACGATTTGGAGAACCCGGTTATGAGAAATATTTTATGAACTATTGAGACCTCGGATGCCACTTTCGCACCCCTTTAAATGTTGAATAGAGAGGGAATTCGCGTTTTAACTCGTAATCTATGGCGTGGGTGTTGGGAGACCTTCTTGCTCGAGGAATCGCGGCTCCTGGGGAGACTTCGGGTTCACAGTGGCTGAAAATACCTTCGACTTTATTCTTACCACTAGCTCTTCTGCCGACAAGTTTCTCCGTAGGTTCCACCGCGAGACTTAAGCGCGGTTCTCTGGATATCCTCAAAGTTCTCGCAAACCTGACAAGACCCTTCCTCGTAGGTCGACTATCGACACCTTTTCTCTCACTTTTGACATCACGGTTCGATTCTAAGTCAGCCAGTAGTCTCTGTACATTTGATACCCCGTTATCGGGGCTATCGTCGTTGACGGTGTCCCACGTGCTTCGCCTAGACGTCAACGAGAACCTTTTCGGTAATTTTTCCGCCCATTGAAAAAAACCACTTCTCCTTCTCTCATCAACATCCGCGATATTGATCGCGTTATTTGGTATTTCTTCAGCCAGAGTAGCGTCATTAAATGTAGCCTCCTCTTCTGGCACTTCAGGGTCCTCCGAGAGTACGGACGGGTTTCTCCTGAACCGCTTCAAAGAGAGTCCTTTCGGCACTCTCCATTTATCAATAATAAATCTTCTCTTTCTAGAAACGTTATTGGAATTATTTATGTCCTGGTGGAGTGAAGAATCAGGGCCCAGGGTCGTCGTGGCTGCAGAAATTCCCTGGAGTCTGAAATTCCTTTCATCCGATACTTCCAACCCATCGGACGGCTTTGCGAGATAATTCCCACGTGGAAGATTTTCTTTAGACCTTGTCGATGAAAGTCTATTGGGGATCTTCTTTTTCGACTTCCCTTCTCCTATCTCTGCTGCGGTACCATCTGCCCTCAATTCATCATTAACTAACGAAGGACTCTCTTTCGACGTAACTTCGTTTTTGGTTACTTCGGATACCTGCGAGTGTCTGATAAGACGTGGTACCATATCACGAAGTTGGGACTGCAACTTATCAATTTCTTCGATCTGGGCAAAAACGCTATCGACACGTGGTCTGGGCATATCTCTGAATTACAAAATTTCCCAAGGAAATGTGCAGTACGCTGAAACCGATACAAACGTCGTTGAAATGAATTTTTCTTGTTTCTTGCATCCGCCCTTTAGTCATCATAACCAAGACAAACTTCTTTAATTGATTTTCGCAGTGTTCGATAAATTTAGATAACCTCCTCCTTGCGTGATCGCTGAAAATCCCTGTTGCGGTTTCTCTCTCTTGATTCCATTTTTCTCAATGAAATTAATTTTTCCTCTTCAACTACCGACTGATCAATATTGACACCCTATTCGGTTGACCCTCTCCGTCAGAAACCCTTATCGACTGAATTCACGGCATTGGCGATTCTTCGCGGTACGATCGCTTAAAAGAATAATTATAAATGCAAATTGCAACGCCCTATAGCGATACCGAAGTAACATACTCTCCTCCGTGCTCCGGCTTGGCTAGATAATTTGCCACTCGCGAAGAAGTATAACCAATCCTGCAAAACCGGAATATCGTAAGGAATAAGATCACCAAGAGAATCCGCGAGATAGAATGAATGCACGGTAGAAATGCAGAGTTGAAATACCCGATTACATTAAATATCACACCTCATCGAGTCACCATCAACGTTGAAACTGAGTTTCAACGCCCAAGCTCATGTCGCCCTCTTCAGCGTCCAATTCACACCCTACGCAAGTTCGGCGTGACATTCATTCGTTCATTTCATTCCTCGACTTTGACACTTACTCCAACTAACTTTTGATAATTGATTTACAGACCCTTAATCTGCATCAAAAAAAAGAGAGAAAAAAAAAACATGCAATAAGTGCGACTCAAGGATGCCCAGAGATGGGCGATCAAAATGGCGCTACTCCTTATACACCCAACAACCAAAATTCTGCAATTAAGACTATTAACAAAGGTCCATCAGCATTATTCGAGGAAGATAATGTCAAACGCTGCTGCCTAAGTGAGTAAGAACGGAGGGATATTTAATAAGTATATTTTTAAAGTCAACTAACGTTAAACTCGTAGGCAGGCATGGGATTACGAATGTAGAACATGTCCTCTGGTATGGGGACCCATAAACCCTCGGCAACCTGCGATTGCAGGACCGAAGAACCAGACATTACCTTAGACGACGTGGCCGTGGTAGTAGCAGGGTTGAACAGCAAGGTTTTACAGCTAAGAGACGAGATTCTCGCCCTTAAAGAACCGGCTCCTTCGAAAGTCCGGAGTCCTTTAGGGTAACGACGATACAAGGAAACGTATAACGATCGTATCAGGTCAGACCGGTCTGCTAATCCGTAAGATTACGTGAAAAAGTATAAAACAATAAGCCGGTACGAGGGCGCAGGTTCAGAGCCTCTATCCGTTAGAGAGGAACGTCCGTACACCACTTGTACCAAAGATCATTTATCCATTGTTCCTAGGACTCGTGAACCGAAAATCCCAGCAACGAGAAACGCGAGTTCTTCGCCAAGAACAAAATGGCGGCACGTTAAGGGCGATGGGGATTTTTTATCGCACCTCGAGTCATCGACATCGCCCGCTGGGCGAAACCTAACGAGGACACCTGGAAGGAAGAGAAATTCCCCGGATAAAATTATCGACGATCTGCGGTACGGGAAATATCAGAAAGAAGGAGAAATACCACCGGAAGTTCATCCTCGGATGAAAGATGGAGTTTCCGCAAGAGGAGGAGGAAGACGAAGAGGACACGAATCGCGTCGCTACCTCGATGAAGATGTACATTTTAAGAATTCCCGAAATTATGAACGCGTTCATACCTATAGAAGAAGATTAGAGGTCGAAGACAATGCTTTTAGTTCGGATGATCCCCCAATTGGCAGTGGGAACGTAAAAGAATCAAAACCAACTAAAAGCAGGTCGAGTCGATTGGGGAGAAAATTCGAAACGGAGCATCGACCCCAAGAACTCCGAAATCAATGTTTAAATACATGCTGCAACTGCAAGAAACAAGGAGAACCCGCTCGGAAGATTCGTAGAAAGAGAATTTCACGGGGAATTCAATATGACCCGATTGAATTAGGTGGCGATAAAGAGGCTAAAGGAAGCCGTCGGAATGGCTTGAATTGCTTCCAACTAAGATGCTGCATGGGAAAAAGGAAAGCAGCTGATAAAAAAATTAATAAAGGGAATTTAGGGATTGTACACAAACAGGAAGAAATTCCTCCTTCGAGAAGAATGGGTGGAGGTGGCGAGAAATGTACAAAGTCACGGAATGAACATCTGCAAGTCGATCGAGGAAAAAATCACCCGCGGGAAACTGGAGGTGGAGGTGATGTTTACAGGGTAAAGAGACGTCTCGACGCTTGTCTGGATGAATTAAATAATATCATGCGCGACGTCGCGGTCATTTTCTGGCAGCAGAAGAAGGATGTGCCAGCTTGTAAACCATATACGCAGAAAAGGCTAACCACGTAACGTTCGCAAGATTAAATGATTCTAAAAAACGAGGATCGCCTGAATTTCTTGCCCGGAGAAACGTAAGTCGTACGGTGAGCAATCGGTTTGAATAAAAAGGGTTTTTCTAGAATTATAAATGGAAGGATTATCCGGGGAGCTAGGTGGTTGTACGATAATGTATCGCCATAGTGAAGAGTGGAGGCGCCGCAATGGTCTACGTTACCGGCTTGTCGAAAAATTCGTTCCTACCGCGCGGAGCCACTAAATCGAGCCTTCTTTTCCTCCTTAGCTTTGATATCTTGAATACATGGACCAGTGACTGTGCATGTATGTGTACAAGAGAATCTTAAAGCAAACGCAAAGTTTAAGATATTGAGACGCAGGTCAAAAATTCTTAAAAAGTGTGCAGATACTTTGGGCCTTAACATGGCCGCTATAGTATGCTTCTACTCTTTTATATCGACGTAGAGTCAAGTTCTCGGTGCACTTCACTAATATGTTAATTAACGAGTTAAGCCGAATGAAGATAATGTGCAACCAGTGTAGAGACCACATGCGAATGTACTCAATGACATATGTAACAGAATAATTGACCTACTGTCATTTATTATTACATATCAATAGTATCCGCCATGCGGAATGGCTCCTTAATACAATCTTGAACTATATCGTACGATGGGCATGATTTTGAAACGATGTAAAAAATCGTGTCCCTTCGATCATACTTCTCGCAGTAAAATTAATTTTGTTCAAACCTCGACATAACCTCGGCTAAATAATCTGAGAAAATAAACTGTAACACGGAGTGGTCGATACACTTGCAAAGAATTGTTCTCCTAGAATCAAAATTACAATGTTATAAGCATATCTAGTAATTATTTATTTTCACTTAACTTCGGTCAAAAATGAAAATGCATATAATTTCGTTTAACGTTAGTTGCTTTAGAATATAAATATTGACATTTTTGTACCATCTTAGATATTTTATACACAAGGGGGTACATACCACTCTTTTCGCTTTACATACATATCAAATACTGATGATTACGTCAGAAGTTATGGAATAAGACATCCTTAATCCCAGGTAAAAGCACCAAAGTGCCGATTATAAGAACAATTAGAACGTATCGTAAACAGACCGTGACAGTCGATTCTAAGAGAAACAATCTTTTGGAAACATGTGAAAACAAAAGATACGGGTAACCAATTCTCGTATTAACACCGGAACTCGACGGATAGTGCGGCACAAGTTCGACAAGTTAATAAAAACATTGAAACGTACAACGAGGAAAAAGAAGAACGCGGCATACAAGGTTCCAGGGTGATTAGCGAAGAGTATTTCGGTCAAAGGACTGTTATTATCTCTAACCGACTAAACAAGCACGTCAACATCCTTTCCTATGTTCAATTAAATCAATATCCTTAGAATACAAAGAAACAGGATGATCGTGACAATCGTTAACCCCAAATGCAATCAAATATGTATGGGTACGTGTACCAAAAGCTCTTGGCGGCTCGAGAAAACGGCAGAGCACATTTCACAAGTGTACTCGACCGCATCTGGTATTATAGTCTCCGGTACGTCGTTAACATTTACAAGAACGTGATGAGTGGACACTATCTTCTCCGGTAACGTTTCGAACATCTTCACATTGAGCTTAACGTCCCTGTTGGTATCTACCTCACAGTGACGGATCCTCTCGAGGTCGGGCAATATCGTCTCCTCCTCGACGGTCTCGATATTGGCCTCGTACGCGACTTCCAGGTTGCTGCCATCGATGGCAGGATCGATGAGGTGAGAGGTCAGGTTCAATTCCGGCTCGTTAGGGACCGCCGTCTCGCTTTCCTGGACCTCGTCCCGGGGTTCCTGTTTGATGCGCGTCTGCCTCTGCTTCCTGACTTTCCTCAAGATCATGGACTTCTTCCTGTGAGGAAGCTCGGTCTTCCGCTCGGCGACGATTCCGCGAATGCTACCATTATTGTTGCTGTGGTTATTGCTCGTGCCCTTGTGGACGCCGGGCTCGATCTTGATGTTCGCCAAGAACTGCATCGACACCTTATCTACTTCTTCCTTTGTCTTGCTAGGGAATGTTGCGGGTATGGGTTGCAGCTTGCCCTCCACGTGGTAGCTGACGTTCTTCGTCCGAGGCCTGTTCCTCTCGCCGCCAGGAAAGATGCCGAGCTTGTGTTCCCCCGGAAGGACCTTGGGTGTCCTCGTGACCATCGTCTTGGTCTTTTGCCCCTTCTTCACGCCGTCGCTACCCACGTCCACCGGTACCCTAGTCTTTTGCGTGTGAATCATCTTCGGCCTGCCGGGCTGATAAGCCGCCGGGGTTTCGTGTCTCTTGTCCTCCCGCTTTATCCGCTTTTTCGTGAACTTGGATTTATTGGGATTGATCTTGGTGTTGCTCACAAGGGAGTTGAGGTTCTGCAAAGAACTCTCGAAGCTCTTTAGCACGCTCTGGTAACTCTCCTCGACGTTCGACCTGTGCTTGTTCTTCTTTCCTACCTTTCGTTTCACGCTATCGTCGGAGTCCGACAGTGCGTTCAGCGTGTCGTAATTCTCGTTTATGCGCGTCATTAAGTTACTCTCGTGCGGCTTCAGCTTGCGCCTCCTCTTGTACTTCCTCGGTCCTGTTTGCGGTTGCCTTCGCATGGCGGTATTATCGTCGCAGTGTTGCACTATGTGAGCGACGATCTCCTCGGACGTCGAGTACGCGTCGCCGCATACTTTGCATAAATACGGCATCGTACTTCCATGACATTTTGGATCTGGTCCCGAGTGATGAGCTCTGACGTGTTCCCGCAAAACCACCTAAATGGGAACGTTCGAATTAAAAGAATAAAAGAAGACTATGTATACCAAAACAGTTGATTTTCTGTTATCGTTGGTCGTCATCTTACCCGTTGATTAAAAGCACGTGGACATATGGCGCAACCGTAGGGCTTTTCTCCCGTGTGTATGCGCTCGTGTTTCCGGAGCGTTCCTCCGTCAGCGAACGCCTTCCAACAAAATCGACAACCGTACGGTCGCTCACCCGTGTGAATGCGGATATGGATCTGTTGGGAGCTACGGCTGCCGAAGGTTTTGCCACATTCTCGACATGGAAAGGATCGGCCACCAAGATCCTTATTGTGCGAATGTCGATGGCTGACGAGGGCCCTTCCATCAGGAAACTCTTCGCCGCACTCATCGCATGCCACCATTTTGTTACGATGCGATACCATGTGTCTGAATAAAATAATTACACTCAATTTAAGATGTGCCGGAGAGACCAGCTTATGGGATAAGTTAAAACATTGCTTATCAGGTGTCGAAGTGTAACATAAAAGTTATTGCGTAGAAATAGAATTCAATACGAGCTAATATCCACCTTCGCAATCTGGCCTTACTGTGGAATCGTTTGCCACACTTTGTACAACTGAAAGTTTTATCGGCACTATGAATCCATGAATGTTTCAACAAGCTTCGTTTATCTTTGCACGTCTTTCCACATAGTGTACAAGTATTTGGTGGTGCGTCTTCTGCATGATTCTGCTGTACATGCTCCGCCACTTCTGCATCGTCTCGACACCTTTCACCGCACAAAAGGCAGCGTCGACTAGGGGATCTATTTAAAATCGGTCATTGCTCTTGTTACTTCCAGAGACATTGATTCGGTTGAAACGCTTAAACAAGTTACACTCCAACATGTTCCTGCGAGGTTGCAAAAATACATACACTAACCTGGCATGTAATTCGGCGTGAGCTAGTAATGCTAAAGCCTCTTCAAACCACTCTCCACAATCATTGCACACGTGATGTTGACTGGATCCTTCTAACATATCGAGTTCCTGTTTGACATGTATCCTATAAAATAACATAATCTCTTTAAACGATGACTATCGCGATCGAGTGTAAACTATTTTTAAATTCAACACGTTATGCATGAGTAAATAAAATCAATAACGTACTTGCGATGACGCTTAAGAAGGTCTAAACGATGAAAAGGAACGCTGCACGTATCGCAGTAGAATTCGCCGAATCTCTCGTCTCCTGTATAGGTGGCATCGTTATCGTACTCCTCTGTATCTGACGGAGCGGTACCCCCATGCTTAACTTTAACGTGTTCCCGCAGTGTATTTACATCCCAAAACATGTCACCACAAGAAGTGCACTCAAATGGACTGTCACCACCATGAATACGAGCATGAGACGCTAAAGCTTTCTCCCGAGCAAATCCAACTCCGCAATGTTGGCAGACATAAGGTTTGGTAGGATCTGTAATTGGCCATCGAGGAGACGGTGTTTCACTGGCTAACAATGGTGTCTGTTCGGTCCATCGAGAACCTGTCGTATAATTACGACCACGTACAGAACTCCTGCTAGTCATCTCTTCTAGAAGCCGCATATCTTCATTGATGTAGTCGTACGATTTATTACCATATTTGTTAACGTCGGCCTTTACATCTTCATTGTGCCTCTTGGCAACAATACTGTTTTTTCGCTTTCTTGGTGCACTGCATTGCACTTTTTTGCGTCTACCTTTGGCAGAGTCTTCTTCATCAGGCAGAAGTGAATCGTCATCGTTTGTTTCATCTTCGAGTCCGTCACGAGAAGGTGCATATGCATGAATCTTCAAATGATTCATTAAATCACATTTTCTAACGTAACGAGCACCACAAAGATTACAGCCATGCGGTCGATCCGTTTGATGAGCCACCATGTGATTCATTAAATTAGCTTTCTTTCTAAACCTTCGGCTACAAAAGTCACATGGGTACGGACGTGTATTAGTGTATGAATCTTGATCAATGGGCAGAGGTATCTCCATGTCATCGTATTCAAGTAAGTTGTCGTGTGATACTTTTGTCTCCGGTATTTCCACCCTTGAAAAGAAATTACATTATAATTAAGCGTATTAAACCTCACATCCATGATGTACTAATAATTTTGTGAAAGTGATGTGTGACAGCATAACTTTATGCAAAGTCCAATTTAAAGCATTTACCCATCGTCAGGAGCAGATTTGTCCCAACTGTCAGCAATCACTTCTTCGGTAACCTGTATATTAAGGTAATCGTGACCTTGATCTTGAGGTACTATATAAATAGATTCCATATCATTGGCTTGAGGTATCATTAAGACCTCGGTATGAATAGTAGGAGCAGGTTCTGGAAGCGACCGAACTGCCTCTTCGACGCCAACTTCCTCGCATGCTCCTATCACTTCTTCCTCAGGGGTGGTCAATTCGGCTTCCAACCCACATATAACCTCCTCGTGAATAACATTCCCAACTTCCTCAACCCACTGTAATGCCAAATCTCCAGCCATGTCCATGTTAAAGCAGAGATACTTTTATTTTATCACTAAAAAACAATTACACAGAAATATTAAATATTAAGAAATAAAAAAACAATCTTACGATATACCTAATATCTCGATAAACATATTTGAACGGACACGAGTAATTGTACAATGAAATGTCAACCACGGTTACAAAACAATAATTGTTATGCTCACAAATAGCCAGAATATTAAAGCAGCAAACACTTGAACAAAATAATATGCATATTGTTTTCTGATTCTTAGCCAGTTTGGTAATGATTATGATGACCGATCATTTTGCACTACTGAAAGTAGCAAATTAACAAACCAAGCGAGTCCTGATGGGCCGCGACAAATTGTCTCGCACTTGGACACCGAATCAATCCGTTCCATACAATTCTCGATTGGAAAGAATACAAGATATTGACATCTGAGGTTACGACGATTTAGGTTATGCGCTTAGAGGTTATAGCGATAACCAGCGGCCCAGATTTCAAGGGAAAACCAAAGTTTAGGAGAAGGAAACGGCGGCCGACGAAGAATCGCAACGGAAAAACAAAAGCTAATAATTTCCGATGCGACGAAGGCTATGCCAATAGCTTCGCATCGAGCAATTTTCACGTCGTATTTCACTCTGCTTCGAGATGAAACGGCATCCCCCGTGCAGAAGGCACCGCGAAATTATCGAAATGAAACGCGAGTAATCGTAACCGCTGTTTACTTACTGTTATATATTAACAATTCAGCTATCGACCTAACCAAAAATATTAAACCGAGGTCCAGAACAGCGTCGACCTTCGTTTGTTTTCAATTTGGAGGGGATCACTTTAGAAATAAGCTTAACAAAATGGCTACCCAACGAGCACTGCATGGCAGACGGAATTACTTAACGAGACGGCTGCCCAATCGAGAGTCCAACACAGTCGAGGCACGGGAGAAACAGGGAAGCTGCCATCACTACCTAAGTTTTAGTATCTTCGTTGCACTTACTTGGAACACAAGTGGGAGAGAAGCGACCTGGTCTCCTGCTTCATAGGAAGGGACAATGCATTGGGCAATACGGTACCGAACAGAAGCTTCATGAGAGCGAAAATTGGAGTGAAGATGAGAACCGAATGCGGTAAAATGGGCACTGCCTGTGCTCGGTGTGTATATACGTAACCAACGTGTGGCGCTGAAC
This sequence comes from Orussus abietinus, assembly GCF_000612105.2. NCBI lineage: Eukaryota > Metazoa > Arthropoda > Insecta > Hymenoptera > Orussidae > Orussus > Orussus abietinus. The sequence continues at coordinate 1,066,091 of NW_019394714.1, forward strand.
TCGGAAACCTATGCGACTGTGGCGCCACTCGCGATTAAACTCTACCCTACCAGCGAGGCGGTCGCTTCATCGCAGAAGTACAAACTGTACTCAATTAAAGTTCCTGCCGCAACACGTTGGCGTTAGTATTACATTTTGGAGCGCAAAACTTTACACCAAATAGTCGCGTGCAGTCTTTCAACTTGTTATTATATTCTCGTCGACAATTCGAAATTATTCGAAGCGTTTACGGTTTTCCAATCGTGACCGGTTTTTGTTTTAATTCCATGCACAATAATGTTAATGTCTGCTGCGTTCTTAACGAATAAAATAAATCGTCTGAAACATTTTCGTTGAAAACATCGAATAGATTGAGATCTAATACTGGCGGTATGTGTTTCTGCACATTTCACGTTTGTCAAGTCTTTGTTAACAAATCTGTGGCGACACTTTTAAGTTTACGTTGCTTTTATTTATTCTAGTAATGGACCTCTTGGAGACACAGGTTTTTGACCGGAATGATTTCCCCATGACACAAGAAATACCCCCCATGACACAAGAAATACCCCCCATGACACAAGAAGTACCCCCCATGACACAGGAAATATACAAACCTTCGCAGAAGAGCAAATCTATGCGGGTAATCTAATTTAAATTGACCATTGAAGGGAAAATAATCTATTTGTCTAGGTCTTGTTGCTCGGTCATTTTGTTGCTGTTGTTTGTTGTGTATTAACTAACTCGGTGCAATAATGTATGGATAAAATGATGATGTTAATAAATCCTTTTAAATATATTTTAGGTCGGAACTCTTCGAATCGGAGATGTCAACCATCCAATATTCACAGGCACTACAAAAATTGGACGAATACTTTCTTGCAACATAGTAATCGCTGATAATGTAAGTGTAAACAATTCAAAGATAAACTACACATATTGGAGATACATGGAAAAATTCGATAACATTACTGGGGTTCTTTTTATATGGCTTTCAGTAGTTTGTTATGTCCTCTAATGTGTTATAATTCATCCTTTGCACTTTTCGATTTTTCTAATTTGTTTTCATTAAAATCAATGCTGGACCAGAATGATTTTTCTCCTAAATTCTGATTACTTTCCATTTTAAATTTTCCTGGTCCGGCAATGTGAAGGTATTGGAGAATTGTTTGAGAAGGATCCAATTCTGGCCACTCAACGCCCAAAGTGGGAACTCTGTAATTTTAAATAATTATTCGCATCTTATGATGATATCTTTCATTTTGCATAATATAATTTCACGATTACTTTTTTGTTGCAAACGAGACCCAAAAATCAATTAAGCTCTCTTGAATGTCACGATCCTCGGGTGTAGTCGTTGGATCGACAAATGGATTATCCAGAACATAGTAGGCATCATCGGCATGGCTTACTCCTGTTGGAAATATTTTGCAGTAATTGTGTAATACCTTTAAATTCTTAATCCAATAAAAAAGCAAACTAACCAAAGTTCTCTTTGGTGTGGCTCATTGCTTCGCTTAAACTATGAGCTCCACGGTATGTGTAGTAATAAAACCACACAGGACTTTGATTCGCCTCTGCCTGCTTCCTCGCGGCTTCTTCGGCAGATGTGACAAATAGTCTATCGCCAACCATTTGTATTAGCTGTTTGACGGTTAGTCTGTCGATAGGTTTTGAACCAAAGTAATGCTTCTTGATAGCCCTAGCAGTTTCGACATGTTTCGACCGGGGTACAGTATAGTTGAAATCTAACAAGTGTGGAGCTATCGTCTCCCAATTGTCTTCAAGTTCTTTCAAGAGTCTCCTATCAGCTGCAAACTCTGTAGGGTAATTCAAATAGAGGTTGTTAACGAGTAAATGTATTTTTACTCTAGGCATAGACATTGTCTGTCATTTTACCGGCAACAGGGTAAAGTCCTTCTTCACTGACTACACCTGTAACCCAAGGAACATCTTGTACGCTACCGCTGCTAACTATTTCCACAGGACTTCTATCTATGAAAGGAGCATCTCCGACTTTCTCCACAACTGGGCCAAAAGGTGTGAATGGATTATACAACCAAGGCTGCGAACGAATTTCCTTTGTAAATTACAGATTCTCAAAATTCCCTGGAATAAGTATTACTGACCATAAATTCCTTCTCCGCTTCTACGATGCTCTGAGCAGGACGATATCTTAAACAGCGAACCATTTCTTTTGTGGTACTCGTTGGGCATCCCATCAAAGCTCCCAATTTCTTTGCCTTTTCTGCAGAGTTCTCGGTCTGAGCCCAACAAGTGAACGATGTTCCACTGAAGGATATACCTCCTAAAAAGTAATTTAATATTTTTTATTGAAAGGGGCATCGATATTAACTAACCTATTAAATTATGTATTCTAAGCTGCACGGAAGAAGTTACCTTGGAAGAGGCCGGCACTGAGAGGGGATAAATAGTGATAGTGTACACTGACACCACCCGCACTGAGTCCTGTCAAAGTCACTCTTTTGGGATCCCCACCGAACCATTCGATGTTCTCTGAAACCCATCTCAGAGCCATGCTCTGATCCTTGAGACCGTTGTTGCCGGGTATCACTTCGTCCTCGGTGCTCAGAAAACCTTCGGAAATGATTTAAATATACCTCATTCGTCTTGAGTATACCTTTGAACATATCTTCGCGTATACCTACCAAAAGGACCCAGTCGATAATTGATCGTAACGAGAATAACGTCCCGGTCCAATAAGTACTTCGCTCCAGTGTAATGATCACATCCATACTGGAACGCCCCTCCATGGATCCAAATAATCACCGGTAGAAGTTGCTCGTAGTCATCTTTTACAGGCGCGTAAACGTTCAAGTATAAACAATCCTCTGCTCCGAAGACTCTTCGATTTTCGGAGTCGGGAAAGTGGGAGTATTGCAGACACATGGAGCCAAACTTCGTGGCCAGAAGTTCACCAGGCCAAGCAGGGATCCGTTGCGGGGGCTGAAATGAAACGATGTGCATCGTCAGTTAAAAAAACGTAAGGAGTCTCCAGAGGGTAAGCAGGACCTCGGAGATCCTTGAGTCCCCTATTAGGAATTTTCTGATCTTTTAATATCTGTATCCATGATGCTGATCCGTACGTTCTCTCATACCTTGAACCTTAATTTCCCAACAGGTGGCAAAGCGTAGGGGATTCCCTCGAAGGCTCTATACAGTCTGCCGTGCTGGGACACCTTGTGGTACCCTTTGATCCTTCCCAAGGGGGTCCTGACTCTCGGAGCATCCTCTTCTTCGGAGCAAACCAGCTCCCCGAGGATCAGGGCGAGCAAGATCACCGGCAGCTTCATCCTTTCGTCTCGAGATCGCGATCGCACCACTTCTACCGAGCCACTGGCTGCAGCTCGTTACGCGTCCGTCCTATTCGTTCTCTAATCATCGTTCCTCCTCTTTCCTCATTGTATACTCGTACAATGATAAACATAAATGCCTTCCCCTGTTTCCCTGGCGACATCGTAGCCAGAAGGGAGGCACTCATGTCCGTCGGTGTACTCCACTTCTCCCGACGAGAGATCTCGCGATGAACCCACAAAGATAATGGACCCAGAAATAAGTCAGACGGCTTAAGATCTATCTCGGTTTTTACCTCCGCTATCAGGCGAACTGCAATACAGTGATAGCGGCTAACTTCATAGAAATTATCAATAGACTTCGTTTTGTATTCTTGCTTAAAAATGACCGGCAAGAAATCGACGATAAGAAAGGAACTCGCAGGAAAATTATATGTACGGACATCCTAATTAGATTTCTTATTTTACGGCGCGTTGTTCGTTGCAATTTTCCTTCTGCGATAACGCGAGGTAACGACTGTTTATTTTGCTTTTCAGGCGGTGTCCAAAGTGCATGCGGAAATCGAGGCCAGCTCGGGTTGCGCTTTTATCACTGATTTGGGCTCATCAAATGGCTCTAAAATCAATGGGGTAAGAGACGCGATACGTTCATATTATCGTCCTCCGTATTATTCTTGCTCGCTATTCTCTGATCCGTTAGTGTTGTCAGCGATCATCCGACCTATTGCGACATGGGATCGAATCGTTTTACATTTAAACGAACGTTAAATCGTATTCGAAAATACGTTACGCAAGTATCGGGGACGTTTCTTTTTTGTTATAAATTATATAAACCTATTTTTGGAAGCGACGTGGTACGATTTTTCTAAATAATTGCCCGTGTTTTTATTTCCTGCCATTTTAGATCTCGATGATCAAGAATCGGGCGTATCAATTGAACAATAACAATACCGTGCTCATCGGAAGGGTTGTCAGTGGCACCTACACGACGTATAATGAAATTGACAACTCCTTCATTCCAGCGACACCTGCTAATAAGTCTCGCAGGATTGAACCTGCTAGTCCAAAAGTTTCTTCAAAGGTAACTCAACCTTTTTTTATTGAACGGCTATCTTACGGTGTCATTAATTTACCAGACTAATTTCCTATTAACAATTTGTACAGTTAAACTCTTTGAAGGACGGCGGGGTAAAAAGGAACATCTATGATGCAGAGACGCAGAAATTGGATATCGGGACGGAAGGAAATCACGAGAATTTCAGCATTCACGATGCTGATACGCAAACGGTAGAGTCCGTATACGACGCAGCGACTCAACTAAATTCGGAAACGCATCAGGATGGGATTACCCAAAAGTTGTTTAAGGAACCGGAAGATTATAATAAAAACGAACTGCGAAATAGTCCGGACAGATCTCTCGTTTCCACCGGAGGGAAAAAATCAAGTTCAGATGAGGAGCTGTTCGAAGAAGATGGCAGAAATACATCGAGTCACATTGTACAAGACTCATCGTGTAGCATCGAACAATCGTTTAACAGTGAGGATTCGACTGTTCCTGCAACTCAACCGATTGATGAATGTGTAAAGGAACCACCTGTATCTATAAACAAGCTACAGTCTACGAAGGAGAATTTCAGTGACATCGAAAAAAGTCTAGACAACATGTTCGAGGAAGTTAACAGTGTGAGCATAGAAGAACCGACCCAACTGATGACGCAGAATTTGGAAAGAATTTTGGAATCCACTCAAGACGTGATTGTCACCCCGAAAAGGAAAGATCTTCGTCGCATTTTATTCCTCCCTAGGAATTCAAGTTCGACTCCGATAAGTCCACAATCTAGTAATACAGTGTCGAATAATTCAAGGGGGAATTTAAAGAAGATATCTGAAACTCTGTCCTCGGGGAAAGAATTGACTTTTGAATTGTGCACTTCAAGTACTGCTAATGAGAAGTTGACCAGTATCGAACTGATGCACATCCTGGAAAGTCCTCGGAAGGAATTGGATGCACAGGAAAATGAGGGTACGAGCACTTTGCAAGAATCTGAAGTTACAGATACGTTAAAGGTGCCCCAGTCGAAGATTACAAATGAATCGACAGAACTGAAAGCCAAGGAAAGTACATCAAAATTACCAGAAACCGAGGAAAACGCGTTAGAAAAACCCGCAGAAAATACGTCGGAGGAACTCGAAGTCAAAGACAGTGGTCAATCCCAATGTACAAAAGATACCAATACTGAAGATATCTTCGAAGGTCTACCTGCAGTCAAGATATTAGGGACTGTTTCCAATCCTCCGAGCCCTTCCGTATCATCTGATGTATCCAGTGATGATAACCACAATGATTTTTCTAAAGCTGTAAAGATGCAGAAAAGTACAATAAAATGCACAGAAGACACTGTGGAAAATCAACCAAAGATTTTAAAGTCTCCGAGCCTTATAAGTGAAATTCCCTCGATTTCAACTTCAGTTAAAACCAATTCAAGCAATGATGCAAATAAATCAGTGAAACTGGTAAATTTAGACGAGGAGACTATGCGAAAGAGAAAAAGTTCTGACATTGTAAACAGTAAGATACAGATGAAAAGGAAAAAAGTTCTCCTTGATTCAAGCAGCAAAGATAGTTTTGTACTGTTGTCTCCCTTGAAGGTCAGAAACAATTCCAATAGAGATGTTAACGATGAGGTGGCTTCGAATGTTTCTAACGAACTCTTGGAAACTTCTATATCAAAAAGTTCTAAGCTCAAGAACGGTGGAAAGTCTTCAAAACGGAATAAAAGCAATAACACAAGTGCATTAAAAGAGACTCCTCCGATAACGAAACAGTTGAGCGAGAAAATCAGTGAGAAACAGAATCTTCCAAAAAACTGCAGAAAATTAGAGATCGCTACTGCTTTAGTAAATTTGGCAGTTAAGAACCAGAAAAAAATCAAAACATCAATGGACTCGAGGGCATTAAGTCCAGAATCTATGGAAGTCTCCGTAATCATGACAAGAAATGCTGTAAATGAAAAATCTGTGCCTTCGACGAGTAGAATTGATACGTATAATGAGGATAAAAAATTAAGACAGAACAAAACGGTTAATTCAGAGTCACCAAAAAACAATTTTTTGGAGAACAAACCTAATCTCTCTGAGCCGACAAGGCCAAATAGGAAAAGTCTAAGGATGGTCTCTCAAGGAAGTGCAAAAGTTGAGATTCATTCAACTTCGATCATTAATATCACTGATACAGACTTAAAAGGAAACCTAAAAAGTTCAACGCCACGAATCAGGGAAACATCTCGAAAAAGAAATAAGCCGAATGATAATGATACTTTGCAAAATGAAGATTCGGATGATTTGAACGAAAGCACTTCGTTTCGGGATAATGTATCTGATCTATCAATAATACACCGATCAACTAGGAGCGTGTCTTCAATTTTAAATTTATCACAGAATAAAATAAGGCATAAAGTCCTTTTCACTGGCTTAAAAAGCAGTGACTATTCTAAGGTTTTGGAGAAGTTAGGTAAGCTATTACTTTAATAATTCAAATAATTAGGTGGCTAGCATTAAATCACCACATTTTAAATTGTTCTATGTAATTAATTAAATTAATTATTTGATATGACAGGTGGTTTGTGTACCGAAGATCCTTTACATTCTACTGTCCTGGTGACAGACAAGGTGCGACGAACGTACAAATTCCTGTATGCACTTTCGTTGGCAATACCTATTGTATCTGTAAACTGGATATTGGAAAGTAAAAAAAGCAAGCAATTTTTAAACGTAGAGGACTTTATCCTGGAAGATCCTGCAGCTGAGGCAACATTTCGTTTTAGCCTGCGAGAAAGCCTTGAAAAGGCTAAGAAACAAAAATTACTTAACGGGTATAAGGTGGTATTGACGCCTAAAGTTTCACCACCACCAATTCCTGAGCTTAAAGGTTTGTCATGTCATAAATAATTTAGAATAGAAAACCTTTCAAAACTTGACTTTAAACTTTCCCTTGAATCCGTTGAATCGGTAGATCAAAATTATTTTTATTTTATAGACTTAATTCGTGCTTCTGGTGGGACAACATTGATTCGTTCTCCAGCTACATGGCAAGATAAAGTCATCGTTGTATCAAGAGAAGAGGATTTGAGCAATGCTCGAAGATTCGTGTCAAAGGCACCAAAAAATGTACCTCTCGTATCAGTAGAATGTATCCTGTCAGGTATTCTACAACAAGACCTCAATTTTGCAGAATATAGATTACGGTTAACTTAATAATAATTTAATTTAATGATAACCCTAAGGGATAGTTTAAGAGCATGACTGTAAATACACTAATGAGATTATGTACATTAACAGGACATGTGAATGTAACATTGAATGTGCCTTATGTATGAATGTGTTTATACTTTTATTATACTTTTAATGATGTAATAACTTTATTTCTATCAACATTGAAATTTAATAAAAGATAATCATAAATTTATTTTTTATATCGTAATATCATCACCTTTTACAGTCACACTTTAAAAGTTCTTTTTTGGCATGAAAGTGCAAAGGTAATTACAATACATTTTCTTTTTTCTCTATCAACTTAAAAAAAATTTTCTTGCAACCTACGAGTCTTATCGTAATTGCTTAGTTAAATTACACGAGAAAAGGTATTTGTGAAATCACACATAGATTATCTTACAGCGAGATCGTCTATCAATCAAGCCATTGAAGTATGCGAGTAATGACATATTCATAGAAATGTTAAAATATTAATGGTTGGCCTCCAATGGTGTGTCCGAAGGTTGCAGTGAAAATAATAAGGCGCAGACCTTCCTTGAAGGATGGAACTAAATCCGGTATCTGAAACAAAAACATTAAATAAGTAGTACTTAATTCAGCTTCTATTTACATTACACACATTCTGAACAGGGAATTCAAGTATCAGTTTAGGACTTTTTCATGAAGTACCATTCACATTCCTGACGCCAACGAAACAAAAGAATGTCATAATCCGAACCACTCTTGCATCAGAGAAAATAAAAATACCAGTATAATAATTTTAAAAGGTCCAGCAGCTATTCCATATTACATCTAAATCGTACTAGCATAATAATCATCGACCTTGAGAGAAGCAAAAAGAACAAAGCCGGCCTCGAGGCGACAAACGGATCCTCGAAACTGCGCAGTATAGCTACCGGCGGCCATTTTGTATGTCTTATCATCGTAAGAAAACAAAAACAAATCGTTGACAGGACCACGACAAAACGAGTAAAATTTAACTGACAAGATGAGAAAATTAAACGAGACGTCTTACCAATGATGGAATTAGGCTTTGGCCTTGGGCAGTTGTCGCTTGTTGTGCTCCGTGTTCATGAGTTTGGTCAGGAGCTTTCTAGAATGTCCGCACGGATCGAAATGATTCGTGTGAAACGTAGCCTCCCTCTTGCTCCGCTGTTTTCCGCCGTGACCAGTGAAGATGTGCTTGTCGTAGTCAAAGTTGAAGTGCTCGTATTTGTCGAAGTATTGCTCGGCCATACTCACTCTTAGATTTCCAAAATGGACGAAAAGATTTGCGAGGATGTCGCAAAGACTCGCTTCCGAATCGCTCGATAACGTGTTCAGTTCCCTGAACTGTGCTCGCGCGACTGCCGTTCGCGCTTATATACCGCCCGGGGAGCATGCGCACAACGAACTGTAAACAAGATAGCCAATCAGAACATGTGACTGCGATCCTTCCAGCAATCGAATCGCCGCTGTATCGAGAGATTTCGATACAGCGGCGATTCAGAATCAGAGCAGAGACGAGTTGTGAGATTACTCACAGGCTATATCTTCACCACTTGGTTTTTATTAAATACCGAACTAACCAGATATTGGAGACGCACCCAAAGCCGAATTTGTCCAATTCGGTGTTAAATAAATACCGACGATGGAAACTTAGGCCCAGTTCCACAACTCGAGTTAACCAGTTTAACTAGTTTACACATGGCTTGAACCTGCTGTCAATTGATTAAACTCCGGTTAACTTGAGTCGTGAAACCAGCTCAATTCATAAGACGTGTCCCTCTTGTGAATACTTTCAAGTCGCGTTGAGTAGACTTAATTATTCTGTGCGCTCGTACAAATTAATTTAAAAGTCGAAGTGGTATCGCGTATCGAGACCCGGATTATCACCAAGTGTGAAGCAACGCAAATGAGACAACGTAGCGTCCAATATTCGTAAAGGAAAATTATGGAAGTTGTTGAACTCGCCGAGGAAACACCCGCGAGGAATCAATTTACCGTTGATGATTTGGACATAGAAATTCTCCCTCTGATTTATGAAATTATCAGGAGGTGTGTTGTCTCTTGGTTGACACAGTGACTAAACAATTCGTATATATATTTGCAGCTCGCTACGTATCTGCTGTCTATTATTAGTCGAGTGTATTTTGAAATAGTAATTATAAGTTGCACGTAGGTGACAAATTTCTTTTCCATTGGATTGCTTAATTTGATTGTAGTCTTTCCTACTATGTGATCTAATCAGTCATAACGCTCAAAATGTTTGTACAAACTTGTTAATATTTGTTCTGCAATGGTTTTCTTGTATTTCATGATTCTTGGAGAGTTAACCTCTATTTCGATTTAATGTACACGATACTCACAGAATATATTTCTTCAGCGTCGAGAAGGATCCACACGATACATCGCAGAAAGCGAAAGAGTCTCAAGACACTAGCCATAAAATATTGGAACTGCAGAAGAAATTAGATTCTGCGAGAGCTCAGGTACTACTTGTGCCATTTATTGCGTTATATTGTACGAACTGTAGTCTAAATCCTTTGCAGATCAGAAGATTGCCCGGGATAGAATATAGCAAGGAAGAGCAACTACAAAAGTTGGAGACGCTTAGAAAGCAATTGAGATTGAAGAGAGAACTTTTGTTGAAATATCGTAATATGTGTACATTTGAGGTACCAAAAGTTTAAACGGTTTAATCTAGAAGACTGATATTCTTGAAGCTAGCGACATGGTACTGCGCTGGGTCTTACGAGCATTGCTTAACAATGAACAACTCATTGACAAACTGGCCAATTCTAAGCCCATTCGACACGCTGCTCGCATGGCGGTATATGTTATGCACAATTCTGATTTGCCATCCCTTCCGAGAACGCTTACTAAGCGTTTAATAGACTTCGCACGACGATTTTCCACGAATATGAAAGATGAGATTACAGAGTCGAAAAACAGCTCAAAAGGAAAGCCACCGAAATAATTTACACTATACAGCGCAATTTGCAATTGTGTTAGTTTCATTTAGGAAAATGTACTGATTGGGTGTGTATTATAAATGAATTATTTGTATAAATTTTTAGACTTATTACCATTTCTTAACGATTGCCAACTAGTTATAATTGAAAAGTTGGGCGGAGAATGTAAAGTTCCATGTAACGAGCTAATCAGTAAAGATGCTGATAATGAAGAATAATAATTTATATTGATATTCAACGAAAGAGAACATGCATTCAAGTACATCAATGTGCTCGATATGAATGCTTTCAAATACACTTTATTTTTATCAATTGAATGATTGAAGAAATTTTATAACTTCCAAGTAGACTACATTATTGCTGTACACAATTACAAAGAACTGATATCTTCAGTATGGAGTAATAAAATTAACTATATCGCGTGGACATCATTTCTGTAGAAGGGCAGTACTACTTTAACTGTTGACATCTCTTCGACACATAACAGAGAGATAAGAATTTAATATTTTCATATCTTAATACTGTCGTTATCCCTTTGCACACTTGTACAGCAAGTAAACATAACTATACTTTTCTTCGTGTTTTTCCTCTATTTCTGGAGTCTCATTGGAAAAATATAAATAATATATACATATATATTAAATAATTACAAATCCCCTAGATCGTGGATATGTGTATGAATACTCCATCGAAGCAAGTTTTTGGGGATAAGTAACCAATGTTGCAATCACGGTACTATTATACTTGTTACATATGAAACTTCAACACATTGGTATGAGAATGAATGTTACCGGTTTGTTTTTAAATCACAGATCTTTGTTATAGAGTACCTTATCCCTTTGGATATTTCAATTATAATTAGCACTGACAAATATTTACCCATGTGTATACGTAAATTGTCATCTAACGGGGGTAAGGTGTCCTACAAATCACATCAGGCCATCACGAAGTTATTCTTCGTGTCCTGGATGAGTTATAACTGGGCTTGTATAATGATATAAGTTTGTTGTGCAAGCTTTGGTTTCACATACAATAAAGTGATCGGTAATCAATGAAGGTTTCAATTTTTACTTACCACAATATTTGGCCTAATACCATCCTTTTCAAACGAAAAGAGATTTAACCCTTTCGTCACTTATAATGAAATATATCGCAATCGATACTGGTTTTTAACGTTATGAAGAGATATTTCGCGACCCAATACCGGCCATTTAAGGTGATATGAGACACCAAGAAATTTAATCGACGTCAGTAAAAAAGATTCTTTTGATATACCATCCGAAGCAGTTACCGACGAAAATCGTTCTTAACGCTCACTGATTTTGTGTCTCAACGGACAATTCGAATCTTCTGATATGAATGCAAAGCTTTTTAATAAAAATATAGGTGTCTTGCTCGTGAGGACCTTTTTCTTTTAAATATTAGCAGGAGGATTCTGTTCCGACAGAGGTTGAACTACGTTACTGTTGGTGGTACTCCTTCCTCCTCTACGTCCTCTACTCTTCTTATTGGCTGAATTTACTGCTACTCTCTGTGGCGTGTTTTCTCTCTTAGCTGCCTGTGCTTCGAATGTAGAATTTCCATCGGTTATGTCGGATATCTGATAAGAAGAACAATTTGTTAATTACAACAGCAGTTTAAGGTGGGTCCAGAAACTCAAAAACCCAGGAGTATCTTTTCTTTTTATTAAAAAGTTTTAATTCATTGTTTTGTTAAATTCACCTGTGAGAGTGGACCAGTGGACGAGCAATGCTGTCGACCTTGTTGAACCTTGTTAGGTTTATTCGCTCGTGAATTTTGCGAACCAATTGAGCTTGAATGTGGAATAAGTCGTAGGACATTACCGACTGCTTTCGTACGTCCTTCTCTAAACACCATTCTTTGCCCAGGCTTTATAAATTCTGGATGCTTGATAAATCTGAAGTGCACCAATGCTTTGTCACCTGTTCGCAGACAGTCTTGTGACATCGAAAGGATCGAAGCTGTTTGCCTGATGCTTCCGCAGTGAACTACAACATATTGATACGAGTTATTACATATTGACGTGATCATCACAACGAGATAACTTCCCATGTCGATTAAATTTCTCAATGGGTTTCACTTCATTTTAATTTAGACTCTAATATATTTACCCATAGCTTGATAGCGTGAGCTAATCGTAGTGGGATGATGCAGCACTAAAATTTCTCCTTCAAATTCCCAACAAGCTTGCGGATTCAACAATGGCGAAACCATGACCATGCCCTTCCGAATTTGCGATCTCTTGATCTTCTTTAATGCAAAACTTGCCGTTTGGCCGCCGCGAACTTCGCGGACGGGCATTCTTTTTCTGTGAATACTTTTCACGGATATCTGCGTAAAGTGGCCTAACGGATCTGGTCCTAAGAGTAAAGTGTCGTTGAGTTTAATGATACCCTTTAACGTGGTACCAGAAACGACCGTTCCTACACCCTAAAAAACGAATAATCAACGTTCACATGTTTTCATTTAATTCGTCATATTTTATGCGATAACGATAACGGAAAGCTATTTAACTAACCGGAACAGAATATGTATCGTCGATCTGAAACTCTGCCGGTTCGTCGTCATGGCTCGTGATCCGCGCAGTCAGTAAGTTTAGAAACATTTTCAAGAGATGCAAGTTCTCTCCATTGACATTCGATACTTGAAATATGGGGCAGAGTCTGTACAGAAAATGATACACATGCGGTTAGTCGTTAAATGCGGCAGATGGGATATTAAAAGTCATCTATTTAAGATTTTTTAAATATTACCTGGAAGCAAGACTTAATGTGAAATTAGGATTAAATAGATACCTTTCGGAGACGAAGTTTGTGGCACTAATGACCACATCATCTAATGTTTTTACCATGACCGGGACTTTTCTACAACCAGGTGACTTCAAAATTCTTACTAGCAGTCTTAAATTTTCTTGTAATACATTCGGAGGACACATGTCAATTTTGGTGACCACTACGAATACTGGTACCGACAATGCCAGTGCTAAGCCTAGATGTTCCTTTGTCATCCCAACAATGCCTGCATTTGCACCCACCATTAACATACCTGAAATTAATTTTGATTCCATAAATTGGTTGGCGAAGGAATAGCACAAACTATGTACTAAGAGTTTTGCATTTTTAAGGTTATACCAAAATCAGGGGCATGACCAGTCATTCCAAAAACAGTAGTTTTCAAGTAACGCTCGTGTCCAGCAAGGTCGATGAATGTAATTACTTTCGACGACTTTTCACATATTTTCACCCAATCCAAAGATCCATGTTCAGGCTTGTTAACAACGTTTCCTAAATACAGAATGAAGGATTATTAAGTTACAATTAAATTATACAAAATAAATTATAAAAGTGCATTTAAGAAGACGAATCGAGCCTTAATATTGTACAACATACCTAAACTATCAAATCCAAGAATGTCATTTCCCACCGAACTGGTACGTCCTGTTTCAGCCTCATGTTTATGGCGAAATAATTTTTGTCGAGCTAATCCACGACCGTTATCAAGTTCTCCATGAGTTAATACACCTAACAAAGTAGATTTCCCTGCATCTACGTTACCAACTACAGCCACTCTGTAATTCAAGGATGAGGAAACCTGAATTACTTCTAAGCCAAAAAATTATTAAATATTCATATAGCAGGGTTGATGAAAATAATTGACTTCTTATCCACCCTGTTACATAGTAATCCACATAAAGTATACCTGATTTCTAGAAAATCTTGTTGGTCTAATCGTCTTCTCACTAAGTACTGTCCAGTGAGCCCCTGATCCACTTTGCTCTGGCGTAAGAGCACACAGTCAGCTTCCAATGTAGTAGCGAGTGATTGAAGAGTAGCAACTGAAGCATCGTACTCATCTTCCTTCAAACCATCCTCGGATCCATCTTCAATGAAAAGTACTTCATAAACCCAACTTAAAATACTATAAGCATGTAAATATATTTTTATATTATTGCTTTCAATTACATTAACAATCTAATTGAATTATTAGTTTTTCAATAGTATACTAAAAAAAAAGATATTGTTCTCCACACTATCAGATACCTTCTCCAATACCAATATCAAAGATTGTCTCGCTCCCGCCATCTTGAATCCTTTCTTTTAATCGCTTCAGTAATAGTTCATACTGATCTTCCGTTGGACTAATAAGAGCTTCCTGTGACAATAATTATGTTAGATACTTCTCCCTTCATCATTAATTTAAATGAAAAATTAATTCTAGAACCTTCGATCTGATCGAAGAATAGTCTACAGGTGACGAACGCATTAGTTTATGCTCAGCCATCTGCATTATGACGAGTAGTCGTCCACTTCACATGGACAATATCACAAACGCCGATGCAAAATATCGTCTTTAGGAGGACCTCTTAAACCGCCTGGCTCCGACGTGTCGTTCCATTTACCAATTCACTGAGCACATACACATCACAATTGTTCTCCAATATTTGAACTTAAAACATCTGCGGTGCACTATTAAATTACCCACACGCATTCCTTTCGAAACTTTGAAATACTTTCAAATAAGAAATTGCTTCGCGGTAGAATACAGTTGCCAGTATTCTGCCTAGTTTAACATCGAGTATAATCAGATATCTGAAATAATAAAAATATACCTTTGCACACTTTCTGCCTTCCAATCTTTCCGAAGAATATCTATCGTCATAAGGCAAACTATGATCATAAAAAATAAAAAAACTGTTGCGGACAAGTTTCGGTGTCGCGATTGCGTGTCAAAATGAGCCAATATATCGACGATCTTCCGTAAGACGGACTTATTTGTAAACATATTGCAGTGATGCCAATGGCGCGCACATACTTACACGAGAAAGGCCAACGAGTACACAGATAAATCGCTTATTCTTAGGACAGCGTAGTTGACCCGAAAACAATACAAGCCTTGCGCGGATTTCCGAGCGAAATCTCTTGCGACTCTGCCTTGACGTTACGCCGTGCGATATTAAATCATCCTCGAAATCCTAACCAAATCCAACACATTCACAGAACATTCCGTGACACGTGCCCCCTAGAACACACTACTGACTGCACATGCAACCGATTCCGCAATTCCTGAAGTTCGGGGGGGAAACGAGAAAATCTAATGTCACGGAGCCACGCGGCGCCACATTGGTGCGCATCGTCCAATCAGAATATTCCTGTCATGTGACGTCACGTATAAAAATCGCTGTGATTTGTAACACATGTTGCACATCTATATAGTTATATAGTTGGTTAATTGCGCGGTCGTTTCGAAATAATCTCCATTCAGGGTTAGTAATTTCGCGGTTTTTCAAGATTTTTGACGTATACCATATAAATCAAGTAATTTGCCGTAGAAAAGTAGTAGAAAACCAGTAAATTACGTTTCCAATATGAATGGAATAATAAATTAATTTGGCACTTGTGTTGAAATTTGTTTACAATTTTTACGTTTTATATCGAAACCGCGACACCAACTTACTCATAAATTCATGGATTTCAGATTGTAAGAGATATTACCTACTATACTATTATAAATAATACCGAAAGAGGTAATAAAGAAACGTGCAAAGAGTACTGTCAATTATTTATTTCTGTCACCACAGGTGGCTGACATATGAGCCATCCAAGAAGGGAATGCATGATGCACGTCACACATTGCAGTATAAATATTTTCCTCGTGCAAGGAAAATACTTTTACATACATACATACCGACATGAATTATGCATTCGTCTGTGGGCAGTCCGAGGAAGATTTAGAAAATTACATCCAGACCCATAGAGGAGTAATTCCACAAAAAGAAAAGCTGTCGGGTTGACCGACATGGGAGACATTTGGAAAACTTTTCCTCCAATCGAAAGGATCGACGTTATGCGAAGAGGTTGGGCCAGAGATCGCTTCGAAAGTTTCGATGCCAAAACAATCAGCCAAAGTTAATTTCGTGTCGATAACGCCGATAGGTCTAGGTACGTCCTTAAGATCTCCTCTCAGGGCCAAAATCTGCATAAGATCCGATGACATAACCTCTACATTTTCCTCGTTTTCTTTATCCTCGTAGCTGTATCCCCGCATTAGACTTTTCACGTGTTCGGCAGTGGTGATGTTTTCTTGTAAACGCGATATCTGAGCATCTCTAGAACTCATCGCTTTCCGTTCCAAGCTCAAGGCGCTCCGGATCTCTTGGAAGGTCGGTATTCCTGTACAAATTAGATAGCCAGCTTCGTTGAATAATTCTTTCGAATATTCCGTGGCGTGTGTAAGGGTGGACATTTGTTCGACCAACCACACAGTTCCAGTGCGTGGTTCTACCGTCACCCATTGACGATTAGACGTGCCACTATTCTGACGAGCCAACAACCTTGACCAAGTTTGTCCATCGGACGCCAATCGATTTGCAGTCATAATTCTAATCGGTGATAATACCTGAAATAAAACCATGATTCAGGAAACGACTTTTTCAGTTCTACTTAAGTATCAAAAATTTCAAATTAATCGGGGACATGCTTCCAATTTTTCTTCGTATCGTTTCAGATTTACCTGATCCTTGGGAGTCAAATGATTCCATGGCATGCGATTGTTAGTTTCCAATGGTGTCCCAGCTACTACAAGTTCTCTGTCCTTCCCATACACCAGATAATATTCATCGTGCGACGACAAGGCACCTGGATACGACGTCGTGACAATGGTCTGTCCCATAACTCCTTCGGCATCTTTAAGAGAAGAAACGTGGTATCCGAAGGAGTACTTCTTTAACAGCCGTAACATCTTCGCATATCTGCAGAATGGTAAAAGAATTAGTGACGACAGTGTCACCATAAATGTGACGCGTGTAAATTGGAATACCTACTTTCGCACCAGAAATTTCTCAGCGGCAGAAAACAAGAAAGTCTCTTAGTAACTGCTAGAAATTTCGATCTGGGAACTAATAGATAATGAGAATCACAAAACTCACGGTGCTGCGGTGTTGTGTGCGATCGCAATAAGGGGTTGCAAGTTTTCTCTGGGAAGTGCTTTTAGGAAGATCATTCCATGGGACCCTGATAAACCGTCGGAGCTGTTGTAAGATTGAGCGAAGTCCGGCAAATCCGAAGCCATCGCTAACCAGAGGAAATCCTCGGAATCGATGTCCACGGAACGTCGACTACGACGAACGGCGAATCTCCAACCAGCTTCGATGCCATCCAGTTGTGCATAAAATAGACTCACCTACGTAAGAAATGACTAAAGTTTTTACCACATTACCTCGAGGGGCTATTCGTTCAGGAAATCCTGAATTTTAATGCTGCCACATCACGCCGCCTTAAACAATTTAGTGATATTTTATAATGCAAGATACTTTTATGGACTTTCAAGGAATTAGAGCATGGATCAGAAGGGTGCATCGTGTCGCCTTACCATGTGCCAATAAGGATCTTCCTCTGCTAGGAGGTTGGCGCGCTCCCGGGTGATCGCCGAATTCTCCCGTAAATAATGACGTATTTTCCGACATATGGAGGCTCGTTGTAAGCATCCAGCTCTTATGGTGTTGTGCCAGTGATGGTGGATCAATTGCCACGTCAAACTGCCTTCCAAGAGACCGGCGGAGTACGCTTGGACGACGTCGTCGTGATCGGCGGACGTCTCGATCTCTATGATCGACCACCTACAAACAAGTACCAGCGTAAGGTAATCAACACGGCGTAAACTTATTCCCCAACCTGATAGAATACAAAGCTCATTGTCGTATAAACATTTACCCAGTCTCGTAGATACCAGTCTTGTAATAGGCACGAGCTGCGCCCAGCGGTATCATGGCCAGATCGTTACCCTGACCCCAGAAGTCGATGCGATATCCAGTCTTGCGGTTCCATTTCACGGTCGCCGAGTAAGTTCCATCGTTTTCAACCCTGCAAAGGTTCAAGTTAAAGGTATAAAAAGGGTTAATGCGATGAAGACTAGAATACTTTAAATTGCAAGGTTCCTTTGCCATTCCTTTAGGACTACTCACTGTCCGAATTCACCGAGGATGATCGCGCCGATGCCCAGAAGGGCCACGGCGACGAGGATGTACGTGGAAATGCGGGTTTGCAGCCACGAGGCGCCCACCACCTTCAGCATGGCTCATCGGTTAGCTTGACACCTTGGAACGAGACGAGGAGACACGGTGTCCCGGTCTCCACCCATCGGTTACAGGCCTCCACGCTCTGCCTGTGTCTTTTTAAGCCTGCAGTTTCACCCTGCGGCTACTTTCCGGCTCTTCCAAGCTCTGAAAACCAGGCGACGTGGTCGCATGTACACACGGATAGAAATAAGAGCCTTAAGGTGAAGTGAAACCGATTTTCAAGGCATCCCCCAATCCGGAAGGGTCGCGAAGAAGTCCAGATCTCACGGCCTATTCCTCCACATTCGGATCGCCGGAAGCCATGGATATCAATAAATTCAAGGTATTTACGAGTATCCGTTTCTCAGGGCACCTCATTCGCTCTCACGAGAGATAATCTCTCAAGCCTCGTGTACGTCTATCCTATTATTTTTTCAGCGAAGGAGGGAGAAACATTTAAACAAAAGGACCTCGGCCTTTCGTCGGTACTCCTGGGTCCCTATACAGAGCCCAGCATGAAAAGAGATAAATTAAACAAAGAGGGTGATCCGTGGATTCCCCTATTTCTATCTCTTTGCTTTTCTGTCCGTACAAGATACCGTATCGCGAACACGAGCCGAGAGCTCGTGCAAATATAGGCCCTCGAGCGTACACGGACGTGTATGTAGACAAAAGAGCACTTGGCAAGACGTGACTTGGCGCCAGTCATTAGAGATAGCTCGGATCATCGCGAGGTGAGATCGTAGACGAGATTTCCTCGGTCTTTTGCCTCCTTAGAAATCGATAGTCCCTCGCAAACTGGAATCGCCTTTGCCAACAAGTATTATGGTATGAGATACAACGCCGTGTATTGTAATCGTCCCCACGTTGGATATGCGAAAATCTGAGATCCTGGATCGCTTTTTCTGGAACCAACCATTCACGTTATCTCTCCTTATACTACCTCATGACGCGTAGTTTATTCACAAATTATTCGCGCTCCAGTTTCGAGGAAATTGAACGACCGAGGTCGGCTCGTTTCTTGCCGATTGTCCTTAAACGAAAACTTGTTCCCGCGTGGGACACGACTTGTCCTCGCGACACGCGTTAACAATTACCATAGATACCCATCGTATTACATTTCCCGCTTTTCCGAAGCTCGTCATAAACAATTAGCCACGATAAGTTGTCCCGATTACACGCCACAGTGAATATCCTACTCGAGGACCGTTACTTCAATGTCGCGAGGTAGCTCCGAAAGTGGAGTGGAAAAATCTGAAGGAAAAAAAATTAATTACAGGCTCTACAAAACGGAACGTACTTTCATAGTGCCAAACATGGATCCGCAAGTTCTCGTTATTGGAGAAATAAATACTTTGTTAAATTGAAGTACCGCAATTTGGCATGTTTGGGATTGGTTAATATTTTTATATTTTATATTTTATTGTATTTACGAATTATTTTCTTTTTTTCTTCGATATATTTTTTCGCGTGTCTTGATACTGGTGTAACTCGATCTTCATTGGGCCGGCGACCGACACGTGCGCGCACGTGGACTCCGTTACACTTATTTATCCCATCCGCGAGATATCGACTCGCCTGGGCGAACGCGCGTCCACCGGAGTGTCTTGCCAAAGGCCAGGGTAAGGCCACGTACCCGATGTCTTTCCGCGACGTTTTACCGTTGCCAAAATAGCTGGTCAAGTTCAAAATCCTGCGAATCCTCGACGTCGGAGGTAGTGTTGAATTAAAATAGCCAGTAACACTATTTTCAACGCCCAAGTGGCAACAACTAAAGTTGACCAACATTACCTGCAGTTTTTAAACCACAATTAGGATTCAAGTCTGCGTTGGGTAATTCTTTTTTCAGAATTAAATAGACATTACCGCCACGTACTGTTTGCGAGGTCTGATACCCTCTATACTGGAGTTACATTTATTCATTATATATATAGTTCATAATAAATAAATATAAAAATAACGTTCAACCGGAAGCGCTTCAGCCGGTTCCTAGGCAGACATGTGCACGCGTGCAGGGGGGAATGCATAACTCATTCATGAGGAATGCAACGGATATTTCAGCCAACCGCGACCTGTCTCAAGAGGTGAACGATCGATCGTCGTTTCCAGGTGTTCGTTAATTCACCCGAGGATGTGCATGTCGATTCGAGGTAAAGCGCAGTCGAAAAGGCTACGGTCATGAGACCCAGAGGCAGGACGGCGGAACGGAACACGAGGCGAGATGGCTACGGTATGGCCTCGCTTTTTTAATGCCTTTTCCAGTTCTTCGTTACCTGCACGGGGTTTTTCCAAGCTCGCTCTCACGGCAGAGGACTCGACCTGCTCGCTCGGAGATTACATCGCTCCAGGCTGGTGGTCGCGACTTTCGGCGGTGTTGGACCAGTTGCTCCGACACTGTAGTCCACCGTTCTCTTCGGCTGCTCGAGGGCCACTGAGGGGCCGCCGGCGCGCCGGCCAATCGCGACCTCCGACGTTGCCGCGCCGCCGCACTGCCTCGACGACGCGCCGCAGCGCCGTCGCGTCGCTGTGACGTGCACCGACGCGCTGCCGCGCCGACGCGACTCCACTTTTTGTTTATCATGCTCGCCGGCAGAGTGCCCACATGGCGTGATTTATCAAAAATTGAGCGATCTCGAGGTGATACAAAAGTATATATATATATATATCAAAATGTGAAAATATTTATAAAACATTCACGCACGACGAAGAGGTGGATGGCCGCAGAAGGTGCATCCTATCATCCTTTTTGCTCCGTTTTCCTCCGTGCTCGCACACCGAGATGAGCGTCGCCGATGCTATCCTATGACACTGTACGGCGAATAACCGGCGCCTCTTCTTTCTCCCCGCATCCTCCTCGTTTATCGCTGTTTATTTGCTAATCTTCGCGTATTTCCTTGACACGTCGGAGGAGCTAATGACCGCTTGGCTTTTCGGTCGCGTTGCATGTTCACGCGCCGACAGCGAGTCGGCCATGTATCGTACAAGCTCAAACTATTTCCCTCACATTTTCCATACATTTAAAAAATGCTCTACATTTTATGAACATTTAGTCAATATTTGAAGTATCTGAAATATCTTTAAATTTTGGCATCGCCTCTTGGAATGATTTACAAGTCGGCCATGCACCGGACGTTGGCGAACCATTCGTGTCCCCTTGCTATCCATTTTCATTTTACCTCCGAATTTTCTTCTTCCTTTCAGCTCTTCGATTCTGGACGAGGCCACGAGGGGAAAATGAAAAAGTCTTGGCGGAAGTTATTACGGAAGGATTTCTTGCGCCCTCGGAGAGGAATGTCCTTAAGCGATCTCGCTCGACGCGATGCTCGCTATGAGAAACGAGGGACCATCGATTATCCTCAATTGAGAGTTATTAAAGACAACAGTGAGTCACAAGCTCGCGTGCCTTTGCGTCAGGGAATATCGCGGCGACTTTCTTCAGAGAAATATTTGCCCGTCTGGACAAATGATACCTCCTCAGTGGATTTATTTCCGTATCGAAGATCTGAAACGTTTCCACAAACGAGCCCCCCCAGACGACACGTTCCTGTTTAAACAATATTTAGCTCGTATGTACGGAATTTAGTCAAGACTCATGACTGGTTTTAGCACCGAGGTGCACTTGTCGACGTCGCCAAAGTCTCCTTACGGTAAATATCACCCTCGAAGGCCATTTATCAGCGGCACTAAAAGGAGACTTGTTAGCACTCGGAGAATCGGCATGTCACGGCCGCTGGACTAAAAAATAAGCCTGGCTTGAATACACCTCGACTTCGTAAATCATCCAGGGGAAAGTTGCGCCGATCGAGCGAGGAAGATAAGTCCCATCCGCTATGAGATAGAAATTTTGCAAGTCTTTCACCTGGTCGGACCTTTTTTTCTCTTACTCAGATAAGCCTCTCGAGAAACTTGAATTTTTTCACAGCGAACCTCCTTTCAGGTTGGCCTTTCCCAGGTCGGCAGGTGTTCTCTACTTGTTGCACCTGCAACCGAGGGGCATTCGCTAAGAAAATCATGGATGGTTTGCAGTTTGAAGAATCTCCCTCGATCCGATATGAAGACCCGGGGCATCGGAACGTGGGCACGTTCGCACAACGCGCGTAATAAATACCAGGCCACCGGCGTAATAAGTCGGCTGGAATTTCTTGATTGAGTCTTCGAAAGAGGCACGCGTCCCTAAGAATGCAATATCACCGAGGGTGCCCCCGGTATTCCGATATTACCTGTACGGTATGTGACTTTCCGAGACGCCCCCGCTCGCATTTCCGTCGACATCTTGCAAGAAGATCACCACAATAAAATTCCGCCATATCGATATTCCGCAGGGATTAAAATAATGAATATCATTAAAATTCTCTAATATTTGCCTCGATAAATCTGTTTGCTGCGGGATTGACAAGTAATCGAGTTTTCTCCTTCCTAGGCCTCATTGCGTCCAGTCCGATCGATTTGCGAATCTTGTGGAAGCTGTCTAAGTCTTGAAAAGTCCGCCAGGGTGTCGTCCAATCGCGTCCCTTTTCGCATGCGTATAATGTCCTTGTCGCTGTACGCATGCACGCGGCGCCGCGGCGCTAAAACCCCCTTAAGATAAATATCCTTCCGGCGTCGACGGCATCCTGGATGCGATGGACCAGTCGGTACGTATGGGGCCGAATTGACTTTGGCATTCTGAATTTCCTCAACGTCCCGTGGATATTTTTAATTTTACAAATCGTCGATCGAGTCCATCGGGAGCGACGATGAAGACGCTGGCGTTGCTCGTCCTCGTAGAAGTCGCTTTGTCGCTTCCTCGGTCCAGCTCGCCGATCGACGTCGACGATGTCGGCAAGGTGGACCGCAACCTGGTGCATTCGGTTCCCCTGGGTTCCTTTTCGACCTTTCATTGGAGGTAGGAAACGATTGAAGGATCACCGTTTCATCTTTAAACCTCCGCGCCTATACAATACTATCCAACTATTATGAAGATTATCGTTTTTTATTTTTCAACGGGTCTCACCTGACGTTAACAAAATTCCCTTCCAGCATCGACTGGATGAAGGAAGTGATGATCGCGGAGGTGCACTATGCCGGGGAGGAAAACTCATGGTTTGCCTTGGGCTTTTCGAATTATGGCGAACTATATCCGGCAGACTATTGCGTCCTTTGGCACGATTGGCATCGACAGGTCCAACTTCAGGTCGGAATTTTCATCACTTTGTCGATCTGGGAACGTGCCAGGTTTCTCATAACTTACATCAATCCTAACTGGTATGTAAAGTGTCTATTTTGTAGGATGCGTGGGCGGACGATCATGGGAAGCTGAACCTGGACCCCCAACAGGATTGCCATGATTTCGCCTGGAAACGACGGGGAAACATCACCAAGTTCACCTTCTCCAGGAAATTCGATACCTGCGACGAGCACGATTACGTTATGGAGGTACACCGATTATTCAAAATTAAGGTGCATGACAATGTCACATACATAAACGAAAAAGTGAAAATATTAACGGGTGCGCGGAATAGATTGTGATTACTTTCCTTATACGGTCGTGATTGTTTCGCTCAGTACGGCTTTTTTAAGGATATTTGTCACCACAGAGAGGAACCACCCACGTGGTCTGGCTAAGAGGCCGCGGGCCGCTTTCTTCCTTGGCCGGGTTGCAAGTCTTGGATGCAAAGACATCCGGCATGTCCAGAACCGAATTACTGAGGGTCTCCCATCCAAAGCCGATATTTCCTCGAGACACCTGGAAGCTGGAGCTGCTCGCAAATCGAGTCAAGGTACCCGACAAAGAGACGACCTACTGGTGCCACGTCCACAAGTTGCCATCCTCCCTGAAAGAAAAGTAAGGATAAATGCTTGACGAATCTCGGAGAAAAGTGTCACGAACGATTGACCCCCCGGATGGCACATTCACATCCCCTTAATTTATCCCCAGGCATCACGTACTCCAGTTTGGGCCTGCGGTGCAGAAGGGCAACGAGCATCTCGTTCATCATATGGAAATTTTCCATTGTGTCAGTCCGACTGAGTTGGAAATTCCTGCATACAGCGGACCGTGCGATAGTCCTGATAGGCCTGAGAAAACACAGGTCGGTTAGGCAAGAACGTTAACGTAAATTCGCCGATTAATTAATCCTCATCATTATCATCAGCGTCATCGTTTTTAAGTGTCCAGTAAAGCTGGATCAGTAGTGACGAAAATCAGTGAATTCCATTAAAAACGCGAAATTCAGACTGAACCTGCTTTACGGTCTATCCAGATAGAATGTTCACAACAATTGTACGATATTTCTCTCTCACAGGTATGTAAAAAGGTCCTGGCAGCATGGGCAATGGGAGCGGACGCATTCGTATACCCTGAAGAGGCGGGACTGCCGATCGGGGGTGGAAACTTCAATCGCTACGTGATGCTTGAAGTGCACTACAACAATCCGGAACTCTCGGGAGGCCACGTGGACTCATCAGGGATGCGATTCTTCCTCACGAAGAATTTGCGAAAGTACGACGCGGGCATAATCGAGCTGGGCCTCGAGTACACCGACAAAATGGCCATTCCACCGAAACAGGTGCGATGAGGGAAACGGGAGGAGGGCCGAGTAAATTCGGTGTTGATATTTATATAAGTATTCCGCCTAAATGAGATCTTTTTATAAGTACTCTGCCGAATCGATGGCGCGCTGGCTTTGTTCCCACGAGAGTATTCAAAGTGGCGTGGTCGCCAAAAGGGTATTTATGAATTTCATTTAATCGACGTGAAATATCTGCTCGATGTGTCCGGCCCCTTTCAGGAATCTTTTACGTTGACTGGACATTGCATTACCGAGTGCACGGGAGTCGGCCTGCCGCAGAGTGGCATCCGCGTTTTCGGCTCCCAACTGCACACGCACCTGACGGGAAGAAAAGTGATAACGCGGCACATCAGAGACGGGGAAGAATTGCCGGCCCTCAATTACGACAACCACTACTCGACGCACTTCCAGGAGATCAGGTTGTTGCCGAAGCCGGTGGTGATCCTGCCCGTAAGCCCATTTTCTCATTCCTTTCATTATTTCATCCATATGAAATAATCGTGAGATAAATGACCCTTATCTTCAGGGCGATTCCTTGATTACGACCTGCACATACCGGACACTGGAAAAGGAGAACATCACTTTGGGAGGATTCGCGATATCCGACGAGATGTGCGTCAACTACATACACTATTTCCCGAGCGCTCGGCTGGAAGTACGTGGACAATATCACCCTCTAAGGAAGATTAAGGCGATACGAAACTATCATTCCATACACGAAACGTCAAAATATATATATATAAAACTTTTCTCCAAACTGGATGCACCGAATCTAAAATGAGATTCCATAAGCATCACATTCTTCCTGAGAGCCTTCCTTATCATCGAAAACGTGCTGGACGTTTCGCTACTAATTTTTCTTTTTTCGTTCTTCAGGTTTGCAAGAGCGCGATAAGCGACGACGCCCTGAGGACGTACTTCCGTTACCTGCGCGATTGGGAAAATCAGAAGACGGGCAATCGGCACGATATATCCGCTAATTACAAGAGCATCGAGTGGACCAAAGTTCGAGTAATGGCTTTGCACGACTTGTACGAAGCCGCGCCATTGGGTAAACGCGCAATTTCTTCAACATTGCCTTAATACAGCTGCATAGGACTGCACGTGCGTTATTCATTTCTTCTCTTTCGTCCTTTAACAGGGATGCAGTGCAATGGATCTGACGGATCCAGATTGCCCGGTCTCTGGGACAATATCTCGGCGACGCCCGTCAGGTTGCCTCTGCCACCTCCTGCTCGTAGCTGCGCAAGGACGAGTCCTCTGGAACGTTGATAAGATACCTCAGTCGAATCTCGTGGGCATACGCAATAGGTTTAACAAGAAATCTATATCAGAACCTCCGCGATACATTTCGGAGTAGGGATCTCTCCAAGATGGTAGAGCCTTCCCGGGTACCTTGCGTAACATTACAATACAATAATAAGAGAGTACATTACAATATAAGAAGAAATGTTAAGGTGACGAGTAGGGGATAGAAGGCGAATTAGTCCTAAAATCTAGGGACACGTAGATTCCTTGCCGAGCGCGAACTCGTCAGCGTTAAGCTTCTTGTATTGCGTGTAGAATAAATACAAGCATCAGAGAGTATAAAAAGCATTCGAGTCTTTTGGCGGTACACCACCTCGCAGTACGCAAGCTTACATTACCGGCCCCCACTTTGGGCCGATATCTTTGTACCTTCATAGTTGTAAGGAGTAGCGCGCTGTTTGTAAGAATATAATTAATCCTGTAATAATAATTAATACGTCGCCTCTATAGCTCTTAGAGAGCCTAACGCGGCCGCCCTTTGCCGGTCGCGAGAACGGCGTTTAGCAGTAACAGTGGACGATCTCTTATTACATACGGTATGAATGTACAAAAAGGGCGTACCGTAAGTCTTTACATGGTATAAAAATTAATGGTATTCAATACACATCGTTATAGTACACGTGAGCAAGTTTGCTCACACGCTGGTACCCACATTTATAGGTAGAGGGTGTTCCAACAAGATAAAGAACCTCGGGTGTATCTCACCGGTTTTTTTATTTGCTCTAACGACCTCCTACGGACCTCGAAATGAAGAAAACCGGCGAGATAAACCTGGGATATTTTCCCTGAAAGAACTTGCGACGCATTCGTTTGGTGGTTTCGTTGACGCCACAAGAAGTGGTAACGAGAGTGGGAATAATTCAAGATGGCGACCACGGCACGCTTTCGTCTTTTCCCCGTTAAATTTCACACCTATAAGGCCTCGCGCCGAACGCGTTCGGAAGGCTTTTGCCGATTAATCGAGACCGCGTTTAATCTCATATCTTTTAGGGCATTTTTCCAGCGGTCTCCTGGCGAGAGTTTGAATTTTAATCCCCCCCGTAGAAAATATAAAAAATAATTCTTCTCAGCTCGCCCTAGCAAGAACTCGCGACTCTTCGAGGAACCTTTACTCCAGGATCGGAGAAATGCGACGAAATACTCCGCTTTTCGATACTAACTCTTAATCGGAAATTGAGTTATTTTCAGTTAAATACGATCGGAAAGCGCCCGTAAAATTGAGGAATGAGCAAGGGCCTTACTCTTAGGTAGAAACTTCGGAAAGAAAAATCACGTCGGCTACGTCCTAAGTTAATAAACAATCGAACAAAAAAAAAAAATACACGACTGCCTAAAGCATCAACGACCGACCGGCCTATGTACTCTATATGTATACATGTATATTATATTGCAAAGTATAAAATATGTAACGTGGTCCGTCGAGTACACTACTACGGGGTTCGATTATGCAGTACGTACACTTAAGAGTAATCGTCGCGAAATTTACCTTCCACAGTGAAATTGAATTATTATTCGTAAACGCTTGCAGAAAAACTAGGCGTCTACGAAATGTAACTGCCGGTCAGTTTTTGACGGATCGTGTACCCCAAAAATCGGCCTATTCATTACGGGACGACAATTCGACAATTAACCCAGATTGGTATATTTTACGGATTCGGTGATCACTATGCATTCACATTTTCTGCGAAAACGTGAGAAATCTAGTCGAATGCCGGCTAGGGAATTTCAGGGGATCAGGGGAGTCGTACTACTCCCGACAAGATACATTTACTCCGGTAAGACAAGGGACTTGGACTAGAGCGACTGATTGTTTAACTGCACGTGCATCTGCAAGAAACAATACAAGATCCCAGCCTGGGCCATCACGTCGACGGTTCCAGCAGCCAGGGGATCGCGACTCTTGGCGTCCGACCTGCTGTTCGTTCCGGGCCGGAGCAGCGTAGGTCCGAAAACCGTGGCCAGGTTGTGCAGGGACATTTTGTTCTGAGCCTCGTGTTTGTTTACGCGTATCAGGTGAGCCAACAGGAAATCAATGACGGCCCTGTTGACCGAAGGCAGTCCCTCGTAGACGCGACGAAGAGCCGAGCCCCTGGACAGCTCTCCCGTCTGGAACGCCTCCAGGAAAGCAGGATACAAAGCGTCGGTAAAAAGGGCTTCGGGCATCTCTCGGAGGTACAGCTTCAGGACTCCCGTCACGGAATGCACGTCAACCTGAAAAGCAGCGGCGAGATCGGTTTAGCTCGACTTCTTCCTAGGCTTTTCTCATAAGACCTTTAAGCCTACTTAATGAAAATTTCGGAGTGGGAAGTCAAATGCAAGGTTTAGATATACATGGCCGAAGGTGCAAACCTCTTTCAGAAGTTGTTCCGCCTCGTAGGAATTGCTTTCGAACGACTTGCGCAATTTGGCCAGATCCGAGGCAGATCCGGAAACGCGATACAATCCGACCTCGCCGACCCCTCGTCTCTCCACCTCCCGGACGCAGGCAGTGATTATGAAAGGTACGTCTCGTTTCTCTCGCCTGAAACGGTTTCATCATTATTGTATCGCTCCTTGTATCGGGTGCTGTGCCAAAGAATTCAAAAGTTCCAAAGAAGCCCAGATCCTATGTTAGCGATTGATGCTCTAAAAGTTGGCTAATTAACCAGGAGTGGGGCTAAAAGAGAGAGCTCACGTGTTAGCCAACGGTATCTCATATATAATAGAGAAATAGAGACACATATAGAAAGGCGAGTACTATGGGTAAGATAAAGAAAGTATACAATTCGCTATGTATCGCCGTAAGATTAAGAGGGATGGAGAGGTGATTACAGCGCCGCCATCCGTTGGCTAACGTACTATTTATCGAGCATCAAACGTCCGGGTCCTTCTGGGCTTCTATGGAGATTTCTGAATTCTTTGACCATGCAGACTTTCGGGCTCACTTGCAGACTTGCTGGATCCTTGCACCGAACAATCCCTGGGGCTTGGCCGAGGGAACTCGCCTGAGGGTCACCTCGCTGGGGACAAATCTTAGGGTGACCTCGAGAGTGGTCGGCCCCAGGTTCATGGACCTTTCCACCTGGTCGGATTGGAGCCAGGACCTACTCAACCGCTGGATACTTTTGCCTCTTAACACGGACCGAGGTCCACACTCCTCGTACAGGAGGATCCTCACGTTCTGACTTCCCTCCAGCTCCACGACGAACGTCTCGCCTTAAAGAGAAGAGAGCGAAATTTCGTACGATAAATATCAGCGTAATTCGGTAACAAGTGACGGTGACGGATAAGTTCTCCAAAATGCTCACCCCAGGTCGGTGCTTGGGCCCTGACCACGCGGCTCTTGGCTCTTTTGAAGTAGTGTCCGTAGCTGTCGACCTCCACCACGATGTAGAGATCTCCAGGTCGGTCCAAGCCTGGAGGCGTGAGGCCCAGCAGGGTCAGGTGCAGATCGCCGAGCAGAAGACTTTCGTCTCGACCTGACCTCAACAGGTAACTACCCATGTCGGTTTGCAGGTAAGTACGGCAAGCGGTGACCCACGCTTGTAGTTCGTACATAGACAGAGGCAGAGGACCTGGAGGCTGTCCACCCTGTTGAAGTCAATCGAACGAGTCAATCCATACTCTACTAACACTCATATAATACTGTTATATTATATGAAAATTTGCAACAAAAAAAAAAACATCAATGGATTATGCATCGCTGCATTAGTACACTACAGTACAGTACAGATTCGTTATTTGGGACCGCAAAGAAACGATCTTACACACCTGTTGTAGCGCCTCCACCGCTTCCACCCACTGCGAGCGCTCGAATTCGCTCGAAAGGAAGAAGGTGTAGGAGTTTTGAACGCGGTGTTGATTCCTGTGAGACACTCGCAACACCAGGTTGGGGGAGGCCAGGACCAGCTGAGCTTCCAGCTCGGCGAGCTTCTTCCGGTGTTTCTCCGAACCCCTGCCACCTAGTCGGATTCTTTTCTCGTCGTTGCGCTCCTCCCACAAGATTTGATCTCTGACGGTGCAAGCTTGGGATCTGTCGAAATAATGGAAATCTTTCATGGCTGGGCTGATTTGGATAATCTCGATTTAAAACCGTGATTTCAAAAAGGAAAATCAAGGATTTTTAATTTTTTAAAAGGTGACTTTTATACCTCAGGGCCACGACATTGGCTGGACTCGTTTCTCTAGGTTCCACGCTGTCCTCCGAGACCGCGGCCTCGGCCACGGGAACGTACCACTTCAACTCGAACGTGAATTTGTCCCTGCCCGAGGCTTTGTACTTGGCACAAGCAATGACATCGTTGAAGAGGAACAGGTGCCTCAGCTTCCTATGCCCATCGGACAGCTCGACCACAAAGGAATTCTTGACCAGCCTCCTCTGGGCTCGATCGTGGCTCTGCAATGTAAACCAGATTGTTTTATTTCTAAATACTCAGAAAAAGACGAGGAATAAAAATGTCCTGTTCGTTACCGGAAACATCGACTTGGTTTGAATGATATTGAACTCGTCCAGGAAATTCCTCGTCATGGCCAAAGCATCCGACAGAGGAGCATGATCTGCGTGGTTCAAAGGCGTGTGCTTCAGAAGATCCTGGAACCGATTCAAAGGAGATAGATAAAGCGCTCAGACGGTAGAAAAAAAAAAAAAATTGGAAATGGGACAGAAAACTCACGTGTAAAACCAAAGCATTCTTCTGAACACGAGCCACCGGTTTGTGAAGGAGATCTTCGAGAGAAAGTCCCGGGCCCTTGGGGAAACTTTTTAATCTGATGTCCCTCGTAATCTCTCCAAACTGCGTGGATTGGGTAGAGCATCTTCGCACGGTATCGGTGGCACGAGCGTAATTGTGAAGGAAGGCACCATACAGTCCGATATTGCTTGCCATAATCTAAAAGGAGCATACAAAATTGCAGGAAAATTTAAAAGTCAAATATCTAGATCTTGAAAATTGATTAGAGTCGCAAGCATTACTATCTCTGTGATATTATTTATAATTCACCGTAACGGGTGATTTGATTTACAGCGATTAATTAATTTAATTTCTCATGCAATCGACACTTCATTGACAGTTACCAACCTTGAACTGCTCCCCTATAGTTGTTTTATTATCCCACTTTTCGGTTTTCCTTCGCAAGCCATCTAAGAAGTTCTGATGCAAACCATGCAACTCGGGGATTTTGTAAAACATTGTTCCAAACTCTTCTTCTGAAATAACAGGCTGCGATGTCGTTAAGGTAGCTCGAATGGCTTTCATGTACTGTCATAAAAAATAAACAAATCTCGTTTAGTTTTACTCGATTATCCACATAGTTGAATGTTTACTTGAGTCTTGTATTCTGAGTACTGCTGTTACCTGCAACATTACGGTCAAGCACTCTACGTAAACAGCTTCACTGTCGACCACTGAATTGACGATGCACTTCACCATGGACGTCCTGTCATCCTCTCGATCTTTGTTCTTTTCCTGTCTACGAGGTGTAGTCGGTGTGGGGGATTCCAAGCTACCCTCGCTAAGACTCAATGGTTCTGCATCGCTGCTGCCTGTTTCGTTGTCGGTGCTAAGAGCTCGCAAGAGGATCGGTGGTGGTGGACCAGCACCTTCTTCGTCTTCGCTGTCCATTGCAGCTCTGTGTCTAAAAAAAAATGCAACGGTAAAATATATATCCATCTGCCATCGAGAAAGCCTAGTCAATTCGCGATATTTACTGGATGAAGTAATCGATGTTCACATAGTTGCTCTGATTTCCTGGAGAATCCGGAAGAGAAGGTGGTCTACGGATTGGAATTCGATTTCCAGTACTTCCCACAGGTGGGACGCGAGCATCGATGTAAACATACTCCCCGGTTTGGTCTAACGCTACCGAATCGTAATAAGGTTCCTCTTCAGAGGCTTCGGCGTCACCATCTTCTCCATCTTCGTGAACCGCCTTTTCAGAATCTACGTAACATCAATCAATTTAATGGTGGTCCGTAAAAATAGGTACACAAGAAATGTCAGTAAATTTAATGTTGAATGCGATAAGGATCGCATACATAAATGTATAAACGATATCGTTACCTTTCTCATCCTCTTCCTTGACCACATCTTCGTACTTGTCCCTCTTTGAATTACCAGTAACTTCGATCACCGTAACATAATTACTTGGCACATCGGGATCACTATTTCTTCTGAGCTCAAGATTTTTTTCAGGACTTTTAGGAATTTCGCTTTTCGGCCTTCTAGCAGAGCTCAAAGTGGAGCTCAATTCGGAGACGCATTTGTCCTGCAATTTACTGATATCCTCCCGTACAGGAAGGGGCGGTGCCAATGGGTCGGCACTATGGGAATGAACGGAGTTCTTCGAACCATATAGGATATCCTCAGAAGAGTTACAGTTCTGCTGTTCAGAAGACTCTGTTCCAGCAGGCTTTGATTCGGTAATCGAGGAATTGGAATTAACAGACAACTGTTTGAGCCTCTCCACATCTGCCAGCAGTCTCTCCAAATACTCCACATAAAACTCTTCCTTCTCCAGCTCCTCCCTCAGAGCCGTTACCTGTACAAAAAATGCCACCCCGTTAACGATTCCTTATCCGACACTGATATCTAGATCCAGATAACACCAAGATTATTAAATTCTCTCGTTAAAGGTCCGATCGGCATGACTCACTCCCTCCATTCTAACAAAATGGTAGTGTCAACACCTGTCCGAATACAAACTACACAAAACTCGCAGTACTCGATTTGCAAATAAAGACACCAAAGTTAAAGCCTTCTTTCTTGCTTGGCTTCACAAGTTTCTTACTCGTTCCTCCAGTCGTAGGACTCTAAAGTCAAAAAAAGCCAGGAAACTCTCGATGACACATCACGATCAGGAAATTTTCCTGCAATTCTCCGCCCATTGGTGCATAACCTCTGTACTCCAAAAGGCGTCGAGGGAAGCTCCTCTTCTGGAGGTAGCGCGGCACCTAACCTTTAAAGCGAGGGTTAAAAGTGTTAAAGGCAAAGGGAAAGCTCACTAGACTCACCTTCTGCTTGTGTTTGACCAGGTTGGCCCTGACATCCTCTTCCCAGGCTGCCGGCAGTGCGCTATCCGGGAATCGTTGCACCCAGACACGCTGAAAGTCTCCGAAAACGCTCATCCCTCCGCGACGTTCCTCGAGGGCGACGGCAAGGATCACCTCAGAGTTCCGTCCGCATCGCACCCCGCCTCTCGGGCACCGATTGCTGGCTCGTCGCGGCGCCGAGGACCGACGTCAGACGCATCCGTTGCCTCGCGAGCCTGCGGCTTCCTCGACGAACCTCCCCGAGAACAGCGGACGAAATTGCAGCACCTGGCCAAGGCAATCCCCTCGGAACCGAGCGTCACTCAGGCGCTGTCATCTTGTCGTCGACATCTCCTGCGTAGCCTGCGTAGTCACGATCCGATCGAGGGATTCTCCTATCATTTCGACGGCCCCCACCCGCCTATAACCTATTGCAGCTGACTCCTCGAACTCGCGACGTCGGTCCGCCCTATCGCGGGAGTGGCGTCACCTGCCAGCGTCTCCTAGAATTAACGAGTTTCCGTAACAAAAGGTAATCTCTGAGACGGATAAAACTGCGGACGCCATTCGGACTAAACGTCGATCGGTTTCGACGCGCCACCGTTAGATGGCGGGAACGCACGAAATTTAAAACAACTCCCGGGAGAATTTGAAAATTTAAGAGAATTCGCAGAATTTGTATTTAAATTACTTTATGAAAGTAATTAATAATTTTAATAGGTAGATAATGGGATATTTAAGACGAAGAGATGAAGCTCAAGACTCCTTAAAAAAAATGAAATTATGAAAGATATTTTACATACTGAGCCTGTTGAAAATTGCCTGAGAGAATGACTCCTTGCATGGCCATGAAAAATCCGTTTTATTGACCGTGCAACATGTAACATTGTGCCACTGCGTGGAGTCGGTAGTTATGGTTACGAGTTCACTATAGTCGTTAACTGGAATTAATAATAATTATCGATTAAAATTAAAATGGTTAACTGGAATTAGTAACTTAAAATTAGAACGCGCTTTAACGGCAGATTTATCATTTTGACCAAATCGAACGGTTACACACTTAAGGTGATGCCGCTTCCACATCCCCTTAATTAAAGACCTCTGCTAGTCGTTATGCAATGGCGTATATCTATTCTCGTACATTCGCGTATAAAATAACGACTCATGATCCACGACCCGTTGACAAATGTCTCCGGGTCATCCCCCACCAGTCTAAAGGAAATCGGACGGTCAAGAAACCTCGCAACGGGCTTGGAAAAAAGAATCAAAGTGACTTTATTGCTAATCCTTCCTGGAGCGTATAGTATAAACGGGATAATTAATTAGCACTTTAGTCATCGCTACATTTTTCCATACCTTGTTCTGAAGTGGAGAAACATCTATCGATAAAATAACACAATAAATATTCCCCTCGCGTATCCTAGAGTTAACAAAACGTCTTCCTCGTCTTCAGCTCGACCTATAAAATTCCTTTGTATAGCCTTTTGCCTCGACATATTGTGTCGATGCATAAGTAATGACCTTTTTTAACACGTGATATAACGTGTAAAAAAACGTCATTACTTATGCATCAACTCGATACGTTTACCTCATTGACATGTATAATATGGATACGAGAATGCTACTGACATTTTAAACAAAACCGTAACTAGTAACCACAAAGTGGGAAAACTTAATTTCCTTCGCGTACTTGCGTAAAGTCGCATTGCCATTATCCCCGACTTAAGGCGATGTGAAAGTGGCGTCAAACGGTTATCGAAAATCTCCCGAGAACAGCCCATCTGAAGAATACAAATTTTTAAAACTGTCTTAACAACCATTTATTACATGAACTCCTGGATACTAAAATTCTATACCTCTTTCTTCTAAATAATCTAAATCGTGGTATTCTCCATTTTATTATAATTAATTCAAATTTACAATAGGTGCATTTACTCTGCGTTTGACGAGTACACGCGGTAATCGTTTGCTTTCAATTAGGCGACAAGATAAGCACTTTCAAGAAAGAAAATTCCACCGTTAAAGGGTCGAAGAGGGCGACGCGTAACGTCAAAGCCACAAATTAAATCGCTTCACGGGGTTTATGGCTTTCCGTATCCACAGTATACATATCAGTGATATACCACTGTGCCGAACACTGTCTTCACGACGTTAAATGCAAAGACGACTCTCGGATCGACGGTGTCGTACGTATATCTCAAGCTCGATTTACAGACGTCCGTTTCGTATCCGTTCAGTATCCGCTCCGTATCCGTTCAGTATCCGTTCAGTATCCGTACCGTCCACGTAAAAGGGGCGAGAAAGTAACGCCAAAGAAATCTCATCTATGAAACTTATCTCCGAGCTGGAGGACCGATACGGAACGGAAGTGTAAATCGATTTTAAGAATTTTCTGATCTAACCGTCGGAGAGCGAGCCTACGAAGCGAAGAAACCAAATTCGAGATGATTTGACGCAGAGTAAAGCGAACACGAGGGTCCAGGCTCGGCGACGAGTCTCCTTCGAGGCACCCTAACTTCAATCCCGCGTCTTAAGGTGAAATGAAAGAGGCGTCGAAGAGATCAATAGTTCATCCTTTCTCCAAACTGGGTGTACCGAATCGTTTGAAATTCTACCAGGTAAACGTAGAAACCCTAAGGAAGGTTCCGACACCCATGAGATTTCATTTTTTTTTTAATTTGTTTATAAGTGATGTTAAAGGTTTCATATCAAAACTGTATTTTATGGGTGGAGGGACCTTCCTCAGGGCCTCCACGATCACGAGGTAAAGTTTCAGAGGATTGGGTATACACCATTTGGAGAAAAGTCTCATAGACGACTGCTAATTGAGACGCCCCTTTGAAGTCGCCTTCATCTCGATGTTTCCTCCGCGGACTCCATCCGAAGGCCCGTCGTCGAGCCTGGAGCTGTCCTCCGCGTCTCCCGTAATTTACACTGGACTCTCACTGCGGAAGAGCGAGTGTCGAAGAGACCCCGAAGAGACCTCGAAGAGGAGGCCCGGCGACCCTGGCTCGAGTTATTGCTGGACTGCTGGGCGAGCGCGGCGCGTGACGAGCCGTATCGTAAAATAGAGATTTGTCGAAAGTGAAGATGCGACGACTCGAATTTCTCTGGTTGAACCCTTAAGCCGAGGGGGTATTCGCGCGAGCTCGAGGTATGAGGGTGGACGAGCACGAGACCGAGTTGCCTATTCGTACAGTGACACCAACCGCGCATTATTCGTATCATCACTCGTACATTCGAGCCGCTATTACTCGTGGCGATATACTTGCCAACTCGGCACGGACTCGACCTCTCGTTGGCAGTTCCCGATTTCGAGTACCTCAACATATGCATATTGATAATAATTATTCGAGTTTACTCGAGCAGCCGACTCAGCCTCCCGTTGGCAACGCTTACAAATTCGAATAACTCGAGTAGGAGATAGACTCGACTCGAGTCGGCAGCGCTTTCGAATCCGCGGAAGTGGAGTCGCCAAGACATTCGACTCGTCGCATCGTCACCGGTAGAAAGTAGCAGGGGGCCGGTGAGTGTTTGGGCGAGAGGTCCGGCTCCTCAGGGCAGGGTGTAGCGAACGTAGGGGACCTCGACGTCGTTCCCGTCCTCGTCGTTGCAGCACAGCTCGAAGACGAGAGCGCGGACGTGGGGCTCCAGCTTCTTCTTGGAAACCTTCTTGACGACCTCCGACATGGGGAGGCCCATGCGCTCCTGGCACTTGGCCTTGGCCATGAAGAACGAGTAGAGCATGCAGACGCCCTGGGAGAGCATGGTCACCTCCAGGTTGTGCCGCTCCTTGAAATAGTCGAGGAACTCCTTCAGGGTGAGCTCGCCCTTCACCTCGAAGCGGTCCCAGAGGGTCCACTCGGTGTCGTAGTACTTGAGCCGGGGCGCGGCAATGGGCTCGGAGAACCCGAAGAAGGGCAACGCAAGGTTGACGAAGCCGTTCTTGAAGATGTCCAGTCGGCGAACACCGCGCGCCAGCTTCAGCAGCTCCAAACAGGCGAGGCCGGCGACGACGGACGTAGTGGTCGCGATCGCCGGGATGATCTTCCCGGCGATGAGCTTGCTCTTGTGCCGGTCGGCCGGGGGGATCCTATAGTTGGCGGCTCGCAGGTTCGACGCGGCCACCACGAAGTCAACGTGGTAGTTGGAGTCGTCATCCTTCTCGAACTCCTGGGGTCGGATCACCAGGCTGGTCAGGTCCTCGGGCCTCGGCAGCTCCTGCTGCAGCTGGCCCAGTCGCTCGTGGTCGAGGGCTCCGCTAGCTACGCTGTCCGGACCGGCGCCGTTGGCCACCTGCACCTGCGAGTCCGTCTCGGCGATCTTCACGCCCGACCTGGTGGAACGAACCGATACTAGTTATAATACGAGTATTCACCCGACACCTTAGTCGATTACAACTACTTTTATTCTACTTTCCTCAAGTTTCAAATTATTAGATGGACTCCTTTTGGAGAAAAGTTTATATAAATATGTTGACTTCTTGGTATATATGAGACACTTTGAAAATACCTTACGCTATAAGTGAGATACAAATACAAGGACCCCCATCCCGAGTATCAATTGTTACCAGAGTACCGACCTGGGCGTGAACTCAGGCACCCGGGTGGCGGCGGCGATCCGGGCGATTTCAACGCGATCACGGCTTCCAGGTAGTCCATAGACGCGAGCCTTAAGGTTAGCCGCGGCGACGATGTAGTCCAAATGCAGCGGCTCCTCCGGATCAAACACCAGCGGCACGGGGCATCGCTTGGGTCCCGACCAGAAGGGCTGTCCGCTGGAGGTGAGCTGATCCGGCGGGAAGTTGAATAGGAGCTGGCGGATCTGGTTGCTGTACTGCTCCTGCCAGTGTCGACGAGCCCATCCGACGCAGTCAGCAAAGCCCCTTGGTCGCTCGTCCACGAGGGCGGCTTTGACCGACTCCAGGACCTCCAGGGGCTGGACTCCCGGGAGCTTGAGGGTGCGCTCCAAGAACTGCGGATCCGCGAGGTACTGGGCTGCGTTTTCCGCAGCCTGCTTGAAGAGGCCTTCGAAGCAGTCGCGCGCCCACTGAAGAGTATGTTCGATCGCGTTCGGGAAGTTCTTCAGGGTGCATATCGGGATGCTCTTCTCGGGCGGGTCCTGCGACGAGCTGTACGACTCGGTCAGGAAGGGCACGACCACCTGGGTGTTGCCCTTCGTTCCGAGGGTCCCCGACTCCAGAAGTGGCTTCCGATAGTAGACGCAACGCCGGTCCATGTAGATGCGCGCGTCCACGTTGTCCAGGGCGTTGGCCACCCCGTCGAGGGCCTCAAAGAACTCGTCGTTGTAGACCCGCTCGGTCTCCGGGCATACTCGGTTCTCGTGGGCGATCACGTTCATCCCCGGATTCATCGCCCTCACCGCTCTGGCCGCTGTCGAGGACTTCGAGCGCTGCACGTCCGCCGGACGGAACAGGAACTGCCGGTTCAGGTTCGACTTCTCGATCAGGTCCATGTCGGTCACCGTCACGCTGCCTCCACCTGCTCCCACTCCCAGCATCGCCAGGTTCTTCAGTAACTCGCAGCCGATCGCCCCCGCTCCTACCACGAAGTAGCGCAGCTTGCCCAGCTCCTCTTGGAACTTCCGCCCGAAGACGGCCACCTGTGCGTCGTATCTATGGAATATAAACGATGCGAGTTAAATTAACGATTTGAGCACTTACTTGATGCATCTACTTTGAGACCGAGTATTTTTGACATTGGTATCCAAAGATCCGATGCAAATAGGAATCGATACTTTTTTTTCTAATACCAAGCGTGTATCGATACTTTCCTTCGATGTCAGTAATAAGTAAAAGTATCGATACTTAGGTGATGTCAATTAACCCCATCATACCTGGACGAGGTAGGCCGGCAGTCCTCCTCGGTGAGCTCGCTACGATCAGCTGGCAGGCACTCGATCGCATCGAAGTAGAGCCACTGATAAATCGGATGGAACTTGCCCGAACAAGCCTTCATAACTTCCTGGGCGACGATGCCACCAATGATGGCGTTCATGGGGC
This sequence comes from Orussus abietinus, assembly GCF_000612105.2. Classification (NCBI taxonomy): domain Eukaryota; kingdom Metazoa; phylum Arthropoda; class Insecta; order Hymenoptera; family Orussidae; genus Orussus; species Orussus abietinus. Next base: position 1,105,568 of record NW_019394714.1, read on the forward strand.
TGAGGTCGCCAGCTGCTGTCTTAGCAAACGTCTCGACGAGCCTAGCATCTACCTTCTCCCCAGTGCCAAACTCCTGCACCTTCGCAGTAATTCGCACCAGCTCCTTCGCATCTTCCTCGTTCCACGGCCGAGGTGGTCGGCCCTTTTCCTCAACGAAGGCGTGCAAACCCAAGAATGCTCGATGTAGCTGCGTCGGGTGCTCAAACTTGGCAAAGTCCGACACGACGAACTCTGGCGTCTTCAGGGCTTCCTTCAGTGGCAGGAAGCGCAGGGTCTTCGGCATCTTTGCCTGAGTAGCGATACCTCCACGTAAGTATTCAGAGCATCCAGAAGTATCCCCAATACTAAAGGTATACGGTCCAAGCACTCTGATCTTCTTAGGCTCGCAGTCGTTCAACTCGACCATTCCCTGGACCTCGGAGAAGGTGACATAATCTCCATCTTCCATTCCATGTCGCGTATCGTCCAGACAAGTAACAACCCCCTCGGAGTCTCTGGAGATGCTCGCGATCATGGCACTAACCGGAGGCTCTCCATTGGTATCGACCACCACAAAAGCCTCTCCAAAGTCACAGAACACCTGCGAAAAGAGACCATGCGTGTCGGCAATGACGAGTGCGATGCCATGAGCCCTGGTAATTTCAGAAACGCGCAGCTGCTCCTTCAGTGATGCATCCGTTAGAACGACCACCTTGAACCTCTCTAGGTAGTCTTCGGTAAGCTCTCCGTCATAGAAATTAGTCGGCACGTAGTTGTTCAATTCAGCAAGGCGCCTGCAGCAGGCGGCAGCTCGATTCTTGCCGACATCCGCCTGGGTCAAGTAGAACTGTGAACCCAGGTCGACCAGACGGCAGAGCTTGGTGTCGTGCAGGGTGACCGACTTGACACCACCCAGGATGATGTTCTTGGCGACCTCGACGCCCAGTCCTCCGAGGCCCGAAATAAGGACGTCTGACGTAGCCATGCGTCGCATGGCATCGTGGCCCAGGACATAGAGCTGCCTCGAGTACAGACCCTCGTCGATCTCGGCTCCTGAGGCGGAATCGGTCGCGGTGGGCGCACCGGACGCGGAGCCGTTCTTCGCCATGTCTGCGAATGCTTCGGCCTCGTCGGCTCCTCCCGTAGTCGCAGCAACGCGTCGCTTTTTGGCTGGGGGGTCAACGGAGCTCTCCACCACCTCAGCACTAGACATCGGACCTCACGGTGGCCGTATATTAGATCTCCGGATCGTCTGGCCCGGCGAGCTTAGCGAGCCAAGCCGCGCGCGGTCTACTCACGCGCCTCCGCCGCGGCGTCGACGCGTCCTCTAGGTCCTCCTCCGGGTCGCGCCCCAACTCGCCGAGATTACGCGCACTGAGCTCACCACTCTCCTCCGGACTGTCCATGCAAGCGCGAGCCCGCGCGCGTTCGGCTGCTCCGCCGTTGCCAGGCCGAGCCGCCTTCGACCTGCCTCTCGAACCTTCTCCGGATTGCTCCGGACGTTCCTCCGATGCCCAAGGCCGAGACCGATGCCGATCGAACCTTGCCCCCGCGATGCGGTTCCGTATCCTACAGGACCAAGAAAGATGAAACCCGATTACGCCAACGACGCGCTAATCGCACCAGTGACTCGTCCGGAATTGGTCGCACGAGAACGGAACGAGAGATACTGCTCGCCGAGACAGCATTGCTAGCCACCGCGAGTGCTGCCCCTGTGGACGCCACGCGAACTAGGTTCACCTTCTTGACGCGACAACTATGATCTGGTCGTGGAGCTTGTGCAAATGGGAAAGATATGGGGTGAAGGCTAGGCTACGCCGTGGAGTATGTTTACACCAGATATCTCACATCGATTTTATAACTGACAATTTCGTGTGTATGTGAAATTGACAATTTCGTGTGCATGTATGTATGTATAATACGTACCCACGTGCTTAGGTTTTTATACGATGTAGAAATTATTCTCGATGTCAGATATACGAATTTATTATTTAATATACGATTTTCTTCCAGAAATTTTTGCCTGAAGGTATTTTAATAGAACGTGTTAGATCTTCCTATTTGATATAATGACTAATGGAGCTATGGACGACACGTGTTCCGAATCTAACAAACCTGAGATCAAGAGAGTTTTGACAAGATTTAAATCAGACACAGGAGAAATCTTGTCGGGTGGGTTGTTGGATCTTCCACTGGACGTTACTGTAGATAAGTTACAACTCATTTGCAATGCCTTGCTCCAATCCGAGCATCCGATACCATTGGCATTCTATATCGATGATGTCCAAGTCGTTGGGACTTTGGAAGAAAATTTGGATGGAAATTTCAGCACGAGTGAAAATGTCGTTGAGATCGTTTACCAACCGCAAGCAGTCTTTAAAGTCAGGGCAGTTACCAGGTGCACCGCGTCTATGGAGGGTAAGAAGTTTCGATATTATTGTTTTATCTTAAATTTTTATAATGATTTTCATATTTTATAATCAATCATCTCGACAGGTCATCGAGAGGCTGTGGTGTCTGTTGCTTTCTCACCAAATGGCAAACATCTAGCAAGTGGCTCTGGAGATACGACGGTACGATTCTGGGACATTCATACGCAAACTCCTCATTATACTTGTACAGGACACAAACATTGGGTTTTATGCTTAGTTTGGTCTCCCTGTGGTACAAAACTCGCTTCTGCCTGTAAAAATGGGACCATCCTACTGTGGGATCCCGAAACGGGAAAACAAATAGGTAAAGTATTGCTTATAATTGTGAATGTACTTTTTCAACAAAAACAAATGACAAACCACTCAATTACGGGCTTGGTGACATGTATCACAATAATTTGTAATAAACAATGTGCAATTTATAACTTAGGCAAGCCAATGTTGGGACACAAGATGTGGATAACAGCTTTGTCCTGGGAACCATTTCACAGTAATCCAACCTGCCGATTTTTAGTCAGTGCATCCAAAGATTGTGACTTGAGAATATGGGACACTGTACTAGGGCAGACGTCGAGGGTTTTAGCTGGGCATACGAAAAGTGTCACTTGCGTTAGATGGGGTGGAACTGGCCTTATATATTCAGGCTCACAGGATCGGACGATCAAAGTCTGGCGTGCTTCAGATGTAATTTCAATTTCATTTATGCACAGAAAATGTAACAATAACCAATCAAACAGACTTGACAAAGCTGAATTTCTTTTTTTCTGGAAAGTGATTTTTTTGCTTGGTGAATATCAAACATACTACATATAATATAGTAAATTTATTTTTTAGGGGATTCTGTGTAGAACTTTAGAAGGTCATGCACATTGGGTTAACACATTAGCTTTGAATGTTGACTACGTTCTTAGGACTGGACCTTTCGAAATAAAGGCAGAAAATAGTAACGATGATCCAGTAGAGAGAGCCAAGTCACGCTACGAAGCAGTAGGAGATGAGAAACTCGTATCTGGGTCCGATGACTTTACTCTCTTTCTGTGGTATCCAGCAAAGGAAAAGAAACCAATCGGTATTATAGTATTACACAATTATCTTATGAATAATGAATTATAAATGCACTCATAATTCATAACAAATCTAATATTCCAGGGAGAATGACAGGACACCAACAGCTGATCAACGATGTTAAGTTTTCTCCAGACGGCAGACTGATTGCATCGGCTTCCTTCGACAAATCGATAAAACTTTGGGACTCGAAGACAGGAAAATATATCAGTTCCTTGAGAGGTCATGTTCAGGCCGTTTACTCGATTGCATGGAGTGCGGATTCTCGACTTCTCGTCAGTAGTAGTGCCGACTCGACTCTAAAAGGTAAAACCTGAACCACATAAATTATCCAATACTTTTAGTATCATGAAAATGATTTGATTATAGTTTGGAATATGAAGAATAAAGGTCTTGACCAAGATTTGCCGGGACATGCTGATGAGGTATACGCCGTTGACTGGTCTCCGGATGGTCTACGAGTAGCATCTGGTGGAAAGGATAAAGTATTAAAGCTGTGGCAAAATTAAATCGACGTGTTTTCTTAACCTTGATCATATTTTTAAGTTTCCCTTTCCCGTCTTACAAATAAATGTACGGTCACTTTAGTGCAGTTCTCCGGATTTCGAATCTGCGCGCCCAGAACGCGCACTTTCCGGTTATGGTCGCCATGTATCATACATTTTATTATTGTACATATTACCAACACACAGCCGTTAGTTCAATCAGATGGAGTAATGTTGAGTTGTATTAAAATATTCCCGATATGCTGTGAAGTATCATTTTGATAAGTCTTGCCCTTTGCACTGAGTCATTTTAATGATACTTTTCTTGGTTTGAAGTTATTCTTATAATTGCCAATTTATTTATCAAGACTTTGGAAGTTATAAAATGGGACTGTCCAAGCCTTCTCATGTCATCCAAGAAATTGTAGCGGCTTATCTGCAGCGACTTTACACCAGCCCGGTAAAAACCAAAGCCGCAACAAGGTAATTACACGTTTAATAGTTACATTCATTGACACAGTTTCGATGAACTAACTAAGGTATTCGATAACTCCGTTTTAACAAAACTATCTAATTTCAGCTGCGTTATCACTGCATTGGGGAATCTCACAGGTCAGAAACTGTCCAATGTAAAATTCATCAATCAAGACAGCCTTATGGCATTTGGCTTGTTTGGGTGAAGCATTTTGTAGATATAAAGTAAATATCATTTCTCGATATTCCAGTAGCTCTAATTTCCTATCTCCGTGATTTCTTGCAGATTACTCTTCGGTGGTACCGTACCGCATTATTTTTATAAATATGTTCGTTTAATTACAAAAAATCCATGGGGAATTTTGCTCATTGAGAGACTTTTGTACACACCGATCTTCCAAGGAGCAACGCTTTATTTACTCGCTTGGTTAGAGGTACGTCTTAATTTGCTAACGGAAAGATTCTAAAGCAATGCGAATTAATGCTCCAATTTTCTAGGGCAAGTCACATGAAGCTTCCATGAAACAGACACAATCATTATATGTGCCTGTACTTGCTGCTAATTTGAAATACCTGACGTTGTTGCAGTTTCTTAATATAAAATATGTTCCGCCAATGGTAAGATGAGTATTGCTATAAAATATATAAAGTAGCAAATATCGGTACATAATCAAAGACTTTGGATTACAGCTACATGTTTTGGTCCTAAATCTTATCAGCTACTTCTGGACAACTTTCTTAGCCCATCTGTGGATAAAGTCCATGAAAGACCGAAGCAGTAGCAAAGTAAGCAAGAAGACATAATCAGATTTATACCGTGAGATCGTCCAAAGTTGTTATCAGTTTGGGTGAAGGAATTCGAGTATAAATATTCGCAAAACATTTCTTTAATTATTTCCTGCCGAGATGATTTTTGTTTTCATTTTTAATCATTCCATGCACTACTGCAAAGTGCAAATTTCTTACCGATCACCTCGAACTCCTGGTTCAAGAATTGTTCCTTTTATTTTCGCAAGCTTACCAGAATGGCATTTCTGAAACGGGAAGAACAATGTATATCAAAAAGCATAAGTGAGGCCTTTGTACTCCAGGGGGTATTATTAGTTACAAGTTAATTTCTACATTGTTATATTCAATAAATCGTTTTAGCGGTTACTTTAGTCGTCTCTCATTGAAGCGAAGCACTGTCCTAGATAAGCATTTCGATTTAATCACACAACAACAATACATATTATGTTACAGATATATTTAGAATTTCCACTTTAACCACAGTAACATTTTACGTCTGGAAATGCGAGCTATGAGTATTTTACCGTTAACAGCCAAGGTGATGTGACAATGCGACGCTAAATCAATCATAGTGTATTGAGTATTAGCTATTTGTAATGTGATCTTGTCAGAAGAAACATTTAATTCGTAAATTGATTTGACACACACCTTGGTCTCATGCACGACATTCGAACGTGTCAGTTAATCGGTGTTGAAATACCAACTGACACCGATGGCCAATAACTCTTTGGACAGTACATTTCGAATATTTACTATTGCTACGCACAGTTTCTTAGTAACTTCCTCTAGTTGTTACAAACAACGTAGATTCCATGTGAAAGATTTAGTCAATTATGTCTTTTGTTATGCTGCCTGGCACCAGGGCCATAAACCAGTTGCAGTGACTAGTATCTCATCGAAGGAGTATTTTAGATTAACTTAAATAACTGTCGAGTACTACTTAGAATTTCGTTTACCGGTCGAAACGAAGGGACTGCTACCAGTGAAATGGTCGACAGAGAGCAAAACTTGATAAAACTAGTGCCCACCACTTAGGATGACCTCGAAGAATAAATTAGGGTTAGTTTTTCAATGTATATAAATAACTATGTACACGCGGAACGGGTTTAGGTAACATTGCACTAAAATATCGAATCACAATAATATGAAAAATTGGTCGATTCAATAGGGGAGATCCTGCACTATCTAATTATCGATTGAATCGTGTAAACTTGACTAGACTGTGTTTGTATAACAAACAATCACACCTATAAGTGATGACTCATACTTGACGCAGGGCTTCGCAAGTTCTTGTAATCCAGATTCGAAGAAATCAGTGAATCGGATAAATAATTTCCTCAAGATGGTACATCGAATCTTACAAGGATTTGCGACCCAACGATCAGACTACAATAGTAGTAGAGTGGACTAGAAAGAAAGAGTGATTACGTATAAAAGAAATAAATTAATTAAACAGTCACCAGGGTACGAGACAACCAAATCACTATTTGATGACTAGAATGACAAGGCTGCTGTCTACGAGCCTCTCTTTGGAATGATTATTGCTCTTGTTCGTCGAGGCTTGCATATTCAGTAAACACCGTTATTACAAAGATCAAGGACTCAACGGAAGACTATGGTCTCCGTTTCCACTTGAAGCCATTAACCGTTTCACTTGGAATGTGCAAAAGCTACGTGAAGAACTCACTTCGCATAACGTGAATGACCTAAATTGACCTAATCCTTGCACAAAGGATGACATAAAATAATGGTGATTCGCTAAGTAGCCTCCGAAAGGAATTCCTAAAGGTGACAGGACTCGTTTATCTCCATCACACAAATTAGTTCTTGCACAAAACTCTTCACTGACGACAAAAGTCGTAACCTTAACTCTGGACTGTCAAATAACTTGACTCATGCATTGAATTTAACACAATCCCTGCAATAGTCGCAGAAATAATACAATACCTCTTTGCACATAATACCACCATCCAGGTAAATCTTTCTTACAGCCATTGTCGAATATTCCCAATCGGGTAGACATTGGACTGTAGACACTGTGGTGAACTCAACGAGAATTTAGGTTCTAGACAAAAAAAAAAAGGAAAAATAAATACTTTAAGGATTCTCCAGGTTAATTCAACGAACATACGATGGGCTGCGACTCGGAGAATGACTCGAACGATGACTCGGGCTGGACCAGTCGGTGTGTCTGCTGCTTTCCGAACTGCTTGGCGATGATGGTGGAGATGGTGTGGGCCGATGATAAGGAATCGGTCGTTTTCTAGCACTGAAATTAACGCCGGTTGTTTACTCAGACAAACCAGGCATGCATCGTTAGTCACTCTACTTTACAACTATGAAAAAACCAATAACTTTTGCTTCATTTGTCAAGACTGTACATATTGAATATTTATGGAGCACGAATTGCAGATTATGTTATGTATTTACTGAGACAAAAATCTTAATTTTTCGGTCATTAAAGTAGAATGACTCCCTAATAGATCAGTTAAAACAAATTAGTAGCAACGGTTCATTCACTCGCACGAACTAGATTGGTGCATAATTAATGTTACACTACAAGACAGGTAAGAAATACCAAAGTGTAACATTAGTTACGTACTAACCCAAAATGCCGGAAAGACTTTATCGTCCAGTTTTCGGGTCCTCCGAGTTTTCCAGGGCGAGTATTAACTGACAATTTATTGACGATGTTATTTTATGTACTCACAGTGATCTGGATTTAGCTTCGAATAACTTTTTACGGGGAAAAGCGCTGTTACAGGAAGGTTAGGTTTACACGAAGGGCACGCTGATAAAGACACATCGGGAGCCAAAGCCACGTGCTGGGTCAGGTGTGTGGACATGCAGTGACTCTAAAAAGAGTTAGGAAAACGTAAAATCTGCATTCTATTCGACAATAAGATTTTCAAGAACTTACCTCTTTCAGGAACATACATGGAGGAGAAACAGTGTCTATCAATGGCAACGTAAACGTAAGAAACTAAAAAAACTAGGCACGAGCGATTCGTCATCTCTGTTTTATTCGGAACTTAAAATAAGACAAACGGATGATCACTACTGTTCTCATTGACATATAAGATAACCTGACAAGCTGATAAACGCATGCTGCATATTTTCTAGCATTTCGTTTGGAGGTTTCGATAGCCCCTTGAGACGCTCGTCAGGGTGTGTTTAATACAAGGTTAAGTTGCACTCAGAGGTGAAAAAAAAAAATAGAAAGACACCCAAGAGCTCTTTGAAGAATGCGAAACCTCCCCAGACACTTGCTTCGGATGAGCAACCGGACGCCAGTGTTTTAATTTACCAACTTAAATTAAACTGATAGTAAAGTAAATCCAATAAAAGATTAGTCTACGGCGCGGCATAGAATCGTTTGCGTTTTCCACGGCACAAATATATAGGATAGGACTGCATTCATCGACTGCTCCAAGTTGCTCTATTTTTCACAGTATGCACGTGTGCATATATGGTATACGCATGACATTCTCTTATGTACATCTTCTCCAGTCTGCCTCGGAGTGGCTTTCATTCCCTCACCCTCTCTCCATTATTCCGTCCACAAAGTCCGAATTTTGATTTCACATTTCCGTCTGTTTTTTTATTTCTACCATTACGTAGGAAAGTAGTACAAATATCTGTGCGTAGCCATAACACTATCTTCTATGTCTCTCCCTCGATCTGTTTCTGTAGAATGCATAAATAGAAATTATTAGGCTTTTCCTGACTGCTTCAATCGCCCCAAGTTAACACAGCTCTTCATATCAAGGAATTGTGCAATAATCCATTATCTTCCGTTGTTATAAAACAACTCTATAGTTACTTGATACAACGAAGGTGTGTTCTTGGGACCATCGAAAGGTACTTCAATCTGATTCGATCTTCATTCGATGTGATCCTTTCAATTAATAACACAAGGAGAGTCTTCTCTAAGCCATTCGTTTATAGGACGTAGAAAAAAGCAAAAAAAAAAAAAATTGATGATTTCTTCCATCGAAGCTGCTCTAATCGCTTTAAATAAGCCTTCGAGGTCCATTTTTCGATTTCCTGTTGATCCGATTCGCTACTTATTCCTGGCACTACGGAATTACATATATATATTTCACGAGCCATGCAAACATAAAACGTAAATCTACATACTTGTCTAATCAATTTGAGAAATCGTTTAGCTCGAGAATTCCGAGTATTTACAAACTATTCTTGAACTTTCAGGAGCCTCGAGATGATCTCCAAGGCTACGATCGTTCACTAGAGGTGATCATCGATACAGAAACGGAGATCGCTTCGACCAAGAACGATAAATGAAGAAGAAGAAGCCGAAATTCTACGACTGACTGATTGTGGAACAGCAATTTTAACTTGGTGCACTGTTTACGATCAACGGCAACGAGTTAACTACTACAACAGATCTAACAGGACGTCGGGGGACTTACCTGGTAATGCGACGTCGGTCGAGGAAACTGGGCGAGCCGTGGCGACGAGGTATAGAGGGTGATCTTGATCTGCTGGAGGCCGAACTGCTCGACGTCGACCTGGAGGAACGACTGGAAACGCTGCTTGAAGAGCGCGAAGAGCTGGAGTAACTTCTGTGGCTGCGTCTGACCGAGCTAGAATAAAGTGTCGATTAATTAAAATTACTCTTTTTTGGGGTAACGCCAATTTGAATACTTAAAAAGCATAAAACATAAATTTGATATTTCGCGTTTTGAAGGTTCATGAAAAATGCAAAGACATTCATGTCCGGTAGTGTACAAGCGATGGTTCTTGCAACGAGTAACGTACCTAGTCGAGGACCTAGAGCTACTTCTGCTGTGGCTCCTTTTAGTCTTATTCCTGGACGTCCTGGAGGCGGATCTGGACCGACTGCCCGACTTCTTCGAAAGCGACCTGCTTCTGGACCTCTTGGAGAGCGACCGGCTCCTGCTCCTAGACCTCGACTTCTTCGGCGAGCCCGAGGGAGACTTTTTGGAACGAGAGACCGACCTCGAGAAAGAATGCTTTGACCTCGACCTGGACCTCGACCTGGACCTTTTGCTTCTAGGCGGCGACTTGGGCGACGTCTTCGACCTAACCGGAGACTTCCTCGGAGAGGGGGAGGACTTCTTCTCCCTGGACCTCGATCTGGAATCCTTGTCTCTCGACCTTGATCTCGACGTGCGCCTCTTTAGGGAGCCAGACCTCTCCGTCCTCTTATCCGGCGATCGGGACCCGGAATACGACCTCGACCTCGACTTGGATCTCGAGTATGACTTCTTCCTGGGCGAGTGTTTTCCGAACCCGAGAGGAGACCTGGACGCCGACCTCGACGGGGACTTCTTCTTCGTGGTCGAATGCGAGGGGGACCTGGAGGTCGAGCGGGAGATGGACATGTTCTTCGGGGAAATGTCCTTGGATTTTTCCGAGGCTCTCGAAGACGACCTGGACCTGGACTCCCGTTTGAAGGCCTTCGGCTCGAGCGCGGAAAGCTTCTCCTTCAGCACGTTGGTCTCTTTTGGGGACTTCGACGCTGACTTCCGAGCGGGTCCCTGGGGAGACTTCGAGGCCGAGCTCGACCTTGCCTCTCGCTTGCCTCTCGCCCCGTCGTTTTTGCTATTCACCTCCAGGACGACTCCACTCGTAGGTTTCGCCTCGATCCCCAGTTTCGAGGCGAGCGGCGACAGGGAGTTCTTCTTGGCGACCGGGGAGTCGGCCTTGTTGTTCGTCTTCAAGATTGGCGGAGCCGGCAGAGGAGGAGGCGACTCACTGGGGGAGCGCAGCTTGATCATGGCCTCCTCCCTGGTCAAAGGCAAAGCCGGCGAGGGCGATCTGCTGGACACAGGAGATCGTATCCCGGGTAGACTCTCGACAGGCTTGACGAGACCCTCCTTGGCCGGAACCGAGATTCGATGCACCACCTTCGGCGGCTCGTGGGGAAGAGCAATGTCCAGGACGCTCTCTTCCTTCTTTCCCGTCTTTAGCTTCACCGGGCTGATCACCTTCTTCCCCAGGCTCTCCCTGGCCTTCGCGGCCAGACCACTCTGCAGCCTCTTCAGGGTGTTGATCTCTCGAAGACGCTCCTCGTCCTCCGGCTTGGGCTCCTCCTCGGGCACGTCGGCCTCCTCCTCGCTCGAGGAACGCAGGCTCACCCTGGGCGCGACCACTTGCTGCGTCTTCCCGTTCTTCGAGGCCGATCTCGACTTCCGCTTCTTCTCGCCGTCCTCGGTTCTCTTCCTCTGGTCCTTCCTCTTGTCCTCCAGGATGTCCCGGTACCGTTCCGGGTTCTTCCACACCGGAGAGTAGCTCAAGCTGGATCGTCTGGATCGACTCTTGGACCTCCTCTCCCTGGACCTGTCCCTCCGGTCCCTGTGCCTCCTGGGCGACCTGGACCTCCGCCTGGACGCCGACCTCCTTCTCCTCCCTGGCGAGGCCCTGCGTCGAGAACCGTACCGCTCGTACCTGGACCGACTCCTGCTCCTGGAGTTCGAGTACCTGGTTTGCCTCCGAGGCGTCCTCGACAGACGTCGATGTCTCCTGGGGGAGGGCGAGGCGCGTCGTTGCCTGGAGTACCTCCTCGGCGACCGCCTCTCGGGCTTCCCTCTAGGTGGAGTCGTCGTTCGCCGAGGCGTCGCCGATTTTTGCGCTATCGGCGACCTGGAGGCGTTATCGCTCTTCTCTGGCTGCGGCCTCCTCGGAGATGACTCCTTACGCTTTCCTATCGGGGAGTCTTTGCGCTTAGCGACCGGCGACTCGTGGTGCTTGCTCCGGTCGGTCCTCTTCGGCGACCGGTTCCTCGAGGCTCGCTGCTTCGGCGTGGTCGAGCGCGATCTCCTTTTCGTTCTCTCGTTATCCGGCTTCTCCTTCTTCGACTGACTCTGCGACTCCGCCTCCCTCTGTTCGCGCTCCTTTATGCGCTTCTCCAGCTGCTCCAACTCCTTCCGCAGGTATTCGGTGCGCTTCCTCGAGCTCGCCGCCTCCTCGCCCGCCGCGGCCCCGGTACTCTCCACAGCCTTCTCGTGTTTGCTCGACTTTTTCGGCCTCTCCGGCGAGCTGAAACAACGGGAGGACCTCGCTTGCCGATTATGCCATTGAAGTAATCCACCGCAAGTAATCATCCAGATTACGTACGATAGCGCAAATCATGAAGAGCGAGGGAAGAAAATTAATCCGATAACCCAAAAACGACGTAATATCTCAAATTACGTATCACAACGTAAAGTGTAATTAAAGATAAGAGTGAATTAATAGTAAGATGATAACGAGACGTAATCTCTCAAAGTACCTATCGGAGGAGCTGTCGGTCGACTGGTGCTTCCTTTTGGCAGGCGGCTTCTTCTTCTAAAAGGACAGAGAAAACCGGATTATACAGGAAGTGCCGAGGTTAATCGGTGAACACCGATCATGCATACGTATCATCATGTGAAATCAATTCGACTGATAATATGGCGCAATGCTCATAGAGAATAAGAGGGGTCTGCCCGTTCGTGTCAATGGACTCTGTCAAGAGACGGTCCTTCCGGTCGATTTCGCAGTACCTTCACCCGAGGCTGCCGTTCGATCGAAAAGGCTTTGACATAATTAATAATACTCTAGAACCATTACGTAATGTCATGGGAGGAATTTTGTCCATGAAATTCCCATTAATAAAAAAATAAAAAAAAAATCATTTCCACGTGATACCCGCTTAGAAAGTGATTTTTTTTCATCCGGTATATCGCGAAAGGGGCAACTTCCCTCTCATTTGGTCAGAGCTTCCGGTCGCTATAGTGTTTGGTGCTCGACACAAAACAAGTGAACGCACAACAGTACTCGCAACTCGTACTCGATAATGAATTACGAATTATTATTACATTGAGTAGCGGCATGTCGGGTACTCACTCAGGGAATGTATCCTGTCAAATGGCGCTGATAATTACAAACAATACTGAGATTTACACTTTGAAATAATGATCGTTAAACTTGAAATCAAGGTTAAAAATCGGTTTTACGGAAATAATCAAGCCATGAGGTCATGCTTTATCCCACAAAGTGGGGAGGGGAGGCGGCAACGAAAAAGTCTAGGATCCAAAAGTCGATCGTCAACTAATTTCGGATATAGAGATTAAAGCTAGATGGTCGCATGCTCCCGCTTCTCGTGCTAATGTTCAGTCGAGGTACATATATATATGGACATGTTAATATATATATACATATATATATGCGTGTGTGTGGGTCTACTTGTCAATAGAGTTCGCCCTAAAATCTCCATTCCCTACCTCGTGCTTGTCTTTAGTCTCGGCTTTGGCTTTCTTCTTCCGTTTCTTCTTCTTTTTCTTGGACTCGTTCTCGGAGGAGCTGAAAGCGAAATCGGCAGGGTCAGACATAGTCGATTGAGGATTAAAACCAGGTATATGAAGAGTTAAAAAAAAAAAAAAATGTTAACCGACGAAGTTCCCCCCGAAGAAGGGAAACGACGTTACCTCGAGGTACGATCCCCGTAAACGTGCCAAAAGGAGTCGTACCTGCTGTCGTCGGACTCTTCGCTGGAGGAGCCACTTTCCGAGGAGGTCACTTCGGCCTTCTTGTGCCTCTTCTCCTTCTTCTTCTTCTTCGACTTGTCCTTCTTCTTCGTGGACTTGGGCGACTCGGACCTAGGAAATTCGGCGATCGTTAGCGAGGTCGATTAGAGCGCGCGACTCTCGATAGCGGAGGATAACGATTCGCTCGTGTGTAAGAAAATCCCGCCAGCGGACGTAATCCGGAGATGGTCCCCCGGGAAGTGCGTGTCCTCCCGCCGAGAGAACAAATAAGCTGGAAAATATGTCCATACTCCGGTGCGCGTTTAGACGTAGAAAACGTAAAGATATCGGCACGACGTGCGTAATCGCGATTGCGATACGCGCACACGTGGAAGGTGGTCGGAAAAGTGCCTTTTCTCGTGTACTCTACTCTTGGGTAGGTGAACAATGTCGATAAGGTGCCAAGAAACGTCCTGGGAGATCCATGATAATCCTGCCGAAAAATTAGTCCACCTCGATACGAGACTTTCAATAGTGCGACCTGGAAATGGCACTCCAAGATCTTCGATATGAATTTCATATAAATATATCTTAATCACGATTACCGTGGATCTCCAGGCAGGCTTCGCATAGCTTCGATATATCCGAGAAATTGGCGGTGGGAACTGTGATACAAAAAAAATAAATAAATAAATAAATAAGATAGATCTTCAGGGCTGAGGAGTACCAAAACGCAGGGACGAAACGAGCGTAGCTATCGTTCAAATTAAATGGGCATCGATAGCGCATTGACTCCGATCGATCGGTAAACCGTTCCCCTTTAGAAACTTCAGCCCTTACGGCGGATTGAAGACGATAAAATAAAAAATAAAAAAAAGCGACCAATTTCAGTGAAAAGCCAATACGTGAAGACCAAGTTCTAAACAACAAGGGGGACAGTTTTCTCATTTTATACTAACGAGTCAATCGCAGTAAATCTTTCATTTGAAAGATATGGTTTCTCGTGGAATTTCCCTCTTCCCCGATCTCTGCACGAGGGATCTCAAAGTGATGAAAAATAAAGCAAAACCAGATCTTCCAAGGATATGTAACAAATACGTAACGAGTATATATCAAGTACGAGGAGTATTGATATAAATATGGGATTAGCATTACCTTGATAACCATCGTTAGGGACGGACTTGTCGGAAAAAAAATAGAGAGATGACATTAACAACAAGCTTCATCGGTAACAACAGAGAGATAGAAACGCATGACTACCGTTTGACAAATGGTGCAACGATTATTTCCTTTCTTTTTAAATCGGTGCTCCTTTCCCCGTCAAGTGTACAATTTCGAGGCCTAAACGGGAAGAACGAGGACACTCTCGGAAAGAGTCCCCTCCTCGTCATTTGAAACGTGCCATTTGACAAAAATCATTGAACCGCCTCCTAGAAGACGTCGGGACGGACCCGAGGCGGGAGGTTCGAGTTTCCTCGAGGAAGGATACGAATTGTAGAAAAAAGAAAAAAAAAAAAGAAGAAAGAACAGAATGTTAGGACGAGACAATTAGGTCCATTATCAAGTTTCAAAGCGAGATCTCTGACGTCACTTTCACATTACCTTAACGCTGCCTTCCACGTAAGAACCTCGGAGCTTCCCGGCCCGGGTCGAAAACGCGCCGACCGTCGCGGCAACCGCCCGGTCGATCGGCGATTCCGCGAGCGGCCTCCCCGTGGGAGACTAGCCAGGAGACGAGCACTTACCTACAGGGCCGGAGGCCGGGGCGGCCTCCCCGGTTCTCATAGAATCTCTTTCGGGCTCCCCGACGGAAGGGAGGACGTGTACGAGGAACGGTACCAGCGAGGGAACGAGAGAACGGGGGGAAGGCGCGTCCTCGCGGCCCGACGGGTCGCGAGGGAAGCCACTACGGGAGCTCGGTCCCGGGAACCGGACCGGTCGTCCCGTCCTCCAGGAGTCGGTGTTGCCAATGCTCCCGATTTGTCGGGAGATTTTCTCACTTATGATACCAGTAAACGAAAGGAGGAGGTTCTCGATCCGACTCGTCCCCATGAGTGTACATATATGTACATAAGCATGCAGTGCCATAATTAGACAAGTGTAACAGGTGCACTCAAAACAGAGCCCACTAAAAGGGAAATACTATCCCCTAGATGAAACTCTTGAAATCTCCGAATTTTGTTTCAAACCTCCCGATATTTCCTCGAACCTCCTCCCAAGAAAATCTCTCTCCTCTTGTCCCGACCCAGGGCAACGCCGCTCGGAGCGACAGGGAGCGGTCCGGATCCCGCCGACTTCGGGGCGGCCGGGCCGCGCTTTACCTCTCGCGCTTGTGCTTCTTGGCTTTCTTCTTCTTGGAACGGCTGCCCGACCGCTTCCTCTTGGTCTTCCTCTCAGCAGGGGCAGGCGGCACCTCGGGCGTCTCCGCCGCCGGGCTGGGCGTCCTTACGAGCTCGTAGACCTTCTTCGCGGCCGCCCTGGCCTCGGCCTCGCGGGCGTGCCTCTCCGGGTCTAAACTGCTGCCCTCCACGAAGTACTCCGAGATGCCGAAGGCCTCCCTCAGCTTGGCGTTCTTCTCCTGCTGCGCTTCGGCGATCTGATGGGTCTCGCGAACGCTGAAAAAATTACGGAACCATTGCTAACAAAATTCACCAAATTGGGGGACTTCAAGGTTGAGCGGAGGCGCTGAGAAATTTAAGGTGATATGAAAGGGACATTCTATTGTAGGATTATTTTCATTTTCCTGGGTCAACCGACGTGCCCCACCAGGCTCGCCTGAATCGATGCCCTAATGCTATATCTTGGATACTCAAGTGGTAAATTCTTTTTCTGCGTATACGTTTACACCCCTGCGCGTTGCCACCGGATCAATACGATCTATTCTCCCTCTTTCTCTCCCTGGGTCTACCCTCGAGGGGTATCGCCCTTCGTATCGGAAACTCCCCTTTCGACGCGGCACGCCGTGACGTTTCGTCACCGGGTCGAATAACCTCCTTATTTGATTTTTGTTCGGTTAGCCCGAGGATAAACATGCGGATCCACAAAGCGATATGTCCTGTCAGAAGGGCCGATGGATAGCAACTCTCGAGGAGCTCTCAAAGACGACCCAGAAGAGGTTCACCTGACAACCGATCGCACCCTGGTCCTGCGCGCGCCGGACAGGAGATGCAGCTGGATCCTCTTGCAGCAGCAGCAGTGCCTCTTCCCCGCGTTGTATCCTTTGACCCTTCTCTTGCGAGTGCGTTTCAGAACCTTCAGCCTGTCCAGGAAGAAGCTCCCCCGCCAGAGTCTCTCGAAGAAGGCCCTGCCATCGGCAGGTCCCCGCCCCCTGGCAGGCTTCCCGGTCTTCGCCGTTCCCCCTGGTCCAGGTTGCAGCATCTCCATTTTTCGATTCCCTCCTCCCTCCTCGAGGGTCGAGGATTACCGAGACGAAGGAAAAACCACAGGAGAAGTCGTCGTCAACGGAGTCGCCGGGCACGTAGGTCCCCCTCGGCTCCAGGTCTCGTCTGCATCCTGCATCCGATCTCGACGTCCTCCACCGTCATTAATCGTCCGTCGATCAGCGGGGCAGGAAGTCGACATCTCTCCTCGCGGCCCTCCTTAAACGTTCCCGCAGAGGAAATCCTCCCTAAGTGATTTCCGATCCGGCAGTCTGGGGGAATTAGAATCAATTAGCTCGGCTTCGGGAGTTCCCATGCAAATTATTCGCGGCGAGGTTTAATCCCCGCGCAGGGGGAGGATCCCCCCGTTGTCTTAATGGCCTCCCGGACCCCGTGGAGACTCTTTTGTCCGCCGTTTCTGCTTTAACACCGGCGGAACGACCAGAAGGGAAACCGTCTCTTCCGATTGCTCCTCTTCCTCCTCTCTTCTCCTCCCTGAAGAACGTCGTTTTCTTCCTCCCCGACTCCTCGTGTAAATTGTAAAAGCACCTTCCGAGTCGCTCCTCTTCCTCTTTCCATATAAAACATGTACCTTGGGTAAGTTGAAACTTGTTTTCCTCTTCGGGTCTCTTCAGCCTCCCTCCGTTACCTTATTCCACGTTAACGAGTTCACTCAAGTAAAATCGTCTTGTTATAAAATACCGTCCATCTCTTCCGATCAGCTCTCGGATTTATTGTCGATCATCATCCCGAGTCCTTTCGTCCTTTTATCCTCCTCTTCGATTACTATATCCCTCCTTAAGCCTAGTTTAAGTTGCGTTCCAGGGAAGACATTGGATCAGGCACGTTAACGCGAATCTCTCGCGTGGGATTCATCTCCATCGCTCGTTTCATTGTTAACAATTAAATTATTCACGGCTTCGCCGTTGGAGACCCACGGATTTCGATTACAAAATTCGGATCGAATCGGATATACAGATTTCAATCCTAAAACTCGGGTTAAATCCCGCTTATCGCTAATGGAAGAGCCTCGTTCTTAACATCATCTAAGTTTTCTTATTTTGTACGTTCAGCGAAATCCTGAGAATTTCGAGGAATAGGTCGTCGACTGCACCTTCGAGATACGTCGTCGAGGCGGCCAATCGATACGGGAAGTGTAGCTTAAGTATCAATACCTATCGACTAGTTAGATTAATATATCTGTTAAACACTAATGGAAGACTTGTGTGATTTTGAGAGAATTCTCGACCGGTTACATTTTACGTTTCCTGTTTTTTTTTTCTTTTTCCTTTTGTTTTACGGCCCCGCGGAGCGCGTCGCGTTAGGACGACGCGTGGCGTCGCGGTCGCGGTCCATTCTCATACTGATGCGAGGGATGCTGGATCCCGGCCTCGGTCCCTCTCTCTCGCTCTCCCGGGGTCCGTAGCTCGTCGTCCTTCTCGCATACCCTTCCTCTTCTGACTCCCTTTCCTACGCGAGGGCGCCGGCGCCGGGAAAAGTCGATATCTGGGAAACGCGAGAGGGGGGACCTCGATCCGGGGCCGGCCACCCCCGCCCAGGAACGGTTCTTTCGTTTTCCTTCCCTCTGAATCTTCACTTTTCGTCACTATTCGGTTCTTCTCTTTCCCTCCCTGATTTTCCATCAATCTCACTTGAACGTCTCATCTACGTAGTATTTGGACGAATCCTTCGCATTATAGTAACGGAGGCCAAACCACGTCTGGGATCTGACGATGATCCCACATCATACTGTTTATACATGTATCGATTGGAATCTCTTCGAGGACATTTTCTAACGGTGCAGATTTTTCAGGAAATGAGAGATAAGGGTTCTATTCGGAGATTGTGCACAAAACGTTTTCAAAGAACAAAGACAGCATGGGTTGGTAGTAAAGGTTTAGCGAGAGTGGGACTTGGCAATTTTTGGATTGACTTACTTGACTCGGCCAAATTCGTCGCGAGGAGTTGGCGGCTTGGCATCGGTGCCCAGTAACATGGATCGGTAGGACTCGACTTTCTTCTTAACCTCCTCTGGAGTGGATCTGAAAAAGAGTGAAGGTTTTGCGCATGAGAGTGAGCCCCATTTTCTGGGATTTATAAGGCAAGGGCTTTGACTTCATCTAACTTCGGTATTTAGGTACCCAACTCTTCTCCCTCGCTTAGAACTATGTCTTTATTGAAGCCAAAGACATGCAGCTCAAATCCTATTGATACTTTCAATCCTATTAGAAGTTGGGGATTTAAAGTATGTTTAGGAGGTTCTACTTAAAAAAACTGACTCTAAAGGAATAATGATGCCCTTGTAAAAATTATGACTACGTCGTACTGCACGAATAAAGTCATTTGACCAAATGTATAATTTAGAAACTAAATAATTATAGTGTAACGCAAGTGAACGTTAATTGAAAGGTCCACTTTCAGAAAAAATACCAACCCTTGTTCTTCCAGTATGTCTGCCAGTTCGGCGCACTTGACCTCGATTTTGCGTTTCCTAACATGGTCTAAAATTTCTTTGTTCGGTTGCTTGTTCAATTGATCCAACTTTCCCTCATCGCCCTTGTAGCTGACTTTGTCCTTATTCTTCCGCACAACAGCCCAGTTTCGCTGCACATGGCCATTTGTGCCGGAGCCTCGAGGGGTTTGAAGACCAATTCCATTATACATTTTCAATTAAATCTGAAAAGACAAATGGATCGTGTCAAGTGGATATCAAAGTCTACCAGAAATCCTGGCAAGGCTCACGATTATTGCGCAATGCACCTGGCACATGTACATAAGTTATTTAGAACCCGATACAATGCTAAGCAATATAAACACTTAATGGACTTAATGTCAACTACATCATGAGCCTTTACATTAGAATTTATTTGCATGGAGCGTAAGCAACGTTCCTTTAAGGTCAAATTACAAAAAGTAAGTATTTCAGGTGACCCATTCGTCTACATATTGAAACATTAAGAAGGACCAAAGCCCATGCATCGAAAAACCTAGCGAAAGGTTGTCGGGTACAATATTTCTGCTAATATCTGCGTACCAAATAAGGCGGTGCGCTTACTTCCGAATGAATCGGTTAACGACTGATAGAGTCGGAAATTTTCCCGAGAGAAATAATTTAGAATTCGACGTGGAATTTAGCAGGTGTGAGTTGTAAACTCAGAAGTAACGCGTAAAATTGACGTAGGTTACAGACAGAAGTGAAATCGTAAGTAACGCGCTTCGCTAGGGAGATACAAATAGGCTTTAGAGCTTAGGTTAGAATTGACCGCACGCAAATCAATTATCGATCGGCGGAATACTGCGCCACTTTTTGGAGGCACCAGTCGCTGCTTGTCGGGGACTTACCTCCGCGCGAGGCGTCGCGACGATCACCGCATCCGCTCTGCCATCCGCGTCCGGATTAAATCGCGTGATATATCGAAAGATCCCGCAGGAAATCGTAACGAGGAAATACTAACGAGCCGCAACGAATGCCGCGTTCAGCTGGCGTTGCCGTTTTCACGAGACCCTTCGCTCGCCACCGCCAGGTGGCTCCAAGCTTCAATTTGCGCGACTGATCGAAGTGTACGCGTGCGTACTAGAAGGCGGAAGAACGCGCGCTTTTTAAACGTGATAAGGGCGATTCAGACTATTCATGACTAGTGTTTTTAAATTTTCGAGAATTTAAATTTATTAATGCGATTTACTGGATCTGGACAGCAACTCGGTCAATATTTTTGCTTAGCTGTTTAATGAGAAGCAGCAGGTTTTATACAAACTTGGAGAAAAGCTCCATTGAACATTCGTTAACTTCTCGTATTCTCCAGTTTGCATACTTTTAAGTCGTCAGAACAATGTTTGTACTTTTCAAACGATTTCTCGTTTTCTAAATAATCTCTACTATTTATATTCACACATGCACAACGAAACCGATGTGCTGATTTATCTTCGAACAGCAACTGAGGGATGCCCTCCCAATCTCGTTGAATGCCACCACTGAGGAATACAAATAGGAAAATTATACTAAGATTACAAGTAGAATTAACGGAACAAATTTTGAATGGCAAGTAAATCATTTTACCTATTCTGTGAACACCATACGGTGGTTCCTGTATCTGCTTTCCACTCTACGTTACAAGGTGGAAACATTTCTTTTTGCTTTTCCAAATCCATCTTTATATTTTGTGCTTCCGATAGTTTCTCTTGTAGTTTATGAAATTCCATCGTTGGATTCCCGTCAGGTCCGTAGAATCGACCAATAAGTTTCCCTAATGAAATCCAATATTATTATCTAAATAAAATATCTGTTTAAGGGTTCATTCTACTGTACAGTATTATTGTCATTAGCACGGATACCTTTATAAATATAAGTCTTATCATAGAACTGTACCCAATCTTGTAAAGATTGCAACTGATTCGGTAACAGACTGCTAACGTCATCGGTGAATTCATCAGAATCAAAATTTCCAGTTATAAAAGCTAATGAACCGTCTTGTCCTATGGATTAATATACACACAGAATTATGTACGAACTTTGGTTAAAACACCAGTAAACTATTTTGATTAAAAATTTAACCTGTAAAGCCATGATAATTAGCACCAGGTTCATAATGTCTTGCTCCAGTTGAAACGTCATAGACTCGGCCCAGTATAGCCAAGTACAAGCCCTTATCTAGATTCGTATATTGCTTTAACTCTTCTTTAGTGAATAATCTGTCTGACCACAAAACACTTCCGCCGATCTGCCATAACATCTTGAAAAATAGATCAAATGGTGCTAGTCCTTTAAAACTATCTACGCTTTTTGAAATATAATAAAATACTGGCGTTTTAAATGTTATGGCTTCCTTTAGAGATTCAACACTATTATATCCCGATTTCCAGCAAAATAGTGACACGGTAAATATTATAAACAGTACATGAATGTTCTTAGAAAACATTGTAATCGAGCAGCTTTCTTGATGTTGCACGATGGATCTATGGATGTACAATTAAACAATTTCTATTTTACATTGGTAAACAGCTGTTAGCTATCTTTTAGTCTATTCTGCAACATTTTTTATTGCCAATACTGCTGGTATTTATATTAATACTGTTTACAACCGTACGTTAACTTGACGTAACCATTTCCAGTCAACTGCAACCAACCTTGCATTTTACTTTCACCGAATCCATGAAGCAAAGAGAATCAGAGAGAGTGGAAGCTGAAAGTATACGGGTAGCAGCGCCATTCATCGGTTTACTATGAAAGTTGAAGAGACCAAATTGAAGGCTGAGACTCGAAAGTATTTGCATAATTTCACAAGTGCGGTAAATTATTTGATAGAAAATGTTGGAAGAAACGTGCACCAAACGCTATTTAAACATCAGTTTTCGTCGTTGTTACCGATAGAACCGAAATAAAATGGCGTCGGTGTTTACACAATCTATAAAACCGAGGTAAGATAGAACGTGTAAACGCACCAAATTGGCACCTTTACCCAGATACGTAATAGAAATGCAGCGTGCCTCCACCGCTTGGTCGATCGACCCAGAGCTGCGATTCTTCCAGATGACCTCCGCGCATGCGTTGCGCGCCTCTCCCTGGCCAATAGCATCTTCTCGCAGGGGAACGTCCCGCGTGATTCCGCGGGTCAATTGGCGGAAACTCCGACGGCGTAGAATCTCGCGGATGGACATTTTTTCCGGTTCGTCGTTCGACGCAACCCCCGAAGGTAGGCTGCGCGGACTGCGCAGGTAGTTCCTGCAGTTTGGGCCGACGCGACGAGAGGTGTCGAGTCCGTCGAGGCGCGCCGTTGGAAGCTCGGGTTACATAACCTCAAATTGCGTCCGCAGTCCGCGCCGCTGCAGCGGCCTCCTCCCATTTTGTCGCGCGTCTGTGGTACGTATTTACACATCGCCGCCCATATTCGTGCCGACGCACACGTGGACGGGGCACCGGCCACCGAGGAATCGCACGTATCATTCGAGAACAAACGGTAACGTCGCCACTGTGACGGAAAACTACGGCGAGCGGCGAGGCTTCCTTCGCTCCGTTCGAGGGCTCGACGTCGGTCGGCGCGTGGCGTCCCTGACGCCGTTTGCTGCCTCCTTCCTGGTCCTGCGGCATCCAAGGGAGAGGCAAGCCGAGAGCCGACGGAGGACTCGCTATGCGATATCCGGGTGTCGAGGGGTCGACGTCGGGGCGGTAAGCATCTTCAAGGACGCCGAGCCGGTCACGCCGGCCGACCGGCGACGCCGAGATGGACGACGGACCGGAGTTCAAATTGGAGCGCGCCGAGTCGCTTGCCTCCGAAGTCGACTTCAGGGACGTTCCCGGACTCAGGATGACCCTCGGCAGCGACGACTTGAAACCGAAGCCTCTCTGTCGGGGTGACATGAAATTCTTCCCAGGGGCGAAGATCGAGGCCAAGGACTTCAGCGAGAAGTGGTTAGTATAACCGAGTCAAAATGCGTTTGTTTAGAAACACGGGCTCGGAGGTTTGCGCTTTACCCTGATTTGTTTGAGAAATAGAAGCCACAGGGGATCGGTCCTCGTTCAATAAGGAGCTAAACTATTGTTCATTATTTTCCTGCTGTACAATTTTTATATTTAGGCTTTTAAGATATTTTACACATTTAAATAGTCAAACATCGATCTGGGAAAAAAGAATTTTCGGAACTAAATGGTCTTTAACTCCTTGCACCGAAAACAATTCTCTTAGATCTTCTGCTGTTTAGCGTGGACAGTTGACGATATTTTATAGCTTGTAACCTGGTAACATCTCTGGTTACCGATGAACAGTTGTTTTCAGAGAAGGGAAAATTCTTGAGTTTGGGAACATTAAAATATAATGCATCTCTTTGTTCTGTCTGAGCATTAAGTCGACGCATGTTTGATATGGTCACTTGTTAAATGTCAATGCAAGAGGTTAATAGAATCGTTTTTTTTTTTCTGCATTGAATCGAGCAACATTTACGAATTAAACATTATTCTGATCAGGTATTCCGCTAGAGTTGTGGAAACGGACTGGGTTGAACGAGAAGTATTAATACACTTCGACAAGTGGAGCTCTAGGTTTGACGAATGGATTCCTATGGATAGTTCCAGATTACGAATTCTGCAAACTCAGTCAAGGTTAGAAATGTCTGCTTTTAAATTGCTAGGACCAGGAGAAAATTAATTCTTGTTCTCTTTAAAATTCATGAGAGATATTAACAATTTTTATATCTTCTTTCATATTTTAATAACAGTCGATGCAATGAAATTATCTGCAGGGAGTCAAAGGGGAGAGATTTTGCCGTTGGTGAGAAAATCCTGGCAACATGGGCCGATGGGAGAAAATATCCAGCCAAAGTGAATTCAGTTTTGGGTAATGGTGAGTGTTTCGAGAGCAATGGTATTCTTTTTATTAAACCAATTAGGTGGATTTAAATTCCACTTTGCTTAGTTCTTTTTCGATGGGTAATATGAAATGGAACAAGTTTGTATGGATCTGTATGTAGTTCAATTGGAAAGTCTTCCTCGGCTTACATTAAAATTGACATGGCTTGACCCTGTGATTTAAGCCGACTGTGGACCATACTGAATTTTCTGATTGAATCGTGTCAGGCGAGTGTTATGTCCAAATGGCACCCATGGATATTCTCATAAAAGTAATTAATGCTTCGCTAACAGTAACTACAGAAGTCCGCAGAGGTGGTTTCACTTATCGCTATTATGAATTATTGAAAATATAGATTTATTAGTATCATACACCATCGAAACCCTCAACCACCCTTTTCTTCCACTAGATTTCCTATTCCATAGCTTTTCTCTCAGTCATTGTCTCCGATTCGATTGAGAGATCGAGTAGTCTGTTTTTTAAATTATTATTAAACGATGCTTGATTTAATCTTGACATTTGAATTGTATCGGGGAAGGGGAACAGTTGTCCATCTCAAATAATATAAACGTACAGTTTTGCTTCGACTCAATTACTTAAGTTTATTAACCGTTTCATCGAAAGCTACATGTGCTCGAACAGTTGACTAGTGCTCGTATAAATTACATTTATTTAATTTGAAATTCATGCTCAATCGCGGTCCCGTCGGTCGAATTAATTTTGGCTTGAATGAGGACGGAAAAGTCGTTTCCAGTTGGTGCGATTTCGACTGACACACTCGGTCTAATAAAATCCCAGCACCGTCTCCATTTATGCGTACGGACGGAGGAGCGATCGACTGTCTCTCTCTGTTCCGCACGAGCCCCAGTCAGTTTCTCTCTCTCGCTCTGCCGTCCCCCTTCCGCGCCAGCTTTGAGTCCCCTACACCGCGGATCTGCCACTCGAAAACTCTTACTAATAGCACGCGTATTATTTTTTTTTTTTTTATCAGACAGGTACGACGTCTTGTTCGACGATGGATACGCTAAGATCATCAGGTCCTCGAAGATGACCAAACTCTCGGAAGCATCGGCAAAGGTACGACCAGACGGGCACTTTAAATCGACGACTGATCCCACGATAGGTTAGGTCAGACGTCGAAAATATCACTCGGACAGGAGTGCGGTTGAGATGGGTCTGTCGCAAGATTTGAGGTTAAATGGATTTCCGAGAGCTTTTCATGGCCTTTTTAATGGGAATTTGAATTTTTTCCCTCAAGAATTGACATTATTGTGAATTACTTGCATCGTACCGAGATGGGTTTATGTACGACAGTAGAGAAGGAATAGAGCTCTTTTCGTAATTTTAATCGATTATACCTCTGAGTAATTTCCATTTTCTTTGTTTTATGAGTAGCTCGAATTAATCGGTTAAGATTTTAATTATTCTATTTTTTATTGGGTTCCCAAAAGTTGGAAAGTCATGTTTTAGTTAAGTCATAATAGAGTGCAGAGTTTAATACATTATTACTTGTGTATCTTTAGCCAATCGTTAGTGAAGATTATATCGGAAGCAAGCAAGAACGAAGGGATAGGAAGAGAAAACATTCGGTGATGGAGCTGTTTCAAACTCATGTCAGGAGACGATCAAAGCCAGACGCTGATGGAGTGTCAAAGAAATATGAGCAACGAGTGCCTGGCGTCGATGGCCTAGATATTGACCTTGAAGATACTGTTCTTGGAACTAGATACGATTCTGGTCCGGAAGGAGTTCGAGCTTTTGAAAATATTAAAGCAAGAGCGAAGGTGTATCCAAAGAAGAGGAAGAAGGAGAATTCCAAAACTGAAACCGACAATGAGGAGGATGTTGGACCTGAATGGATCGATGGGGAACCTAAAGGGACTGAGTCCTATATTGTTGATGGGAACGATGGTGTGTTTTAGTGTTCTTCGAATTTGTGCCAATCTATAGTAAACCCATATGAGCATGGTACAATTAGATTAATTTGCAGGTCCTCGCCGTTCTATAATAGTACCTGATAAGAGATTACCTCCTGGTTGGCAGAAACATTTTACTCAGCGAAGGACTGGTACCTCGGCTGGAAAATGGGATGTGCTCTTTATTCAGTAAGTAACACATTTAAATTTTATTTCAAGTTAAATTTAAATCTATGCTTCATTTTTGCTTATTAAGTAATTGAAAACGATGGATTAGGATATATCCCTTAATAAAAAGTAAACATCTTTAACGAATGATAAAATTATATTATCTTTCTAAGTGGTATAATTCTATTTATACAGCAAATCAAGCGGCAAGAAGTTCAGGTCGAGAAACGACATTAGAGCCTTTATGGAACATCAAGGGAATTTCGACTTTGAACCCGAGAAATTTGATTTTTGTATTCATCGGAAGAAGGGAGGAAAAGGTACAAGACTTAGGCATGAAGTTACCGTGGATGCTCCAAAGAAAATCAAGACTTTGTTGCCAAAAACAAAGCTTGCATCTCCAGTTTCGGAAAATTCAATCCCAGGGACTCCGAGTCCAGCAATTGGTCGAACGGCGTCGGAGGGAAACGTTGATTCTGCTGGTATGTTTCATATTGATTCACGTTAATAATAGCATAGAATTAATTATCGTATACAAGTAATTTCCCTCTTATGAGAAATATAATATACTTTTCTGATAACCAGGGGTGTTCATCGGCGGACTTCGCGTAGAGATGGAAGACAGTTGTTACAAGTGTCCCAAGGAAGGGTGTACCAAGAACTTCCGCAAGGAGAACCTCCTTCAAATGCACATTAAACATTATCACCCGGAGTATTCCAAGTTCCTGGGGTCTACTCCTAACGTTGCCGATCTAGCGTATGCCAGAACCATCGGGGAATCTATCGGTGATATCGTTCCTAAGAAGCCCAGCAACTTCCTGGAGAAGATCAACCAGTTTGAAAAGAAAAAGGCGGCCCAGGAGAAACAGCATTCGCCGGCGCCAGCGGTAGACTTGGAAACTACTCGGATCGAAAAGCATGTCAGTGAACCGGAAGATGACTCCAAGACAAAGTTTTCATCTCCAGCCTCGAGTCGAAGCATCGACGAGGAGGAACCTGCTGGAAGGCTGCGGGAGAACAACTGTGCAATGTCCCCAGGGACGCTGTTCGACATGAGAACCAAGGAAGATAAACCTCCTGGTGGAATCAAGACTTTATTACCAGTTAGACCTGCGACCTTGGAGACTCCGAAGACGGATGGACCCAAGTTCTCCGAAGAGACGAACACCTATTCGGAGAAGGGCAAAGCCTTGAGGAAACGACAGTCCTCGGACCATTCCTCCGACGTTACAAAGAGTAAGAGGAGACAAGGTAAACGGATCGTGCTCGATTAATTCATTTTTACGTAGAATCGTTCCTTCGGAGGAATTTAAAATGATATTTACTTCAGGTGCAACAGACTCGGCGGAAGATCGCCCGGATGCTGATGCCCTTGCGGTAGATGTCGAGGTGCCAGCTGTTTCGTCTTACAGATTCAGTAGGAGGAAGTCCGATCCAAAGAGTGATGAAAACAGCCAGAGCAGTAAGTATCGGGCATGACGTCGGTAGTGAAATTGGGCACGTGCACGTGCATCTTTCTCGTTTAGATTGTTAACGTGTGCTCTCTACGTAGAATGCTCAGGAGGTTCCCCTTTCCTGGCTGCTTCTTCTTCGGTCTTCCTTTTACACTTGTCTATTATTCTCAGCCGTCACTTAGAACTCGTTGACTGCAATTTGCCGTGTAAAATCATGCAACGTTTATATTTTCTCACGGATTGCATTATTTTACACGATTTGCGGTCTACGATAAAGTCGTGACTATTATTATTCTTATCGTTGTCTTGTTATTTAGGTCAGCTAAACGATTCTCATCTTGAGAAAGGTGACGCCCCGAAAGGGGATTCTACCAAAAGAGATAGTAATAATGATGACGAAGGTACTTCTTTTACTGATTTTATTTTGCATGAACGTATCGCACGATTGCTTCGCTGAGTCGGCTAATGGAGTTTAACGGAATCACGCGTAGTACCATGTCTCTGTGATAGAAGTCTCTTTCGTTGATATGTACTTGGACGTTTATTTTTTCGATGTCATCGTCATGGAGGTTCGTTTGCGAATTTACGGTAAAATCATTTCCCCCTTTGCTATTACCAGAAAGCGACGGCGTCAGGATGATGATGATAAACGGCGAGATGGTGAAGGTCGAGCAACTGCGAAGGGAGGAGATTATTAATTGCACCTGCGGATTTATGGAAGAGGATGGTCTGATGATTCAGTGCGATCTCTGTTTATGCTGGCAACACGGACATTGCAATGCCATCGAAAGGGAGAAAGACGTTCCGGAGAAGTATGTCTGCTACATATGCCGACACCCTTATCGGCAGAGACATTCGAAAAAATATTTCCACGATCAGGACTGGATTAAAGAAGGGAAATTACCGAGGTACAGGTTCTCACGTGATTAACTAACGCGTGGAAAAATATGCCTCAGCCCGGTATACGTAAATAAAAATTGTTTACTTATTCCTTGGCACTTTTTCTCATTTTGTAGCTTGCCTAATCGAACCAAGAACGAAAGCCTTATCGGTCGAAGGGCTGCCATGTTGAAAAGATCTTACGACTTGGTGGCGGCCTTACTTCAGATCCGACAGATACTTCATGGTCTTCGACTGAAAATCAACGTGGCCCAGTAAGTTGCCTCGAGTTAAAAAATCTTTGCTAAAACCAAAGCGCAGTTATACGCGATAAACGTGAATAGTAATTCTTTACGGAATTTTTAATTCCTTGTTAGACTTTCTCGGCGGAATTCATTCTGCTTTTTTGTGTCTCGTTCAGCAGGAAATGTAATTTTTTACTTATTCACGGTTTATTTTTTTTTTTTCACTTTAAAAAAATGATATAGAAGGAAGGACCACCCGAAACTCTATCTTTGGGCTAAAAACTGGGAAAAGGAGGAAGTGCCGAAGCCGCAGACCGAGCCTGTGCCGGTGATGAAGACCGTTAAGGCTCCTTCGGATCCCGTCGACCCTCCTTCGGAGTCGTCGAACAGTAACGAAAGCAAAACGGTCCTTAAGAAGGTAGTTCAGCAAGACCCCGACGCGAACTCGATCGCCTCGGACTCCGAATTGATGAAAATCTTGGAAGAGGATAGCGCCCAGTCCGAGGAGACGAAGCCTAAGAAGGAAGATTGCTCCGTGGATGGCCAAATTTTATTAGGCGCGTTAACGAGAAGCGATCTTGCCGGCAAGAAGCTATTGCACGACGTTAAAATCGAGAGTAACGGTGAGGAATAGTCGACTGCTACGAATTCTTCGTTACTTTCACTCTTAATCTCAGATTCGACGAAGCCACGATAACGGATCGTTCCTTTCATGGAATCGTACGATTTTATTCTTTAGAATCAACCGAAGACCAACCTCTTACGAGTGACGCTCTCGGGGATGATCTTATGCCTACCGTGTCTACTAAATTGGAAGGCAACGGAGAGGGGAGTCCGAGTCTATCAGACGTTTGTGAACCTAAAAGTATCCTTCTGCCACCTATCGTACCCGAACCCGAGGCACCGATCGATCCCTCGGAATGTCGTTTAAGATTGCTCGAGCACATCGAACACTTCCAAAACCATATTGACTCGAGATTGACCACTATCGAGGCACAAATGGACGGTGAGTATTTGACCTCTTCCACTATACGGTATACGTGGTTTCATAAAAAGATAATCTCTTTGATTAATCTTTGTGTAAAGTGTGAGTTGATTCGATTGGACTCCTAAGATTTTTCTGAACGCTCTGGGGTGTGCTTTCGTAATTTGTCTCACTGATTTCATTGGCGTTTTATTAACAGCATTAGAGGCAATGGATCCGGATCACCTGTCGTTGAATTTGGACGTGCAACCAAGAACTAAGCAAACGGTTCAGATGTTGCTCAAGGATTTGAATACGGTTCGAAGGTTGGCTGCGCTATGTTGAACAATCCAAATGACATTTAACGGATTAGAAGTCGAGATATTTTTTTTTTTTAATGGAACATCTTCCCGGGACGCACCTGGGGTGTCATTGGCAGTTTTAAATAGAGATTTAAGCAAGGCTATTGCACTTAGTGCGTCGTTAACTTCGACTGGGTACATGCGGCAAAGCATGGTGTAAAATAGTGAAACTTAGCGTAAGGGTATGTAAAAAATGAAGGCATCGTTCATTAGCCTCCGACTGTCCGATGTAAAGTCGGAATGAATTTGTAGAGACAGAAATTTACCGTCTAATAGAGAAATAGCTGAGAAGCGGCACTCGCCAACGGAATCTATTTTTACGCCGAAGATGTAACGTATAATTAGATCTTCACCATACATCTTGTAATATGTAAGTATAACCCGTGAAATGTAATATAATAGCAGAATAGTAGAAGTTTAGGAAACCGCGCCATGTCAGTTTAAAATAAATGTAAGTTTTCTTTAAGGCGTGCGATTTAATTTATTCCTGCGAAGGGAACTAATGTTCGCAGAAAGGCAGGTGAGAAAACGTGTCCGTTGTTCAATTATTTTCAGGATAACGGAGATTCTTGGGCACTCGATTAGACAACCTTTTATTACAACAGTGACCGTTAGAATCAATTATCACGTTGCGGGAATCGTTAAGTCCGAATTAAAATAATTTCAATTAGTTAACTTCGATCCACATTCGAACCACTTACGCTAAGAATTCGCATTTTTATCGCAAGTACATGACAATAGCGAGCCTTTAATATGAAATGTAAAGAATCGAGTCGACGTTTTCTAGAACACGTATTCGCGATGTCCATTGTCAACCAAGCAATTCGAAATCCTCGTCGGAAGTGTCGTAATGTCGGTCTAGATGCTCAAAGCCCAACACTGGAAGTCAAGAATACAATGGCGTTAGAAGTTATCAGTTCCATATAATTTTAATTTTTTTTGCATCGATGAAATATTAATGTAATGTTGCTCTCGTAACTCACCGCTGACAGCAGCAGATTCTTGAGTGACGACGCTATCCCGCGAAGACCAATTGGCTGGTCTCTCGTTGCACATCTCGAACATTGGTTGCTCCTCCGGAGTAAGCAGTTTACTTTGCAAGCTTTTGCACAACGCTTTAAAATCCTTCTCCGTTGAGCAAAAGAAGCACTGAAGGTTCAAGAAATTATTAATGACAAACTTGACACACTTTTACATTTAATGTACTTCCAAAAGTTAACGTAAGGTTTTCTGATGTAAGATATAAAGTATAAATTTTAGATACTAACGAGAGCTACAGAAGGATCTATTCCCGTAATGGGAATACGACTGGCAGCCTTGCAGTGATACGTGTTGTCCAAATCTACCTGATTTTCATCTTTTTTCTCGTCAACAGTACCAGAACGTTGCGTAGTATGTGGATCCAAGAACACGACTTCATCTTCTGCGATGTTTTTTAAATTATTTCTCTCGATGGAATATCATAAATTTTACGTGGAAAAAATATTACATACCGACACAACCGATGAAGTACAAGGCATGATTTGGTTTCCCTCCTATGACGCCCAGCGATTGGGGAATTTGAAAAGAAGTCTGAAAACAGAAAGAGATTTAATCTTGCTTGTTTTTGACAAATTTGGTTTCAATTCATTTTACGGCGCGAAAATTATTAGAAGAGTTTATTGCACGAGGGTGATGTAGAGAAAAAAAAATAGTTACTTTAAGTCCGTTGATGTAAACAGTATTAATTTCACTTAAGCCAAGTCTGAGGGGCACGAGTAGCAAAAGAGGTTTCCATTCACTGGGAACTTTCAATGGTTCGTCTCCATCGAGTTCAGCTGTCATTCCACCTTCCACTCGACACTCTTTTACTGAAATTGTTTGTTCTTTGTTAAATGTCACTATCGTTATTTGATCATTGAATTCTCATGATACTTACAAACGTCATTAACTATTAACATATTATCAAGAGCGACGTGTATCGTGATGGAACTCCATTTGTCATAAACGACAAGTTTTCTGAAAGGATGTAAACAAGAAAAGGGTTCATACAGTATTTATAGTGTAATCATTATTGCCCGAATATTCTCAAAATTTGTAATAGAATTTAATTGGTATGCTAGACATTGATACATACTTCAATACCTGTGCAACCGTGTTGGGTCCAAACCACTGGCCAACTTCCTTCCCTACGGATGCGCCCATTAAAGCGATTTGATGAATTGAAAAGGGGGAACCCCTACGGTCCTCGAACTTGCTCAAAATCTTCAGGTACGTGCTATCACGAGTCTCGGGTGTCCACAGCCAATCTTTACCTTTTTTTTTTAATTTAAACTTACAGGATAAAATATTATTCTATTTAGGACTAGGCATACCTAAATGTAGCCTCAGCAATGCTTGAGCAAGCACCATCTGTCCGCAGCGTAGCATGCAACCCCAACCTTTATCGGATGTAAATGCTGAACCCAATCCACCGATTGGTACAAAGCCCTTGCGGTACGTAAACCACAACATCGTCCGCACATCCCTGCGAATCTGGTCGAGTTCTGAAATTTTACATCAGGCTCGCTTGTTCGCTTTCTTCTTGAGTACAACATTCTACCGACCCTTTATGGCGTCGTACTTCTTTCCAAGTATCCAAACAGGTTCTGTCGTTTGAGGTATGTCGTCTGGCTCTTCTAATCCAGTTTGCATAAACAAAGTGTCCATTTCAACAAACTTTTTGGTCTTGATATTTTCTTCAAAGTTATTATAGTAATATTCTGCGTATAAAAAGGTCTATTGTAAATTTTCAATATACGATGCTGTGTGGAAAATCATGATATCAAAGAAAAGCAGATAATGAATACGTACCTATTATCGTAAGAATCTTTTTCTCGTTTGTGTTATACAAAAGTGTTTGAAGAAGTTTTTGCCAGTGTATAGTGGAAAATCAACTGGAATCTCTCCTGAGTACATTCGTACCATTTCATTTTCCTGCACAATAGTAATCATTAAGAAAAGGACAAAAGGAATTTACCGCAATTTTCAAAGTAATGTTAAAAGTTAGGCTTGCTGAAATAGGTTAAAGACGTTAAGACACATTTCAAAAGTGAAAAGTGCTACCTATTGGAAAATTGCAGTAAATTAGTATCGAAATGTAAACATAAACGGCAGTTCACGTACAAATATGCAACGGCTACAAAAGTTCGGACTAGTTCCAACAACCTAAGAAAAAGGAAATGCACAGAATCGCCATCGAAATATTTTATCATTGATCTATATGAATAAAGGGACGGAATACGAAGTGAGATTTTAGACGACGGATCAGAAGTTCGAGACGTAAGGGGAAGGAATTCAGCCATCTTAGATTTCTACGAAAGATTGTGAAATTCTGTTGGATATTGCTTTTACGGGCATAAAAATTGCAAACGGCAATAACAGTTAACGTGTAACAATTAAAATTATCTTTATATCCGTTTCAAAACACACGAGAACGCTGGCAATAAATATAACTGTTGTCTATGCTTACTTTACGTCTTGAGTTTCATCTGCCAGTCTCCATCTATCTCTTCGTATTTCTATGCCAAAACTGATCAGCCACGCTTTTACAGCTAATATTTATTAACATTTTGTAAGGAAACGGAGTACAGGTGAATTCCGAAAATGTCTAAATAATTGTTACATCATGGCATTACGTCTCAATGATTTTAATCGAGGTTTCCTCTTTACGTCTCATTTCTTGCTCCGACCGACCGACGCGCTGGCCGCCGCCATCTTTAAATCAAGCCGCCATGTTGGATCGTTTCTTTGCCAGCGTTTCCGAAATTCCTGTCACTATTTTCAGGAGCATTTTCAGATATGCAGCGAGCTTGAAAGTCGATTGAAAAAAAAATAGTCGAAACTGCATGCCTTGACGATGCGCCCAATATTCCTTGTCTACAATTTTTAATTCGAAAATTCGCATGAATCCACATGAATCACTGCTAGCGGGACGGCGCGAGGCGGGTTTCTCGAAGTCGCTCTCGTTTCGCCGAGTCCAGCCGCTGTCGGGCGATTTTGCGTCACGTGGAATTTCGGCGATATTCGGAAAGTTCGGGCGATTTGAAAGGGTTCAGAAGGAACTCTGTCGGCGGAGCGTAGAGAACAGGTCTTAGCCTCGAAGGAGGCTAAAGAACCCGAAGGAACCTCCGATCGCTGCGAGGTGTCCCCGCGTGTTTAGTGTCTTCTTTTTTTTCCCCGCCACGAAACGCGGCGTCCGACGTGGATTGACGAGCTTCTTCGATGTGTTCTCGAGCAAATATGTTGTGCTGGTTATAAGAAGACCAGGAACGATGAGCTTCTCCAGCGATGAGGTTAACTTTCTGGTGTACCGATACCTCCAGGAGTCAGGTACGATTTTTAGTTCTAACCTCTACTCGACGTAGGTGCATACCGAAGTTTTTTGTTTACGACTTTTCTATTGTACTCATTTAATAGTATTCGAAATCAATTCATATTTACACCACTGCTTGTGTATTCATTTTGAGGTTGTGCCTTTTGATTGTACAAAATGACTACAATTTTTTGGTTACTAGGGTTTCAACACTCGGCATATACATTCGGCATAGAGTCCCATATATCGCAGAGCAACATAAACGGGGCATTGGTGCCACCAGCGGCGCTGTTATCTATCCTTCAAAAGGGTTTACAGTACATCGAGGCAGAGATTTCGATAGGCGAAGATGGCACCGAGCAGCGAATGGTGGAGTCTTTGTCGCTTATCGACGCGGTCATGCCAGATGTCGTGGCATCGCGGCAGAACCAGTTGAATCAACAGAAGCAGCAAGTGAAGACTGAAGTTCAAGATACTAATGGAGAGGAAGGTTGTTATTATAGCCATGCATTTGCAGTAATGTAAAGCTAATAATTATGTACAAATTAATCGCCTGGCACACCCTGGTTCGTAAAACTGTTGATTTTTATGAACCTCCTTTACCAACCAGGCATAGAAAAGGACCGCCTTAGTACTCGAATGTCTCGTCCTCTCAGAGTCTTCCACTGGAACGGTCTTGGCGTGGTAGATAAATATTTTTTACGCTAGAGTAAAATGTATTTCCCCCGATGCTATGGCATAGATCGAGATAGTGAAGTAAAATTCTGAACATACCTGATGAGGTGTCCGTTTACTGCGAGCAAACAAATCCAACTTCCATAAGAATCAAGTGCCTTTGCAATACCTTCTTTGAATTATTTGCAAATTAATGATCGTAGATGAAAATAGAGCAAATAAGAGTCCTGAGAGTTTAAATTTTCATTTTTATTAACATGGATCGATTCATGTTCAGTTGTCACATCAAATGTGGGAGTCGGAGCAAACGAGCGAACTGGTGATCGGTCGGAGATAGAGGTCGATGAGCAACAGCAAGGAGCCGGGACTGGAAGTGGTGTTAGTTCCGTTGAAATCCCAGCCAGCAAGGCAACGGTTCTTCGAGGCCACGAGTCCGAGGTCTTCATCTGTGCCTGGAATCCAACTACGGATCTACTCGCATCTGGTTCGGGTGACAGTACTGCGCGTATCTGGGATATGTCCGATAACTCTCTGGCACCAAATCAGCTCGTATTACGCCACTGTATCCAGAAAGGTGGGACGGAAGTACCCAGTAACAAGGATGTCACTTCCTTGGATTGGAACGTACGTGTATTTGTAATATCACATAAAACGTGTTAGGATACAAAACCCCTGTAACTTTATTTCGGTTTAGTGCGATGGAACGCTGTTAGCGACTGGTAGTTACGACGGATATGCGAGGATCTGGACCACCGACGGAAGGCTAGCCTCCACTCTGGGCCAGCACAAGGGACCGATATTTGCTCTCAAATGGAACAAACGTGGCAATTACATTTTAAGCGCAGGAGTCGACAAAACCACAATCATTTGGGACGCGGCCAGTGGACAATGCACCCAACAATTCAGCTTCCACTGCGCACCTGCACTGGACGTGGATTGGCAAACCAACACCTCTTTCGCTAGCTGTTCGACGGATCAGTGCATCCACGTGTGCAAGTTGAACGCCGACAAACCAATAAAGAGCTTCCAAGGGCACACGGTACGCAACGTATACCTTTGCTCTTGCATATTAATCCAAAAGTTTCGATTTTTCAGAACGAAGTGAACGCGATCAAGTGGGACCCCCAGGGCAATCTCCTGGCCAGTTGTTCGGATGACATGAGCTTGAAAATTTGGTCGATGAAGCAGGACACCTGGGTGCACGATCTGCAGGCTCACAGCAAAGAGATCTACACCATCAAGTGGTCGCCCACCGGGCCGGGGACCCTGAACCCCAACATGAACCTGACCCTGGCTAGCGCCTCCTTCGACTCCACCGTCAGACTTTGGGACGTCGAGAGAGGGGCTTGCATCCACACCCTGACCAAACATACGGAGCCGGTCTACAGTGTGGCCTTCAGCCCCGACGGGAAGTTCCTCGCGAGTGGGAGCTTCGACAAGTGCGTCCATATCTGGTCGACCCAGGTCGGTACTCGTGCAGATCTCTTCTCTCCGGTTTGAAAATTGCGAAAATTCCTGTCATTCCTATAATAACGTCGAGGAATCCTGACATTTTCAGAGCGGCCAGCTGGTGCACAGCTACAAGGGGACTGGCGGCATCTTCGAGGTCTGCTGGAACAGCCGGGGGGACAAGGTCGGCGCCTCCGCGTCGGACGGCAGCGTCTTCGTCCTGGACCTTCGCAAGTTGTGATCGCCGGCCGGTCGATCTTAGGCTACGTCCGATTGACTCGCGGTGCCGGTTTCGCGACTTATCCCGCTCGTTGGTTCTCGTTCCGCTTCCTGGCCCGTCTCCGGGGGTTTCGTTGCGCCGAGTCCTGGTCTCTCCTTGACCGGAGAGCCCGCCAAGCGGAGTCGCCCTCGACCACGTCGACGCGACCGGCGTCGTTTGCATTCTATCAACTCCACCGCGCGAATCGAGGCCCGGGACGGGGACGTTGTACATTGAATTAAACTCCTTGAAGCTGCGAACAAACTCCGGCTGGGCGCGTTTGCGTCGCCTTAGCGTCGCCTTTCTGGCGGCCTAGCCGGTCACGAGAAGTTCTATTCTCCTTCAGCGGATGAAAGCGCGTGTTGTTGTAATTTTAACGATAAATTTAGCATTATACACCCAAGTACGTCTACGGAGAATAAACTTTTTTTTGAGGAATCGCCTGTGCGATGGGTCTAGCGACACCTTCCGCGGTCGGCAGCTTCGAGGAAACGGGGAAATTGGACTCGAAGGACTCGGAGCGACGAAAGAAATTTTAAAGCGTCCCTATCTAATCTCGATGTCGCAAACTCGAAGACCTGGACCCGACCCGGATTCTCCCGTGTTACTTTTCTTAACCGGCGATTTCTTTACACATCCTCTGACACACCCTCCTTCCGGGAACACTCGGGTCCCCGCGTTGGCGACATTATTCCCGGTTGTACCTGGATATATTTGAGCTTGCCAAACAAGACACGTTATAAGAGAACGGTTCGCCCTTGCGAAGACTCAGTACCGTTGCTCCTCTTATACCGAAGAAGAGGGAACGCTCGAAAGTCTTCTCCGACGATGACCGGGATTCCTCGATAGCGTTGATAGGTCGTAATCGAGGAAAAGACTGCGGTTTACGGTTAATCATGGGAACTAGGTGGAAATTGTTAGCGGAACTCATTAGTTTGTTGGTGATGCGTTCCCTGTTAGGCGCCGCGGATGCAGGTCTTGCTACTCACTGTGGAGGTACTTTTTCCGGTTATCGGTACGCGATTAGCAGCCCGAATTATCCCGGGAACTATCCTGGAGATCTGGACTGCCGTTACGCCCTTAGGGGCAACGAGTCAGGTCGGTGCGAGCAAGAGTTCCATCTGCAATTCTTGGACTTCGAAGTGCGACCCTCCGAGGATTGCCTTAAGGATTACCTCAGGATCGGCGAGAAGGACGTTCTCTGCGGAAACGCGGCCGGAATTAGGAAGTTCAGGGCCAGGAATGACACCTTGGATGTCGCGTTTCATTCCGGAGAAGGGGGCGGAAGCAGGGGATTCAAGATTTTGGTTACCGCCCTGCCTTGCTTCTCCTCTTTCGTTGATTTGGGGAGAAATAGGTAAACGAATTTGGTTGCGACTTTGTCGAACACTTTTCATTTCACATTTTTTTTACATTTCACTCCAGATCACTCGCAGAACCTGACGCGACTCTAGGCACTTTGAAGAGGGAAAAAGGAACTGCGGTTAATCCGGAAGTAATTAGCCCCAAGAAGGATGAGAAAGAAGTTTCATCGAGAATTCAGCATTTCTATCTTGAGAAAAAGCTCGAGGATGAGCGGGGGGAAAGGAGAAATTTATATCCGGTGTACAGGCCGGAAGTCGGCTTTGCGGAAGAGGAGAGCATCGAGAAGGGGAGAGGAGACCAACCACCTGTGAGAGCGATTTCCGGAGAAACTCGGAAAGTGGATATTCCGCAGGGAGAAGTCACATCAATTATTCTCCCCGAGCCGGAAGACCACCTGCGACTTCCCGTTTACGAGCATCGGGAGTTTCGTGGCGAGAATACCAAAAAGTCGTCGCTAAGAGAGCAGGAGTTCCAAGCCGTGGACAGTAATTCAAGAAGTTCCCCGGGGGAGGTGCCACCTCGAGTGTCTTCCTTCTTGTTTCTGCCACCGACTCGAAATCGACAATCTTCCCAAAACGCCGATATTTTGGGAGGTAAAACGACCGGCGAGGTCGGGGGGACATCTTCTCCAGGGAAAATTCCCTTGTCTTTGACTCCGCCCTTGGTTGGTCCAGCTAAGGATTTCCAAGCGGGCGCGGATGTTCCTAATTTCTTGGAAAATCGACCCAGCGAGCTTTTCCACGGTCAGAGATTAATTGGAAATTTTTCCGACGGAGACGTCGTCCACTCGACGTCGACGGATCCCGGCAAAAGGCGACTCGGACAACCGGCGATCTCTTACGGGTCGCCGGGACAATTTTTTGACATTAATGCTAATGGCCGGTACGACCCGTTGTCGAATTTACATCCAAATTGCGATGGACACGCAAGCGGGACTTCGGTTAATTTCAATGAGAATTTACCGGGTAACTACGATCCGTTGGGACCGCCTGGAAATGTGAATCCTCAAATTCAACCTATGCCTCCGAGTTTCGATTTTGGAACGAACGGAGCCAATCCGCTCCCGAATTTCGGGGGGGGTTTCGCCTCCTACCCTAATGACATTTTCGATTACAGCTTCGGAGTCTTTCCTGGCAATTATAATTATCCTGGTGGCGGATTTAATTTCGGAATCGGGAATGGTAATCCGAATTTTTTTAACAATCCTGGACAGGGCCAATCAGACTGTTGCGGCGTTCCCTACACGTCGCAGAGGTTTCTGATAACGAGCCCTGGATTTCCATCCCTGTCCTACTCCTCCAGGTCTTATCAATGCCGTTATACTATCAGGCAATTTTCTCAAAACGTATGTCGACTTCGGTTGAACCTGAAATTCTTCAATTTCGGAGCCGAGGATCAGTTTTGCTCTCGAGGATACTTGGAAGTCGACGGTCGTAGGATATGTGGATGCAAATCGGGCCAACAGTTAACGATTAGTTTCCTCAATTCGATCACGAAAAGTATATCGATTAGGTATTCGGGTTATCCGCGGATTAAGTTTAGTGGATTTTTTATCGAAGTCGTTCAGGAGCATTGCAGTGGATTTTATGTAAGAAATAGGAAGAGTGTCGACGACGCGAGTAAGGAGAAAAAAATTGATAGAAATGGGAAGGACGTCGATGATCAGAAAAATCAGACGATCGTTCCGATCAATCTTATCATATCGGGTATCTCGATCAATTCGACCGAGAATGATTCATTTGGAAATGCGAATGGTAGTAAGGGAAAGTCGAAAAGGGATTTGGGATATTTTTATCCGAGGCCGAGCATTGGCTTTGTCGAAGGAGGTCCTTCGCTTTCGGGTGTCGCTGGTCAAACTTCGGATAGATCATTTTGGAACTCCTGCCAAGCTTTGGTTTTCTTTAATTGGGTTCTTGCGGCGAAGGAAGTGTATTTAAGAGGAGCTCAATGCACTTCTTCGGGAAATTCCGGCCCGATGATACCTGTAATTCCGATTTTTCCTGGATCCGGAGGATGGAATAATAATAATCCACCTGCCAATTGTCAGAATGTCAATGTTATACAGGGGGTGATCTCGTCGCCGAGATATCCGGGAAATTACCCCAATAACGTGGAAAAATGTTACAGGTAATTAATAATTTATAAGTTAATTTAATTCGTGATCTAGGGTTTTTAATTCATCTCTGAACACGCAGGTAGTAAAAACGGTATTGGTATAATCATTTTTCGGAACGTTCTATGTTAGAGTAACGATAATCGATATTTTTCAGATTTCATAAAGCACCTGGTCATTGCCAATTGGAAATCAGTATGTTGGATTTCGATCTCGAACCCAGTCCCGGATGCTTCAAGGATTACGTCTCGTTTAGCGGACAAAATCGACGATATTGTGGAACATCCTTGAAGGGGTCGCGAAGTGAGATATTTCAAGACACGTTATCAATATCATTTTACAGTGGTTACATAAATTTTTCATAATTTTTTTTTCAGCAATTTTCGACCTGTCGAGGGCAAGCATCGCTGACGTCTACTTCACGAGTGACTCTTTCGGAAGTGGAAGAGGTTTCCATGCAGGATTCGCCCAAAATCCTTGCCAATATTAATAAATAAGAGTTTAATTGTTACAAAGAAATACAAAATACCATTTGCACGTTAACTAAAATCTCACTTGAATTGCGAATGATTGAATAAACGAAAGAGCGAATGAATCTCATATACTGCGGCCTTAAAATATGTGTGCAACTTAATTATAATAATACGTCCTGGATAAGCTACGCGGATGTATAAACGAAAAAAGAATTGAATATTAATATTAAATTAACTCGCAACGTTCTTTTTGAAATAACACGTGTGTTTATTTTTACGTAAATACATTTAACGGACACAGCTCTCCTCTCGTCCTTGCTCTACCTAGACAACGATCGGATGTTAATTTCCATTTGTCCCCAGGTCTAAGTCGGACGAGAAGAGGATAGCAGCCAATACAGTCAATATAATTTTTTATAGAATGTTATCACCAACATTAGCCCGAACACACGTCAAGAGTCAAACGTTGTTCATTAGAAACAATAGGCGAAGTGAAACTGTTCTTCAGGCGCCATCTTGAATCGGGAAGACCAGAATTTTCTCCGGCGAAAGAAGGAATGCCAGAGAATCGAGATCGGACACAATTTCTCACTGCATTTGACGATATTTTCTCAACATTTAAGATCCCTGTAGAGAGCACTTTTTTGGCGGTATGTTAATTTTGTTTCTTTTCCTTTTCCTTACTTCTTCATTTCGTGAGGTCAGGTATCCCTAACATTGGATTTTATTTCCGACGACCTAGGAAGCGGATGTTCGTGAAGATCGCACTGGCTGGCCTTCGTCGGTTGCAGAAGTTGACCGTCCTCGACCTGTTTCCTTGACGAGCGTCATGAAGAGCCACCAGGAGTTGGAAGATGTCTTCTCTCGTGGGGGTGCAAAGGTAGCGAGAGGCGTCGTAGTCGTAGCTAGGCATGTATTTACCCCGTTAAAGATGTTCATCGATTTTGTACTATTTACTCAATTTCGTAGATACTTATGCATGTTGCGGGATTACCTTGAATTCTGTCTTTTCCAGGGATAACGCCTGTAGTATCTGGACCTCTTCCAAACGGGTCGGCTGCTAATGTCGATCGAATCCGGATTCACATCCGTATCTTCCCACATGGGAGGCTCTTCGATGAGAACCAGAGGAGACTCCCACGCACCCGGTCCTTGTAGAAGTCCCGTCAAGAAGCTTGTTAGCTGCGACAATTCCGCATCCTCGTAATCCTCCATGGATCTTGGGTGCTCATCTACAATTAAAAGAGCGGAGCCTTTAGCACGACGAGCCCTAAAAGTAAGTTCCTTTCAAAGAGAAAATCTTTTTCCTTCTCCATAAGCGTGCACATTAAATATACCTCCACTTCCGCTTGGAAGATCAAGTGCGATTTATCGTCGCCTCGCTATCGCTGTTCAAACGTTTCGCTAATTTACAGAGCAAAGCTCTAAGGACACCTGTTCACCGATAAATTGCGGGTGACCGCGAGTGCATGCGCAAAATGTACCATAATTGCGGTGCAAGCTTCGTTAAAAGGACTCCTAGGCGGGCGGAATTTTTTTGAAAGGATAAACTAGGTACTTTTTGCATGTATATTTGCGCTTTTTGGGTCTGCCTTCAACCCGTTAATAAATTCCTTGTAAATATTGCAGAGAGATCACTTTGGGTAGGCGCGATCTCGCGGTTATCCACGCAGAGGGCAACCAGTTGCGTCCAATTAGCAACGTCGAATGAAAACGGAGCCAACGGCGCGTTAAACGACGAAATCAGCACGCCCCGTTGCCTCTGTTCATACAGTTTTCCAGGT
The DNA here is from genome assembly GCF_000612105.2 of Orussus abietinus. NCBI lineage: Eukaryota > Metazoa > Arthropoda > Insecta > Hymenoptera > Orussidae > Orussus > Orussus abietinus. The sequence goes on from NW_019394714.1 coordinate 1,148,425, forward strand.
AAACATCGGACTAACTCGGCAACAACCCTTTACGCCTATTTCCTGTCGAGATCTAGTCGAGTCGAATTTATTCCAATTATAGCTATAGATTAATGTCAAGAGCAAGAGATTGTGATTACGGGGTGTCGTATCTCGGGGGTCTCGAGCTTATTGGATATCAAGTTTCCCTTTAGCAATTTATTATAGAACGTAATTGAGATCTACGTAAGCCGGCATTGTTCGGTTTCAAATATTTCCGAGTACCTTGATTTTCCAACCTTCTTTCTTCAACTTTCCCGAGCGCGACGGGTTTCCTCAAAATGGCGTCCGGTCGAGGCTTCGGTTCGAACTCTCTCCACCCGTGGTGAAAATTCGATCCGTCGGTTTCCTCGTGTGGCCTGATTATTCCTAGATTGTTCAGAGGTTTTATGTCATTTTGGGTATATGTTCCTCCGAGATTGTTGAACAATAGTGCCATATCTTCCATATGATTTCCTGTGCGGAAGTCTATGGATTCCGGTCTCGCCGCCGCCATCTTGACCAACGCCACGAGGAACGGGATAAAGGTTCGCATCTGAAACATCGAATTATATTTCTGTCATCTGGGTAAACCCCGCGTTAGTTAAGCAACTTAAATATGCCGTTGTCATTCAAGTGAAGTTAATTTGGGAAATTTCACCGAATGCTCCAAGATATATGGCTATGAGTACCTGTGTAGTGAATTTATTTCGCGGTGATATTATGTGCCCTAGGGTGCATTCATGAATACGAATTTGGTTACTTTTTATGGAAAAGAAATTCTGCCCGACCGAAAGCGTAGTGAATGAAACTCATCAATCTTGGGTCACAACATAAAACCACCTATAAAAGAGATTCGAGGAAAACCGGGAAATATCATTAACACCATACAGTACATTAAAGATTCCGCGTTTCCCCTCGGCTTTGTCGGGTCATCCCTTTTCCCCATTTATTAGGGCGTAATTCTCGGAGTTTTCCTCGAACCACCGGTTACACCTCTCATCCCTCCCCTCCGTAAATGGGATACTTGTTGCTTCGGTCGAGTTCCACCCACTCGATGTCTTTCCAATTTCGGCCCTCCTTAACGAGGGGACGCGAGGGTAGCCACCGGCAATTCCGGCAGACTTCCGGAAGTCCTTCCGGAAGTGGGTCGTGGACAATTTTTCTTGGGAGAAAAGTAGCCCAGGGGTCGGGTTCCTCCCGTAGGCGGATACTTGGCGGCCATCGATTGATTAACGGCAATTTACCCCATCCCTCTCCACCCTTGTTACTTCACTTTCTTCAGAAAGACCCCGTAATGAGCGAAACACCTTCGCACGGTTGCACTGGATTTTCCCCGTTTCGGCAAAACAAAAAAAATTCTCCCCTTTAATTATCTTTTGTTATTGCGTTTAAAATTCATACTTTAAGAACGGGATTAATCGATCGTTTGCTGCGGTACTCCCAATGGTAGCGAATAGGCGATAACTTTGGTTAAAGAACAAGAAAAAGAAGGGAAAATGCAATTATTAACTTAAAATGATATTTAACAAATTATAGTATATAATGAACTACACGAGTGAAAATTATAGAGTTAGGAAAAATTGGGGTGGATGTTTGTGGAGGTGGTTGGTGATCCCAGCTCTTACGTCGGTTCTCTCTTCTCGGTAATCCCGTATAGGTGCAGTTGCAGGTGCAGTACAGGTGGTCGCAGGACGGGGCGATCTCGGAGATGAGCAGACGAAATGACCCGAACGACCCGGACGACCCTCCCGGTCGCAGCGACTCCTGAGTTCTGGCGCGCCGAGCGCGTCTCCGCGCCTTATATAGAGGCGTCAAAGCGCGCCCCAAAAGAGAGAAAACCCGCCCCCGAAGAGAGAGAAAAAGCGCAGGGAAACGAGAGTGAAACGAGTCCTATGGACATAGGATGTGTGACTTGCTTGCGATCCCGATGTATCCGATAGGAACGTCCCCCGCGGTTTCGGGATGACGTTCCCGAAATTTTCGACCCTAGGCACCCCTGACAGAAAAAGTCGCCATGGAAACTCCTACTTTCGGTCGTCCGCGTTTTTTACTCCTATATCAAAAAGGATATTTGTAAACATTTATTTCCACTTTTCTCTCGTTACTGCCGAGTCGAGTTGCTGACTACGAAATGCTTTGGATAATGGTTTTTAGGACTCTAGGTGTCAATGGAGAATCGTGAATCGTCCCGGTCCCGGGGATGCTGCGAAAGTGGATTTACTACCCCTTTTGCCACCCACTACCGGTTCATATACCGACTCGTCGCGGTCGATATTCGACCTTACATGTTCCAGAGCCGGAACTTATGAAATCCCTAATAACTTTCCCAGCGATTGCTCGTCCTGGTGGGTTCCTTGCATTTCCCCAAAGTAGAAATCCCACTATCAGCTGTTTCGGTGCGATCTCTAGACTTGAAACATCAAACTCCTGTGGAGGGCCTAGGGGAAATTTATTAAATCGGCTAGTACAATTATAAACCACGCACCCGTGTGTTAATCTAACTAGTACACGTAACCCGTTTCATGAATTTATCTGAATTTTTTTTAAACAGAGAATGGTTCTCCCCCTCGCTTTGGAATTTTGTGAAAGGGGTGAAAAGGTGCATTATCGCTCCCTCGTTATCTATTTTTGTAAAACGATGAAGCCCTTTGTCGGTAGCCTCCCCAGCCAATGGACTCCCTCTTTAAGACTCATCAACCCCTAACGATGCCGCGGGCCTCCGTAACAATTTATCCCGTTTTCCAGAGGAAATCCGGTAAAATCGAACCCAGGTGGAACGAACCGCTTTAGCAAGAAATTTTGATTCCGTTCACCTGTCCACATTCCTGGGTACTATTTTCAACCCCGAGGACGGGGATGGAAATAGTCGTCCAGAACCCTGGAATCCGTGTTAGGCTCCTATCCGGAGTTTTTCGAACTGGTTGATATCACCGGTGACGCAGGTGAACTTTCCTGGTGAATATCCACCTGGGAATTTTCCGTTTCCAGAAACTGACCAGGGATGCGATACATCGACGTTCTTCGACGTCACGTGTCGAGGGTCGCACTCATATGACGAGGTGCATAAATCTCGCCAAGTGGAGAATCGTTCTCCATGGGATTGACGCGAGGCCGCGTCGAGTGCGCCGGTTATTAAAATCCTCGCAAATAAGAGCGGATGATTTTTCTCCGTCCTTAAAAATGGCCAGTCCACGGAGAGAAATTTTCAAATTCCATATCCGACCACGTAGAAGAGTAGACAATTTTTAGAAAGTGGTCATGACGCCACCGCGCAAGTACTCCCGCCTCGGCTGCAGGATTTTAATTTTTGATTTGTCAATTTATTAATTTCCTTCGCCTCAATGGGTGGTCCTTAAATTGCGTTTCCTCATTCTGGAACAATGTGTGTCCGTAATGGACAAGAATTGGGGGCGTGAGTTCCCATTTACTCTTGACAAGACCGATCGCGAGGTGTGGGCGTTCGGAACTCTGCTTTATTTCGGGATAAAAGGCTCCTTCGTTTTCTAAAGTGCGTCCCGAAATTGTTTTAGGCCTCCCGAATCTTCAAGATCTGGCGTGGAGAAAGGTATTCTCCCAAACTTTCAGGTACACTTTATTTTCCCACTTCTTTTTTTTTAAACTTCATTCTACACGGTTTGTTGTACACTTTTGAGGTTCCACGCGTTTACATTGGTGCTTTTTACATTTACGCTTTGTTTTCGACTTTTTTAACGTTAATTCCCAGTTTCTGCCTGATTCGAAGTTTCGGGGGCGTTTTTCTGATCGCCGGTTTTCACGGAGTCTTTGTCGGCTATTTTATAGCGACCCTCGTCCGCATATGAATACAATATTCCCACAATTTCATGTGCCTTCACGTACATGTCCTCCACCGTCTGTAAATTTTTATGATAATATTATACACGACGCGTCTAGATGCTGCCAGTAAATATTAAACATCGAATTAGCACTTTCGCACGCGTACTTTCCTAATTGTCCGGAAAATCTGCACTGAAAAGACAAGAAATTATCATTATAAAAGGGACGTACATGACATTCTCTCAATTCCTTGACAGAGTCCGTTTCGTAGCGAAGTCTATCATATTCTTCGGGCGAAAGAGTATATCCGTCGTCGATATCTTTCGTTTCTTGCGTTTTCTTCAAGTCCGCGACTTCCTGCGGACTCATCGGAATCTTGAAAGGAAAATGAATTAAATTTAATGTAATAAAGGTAAAGTAACTTAGAGATGGATTTATACAGCAATTGTTTGCACAATCGTTACCAATTGTGGCTCTCCGTTCACGTAGACCTTCCTCATGTAAATCTCCTCGTCCTTGTCTTCTTCCTCCCCTTCTTCGTCCTTTTCTTCGGGGTACAGTAAATTGTACAGAGACTTCGTTATCTTTGTCTTCTTCGGTTGACGCTGGGAAGCAAAAAGTTTCTCAAATTAAATTCTTCTAAATTATCTCCTAGAGCTTCGCATTAATAATTGCCACTTTTCTCACCTTTCGACGTCTTTCCTCTATTATGGCGTCGCAATAAAGGTACAGTTGGAAAAGCGGGTACTTTTTTATTTCCGGTGGAGCTTCTTGTACCGGTATCAATCGATTCAGGATCATCTTCTTGGTGCGCATCAGTTCGCATTTCTGAAAGCAAAAGTCAACTCTTTAACAGTGTTGCATCCACTCGCTCCGTAAAATGTTCAATATACGTTTTCAGTATATATTAAGGTAATTATTTTTCAAGATTGGAAGCGAGGAAAAATGAACGTCGATTTTATTATTTTGTTCCGTGCCATCGATACATCCTGAATACTTGTGTTGTCACGGAAAGCTCCTGCTTTAAGCTGCATTGTTAGACTATGCGTGCATCGCGGAAATAATCGTTTACCGACGAAATATTGGTACGACATTCGGTAATGAGATCCCAGTTGACGAAATACAGGTCGATTCAGAATTGCCGACTTCCCAAAAAAAAAAAAAAAAATCAGGAGAAGGTTTGACATGTTTCCTTATCCTCCGAGCGTGGGAACAATTTCCAGAGTAAACGCGAAACTCGAAAATTCCATTTTCTAAGCCGATGGGGTTCATCTCGAGGAGTTTCTACACGAGATCCTGTGTCCAGCATCCAATTAAATTCTTGTTTCCCTTCCTTCTAGGATTTGTCCAGTGGTTCGGGATTGAAATAACAAAAGGACTGTAATAAATTCCTGTATCAGAAGTTTCCGCCTTCTTACCTTCCTCTCTTCGACACGGATCTGCTGTTGTCTTTCATAATCCTGTCTGATCCTTGCCATAAGATGGAGCATGTATTTCCTGTCAGTTAGGCGAACTACGTTGCTTCCCATCAGCATTTCCAGCCTCGCTCTTACAGCCGGATAACTCGGACTATAATGGAAAAATAATAACCCGTAAAATGATCGCAGATTATACCACCCCGATCTTCGATTAAACATGGCGCGAGCAATTTTCGTTTGAATAAAATGACATTTAAAATCAAGCGGGACAAGATTTCTAGATTTTATTTATTAGACACTTTAAGTCTCTGAATGTACCACCTACTCGTAATATAAAACTGTGGTGGAAAGATGTCAATAAAAATCGAGATTCGGGGGTGTCCGATCGAACGAGTTCAATTTCAGAATTGGCGGCAAAATGAAAGCGCAGTCGGCTTTCTCCAGCTTTTTGGGATTTCCGGAAACCACTTACCGCAACCTTTTCCATAAGCTGCAATTTTTTAAAGGGATTTTTGTTATCCGCCATCGACATATCCTCGAATGGTACTTTTTTTTTTTCTCGCGGTTTCATTCGCCGAAGCCCACGGGATAAAAGAAACTGCGTCACTCGGTATTATTTCGAAGTTCTTCGGGTTTTGTCTTTAACGAGGGTTTTTAAATCAAGAAGGTGTTAACGAAACGTACCATGGATTTTTACCGCGAGTGTCGTTAACAGTCTGAGGAGGTTTGGATTTTCCGGACTTGCCTCGCGACTTCGTACGCGAGTTTCGTGCCGATCGTCCCATATCACTTTGTGTCTTTCGGTTCTCTACCTCGGCACCTTCGTGTCAGACCTTCTGCGAAGTACTGAAGGTAGACTCGAGCCACCTACGAGGTTCCCTCGCGAGATATTCGTGACTGGTGGATCGCTCGTGTAACTCCAGTCAGCTTTAAAGGGCCCGCCATGGGAAGGAGGCGGAACTCGACCATCGAGGATAGACTATAATTTCTACCGACAGATTGGGGGGATGATAATTTTTATTTAATACGAGAAACGCACTTGAGACACGGGAATTAAATTTCAGTGCCGACAAATGATTCCGTCGATACTTTCACAGGGGACGAACCACCGCTAACGAGGAATAAAACATATTCCTTTGAATAGGAAGTATCCCTTAGAAATTCGTTACCGGAAGGAACAAGGACGACTCGGAACATGTTCGAGGAACCGACGAAGTAGAACATGGCTCTCTATTTTTGTCAAACCGAAATCAATACGCGTTGCCAAATCGATGGATTCTTCGAACGCACCCTCACGCATGGCCTTAATTTAAGCTTCGCTCTGTAAAGAATAATTGCAACGAATGCTGCAATTGATTTCTACGAAATTTACGTTTACGTTTCTTTGTCTTAAGAATTACCATATGGTGGAATTCGCATTGTTGTAGTTTCCATTTAGGAGGATAATGTCCGAGGGATATGTTCGCCCAACACGAGACGACGGGAAGAGCAATCGATGATCGATCCGCCAACTTCTCAAGGAACTGGAGAAAGTGCGCCCGGCTCCGTTACTCTCGGAGAGCCGCGTATTCCGCTTTATTTATGACTTCTTTTTGTCCGAAGGAAGGACTGATCCTGCGGCAAACGAGCTTACGACGTCTAGAAAATGGAGTCCGGTCCCTAGGGAATCGGCTTATCACCCAGAAAAGAGCACTCTCGTCCTCTTAGTCCGCTTTACCTCTTCCGGCTAATTTTTCTTATACGTCGGAGACATGTAAAACTCTTCTGCTCGTCCTTTCCGTCCTTGCCCAAGCCCTTGCAGTCTTCGAACTCGATTCTCTTCTCTTTCTCCTGCCGAACGCCCCTCTTCGAAACCTGCTTTATCTTCATCTTGACCCCCTCAGCAATATCCTCCAACCAATCCTCGATATATCCTCCCCGAAGAGTTCGTCGGCCTCGCTCCGAATAGTTCCACGATTGCTCGCAATTCACTCCCGCGAGTCGTTTTGACAGAATCTCATTAGGAGACGCGTTTACGAGCACGCGAACAACGGGTGGAAGGGATAATAAAAAGAACGAGAGTGGTGGAGGGAATATTATTGAATGTACAATTAACACCCGATTATCACGTTTAGGGGGCCTTCGTGTCCTCTTCGGTTCTTCCCGGCCGCCATCTTGGAGAACGTCGAGGCGCGGAATGGGGGCGTCGAAGATGCACGATTTGCGAGTTAAACCGCGCGGGCCGAAAGTAAACGCCTAAATTATCCGACAGGCAGGTTGCAAACGAAGTCGGGCTGTCGGGTTACGAAAAGTAGGGAGGCCAGACGTCGTGACACCGACGCGTCGACACGCGATGTGCTTACAAACGTCCGTTTTGTGGAGCGATCGCGCCACCTCGAGGGGACCTCGCAATCGATACTTCCATCGACTCCCCATTGTGCCTCGGACATCACAACGGAACCAATTTCCAGGCCCGATTTTTAATGCATCACCGTTGCACCGTTAGGGAAAGAAAACGAACGATATTCCTGTCTTATCTGCATCTTATAATTCCTCGAGTTTTCGGACATCTTGTATAGTAGATTTTGCGGTATCGAACGCTGTAAATCATAAATCTGCAGGGGGAACTTACGCGTATTTTACTGGCTCGGTTTCCCACCATTTTAGGGGACGATTGTAGAGGTCTAAGGTGGAGGTGAACATCATTCCCGGATCTTTCCTCCGCTTTTTGTGTCTCTCAGGTTTTCTTCCTTTCCCTCGAGAATTCATCTCGCCTTCGTCCTCGTAGCCAGTCGAGGTTTGGAACTTTCCTCGCATTTTCGAAGCCTTTCTCTTAGTTTCACCGGAACAACTTGGACATTTTTACGAACCGAAGAAAACGACCGAGATACTTAAAATTTACCACGTGTCCCCCATCTTATTTAATTTTTCTCCAATCTGACAGATCCGAAAGATTCTAAGGGAAAAAAATTTGACATTCGCTTTAACTCGAATTAAATTCATTCGATTAGTCGAATCGGAGGTTCAATGTGTTCGCATTTTGCAAGTAGTTGTCTTCGATGCAGAATTGCACAAATGTTGAGATTTAATTATCGGTACGAAATTGAACAATGAGAATAATCTCTCTTTTTTTTTTTCATTATTTATTTACATATCCCGTCAATTTTCAGACGTCGAGGATCGTCGAGTCTCTTTCGTTGGCGAACGAGACAGGAAATCGATCGACCTCGTCGACCGTAGAGATGGTTGTCATTTATTGCTAAAACCTTGGAAAAGTGTTGAAGAACGTCTACCTTGACAGCGGAAATTGCTGACATTTTTCAAGGTCGTTTTCAATCTCCTTTTCCTTTATTTCCAGCGTGAAAATTCAAGAATTTAGACATTGGTCACTTTCATGTCCACGATTGACTCCTTCGACCTCTTCCTCGTCTTCTTTCTGTACGCTTCCCATGCTTCTCTATCTTCTGCTTTTTGCGGACCCCATTCGGGTGTTGGGTTGACGCCGATTTCGAATTTCTCCTTGAAAGTTCCCTAAAAGAATATCCAGAATGACGTTTTTTCGGTATTTCGAAAGTTTATCAAATAATAACTTGCACCTCTTTTCGAGAAGTCTCTCGAGTGGGTAATATTTTTGTGACAAGCTCTCGTTCGCTCACCTTCGTAATTATAAAATGGATTATGGCGTATCCGGGAATGCAGATGATGCTGACCATGCAAATGGTCCACCCAAAAGAGATCGCCCATTCTGGATATTCCACGCCATTGTACGTCAACCTCGTGTTGAAGATTATTGTCGTGACGAAGATGAACTGTTATAAACAATGACATTGATTATTCATGAGAGGTACTACTCCGAAATATAAGAGAAATTGAAGAAATCGAATTTTAGTGTATATTTTCACGGTATTGAAATAAATAAATTTATTGTATAAATTACCGAAAGAATAATCGGCGTGGTGTATTTCCAACAAAGGGGCCACCATGGATGCAGTTTCTCTCCGATCATGAACTCGATGTCTTGAACGAAATTTTCGCAACCTGATAATGAACGTAATAATTAATTAAATATTTATTGACAAGTTCACCGAATTTTACCATAAGTCCACCCAACGACGATGACTTCGACGAGGCAGATCGAAATTACGGAAACCGACGCTGCGTACCAGTCGAACATTTGTAGAATGTACATGCCGCCCTTAAAAATTAAAATTATTGTCAATGAGGAAATTCCTAGACCTCGAATTTGCATATTCGTTTGACTCACATTCGTGACGAAGAATAGTGATCCGAGGAACAAGACGAAGATGGAGACGAGAACCACCAGATGCTTCCTTTTCCTTAGCGCAGGATATTCGTCGGTGATGCTGGATATGATGGCTTCGATTTGGACGAACTAGAGAAGAGTCCATGAAAAAAAAAATTACGCCCACGCGAAATCCGTGGACAAAGGAGATATCACGAAAAATTACGGATTACTTACGCAACTGTCCATTCCCAGAAAGTAAAGCATGCTGAAAAAGAGCACCGACCAGAGTTGAGGAAAAGGAAGCATGCTGATGGCTTCCGGATACGTGACAAAAGCCAACCCGGGCCCTGAAAATAAAATTATCCGGTTGTAATGATCTATTTTATTGGAATAAGTTTCAGGCCAAAATGGCGGACGTACCACCGGTCGCCACGGTGGAGACCGGAAGTCCTGTCCGGAAGGACATGAAGCCGAGGACGGAGAAGACGACGAAGCCGGCGAAAATGCTGGTGCCGCAATTTAAAATCGGCACCAAAATGGAGTCTCTGTAAGTTAATTAAATAATTAAATGACTGGGCTTTAGATATTCGTAGAGGGCATTCAGGGGTGCCAGGACACGTTCTGGCTGAACTTACAATCGATTATTATTCCGGAAAGGATTATAACTGGCCATGTTGACGATGCCGCCCCATCCAGGGCCCAGGGAGAAGAAGATTTGAATGGCCGCGTCAGCCCAGACCTTCAACAAACAGGAGAGGAGACATTCGTGACGTTCCCTTGAAGGGCGACCCGAAATAGCTTTTAGAGGGGTGTTTAAGCTAGATCGGTGACCTTTAAATTGGTCAGCTGCGACCAGTTTGGCGTGATGTAGAAGAGGATGCCGTCCATCGCCCCGGGGAGGGTGACGCCTCGTACAAACAGAACGAGGAGCACGACGAATGGGAAGGTGGCCGTGAAGTAAACGACCTGAGAAAAAAAAAAAGATGTGAGTCAAACCTGGATTTTTGGTTCTATCCTTGCGGTGGTATATCTACCTTTCCGACGCTTTTGACGCCGTTGCAGATGCAGAGGAAGACCACGAGCCAGGATGCAATGTTGCACCAGAAGAGGGGCCACACTATGCCGCCCATCTCGTCGATCCCGTCCGAGATCTCCAGAATGTGATTGCTAAAATTCCTAGATTTTAGCAGTGTAGATTCGCGTCATCTCCGCAATCCTGGATGATCTTGAAATTTACTTACTGAAAAAATTCGTCAGCGGGCGTTTTGGTCCTTTCGATCAGCTCGATCTGATCCGAAGAGTTCCGCTGATTGAATATTTCGGCTCCTAGCTGTTCAACGGTAAGAGTTTTGCTTTGAAAAAATTATAACCGTGTATTAAATAATATTTGTAAGTAAGACGACCTTCAGACATCTATACGTGTTCCAGGAATTGTCGCAGTCTTCCCAGGGGACCTTTCCACTGATGGATTTCACCAAGAAGAGGAGAGGGTACGAGATGACGACGTTGTAGTACATGGTGCAGATGACGTTTACGATTACTATCGCGAAACCTGCCCCTGTGAAATCGGAAATAGGTAAATTTCATACAATTTTAGGATACGATGATATAATTTTTTTTCTCTACCTTTGAACAAGGGACTCATCCTGAACATGGTGATGCAGCCAGTTCCACCGAACTGGCCCATGGAGGACTCCATGAAGAAGAGGGGAATCCCACATAAGAAGAGCATCAGTAAATACGGAACAAGGAAGGCACCTGTAAGAATGTCATTCAAGGCTTACTTTCCATTATTTCATTAACGTCTTATCCACTTATCAGCCAAATGCGCGGCCAATTGTCTATCGTAGATTTGGGACTATGTCGGTGTTGACGCGTCAACTGGCCGGTATGAATATGTATGCCGCGATTAAGGGCCTCCAATTCCAATTGTGGAAGAGGAGACAATTTTCAAGGGCAATTTGCGAGGCACGCTTAGATGGAATCATTCAATCGCGGCCCTCGGGGTCAATTGTCACGACCCAATAGGAAGTTGTTCCAAAGCCTAAGTACAACAATCTCTTCCTGCCCTTCGCCGAATTTTCCCTGCTCCATTATTAACCTCGCGATTAAGGTGAGGACAGCATTTCAATTTTATATCATTGTACAGCTGAATATTTATGGAACAGGTGAACTAATCCTTTTTCTTGTACACGTGTAATCATTAAGTGCGATGCCAAGGAGCCCGGCGTTTTCGCATTCCACGAGCTCGTTTAACCTCATTTCCGCCGAGTGGTCAGATCTGGAGATCAGGACGTGGTTGGGATTTCCTCCCCAAGATTCTCGAGGAAGAGGGAAAACCTGCGGAATCTCTCAATTGTCTGAAATCCGAGTATGTCGCATCCGCGGCATAGTAAATCGTCACGTGGGCAGTAATTGGGACATGAGGCCAAGGCTAGACCTCTCGTTAACAGGATTTCCTTCAAGGAAAATCGAATGGAAATTGAGCAGCCGTCCATCATCACCGAAGATGAACTTCTCATCCATTGCCCTTCGCACTCCACGTGTCATCCTAGCCGCGTATACTCTTGGTGGTCAAAAAAAAAAAAAAAGAAAAGAAAAAAGAAGAAAATGAAGATATTCATACCCCTGGGTCTCATTTTATATATATTTATGTTAACACCTTTCACCTTAAGACTTTTTCCAATCGAGACAAAAGACCACCCTAGAAGTGGATCCTCGAAACGCGGTGCCCACTCACCTCCGCCATTTCTGTAACACAGGTACGGAAACCTCCATACGTTTCCGATGCCGATGGCGTATCCTGCGCAGGACAGGAGAAACTCCATTTTGTTCCCCCAGGCACCCCTGTCGGGGTTGGTGTGAATTTTTTTCCCGGTTTCCGCCCCATCTCGAGAGTCCACTTCGGAGGTCCGTCCAGTCGCGCTCATCTTCGACCACTTGTCAATAATTTTAGGGAAAACCGATACGGGGAACGATCAAATTCGCTTATCCATGGCCCTCCAGTCTCCGGTCCTCGACGAGGAGAGGGAATATCGGCTTCCTGGCGGAATAAAGGACGGTTCACAACTGCGGAACGAAACTCGCGCCTAGAGTGGTCCAGCGCGACGCGCCGTCCCCGTACGTCCACGTAATCAGTGCCTAACCACATAAATAGATCATGATTGCGCTCGAGGATAGGTACTTGCTCCTCGTAAACGTCATCGGGTCTCCTCGAGACCACTTTCACCGTTTTCCTTGGCTTTTTCGGGACCGTACGAATTTTTCCCCAATTTTTCCCGCCCCAATGTTTCAAGGGGTGGCTGGAAGTCCCAATGGTCGCGTCATTTTGGACATTTAATTTTGGACCGAATGACCGACTATATTATTCATTTACGAAGTTTTTGGAAATCTACCGCTGTCCGTGTTGAGCTGTACTTTCTCTACTTCGTAGTTTTATCGACCTGTAGACATTTTCTTCGCGTTGATCTCTCGCAGGTAACCGCGTCGATGGTCGGTAAAAAGGATTTTGGCTGGGGAGGACTTATCAAGAAGAGGGGTTTCAACGATAAGCATCTAGGTATCGACTGTGGATAACGTAGAAACATCCCTAGGGGTTGCAGGAAATTATTCCCGACCACGAGACTCCCAACAGTTGGAGGAATCGATAAAGAGATGGAGCTAGTGGGTTAAAAATTTTGCAACGGCCGCAGTGGATTGAATTTTTCAGAAGATCTATTTTTCCGAGCACAGTTCCATCACGTGCAGATAATTGCATGGTACTTCATTTTACTTGCAATTTAGTGAAACACTTTTTGCGAAGCGTTAGAGGGTCGTATTACGGGAAGAGATTATTTTAAGGGCGGTCAGGAAAGGGAGATTAAATCAGAGGAAGGTGACCTCGCGGTCTCAGAAATGAAATTTCACGTTTCTATGTAGACAGCGGAAGATCACGGATCCGGCGCATCCTCTAAATTTCCTGTAAAAGCCTGCTCTCGTATGAGCGAGCCATGCATAATGAAGATGGGAGGAGGTTGGAGTGTATTAATGTTGCATCCCTCCACGACTACCCTCGAACGTCGGTGATATTCCGTTTCAGGGCCCCTCCTAAACTTCTCTAACGCGGCCAACTTATCCACGAGGGGGCAACATTTAAAACGAACGCTGAGAATTTTAGGCAAACTAATTCCCGAGTCGTGACGTCTCCGGGCGTGAAAGATGGAAAATTTGGATCAGGGGAATCCCGGAACGGCCAAGCGATCCGTTCGGCGATTTCCCCTACGTATAATTATCCGCACGTCCCCTGGGGGTCCGCAATTGGGCAGACAAAATCTCGCGAGCGCCTCCACCCTCTCTCCCCCGCGAAATAGTCTCTCGACCGGCGGAATCTCGATTTATGCTAAAGAGATCCTCGGCGTAATCTCCCACTCCTGCGCGTCTTTGGACAAGACTCTTCTTCGACCCCGAGGACGCTTCGGGGTTGTGCAAACGCGGAGAGTGGATCCGAATTAACATTGGAAATGGACCCGAAGCTCCCAAAAAGTTTCGGATCCACTTTGCCAGCCGAATCGGAACCGTCTCCTCCGGGTCCCGAACACGGTGGGTATCGGTGTATTCGGATCTCCGTGGGCGTCGAGTCGGGATTTATTAAATATGCCGATTTAACGCCTTTTTTTTCCCTAGAACGTCCATCTAGGGGAAAAACGGTCTATGTATTAAATCACTTGGAGCAGTCCTCTGGAAAAAGAAGGACTAGAAGTTTTCCGACACTCGGCCGGGGCTGGGATTTCCCGAAATTACGAAATTGCCGTTCTTCGGACATGGCGGATTTGCCGGAGCATTCGAGAGGGCTCTTCTTCCCTTGAGATATATCCGCCGGATGCCCGCGCTCATATCGGATTGTTAACGCAAAATAAACCCCGGATCCTGGATGCCGGCACTCGTACGGATCTCGGCAACCGGTTAAATCCGACCCGGTCTGTGTTTTGAGTGGTGCAATCCGTATATATACGGCGCGGACGAGCGTACGGATGTCGGGGGATCATCCCGCGTAATCCTCCGTTAAAAAGCGACGAGAGGGACTTAAGTCGAAATGGCCATTAGCGATCGGCATGCGAAATAACTCCCTGGCGCGGATCCCGCCGAGGACACGTCCCGGAAAGGAGTTTTGCTCCTCGATCCTCCGATTCGCCCACCAGCTTGGAAATTACTCCCGACGAAACGAGTGACCGAATATCCGAGACAAACGCCAAGCGGAGAGGGATTCTTCCGGTTCGACGGGATTTCTACCCCATTTTTATTCACCCTGCAGAAAATCCCGAGATACGAAATTCCCCGGTTTTCGTAAATTTATTCCCGGAGATAGTTTCCCGTTTACACCGGTTTCCGATAACGTCCATCTATATACAGTTGGATGCACGATCCTAACCTGGAATTTCTCTCAAACCTCGTAAAAATGTTCTGAAAGTTCGTAAGAATTGTGCGGAGATTCCTGGTCATTTCACATTAATTCCACGTAATTTTTTATAATTATCGTGGAATTAAGGGAAAATGATACATGGCGTAGCGCTGAGATTTTCGGTGGCGCCATCTCGCGAGTTTCGCCGCGACCATTGAGGCGCCTGCCATCTGGCGGACGCGGGCGAAGCTTCGCGAGGAGGCCGGCGAGCGGGAGAGAGAGACGTCTCACAGACGCAGGACAAGCAACGTACGTGTCGCGCGGACGAACCACGGATCGTAATCACGTTATGCGGCCCCACAAATCACCGCGGCGGCACACCCCGAACGTCCCTTTCAATTAGCCACTTGACGACGTGACTATCACTCCCGGAAAAAGAAGCGTCGGCCTGTCCACTCGTCCGGCGAAGTACGATGCGACCGGAGCACCTTCAAATGTTTACCTATTACGACTTCGCAAAAATGCGAAATTTTTCATACTCATCTACTAGTGTGCGAAAAAAATCCGATCAACATTCGCATGCGAAATTAACTTTCCTATGAAACATTCAAATGTTCAATGACTTGCTTTCGCAAAAATGCAACATTTTTCATACGCATCTATTCCTATGAGAAAAAAATCCGCATGAACTCGTGAACCGGGACCCGTGCCTGTAAAGGTGTGAACTGGAATTCCCTGATCTTAATGCGAGTTTAATTATCTTAATTAAAATCGTTAATCGCTACGTTGAGTGGGGAAAAGCGATGCACATATTCGCGGCCACCGGAGTGGAAGGGAATAACTTTCTCGCAGGTTTTCGCGGTCTCTAAATTCGAGGCTAGAGGGACTTCCAGTTGAGCAAGGGCCACCCGTTATACCGACTCTATCGGCGAATCGGTTTTAACGGGCTCTAGAAGGCCGATCGGCGGGTGGATACACGTGTGAACTGCTCGGCTTGATCCTCAATAATTCATCGGACATGCGACACGCGCCGAGCTCGGCACTCGTGCCTCGTAGCCATCGTAGATCGCCCCTGCGAGATCGTAGATCGATCGGACTTTCCAGGTAAATTCTACGATCGAGGGCGACGCCGAACTTCTGGGGGGTGGAAGTGGATAAAATTCACCAGTCGGTTTAACGACGAATCAAGCGAAACCGAGGCGAATCCACGTAAACGCTTATATATGCTCGATTAATATTTTATCATATTTTTGACCCATCATCTAAGACACGCGTGAAAAATAATTAGCCTAGCCTTTATCGCGTCAGCGATTCGTTGATGTCGGGATCGGGGAGTTCCTAGTTTTCATCTTTATCCCCAAACGAGAACACGAACCTCGCGAGCGCGGCGGCCATTATTATAATCGCGAGATGTATACTCCTGGGCAGCAGTCTCCGGTAACACGGCAGTAATTACCGGCTAGGCGTAATTAGTGGAGCATAATTAAAATCGCGACAAAAGATGAACGATATCGTCTGTCGCTTGTTAGTAGACGGTTTTGTCGGGTGCGTGTATATTCTTCGCTCAAGGAGTGTTCTGGCCTGTTAGTGGGTGCTCTTCATTGGGGGTCTTATGGGGTCCCACCTCCTAAACTTTCAGACTTCCGAATCCTACCTTTCCGGAATTCCGAGGAACTTGGCTCGAAAAGAAACGGAATGGAGAGTTAGCGACGGCCCGCCATTTGTAAACGCTGCGATCAGAATTGTTTATATATCGCCGGGAGGCCGTTACCGCCACCCCCTCGGACTTTCCATGTTTTTTTTTTTTCCACAAATTTTCCTTCGCCTCGTTTATCGATCCGTTATTTCCATCGATTTTTTTTTTATCCGAGTTCCGCGAGGACGACATCGCAGCCCCGACACCTGCTCTCAGGGTGCGGATCGGGGTTTACATCCCCACGACCCATTTGCCGGCCAATCGACATCTCCCCGAGGAATCTTAACGTATTCCCCCCCGGATGTCCATCCCTTGGAGGAATAACGGCCCTCGTCAGCAAATCGTCGCGGCTAAAAGGGTGGTCCCGCGACTCCACCGGGTGGGGGTGGTTGCGGATATCTCCTCGACCACCCCGAGTTCCGGCTTAAGGGTGGAGCACCCTCATTGGAGGAGTTCCCATTCGAGGCGACATCCTCGATCTCCGCTCTCTCGGCGAATCGGAGGTTGGCCTTTTTTCACCCGCCACCCGCCACCCCCTGAATGGCAACCCCCTCGCGGATTTCCGGAACGGCGCGCGGACCACGCCTGTCCCGTGTTCGCCGGGTTCGGGGATGGATTGTCTCCGATCCGATCGGCGAACGAGTCGCTCTTCCAGGGGTGGAAACCGCCCCCGTCGACGGCGGGACCGCCGCGGAAACGGCCGCGCCCGGAATTGGCTCTCCGCGATTTTTATCGCGGCCCTCCTTTGTCTTTTTATACCCCCGCCGTTATCCGGCCCGATTCCGACTCCGTTTTCCCCCTTACTCGCTAACCCACCCTTATTTCTCGATCTCCTCCCGGGCGGGCGCGATTCGGCCGCAAAGTCGGGGATTTGTTGGGGGTAACTTTCCCGATTGAGTTTTTTTATACCGATGGGGTGTGAGATGGGCCAGCCTCGGAGGGGAGGGTTCCTTCGGAAACGGTCCCTCCCGTTTCGGGGCAAAACCTAATGCCTTCGTTCTCGTCTTACTCCCCTCTTCTCGGTGCTCCGTTTGGACCTACGTTTCTATGTTAATGAATTTTTATACGCGACCTAGCCCAACCCGGACCAAACTCCCTGGCTCATCCTTTCGTTTAAGGGCTAGAGTTTCGGCATTTCCCGGTAATCCCGGGAAATTTATTACCGGGTGTACACTCTCTACTAAATAAGGGTTGCCCTCCGTTTACTTCCTCCTGCTCGCTTCATCCCCATCTGCATCTCTTTCCCATCCTAGGGCGTCTCCGAAACCCCCGCGAATCGTTTCGTCCCCTACCCCGGCTTGCTCGAATGCGATGCAGGAATCGGGATTAAATCGTGTCCTTTCTCCTAAGCCATTTGCAATCCGCCACTCGAGTTTATCGGGTCCACGAGGGTCCTTCGTCCTCCGACAAAAATCGGCTCCCCGAAGGTACTGCCCGGGGGCAAAAAACGAGACGGTAAAAAATGACCCGACCGGATCCCCCATTGACGAGGACGAAGGAGGAGATGATCCTGGAGGGTGCCAGGACATTCCGCTCCCGTTTTCCGCGAGGTGGAGGTGGTATTCCTCGGCCGGAAGGACTCGATCCACGCACTACTCGAGGACGTCGAACCAGTCGACGGATGATCGGGGCCGTGATTACGACCCGGGTGCGAAAATAAATGGGGCGCACGCGCGGTGGGGGGGAAAAAAAATTCCCGGCATTGTCGGGGCTCGGAAAAAGCGGAAAACTGCTCCGCGGTCCGGCCACTGAATGGGCCGGCGTCAAAATAAATTCAAGTTATTGCACCGCTCGGTAATCCTACGTCGGGCTCCCGGAAACCGCGGGGTCCGTCCCCTCCACTTATGCAGACTTCCGTACAACGCGAATTCTTATCACGGGAATTCCCATCATATCCAAAGATATTCCGACAACATGTATCATGTAATGCGATTCTTCGTACAATGCGCCGAGTAACAAAACGCATTATGCACGTTATACGGGAATCTACTGTATCGCCTTTGCCGATGAGGTCCCAACGACTAGGCCTTTGCGAAAAATTTCAATTATTTCTCCTGAAAAGAAAAAAAAAGAACTTATCAAAAATTTCTCCTTAAATTTTAATAATCTCTCGATGTGGGGACGCGACGATCGGACGGTTTTGGAAATCTTGGGAGATGGAGTCCAAGTAGAATTAGTAGGGCGCAACCGCAGACCTCGAGATCGCTTTTTTTTAACTCGGACTTAACCGGGAGCGAAGTTGCGGCAACGGACGCGATGATGGATGCGGCCGAATCTCGGGGACGATTTCGCGCCGCATGGAAATGGAGGGCCGATACGGGGAGGAGGAAAAATACCAGGAGCTTGGGGATGGAAATATCGACATCGATATCGCGCGGCTGGGATTATCGGGCTTTGATTTCATTTGGAGGCCCTCCCCCCGCCCCTTGGATCCGTCGTAAATTTCCGCGACCAGCCGAGTCAAATTTGAATATCGGGGGGAAAATAGACGATTCCGCGTCCAGTCTTTCGCGTTACACGAGGGGATTTCGGGGGTACGGGGCCCCATCGACGGTCCGCGACATCAGGAATCCAGGTCCGATATCGCCCGAGTGGACGCGCCTCCACCGCGGGGGTGAGAATCGCGTCGGCGATCCGTTTAATGGGGGCATTCCGACTTTATGGGGGACCGCGCGCGTGGGCGGGACGGAATGGCGGTTCTCCGGGAATAGTCGCCACATAGTTGCGAACAGATAAGAGCCAATTATTTCAACGATCTCGATATCCCCAGGATACGGCGCGCGCCCTCCGCGCTAAACCACCTTTCTTCCCTTATCGCGGGGAGATAGTCCTTCCCGGTTTTTCGGGAGTAGCTTTCGGCATGAAGACCCTGGGGACCCCTCTCGGGGATAACGACGTTGATAAGTGGTCGGTAAGTGCCGAAGTATTAACTCCGTCGGGTCGTGGGGACTCCAGGGTGCCGACGACGAGATGGAACGTTTCGTCTCCCGTCTCGAGATCGGTGAAAAGGTGATCTAAAAAAATGGTCCAGGGCGAGCCGGTACGCGATGGCCCCGAATTCGGCGTCGGGCTTGGCGCGGTCGACGAATTTGCATCTATCTTTCTAATTTCGTTGGGCCAATCTGCATGTTGTTATGCCACTCCACGCTGGGGGAGACGGCCCGTTAAAGCGGACGACGCTTAAATAAACCGTTCCCGTGGGGTGAAGCGTGCCTACCCTCTTTTCGACCCCTTCTTTCCCCTTTGCGCCTCCATTAAGAAGCACCTTCTCAAAATGGCCCTCGCTCCTAAACTGGCCACCAGCTTCGCCGATCTCGGCTTATATCCCAACGTCCTCCCCAAACTTTGGAGCAACACCTAAAGACCGACTCCCCCCAAAACCTGTATCCTCGGTTCGCTCCTACAAAGTAGCTCATTTAGCCGTCCTAACTCCTGAGAAACAGGTGAAATCGGTAATTAGAAGGCTGGACTTAGATCCCAGGGGACCGGCAGTAAGTCCCGCTCGCAATTACCTCGCCCTCGTTAAGCCCGGAGTTTTAAGTCCAATCCTAACTCGATTACCCTGATTTATCGGCTCAGTTTACCGCCTTCGAGGGCCGGATCCTCCAGGACCCGTTTCCTCCGTCGTTTTCGCGCTTCTCGTATCAGGAAGACATTCGATAAACATACATAGGAGGAAAGGGATCGATGATAAGGATCAAGGACTAGGGCGATCTCGCTCATGGATCACGCCGTTCGCCACTTCTAGGGAAACCAAAGTGCCCACGAGTGTCCAGATATTGCGCAAAAAAAAAAATATATATATATATCCCCCTCGTGGTCCCCGATGCGTGTTACCCCCTGCACCCCGGATCGCAGAATCTCGCACACAGTCGATATATCCAGGCGGCCGAGGGTGCGGCGTCGACAAAATGGCGGTAATAAGGGGTGTCAGGAAAATGGCCGCCCTGATGAACCCTGAATCGCGGCATTACGGGAACTGATTGCGACTCCGCTCGGGGGTAGGAGGCGGGGGGTGCGGTCACGTACAACCCCCCTCTGGGGGGGCCGCGTCCCCTCCCCGAGGGGGGGCTCCAACCCCGAAGGAAGGGGTTATATAGAGTTAGTTAGCGACGTGTGATGTCACGACGCGCGAGCGGGACACCGCGGGGGGGGCGGCTCTCTCGGGTTCGTCGCAGGTTAGGAATGCCAAATTGTCCCTCGGGATTCCCTCGGGAATTACCCGGGAAATTATGATCCGATTAAGGGCGCCGTTCATTACCGAGATTCAAAATCGCGCGTGCCGGGAATGAACGCGACTCGGAAAGCCCCGAAAGCGCGGCTCGCTTTCCGCTGGCCCGGCTACAACGGAAAGGACCGCTTCGAAGCGACCACGTGGTCGCCGGTGGCGCCCCCACGCGGATCCCAGCCCAAGCTCCAGGCGCAAGAAAGGAGAAACGAGAGCGCATTTTTTAACGGGTTGCATATCGAGGGCCGTTATCGACCGTGGCGATATCGAGGGCCCTTATCTCGGTTCGCTTCGGTTTTATTCCCTCAGACAACCCTCGTCCGCGAAGACAAAACGACCTCGCGAGTTCCCCGCCTAGGCCTCATCCGAGGGTAGTAAAGTTTAAAAATTCATCCCACCTCCCGAAGCCTTCCCACTCGCCCCTTGCCCCCGTGATAAATAATGCAGAATCGCGTGACTCCTCGAGGCAGTTGCCCCCGGGAATTAATATTTCATCGCGCTCATAAACGGCCCGTACTCACGTATGCGCCTCTTTTTGGGAGGCATTTCGAAAAGAGGGTGGACCCTCGTCGATACGGTTTGGGGCCGGAATTTCCCTTATCGCGGTCGTTCTCTCATCTCGGGAGCCGAAACCCAACGGGAGCGAAAGTGCCAAAAGGGGTGCAGGAGTTCCTTCCGACTGGCAAAAGTGACGTTTAATTTCCCTAGAGGATAAGTGGATGCCGGGGAAACGCTCGGCGCGACTTAGCCACGCGCCGGGGCGCGGCCGAGGGTTATCTTCGAATATCTCGAGCGAATAAAATATCCGGCCACTTGATCGTCCGAGACTCCGGAAGATCGCGGGAGGGTGCTCGAATCTTCCTCGAGTGCGCGAAAAATCCCGCTCGGCTTCCTTACGGATCCGTCCCCTGATCTTCCCGCAGGAGAGAAACGCTTTTCCGACGGAAACTGTGTGTTTTATTTTTTTTTTTTTCTTTCTTAATTTCGAGTGCCCCTCCAACGACGCGTCGAGACGGTAAACCGCTAATCGTCTCTGCGGATTTTCTCTTTATCGGCTGAAATGAGCAGATTTACGTCGAACGACCCGGTGGTTACGAGACTCGTTACGTTTCGCGGGAGTGATAAGGACGGAGGCGCGGCCGTGATACGCGGATTACGTCCTCTTTATTTTTGCGAATCATTTCCGCGGCGAGGATCGCTCGTTGGCGGGGCATTCGGCATCTTTGTTTCTAAGGGTCGCGGAATTAAAATATTTGGAAGCGGAAGGGAAACGAGGGTCGAGATCTGCCGGGGAACCGCTTTCCGTGATTCCCGAGGCGGAAAGGAACCCGGCAGGAATTTTTCACGCAGTTTAACCACTCGAGGGCGCCCTCGACGTCCCTCCGTCTCTGAAGTCGATTTCCAGCAACGTCACCGAGTTAAGCCCGACGTCACTTTTTTTTCCTTTTTTTTTTTATTCTTCCGGGCTACGCCGCGAGAAGGAGAGCGATAAGCAGGAACGTCGGTTCATCGACTCGGACGACACATTTTGCGAGTTCCTCCTGGACGAGTCCTTTGCGTCTTAATTCCCTTCCTTTCGGCTGCACCCTTCGGCAGGGATTCCTATTCCTCAAAGCATTTGCAGTAACTGCAGACAGGGCGTTGCGTAGAGAAAAGCAGTTTTACCGTACCCTAAGTAAAAGCTACGACAGGGGTCCCCTCTTAATCGCGGGAATACGCGACGAGACGAGAGTTAAGTCTTCGTTAGTCTTTTAAGCTCGCCCGTAAACTCAATCGTAAAATCTAAGCTGTCCTTCGCTAAGAGAGGTTCCCTCGGTGTTTTATCTCGCCTCGCGAGGATCTCCTTAACGGAGCCTTAAGGGCGTACCGAGTCCTTCCTCCGGGACGAAACCTCTATTTGCCGCGTTAATCAGCTGAGCTCTCATTTTTTGGACTCAGCCGCATCGACCTCGTCTATGATAACGGCCGATAAGATGCGCCCGATTACCAGATTTGCGGATTTCTCGCTTCCGGTTGAATCGGAAAAAGGAGAAGCCACATCCTGCCGCGGATACGTAGATTAATAAAGGTCTGGCCTCCTCTCGATAGCGACCGAGTCAACCTACTTTCCTCCGCGTTTCCAGGTTTTTGCCCGCTCTAAAAGGCGTATCAACCGGCGTCCATTCGACGTTTTAATCGCAGCCCGGGGGTAAACGCGACCCCGGCGCATCCTACGTCAATTACAAGCCCCCGGAGTACCCTAACGATCGGATCCGGAGCTCTTATCTCTCTCTTTGTGGGTCTCGCCAATTTCTCGTGCGTAGGAAAAATCGTCCGGCCTCGAGTCGCAATTACGGCGCGTCCGCCGGCAATTACGCTCTCCTTACGCATAAATTGGCGGCACTCGCATTTCCCAGCACGCACCGGGAGCGGCGGCACGCGAGGCACCCGATACCAAGTCGGACAATTACGGCTGATTATCGACCTCCTTATCGGCATTATAATCGGCCTGTCGTGCGGCCCTCCTAGCGTTACGTCCTTCCCGATGGTGGGCGCCGCCACCTTTGCGGTGCCCGACGGCGATTACGTCGCCCTTAAATTCGGCCGAAAAAAAACTCCAACCGAGTGGGAGAATCGCGCCACCCTAATCGGGAATCGACCTTCGGTACCTATTCCACGTGGGTTAGGAAGTTGTAAGCGGCAAAGTTTGCCCGGCCGGAAGTAAGGAGGGCTTAATACGCGCGGCTATCAGGGGATCTCCTCTTCCCGCTCGGTGGAGAGAGAGAGAGAGAGAGGGAGAGCGGTCCTCGCGCTTAAAGGCCGCGACGTGCGCAAACTAAATTTAAAGCCCATTTAACGAGACACTAAATTAAACCCGTAGAGCCGGGCCCGCGGCTTTCGAGCCTGGCCTCGTCTTTTGGTCGCACCCCCTAAGACCCCCGTGGCCTCTTTCGCTTTTCTGGCTGCATCCCCCGCCACCCCTCCGTCCTCCACTTTCGACCGTTAAACGCAAATTACGCGTACCCTTGCCCTATTGATCTAGGATTCGTTTTGGAGCCCGTAATCTCCCCCACTTGCGAACCAAGTCGCCGAAGAAATCGGACTTTCAAGGAAGAGGAAGAGTTTTCGGAGAAGTCACATTCGACGGGGCGAGTCGCGGATTACCTTCCACGGGGTACCGAAATTCCGGGGTAACGACGGCCGGACGAAACGGAGGAACTGGAAGTCGGAGAAAGAGGGGACAGGTTGGTTCACGGTCTATCGAAACGAGCGTGTTGGCGCGGATGATCGCTTTACACTCGCTTTAGAGTCGCTTTACAGTCGCTTTACGGCGGATTCTCGCTCCCTCCGGATCGCCCATACGGTCCCCGTGACTTCCGCTGGGAGCGTTTCCATGGACGAGTTAACTTCGAGGAGACAATTCGGCGGTGCCGAGTGCACTCGTGCATGGGCTCGTCGCGTTTGTACCGAAACTAACCTGCACTTAGATGTGCGTTAAACGTCCGAATGCATTTTCGCATTTTCGCATTTTCGCGTTTTCGCATTTTCGCATTTTCACATTTTCACATTTTCGCATTTTCGCATTTTCACATTTTCACATTTTCGCATTTTCACATTTTCGCATTTTCGCATTTTCGCATTTTCGCATTTTCGCATTTTCGCATTTTCGCATTTTCGCATTTTTGAATTTTCACGTTTTGCCGTCCGGAGACGGATAAGCGACAATTTTCCCAGTGCGAACCGAAATTGGTCGAAATATCGACGTCGATGTCGCGCACTATCGTAGCATTTAACTCCACGCGTAGGATCGAGCGTAAGCGTAATCAACGGGTCTTATCGTTTCCCCTCTACCTCCCCTCGCGTATCTCCAATGTATACCGATACACGAGAGCGCGGAAGGGTGGATCCACAAAAGGCGCTTCTCCTTTCGGACGGAGCATCGGTAAGGGTTGCAAAGGGTTGCGAGGGGGTGGTGCACGCCGGCGGGGGAGGGTGGGCCGAGGCAAGGGAATCGAGCTCGGGATTCGCCGTTTTCCGGGGCGGCTTTTCCAACGAGCTGCACAAACTTTTATCCGAAACGACGAGCCGGGCCGACGAACGTGGAATAAGGCTCGGCGAGACGGCGGAATGGAAATTCGGGCCAAGTTGGCCGCACCGAGCCGGATACGTTAGGCGCGGGTACCGTCGGCACGCGCATCCGGAAACGCTTGTCGGGGGTAGTCGAGCAGGGGAAACGGACATTATGGGCGGACCTGGACCGCGGTTCGGGGGTCCCCGGAAGAATGCTCGGAGACGTCGCGATAACTGGCCCCGACTCCCCGGTAGCGGATGAAAGATCGCGATTCGGCCTTTTGTACTTATCTTTTCGGATAAGTTCGAATTGGACCCTCCTTGACGAGTCCTACCTTAATCGGGGATCCGCAGGAATTAACTCCACCGAGCGCCGTTGTTCCCCGGCCTCTTTTCGAAGGAGGAGAAACGCCTAGGAAGCCACCGAGCTGCATAATTAATGCACCGAGTTGTTTTTTTTTTCCCGAGGCCTTTAAAAGCCGCCCTGGTGAACGTCAAAGCGAAAGCCCGCACCAAGTGGTCGATCTCAATGCGCCACGCGGAAATTCTTCATTCACCGGGCGAAACCGAAAAATCGGCCGAAACACCGAGGGCCCTCCGAGAGCTGCGCCGGGAAATCGAGCTGGCTCCGGGCAACCCTTGCCGGCTCGATAATCCTTTTAATCACGTAATTAACCTCTTCCCCGCTCGTTCGGGTTTAATGAAAGGATTCGACAATGTGTCCGTGAATGAGCGCGGTATCGCGGTAAACGTTGCCGAGCGAGTCGATGGGTCACTCGAGTCCCATTTTTTTTTTCTCGACTCCATCCAGCGAATCCGAGATCCGCCGAAATATTTCTTATCCACCCGGGAGTCGATATCTACGAGGTTGTTTTTTTTTTTCACTCAGGAAATCATGGATTTTAACGCTCGGAAATTTCGCAAGTTGCAATTGCAGTCTTTATCGTACGAAATCAAAGGAATTCGATTTCATTGATTCTCGAGTGAATAGCCCCTCGGGCATCTACCCTATATTTTCGGACACGCCGGAAAAATTATTAATAACGTGTAAATATGTAACCCTGATTTAAACGTCGACACTTCATTGGAAGTCGGATGCGAGGTATCGTTTTCGCTTCGCCCTTATCGATAAGAGGTAACAGGGGCAAATCCTAGGAACAGTGGTTCTCCAATTATCCCCGAAAAGAAGCACCGCAGAGGGTTGCCCTCGGTGCAACATTGTAGTCGAAGAATCAATTGCCGTTAACGTCGAGCCGTGTCAATCAGTGGATCGCTCTTGAATCCGGCATCCACCCCCACTCGGGATCCTCAATGGGGCCGGTGGTTTGCCAGCGGGAGGGGCCGAAGGGGGTAGTTTCGAGCCATTGTGGTGATCGCACTTAATAGACAGCGATGCGCCGCTCGTTTTCACAATATTTTCACCGGCGCATCCGGTGCATTTAACGTCGCGGAAATGCGTCCTGGAAATCGTGCTTTACGATGTCAGGGCGCCGCCGATTTTTCCGCGTTCCCTCCTTTTGTCCCGGAAAATTCGGAAATCAATACGGGAACCCGGTGGACGCGCGATTCCCCGGTAGGGACGAATCGATAGCCGATATCTACGGCCTCGCATCGAAGAAACGCAAAGATAATAAAAATTCTTGCCAATCGGTTTTACACTCGTGGATCGATTTTTTTCCCGACGAAAAAAAAATAGGAAAAAAAAAACCGGGGGAAAGTAATCTGCGCGTACGTGATAAAAAATCCTTATCAACTCCCGCACGCGAGATTAACGGGTTCACGTAAGATTTTTCGCGTGTCGATCAGTGACGTGGGTTTACGACGATGTGAAACTTCGAATGCTAATCTATTCGTGCGTGGGAAAAATATGATCTCGAGGATCGGGTCCCAGGGCGCGACAGGAGATAAGAGATAACGTCCGCAGCTAGGAGCCGGCCATCTTTAATTTGGCCGGCACTCTTCCCTTTGCCGGCGACTACTTTGGCGCTCGGCCAGAGTGCACCGAAAGGACCTCGCGATCCCAGGATGCAGCGCGATGCAGCCGACGCGACGCAGCGGCCTCGCGGGATGCGCCTTTTCTGGAACGGGGACGGCGGGGGTGCATAGAGGGACGCGTAACGAATCCCGAGGCCGGGCCTGGACTAAGTGGGCCTATTCAGGAGGCCGAAATTAGTCACCGGCGCCGCCTTTTCCCCAAAGCGCGCACCAACGCGGACGGGGGATGAGGTAATGGCGGCTGACTATTAAAATCACTCGTGGGATCTTATTGTGCGCTAAAAGCCTCGAAAAGCGCGAGGCGAGGTCCTGGATGCCAAGGACGCGACAAGCCCTATTTCGAGGAGCCTCCGTGGATAAGCGTGACTGGGGGGTGGTTTTCGAATTTTGACATCTTCAAGAAAGGGTGGTCGCGGGGTATTTTTTTTTCGAATTTGGACATCTTCAAAGTGGAGGGCCAGCGGTCCAGGTCGCGGCGTCGGTCAAAGTTCCTTCGGACGTCCCCTGCGACCCCGTCCTCGTCTGGTCTAGAGGGGCGGACGGCGGTGGAGCAGGAGGGGTGGGTTAAGTCTGGCAGTGGTTCGGGGCGGAGCACAATAATTAGAGGACGTAATTAGTGCCAATTAACGGAGTAGCGAGGCGGTCCCCCTCGCCTCCTCGCTCCTTCCCACGCCGTTCAACCCTTTGGAAGGCCGCGTCATTATGCGAGACATCTCGCGGACGTAAAACCAAGGTGGTGTCCTGGTCGAGCTTCCTGGTGCAGCTGCAGTCTGGGGTCACTTTGATCCGCCCCTCGCGACGTCCCGGGCTAGAAACTACCTCCCGTAGAAGCTCCCACGAACGCGGACGTCGGCAAGGAACTCGGACCACGAGGGAAATCCATGGACCTCGTGGACCGCCGAAGGCCGGACCCGGGAAAATATTTCCGCCGAGGGTCCTAGGTGTCCGAGAACTCCGAGCCCGGGAAAAGGGAAAAGGACGAAGACCGCGCCCCGCGGGCGCGGGTCCGAGGCGGGCGAAACGCAGCGGAGCGTTCGCGCCGCGCGGACCGAGTCTCGACGTCTCTCGGCTGGTGTAATTGTAACGACGTCGTTAGGAGTGTTACCGCCTCGTCCGGGCCGCCCTTAAAACGGTGTTATTCGTCACAAAGACGACGGACCCGGGCGACTCGTTATCGTCGTTATCCGCTGACGGGAGAAAGAGAGGAGAGAGCCGCGCCTCGAGAGGAGGAAGGAAACGGCTCCTCTGGGACGACTGACCCGAAACCTGCGCGGCGCCCTTCCTTCGGTCCCATCGTCCGGCGAAAACGCCGGCTGTTCCGCGAGTCTCCGGGGTTTCCGCCGAACGGAAACGAGGACCCGCGGGGCAGATCCGAGGCGCCGATTACCGGCCGGACAAAGTTTCTCGGCGAGTGCCGATACCGTTAACGAGGGGCGCGGATCGGCGCGGAGAGCATTATCGCGGCGTCCACGGGCCTTCGTTATTAAACTATAAACCGGGCCGGATATTCGGCGTGCCTCGATAAATTATACCACTCGTGCGGAGATAGGATCTCCGAGTAGGCAGGATACGCCGTGGCGAAATAGTTTGCCGCATACCGGCCGGTCGGGCGGTGGAGGCGCCGTCCTAACCTCCCCGCGTCCTGGCCGGTCGGTCCTAACCTCTCCCCCGAGTCGCCGGCCGGGTCCTCGCGTTCGGGAACGCGATTCTCTCTCGCCCCTCTTCTCTCTATCTCTCTCCGACCCTCCCGATGGCCTCTAAATAGTTCCGATTTAGCGGCCCGACCGGCCTCGGCTAACCGATAACCGCGCGGGGTTATGCCACGCGGAATTCCCACTCGGGATGCCCTAACGGGGCCCGGAACCCTTCCGGTGCCTCTCGGTGATGGCCAACTTCCGATTTGCCGTTCCACCGCCACCGCGACCGGACGAAAATCGTCTACGAGGGGGCCAAGACGGTCGCGGGGGACCCGGGGGGTATTCCCTTAGGAAATCGTGGATTTTAATTTAATAATGCGGAAATCATGGATTCTAATATAACCGTGCGGAAATCATGGATTTTAATTTTTTATAGATTTCCAAGTGAATTCCCGCAAAGAACGGGAATCCTCGAAAGACGACTCGATGATTCGAGCGAGTCCGTCCGGGACCCTCGGGTGGCGGCGCTCCTAACGACGTCGTTACAATTACAAACCGAGTCGGGACGCTGCAGGGTTCGGCTTCGTTCGGTAACCCCGAGGCCGCGAAACTAACGCCTCGTTTCCGGGGCCAACTTCGAGCCGGAGTTTGGGGACCCGTTGAATACGCCGGGCATCGTTAATCGGCGACTCCGCTCGATCGCACTTACCAGGATTAAGGGAACGCTTGAATTTTCACCCGGCAAGCGCCCTCCGCTCCTTCAAAAAACCCCCTCCACCGGGACCCCCTTCCGAGGATCGATCCCGGGGGAACCGCTCCCAGGAGAAGCCGCTTTCTCTCGGCGTCGAGCCGACCCGTCCGCGAGGATAGATTTCTGCCCGAATTTTTATTAGGATTATTAGCGGTAATTAGAGTATGTTGTGGGTGGTCATGGTAGGTACTCGCCCTCCCTGGGCCGAAGCCTGGCACGGGAACTTAACTGGGAGCGGGTTAATTAGCCCGGCGCGTTTCGTACGCGGAATTTGAGTTACCACTCGTATTCCCGCATGACGATTAACCGTAATTAACCGTAATTAACGCGGGGAAGGGAATCGGTACGCCGATTTATGAAATGCTAATTCGGCCTTTAGAAAGTCGACTCCGCATGCGCGCGGATGATTTCTAATTATCTTCCGTTTTCCTAGCATAATAACACTTTCTTGGAGATATTTCCCGAATGCGACGTTATGGGGGAAATCCTTGAAATTGCTCGTTCTTTTGTTTTACTCTCCCGTTATCCGGGGAGATGTTCGATTTCCCTGCAATTTTCATTTCGGGGGAGAGGCGTACTTTCCGGGAATTTCGAGCGCGTCCCGGGAGATGGCGCCACCGTGCGGTTTGAACGGCTCGCGTTTTCCCGCGCCATTTATTGGCCCGTTTAGCGCTTATACGGAGTCGCGGTTAAATCGACGTTAATTTATCGCAAGGAACGAGAGTCCTCGGAGAATCCAAGGTGGTCGGAATTCACGCGAACGTTGTTATTATTCCGCAATAATGACGCACGGTCGGCCTAGGCGTTTTCGAGGCCTCCGCGTGATTCCGCGTGCTGCCGACGCGTAATTATGTGAACACGGCCTGGGGCCGTGTTTCGCGTAATTATATACATAATTCAACGTATTTCTACGTAATTATAATACATAATTCAGGGTATTCCGCGTAATTGTATATATAATTCTTCCAGGGCGACCGCGCGTGCTGCCGTGGTCGCCGATCCCAGGTTTCCACCTCGATTCTTCGACTCTTTGTCAAGGGTCTTTTCAAGCTCCTAGCCAGGGTATAAATTACAAAACGATATTAAGGGGGACTCCTCGCGATTGCGCCTCCACGTTTCCCCGTGGCCGCGGAACTTCCGCCAAGTGTCCGCATTTTCCAGGCTCACTTCCGCTCGCGAGTAGACGCACAATCCCGGCCCGGCGACAAGGGCGTCGTTTACCGACACCTTGGGAATAATAATTGCGGCAAGTTAAAAAGACCGACGGTGATTAAAACTGACTCATTCCCTGGCCTCTCTCCCCCTTTCCTTCTCTCCGGATTTTCTCATCCTTTTCGCCCCTTTTCTTCCACCTTTCCTGCGACCTCCGCCTTTATGCCCGCGTCTAGTTAGGCGCGGTACCTTTGTTCTCCGGAGACCAGATTCGATTATCACCCTCCGTTATTTCGCGTTTTCCTCCTATTTCCCCGGTTCGTTGTTGCCGCCGTTGTCTTATACTCGTTTCCTCCCTCTTAATCCGCTCATCGTCCGCATTTCGTTGTTTCCGATTCCACGGCCTTTGAGGTTTCTCTTTCATCGGTCCTCCTCTTCGTCGCCTTGGTGCATTTACGTGCGCATTATGTTCTTGCTCGTTCCTCGGGAAGGGTCCCTCGGGACCAAGGGGTGACTGCTTCGTTCCAGTTTCTCGGCGGCGGCAAAAGCGAAAGCGTCCGTCGCGATCCGCGTCACAATTTAGACGTCATTAAATAGAAACAGTGCACCGGAGTCGGCGGGGAGGAGAAAAAAAAACAAAAAATAGCCGCTCTTTAAATCCGGCCTCTAAGGGCGGGCAAGGAGGGCCGCCTTTGCGCCGTGACGCCCGTCGTTCCGCGCCTCCTAATGTGGGGCATCATTAATTTCGAGCCCGAGCACGTTGTCGCGAAAATCCCGAAAAATGTCCCACCCCTTTCCCACCCTCTCTTTCGACGCGATCCGGACGCTTTGGAGTCTCCTTCTTCCCTTACGCCGTTCCAGGGATTTTCCGGGCCCTCTTTTCTATGTCGCGTCACAACTTCCGATATATCGCGGCGATCCCCGTTTCTGCGATTTTTCGTACCCTTTTTTTTAACCTAAAATCACCCCAAACTAGGATTTTCCCAAACGGTGGAACATGTCGCGTCACAATTTCTGATATACCGTGGCGATCCTCGTTTCGGAGGACAAGATGAACGGAAAGGAGGGAAGGTCTCTGCCCACGATGGACGAGTATTCCTCCATGAAGGACAATCGAGACCTCGTCCATTTAATGGGGATCGTTTGCAACTGTTTAATTCGACCTCCCGGTCTACCCGTTTCTCTCCGTCTCCGTACCGGATTCATTTGCCGGCTTCTCTCCTCTTTCTCCTCCCTTCCCTCTCTCTCTCTCTCGCCCCGCGATGGCAGCGCTAACAAGTACAACTCATTATAAGTTGACATGACTGCCGACTGTCCCCAATTAAGTAGGATCGGGAGATATTATCCCGACATTATTGAGCTCGCCCTCTCCGGTGCGAGACCCGGAGACGCCATATTGTTCGCGAAAGCGCCTCGCGTATTTCCATTTTTGGCTGCGCTCGATTTCCCGGGAAAAAAAAAAACACGAAAAAAGAAAAGTGCAAAAACTCCACGAGGGTAAAAGAAACGCGCGGTCGCGAAGTTCTGCCATCTTGGAAGCGTCTTTCGTTTTTCCGATGATTTTTCCGAGATTTAAGATATTTCGACTTTATATCCGAGAGGGTCCAACGAGTCCTCCTTCGCCTCCTCGACTCCGTAGTTAACTTTCTGATATCGCAGAAATTCAAGATACCTCGGTCGACCTAATTAAGTCCGCGTTCGGTGGTCTTCCGTCGCGCGGCATTCCGCGAGGATCCGTAGCGCGACGTAAAACGTCGGCCCGGCATTCCGGGTTAATTAATTTTCGAAACTGTCCGACACGGTTCGCCGTCGAGACGGCGTCGCGGCGTGACATTCGGCTCGGAGGTCCGGAAATAAATCAAAATTAAAGGTCCGCCAGCGGAAGCGATGCCGCGGTCTCGCGGGCGACTCTATCCCTGTCCTCGTTTAGAAGGAAATAATTCCTAAAAAAAAATGAAAAATAGAAAAATTCCTCCAAAAATAGGCCCTAAGTGTAGTCCTCGCGTCATACGCGACATTTCCATACGGTCGACGATAACGTCCCGGATCTATCATCCCGCTCCCTTGTCCCGCGGATCGATGTCCGATCGGCATGTCCGGCGCTTAATTCGAAATTCAATTAGGCGGGTACTTTTGCGCGGATATGTGCCCGCGCGCGTCGAGGGAATATCCCCAATTGGGGGATGTCCTGAAACCGGGAGACCCGGCCTGGAAGAGTGCTTGGCAACGCGTCAAAGGCTAAACGTCCCTGGCCCTTTCATCCCGAGGGACCCGAGGTTAGAGAGGACTCCTAGGACCCGATTCTCCATTTCATACGATCAACATTCGCATTCGGAATTGCGAATCTATTCGTACGCGATAAAAATTAGCATAAATGTGAAAATAGGTATCCTGGCTGGGGAGGTTCGAAATCGGTCGATTTTTTGCCATTGGACCCAATCGGTCGGTCTATTTTTCGGATAGGGAAGGTGTATGGAATTTTCCGTATTTTTTCGGAATTTTGGATTTTGGAGGAGACTACCTAATGTCACCTAGGGTTACGTAGGGTCAACCGCGACGGCGATCGCGTCCAGGAGAGAGAGAGGACCGATCCGCGCCGGGCAAGGCGGCCGTTTGCTTTCGGAGGTCCGTTTTTGAAACGTACCTACCCCCTCGATGCATAATTAAGGACGGACCACCCCTTTAATCCCGCCGTCGTGTTTGGGTTTTCTCGCAAAGGGTCCGTCGGCAGGAGACCGCCGCCGGTTACGGGAGACCTTTGACCGGCCGATGCGGCCGATCCGCCGCGGGATTGTCTCTCCTCGTTCCACGCTTTTACCGACGGACTCGAATCGCCCCCAATCGACACGATTCGGGTGGATGGCTCGCCTTCGATCCGGAGGACCGCCTCGTGGGACGAATGGATGCAAATTCGGGCCGGGTCTCCCGCGGCGGTAATTCCGCCATTCCCCAGAAATGCGGAATTCCGCGTCTCGCTTAGCGACGAGGAAACGCGAGAGGGAGACTAAGAACGAGCCGATCGCACCGTCGATCTCCCGAAATTTCGATTCGCCTCTCCGAGGACGCTATCCGATGGCTCGTCCGTTCGTCTCCCGCCCGAGGATCCAGGATCCCGAATTTCCGATCCTCCTTTCCCCCGGGAGCGCCACTTCGGGCCAAGAAGAGAGCGCCGGGACGGTTCCGGGGTGCATTCATAGTTTTATCCCGGCTCGTTTCCATTATGCTCCCCTCGCGGCGGCCCTCCGCCCATCCGGCCGAGGTTTAATGATATTAATTAAAACGCGTATCAATAATTGAATCTAAATTGAATTACACTTTAATCTGTCCGAAGCATCTTTTTATCCCCGCGACTCTATTACCCGGCTCGTGCCGGGATCGCAGCTTCGATGCTAAAGTAACGCGGCCTGACCTCGACGGTTCCTGCCCCCGATGCAGCTCCGGGTCTTTCGAATTAATTCCCGCTTCCATACTCCCCGAGGATAATTAAATTCCGTTCTCGGGGATTTTTTTCGAAAACCCCCACCGGGGCAAATCCCGAAATCGAAGGCCCCATCGGCACTTTTCAAGGCGTAAAGTCTTATCCCCGAAGACCGGGGACCACCGACAAACCGCGAAACGAGTCGCGGATGTGACGTCGCCGAGGTCCCTGCCGAGTCCTGCGGGACCCCCGAATATGTATAACCAGGACTGCGAGAGCTCGATGCGGCAGGAGCCGCGAGGACTAATGAAATATGGGAAAGCTTTTAGCTTTTAGCGAATGTCTGGATCTGGGCGCCCCGTTGCGATGCGCGCGCGTCCTGCAGGCGCGTGCTGCGGCTCCCGGGATACGCGGACCGGCTTAATTGATGCATCGCGTCGCTAATCATGATAAACAATAAATAGATTTGCAGCAGAAAAGCCGGGAGGCGACAGAGACGCGGAGAGGGAGTGCTGCCGGGTAACCAACCCCTCCCGACGGGGTAACTTCGCCCCCTGAAAACCAAAGAGGATCCTTCCTTGGCTTTGGTTCACGCTCTTTAATTAATAATCAATTATCATTCTTCTTTTTTTTTTACCGATTTCAAACCGACTCGGGGGGTGCTTATCGATACCACCCCCGGTGTCGATATTCCGATGCGATGGGTTTGGTAAGGTGGCACCCCATCTCTCGGTACTAAAATCTCCAGTGATCGATGCCAACGCGTCCGTTAGGTTCCCTTGTGCCCTTCAGGGCCAAGATTTAGGGTGAAATATGTGCGTTTCGGGGAGGAAGTCCGAGAAACTCCGGGGAGGTTCGCTACTTTAAGTTCAATCGAGCCTGAACCGTCTTCTTAGCCGAAAGCCTGGGAGTACTTTGATGGGTGTGCTCGGCTGATGGCACGACTTAAGTATTCCTAAGTAAACCTTTCGCCCCCTCCCCCGTTTGCCCCCACCCCCCAAACGCATCCCTTCTCTCACTTTACCTCGACGTCAAGTGCATTACCGTGTTCGAAACTTGTTGTCCTACGGCCTGAACTCGCCTCTGCACGGAATACACCTAAGCAACCCCATCGGCTGGATTCACCGACTCGACTACCCCACCTGCAGGGATTTCACCCTTACGACCCTAACTATCGTTTCGATAGATAATGAATAACCACGGTTTTAATAAGCATTAGGAAAAAAATTATATCTCGATTTTCTTGCCTAGAAAAGATATTGAATTTTAGGAGGCCGCAAGTCTCTCGTTCAATTCATCGATAAGAATACTTGTTTTTTTTTTTTTCAAGATACGTAAAGCTCGAAATAACGACCCTCGGGTCTTGTAGGAGATTTTTTTTTTTTCGCGAATTGTTCCGCTCACGCGGCATTTTATTTAGGATTTTACTGCCGAAAATAAGGGGTGAAAAAGGGGGAAAAAAAGCGGAATGTCCGTATTCCTAGCCGACGAAGGAGTTACGACCGCATTCGTACACGAGGGTGGATTCGCAGGACTGTAAGGGGTGAACGTCGCAACAATATATTCGACCGCAGAATTCTGCGGACCTTTAATTCTGCCTGTCGTTTTTTACACACGTAGAAAAGTGCATGACACTTATTGCCGGAATTCTGGAGGGGTGGGCGATTGAAAAATTCTCCTTATCGCACCGCAGAACGAGTCATACACCTCTCTTCTTTCGTAGGAAAAAAAAAAGAAGCATCATTTAAATGATAAGATTTTCTACATTTCTCTAATTAACGTTCGATAAAAAAAAAAAAGGAATACGGTCGTGGTAAATTAAATTCCTGTAATTTGATTTCGGTTTTCATCCAAGACGAGCTGCATTTTCCAATCTCGCAGGAATTTTCAGTTTCACGTTGATTTCCCCCAAATGAAAAGGGATTAGTTAGAAAGCCAATCCACTGGGGGGTAGTTTCGGTGGAACCATTCGCTATGAAAAAAAAAAAAGAATACGCGAAAAACGAAACGCACTCGCGCGTCATATGCAATTATTTCAATTTCAATTCCGAGTTCCATTCTGATTTTTCCGAACGTGGAGAAAGGAAGAAAAAAAAAATTGTCAAGGGGGATGGAAAGGAATTTCCACGGTGTTTGCTTAACGACGAAGGAGTTACGAGGGTGTGCGTGCGCGGGGGGTAGTTCTCGTTGCGAGCAAGGGGTAAAGTGTTCCGCAATAATACATTCGACCGCAGAATCCTGCCTACTTTTAATTCCGCGTGCCGTTTTTTAAGCGGAATAAATTCGGGGAGGTGCCGCGAAAACGCAAGGGGGTAACCCGAGGACGAGGGCACGTTATTAGATTTATATCAGCGCACCCGAGACTTTTTTCGAGTTGCCCCAACCTCAAAAGAATTTAATGAAAATACCGTTCGGGGGTGGCACGTATTTCCTCCCTTCCCGCTATTATACCCCTTACGGCGCATAATGGGGGTGGAAAGGAAATTGTCCGCCGTTACTAATCGATTTTAACCCTTTATCCACGATTTCGACGTACCTTTCCGAAAGCGTTAAAAAATCCTAGATATGTTTAAACCGTGAATGGGTTTCGTTCCTTCCCTGTATCTGTCCGAAAAAGGGGTAGTTTGAGCATCTGCAGGAACAACCCTATTAGGGAGTCCTTCGGTCCAGATTCTCCCATAACGCGAAGACTCTTTCAGATCGCGGTCTTGATTCGTGGGGGGTGGTGACCCCCGCGGATCTGTTATTCCTCGTTAGGGGATGGTGGTACCCCCCCGCTCGGGGGCGGCGTTTGTTCTCTGATTCGTGTGTGAGTCCCTAGTTAAGAGTTGCAAGTCGGGCCGAGGTAAGGAATGGACGGATGGTGGTTGTGGGGGCCAATTAGGGGTTGCTAACCCCTCGACACCCCCGGAGCAAGCCCCCGCCCCCCGTGACCCCCGGACCCGCAGTGTAGATTGGATTGGTTTAGATTGGAAAGCAAAGGCGTAGCCTTCGGAGGGTCCCGAGGTAGATCAAAGGGGTGCGCACCCCCGACGAAATTTTTTACGAAGACGGACGAAAAGACTCCTCCGATGACAAAGGGATTTTTATCGTTAATTCAATTTCTCCTCGATCGTTGGCAGGTCCGAGTGCAAATTATTCGGCGATAAAGTTCCGGATATAATTAGGGGGTATACTACCCCCGGCGGGTGTATTTTCGTTAGGCGTTTCCGCTTCCACTTTCACCTTAGTCTTTTTTTTCTTTTTTTTGGTCAAGTCCAACCACGCAACCCTTTGAGGTCGCGCTTATTTCGCTAACGACCCCTTTGACGGGTCCTCCAGGGGACGAAGGACGCAAAAAGAGGACGATTAGTTAACCCCTTAAGGGCGAGGGCTCCCTTCGGAATTTTTCAAGCTTCGATTTCGCCCGAAACTTCTGATTTAAAAGTCCCGTGGGATTCCGGATCGAATTTTTCGGGTGTCCTCCGGGGGTGCAAGACGTCGCGGCTCCCTTGGAGAGGGCGAATACGCCTATGCAACCCCCATCGGGCGGGCGGCTCGTTAGTGACGGATTAGTGATGTACGTGTGCCTCCACCCCCGCGAGCCCACCCCCGGCCACGATTCACCCTCTGTATACTCAGACCCCTGATCCCAACCCCAACCTGCCCGCTGCCGCCACACGTCGCGAGATAGAGGGAAGAAAGTGCAAGAATTTAGTTCGGCCATGAACTGCATCCTGCCGGCGTTCTGCCATACCGACCGAGCTAGTCCAGAGATTTCGGCTGGCCGGAAAACGGAAACGTCGCGACCCCGGCGCCATTCCCATTAAAGGGCATTAAAAGGCATCGAAGTACTTCGATCCAATATAGGTGTTCTATTTCTTAAAATCCGCTCGTCTAGGATTTACTCGTCGATTTTCGGGAATTTCTCGAACAAACGTGCGGAGGCTCGGCGATGTCACGGGACGCGTTAACGCGATACCGACCACCCCCCGGCCACCCTCGTACGTTTCGCTCTCCAGGGGTTAGTCCACCCTCTAACGATCGATTCCCACCAATTATTAGTTGCCTAACTGGTCCCGATTGGAAGAATAGGTTTGATAGAATTGCGGCTCTATGGGAAATTAACCCCTGCTCCTGCCTCCCTCTCGGCGACGCGATTCGAGCCCGATCCTCGTCACGTTCCCCGCAGTCGGGACATTTTTGTTCCATCCTACCGTTTTTACGCTTTTTGTCCCACGGAGACCCGACGGTACACAGAGGGACAATGAGTCCCCCGCGATATGGCTCCATGCCACGATCGGCATGCCCCAAAGTAAAGCTCCGCCGATCGGCTTCGAAAACGCGAACGATACTTCGGACCTCGACAAAACTGGTGCCGTCGCTTCCGGGGTGAGGCTACGATTTCGCTTTAGGGTGCGACCTTATCGGATCTCCCAATCACTTGGGAAAAATTAGGTACAACCAGGTTCCGGGAGCTCCTTATTCCGGGTCGACTCCCCGAAACAAAATGGACCCTCGCGAATCGAAGCTACCCCCAAGGGGGTGCGGTGGGTGGGAGCTCGTTGACTGGGGAAAGGGGGATAAGGGTGATAAGGGGTGAAAGGGGGTGGCAGGGCTTTGCTCACACGGGCCCTAATGAGGACTCACTCTCCCCCCGAGGGCTACCGATAACGAACCCCCTCCCACCCTTGCTCCACCCTCTTTCCACCCCCTCGCACCAATCGCACGCAAATTATTACCGTCGACCATCACCCTTCCACCTTCCTCGTTTTATGTACATAATACATATGCGGTATGCGTGTTCATGGCGTTTAGCCGTATTGGTGAGGGACGGTTCCGTAATGCCCTCGTACACCCTAAAGCGAAGTTTTCGGGTCATCAGGGGGAACGGAGACTTCCCCCATTTTTACATCCTATTTTTTGTTTAACCTCCCGTTTTAATTTTTTTTTTTTCTTAATTTCTGGAGTACATAAATAGCATTCGGAGCAAACTGGTGGAGGTGAATGTCGTCAGAGCTCGGCGTTAAGGTCGTTTGCACGTGTACTGGGATAACCAGAGTGGCATCGGCTGTTCTGCCAGAAATAATATAAATTGTCCTTTATTTACATTATTACCGTCGACTCGAAAATCGGTTTTGCCGATCGGGGGCAAACGGCCGAAAGGTGACGGGGTGGAGTGCCGGCGACGACCGCTTCCTCTTCGCAGGGGGGCAAGGGAAGTCGAGCCCATTCGGGGGATCCTCCGGGGCGGTTCATAGGGTGACATTCACGTTTCTCCCGGTTGTACAAGATTTTCGTCTAAATACGACCCGGCTGGATCGGAAGGCGTGCCCATTAACAGTTCGCGTTCTTCTTGCGCGGCGACGCGCGCGACCCTGCAATGAGTGAAATTTATTTAATGAAAATTTCTAAAGGATTGTGCATTTTCCCTTTCATCCGTAGGCACGCGGCGGGGGGAGTCCTACGAGTTCAGCAAAGCCGTAACCATTAATGCCGAGCGGTGTACGCGCCTCCGCATTATCACGATAATGACCGCACTATTATTCCCCGCGAAACGGGCGTCGTGTCGGCGACGCTCTTTAAATTGGGACTTCGTAACGAGCGCACCTCGCCGACAAATGGCGTTCGTAGGTGACTCGCGGGTCGTAGGTACATAGGTGATCTCGCCTACCCATCCGACGAGGGGGTGAACTCGCGATTCCCTGATCTCGCATCTCTTCCGGGTCCTGCCCCAATGCCTACGAAGATACGCGTGACCAGCAGCATTCGTCGTTATCAGGGGAAGTCTGGAACAGGACCTGCAAACGGAGACAAACGGATTAACTGAACATCTTTTACAAATCGATTTACAAAGCGTTGCACCATCCGAATCTACTCGTATGGGAATTTTTTCGCATGCGAGTATATTCACGAAAAAAAAATATTGCATCGTTGCGTAGTCGATTTCGCGTCTGAACGTTGATGCGGATTTTTTTTTTCTTTTCGCACGCGGATAGAATCGCATAAATGATTTTGCATCGTCGCGAAGTCGCGACTATTCGTATGGGGGAAAACGTCCGGATGAGCTCGAGAATCGGGTCCCGTGCAGGAACCAGGACGCGTGTGCTTTTGGCACGCGTTTCGAGGGTTTCGAGTCGACGTTTGTCGCGCGTTCCTCCATCCGGTGCTCGAAAGGTTTTTAATGACTACTTTCGGACGGATTCTTCAGAAATGACCCTCCGGAGGGGTGGCTTCCCCCGAAAGGGGGCCCTCGAAGAATTAGCATGTGGGTAACAAGGGGCGACGAGATCCAAGGCCGAGGTGGGGTCCCGCGAGGCCGGGGAGGAACCAAGGGGTTGTAGCCAGAGGGCCGTATAATCACCCCCTTTCATCCCCCTCCCGGCCACGTACACCCTCGCTTCCAATTAGAAGTCTCGTGTGCCTCTCCGTCTCTCCTCTCCCGGTTCCGGTCCTGTTCCCGGAATCTCGGGAATTCCTTCAGGAACAACATCCCTCCCCGAGATCCCGGAGTCCGCTTCGAAACCGAGCCGCGCACCCTAAACGTCCATGCCCGGTAAATGCGGATTCGTTTCCGCTGCATATCCCCTCATTGACGTCATCTCCGGATGAACGATCGATAAAAGTTTCGTTATCCCGGAGACGGATCTCCGGGAGGCCTCGAAGGTGTCCGTCGAGGCACTTCCCACACGTGGGACGTGATTCCCGTGTCTCACGATTTCCGCATTAGTCCTTAATACGTTTTCGAGAAGCGCCCGGACGATACGATCGGGGACGAAACCCTGGTCACGCGCCATCTTGGTCGATAACTACCTCCTCGAGAAAATCCTCGACGTCTCCGGTCTCCTCGAGTCGGAGGTGGATTCGAGATTTGATAAACGCCTTCCGGATCTCTCCTCCGGGTGGGGAATAGAAAAGGAGTCCCCGAATCGGCGAGGGGAGCCCTTCCTCGAGATCGAGCCACCTCGTCGGCAAAGCACCGAGGAGGCGGCGTCGTCTCGCTCGCTCCTGGGGTCCCCGTCGTCGGAGTCTCTCTCGCGCCCTCGGCGGTCGCAGGGACAAACACTCGTCCGCCGTCGGGATAATTACTGTCTGGCTAACGAACTGACATAATGTAATAATATGTCCCTTTATGCGTTCTCCCGTTCCCGGGGCTCCTTGCTCGGTCCAGGGTGCCTTCGGGCCGGCCTCCCCGGGCGCCGCGGCGGCTTCGCAGAGGGCCACGCGATTTAATGAACATTACGCTTGTTAGCCTACTGTATTACCGGCCGAGCGGGCGGGGGCGCTCGCGCGAGGGCGAGGACCGGAGGGGGCGGGATGAAAGCGCCTTTGTGGGTGAGAATGCTTTTAATTTGTCCGCTGTTAGCGCGGATTAGAGGGCCCGCGCCAGCGCCATCCAGCGGAGCTCCGACGGACTCGTGTCTCTCGCCCCCGCTGCGCGCGCCGCTCGCCGTCTCTCTCGCCCCCGCGCGCGCGCCCTCTCGCCCTCTCGCTTCGACGTCGACTCGCCCTCGTCGCCGATGCGATTCCGGAATCGAGATTCCAAAGAAAATTCGCCAGCAATTAGGCGCCCCGGTCGTTAGCGAGCGATTTCCCCGGAACGCCGTGCCACGCCGGGGAGGCCGGGAATATAAATTCGGAATCAAAGGGAACCCCCGAGCGGGACGATAAGCACTTCCGCCGATTGTCGGCGCGAGCTTCGCCGCGAGGCCGCCAGGGCCGCCCCGACGCGGGCGCCCTCTCGTTACCGGGACTACTCCAACCCACGGGGTTAACGAGAACTTCCGGGACCGGTGTAAAGAAATCTTCGGATTTCGAGGAGGGCCGCGACGTTTTCTCCGCAGCCAAGACTCCCGAGGGGGCTTCCCCGGTTATTGCCGGGTTACGAGAAACCACCGCGGGTTCGAGCCGAGGATTTGCAAGGGCGCCATTTCGCGGGGAGCTTTTATTTAACCTCGCAGGGAGGTCGTTGAAGGGAACCGTCGAAAAGAATGCCGGACAGCGCGTTAACGCTCGTCTTAATTTACGTTTATTGGAGATAAGTGGAGAAGGACTCGAACCGTTAAGCCAGAATAATCTGACGTAAATTCGCCCTAATTTATTACCGATGTAAACTCGGGAGCTGGGCCGAAGAGACCCTCGGGGAAAAAGAAGGAAAATCTGGGGACGTCCAGTCCGACGGCGGAGCGTCATGGAGCCACTGGGCGTAAAAGCCCGTTTAAAAAAGAGAAAGAAAGTAATATCCTGGAAGCATCGGAGCAAGAGTCGCAGGGTATCCAACTACCGACGGGAATATCCGGACGGAGCCCTCTCCGTGTCCATACGGGACATCCCGTTGTCCTGCTTGCGCCTTTGGCTGTACCTTGTCCGGACCGGTGGTCCATTCCCCTAGGATAACGATGCCCGGTACCGACGCGCGGCGTCCTGTTATTCCTCGAGGGTATTTTTCAAACACGTCCCGTCGTCATAATTCGCCTGCATGGCTGAGTCGCATAACTGATATGCGAGCTGCGGCGTCCTTCCGAAGGTGCTTCCTCGCGGAAAACTCGACGCCGTCCCGGTGGGGAGGGAACCTTCGGGATCGACGATCGAGCGGCTTCCGATCGTTCAAATTAATCCTTTGGATCCAGCCACGGCTATGGGCGAGTTCATTAAGCCGCGTTTAGATCGGTCAACATTTGCTGACCGTTCGAACGTTGATTGATGTAAACACCTGGATTACTCGCTAACGCCCATCGCGCGGCCATGATTGCACCCATGGATCTCAAGATTTTCTTACGTTCGAGCAGAGCTCGAAAAGGGATCGTTTTTAGTCATTTATAAATCGGATCGATCGAAAGGAGTACGAATTAATCGCCCACGTGGATGATTTTTCGATTCGAGGGCGTCAACCCGACTTATTAATTTAACAAGTTCAGTATTAGCATTTAATAAGGGGTTTCGGAAAATGATCCACGGAGGACTCGATTGGGATTATTCGAGCAAGTATTCTTGAAATATGGAAACGGTCTGCAGGGTCCGGAGTCCTCTCGCCAATTTAAGGAGCACTCGCTCCAGTGAACCGGTCGCCCACGTACGCATGTTACGCATACGTGCAGTCACATGGCGGACGTATCGCGTACTTCGCGTTTACATTTATGTGCGACGAATGGGATACGTAGCTCGTAGTTGGTCACCGAGGGTCCAAAGGACCCTCCCAGCCAATTGACCGTGCATTCCTGAGCAGGGTCCATGCCAGGACGTCCTGGGAACTTTTTCAAAACTGCATCGACCGAAGGCAAACTACTCCGTCGGGATCATTACTGAGTTTCGATCGTCGCAAACGGGAGGGAGACACAATAATTGCGTGAAAAAAAAAAATCCGCCACCATAGTCGGAGTCCCCCGATGTCACTTTTTAATCCGTGAGAATTTCCCTCCGTTCGGTCTGGCTCGCGTTAAATAATATTACCGCGTCGAATCGTTAATAACGACGGTGGAGGTGGCGAAGGTGGCGCGGCCGAAGGGAAGAGCGAAATGGAGCAGGGACACGAAAGCGACCGGCTGCCATTATGCGCACGCCACTCGGCAATGGGAAAAACATTAGGAGCGTGAAAAATAAATCCTAACGTCGAATCGCCAGAGGCAAAGATTACCGCGGAGAGATATCGAACTCGAATCAAGGGGTCGAGCGAAAGTGGCGGCGAAACTTGGACGCGAAAGTGCCGGCGAAGCTTGGACGCGAACGGTCAGTTGTACTCACGAAGGGGTATATTCACGTATTTACGCGTTTATATATATTTATATACGTACATACATTTAACGAGAAACGTTCGACCGGTCGGGAAGGGCAAAACTGAATTTTAAGTGGAACCTGCGAAGTGTGGCGCAGGAGGTGGAGGCGAGGGTGGAGGGACGATCTGCCGTGCAACACGTAAGCGTGGGAAACAACCAAGTGTTCGTGCATTACCGGAGATCCGTCCAACCGAGGATAATGATACAGTGCTTTGCTTTACGCCGGGGGACCTTTTTCCCTCGCGGACAAATTGCACCTATCGATCGCCGGCAATCGTCTTTTAATTTCCCTCCACCCTAGGAGGTTCTTTCCGCCCCGGCGCGGTCAGCCTGGCGAAGGAACGCTCCCCGGTAAACCCTATCCATTTGGGCGGAAGAGTTCTATTTTCCCCCCGAAGGGCCGAGGAGGTCCCCGAAGGTATCTCGAGTCTCTCGGGCGGACACTTCGATCGGTATCGCCGTTAAGAGTGGATCAAGATGGACGGGCACCGCCGAGTTACGGTAATAGTAGTAAAATATTTGCTCGGAGGACGAGCATCCCCTGGAACGAGACTAAACGCCGAGGGTGGGCTCGGGCCGAAGTGGTTAGGAGGATGCAGAGAAGGTGGAAGATAGAAGGTAGAAGGTAGAAGGTGGTCCCGCTGAGGCCTGTTACACGGTCAGCTAACAACCCCTTAGCTGCAACCCCGGGGGATGCCAAACGAGTGGATAGCTCTGCGCCTCCCGTAACGACTGTTTGATCATTCCCATATCAGGACCCGGCCACGTGGACCTCGGTTTTTCACGAATTTATGCCCATGCGGGGAAAAACGTTCCTTGCCTCGCCGATGGTGCCCCATAAAAGTCGACACGATACGCGACGCCTCCTTCGAATTTCTTCACCGACGCGTCGTTGCGCTTCATCTCAACCGTGATGACACAACGGGGTCGAAAAAAAAAAAAATTCTACAACGACATTCGGCATTACTCCTGGTTTCGAGGACCTCGTCCTTAGCCTTCGATCCCGACATCGGATTTCGAGTTACCGGGGGAATTTCGGCAGGATTTCGTAGGAAAAATTCCGAATCAGCGTGCGTGCTTCCGCAGGGGGGGAGAGCGGGGGCTAGATCGCGGTATCGAACGGGAGAGGGAGAGGAAGGTAGCGTCTCCCCGTGGGAGGGAGCGAGAGGACCGATGCCGGTTCGTTATCTCCTTCCCAGGGGCGTATACGCTGCTAACTG
The DNA here is from genome assembly GCF_000612105.2 of Orussus abietinus. Taxonomy (NCBI): domain Eukaryota; kingdom Metazoa; phylum Arthropoda; class Insecta; order Hymenoptera; family Orussidae; genus Orussus; species Orussus abietinus. The sequence continues at coordinate 1,193,139 of NW_019394714.1, forward strand.
GTTATATTTGCGTAGACGTAATGGGGCAAGTTGGAAGGCGGGGGTGGCGGGTGCAGCGGCGCAGGGAAGAAGGGACCGAGGGGCAGGGTGGCGAAGATACGGGGGTAGAAAATTAGTTCAATAAAGGAACACCCACGCCCTCTGCGGCCTCCCGCGCCCCCTCCCCAGGCCGTAACGATACGCGCGAGTATCGTCACGGTCCCCCCCCCACCCCCACCCTTGCCCCCCCTCCCTCTTGGTTTCTTCTCACCGCACGCGTATCCCCGGCGCACTCGCGACTCGCCCGCGGGACGCGACGCGTCGCGAGACCTAACCTCCCTCCGCGACTCTTCCAAATCATTTCCATATGGATATTTGCGTGGACACGCGCTGCCAATCTCGCGGGAAATCCCGGTAATGATCTCGGGATCCGACCGGGGTCCCGGTTACACGGTAGGTCCTTGTATTTTCACATGAAAGAGCGCATAGCCGATTGTAGAGGGTGTTCGACGCAATTGCCGCCACGGTGGGATGGCGCGATCGAACCGTGGGGAGGAGACGTCTCGGATACCAGGTTTGGATCTCGCTTTCGTACAAATCGCTGATCCGGGATTTTTAATTTTAGGGGGATACTTTTTTGGCCCAACTTTGTATTTCGAGCATATCCCGCCCCGTAATAGATGCTCCGGAATGCGGACCGATGACCGCTGAGATGCGGCGAGGATCGCCGAAGACATTCCTTAGGATATATATTTGAGGGTTAGGTCGTACGGGAGCGCTTCGGATGTTGAGTGATCGGATTCTCGACTTCCACGCTTCACCGGGCTCGTTGTACGGATTAATTGCCTCGGACATAGTCCGAGTTATTCGGGGATGTCATCCCCTTTTCTCGTTTAGTTTAAATATATTTCCGTGCTACCTGCGGTTTTTCTTTTCTACCCCCTCCCGTGAGATTTTACTTTTATGCCTAAGTGCAGGACTTAAATCCGTCGGAACGAGCGGATCTTCCCATCGGTGCGGATCGTTTTGCGCACCCCCTCGAGAAGTTTGACGGTTGTTAGAGTCGTGACATGTGTCAGTGTTAATTGACAGGAACGGGGGAACCGTGGGGGGGCGATTGCGATTGCGGGAAAGGAGCTCCGGAGGGTCTGGAGCCAATCAAGGTCCATTACTACGATGAATACACTTACCGAATTACGAGCCCGATGCTTTTCTACTTTCCGCATTACCCAATCTCGTTGGGGTCGTAACGCTGACGTTCGTTTATGCCATCGCGACTTTCCGGACCGGTCCGAAGATCCGATGTTGGCTTCACCTTGTTTGAAGCCTCTGCACCCCCCACTTCCGGGCCGTTAATTAATTCCAGCTATTTGCGTTACTGATTTAAGCATAACATTTAGCCGTTGATTTTTCGGCAACCCTCCCGCAACCCGGCCTCCTCGTCCCGGGAACGGGTTAACCGGGAGATCGGGGAAACCTCGGCTCCATTCAAGTTTCCACCATGGCGAGTTAACGTTTCCATGACGGTACTGCATTATTACGCGCGGTGCCCTACGGTTCCTACAAGCCAACTAACTAACTGGCCTTCTCGTCGCCTTTGTACGCCCCCGTGTACGTCGAACGTACAATACACATCGAGGTGGCTTTTAACCACCGCCCCATCCACCGGGCGATCGGGTAGGCCATTTATTAATTGAAAAATTAATAACGACGACGGCGTTTTAGCTATTTTGGCCATTGCTCTAAGAGTTGGAGAAACTAGCCGAGATTCGATCCACCATTGGTCCATGTTCCGAGGCGAAGTTAATCGGGGACCTCGACCTTCCTCGGAGCCGGCACGTTCTCTGCGAATGGAGCCGGTCACCCGCGATCAGGTTCCAGGTCGGTCACGAAAGAATCTAGTTCGTTAGCGGGAAGACGGGGACGACCCCCCGGCATGTTTTACCGAGCCGCGCGAGAGAGCAGCCCCTTAGGCGCAACCCACCCTTCCGCGAATTAAGTCCCATTAAGCGGCCGTTCTTTGCGGGGCCCGCCGCAAGAAGGGCCCCGTTCCGTTTTGGCCGGGGCCCCCTTTAGACCGGACGACCCGACCACCTTCCAAATCGGGCTTCCGATTTCCGCAAAAACCCCGACTAATCGCTCCGCCCTCCGCCGTTTACGGAGAGGAAGGCGCGGATACATCGCGTATGCGCGACGCGACACCGAACCGACTCGGCGACCACCTTGATCGCTTTATCGCCACGCATGGTAATCGGTACCAATGCCTCGGTACAGATCACGGTCATACGCCAATTTCCCTCCGGAAGAATAAACGGGGGTCCTCCGCGCTTCGCTTTTACAACCCCGTGCAGTCTCGCCACATCCGTGGGAACTATCGACCCAACGAGTGTCCATCGATTAACGAGCGGGTCGATAATCAATGTTTTCTCCAAAAGAAGGACGCGACATGTCGGAAAGGTATCGATTTACCACTCTCGGGTAATTGCCTAACGTTTCTTTTCCCCCTGGGTTCCGGCGATCTCCTTTAGAGTCGTCGTTCTCCTTTATTGCACTTCTCGCGGAGTGCGTACTCCCTATGCGACGAGTATCCGATTTTTTTTCTTTTTTTTATCTGGACACGCGTCGAAGTGAAATCGGCGAGCCGTTCCTTCGGCGTGTAGGAACTCGAAGACGGGATAACCCCTGAACGCGCATTAGAAAGCGAACGTGGTAAAAGCAAGGCGCCGAAGATGAGAGGAAAGTTGATATCAGCGCGAGCTGCGATTTATGAACGGTGAAAGATCATTGAGAATCCGCATTTAAGGGTTTTTCATTGACGTTGAGGGAAAGTTGCCGTGGAATTTCCACATTTTTTTTTTTTAGAAGTCGATGATACGCGTTTCATCGGTATCGTTGCCGGGGGTCCGTTTTTTACCCCCGTCGAGGGGTTGCGGTAAATGTCTGCTAACGTGCAGATATTACGAGGCGTTATCGCGTTCCGCTGTCGAATTATGAATATCAAGAGGCGTTCGGTTGGTAGAAGTGACGGCGGAGAATTTCTGAAGCGTCTCTCGAAAATTGAATCTAAATCCTCCCGATATTGACGGATTCGACTGTCGATATGTCGTTACGACTAGATTCATTCTCACGCGTATTGCACGCGTCCCTTCGATGTCGCGAGCAATTATTTCCCGGCGAGACACGCGCGGTAAGGACACGCGAATCGCGCAATTGACGGAATTACCGACGAAACGACAATTAGTCGAAAATAACCGGGGCTTAATTCCTCGTGAATCATGTAGCACCATGTACGCGAAAAATTCAGACTTAACAGGTGAAAATGAGAAAAATGATAGAAGTCATACTTGCGATCGTGGGATGTGTACCGTTTAAAAATATGTCGACGTCGTTCATGCTACACGAAGCGACCATTGTGACCTGTGCGGAATTGGCTGAAAATATTCAGATGCGGCCATTTCGCCGCTAATCAAGCGACTCGTAGATTTATGCCGTAGAAAGTTTGCGGTCCAAAGAGTATAGGCACGAGCACTAAAGATTCGGAGCGAGAAGTTCACGGTGTAAGTGGTACAGAGGAAACGGCTGTTACTCAATCCGTTTTGCCACTTCTGCGACGAAGTGACATTGACACGGATCGGTCTTGGAAACGGGGTTTATAGGATGCCATCTTGGTTCGTTCCCGTCTTAATAATTCATACCAAGCGGTGTATATTTATTCAGCAGACACTTTGCCCTCGCCTCTGCCTCGCGACTCTCCCTCGTCCGTAAGACAATTTGCGATTTCGTTTTTGAAATTGCCCCGGGGTCACTTAGCTCGCGAGACCTCGCCCAAGAGGTTACCGAATGCAACGAAATAAAAAAGAAAAAATGTATATAACGCCAGAAATTCAAGACATTGAGAAATTGAATTTCCAGCCGATGCGCCTCCAATAAATGCGAGAAAGTATTTTTACCAGGGGGGAATTTTTGACCCGGAAAATACATCGGGAGACATTTCAGGCTGCGTTAGGGGTGCCTACTTGGGTAAATACATATTTACATGTGCATTCAAATTGTCCCATTAGAAGATGTATATATAAAACGTTCCATTATGGCCGCCCCTGGTCGTTCCGCTCTCTTCGCGCCCATCCCCGAAAAAATATAACACTCCGCGGTAGGTTCGGCACAGCTAAAGTAATACAATAAAGTACAGTTTATGCCGTTCGATCCGAGTGTGCGTGGACTGTAACGGGCGGGGCGTTATACGAGCATTACCGTATAACGCGAGCGCGTAACGCATATGCGCCGGGAAATAGGCGTAAAGCTTATTTTCTTAAGTGATTGGATAACCCCTCTCCGGAGCCGCCCTGGATATCCAGGGCTCGACGCGCGATAAACGGAATATCCGGGAGATTTTCCGCGAAGGTCGTTTTAATCCACGGGAATCACTTTACGAGCCCTCTCGTCAATTTCTCGAGCAAATCGATTTTGAAAAAAAAAAAGAAAAAGAAAGAAACCCTCGAGGAAGAGACAACCCATAGGATGGGCGGATGAGTTTTGAGTCCTCCGGAACGAGGAGGTTGCCTTTTTTGGTCCTTCGCTGGTCCTTCGCGACTGGACCGAGGAAAGAACGAGGGAAAAGGCATCTTTTGCGAGGGCAGTACTCAAAGGCGGGTTTTAAAACGAAATTAAGTCGTTACCCGGTCTGAGGTCTGCGCTATCCCGTGCGCCGAATACGTAATGGCCTACGACTACGTAATATCAAAATGAGATTTATGTTAATTGTTGCCTAATTGTCTTGCGAACCGTTGTTGCGGGAAGCTCGTGCACGCGGAATCCGTAAGAACGAACCCCTGGACGACGGACGCAATGCCGGAGGAGTTTCCAGGACCCGGGGAAAACGGATTCTGCGGAGAAAAATTCACGGACTCGGAAATAAGGTAGACCCGAGACCAGGACTCCCATTCTCGAGTTCGTGGGGAATTTCCTTTTTTTTTTTCGCACAGGAATAAATTTCCTATTATTGCGAAGTACTGGTCAACGTTTCAAAGTCTTACACGAAATTGTGAATTTTCCAAGCGAAGATCGATTGTATGAATTCGATATAATCGGGGTAATGCTTCCCAAACCAAAAATCTTGAACGCAAAATTTTTTTATTTGGAATCTAAGGGTTCCCGGGGTCTTACCTTTTTAGAGCGCATTTTCTTTCTTTCAATTGAAACTCAAGTCAGCCCTCGGGAAGGATCGAAAGGACCAAGAAATTTATCCGCTGGTGAACCGGACGGACGAGTTGGTCGCAAGGACGCGGTGTTCCCAGACGGAAGTATTATTGAATAAGCGAACCACGGTTTCCGTTTTCCTCCCAGTGGACAGAGGGTGGCCTCGCTCAGAGGGCTTATTTATTTTCCCTCCCCTACGAAGCTCCGTCCAGCCCCGGTCGGACGCTTCGACGAGGAACCGCGGAAGCTTCGTCGGAAGGCGAGCGAGATGAGCTTGCGGCCAATTAGCTCGGAGGATTTTAAAATAAACACTCGTTACCGGTACTTAAAACAAAACCCCCGGGCTTCATTAGATTACCCGTGCGTCGCTTTTCCTCCGGTGACATCCCATCCCCGTCTCCCTGGACCCTGGAGGACTCTCGCCGCCCTTCCTCGGGGACCCTGGAAACCGGCCGTGGGTTTGGGCGAGGCGGAAGTTAAACCCCGAGGTCCAGTCGGTAAAAACCCTCAAATCGATAATAATTATCAAAGGAACCTATTTACTTTTTATTCCCCGGCCCCAGATCGGATTGACCCCCGTGAACCTGGGTTCTCTCCCGAAGACGAGCTTTACGATAACGAACGCCTTGCCGAGGAAAGGTCTTCACGCGTTTGCAATCACCGCGGGACCCTGGGTTAAGCGAAATGAACTTTCTCCTTTTCTCCGGGAGGATGCTGGGTCCGTAGTTGAAATTCCACGCTCTTTGTGGAGGACCGGGCGCGGACAAAGGGCGGGAGCGAGAGTTTTCTTCCGACGATTTGTCATTGCGCTTTTGAAGTCACTGTCGGGAGCTGGCCTATTCAGGGCATTCATCCTCGGCGGGCCTACATCGAGCATCCGGATGACGTACAGCCGTCCAACACCGAGGCGACGAACTGTTGAAAGTAGAGCGGCGTGATTGCATCGTGACACCCGGTGCACCGTCCAATTCTAGCCCGATCGGCCCTACCTCGAAAAGTAGGGAACTAGAGAGCAGCGATTTCGATGCCCGATGATTCGCGGTTATTTTCGATGACGCCTCTGCGCATCCGGATGCCAGGTCCCAGATTCGCGTTTACGGTCCCGCAGTTACCGGGCAAACCTGGGGGAAATAATTCCAGCCGATTCCGCGGACGCGTAGGATCGGCGAATCATTGGCTGCGATTAGACGACGGCGGTCTTAAACAGTCGTTTGCGACGCCGATAAAGCGACCAGACGTCAAAGAGTACCGAGATCCGATGATGCGGCAAGGCACCGCAACGTCCGAAGCCGCGTCGTTATCCAGTTCGTTAACAACCTCCGTTTATTTTTCCACAATCGTCCGGAGATTAAAGCCGCATCATCGACGGTGTCTCTTCGGTTGGGACGCGATTGCGGGAATAGTCCCGACGTGAGATACCCGGCTCTAAACGAGATAAAAGTAAAAACCGGGGGACTACAAGACGAGAGCTCTCGGGGATCCAGTTTCCTTTCGCGGAGAAAGTCCTCGCCGGATATTCCCCTTTCTTCCCGGTCCTTTTTTCGGTCCCTTTGCCCCGTTACTCGGGACCTCGTCCTTTCTCCGCTTGGTCCTGGCACAGGAGGTCCAGGAACCCAAAAATGATGACACGTCTTGAGAAAATCCTACGCGGTTACCTTGCCGCGTTCTCCGAGTCGTTATCCTTATCACGGGCGGGGACATTCGGGGAAGACGAGTCGAGAAAGTGTATCATTGGGCACCGTAGAGAGGGTTCACCGTGCCAGTGGGACGGCTCCGATATGTCGGACGAAGCGTAATTACGCCTGCGGAAAGGAAACCGCGTGCGTCGCCGATGCCCCGACATCGGGACCTGCATTGACGATCCATTCGCGAAGGGACACCGGAGACTTCGACGAGATTATCGGCACAAGCGATGTCGCGCGCCCGAGATGACGCGTTTCTAATGATAAATTCTGATATCACCAGGCGGATCCACCGCGCGGAATGGACGCGGTCGAACATTGATCAGGAGTATCGATACGTAGCTAGTGGTTGGCAACTATAAATTGCGTTCGTACCGTTTAACCGACCATGGGAGCTGGAAAGTATGTTGACGCCGGTGATTACATTAATTAGAGCTCGATAACCTGGGATATCTGGCCGATGAAAATAGAGAATTTGAAAAGGAAAAGTGGAAAGTCGCGCAAATCTTAACGGGATCGATCGACGAGGTCGATCGGAAACGAGAGCGAGAGCGGTATCGATCCCTCGACGAAGAGATTTGCTGCCTTCCACTCGAGGGAGGGGAAGACGTCCTAATTATTTATCGTGCTCGTAATTTACCACCGGATCGATTTAAACGCGTACACGCCCCAGGTGCATCCCTCTCCCTCCCGTACCGAATTACTCGAAACGACTTTCTCGAAAATATGTCCCGAGCGAAAGTATAATCCTTAGATAGCTCCTTGTCCGGGCGATAAGTCGGAAATATGAGTACCGTATGTATAAAAATGATTATAATCCCTCATAGAAATTTCTGGTCCCGGTCGTTAGAGTCAAGCTAATTGGATGATTAGCCAGGTCTTGAGTCACTTATGTGACAATGGATCCGCGGACCTCTCATTGTCAAGGCTCGCGACCAGCAACGACTATATCCAAGGTCCGAAGACAAACGCGATGGAGTGACTTCGGTGGATATGAAAGTCAGTGGACGCGCCACGGGCAATGTCAGTGTCAATGCCGTTGACGGTGTCTCCGGCGGGCTTAGAAAAAGGGAAACATGACAACGCGACACGGGGAGAGAGAGGAGGAGAAAGACGGAGAGGCCGTCGCTGCTGGGATATAAGGGGATCGCGTTTCGTCGCATTTCTCAGTTTGTTATGCATTTCCACCTAACGCGACTGCTAGCCGAGCGAGGCCTCCGATCTGGGACATCATGAGGACGCGAATCGTTCTCCAAGTAATTCCACATCGACCGCGAGTGTTCCCCACTTCCCCGAGGAAAGCCCCAATCTCGTCTTTCGAATCATCACCGAAGCGCGCGGAATCACTCGCTCGGTGATTATTCTCGATAACTTGGATCCCGGTGACCGAGGTCCGCCGATAAGGACGGGATTAAAATTTCTATCATATAATAATTTCTATTACATAACTATATATAACCGCGCGGTTTTAAATTTCTCAAAAAGTGTCGAGGGAGGAACCAAGCAATTGGAGGAAGTGTGTCGCCTCGATGCGGTAGTGTCGGACCCGCGATCCGCTTCTTAGTGAAATTATGGAAATTGACGGTGAAAGTTGAGCGACTCCAGGTCTAACCATTAGTGCGGCACCTTGATCCAGTTTCGAATAATTGCGGAGCGATTTCCGCGAGGCGGCAATGATCGAAACCCGAGGTCCCTGGGAATTCCGGAATTTGATCGGACCTCCTTTTATTGGGCATTCTCAAAGTTTCGATTATTCTCTGAATTTTCAGCTGGCGTCGGTGATGCTCCTAGCACCGTGGTCGGAGGGTCTCTTCTTCGAGTAGTAAGTGTCACCGGTCGATAAGGCAGCCCCCTGTGTGGGGTAACTGCCTTTGTAAGCGCCAATAAATTAGCCGACCAGACTAATCCGAATTAACCACCGAGGACATCGCGATGCCGCTCGAATTACCGATTACCGCTGCGAGAGACAATCGCATTCCGCTGGTTCTGCAATCGATTACCGAAGGGGCGATTTTATTGGTCCGCGCGTCGAAGTGCGCCCCAAAGGGGTCTGCTCATAATTAGTTCCCTGCGGAGTCGACGTCTCTCCGAAATTTTCCTAAATAGAAATTACTCGCGTCAATTCGTCTGAAAATTACCGCCCCCTGACTTTACGTCGCCCCAAAAAATGAAGAACGGGGGAAGAAAATCGAATTTTCAAGCGACGATCCGACGGGGACTTCTTAGGATGTGAAAAATCGTGTAAATGAATTATCATATGCCGGCTGCACTCGTTGCATCGGGCCCGATGATGCGAGTGGCGAGCCGACGATTTATAATTGACGAGAGAGAATTATGCTCGCGGGCTGGTGATCGTTAAATCATTTGTACGAGCGCGATGAGCGTAGCGCGCCGCGAGTCGATTTTGTTGCCGCTAATGGCGAATTAATTCTCCAGCACTGGCGGTTTATCGGTGCATCATTTATGGGAGGATTAAATCGTTTTCGACGAGGCGGTTGCGTCGCGGAAAATCTCCCCCGGGCGGGTCCTTTTTTCCGTGACGTCTTTCCGCGGAAAGGCTCCTTCAGGGATGTTCCTCTTTCAGCCCGAAGAAGGCGCTCATGGAGTTCTTCCAGTCGCTCAAGGAGAAGAAGGAGGCGAAGAAGAGCCAAGGGGGTGTCGTCCACCATTATCACATGCACTACTACCCCTCCCCCGTGATCATTCCCACCGAACATTTGGCCAAAGCTCCGGGAAAACGGGACCTGGAGTCGTTGCATGGGTACGCGTCTTGATAAGGACTCGACGGAGACGCGTCCTTTGATTAGATGGTCTGGATTTACGGTGATGTGTCTTTCAGGGAGCAGCTGAGGTCCCTGGGGTGGTCCGATCAGGAGTATAAATCGGTACCAGAGCCGGAAGTTCTGTTACCGGATAGCTGGTCCGACCAGCACGAGTACCACGAGCAACCATGGACGTGGGAAGACAAGGTCATCGGTTGGTGGTTCAGATTGATGTGATCCTCGCGCGATCCTGACCGGGATCGTCTCCTTCGGTTTACACCTCCTCTCCACCTGGTCTTCTGCTTTTTCGTCTCTAGGTGATCATCAGGGCTACCACCAGCCGGAGGTCGTGGTGCAGGTGCCGCTGCATCAGCAGATTATTCTCCAGCAACCTCCGAAGGAGGAAAAATTAAATCCCCTGTCTAGCTTCTTCCAGAAGATACAGCGCATCAAGAACACTCTTTTCAGCAGCCAGGGCAAAAACGAGGACAAGTGCAAAGACAACACCGAAGTCTATGCCAACGACTTGAACACTTACGTCGTCTACTTCCGACCCAAAATGGCCAGGAAGATGTGAACTCGGGATCTGGTTCTCCAGACCTGGTTAGGAGTCCCTGAGACAATTATCCCTTCGGGATTTGAACTCTGGAAGCTATTGTTTCTTCGACAAGAAGAATTGGGTGCACAAGGTACCTTTGGCATCGACTCTGAGTGACAATGTGACCGACATGACAATTCATTTAGGCGATGAACCGATCTAGATCTTAAATTTACACAGCAGATTGATTCCTCTCTTAGGTTAAGTATTTATAATACTTTTTTACCGTCTCGATGATACTTTTATTATGACTTGTACGTTAAGAGTGTAGATCGTTGCGATACATTTTTTTTTTACCACCGTTTTTGGCTATTTTAACACCGGAAATAATTGCCTGAAAACATCCCAGTCTTTATTACGGTGTATTGGAAAGTCCGGCTTGCATGTCGCGAGTCATTTAATGCTTTCTCCAAGGATCACCGACATGCAAGGCTGTCATCTTCCATTTTCCCCGGATTGACCCGGAATCTATCCCCAAGTTGCACTTCCGGTTTCGCGGCATCCCTTCGGCGAAAAGAAAAAAACAAATTTAAACGCTCTCGCCCCAAAAGGAACATTGCCCAAAACGAATGTACCGATCGAACGGTAATTGCAAAACGCACGCAGCGAGAATAGAAAAAAAAAAAAAGAAAGGAAATGAAACATGGAAAACATGTACATTTCCAGGTTTCCAAATTTGTCCTGCCCTGCAACCGAGTCGGAAACGCATTCGCAAAAATTCCTCGGGTTGGTGAAATCGCTCCTTAGCTTGTTAAACTCGATTTGAGTTATCGTGTACTTTCATTACCGAAGAACGAGAGTCGGTCGCGTCGGTAACGTCGCTCCCTGTCGTCGGTGGCCGGGAAATTTTGCGGTCGATCGCGTAAATTTTCTGAATATTATGGGAACGAATTGGGGGCAGAGGATTCGGAACTGTCGCCATGAGCGGCCGGGGGCGGGCACAAGAGAAGGCGACATAAATATTGTACACAGGGTTATTTAAGAGGCTATTACATTTTTATGGCGCGGATGACGCATCGCCTCGACCGCCGCCCGTGCGGGACCATTACATCGGTATAACCTACTCGTAGAAACCCATAGACGTAGGAAACGCGCCAATTCGCCCGGAACGCACTTGCGGCCGCGATCCGTCGCGATTCCGCAGCGATTCCGCGAGCTTTACGCCCCGTTTACGCGCGGCCTTGCCGCGTAAACGTGGCTTAAAGCGTTGTTTCGACCTCGACTCTCGTGTCGGGCAACTTTGTCATCGATTGGGCATTTCCGAATCCGGGAAAATGACCGAAAATCATCGATCGATCCGTCGATTAGGTATGAATGAAAATTCCCCGCTGAAGAAAATCCGGGAATTTTCCGCGGGGGTATTTGTACATCTTGAACATCAATGAAAATCACCGATCGATCGTCGATTACGTATGAATGAAAATTCCCCGATCAAGAAAATCGGTTAATTTCCTGCGGGGGTATTTGTACATCTTGAAATGGATATCCATATGTAGAGGTTGTAAAAATCCGTCGCCGATGGCCAAGGTCGCGATTGGTCGGATGAGTACGTGGGGCTCGTTAAACCGGAGCCGCAATTGACAGTGATTGTGACGGAGAAGGCGCTCTTGACTGGCCGTAATTGACAAGACAGCGGCTCTGCGGCACGTCCGTCTCTTTCCTCCCTCGACCGCGTCGCCGCACTTTTCCGCCCTCGGTAGGGAAACGTTTTTCTCGCCTCTCGACTTTCCCGCCGGTTGACGTTTCCCTGCACACCGACGCCGACGGTGGATGACGCTATTAGTGCGTCGCGCTAAGGCTCGAGAGACTATTTCCACTCTCGGTTACTTTCTGTCGATACGTCGATCCTTTATTACCGTCTCTGTCCGCGCCTCGATTTATTTATTTACGAGTGACAATTTTTCCGCGACATTTTTCAGGATGAAGCTTCGGGAGACGAAATGCGGGAAAAACGGTTTTTCAGGGGATTAATAAATAGAGGTGGAGGACGGATGTATACGCGGTTCCCTTCTTTTTCCCTTTTTCGAGCGGAAACAAGAGGCTCACGGCTTTTAGTGACGCCAGGTGAGGAGCAAATATTTTATGAGGCCCCATAAAAATTCATTCGCCGATGAGGCGGCGGGCTGTCCTCCCGAAGATCTTTTGTCACCGCTGGAGGATCTTTTGAAAAAGTCAAGAGGGAACCACAACGTCTCGTAAACTCTTCCTCCGTTGTCGAAACCCGCGATCGAGTTTTCTATCGCCTGCCGGTGCCGGAAACCGCAAGACTCATTTTCTTTTTTTTTTCACCGAACAATACAATTCTCACGATTTTACCCAACGTAACAATTTTTAATAATTAACAATCCCCCGTTTACTCGATATATTGTTTGATCAAAAAAGAGACCTTGTAGGAGTATTACCAGCCTACCTAAAAAATCTGGCCGATCAATGAATTCGGAGATGTTAATAATAAATTTCCAATACGTTGCTTTCACTTCGCGGCATTAATCACCATTGCGAAGCCTTTGCACGGTTATTTCTCATCCGAGGCATTAAATTGCAACGTCGATACTTGATTTTATCTTACCGATGAAAAGTGGCGGATGCCGGGGATTAATTTACGGCGAGATATCGCGGTGACCGCACGCGGTCCATTGTTCGGAAAAGATTCGCGAAACCGTGAAAAAAAAAGGAAAAAAGAGCCGAAAGCGTCTTGCGCTCTCGAGGAACCAAAATGGCGGCCGTAGAAGAAGCGTCCTCCCGGTTTGCATTTTCCTTTGCGAGCGTCGCGATGAATCCATGGGGACGCCATCGACTGACGACCGGACGCGGGTTTATTTATTTATTTTTTTTTCTCCCCCTCGTAAAACCGCCCTTTTACTGCAGATTTAACAATAGCGCGGATTTATCGCGGTGACTTCCGGCGCGACGCGGCGATTGTTTAAAAAAAAGCGACGCGCGCGGCGATCGACCCGCCCTGGTGGCGACTCCCGGAACTCCGACATTCGGCTAGAGAGTTGTCCATTGTACGGTAGAATTTTCCTTTTCCACTTGAAAAATCGCCGGCGACGTTGCAAATGCATTAATAGCGATCTCGGGACGCGGATGAAAGGGAAAAAAAAAAAATTCCTGGTGGAAGGAATTAACTAAAAATAAGAGATTCATTTTGAAGAAAGACCAGGTGACTTATACGGCCTCGACGAAGGTACAAAATTAATTAACATCCTTCATTTTCCGTTGGACACCTCGGCGTCTCTTGGTCGCACCCCTTTAGATATTTCCGGAGGACATTTATTCGGTTCTTGACGAGGAACGCGGGATTTTCGAGCAGGGCGACAGTTTCGTAACACGTAGCGCGCCTCGGCGCATCCGGCGGAAAATAAATATTAAAAATGATGAATATTTAAAAACCACCCCCGGTAATTGGCCGCCTCTCCCCCCTAGGGCCGGGGCCCCGTCGGTAGCACTAGGTCGGCCATTTATTTAATTTGCATTTCCCGGAGCAATTTTATCAGGGCGCCCACCGATTAAATCTTTATCGCGGAGTTACGCGTTGTTTTTGAAATTAGAGGTGGCCCGGTCTGCCCCCGCCCCCGCTCGTTACCCCCCCACGTCCCGCCCCGGGAAACGTTCTCCTCTTTCATTCCGTTATTTTTATTCGGGTTTTCATTTTATCCCGGACCTCATGTTTTATGCACTCGCGTATTTGATTTTTCCATGCGCGCACCTCCACCCGCCGGGCGGGCGACGCGGGGCGGGAAAGAGAGAGAAAAAAAGGAACGGAGGGGGGAAAAATGGAAAACGAAAAAGGAGCAAAAAGCGACCGAGGGAGACAGAGGATCGGGGAAAAAAATGAAATTCCATCCGACCCTCCACTCGGTCGGTAAACAAGGCGACGCCGATTTCCCGAGTTCGAATTGCTGATCGAATCGATGGAAATTACCGCACGCCCGATTACGAATTATCGGCCCGCCGTCCGCCGAGGACCGACCGACAAATATTTGCACTTTTTATTTGTCATGCTAGTCAGGCCGCGGCTCGGCGAGCAAGGAAATCCTATGGGTTATCTCGGGATAATCGCTGCCCTCGATAACCCATCGATACGTGCCCGATGAAGATCGGGATACTCATCTTCGACTAAAATGCACTTTTATCAAAAATGCGTTTTATAAATATTTTCAACGGGTTAACCCGGACCTCGGTGAAAAGAAGAGCGTTTAAAACCGTTTTCGTCTAAAACGAAGAAGAGGGTCGGTGGGAGGTGCAAGAGGTGGACGAGGTTGAAGAGATGGAGGAGGTGGTCTTGGTGGAGGGCAAAGGGATTCGGTCTTGGATCCTTTCGAAGTTAATGATACGCTTGCGGTTTCACACCGCGATTTCGCGCAGTCCTAAACTAGTCAGCGCTCCGAGAGATTTACAGCAACCAATCATAGGGCTAATTTTATGCGTCTCGGAGAAATGTTATTTACTGTTAATTTGCGCGCGGCGGGGCTCTTAAGTGGCGGCGGGAAAAGAAAGGCAAACGTCGGGGCACAATTGCACGAGGCACCGAAAGAGACCAATATTCAGTTTCTTTCGGGAGAGAGTCCGAAATCCCGAACAAACGAAATGGAACGATCAAAGTAACACCGTTAAGAAAAAAAGAAGAAAAAGAAAAAAAAAATAAATCCAAAAGAACGCGCAACAATTTGTCTCCAGCTGACTCGCCCCCAACTGAGACCCTCCCTAAATTGAATGTTAATTTCGTTTGATAAAATATCCAGGCATCCAGGAGGGATTATAAATAAAGAATGAAAGGGTCGGTCGCGCTCGCGGAGCAGAAGAAACCTAATTAATTCTTAATGCGTCCTGGTGGACATTGGGATAGTTAAAAAAATGTAACTATATTCTCCCTCTCTCTGGGTGTCGATGATAAATCCAAATCGGGTCCGGAATGATATACAATTGAAAAGTAACTTCCTATAAATTTTTTGTCTTTACATATTTTAAGCTCATCTAGCAGGCCACGATGCGCGAATCTTGGTGCCCCTTTCGTATTCGGGATCCCCGGAAGCGGAAGGCGCGATACCGGAGAGAGCGACCGACGGAAGAACGGAGGCTCTAGAAGAGGACAGACGTATACGGGTGGGAAGGGAGCGAGAGAGAGACGGAGAGAGGGTCCGGCCACCAACGTGGTAATCCACTTACCGGCAGTCGATACGACTCGCGCCGGTCTCTCCAAACAGAGATATACCTATATATTGTATTAAACCACTACGGCAAATTGTCCGGCGTCCGACTAT